>NC_089250.1:41451133-42748231 GCF_963930625.1 Muntiacus reevesi | reverse complement strand
ACAAGCATGTCTAGGAACCAGATCTTGGTTACTAAATACCACTGAACCCCACCAAGACATATGCCTAATTCCAGACTGCGGACAGAAAAAGAGCTGTTAGAATCTTGGGACTATAGGATCTAATGTGATGGGAGGGGATCTAGTGTGATGGAGGGGGAGGTCCCACTGGTGACATTTGGGTAAACTTGAGCATCAAAAAGAATCATGAGTGAAAACAAATGTAGCACACAGAGTCAATAAAAATCCCTGAGGCTCTAGTGATGAGAGCAGGAGAAAGAACAAAACTATTTTCCTCCATGGATGGTATTACAATAAATCCTTTCTCAGAAAGTGACAGTTAATGAGAAGGAGTTAAGTTTTTACCCTGTCTTACAGGAATAAGTGCATTTTATGTTGATTTAATGAGGGAATTTTGTCTTTATAGTAAAATGTCAGGTCAGGAGATTAAAAATATTGCTTAAAATTGAAAATACTGAAAAACATCCCAATGAAATAATTAATGCAGGTGGAAGTCATTGAAGGATTCTCAACCTTTTTGTGAAAATTTGGGGGAAATCAAAATTCCCCTGATCAAAGTTATTATCCAAAACATGACTCGATAATTTCAACAGGAAAATACACACTTCAAACAAAAAAATCTAGCTACCAGTAGCTTTACCAGGAGAAAAAAATATCACTACTCACAAAAGGACATCTTGTCATCACATGCTTCCTACTCGGGTGTATGTGAGAGGCACAGCACTCAAAGGACACCCATGACTGATTCATGTAAACGTATGGCAAAAACCACCACAATATTGTAAAGTAATTAGCCTCCAACTAAAATAAATTTTTAAAAAGTAAAGATTTATGGAGAATGTCCCTGCCCATCAGAACAAGGGGGAAGAAAAGGGTATTTTCTTGTCAAATGTTTAACCTTAATGTAGTAAGAAGTTCAGATTTAACTACTAATTTACATAAACTAGAAACAAACAAGTTAATTAATGTCACAAAGTAATGATGATAAATACAGTGTGTTGTCGAGAACTTGTCTTGCTATCTTCATGACATGATTGAGTGACCATTCTAGGTTAAAAACCATGAAAAATATGACTCAAAGTGACTTGTGAACCACATCAGGTCCAGATCATCAAAACATAATACATATATATTTATTATATAAATGCATAGAATTAAATATATATATTTATATACTTATATATATATATATATATACACACACACACTGTTGTATCTGTAACTGTTCTAATATCTGAAATTTTTCTCAATGAAAATATGGAAGTAAAACTGATACCAGAATGACATTAACTCATATAACTAAAAAAAACTTTTATAAAAAACTCTTAACTTTTATAACTAAAGAAAAATATATATATATATTTCTTGAATTGTATAAACTGCACTTTCCATATAACATTCTTTTTCCTTGACTCGAAACTGTAAATTAAAGACATTATGGTGCATACGAAATAAGACCATTGCAGAAGGGTGAAGATTACATGACCCAAGTATCACATCTCAGTTATATAGCATATCTTGATCTGTCAAACTTAGAATTAAACAGCAGAGTGATGGTCGCCAGGGGCTGGGATGAGTGGGGAATCCAGAATCCATAAGCATGATGTGAAGTCTCAATTATACAAGAAGAATGAATTTTAGATCTGCTTCCAACACTGCCCCTATAATAAACAACACTGCATTGTATTATATGGATACTTAAAAACTTGCTATGAGGTTAGGTCTCATGGTCTTCTTTTACCACAGTAAGGTAAAAAATAGAACCAAAAAAGTACGAGTATAGAAACAGAAATAGAAAAATGGTTTAATCAGTTAATTTTGTGGTGGACATTGATGGGAGAACCTGTCCAAGCTTGAGTAAATCACAAGGTGTGCTCTACGATTGAGTAAGTATTCCTGAATGAATATTTCATCAGTGGTTAGTATCACCATAATCCTTTAACATCATTCATCAAACTTGATGAGCTTTCATAGCCTCCAGCAAACTTTGCTGAAGACCCATAAATGCAGAAATCAAGACAAAGGATTCAGGCATTCATACTCCACACAAACTCTTAACACCCATCTCAGCTGATTTTTCTCTTTGTTTACTTCCTGTTCCATGTTTCCTTAATGTACATAGTTCCCTCTGAGACACTTTCACATCTGACTTCTGGTCATGCTTTAAGCTCAGGGGAAAACCCCTTCCACTAAGTTCTGGGTGTTGAGTCTAACTCCCTTTCACCTCCCTCAGTTCCTATCCACAATTTAGCAGGAAACCCTCCCCACCATCTCCACCCAGACTTTATCAGTCAGAGATACTGTTATGGATTCTATTCACACTGTCCAGACAGAGGCTCTGCTCTTTAGAATCCTCTGTCCACAAAGGTCAGATGAACAGGAGGGAAGGACAAACAGACATCTGGCTCCAGTGCAAGAAGGAGGTTCTGAAGAGCAGGAGGGAGAGGAGTCAAGGCTGCTCACCTGGTTGCAGACGGGCTTGTACTTGAGCCCCGGCTTATTCAGGATCTTCTCCAGCTGCTTGTGGTTGAAGTTGGACACCCCGATGGACTTGGTCAGCCCTGCGTCCTTACACTTCTCTAGGGCCTGGGAGGGAGGGGTGGTGAACAGTCATGAACAGTCACTTGGAATGGGCAATAAAACAAGATTAATGGCTGAAAAAAAATTGTTAAAAATGTCTCTTGTCAAAAATTAGCATTGATTAAAAGGAAGAAAAAAGTGGAAGAAGTTCATGACCCAAGAAGAATTACAGTTAGAAAAACCCTGCAAAAGACATAATACATGGAAAGAAATAGATGCCTATGCTACCATCACAAATTCTCCTCCACTGTTCTTCTCTGTGAACATTTCAGCAATTGTTTCCTCTCCACAACCCTAGCATCCCAGCCCTTAGATCCATGAACCGCTGGATCTGATGATCCACAGCCCATTCTCACAAGTGGAAGAAATGAAGGAGGTTCCCTCTCTCCTGGCTCCTCCCCTGGTTCTCTCCTCCTTGGACTCACTTCCCACGTGTGACAGAGATCCACAAAGTCAAATATCAGTTTTCCATCTTCATCAGTTGGCAAAATTTCTTCCCCTGGCTGGAATAGAAGCAATCATTCTAGAGATGTTACAAAACAGTTTCCCCACACTTAGCCAGATAGCCAGGCACGTCTAGGACTTGGGCATCAAACCTCTATGAGGTAGATTTACAACATTCTAGATACTAATATTTGCAAACTGCTTTACAAATGGAGTTTTAAGGAATGTGTTTAGAAGGCAATTTTCCACTAATCTCTTTCACTTATGTTTTGATAAATACAATTTTCCTACATTCTAATGGGGACTATCAATGATTTATTTGAATTTTTTTCTGCCTCTTTTACTTTACTCTTGCAAAATACCTCTATTGTGCTGGGAGTGACTGTAAGTTATGCCTTATTTCTGGCATTAAAATTGCAAACTTGATCTGGGCTAAATATCAGACTTCCTTTTCCCTTTGAGCATCAGGTGCCCTAGGGCAGGCATATGAACCAGCAAGACTCTCCTTAGGTTGATATGGAATGTGGAAGATCCAGACATGCTCTCAAATGTTCATAACCATGAGCTTTGAGGCCCCAAGGCCATATTTGCCACCAATCGACAATGTTCAGTGAAAATAAAGTAAACCAAGAGTAATGTCATGATAAGAAATAGAAAAATGGAGCCATTTCTAAAAGTCCTGCAACTCAACCTTCCTCAGTGTAGAGTACATCCTACACTGTACTATGGAAAATACTTAAGTAATTAAGTACCATGAAAAAAATATACTATGAAAAGTCTTAAGTACTCAAGTAGTGAAGTATTATGAAAAATCTTAAGCCAACCACCCATGGAAGCTGACAGACATTGTGACACATGAAATAAGATAGAGGTGATCACACAAATTGCCAACCTTCAGAGCCACTGGAGTATGAATAAGATAGAGATCAACATAGTCCAGTTGAAGGCTTTTCAGTGACTTTTCCAAGGCTGATTGGACCAACTCTGGTTGAAGGCATGTGGTCCAAAGCTGCAGAGATTAAATAATAGATGTTACATTAAATGAAGGCAGTAGGTAATTTTGTTTGTCTTGTTTCATTTAATGATTAAACATTTTTATTGGTTAGACATGGATGACCACTGGGGAAAATGCTCCTTTTTTTCTAGAGTTCCATTTTTTATCTAACCTACCTATGCAAACTTTATTA
Source organism: Muntiacus reevesi (assembly GCF_963930625.1). Taxonomy (NCBI): domain Eukaryota; kingdom Metazoa; phylum Chordata; class Mammalia; order Artiodactyla; family Cervidae; genus Muntiacus; species Muntiacus reevesi. The sequence goes on along the minus strand of NC_089250.1, from coordinate 42,744,002 downwards.
TTTGACTGAACATATCATCAGTATATAATTCATAATAGAATGAAATTAATCAAGATAAATAACATTATAAAATAATTACCATGCCTATCATCTGAATTGTGTTTGATAGAGCGTAAAAACACAAACTTAGTTTAATTCAATCAATCAGTCCTCTCAGAATTAATTAGCATTTTGTTTACACAACTGTAGGAAAAAAAGTATTTTGAGCATATTAACATGAGCAGAACATAATTCAAGACACTTTGGCTAGATCTTGTGTAGTATACAAAGTGCCTCTCCTAATGTTCTCTCTTACTCTTGGAGTTGAGAACTGAAATTCAGAATGTGAAGAAATTTGAGCAACTCACACAGATGATAAGGAAAGTTATAATCTATTCACACTTCTGTATGAATCCTTAGACCATACTAAATCACACTTCTCTGATCTAGGCTCAGAGAAGGAAAGTGACTTTAAAATTTGAACATGGCAGTGAAGAAAGTTGCTATCACTTTCTATTTTGGGGCAGGGGAGGAGGAAACTACATTTAATATATAAATATGGGTGGAAAGAAAGCTGTATCAATAAACAACATTCACCTAATTACTGATCTTATTACATAATTGTCACCTGCATACAACTAGTTGTGCACATGTGCACACACACAACACACAAAGCACCTTTGAAGTATAGAATATGTCTTCTCTCTTCACAGTGCCATCAGCAATCTTGCTTCGAATGGCCTGGCCAACATACTCTTCATTTTTGTACGCATGAGCACAGTCAATGTGGCGGAACCCAACCTCTATAGCGAATTTGGTGACCTCCAGAGCTTCTCTCTTAGGAACCTACGTAAGCAACAAAGGTAGGAATTGAACATCCACATGATTAAGAAATTGCTGAGCCACAAGATTTGATCTTCCCAAGAGTCAACTTTTCTTTGTGCTTCTGGTTCATTCTGCATGTGTGGTGATGAATCCATGACAGTTTTCCTGAATGTTCCTGGTCAGTGATTAAATGGATGACCAGGAACCCTTCAATCCCAGGGGATCAGTGGTTGATCACAGGTATCAGATGACCCCAGGAAAAACTCCAGATTCAGTGATTTTCTGGAAAAAAGTGTAAGACTTAGCATAAAGTTGTAGTCATGGATACAATTTATACTGTGAGATGCTTGAAGCAAAATCCACAAAGGTATAAAGTACCTGGTAAAAGCATAAACAAAGGAGTACGTCAAGGCTGTATATTGTCACCCTGCTTGTGTAACATATGCACAGTACATCATGCAAAATGTTGGTCTGAGTGAATCACAAACTAGAATCAAGATTGCCTTGAGAAATATCAGTAACTTCAGACAGGCAGATGATACCACCCTTATGGCAGAAAGTAAGGGGAACTAAAGAACCTCTTGAGGAAAGTGAAAGAGGAGAGTGAAAAAGGTGGCTTAAAACTCAACATTCAAAAAACTAAGTTCATGTCATCCAATCCCATCACTACATGGCAAGTAGATGGAGGAACAATGGAAACAGTGACAGACTTTATTTTCTTGGGCTTCAAAATCACTGCAGATGGTGATTGCAGCCATGAAATTAAAAAATGCTTGCTTCTTGGAAGAAGAAGCCAACCTCAGTAGCATAATAAAAAGCAGAGATATTACTTTGTCAGCAAAGGTCTGTCTAATCAAAGTTCCAGTTTTTCCGGTAGTCATGTATGGATGTGAGATTTGGACTATAAATAAAGCTGAGTGCCAAAGAATTGATGCTTTTGAACTGTGGTATTGGAAAAGACTCTTGAGACCCTTGGACTGCAAGGAGATCAAACCAGTCCATTCTAAAGAAAATCAGTTCTGAATATTCATTGAAAGGACTGATTTTGAAGCTGAAACTCCAATATTTTGGCCACCTGCTGTGAAGAACCGACTCATTGGAAAAGCCCCTGATGCTGGGAAAGATTCAAGGTAGGAGGAGAAGGGGACAACAGAGGATGAGATGGTTGGATGGCATCACTGACTTGGTGGACGTGAGTTTGAGCAAGCTCCAGGAGGTGGTAATGGATAGGGAAGCCTGGCAAGCTGCAGTCCATGGGGTCACAAATAGTTGGACACTACTGAGTGACTGAACTGAGCTGAAAAGCATCAAGAGACCAGGTGAAAGCTTCTGGGACCTCTGTCTACCAGTGAAGCCACATAGAAGACACCAGTTAAAATCTGTATCTATTCAAGTTGTACAAAGCGATGTTCTCAATAAGGATCCATTGTTAATGATTAACACAATCATGCTAATAACAGATCTGTTACCTCACACATGGATAACTTTTGGCTGTGAGGAGAATACTTAATATCAGGTCTCTTAGCAAATCTCATGAATAGAATCCATTTTTTAAACTATGTTTACCATGCTCTACACTACATCTCATAACTTATAACTGGAGGTCTGTATCCTTGACCATTACCTTGCCCTTTTCCCCAGCATGTACTCAGTTTCTGGTCACCATTCCTCTACTCTCTGCTTCTGAGTTTCACTTGTTTAGATTCCACAAACAAAGAGATTAGGCAGTATTTGTTTTCCTAGTTCTGGCTTACTTCACTTAGTTTAATATTCTCCAGGTTCCTCCATGTTGTTGCAAATGGCAAAAAGGATAACTTCTTTTATAAAGGCTGAATAATATTCCATTTGTTTTTATGTGACTTAGAATCTTTCCTTTTTCAAGGAGGTAGATCCTTGGTCTAATTGCCCTCTTTTGGCTCTAGGCCCGGTTTTCCTTAAATGCAGGGGCACTCAGGGATGTATTGAGTAATGAACCGGTGAGCTTCAATAACAGCCTGAACCTTTCCCTACCCTCACTCCAATTTGCTCTACAGAGTAAACAAGCACTGTCTTCTATCTCCAAAGTAATTCTGAATATTTCCTTCTGTTTGTAGATGAAAACAGCGGAACTCAAACTTTAAGGACCAGTTCCTTGTTACAACCACATACTCTTAAGGACAAGATGGACAGCCAATTTTCTGGCTTCCAGTCTAGAGTCTTGTCCACTAGGCCCTCTTATGCACAAGGACTGAAGAGTATAGTAAAAATAAAATACAAATGCTACAATTGAAACCTTGCCTGAAAGAATGTAGCTTACCCCCTCTAATGAAGCTATACTTTCCATTAGAAGAAGTTTCCAGGCAGAAACAGAAGTACCGGGCAAAACACTGGAGTGTTTCTTGCCTGGCACTGAGCAGGTATCTCACAGTAGAAAAGCAATCTCTCCCATTAGTTTTCAGTCACCTCATCTTCAGGACCTTCCACCTCAAATACTTCTCTGGATCATGTTTTTTGGAAGAAGGAAAGTGTTCTGAAATTAATGAAACATACAGAGAAATCCCACCATTACAATGCCCCTCAAAGAAAAGCAGCTGACAGTCAGTGTTCTTGACAGCCGAGTCTCACCTCTCTGCCAAACTGGGAAAGAGAAGGAAACTGGAGGGGAACCCAGAGAAATTTGCAGGTGAGCACAGCCTCAGACCCTGATGCGGAGTGGAGACTGGATACTCTCTCCCGATTCACAGGGCATGGTTCCATCCTGGTTATTGGAGCCACGCGATCCTCCCAGAGTCACACAGGAGCTCAGTGGTTGACAACCCAAGTCCCCTTCCTCTCATGTCACATCCACTACTATTTATATCTCAACCCACAACCACTACTCTTACCTCCTCAGGTGCATAAGTTCCAAATCCCAGGATAGGAATGAAGTGGCCATCATTAAGCTTCACCCTTTGGTATTTGGGATCCATTGCCTATTGCTCCTCTGAGTAAGCAGACTCTGATTTTTTTCTTCTGCCTTCACAGGTTATAAATAATAGGAAGGTAACACCCCAGCTGCACTGTCCAATGTTAGCAGATACATTGTAGGAGGAGCATGATTACATCAGTTCCCATGGAGTGAAAAGAGAATTAAAGCCAGTTAACTTGCTTGGGTTTTTTATCAGTATAATCTTAAGATACATTTCGATGAGGTTGGCTGAACAGGCATTAACTGTATATTAGACTAGAAATTTCCACATAGCAATCTTTTTCCATTTTTCTAATTATGAAGCTGAATCTTATGGTACAAATACGCACAGTCACACAATTTAAAGGAATGATTAATAAGCATTTAAAAAAATCTTATCCCTTCATAAAGAACGAAAACTTCAAATGAAAATAAATTTGCCTTTTATTTTTCCCACCAGCAAAATTATTTTGCTTTACAGACCTGACAGTGGTGAAATCCTGAAAAGGACACCAAAACCACACATTCTGGCCAGTTTTTGGATACCATGTGCAGTGTGCAAGCAGACTCTTAGAGGGTTTATACTTTGAACTTAGTTATATAACTTTTAGAAAGCTATCATAGTGTAAATTATACATATTTTATATACTTTGCTATTTTGCTCAACCTTATCCATGAAAGAAAAACTTGTAAGCAAGTTAAATTGTAACAACTTTGGAATGAGTAAGGGAAATTGTGGGGCACTGATATCATGAAACGTTGTGAAACCAAATAAAATTTAACAGAGTGACGTGAGCAAAATGGTGGGCTAGGATGTATTGAATTCTCCCTTAGAAACATGAGTAAACAATCATAACCCAGATGAAAAATATCATATGAGCGCTAGAGAACAGTCAAACAAAATCTATGGCAACAAAGTGAACACAAAATTATGAAAAATCCGGAACAGGATGGAAGGACATTTCGCAGTGGTTTTACTCACCTGTACCCTCCTCCTGCCTGGGGCAGTGCAATCTTGATCTGTAAAGAGCAGCGGCTCAGCTCCCTCAAACCAGAGTGATCACAGAAAGCCTTAATGCAATGTTCCAACCTACTTGGGGACAGCCTGAAGATGAATGTCTGCTTTACCTAAAGAAGCTTAAACTGAAGAGCAGCTGTCGTGTCTCATTACAGCTGCAGGGGGACTATACATATGTGGGACCAGGGACAAAGGATTAAGGGTGGAGACCTAGACTAAACCATGTAAAACCCTGAGAAGAACTGGCCTGTGGATTTGGGGGATATAGGGCGTTCAAAAACAGCCATATATTCATGGGAATAAAATAGCCACCCATGGGCCAGGCAAGATGTTGACTCAGACATAAACTGAGCAGCCCTTAGCTTTCCTTTGGACTGATCCCAGGAAAGGAGCCTGCCAAGTTAACTAGCGAAGTCCAGTCATGACGTGGAGGAAATCAACCAAGAGTGAGTAGTTGCCTGTTGTTTCAGTACCCAATGATGAATGCATACACACACACAGAGGAACACACACACACACACACACACACACACACATGACAGAAAGAAAAGAAGGAAGGAAGCAGAAAGAAAGAAAAAAAGAAAAAGGAAACCATGGTCCAGGAAAGGAAGATAATAAATTGGCACCAACTCTTCCTCAACAGTCATAGGAGCCACAGTTAGCGAACAGTGAGTGTCACACGCTGTCCTAGGGAGGAGCTCCAGGTGGGCATGAGGACGCTGAGCACAGCTCCCCCAGAAGCACATCAGGGTCACATCACCTGAAAACACACGACAGCAGCAGGAGGCCTCGTCCACTCCAAGGCTGTACAGAACTGTCCTCACAGAGCTGGGTGGGAAGGGAAGAGAAGCTGTCAGGTCAGGACTGAGCCCCCAGGAGGGCCCCAGATGAGAAGGGGGGACAGGGGCTCAGAGGTCCTCCCTGGAGAGACCCGTGCACACCACGCACTGGGCACTGCAGCCCTGGGATGACCCCAGGAGGTCACGACCCCATACTGCTGTGAACCCAGGGGGACACAAAGGAGATCTGCAAGAACCTCAGCTCCAAACCCTAGATGGCCGAAGATTAGCTCAAGGATTAGTTCAAGGCATAAATCCAAACACTATAGAAAACATTCTGAGTTTAAGAGAGAAGAGGTGGTATTCAAGATAAACTCAATTATAGTGATTAAATATAAAAAAATCTCAATGTTGTATCAATCGGCAGGCATAACCAGGAATAATATTATGGAAATAGTAAACAAAAACGACTAAGGGATACCATGTAATGTCTGTCAGTTGAGCAAAGACAATGTGTGTAAAGTGTTGACAGAAAATGTTATTCTATTCAGCTTTATCACAAATATGATTTGCAATGATTTTTTTTTCCATCCTGTGGTTTGTCTTTCCCCCCTCTGGTAATTTGTTTCAGTGTGAAGCAGTTTTGAATTTGGATAAAGACTAATAATAATTTTTTCTTTATTGCCTGTACTTTTGGTGTCAAATCCCCCAAGTTGTGACCATATCCAATGATGAGAAATTTTTTCCAGAGGTTTTCTTTTGCAAGTTTCATACTTGTATATTGTATGTCTAGATCTCAGAAGCATTTGGAGTTCCTTTTTCTATAAGGTCAACTCCCAACTTCTTTTTGGATGTGGATATCTAGTTTTCCCATCACTGGTAGTTGAAAAGACTGTCCTTCATAACTGTATCTATCTATTTAAAACAGATGTCATTTAAGTTCATGCACACTCTGAAAGATCTGGGTTTCCCTTGTAGCTCAGTTGGTAAAGAATCTACCTGCAGTGAAGGAGGCCTGGGTTTGATACCTGAGTTGGGAAAATTCCCTGGAAAAGCAAATGGCAACCCACTCCATTATTCTTGCTTGGGAAATCCCATGGACATAGGAGCCTGGCCGGCTACAGTTCATGGGGTGGCTTGCAAAGAGTCTGACGTGCCTGAGAGGCTGACACTCACCATTTACTGTAGGGTCAGTTTAATGAGGATCTCAGCTGTGCTTCTCTAGGAAACTCTTTGTCTCTTCTTCAATTCTGCATGACAATATCACTGGGTAGAAAGTCCTTGGCTGTAGATATTTTTATCCTTTCAGTATTTTAAATATATTTTGTAACTCCATTCTGGCCTACAATATTTCAGTTGCAAATCAGTTGAGAGCCTTATGGGGATTCCCTTACATGAGACTCAGTTTTTCTCTTGCTCCCTTTGAAATTTTCTCTTTAATATTTGACAGCTTTAAGTCTTGGTGTGGGTCTCCTCGGTTTCATTTGTTTGGGACTCTCTGTATTTCTGGCACCTGGATGTCTTTTCCTTTCTTTAGGTTTGGGAAATTCTCTGTCATAATTTCATCAAATGCATTTTTCTGTATCTTTCTCTCACTCTTCTCCTAGGACTACTGCTATGTGAATGTTACTACACTTGATGTTGTCCCAGGAGACCACGCTTGTGAACAATTGCTTTTTTTTTTTACTGTTCTGATTGAGTGATTTCCATTATTCCGTCTTCTAGGTTGCTTACACATTATTCTGTATCAGCTAACCTGTTGTTAACTCTTTTGAAAGTACTTTTATCTCATTTGTTGTCTTATTCAGCTCTCGTTGAGTCTTTTTTATATTTTCTAGCTCTTTGTTGAAGTTCTCACTGTGTTTCTCTAGTCTTTTCAAAATATATTATTGTAACTTAACAGTGTTATATGCAATTCCTATGGTAACAACAAAGAAAATAAAATAGAGTATATGGAACATAAATATAAAAGAGATGAGAATCAAAGATGTCACTATGAATAATCATCTGAACATAAAGGAAAGTGGTAATGGAGGAAATAAGGAACTAAGTCACATCAAAAAAAAAATAAAAAGACAAAGTATTTTCCTATCAGTCATTACTTTTAATGTAAATAAATTTAACTCCATGTTCAAATAGTATATTTTGTCAGAATAGATTTTTTAAAAATATATAGCATTTCTGTCATTATAAGTGATTTACTGTAATTCTAAGGACACAAGTTCTTTGAAAGGAAAAAGTGACAAAAGACATTCTATGCACACAGTAACTAAAGGAGAGCTGGTGTGACCACACTCAGTTCAGTTCAGTCGCTAAGTCTTGTCTGACTCTGCGACCCCATGAACTGCAACATGCCAGGCTTCTCTGTCCACCACCAACTCCCAAAGCTTTCTCAAACTCAAGTCCATTGAGTTGATGATGCCATCCAACAATGATCTCTTCCTCTGTAGTCCCTTTCTCTTCCTGCCTTCAATCTTTTCAAGCATCAGGGTCTTTTCCAAAGAGTCAATTCTTTGCATCAGGTGGCCAAAGTATTGGAGTTTCAGCTTCAGCATCAATCCTTCCAATGAATATTCAGGACTGATCTCCTTTAGGATGGCCTGGTTGGATCTCCTTGCAGTCCAAGGGACTCTCAAGAGTCTTCTGCAACATCACAGCTCAACAGCATCAATTCTTTGGCACTCAGCTTTCTTTATAGTAATTCACATCTACACATGACTACTGGAAAAATCAGAGCTTTGATTAGACAGACCTTTGTTGGCAAAGTAATGTCTCTGCTTTGTAATATGCTACTTAGGTTGGCCATAGCTTTTCTTCCAAGGAGCAAGTGTCTTTTAATTTCATGGCTGCAGTCACCATCTGTGGTGATTTTGGAGCCCAAGAAAATGAAGTCTCTCACTGTTTCCATTGTTTCCAATCTATTTACTGTGAAGTGATGGGACTGGATGCCATGATCTTACCCTTTTGAATATTGAGTTTTAAGCCAACTTTTCCACTCTCCTCTTTCACTTCATCTTTCACTTCATCAAGAGGCTCTTTAGGTCTTCTTCACTTTCTGCCATAAGGGTGGTCTCATCTGCATATCTGAGATTATTGATATTTCTATTGGCAGTCTTATTTCCAACTTGTGTTTCATTCAGCCTGGTATTTCACATGATATACTCTCCATATAAGTTAAATAAGCAGGGTGACATTATACAGTGTTGACGAACTCCTTTCCCAATTTGGAACCAGTCCATTTTTCCATGTCCGGTTCTATCTGTTGTTTCTTGATCTGCATATAGATTTTTCAGGTGGCAGGTAAGGTGGTCTTGTATTCCCATCTCTTGAAGTATTTTCCGCAGTTTATTGTTATCTTCACAGTCAAAGGTTTTGGTGTTATCAATAAAGCAGAAGTACATGTTTTTCTGGAATTTTCCTGCTTTTTTGATGATCAAATTGGATGCTGGCAATTTGATCTCTGGTTCCTCTGCCTTTTCTAAATCCAGCTTGAAGACCTGGAAGTTCACGTTTCACATACTATTGAAGCTTGGCTTGGAGAATTATGAGCGTTACTTTGCTAGCATTTGAGATCAGTGCACTTGTGTGGTAGTTTGAATGTTCTTTGGCATTGCCCTTTGAGAGGGTAGCAGGCAGGAAGGCCAGGGGTCTCCAAATGGAGGAAAGAGGCTGCAAATGCCAGACATTTGTCTCTCTCTTAAGCGGCAGGAAGAAACAAACCAGCGATCTGTTTTTCCTTCTCTATACAAATTTAAAAGGAGGTTTCTCTTAACATGCTGTTTTGCCAGGACACCTGGTCTCACCTAAAGCTAACTACTCTCAAACCTTGAGTTAACCAATACATTTCTTTTTCATATGGAAATGTTGTCTTAAGCTATGTTAATGAACCCCAGACTCTATCTTCAAGTTGGTTCCGCCAAACCGCCTAACTTACTTACTCAGGTATTGTTCCCCTAATCTATGTAAACAGAACTATTTGTTGGCATTCTGCTCTTCTACAAGATTCAAGTCAATCGTTTTATGGCCAGGGATGAATTATCTGGTGCCATTCTAAATTTTATGACATTCCTTTCTTTTCATTAACAGACTGTGAGTGACTATATAACATACAGCTAAAGACTAGGAGGGGGGTACTCTTTTGCCCCCTTCTGATGCCTATGTCAGAAGCTTTCTCTATCTCCTTTATACTTTAATAAAACTTTATTACACAAAAGCTCTGAGCGATCCAGCCTCGTCTCTGGCCCCGGATTGAATTCGTCTCCTCTGGAGGCCAAGAATCCCGCGTCTTATCATTCAGCAACAACCTTTCATCTTGGGGGCTCGTCCGGGATCCTTCAGGACAAGGTAAGGATGCTTGGAGCTCTAATTCTTTGTTCTCCTAGCGAGCATGTTTTCTGCTGTACTTTACTAACTCTACGGTGTGCTTGTGTGAATGAATGAAATGCCCTGTGTGAAGCAAGTGAGGAGCCCTGCTCTGCGGTTCCATGGCGACCTCATAAGGCTTATGGCAGAAACCTGTCAGGGGGTTTATACCGACCTGCCAATGCCAAGAGGCTACCAATGTCTCCTTCGGGAACCGACCAGAAATGGGCAAAGCGTGTGGACTGAACTCTCCTTTCTCAGTCAAACTTTTCGGTCTCTTTGACCATTTCATAACTCCTTGGGAATTAGGAGTACTAACCTTATCTATTGGATCATAGACTTTCCAGGGACTTGTGATCTATGTTGCTACTGTACTGTTGTCTAGGTCTCAAACCTGGATTGGTAGTCAGGAGGCGCCTAGCCTCGCTAGGCATGGAAAGTTCGGAAGCTAGATGGAGCTCTAACTCCAAAAGCATCTCTAAGGTTAAAGGTTACTCGGATTAGAACTGCAATGTTTTTTTTTTTTTTTTTTTCCTTTGGTAACACTGGCTCTTAGTGGACCAGAGGAGGCTCTTATACCGGTGTGGTGACGCTTAGAAGGAACATCTCAGTTTCATGTTTGTATCGGTCTTATTGTGGTCAGGAATGTACTCAGGGCCGTGCACAGGCACTCAGGTGACGAATGTTTCCCTCAGAAGTCTAAGTTTGGGAAGCATTCCAGAAGGTTACTCTGATTGCACCCCGGGTGGCATCAGAGGCAAGCGAAGTGAAGAGCTGGACGTCAGTGAGGGATGCCATCAGGTCTACCCCGGGTGCATCCCCACCCCGTCTCGGTGGTAGAACCGGGAGGGACGGGTGTGACGCCTGCGTCGGTAAGGGACAGACTAAGTCCGACCAGGAAGGAAAAGCTTTTGGTGTAACGTCTGTCTACACCCCCATCTAGAGCAGGGAGGGACGCCTCCGGTAGAAAAAATGGCGCTGGTCGCTTTTTTTCTCTCTTACAGATGGGAGCTAACAATTGCAGCCTCACTCCTTTGAACCGTATCCTGAAAAACTGGAATAGATTTGATCCCCAGGGCTTAAAGAAGACACACCTGGTCTTCCCATGTGATACTGCATGGCCGCGGTACCCACTGGGAGTCAGGCGGTCCCAGCTACAGAACCAGACTGGGACTATAACACTGCTAAAGGAAGATGGGATCAGAGTCATTTTGTCAGATGTATTCTTGAAAGACTCAGGCAGGCGCGTTCTAAGCCTTTAAACTATGGCAAACTGGCAGACATAGAACAGGAAGAGAAGGAAGCTCCTGGTAAATTCCTAAATAGACTGAGAGAAGCCCTTCGCAGATTCACTGAGATTGATCCCAAAAGTGAGGAGGGAAAAGTGATCTTAAAGGATAGATTTCTCACTCAGTTGGCTCCAGATATTCGCCGTAAGTTATCAAAACGGGCATATGGACCAAATCAGTCTTTAGATAATTCGTTACAACTGGCTCAGACAGTCTATTATGGTAGGGAATACGAGGAAAAGAAAGAAAGGCAGAGAAAGATGAAGGAAAAGGAGGAAGCCCTAGCAATGGCTATGAAAACCGTTCTTAAACAGTCTGAGAAAAATGCCCAGAGGGACCCAGGTGAAAAGGGATGGGCTTGCTATTGCTGTGGAAAAGAGGGGCATCTCAGGCGGGATTGCCCTCAGGCATCTAAGCTGGCCCCGGTCCCATGTCCGGTCTGCAAGGGACCACACTGGAGGAGAGACTGCCTCCAGAGGCGTAGGTCTCAGGGGTCTGACTCTCAAGACAATCAGGACTGAAGGTGCCCGGGGGTCCCCACACAAGCTCCCGTCCTAATTACACCTGAAGAACCCTGGGTATTGATAACGGTGGGAAGCCAATCCGTCCATTTCCTTTTAGATACTGGGGCGACTTATTCCGTGCTTACTGAAGACCCTGGCCCACTTTCTTCCCGATCCGCTTCCTAATGGGACTGTCTGGACGATCCAAAAGGTATTACTTCAGTTATTCTCTATCGTGCAACTGGGATTCTGTGCTATTTTCACAGGAGTTTCTTATCGTGCCAGAATTACCCTCACCCCTTTTGGGGAGGGATATACTGAGCAAGTTCCATGCCTCTGTTTTCATGAATATGGAGCCTTCCCTTTCTCTCCCTTTAGTTGAACAAAATGTGAATCCTAGAGTATGGGCTGATGGAAAATCTGTGGGTCGAGCACAAAATGCTATTCCTGTAGTTGTCAAGCTCAAAGACCCGCACTTATTCCCACATAAGAAGCAGTATCCACTGAAACCTGAGGTTAAGGAAGGGTTAAAACCCATCATTGAGAATTTAAAGGAGCAGGGACTATTAGTTCCCTGTAACAGTCCATGCAATACTCCTATTTTGGGTATAAGGAAATCAAATGATAAATGGAGATTAGTTCAAGATTTACGAATAATAAATGAGGCTGTGGTTCCTTTACACCCCGTGGTGCCTAATCCTTATACTCTATTGTCTGAAATTTCTGAACGAGCCAAATATTTTTCAGTAATTAATTTAAAAGATGCCTTCTATTCAGTGCCTTTGGCGGAGGAAAGTCAATTTCTATTTGCCTTTGAAGACCCCACGCAGCCAGCTTCCCAGTTAACCTGGACAGTTTTGCCCCAGGGATTTCGTGACAGTCCTCACTTATTTGGGCAAAGTTTGTCACGGGATCTACAAAACTTTAATAGCACTGAAGCAGTAGTGTTACAATATGTAGATGATATTTTGCTCTGTGCTGAGACAGAGGAAGCTTGTTCATGAGCCTCAGAAAATTTCTTAAGCTTTCTGGCAGGTTGTGGTTACAAGGCATCAAGAGAAAAGGCTCAGCTTTGTCAACAATCTGTTAGATATCTGGGCCTAATCATATCAGAAGGGACCAGGGCCATAGGCCCTGAGAGAATTAAACCTATACTAAACCATCCCCTACCTATGACTTTAAGACAATTGAGAGGATTTTTGGGAATCACAGGCTACTGTCTATTTGGATTCCAGGCTATGGAGAACTTGCCCGGCCTTTATATAAACTTATAGCTGAAACTCAGCAGGCCCAAACCGACAAACTGGTTTGGTCCCCAGATACTCAAAAGGCTTTTAAGGTTCTTCAGACTGCTCTCCTACAAGCTGTGGCTTTGAGTTTGCCCACAGGGTTAGAATTTAACTTGTTTGTCACTGAAAGAAAAGGTATGGCCTTGGGAGTTTTGACACAACCCCGAGGGCCTAACCAGCAACCTATCACTTATCTAAGCAAAGAATTAGATGCCTAAGAGTAATTGGGGCCACGGCTTTATTAGCACCTGAAGCTTTAAAAATAATTAATGGACGAAACCTTACTGTACTGACTTCTCATGATGTGAGTGGAATCTTAAATTCTAAGGGTAATATTTGGATGACAGACAGTAGGCTTCTTAAATATCAGTCACTGTTGTTAGAAGGACCAGTAACTAAGCTTAAAGTTTGTGGAAATTTAAATCCTGTCACTTTCCTTCCTGAGAAGGAAAATGAAACACCTGATCACGATTGTTCCCAATTCCTAACTTTAAACTATGCAGCTCGGGAGGATCTAATGGATACCCCATTAGACAATCCTGACATGGAAATATTTACAGATGGCAGTTCTTTTGTTCGGGATGGAAAGCGTAAAGCAGGTTATGCTGTGGTGACTGCTGAACAGGTTTTAGAAACAAAATTCTCTCCCCCAGGAAACCAGTGCCCAGTTAGCTGAGCTTGTGGCCCTGACCCGAGCTCTAGAGTTAAGCAAAGGGCAACGGGTGAATATTTACACTGATTCTAAGTATGCTTATTTGACTTTACATGCTCATGCTGCAATATGGAGAGAAAGACAGTTTAAAACAGCAACAGGAGAACCTATTAAGCATTTCAGAGAGATTGAGACTTTTAACTGCTATCTATTGTCCTAAAGAAGTAGCGGTTATGCATTGCAAAGGGCACAGCAGAGATGGGAGTAAAGTAGCTGCCGGTAACCTGTTAGCTGACTCTCAATCCAGAAAAGCGGCACTTTACGAAACCCCCTCCCTACAGACGCCTTTGATCTGGACAGGTCCTGTGGAACAGGAAAAACCACAATATACTGAGGAAGAATTAAAAAGATATGAAAAAAGAGGAGCGAAGATTACTGATAAAAGATGGTTACAGTCCGAGGATGGACGACTAATAATTCCTGAAAATGCTCAGTGGAAAATTCTTAAGGGTTTACATCAGAGTTTTCATTTGGGTGTAGAAAGTACTTACCAGATGGCTTCTCGTTTGTTTAAAGGTAAAAATGTAATAAAAACTTTAAAGAACATTATCAAACGGTGTGAGGCTTGTCAGAAAAATAACCCAAAGACTGAAAACCTAGCCAAATCTGGATTACAATGAAAGGGAAAGTATCCTGGAGAGGACTGGGAAATTGATTTTACTCATATGCCAAAAGCTAATGGATATTCTTGCTTGTGGATACTTTTACTGGATGGATTGAGGCGTTCCCCTGTCGTAGTGAACAAGCTAAAGAGGTTATAAAGATTTTAACCCATAAAATTATCCCCAGGTTTGGGCTGCCACGGAGCCTTCAGAGTGACAATGGCTCTGCCTTTAAAGCTGCTGTAACTCAGGGGGTGTCTAAAGCTCTAGGGATAGAGTATCACTTACACTGTTCCTGGAGACCCCAATCCTCAGGAAAGGTTGAAAAAGCTAATGACATTATCAAAAGACATCTGCGCAAATTAACTCAAGAAATGCAGGACAACTGGATTAAAGTCCTACCCATAGCTTTAATGAGGACTCGAACTGCCCCCCAAAAGGAGGGGCTGTCCCCCTTTGAATGTGTTTATGGAAGGCCTTTCTTACGCACAGACATTGTTATAGATCCTGAAGCCTTAGAGCTAACTAATTATGTAACTCAGCTCTCAGCTTTTCAACAGGCATTAACAGAACTCCGGGAGACGACTCCTGACCCAGCCTCTGAATCCAGCAAGCCTCTATTTGAGCCAGGAACCGAGGTCCTCATAAAAACATTGGGGTCTGGGGGCCCATCCCTCGAGCCCCTCTGGGAAGGCCCTTACCAGGTTATTCTTTCTTTTCCCACAGCTGTCAAAGTGCCAGGAATTGATTCATGGGTACATCACACTCGAGTCAAGAGGTGGCACCCTGACCAGAGCTAAGTGATGTCATTTTATGTTTTTACTTTCTATGCTCTGACTTTGTATGTTTCAGATGGGCCTGATAATCTATGTGAGCCTACTTATGCTGACTCCAGAAATGATGAGTCTGCCATTTGATCCTGTCCTGGGCTCACTCCTATGCTGCATTCCACAATCGGTCTAACTGCTGGGTCTGCTGAGCACTCCCCTCTTCATCAGTGGAAGGCTTCCCGTGGTGGACATCTCCACTTCAAGGAAAAGACTTTCTCCAAGTTTGCGAATACCTTCGACAACAATCAAATGTGATGCCTCTGCTTCGTCTGATGACATCTAACAACCCTAGAATGGACTGGTGTAATACTCTGTACCTTAACTATGGACATAATGTGACTTTTAATTTTGATTATACACTGTCTCAGTTTAATGACTATTTTGCTGCACATAAGACAAATAGGTCTAGATCAGATGGTTTTTTACCTGACGTTTATCAAATATGGGATGAGGTTATATGGCTAACTCCTGAAAAGGGACGTCTAATATCTACTGCCCCTATATGCTGGGAACAAACAGAGCCCCCAAAGTTAGCCAACAACTTAATTACAGTAATTCTGATTGTTTTCTTTTTGCTGTTTGCTCCCTGCCTCTGTGACTGTGTAACTGGATTTGTTTCTAGTCGCATGAAAGCTTTTAAGTTACAAATGGTTGCTCAAACTCCTGCTATCACTGCAGTTTCTTCCCACTACTATTTGGGGCCCCTGGATCAGACATCCTCACTATGAGAATTAGGAGAATATGTTGCCTCACCAATTTAGGGACAACGCTCCTTGTCAGCTCGGAAGCAGTTATGGAATGAGAACGACGCCCCTTTTCCCTAGGCAACATAATTCTCCTAAAAGAAAAGGGCGGAATGAGAGGGTAACAGGCAAGAAGGCCAGGGGTCTCCAAATGGAGGAAAGAGGCTGCAAATGCCAGACATTTGTCTCTCTCTTAAGCGGCAGGAAGAAACAAACCAGCGATCTGTTTTTCCTTCTCTATACAAATTTAAAAGGAGGTTTCTCTTAACATGCTGTGTTGTCAGGACACCTGGTCTCACCTAAAGCTAACTACTCTCAAACCTTGAGTTAACCAATACATTTCTTTTTCGTATGGAAATGTTGTCTTAAGCTATGTTAATGAACCCCAGACTCTATCTTCAAGTTGGTTCCGCCAAACCGCCTAACTTACTTACTCAGGTATTGTTCCCCTAATCTATGTAAACAGAACTATTTGTTGGTATTCTGCTCTTCTACAAGATTCAAGTCAATCGTTTTATGGCCGGGGATGAATTATCTGGTGCCATTCTAAATTTTATGACATTCCTTTCTTTTCATTAACAGACTGTGAGTGACTATATAACATACAGCTAAAGACTAGGAGGGGGGTACTCTTTTGCCCCCTTCTGATGCCTATGTCAGAAGCTTCCTCTATCTCCTTTATACTTTAATAAAACTTTATTACACAAAAGCTCTGAGCGATCCAGCCTCGTCTCTGGCCCCGGATTGAATTCATCTCCTCCGGAGGCCAAGAATCCCGCGTCTTATCATTCAACAACAACCTTTCACCTTCTTTGGGATTGGAATGAAAACTGACTTTTTCCAGCCCTGTGACCACTGCTGAGTTTTCCAAATTTGCTGGCATATTGAGTGAAGCACTTTAACAGCATTATATTTAAGGATTTGAAATAGCTCAAGTGGAATTCCATCACCTCCACTAGCTTTGTTCATAGTGATGCTTCCTAAGGCCTGCTTGACTTCACATTTCAGGCTCTCTGGTTCTAGGTGAGGGATCACACCATCGTGGTTATCTGGGCCATGAAGATCTTTCTTTCTATAATTCTTCTGTGTATATCAGAAAATTTAAAGGTTTTAAAATAAAAATTGTGACAAGACCAAGAAGGATATTCTATAGCGATAAATGGTGACTCTACCAAGAATATAGAGAAATTACAAACATAGATGGGCCAAACATCAGAATTCAAAAATAGATGAAGCCAAGATAGATAGAGTTGAAGGGAAAAACAAACACCACTATAGCACTAGTTGGAGACATTAATATCTACTTTCAATAATCGATAAAACAACTAGACAAAAGACCAATGAGGAAATAGAAAGAGATGCTCTGAACAACTGTATGCCAACACACTGAATAATTTAGCTGAAATGGAAATTTTCTAGAGACACACAGTCTATAAGACAAAATCCTGAAGGAACAGAAAGCCTGAGTAGACTTATTCCTATCAAGCAGATTGAATCAGTAATTAGGAAACTCTCAAGAAAGAGAAACCCAGGGCCAGATAAACACACTAGTAAATTTTGCCAACCATTTATAGCAGGATTAACAGCAATCATTCTTAAATTCTCCAAAAAATATTCAAAAGGAAAGAATACTTTCCAACACATTCTATCAAGGCCAGCATTAGCCAGAGACCAGTCCCAGACAAAGATACTACAGAAAAATCAACTACAGATAGATGTTTCAGATGATGATTGCTACAAAATTTCTCAATAAAATACGGGAAAATTGAATTCAGGAGCATTCTAAAAATTATACATCATGACCAAATGAGGTTCTTTCTTGGGCAACAACTGTGTACATATTTATTTTAGTAAAGGCAATACACCACATTAACAAAAAGCAGGGGGAAAATCACATGATAATAACAAGTGATGTGGAACAAAGACTGTGACACAATTCGATATCCTTTTATAATTAAAAAAAATTCAATAAACCAGAAATAGAAAGAAGCTTTCTCAACATAATGAAGCCTATACATAGCTGGCAGAGGAATAGGACGGGGAGACCACTTTCTCTACCACAAATTCATCAAAAGACCATTTGAACACCGAGCAAATTCCACAGAACAACTTCTGAATGCTGTCAGAGGATATGAGGCACCCAGAAAGGCAGCCCATTGTCTTCAAAAGGCGGTAGGACAAAATATAAAAGATAAAAAGAGAGAAAAAAGAGGTAGAGATGGAGATCGATCCTGGGAAAGTGAAAGTGAAGTCGCTCAGTCTTGTCCGACTGTTCGCAGCCCCATGGACTGTAGCCTACCAGTCTCCTCTGTCCATGGGATTTTTCAGGCAAGGGTACTGGAGTGGGTTGCCATTTCCTTCTCCAGGGGATCTTCCCAACCCAGGGATTGAACTCTGGCCTCCCGCATTGCAGGCAGACGCTTCACCCTCTGAGTCACCAGGGAAGCAGTCTTAAAAAAAGAGAGAAGTTTCCAAACACCAGCAAACACTCTCTCTGGAGGGTCTGTGGCAAGCCTTAGAATCTCAGAGGGCAAAATAACCAGGAGGAAAAATAAATAAATAATTAAAACCCATAGATTACCTGCCTAACAGCAACTCCCACTGAGAAGCAGCCCAGACACTCACATCCCCCACTAGCAAGCGGGAGAGGGACAGCGAGGAGCAGGCTGCATGGCTTCGGGACAGGGCCTGAATGATCTGAGGGCAATTTGAGGGAACTATCTTGAGATAGCAACCCAGACTGTGGGATAGCTATAGCACTATCCCGTGAAAAGCCCTAACCTAAGACACCGCTGGGCTCACAGAACAAAGGACTGAGCAGAGCTAGCTGGCTGTGGACCGGCCCATGCCCCGCTGGAGACAGGCAGGATGGAAGGGGGCAATTACGGCCCCAGAGAGGCATCCTATACCAAACTGCAAGCAGGCTTCTCTGCTAACCAAGACTTCTTGGGATTCCGGACGATCGACCTCTGCAGGGAGGGTTGCAGCTAGAGACCAGCTCCCCAGAATAGACACATGGCACACCTAAGAAGGTGTGCCCGTCGGACACCCAGAAAACTGAGTGGTTGGAATGGGGGAGGGCATAAGCCGCAGCCTTCAACTGGGGGGGACTACACACGCCACGGACCTGGTCACCTGAGCTGCTCGGACCTGGGATGCATGCAAACCTCAGACCAAATCAAATCTGCACCTTTGTGGAGTACCCGAGAACCTGAATCTGAGCGGCTTAGACCTGGGAAATGCATGTGAACCAGGGCCTGCATCAGACTGTTCTTGGCAGAGCAACCTAGAGTCTGAGCAGTGTAGACTGGGAAAGCACACATGCCATGAGCGGGGGCAAACCCAGTGTGGCTGAATCACTGTGAGCACACGCCAGTGATATTTGTTCACAGTGTTCTCCCCTTCCAAAAGCAGGACTGAACAAACTAAAAAAAAGTAAAGTGACCACCACCGAGTCCCCTGTGGCAGGGCAGAAATTAGACTCTGAAGAGACCATTAAACAGAAGCTAAAATAAACAGAGGGAACCGTTTTGGAAGTGACAGGTGCAGCAGATTAGAAACCTGTAGTTAGCACAGACTACAAAGGAAGGGGCCTATAGACCTTGAGAAGTACAAGCCGGACCAAGGAACTATCTGAAGATGAACTGACCCCACACTGTCTGCAACAGCTCCAGAGAAAGTCTTAGATATACTTTTACTACTATCATTTTTTAAATGAAAAAAAATTTTTTTTTTAATTTTAGTTCTATTTTTTTAGTTTTAAGTCCCCATTACTGCTTTAGTATTCATTTTTATAACCTACTATTACCTTGCAAAAAAAAAAAAAAAGACCGTATTTCTAAAACAAACTTCATATATATATATTATAATTTCTGTGACTTTGTTTTTTGTTTGTTTTTTTTTTAATTTTTTTCTTTTTTTAATGTTGTATTTTTGGGAATCTAACCTCTACGCAAGATTTTTGATCTTTGCTTTTTGGTATTTGTTATCAACTTTGTACTTTTAAGAACCCAATCTTCAGTACCCATTTTCACTTGGGAGCAGGATCACTGGCCTGATTGTTCTCTCACCCTTTTGACTCTCCTTTTTCTCCACCAGGTCATTTTTATCTCCCCCAGCTCCCCTTTCTTCTCTACCCAACTCGGTGAATCTCTTTGTGTGTTTTGGGCTGTGGAGAACACTTAGGGAATTGATTACTGGCTGGATCTGTCTCTCTCCTTTTGATTCCCCCTTTTATCCTCCTGGCCACCTCTGTCTCCTTCCTCCCTCCTCTCTCTGTGTAACTCCGTGACCATCTCCAAGGGGTCCAGACTGTGGAGAGCACATAGGGAAGTGATTACTGGCTAGCTTGTTCTCTCCCCATTTGATACTCCCTCTGTTCCTCCTGGTCACCTCTAACTCCCTCTCACCTCTTCTCTTCTCCATGTAACTCTATGTACCTCTCTGGGTGTCCCTGTGGAGAAACTTTTCATCATTAACCTAGATGTTTTATCATTAGTGCTGTATAGATGCAGAAGTCTTGAGGATACTGTAAGAATAAGACTGAAAACCAGAGGCAGGAGACTTAAGTTCAAATCCTGAGAATACCAGAAAACTCCTGAATCCAGGGAACATTAAATGATAGGAGCTCATCAAACGCCTCCATACCTACACTGAAACCTAGCACCACTTGAGGGCCAACAAGCTGCAGAGCAAGACATACCATGCAAATTCTCCAGCAACATAGGAGCATAACCCTGAGCCTCAATATACAGGCTGACCAAAGTCTCACCAAACCCACTGACATCTCAAAACTTATTACTTGACACTTCATTGCACTCCAGAGAGAAGAAATCCAGCTTCACACACCAGAACGCCGACACAATCTTCCCGAACCAGAAAACCTTGAGAAGCCACCCGTCCAACACCACCCACAGTGAGGAACCTCCACAATAAAGAGGAAACACCAACTGCCAGAATACAGAAAGGCCACCCGAAACACAGCAATATAAACAAGGTGAAAAGGCAGAGAAATACCCAGCAGGTAAAGGAACAGGATAAATGCCCACCAAACCAAACAGGAGAGGAAGAGATAGGAAATCTACCTGATAAAGAATTCCAAATAATGATAGTGAAAATGATCCAAAATCTTGAAATCAAATTGAACTTACAGATAAATAGCCTGGAGACAAGGATCGAGAAGATGCAAGAAAGGTTTAATAAAGACCTAGAAGAAATAAAAAAGTCAATATATAATGAACATTGCAATAAATGAGATCAAAAGCACTCTGGAGGGAACCAAGAGTAGAATAATGGAAGCAGAAGATAGGACAAGTGAGGTAGAAGATAGAATGGTAGAAATAAATGGAACAGAAAGGACAAAAGAAAAAAGAATTAAAAGAAGTGAGGACAACCTCAGAGACCTCTGGAACAATGTTAAATGCTGCAGCATTCAAATCATAGGAGTCCCAGAAGAAGAGGACAAAAGAAAGACCATGAGAAAATACTTGAGGAGATAATAGTTGAAAACTTCCCTAAAATGGGGAAGGAAATAATCACCCAAGTCCAAGAAACCCAGAGAGTCCCAAACAGAATAAACCCAAGGTGAAACACCCCAAGACACATATTAATCAAATTAACAAAGATCAAACACAAAGAACAAATATTAAAAGCAGCAAGGGAAAAACAAGAAATGACACACAAGGGGATTCCCATAAGGATAACAGCTGATCTTTCAATAGAAACTCTTCAGGTCAGAAGGGAATGGCAGGACATACTTAAAGTCATGAAAGAAAATAACCTACAACCCAGATTACTGTACCCAGCAAGGATATCATTCAAGTATGAAGGAGAAATCAAAAGCTTTACAGACAAGCAAAAGCTGAGAGAATTCAGCACCACCAAACCAGCTCTTCAAAAAATGCTAAAGG
Organism: Muntiacus reevesi; assembly: GCF_963930625.1. Classification (NCBI taxonomy): domain Eukaryota; kingdom Metazoa; phylum Chordata; class Mammalia; order Artiodactyla; family Cervidae; genus Muntiacus; species Muntiacus reevesi. The sequence goes on along the minus strand of NC_089250.1, from coordinate 42,722,236 downwards.
ATCTTCTCTAGACAGGAAACACAAAAAGGGTGTATAAACTCGAACCCAAAACAATGAAGTAAATGGCAACAGGACCATTCTTATCAATAATTACCTTAAGTGTAAATGGGTTGAATGCCCCAACTGAAAGACAAAGACTGGTTGAATGGATAAAAAAACAAGACCCCTATATATGTTGTCTACAAGAGACCTACCTCAAAACAAGGGACACATACAGACTGAAAGTGAAGGGCTAGAAAAAGATATACCATGCAAATAGAGACCAAAAGAAAGGAGTAGCAAAACCCATATCAGATAAAGTAGACTTTAAAACAAACGCTATGAAAAAAGACCAAGTTGGACATTACATAATAATCAACGGATCAGTCCAAGAAGAAGATATAGCAATCATAAATATATATGCACCCAACATAGGAGCACCACAATATGTAAGACAAATGCTAACAAGTATGAAAGGCAAATTAACAATAACACAGTAATAGTGGGAGACTTTAATACTCCACTCACACTTATGGATAGGTCAACTAAACAGAAAATTAACAAGGAAACAGAAACTTTAAATGATGCAATAGACCACTTAGACCTAATTGATATCTATAGGAAAATTCACCCCAAAACAATGAATTTCACCTTTTTCTCAAGCACACACAGAACCTTCTCAAGGATAGACCACATCCTGGGTCATAAATCTAGCCTTGGTAAATTCAAAATAATTGAAATCATTCAAAGCATCTTTTCTGACCACAATGCAGTAAGATTATATGACAATTACAGAGAAAAACTATTAAAAATTCCAACATATGGAGGCTGAACAACACGCTGCTGAATAACCAACAAATCACAGAAGAAATAAAAAATATGCATAGAAACAAATGAAAATGAAAAAAACAATAATCCAAAACCTATGGAACACTGTAAAAGCAGTGGTAAGGGGAAGGTTCATAGCAACACAGGCTTACCTTAAGAAACAAGAAAAAGGTCAAATAAATAACCTTACTCTACATCTAAAGCTACTTGAAAAGGAAGAAATTATGAACCCCAAGGTTAGTAGAAGGAAATACATCTTAAAAATTAGGGCAGAAATAAATGCAAAAGAAGCAAAAAAGACAATAGCAAAAATCAACAAAACCAAAAGCTGGTTCTTTGACAAGGTAAATAAACTTGATGAACCATAAGTCAGACTCATCAAGAAACAAAGGGAGGAAAAAAATCAAACCAGCAAAATTAGAAATGAAAATGGAGAGATCACAACAGACAACACAGAAATACAAAGGATCATAAGAGATTATTATCAGCAACTATATGCAAATAAATTGGACAACTTGAAGAAATAGACAAATTCTTAGAAAAGTACAACTTTCCAAAATTGAACCAGGAAGAAATAGAAAATCTCAACAGACCCATCAAAAACATGGATATTGAAACTGTAATCAGAAATCTTCCAACAAACAAAAGTCCAGGACCAGATGACTTCACAGCTGAATTCTACCAAAGATTTAGGGAAGAACTAACACCTATCTTACTCAAACTCTTCCAGAAAATTGCAGATGAAGGTAAACTTACAAACTCATTCTGTGAGGCCAGCATCACCTTAATACCTAAACCTGGCAAAGATGCCACAAAAAAAGAAAACCATAGGCCAATATCACTGAATGAACATAGATGCAAAAATCTTTAACAAAATTCTAGCAAACAGAATCCAACAACATATTAAAAAGATCATACATCATGACCAAGGGGGCTTTATCCCAGGGATGCAAGGATCCGCCAATATCCACAAATCAATCAATGTAATACACTACTTTAACAAACTGAAAAATAAAAACCATATGGTTATCTCAATAGATGCAGAGAAAGCCTCTGACAAAATTCAATATCCATTTATGATAAAAACCCTCCAGAAAGCAGGAATAGAAGGAACATACCTCAACATAATAAAGGCTATATATGACAAACCCTCAGCAAACATTATCCTCAAAGGTGAAAAATTGAAAGCATTTCCCCTAAAGTCAGGAACAAGACAAGGGTGCCCACTCTCACCACTACTCTTCAATATAGTTTTGGAAGTTTTGGCCACAGCAATCAGAGCAGAAAAAGAAGTAAAAGGAATCCAGATTTGAAAAGAAGAAGTAAAACTCTCACTGTTCACAGATGACACGATCTTCTACATAGAAAACCCTAAAGACGCCACCAGAAAATTGCTAGAGCTAATCAATGAATATAGTAAAGTTGCAGGATATAAAATTAACACACAGAAATCCCTTGCATTCCTATACACTAACAATGAGAAAACATAAAGAGAAATTAAAGAAACAATTTCATTCACCATTGCAACGAAAAGAATAAAATACTTAGGAATAAATCTACCTAAAGAAACAAAAGACCTATATATAGAAATCCATAAAACACTGATGAAAGAAATCAAAGAGGACACAAATAGATGGAGAAATATACTGTGTTCATTGATCAGAAGAATTAATATAGTGAAAATGAGTATACTACCCAAAGCAATCTATAGATTCAATGTAATCCCTATCAAGCTACCAACGGTTATTTTTCAGAGAACTAGAACAAGGAATTTCACACTTTGAATGGAAATACAAAAAATCTTGAATAGCCAAAGCAATCTTGAGAAAGAAGAATGGAATTGGAGGGATCAACCTGCCTGACTTCAGTCTCTACTACAGAGCCACAGTCATCAAGACAGTATGGTACTGGCACAAAGACAGAAATATAGATCAATGGAACAGAATAGAAAGCCCAGAGATAAATCCACGAACCTATGGACACCTTATCTTCGACAAAGGAGGCAAGGATATACAAGGGAAAAAAGACAACCTCTTTAACAAGTGGTGCTGGGAAAATTGGTCAACCATTTGTAAAAGAATGAAACTAGAACACTTTCTAACACCATACACAAAAATAAACTTAAAATGGATTAAAGATTTAAATGTAAGACCAGAAACTATAAAACTCCTAGTGGAGAACATAGGCAAAACACTCTCTGACATAAACCACAGCAGAATCCTCTATGACCCACCTCCCAGAATATTGGAAATAAAAGCAAAAATAAACAAATGGGACCTAAGTAAACTTAAAAGCTTTTGCACAACAAAAGAAACTATAAGCAAGGTGAAGAGACTGCCTTCAGAATGGGATAAAATAATAGCAAATGAAGCAAAAGCAAAGAATTAATCTCAAAAATATACAAGCAACACTTGCAGCTCAATTCCAGAAAAATAAAGGACCCAATCAAAAAGTGGGCCAAAAAGCTAAACAGACATTTCTCCAAAGAAGACATACAGATGGCTAACAAACACATGAAAAGATGCTCAACATCACTTATTATCAGAGAAATGCAAATCAAAACCACAATGAGATTCCATTACATGCCAGTCAGAATGGCTGCTATCCAAAAGTCTACAAGCAATAAATGCTGGAGAGGGTGTGGAGAAAAGGGAACCCTCTTACATTGCTCGTGGGAATGCAATCTAGTACAGCCTCTATGGAGAACAGTGTGGAGATTCCTTAAAAAACTGGAAATAGAACTGCCATATGACCCAGCAATCCCACCGCTGGGCATACACACTGAGGAAACCAGAATTGAAAGAGACACGTGTACCCCAATGTTCATCGCAACACTGTTTATAATAGCCAGGACATGGAAACAATCTAGATGTCCATCCGCAGACGAATGGATAAGGAAGCTGTGGTACATATACACAATGGAATATTACTCAAGCATTAAAAAGAATACATTTGAATCAGTTTTAATGAGGTGGATAAAACTGGATTCTACTATACAGAGTAAAACAAGCCAGAAAGAAAAACATCAATATAGTATACTAACACATACATACGGAATTTAGAAAGATGATAATGATAACCCTGTATACGAGACAGCAAGAGAGACACAGAAGTATTGAACAGTCTTTTGGACTCTGTGGGAGAGGGTGAGGGAGGGATGATATGGGAGAATGGCATTGAAACATGCAAGCTATCATATGTGAAACAAATAGCCAGTCCAGATTTCATGCATGAGACAGGGTACTCGGGGCTGGTGCACTGGGATGACCCAGAGGGATGGGATGGGGAGGGAGCTGGGAGGGGGGTTTAGGATGGGGAACACATGTATACTCATGACAGATTCAAGTCAATGTATGGCAGAACCAATACAATGTTGTAAGGTAAAATTAATTAATTAATTAATTTAAAAAAATGAAGCCTATACATGAAAAACCACAACTCATATCAGATTCAGTGATAAAAGACTGAAAGCATTTCTGGTTAAAATCAGTAATGTAAAAGTTTCACCAGTTTTTACCACTCATGGCAAACATACAATCATCAGTTTCAGCTATAGTGATAAAAGAAACAAAAAATAATATGCATTCAAAAGTAATGAAATTATCTCTGTTCTGAGATGACATGATCATTTATGTAGGAAACCATAAAAATAAAACAAAAAACTGTTACAGCTAATAAATAATTTTAGCAGAGGTGTAGGATGCAATATCAAAACAGAAAAGTCAGTTACATTTCTGTACACTAAGAACGTAAATTTGTATGTAAATCTTAAAAGAAAAACTGTAAAGCAATTCCACTGGAAAAAAAAAAACATGAAAAAATTATGCATTTGGAAATAACCAAAAAAGCAAAAGAAATGAATAATTAGCAATATAAAATTTGTTTGAAGGAAGTAAAGACAAAAATATATGGAACAGCAACCATGTTTCATGAATGAAAGACTTAATATTAAGATGACAAAACTAATCAAAGCAATCTGCACTTTCAACTGAACTTTATATATGCTAACAATATTTGGAGGAAGGTAAAGTAGAAGAACTAACCCTAAAATGCATCTGGAATTACAAAGGACCCTGAATTGACAAAACAATTTTGAAAAGGAAGAAATAAATCTTGGAAAGTAGAAAGTAAAGAAACAACACAGAACAGAATTTGGTTTCTCACAATTTGCGCTTTCATAATTAACTACAAAGCTACTATAATCACAACTGTGGGTAATGGTATAAAGACAGATATAAAGACTAATGAAATAGAACTCATACAGAAATAAGCACAAACATAATATATGATAATTGACAAGGTTGCAAAGACCATTTACGGGGAAAAGTCAGTCTTTTTAACAAACAGTGCTGAATAAACTTCATATCTGTATTCAAAATAAAGAAGCTACCCATTAACTTTCATCACACTCACACACACACACACACACAGACACACACACACACACACACCAAAATGCATCAAAGACCTAAGCATACCAGACACAAATATGAAAGTCTTATGAGAAAAGCTAGAGGGAAGGCTTCAGGACATTAGATTTAATGTTTCATAATAAGCACAGGCAAAAGACAGATAAATAAATTTTGTCAAAATTCAGAATACTTTTGTATCAGAGAAACTATCAAGAGACTGAAAAGACAATCCACAGAAAGGGAAAAAACTTGCAAATCGTATTTCTGATAAATCTGAATAGCGCGGAAATTCCTGGAAACACCCTAAAAACCTTATTTCAATTTGCTTGGTTCACCAAGGTCTCTTGGTGATCTTTACTTTTTAATCCTTAATATGTCCATAATTAAACTTTTGATTATCCCTGCCTAGTGATGCAAAATGTAAAGTGTTTTTATTTCCTCACTCTTTCTGAGTTGTCTTGGCTACCACCATTTCTCTTCCCTACTGAATTCAAATCATTTTCTAAGAGCATTTGGATTTATACTTTGAACTAGTCCTAGGGTTTCCCAACCAGCAGACATGAGCATGGTAGAAACTGTCACAGTCTCTGTGTGAACAGCCAACACATAGGAAAGGAAACACATTCTTCCACAAATATCACACAAAACACTGTCGTGTATTCTCTCCACACCCTCCAGTACCAACTTCCATTTCTCTTTGACTTCAGTTTTCTACAAATGCATCCCAAACCATGAACAGGATGATGGTAAGCTCCAAGTAACAGTGGCCCAGGTGCTTTGGTCACGTTCCCCAGTTCCTGCTTCTGTTCCCATCCCTCCATGTCTCAGAATCACCACCTGTTCTTCATCTTTATATTCTTGCACTTATCAGATCTCAGAGTTTGAGGGAACTTGAAGTCCTGTCACAATCAGAGGGTAAGAGTGATCAGATCACAACAGGAATTAAGTGCTACATCAATAAACATCATCTTTTTATAGAAGGAGTAGATAATAATGTATAAGAAATGCTCAGATTCTCAAACAAGCATTCAAGGAGCTCTTTTTAGGTAATGTGTATTTCAATATCTGCTGGGTGTTCACCCAATCCATCTTCACTGAAAACACAGTAAGGTCAAGCACGTCTATTGTTCTTGATCTGGTAACTAGAAAAGTTTTCTCACTACAGTGTTCACGATTTCTACCCACAAATTCAGATGAGTGGGAAGGAATCACAGTTTTACATTTTGCTTGGAATTGATATCTTTGTGGCTGTTTCAAACATGATCTTTCATGGAAATTGTACTGAAGAACATACTCTGACCTTGTGATACATGACACATCTAATGTACACAATAGGTCTGGTGGATTCATGAAAGACAGCTCATTCATTACTCACCATCCAGCAAACACCAGATTTACTGTCACATGTATGTAACAATAAAAAGGCAAGGCATTTTCTGTACCTCAGCATTTATTTGCCACAGAAACTGTATGCACTGCAGAAAATAAGGTCAAAAAATAGTCTGTAATCTCATGGTTTTCAGAAATTAATTAAAACAATATCCACTGTCCTTTCCAAAGCATGGAAAACTGCTCAAGGCTGAGGTCTGTGAAGGAGTAGAGGTAAAAATAAAAGTGATTTTAATCACAGACACACTTGATGCAAAATGCCATGCCGATGGAGCAATAGCATCAATTATACTCCTCAACATACTGGTGCATATATGTTAACCAATGGTATATTCTCTTTCTGTATTGACCCCTTCAACACTCTATAATGCTCTTCTGTGTCCTTTGTTATAGACTGCATTTTAGAGTTTATTAGGTCTGATATGAGTATTTCCACCCCTCACTGTCTCATCATTTTCATTTTCATGAAATATCTTTCTCATCCCTTTGCTGACAGTCTCTGTATCTAAAGGCACATAGCTCTGCAGTGAATCTCTTGTAAGCAGCATATAAATGGACTTGTGTTTTATTATTATTATTCAATCAATCAGCCAATCTATCTTTTGACCTGATAGTTAATTACATTGACTTTTAAGGTAATTTTTGATAGGATTGTACTAATTGCCATTTTGTTACTTGTTTTATGTTTTCTTTCCTCTAGTTTTGTGTTGTTCTTTTATTCTCCTTTGCCTGGCCTCTTGATGAAGGTAAAAGAGGAGAAAGAAAAATCTGGCTTAAAACCCAACATTCAAAAACAGCTTATGGCATCCAGTCCCATCAGTTCATGGCAAATAGATGGGGAGAAATGAAAATAGTGACAAAAATCACTTGGATTTTTCTTGGGCTCCAAAATCACTGTGGAGAATGACTGTAGTCAAAAAATCAAAAGACACTTGTTCCTTGGAAGAAAAATTAAAAAAACTAGGCAGTGGATTAAAAAGCAGAGACATCACTTTATCAGAAAAAGTCCATCCATATAGTCAAAGCTATGGTTTTTCCAGTAGTCAAGTACAGATGTGAGAGTTGGATCACAAAGAACCCTGAGCCCTCAACTGATGCTTTCCAACTGTGGAGATGGAGAAGGCTCTTGAGAGTCCCTTGGACTGCAAGTAGATCAAAGCAGCCAATCCTAAAGGAAATCAACCCTGACTATTCTTTTGAAGGACTGATGCTGAAGCTGAAGCTCCAATAGTTTGGCCACTTGATGTGAAGAGCCAACTCATTGGAAAGGACCCTGATGCTGGGAAAGATTGAAGGAGGGAGGAGAAGGGGCTGACAGAGGATGAGGCGGCTGGGTGACATCACTTGAGTTTGAGCAAACTCCAGGAGATGGTGAAGGTCAAGGAAGCCTGGCACGCTCCAGTCCATGGTGCCACAGAGTCAGACGTAACTGAGCAACTGAACAACAGCAACTTGTGGTTTAACGATTTTCTTTAGTTGTTTGCTTGTGTTCCTTGCTCTTTCATTTTTGTGAATTGACTGTAAAATATTGTCTGGTGATTACTGTAGGGTCCATATATGTTAAATTCAAGCTGTATGTCCTCATTTTAATTTGATAACCATTTAGGTTCAAACACATTCTAAAGGATCTGCATTTTTCACTCTCCTCTCACACATTTTGTGTTCTTGATGTCATGCTCTTCCTTTCCTATAAACTCTTACCTCTTGGTGGCATCTTTTTTTCCACTTAGAGAAGATCCTTTAACATTTCTTTTCTGATTATTTTATTATTGATGAATTCTTTTAGTTTTTGCTTGTCTGAGAAGCTTTTTAGGTCTCCTTCAATTCTGAATGATAATCTTCTAGGTTATCTTGCATTTAATTTTTTCCTTTTGATACTTCAGAAAGATCATGGCATAGTCTTCTGCCTACATAGTTTCTGCAGGAAAATCAGCCAATAATCTGATGTGGTTTTATTTGTCTGTGACATGTTGTTTTTCTCTTGCTGCCTTGAGAATTCTTTTATCGGTAACTTTTGTCATTTTGACTGTGATATATCTTGATGTGGGCAGCTTTGGTTTTATGTTATTTGAGAGTCTGTGCTTCTGCACCTGGATTACATTTCCCTTCTTTGGGTTCTGATTATTTGGGGTCATAATTTCATCAAATGTCTTATCTGTCCCTTTCTCTCTCTCCTCCTTCTGGGTCTCCAAGAATATGGATGTTAGTATACCTGATGCTGTCCCTGTGGTCCTTTAAACGGTTCTCTTTTTTTTTTAATTGGAGGATAATTGCTTTACAAGGGTGTGTTAGTTTCTGCTGTACAACAAAATGAATCAGCCACTTGTATACATAGTTCCCCTCCCTTTGGAGCCTCCCTCCCATTAAACCATTCTCCTCTTATATTTTGCTTTTCTTTTTGCTGTTTTTATTGCATGATTTAAATAATGGTATCTTTCAGATCACTTCTGAAATCTGTATCACCTAGCCTGCTATTATTTCCTCCTAGTGTGTTTTTCTCTCTGAGCTATCATAATCTTCAGTTCTGACTGGTTATTGTTTTTAATATTTTCTAGTTACTTCTTAACACTCTTCATTGCATTCATCTATTCTTTTCCCATGTGAAGTTAGAATTCTTATTACTAATTCTTTGAAATATGGTAAATTATTTTGGTGACTTACCTGTCTTATTAGCTGTTTTTGCAGGACATTTTTTTTTCTTATTCTTTAACTTGAACAATTCCTCTGTCTTTTCAATTTGCTTGACTTCCTCCAACTGTATGAAGTTAGAAGAAAAAGTTATCTATACCAGTCTTGCAGGGGTGTCCTTGTGTGGACATGTTCCTGTGCAGTTTGTGTGACTGGAGGTTTTGGGACAGAGTTGGAGCAGAAGTGGGCCAAGGTCATGCCTTCCCTAGGGTGTACTGGCAGCTGGTAGCTTGGTGGCAGGTTGAGAGGGAGGCTAGATCCAGGGCCAAGTGTGAGCAGAGGCTTTTCTTGTGCTCTGTGGCTGTCCACACCCTACTGGACCAGGCGTGTCCAAAGGCGCTGAAGCAGAAGCCCTGACTATGGCCTTAACTTGGTTCCACCTTGTAAGTGTGCATCCTCCTCCCCCACTCTGGCACCTTTGCCCCGGAGGGTGGCAGAGATGGAGGGAGGTGTGCTGAAGCAGCCCCTGGTGTGGGCAGCCCTGCCTGTGGTGCAGAACTGGCACACCGTCAGAGCCCCAGATCCTGCTCCTTGGGCCCCTCTCTAATGGCCGTACTGCCGCATCCAGATGTCCTGCTGGTGTGAGCCAGCTTTGTAACCCCCCACTGCCCACTCTGCCCAGTATGGGTGGCCCCTTGCCCTGGTGAACTGGATCCAGTGGCACTGAGGGGGCATTTGTGGGCCAGGGGGCCACAGTAAGCCGGCCAAGTGCTTGGAAGAGTTCTGCTGCCCTCTCAGCCTGTTCCAGGAGCAGGAGTGGGTGCATGGCTCAGGAGAGGCATCAGGCTCCTGGGCCTCCTGCAGGTCCCCCTGGGTTCACAAGAGCTGCGGGGCCGTGACCTCCTGAGGTCATCCCAGAGCTGCGGTGCCTAGTGCGTGGTGTTCATGGGTTTCTCCAGGGAGGACCTCTGAGCCCCTCTTCCTCAGCTCCAGGGGGAGCTGAGCTCAGCGTTCTCTTGCCCACCTGGAGCTCCTCCCCAGGACAGTGTGTGACACTCACTGTGCACTGAGTGTGGCTTCTGTGGTTGTTCAGGAAGAGTCAGTGCTGATTTATTTTCTTCCTTTCTTGGATGATGGTTTCTTTTCTTTGTTTCTTTCTCCCTTTCTATTTTTATTCCTCCCTTCTTCCTTCCTTTCCTTCCTTTCTTCTATGCAGAGTGTGAATGTTCTTGTGTGTCTCTTTGTGTTCATATTGCTACTTGAAACACGGGGCAAATATTTGCTCTTGGGAGATTGATTCTTTGTCCTGACTGAACTTAGCTAGCTGGTTTCCCATGCTCCTAGTCCTGGGATCAGCTCAACAGGAAAATTAAGAGCAATTCAGTTCATTCCTGAGTTAACATCTTGCCTGGCCCATGGGTAGCTTTCTGATTCTCCTGAATTTGTGACTGTTTTTGAATGCCTTACTATCCCCAAAACCACACCCTAGTTCTACTCAGGGTTTTACTTATACATGGTCTAGTCTATGTCTCCACCCTTACTCCTTTGTCCCTGGCCCCATATGTAAATATACCTATAATACATAGCCTTCCCTGCAGGGGACTTCCTTGTAACTCAGACAGTAGAGAATCTACCTGCAACACAGGAGACCCTGGTTTGATCCCTGGGTCAGGAAGATCCTCTGGAGAAGAGAATGGCAACCCACTCTGGTATTCTTGCCTGGAGAATCCCATGGACAGAGGAGCCTGGCAAACTACAGTCCATGGGGTGGCAAAGAGTCAGAGATGACTTAGCAACTAAGCACAGCACACGTCAGTAAGCACTTTGCCAAAATGCCTGCTTTTAGTATCCTTTTCAGGGTTTCACCCTTCTCAGGTCTGTAAAGAAAAATAACTTGCTGTTAGGAAATATAAAAAGGCAAATTTCTCCTCATTTGATGTTTTGATTCTCTATTAAGGGATTACATTTTGAAACATGCTTATTAATATGAAACAGTTTTAAACTGTGTGATTTGTATATGTGTGGGTCTTAATGCTGTAAGATAATTGTTTCTGTTGATGTTGAATCAAGATTGGGCTGCATAATCAGAAAAATGAAATGACTGTTATGTGGAAGTTTCCATGTAACATATGGTCGATAATTGTTAGCCCATCTCATCATTATATGATACTTGAGGTTATAGTGATAAAAACAATCAAGCAAGTTAACTGACTTCAGTCTTCTTCTACCTGCAAAGCTATTGGCTTAATCATGCTCCTCCTCCTACAATGTATCTGCAAACACTGGACAGTGCAGCTGGCATGTTCACTTCCTGTTATTTATAACCTCTGAAGGCAGAAGAGAAAAATCAGAGCCTGCTTACTCAGAGGAGCAACAAGCAATGGATCCCAAAAGCCAGAGGGTGAAGCTTAATGATGGCCATTTCATTCCTGTCCTGGGATTTGGAACCTATGCACCTGAGGAGGTAAGAGTAGTGTTTTGGGGTTGAGATATAATAGTTTTATGTCACATCCATAAATAGTGGATGTGACATGAGTGGAAAGGGACTTGGGTTGTCAAGCGATGAGTTCCTGTGTGACCCTGGGAGGATCACATGGTTCCACTAACCAGGAGAGAAGATCCAGGCTCCACTCTGCATCAGGGTCTGAGGCTGTGATCACCTGCAAATTACTCTGAGTCCCCCTCCAATTTCCATCTCTTTCCCAGCTTAGCAGAAAATGTGAGATTCGGCTCTCGAGAACACTGACTGTCAGCTACTTTGCTTTGAGGGAGATTGCAATGGCCAGGTTTCTCTATATATTTCATTAATTCCAGAACTCTTCCCTCTTTCCAAAAAGACATGACCCAGAGAACTATTGAGGTAAAATTTCCTGAAAAGGAGGTGACAGAAAACTAATGGGAAGAATTGCTTTTCTACTGCGGGGTGCCTGCTCCATTTCAGGAAAGATACACTAGCTGTGTTTTGCCTTGTACTTCTGTTCCTGCTTGGAAATGTCTCCTAATGGAAGCTTTAGTATCATTTGAGGGGATAAGCTACTATCTTACATCCAACTTTGAATTCTTGGGATTTTCAGTGTCTTTTCATTATAGTCTGCAATACTCAGGCCTGAGAGGTGTTAGTGAACACATCTCTAGACCTGACACCAGAGAGTTTGCTGTCCATCTTGTCTTTAGAGTATGTAGTTGTGACAAGGGACTGGTCCTGAAACTTTGAGTATCACTTTTCTAATTTCTAAAACAGAAGACAATATTCAGAGACATTTTGCAGACAAAATACAGGGCTTGTTTACTTGTAGTGCAAAGTGTGATGAGGAGAGGGAAGGGCCCAGGTCATTACTGAAGCTCATTTGTTCATTTCTTAGTACATCCCACAAGGCAAGTGATCTTAAGGAAAACCAGGACTGAGATCCAACAGAGGAAAGTTAGACCAAACATCTACCTTCTTGAAAATAAAAGATTCTGAATTATAGAAACATAAATACAATATTATTCAGCCTTAAAAGGAAAGTCAATCTCACCATTTTCAACCACACAGATGAACCTGGAGAACATTAAATGAAATAATCCAGGCATAGAGAACAAATATTTCATGATATTTTTATAGGTGGAATCTAAACAAATTGACTCATAGAAGCATAGAGACATAGTGCTCAGAAACTAAGGACAAGGCTCTCAAGAATGGAAAGATGTTTGTCAATGGTACAGACCTTCACTTATAAGATACATAAGGCTGGAGACCGGATATACAGCATGGTGACTCTAGTTAATAATAATAGATTCTTTTTGAGATTTGCTAAGAGCATAAATCTTAAATGTTCTCACCACACACAAAAGCAACGTATGTGGGGTCATGGATCTTCTGGTAGCTTAATTGTGGTAATCATTTGCAATGTATAATTATATGAGAACATCACTTTTTACAGCTTGAATAGATAGTTTTAGATGTATTCTGTGTGGCTTCACTTGTAGACAGAGGTCTCAAAAGCTTTCACCTGGTTTCTTGACGCTTTTGAAGTGAATTGAAGTGAAAGTCTCTCAGTTGTGTTCGACTCTTTGTGACCCTATGCACTGTACAGTCCATGGAATTCTCTAGGCCAGAATACTGGAGTGGGTAGCGTTCCCCTTCTCCAGGAGATCTTACCAACCCAGGGATCAAACCCATGTCTCCTGCGTTGCAGGCAGATCTTTGCCAGCTGAGCCACAAGAGAAGCCCTTTGATGCTTTTACCATGCCCTCATACTTTACTTGATTTTGCCCCAGACATCTCACAGTGTAAGTTGTATACATGACTACAACTTGATTTCGAGTCCTTTGGATTGTATCAGCAAATGACTGAACCTGGAGGTGGTCTTGGGTCCTCTGTCTTATAACTGAGATCAACCACTGGTCACTTGGGGTTGAAGGGTTCCTGGGTGTCCATTTAAACACTGACCAGGAACATTCAGATAAACTGTCGTGGGTTCATCACCACACACTTGCAGAATGAACCAAATGCATGAGGAAATGTTGGTTCTTGAGATGATCAGTCTCATGCCTTAGCAATCTCTTAATCATGTGGATATTCAACTTCTACCTTTGTTATTCATGTAGGTTCCTAAGAGTGAAGCTCTGGAGGCCACCAAATTTGCTATAGAGATTGGGTTCCACCATGTAGACAGTGCTCATTTGTATCAAAATGAAGAGCAGGTTGGCCAGGCCATTCGAAGCAAGATTGCAGATGGCACTGTGAAGAGAGAAGACATATTCTACACTTCAAAGGTGCTGTGTGTGGTGTGTGTGTGTGTACGTATGTACAAGTGATTGTGTGAAGGTGACGGGTAATAGGATCAGTAGTTAGGTGAATGTTGTTTATTGATACAGCTTTTTTTTTGCACATATTTACATCTTAAATCTAGAATCCTCTTCTCCTCCCCCTCCTAAAAGAGAGAGTGATTATAACTATTTCATCATTGCTGTGTTCAAATTTCAATTTTAATTTAAAGTCACTTTACTTCTCTGAACCTACCAGAGTGGTGTGATTTAGTATGGGCTAATGAGTCAAACAGAAAGATGTACGATTAGATTATCGTTTCCTTATCATCTGGGAGACTTTCTCAAATTTCTTCACATTCTGAATCTCAGATCTCAGCTCCATCAGTAAGAGAGCATTAGGGCTTCACTTTGTATATTACACAAGATCTAGTCAAAGTGTGTAGAATTAAGTTCTGCACATGTTAATATGTTCAAAGCACCTTCCCCTAGGTTATATAATACTAATTAATTCTGAGAAGATTGAGTATTTGATCAAATTAGGCTGTCTTCTGAATATCTTTCAAACATAATTCAGATGATGGGCTTGGTAGTTATTTGATAAGGTTATTTATATTTTGATTCATTTCATTCTTTTGTGAATAGTGGAGTGATGATAAATTCAAATAATGAAGTTTACATGGGTAGGTTAGACTTAAAATTGAACTCTAGAAGAAAGGGGGCCATTTTTTAGTGGTCATCCATTTTGAATCAATAAGAAATGTCTAATTATTAAGTGAAATGAGACAAACAAAATTAGCTACAGCACTCATTTCACGCACCTTACTTTGTTTAACCTCTGCAGCTTTGGTGCACTTCCCTTCGACCAGAATTGGTCCAACCAGCCTTGGAAAAGTCACTGAAAAATCTTCAACTGGACTATGTTGATCTCTATATTATTCATTCTCCAGTGTCCCTGAAGGTTAGCAATCTGCTTTTGTATTCAATCAAATTTTTTTTTTCTTGCCTCAGAGTGCTTATAAACTTGGATGGATGGTTGACTTAAGATTTTCTTAGTAGGTTGAAGAGATGATTGCACTAGAGTAGAATCCCCCAAATAATCATTTCTGATAACCTTTTTACTGAGCTTCCTTGAATATTTAATTCTGTCACATGCCTCCCAGAGAAAAGCATTCAATAATAATCTCATATGCTTTGCTCAAAAACTTGAGAAAATATAAATGGACATTGTTAGCACACTTCCCTGATTATGACTTCTGAATCTCTTGGGGATTTCATGAACACAGTTTACTACAGATTGATGAGCAATGACACTGCCTCACACTTGCACAGTCTGAGTTGTTCCCCCTTTCACTCTTTCAAGGGGAGCAGATTTGGTGGTGCTCCCTCTGGGTGGGTCTAAACCTCTCAGCCTTTAGAGCGACTTGAGAGACATTCCCTACACTGTTGCCTGACTTCACGATGAGGATTATAGACTGTACTTAGCCATTAAGAACTGCAACGGGAATTTCCTGGCAGTACAGTGGCTAGGATTCCATACTTTCACTGCTGAGGCAAGTCAAGTTGAGGTAAGGAGTTCTGGGAACTAAGATCCAGCAGGCTGTATCAAAAAACAAAACAACAGCAACAACAAAATAAATGTATTACGTAGAACTCTTGATTTTAAGTTACAGAAGTCTACTCAAGCCATCCTATGCAGAAGAGTCTCTTTGACTATGAAGATGGCACATCCCAGCCATGGATAGATATAAAGATTTGCAATACTCTTCAGTAATGTAACCCTTTTAAAAAATCTCTTATCCTGTCGTTACTCTTGCTTTGCTTTATTTTCACTGAACACTTTCCATTAGTGGCAAATATAGCCTTGGGGCAACTCAAGGTTCATACTCATGAAATTTGAGAGCATGTCTGGATCTTCTACATTCCGTATCCACCTAAACAGAGTCTTGCTGTTTCATGTGCCTGTCCTAGTGCATCAGATGCTCAGAGGGAAAAGGAAGTCTGATTATCTAGCCCAGGTCAAGTTTGCAATCTTTAATCTGGAAATAAAGCCATGTAATTTACTCCCATTCCCAGCGTGAGAGGCATTTTGCAAGAGCAAAGTATGAGGAGCAGACAAAAATTCACATGTCACTGAGAGTCCCCATTACAATGTATGAAAATTATATTCATTAAAACATATGTTAGGTGTAAGAGATTAGTGGGATCCTGCCTCCTGAAGACATTTCTCATAACTCCATTTGCAAATCACTTTTCTATTATTGGTATCTCGAATATTGCTTTACCTATCTTATAGAGGTTTAGTGCCTGGTCTAGACATGCTCGGCAGCCTAGCTAAATGTGGAGAAATCATTTGGTAACAGCTCTGCAATGATTGCTTCTATTCCAGCCAGGGAATGAATTTGTTCCAAAAGATGAAAGTGGAAAACTGATATTTGACTCGGTGGATCTCTGTCACACGTGGGAGGTGAGTCTGGGGAGAAGAAAACCCAGATGAGGAGCTAGGTGGGGGAAACTTCTTTCATTTCTTCGACCTGTGAGAATGGGCTGTGGACCATCAGACTCAGCAGTTCAGGAACTTAAGGGCTGGGATGCTGGGGTTGTGGGGAGGAACCATTGCTGAAATGTACACAGAGAAGAACAGTGGAAGAGAATATGGGGCAGTGAAGACAGGCATCTCTTTCCTTCCTTTTGATATGTCTTCTCTGGGTTTTTTCTAACTAGGAGATGGTAATTCTTCTTGTGTCATAACCCTCTTCTTTTTTCTTTCTTAAAATCAATGTTAATTCTTGACATGAGACACTTTTTACAGATTTTTTCCAACTTTTATTCTTGATCTATCATTCACTGCAAGTGACTGTAACCGCCCCTCCCTCCCAGGCCCTGGAGAAGTGTAAAGATGCAGGGCTGGCCAAGTCCATCGGGGTGTCCAACTTCAACCACAAGCAGCTGGAGAAAATCCTGAACAAGCCGGGGCTCAAGTACAAGCCGGTCTGCAACCAGGTGAGCAGCTCGGCTCCTCTCCCTCTTGCTCTTCAGAACCTCCTCCTTGCACTGGAGCCTGATATCTGTCTGTCCTCTCCTCCTATTCATCCGACCTTTGTGTACAGAAGATTCCAGACAACTGAGCCTCTCTCTGGATGGTGTGAATAGAATCCATAATAGTATCTTTGATAAAATCTGGGTGGAACTTATGTGGAGGACTTCCTGCTAAGTTGTGGTAGGACTTGAGGGAAGCTAATGGATGTGAGGGGAAGGGGGTTAGACTAGTCCTCCAGAACTTAGAGGGAGGAGGTCTTTCCCTGAGTTGAAAGGCTGATCACTAATCAGATGGGAAAGTGCCTCAGAGGGAACTGTGTATAGGATGGAAGACCACGAAAACACGGAATGAGAAGTAAATAACAAAGGGAAAAATCAGCAGAGATAGGTGTTAAGTGTTTGTGTGGGGTCTATGTCCATAGGATGCCTGAAAACTTACTCTTGGTGTCTCTACATTCATTGGTCTTCATCATGGAGCACAGTACAGAAAAGTTTGCTGGAGGTGATGAAGGTCTGTCAAGTCAGACGGATGAAGTTAAAGGCTTATGGTGATACTATCTGTAGATATTCACTCAGGAGCATTTACTTATCTTAGAGCACATCTTATCATTTACTCAGTCTTGGACTGGTTCTCCCATCAATGTCCATCATAAAATGAACTGACTAAGCACACCTTGTCTATGTCTGTTTCAGCACTCTTACTTTTTTTACTCTATTTTTACTTTATTGTGGTGACAAACCATGAGATCTAACCTCAGAAAAAATATTTAAGCATTCAGTACAATACAGTGTTGTTTACTATACAGACAGTGGTGTACAGCAGATCTAGAATTTATTCATCTTGTATAATTGAGACTTCACACGCATGATTAACAAATCTGGATTCCTCCTTCCTCCCAACCCCTGGTGACCATCTCTCTAATGTTTAATTCTAAGTTGGACCTATCTATATATATAACTGAGATGTGATATATATGTCATGTAATCTTTATCCTGGTGAAATGGCCTTATTTCAAATGTACCATAATGTCTTTAATGTACAACTTGAAGTCAAGGGTAAAGAATCTCCTATAGCAGAATTCTTTGCAAGCTGAGTGTAGCTTATAAAAATCAAGAAATATACATATATCAATTATATATTTTTTAATCTCATAAATTAAAATATTAATGTGATTCTAACATCAATTTTGTCCTTATTTTTTATTATGAAAAATGTCAGATATTAGAAGAGTTAAGATTACAACAGGGAATATAAATATATTTAATTTTATGTATTTATTATGTATTATATATTTAATAAATAAAGATCTATAACACTTTGTTGACCTATATCTTATGTGGTTCCCATGTCACACTGAGCCACGTTTCTCAAGGTCTTTTCACCTAGAATGACCACCGAAGCATTCTGTTACCAAAATATCTAGACAAGCTTTTGACAGATACACTGTATCTCGTTGTTTTGTGACATTAATTAGAATGCATGTGCATGTGCTCAGTCATGTCTGGCTTTTTGCGACCCTGTGGACTGTAGCCTGCAGGCTCCTCTGTTCACGGAACAAGAATACTAGAGTGGGTTGCCATGCCCTCCTCCAGGGGATCTTCCTGACCCAGGGATCAAACCTGCATCTCTCACATTGGCAGGTGGGTTCTTTACAACTAGCACCACCTGGAAGCCTCCACACTTATTCCTATAAGACAGGGTAAAACTTAACTCCTTGTCACTAATTGTCAGTTTCTGAGAAAGGATTTATTGTAATAATCATCAGCCCTGGAGGTAAATATTTTTGTTCTTTCCACCTCTCTTATCACTAGGGCTTCAGGGATTTTTATTTACTCTGTGCTATACTTGTTTTCACTCATGATTCCTTCTGATGCTTAAGTCTACCCAAATGTCACCAGTTTTTTTTGTCTTTCAGTCATTTGTCCATAAGTCTTTGTGCAATTTCTTGCTGTCTGGCACAGTCTGATGTCCACAGTTCTGAGAGCTCTTTTCCTGTCCCAGATCTGGAATTAGTCATGTGTCCTGGTGGTGTCCAGCAACCGAGATCTGGTTCCTAGAGTTGCTTTTTCTCAAGAATGTCATTATTTTTCTTTTTATCTTTTCAACAGAGAGCAATAAAATTTCTTTTTTTAAAAAATATCATGACTTCAGGTTGATGTTTTAAGTTGTAATTTGATGTGACACAATAATCTTTGTAATATTAATATATTCTTTTCATATAAACTGACACTCATCTATCTTCCATTCTACAGGTGGAATGTCACCCTTACCTCAACCAGAGCAAACTGTTAGAGTTCTGCAAGTCACATGATATTGTCCTAGTTGCTTATGCTGCTCTGGGATCCCAACTATTATCAGAATGGTATGAACATCACTGAAAACAACAAAGAGATTCTCTAAAACTCAGTTTTTGAAGAACTATCTTTATCATAATGTAACAGTGCTCTGGAGATAACTCTCATTTGGCAGGGGAAGAGAAGAGAGATGGGAGAAACCCTTCTCTTTTGTCTTCCCATCCATCACCCAGCCAATTTTTACATATCATGTATCTTGTTGTAAAATTTTAAAATGCAAGTCTGCAAGAATTTTATATATAATTCCATAGTTGAGAACTAAGACAGAAACTTAACTCATGATTTACTTATTTATTAACTAATGAGCACATTACTAATGAAAAATTTTCAAGCTTCCCTTACCTTATGTCTAAAATCAGGATAATATTAAATACCTCCCAGGTCTATGATGACCAAAAAATAACAAATTGAATCATTTTAGTAAACATTTATTTGTAGGAGTATTGCATAATGCAAACAACAATGAAATGAATAGTTCTCATTTTTGGACAACTCAATTTTTATCAACACTTGAGAACAGCAAAAATTTAAAATTTTCCTGGTCTTCTCCATCTCATTTTCTTTTCATGCCCTTGTACTTACTTTAGAGCTGTGATTATAAGAGAAAAACAACTACTGAGAAGTAAAAACAGAAAAAAAAAAATTCCACAAGATTGGCATTACTGGTCTCAGAAGCATGCATCAAATGCCTGGGAGAGCTTTGTAAACACAGGCTGCCAGGTGCCACAGTTGAGTTCCTGATTCAGTTTGTCTGCAGTTAAGCCATGGAGTTTGCATTTCTAGAAAGATCCCAGGTGCTGCTGATGCTGCTGGCTCAGGGACCACACTTTGAGAAGCATCGGTCTAGAGTGAACATACTTGGTCTGTTTGAGAAGCCTCCTTAGAAACTGAGTACTTAGTCTCAGCTCCTCAGCATTTCTGAATTTCCTTCCAGGGTGAACTCAAACAATCCTGTTCTCTTGGAGGACCTGGTTCTCTCTGCCATTGCCAAAAAGCACAAGCAAACCCCAGCTCTGGTTGCCCTTCGCTACCAGATACAACGTGGGGTTGTGGTTCTGGCCAAGAGTTTCAACAAGAAGCGGATCAAGGAGAACATGCAGGTGATGATGAGTGGGGTTGTGGGCAGAGGACTCCTAGGGAATATCCTTCACGAGGGTCATTCTTTGTCCATCTCTCAAGACTTTTCTTGAGTCAAGACAAGTTACCTATTCTTCTCAATGCATGAATGTGTTGTGTGGCAACAGGAGAAGTGTTATGGCTGGAGAGGGTTCAGGTTGGACAGAAAACAGATTTTTGTTTCAGCATTACATCAACCATTTATTCTATCACCTTGGGCAAATGACATCTCATTTTCTTTGTTCTCAGTTGACAAAATTGCGTTATGTGATTTTCATAGATCATTTAGGCTGCTCTAACAGACACCACATTGTGTGGCATAGAAACAATTGAACTTTGTAGTCTCACAGTTCTAGAGGTGGAGATCCGAGATCAGGGTGCCCATGTGGTCAGGTGAGGGTCCTCCTCCAGGTCATAGGCTTCTCCTTGTATCTTAACTTGGTGGAGGGGGCAGCAGAGCTCTCCTAAGTCTCTTATATGAATATGATATTGTTTAACTCATTCATGAGGGCCCCACCATCATAACCTAATTTAAGGGCCCATTTCTAACACCATCACAGTGGGATGAGGTTTCCAACATGTAAATCTGGGGGACACACAAGTTATAGCAGTGTTCTTGAACCTCTAAATTATCATGATTTTATTTTACATTTACCTGAATAGTAATGTAGCTTCATTTTTATACATTTAATCTCCATGAATTTTTGTTGTTGCAAATTTCCTATTCAAGGCTGTGCCAATTTTTGCTGAGTTGTCCTTTGATTTGTGTGTAGGAGACCATTATTGTACTCTTAGCCATGGCTATAAGGAAACTCTCCCCAGTTTTAGGATTTAATACAGAGATTAGTGATGCTTCTCTTGTTTCCATAGTTTGACGATCAGCCTGAACTCAGCCCAGCTGTTGTCCTCTTGGCTGGGCTCTCTCGTGCATTTGCAGTTCAGTGCAGAGCACCTCGGTAGTTCTGCTTTAGCAGGTGGATGTGGCTCTTGTCACAGGAGCCTGCACTCCTTTCCATCTAGTTTTTCATATATGTTTGCCTAGACTGTGGTCAGCTAATCTAGTCTTCATCTCAGCACAGTGCTATGATCCGCAGTCAGTGAGTGGGGAAAAACCCTCTTCATGTCTGGACTCAGGTTACAGCTCAGGTCAAGTCAAGGGGAAGGGAAATTGTCCCCTGAAAAACGGTTTCCTTTAAAATTTGATTCTGTAATATAGCTGGAACTGATTTTCTAATAAGACATGAAAAGATAAATATATATATATATGTACATATATATATTTAAATGGAAATCTAAAGGTCCGTATTTTTCTACAGATTTTCGTTGTCAACTCTGTCGTATATCAAGTGTCCATAAGTACATTTCTGACCTCTCTTCTATTTAACTACTCAGTTTTCTGTACTTATTATAGTGGAAAATAAGTCTTGCTTTTCTGAATGGTATATTCTCCTTCCTTAAAGAGATATTTGCTACTTTTCACTAGCTGTTCCTTGATGTAAATTTACTATCATTTTCCCAACTCTCAGGAAAGAATGCATGTTTAAGTCTTAGGTTCATGGTGCATTGAAACACTAGGATGCTTTGGAGAAAACTGATTTCTTTTCAAAATTGAGATTTCCATGCTATGGTTATGAGATGAATTTCTAATTATTTAGGTGTGCTTTAATATTTTAAGCAGATTTCATAACTTATCTCCTTAAATGCTTTACGTAATCCTTTTTGGTTAGATTTACTCATAGATAATGAATAAGTTTAATATGGGATTATTGGGTAGGTTTTTGGACGGAGGCATCCTCCTTACAATCCTTATTAAGTTCAAAGTTATATCATATTTAGGGGGTGTTGGGAAGAAGAAAAACAGTTTAATGCACGGTGAAATGCAGGTATTTTGTCTGAATTGTCCAACTGCCCCTCTGTTTTTGAAAGAAGATATGTGTTTTTTAATTTTCTGTCTCAAATAATTCACTTAGAAAGACAAGAGACTGATGCACTATAATCTGTTTAAGGTGGACAGAAAAGAAGGTGTAGGAAGGAGAGGTGAGAACTCAGCAGAGGGTCCCAGGCTCGTTCACCCGGAAGCTGATGACAGACATGGCTTCCCTGTCCCCTCTTCTTTCTTCATCTAGCCGGAAGTCCTCCAGTCCCCAGGGGGAGGCCAGCTCCTTGGGAGAGAGGTTAATGTGATTCTTCCTTTCTTCCAGGTGTTTGACTTTGAACTGACTCCAGAGGATATGAAAGCAATCGATGGCCTCAATCGTAATATAAGATACTATGATTTTCAACAGTAAGTAACTTGTATATGTTACACACACAGTTTTCTCTAGCATATAGCTCAGCAGAGGAATAAGCTTTCTTAAAACTTAGTTTTAGGGAGGATGTCCTGATTTCCAGCATAGGAGTAAACCAGGGGCTTCCTGCAGACCTCAGACCAGAGGTTTCCTCCAGGGCTCCATTTATCACCAACAGAAATGTGATTGGGGCCCAGGACAACCCATAAGTAAGATCCCCAAATTTGACGTTGCGGTGAATTCACAACGTTGTGCCTGTAATCCGTGCCTGGTGTACCTCCTTTCAGGGCTGAGCGACCTAGTAGACACCGAGAGCACAGTGCCTGCAGCCCACTGTTCTTCCAGGCACCTACATGAATATTTCACCTTTAAATCGTTGTAAAATCAGGAGGCAATGATAAATAAGGACTGTGTAATAAAGAATCCATCTTGGATTACGTTCATGTTTATCCTAAGGTATGTGTATGGGCAGTTGTGTCTGACTCCTTTTGGCCCAGGAACTGTAGCCCTCCAGGCTCCTCTGTCCATGGGATTTTCCAGCAAGAATACTGGAGTGGGTTGCCATTTTCTTATCTAGGGGATAAGATCTTCCCAACTCGGGGATCAAACCCACATTTTCAGCATCTCCTGCATTGGCAAGTGGATTCTTTAACAGTGAGCCACCCAGGAGTCCACATGTTTATCCTAACACAGTTGGAAATGTACTGCTGATGTTTTTTGGAGGAGGGACCCACGAAGGCCAACAAGCATTATTGCTGAGTAGTCACAGTGGGCCTGCTTGCACCCCCTCCTCCTAGTGTCTGATGGTTTTTCTCCCTAATGGGCATTTCTGGTACCAAGACACCATCCATTTCATCCAAATCGATCCCTTTCCTCCCTGTTACAACACATTTCTTCATCCTTGTAATGTCACCAAATGAATGGCAAGTAGATCATGAGCTTAACTGACCCTCCAGAGAGTGACTGCTGTGTCCTTAGCAGGACACACCCTGGTAAGATCGTCTAGGTCTCTACTTTCTTGAGTCCAGACTGAATCTAGTGCTGCCTTTCTCCAACAGGGGTCCATTCCCTGGGGAAGCCCTACCTCCTTGATTTTGACTTAGTCACAAACCTAGGATTCCAGCTGCCTAATTACTGCAGGAGAATGTCAGGATTGAGAAGAAAGAGGGCTAATCAACCAGAGAGATATTGGAAAACATTTTAGAGAGAAGTAAATACAAATTAGTGATAAAATGAATATTTAGTTTCAAATGAAAGATCTCAAAACTCCTTCTTGCTCTTAAAGAAGATATTTATATGTACATATACATGTGTTTACAAGTATACCATGATTCTGAGAAAAGACATAATGATAAATGAAAGTTACTTTTCTGTTCTCAAAAACTTTTTTTTTTAATTTTATTTTATTTTATTTATTTATTTTTTAATTTTATTTTATTAGTTGGAGGCCAATTACTTCACAACATTTCAGTGGGTTTTGTCATACATTGACACGAATCAGCCATTGAGTTACACGTATTCCCCATCCCGATCCCCCCTCCCACCTCCCTCTCCACCCGACTCCTCTGGGTCCTCCCAGTGCACCAGGCCCGAGCACTCGTCTCATGCATCCCACCTGGGCTAGTGATCTGATTCACCATAGATAATATACATGCTGTTCTTTTGAAACATCCCACCCTCACCTTCTCCCACGGAGTTCAAAAGTCTGTTCTGTACTTCTGTGTTTCTTTTTCTGTTTTGCATATAGGGTTATCGTTACCATCTTTCTAAATTCCGTATATATGTGTTAGTATGCTGTAATGTTCTTTATCTTTCTGGCTTACTTCACTCTGTATAATGGGCTCCAGTTTCGTCCATCTCTGTTTTCTCCTGCACTATGGTGTGAGTGCCTAGACTTACTCCTCCTTGTGGGTTTATGTCAAGAGCACAACTTTTGGCACATGGAATTGCTCTGAATGCACTCTTTAATGAATTGAATTGAAAAGGACCATGTTAGAAAGATAAATCAGGTCATAAGAAAAGATAACAATAGTAATACTGTTGAATAAATAATGTGTTGTCATATAAAATAAGAAAATAGTAATCACAATTTATAGGTATGATTATTTAGGTGTATGTGGTATTTCTTCAGTTTAATAGTAATTCCTCAGTGGAGGCATCCTGTATTTTGAGTATGCTCAACATTTTTTCATGGAATGTTTATATGAAAAAGAGCAAGGTATTCCTTAACTGTGATTATTCTCATCACTTAGGGTGGAAAGTTCCACCTGTGTCTGAAATGACCTCCACAGTCAGCCCTAGGTCTTGTGCTCCCATATAAATTGTATGCAATTATATATTATATAAGTCACCGTGGAGTAATTATTACACGTGAATGTTGGGATTGGACACGCAGGTGCAGTGCGCACATGGAGCAGACACCTGGTGTGTGCTTGTTGGGGGAGAAGGAGGGAATGTTTTGTAGATTTCGAGTTTGAGCCCATTCTGACTGCATCAACAGAGTAATGCGCTCTATGACAACAAGACAGATTTAATAAATCAATTCTCCTCCCCTTTCAGGGCTATTGGTCACCCTGACTATCCATTTTCTGAAGAATATTGACTCTGTGAGGTGTCCACCATGCCTTCTACCTGAACGTCTTGCTTCTTGTGCTGTGAAGAGCATTTCTATACTTGGTGGAGATGTTTAAGTGTCTGAACTTTTGAAAGCTTGTTTTTCTTTAAAAATCTTTTATGAACTAATCAAGATTTCAAATATGGGTACTAGTTTTTCCTGATAACAAAATAATTTGAAAAATAAAGGGGAAAAGATAGAAAATAAAGATAACCCGATTAACCCATTTAATAAATTTGGTGCATTTTACTTTGTTGAAAATGAATCAATCTAAGAAAGAAATAGAACATTGTATTTGAGCCAGATTTGAGAACTATAACCCAGAAAACTCTGATAGCTCTTCTGTCTTCTAAAAGTCAAGGCACAGGGATGAAAGTTTTGGAGACAGAGGGCTCTACATGAAAAGACAAATTATTGACAGTGTACATAATACACATCTAAGTGTCATCATGTTGAGTCATGTGACCCCTTATAAGATTGAGAAGAAATTTATCTTTTAAGGAGCTATCTTAGTGATGCTGGGAGAAATGTGACTCTTTATGGTTGAGCAGGTCCTCACATTGATGGAAGAGGTCCGGTATATGTATAATGCAGACCCACAACCCACAGTGAGGAGAGAGGTGTGCAAAGGGCACAGAAGAATTTTTCATATTTAAATTTCTGCCATGAAATATAAATTTTATTTCATACCTTCATGACTCCCCTATACAAACGTGTGTTTCTGTTTATAATTAGAAATTATCTTCAACATGCAGGTTGTATACTTATGTTTTACTTAGCATAAGTTTTTTGTAAGCTATCAAGTGTTATCTGATGGTTGCCAAGGGTCAAGGGGTTGTCGGAGGGTTGGATGAGGAGGCTGGAGTTAGCCGGTGCAAGCTATTATATATGGAAAGGATTAACAAGAAAGTCCTACTGTATAGCACAGGGAACAATATTTATCTATGGTAAAACATAATGGAAAAGAATATGAAAAAAATGTATATATGTGTATAACTGAGTCACTTTTGTGTACATCAGCAATTGAATCAACATTGTCATTCAACTATACTTCAATAGAAAATAAACTAAAAAGTTACAGTATTATATTTAGCTTTTTATAATGCTTCTCAGGTGGCTCAGTGGTAAAGAATCCACCTGTCAGTGAAGGAGACACAGGTTTGATCTCTGGATAGGGAAGAGTCCCTGAAGAAGGAAATGCAAATTCAGTCCAGTATTTTTGCCTGGGAAATCCCAGGGACAGATCATCATGGGCTACAGTCCACGGGGTGGCAAAAAGTTGAACAAGATTTAATGACTGAGTATGCACACACGTTATAAAACAGTGCATCTTTTCAATTTATTTAATTTTTAAAAACTGTTAGCTCTTTATTGAAAACATTTTTATTGAGGTATAGTCGGTTTACAATGTTGTGTTAATTTCTGCTGTACAGCAAAACTATTCAGATGTGTATATATATTCACATATGTATGTATATATATACATTCTTTTTTATGCTAAACACTTTGATTAGTTATTATATGTTTAGCCATTCATTCATTGATTTATTCAGCACAAGTTTATTGAATATTTTTAGTAAGACTGTTTTATCAATAAAATGAATGACAAATTAAAATGAATTCTTGAGTCGATAGTCTAGAGGAGGCTGAGACTATGAATGAAATCAGGAGTATTTAGCTGTTAGAAATTAGTAAGTGCCTGTTGAGATAATTCTAGTCACTCTCTCACTTTTCTGTACATCTATCAGGCACTAACTACCCTTCATCCCACACAACTTTTCATCTGTACAACAAATAGCCTTACCCTGCAGAGACATATAGGGCATGTTTGCTACCATGTAATGTAAAGAAAACACCTCCCTCCCGAGAAAAGGAGGAATGCTGAGTGCCTACAGTCATTGATCCAGGATCCCTAGACACAAGGTTTTTCTCCTGTCACTCAACTCACTGAGTATTCAGGTATCACCTGAGACGTTCACTTCAACTTTAGAAATGGGGACCCAGGAACTAGCACAACACACTATATATGTGCACACCTAGTTATTACATTATAAAACCTCAGTTCAGTTCAGTCACTCAGTCGTGTCCAACTCTTTGTGACCCCATGGACTGAAGCATGCCATGCTTTCCTGTCCATCACCAACTCCCAGAGCCTGCTCAAACTTATATCCGTCGAGTCGGTGATGCCATACAACCATTTCATCCTCTGTCATCCTCCTCTCCTCCTGCCTTCAATCTTTCCCAGCATCAGGGTCTTTTCCAACGAGTCAGTTCTTTGCATCAGCTGGCCAAAGTAATGGAACTTCACCTTCAGCGTCAGTCCTTCCAATGAATATTCAGGACTGATTTCCTTTAGGATTGACTAGTTTCGTCTCCTCGCTGGTCAAGGGGCTCTCAAGAGTCTTCTCCGACACTGGAGTTCAAAAGCATCAGTTCTTCGGCTCTCAGCCTTCTTTATGGTCCAACACTCACATCCATACATGACTACTGGAGAAATCATAGCTTTGTCTAGACGGACCTTTGTTGGCTTAGACTAGACGGACCTTTGTTAGGGGTTGTAAACCCTAAGCCTATACAATGTTATATATCAATTATGTCTCAACAAAGCTGGAAAATGATACTCCTATTTTGGCTACAGGATTTGTTGTGGGTCCATTTGTTGTGGGTGATAAAGAGTCCATCTTCTATAAGCATCCATGAAACCAAGGCAAGGTGATTTGTAGGCTTTCAGGTCAGGTTAAAATCTTAGATTCTTCATAACTCTTCACTGTGAAATGAAGGAAAGAAAGCAGAGAGGAAACAGGCCTTGCTGGTAGTTGGGGGGTTGGGCACTTTTATAAGATGGTTAGAAAAGATTTTACTGAGCAAACATGAAGGCAAACAGTGATCTCTGTGGACAAGTGGGACACAGAACAGAAGACCTAAGTCCAGAAAGAGTCTCCTGTTACACTTAAGGGACAGCAAGTCAGCTGCCTCTGGAGGTAATGCATTCCTGTTATGGAGGTAATGCATTTCTGTGGGGACTCAGCCAATTTTGAGATAAATGTTCTTGACTTGGGCTTTCTTTCATGCTCTGCTTCAGAACTCAAACAGCTATCAAAGTTATCAATTTTCCGTTGACAACCCCCCTGCACTTTGCACCTAGCCAGGAGTTTCAGAACCTGAGGAAATTGCTGAATCATCTTTGAGATCATTGCTGTAATGGACTCTAAGAATTTGATGATGGTACTGAGTGATATGAGTAATAAGTGAAGCAAAAAAGCATCAGCTTGCCTCTTCACTCATCCTGAGGCCACATTTGAGATAGCTTTTATTCTTCAGTCTGGACCCACTCCATGACACATTAGTGAGGGAAGTGGATTTTACTAAAAATTCCAGGGTTACTCATTTCATCAAGCATTGTAATTAAACCATCGTAAATATTTTGGTTCTTTCCCCCCAAATTCCTACCAGGACAACAGTGTCTGCTCTCCTCTCTACATCCTCCCTCGCTTTCCCATCCCTTGTCCCTTGCAGCTCCCAGCTTCTCCCCCACCTTCCAAAGCAATGCCATTCTGATCATTGATCAGCACTTCCCCACACACAAGCCTCTGTCGAGTTCAAGTGTAATCTAGCTTTGCTCATACAGGACATGAAATACCCAACTCACACCGCAAATGCCTCATTAAACAAGAGACTACTTTCAAGAGACAAATACCACTGGCTCTATCATTTTATTTTTTCTAAAAATCATGACAGTATGCTGTTTGATGAGCAGATATTTGCTTTTCTCTCTATATGGGCAAGTCTCTTCTAGGTATTGAGTGAGGATAAATACAAGTCTAGGTTGTATGTTCTTCTGGTCAGAAGTTTTCATCTGGAGGGGGTCTACTTCCTGTAAAAACAATTTAGGAATGTGTGTCAGGCCTTTGTCTGTATCTATCAGGAAACTGTGAGTTCCCTGAATCTGTAGTGTGGGAGAATTATAGTCTAAATTGTTACCAGTTCCCTAGTCCTACAGCTATTCTTTGTTTCTACATCTTCACATTTCCCAATCATTAACTCTTGAGGCAGCATTTTACTTCAAAGGACAAGAAAGCAGAAGCTCGAAAATGGTTTCAGAGCTAGTCCTGGATGATCAGGGCAAGCCCTAATCTTGGTTTTTTTCCTAGAATACAGTATACTCTTCAGCTACCTTTTCTGAGAAAGATCAATTTCAAAACAGCCCAAATAAAATCAATTCCAAGAAAAACAAAGAACTCTATTTTCTTCTTGCTCAGCTGAATTTGTAGGTGGAAATCATGAACACTACAGTGAGAAGTCACTTTTTCTAGTTACCAGATCGAGAACAATAGATGTACTTGCTTCAGGACATGAAGACTTTGTTCTCATTGAAGATGGATTGGATGAATACCCTGTACATGTACATGTTACCTGAGAATAGCTCCTTGAACGCTTGTTTGAGAATCTGAGCATTTCTTATACATTATTATCAAGTCCTTCTATAATAATGATGTTTATTGATGTAACACTTTTTTCCTGTTGTGATCTGCCCACACTTATTCTGTGACTGTGACTGGTCTTCAAGTTCACTCAAACTCTGAGATCCGGTAAGTGTAAGAATACAAAGATGAATACTAACATGTGGTGGTTCTGAGATGCGGAGGGGAGGGAAGAGAAGCAGGTACCGGGGGATGTGGTCAAAGCACCTGGGCCACTGTCACCTGGAGCTTACCATCATCCTGTTCACACAGTTACTTTAGTTTGGGATGCGCTGTGTAGAAAACTGAAGTCAAAGAGAAACAATAGAGAAACAGAGGTGACCTATAGAGGGTGGGGAGACAAATGATCAGAGTGGTTGGTGTGATGTTTGTGGAACAATGTGTTTCCATTCCTGAGTGTCAAATCTTCACATAGAGGCTGTGACAATTTCTACCATGTCCAAGGCTGTCAGTTGGGACAGTAGAACTAGTTCAAGGTCTAAAGCCAAGTGCTCTTAGAAAATACTTTCAATTCAGTAGGGAAGAGAAATGGTAGTCAAGACAAGTGAAGAAATATAAAATCTTTATATTTTTCATCAAGAGGCTGGGAAATAAAAATTAATTATGGAAATATTAAGCATTAAAGAGTAAAGGTCACCAAGTAAAGTCTGTAGCAGTTGAGCAAAGGTGATCTGAGATAAAGTTTTAGAGTGCGTTTCCAAGAAGGTCCATTCCATTGAGATTTATCATAAACATGATTTGAAAAGGTATTTCCCCACCCCTTCTCTGTATTGATGTTTCACTCTCTTGATAGTTTCCTTTGATGCAAAAAGTATTTTATCTGTTTTTCCTTCTGTTGCCTGTGCTTTGGTGACATATCTTAACTCCAATGTCATGAAACTTTCCCTCTAGCTTTTCTTCTAAGGGTGTCATATTGCATCTTATATGTTTAGGTCTTTGATGCAGTTTGAATTTTCTGTGTGTGAGTGTGTGTGTGTGTGTGTGTGTGTGTGTGTGTGTGTGTTTGGTGTAAGGTAATTAGATCTAGAGAGGTCTAACTTTCTTTTGCACACTGATACATAGTTTTCTCAGCATTGCTTGTTGAAAAGACTGCACCTTTCCTTTAAATGATCTTGGCAACCTTGTCAAACAACATTACTTATATTTATGTTGACTTTTGTATTCTGTTCTATTTCGCTGGTCTTTATATCTTTCTTTACACCATTACTCACACTGTTTTGATAAGAGTAGCTTTTGTTGATTGAAAATATATGCACAATCTAAAAGTTGAGAGTTATGCTCTATTCAGTGGTAATTTTTAAGACTTCAAGCCTGGGATACAGTATCTCAAGTAACCCTGAGAGAAGTGGTCCATGGAGGCTGGGGGTGGAGGGGGAGAAGCCAGGTTATATAGAAGTTTTGGGAGAAGGGGCAGGTAGTCTGAACATCAAAAGATTATTATTAATTCAGGAAGTTCAGATATCTTAACTTAAAGAATTAGGTGCTTTTCTATGTATGGGAAGATGCAAGAGTCTTGGCTTGCTGAAATCATTCCTTTTGTATGTAATTCAGCTATCTGGGGCCAGTGTCCTGCATCTTTTCACATTTTCCTGAGCTCCTCAGTGCTTGCAAGAGGGAGTGCCAGCAACTCAATAGTTACAGGATAGCAGGCATTGTTTTTCCTGGGTGTTCTCTGGGCTCAGAAATTCATGTTTGGAGGGCTGGAATAGCTGATGGCTGTGACATCCTTGTTTATTGATATGGCAGGAAATACTCCATTCCACACTTGGAGTAAGCTATAAAATCTGGCATTGTGACAAACCCTAATCTATTGTCTCTTTTTACTTTACTTTTTATTTTCCAAAATTTATTTTTTTCTTTTCAAGATTGCTTTCTAAGCTCATGTTGCAGTGAAAAGAAAACAAAAAGATTGAGTTTTTTTTTTTTTTATTTCCCTTAGTTGCAGTGAAAAGGAAAAAGAAAAAGAAGAATGAGTTTTTTCTTTCCCTTTCCTGAGAGCAAAGCATATAGAGAAAATAGTGAGAAAGTTTTTTTTTTTTTTTAACTGCTCCTAACTGCATTTCTGTAACCAAGTTTGCTTTTCTTACCCCTAACTTTGCAGGAACTACACTTCACACTTATTTTCTTTTGACTCTATGCTAAATTCATCCTGTATCTGGTGTTTATCCTTACAACACCCTTCCCCTGGTAGATATATATCAGAAAGAAGGCTGCAGAGCCACCAAACTGCCAGACTCAATTACTAGGTTACTGACTCAAGCCTATGACTGTCCTCCAAACAATGCAAGAGGAAGAAATGAAGATCCTATCGCCTCTGTTCCTCTTCACCGACCCCTGACTGCAAGCTCTCAGCTTATATAAGCCCCTAGAGTCCTCATGGAGGGGATCAGGCCACAGTTCTTGTGGCTTGAGTCTACAGTGTTCCCCTCTCTGCTGGCTGAGAATTAAAGTCACCTTTCTATTTCCTCCAAACTCTGTCCCCTTATTTTTTTACTTGGCTTCGATGGGCAGAGAAAGCCAAGACTTTTGGTCAGCAACATTCAGAGTGTCTTGAGATCCCATATGAATTTTAGGGTAAGTTTTTCAACTTCTGCAAAAAATGGCCTTGGAGTATATATAAAATTCAATTGAGTGTGTCAATCACTTTGGTTAGTATTGTCATCTTAATAGTAAGTCATGAACATGGTTGTCCTTCCAATACTTGTGTCTTTCTTCAAACAATTTTTTAAATTATTCATGAAATAAAAAATTATTCACAGCCTAAAAGTTCAAACTTATATTTTGTTCAGTGGAAATTTATACAACCTCAAGCCTGGAATGCGGCATCTCAAGTAACCCTGAGAGAAATGCTCCAAAGAGCCAAGGAGAGAGCCTGGTTATATAGGAGTTTTGCAACAAAGGACAGGTAGTCTGAATGTAAAATGAGTATTGTTAATTAAAGAAAACCAGATATCCCAAGATAAAGAGTTTAGTGCCTTTCTTCTTATGGGAGGGTGTCCCTTCTGTCTCAGACAGTAAAGAATCTGACTGCAATGCAGGAGGCCTGGGTTCAGTCCCTGGGTTAGGAAGATCCCTTGGAATAGGAAATGGCAACCCACTCCAGTATTCTTGCCTGTAGAATTCCATGGACAGAGGAGCCTGGTGGGCTACAGTTCATGGGGTCACAAAGAGTCAGACATGACTGAGCAACTAACATACACACGCTATTTATAGGAAGATGCAAGAGTCAGAGATCACTAAAATCATTCCTTTGCTATGCATCTCAGCTGCATGGGGCCAGTTTCCTATGTTTTTATATCCCGAGTTTCCTCAAGGCTCACCTTAGGGAATGGATGCAGTCTCATGGCTGCGGTTCAGTCACTAAGTCACGTCTGATTTCCAGTGACCCCGTGGACTACAGCACATCAGGCTTCCCTGTCCTTCAGTATCTCCCAGAGTTTGCTCAAACTCATGTCCATTGAGTCAGTGATGCCATCCAACTATCTCATCCTCTATTGCCCCCTTCTCCTCTTGCCCTCAATCTTTCTCATCATCAAGGTGTTTTCCAATGAGTCAGCTGTTTGCATCAGGTGCCCAAAGTACTGGAGCTTCAGCTTCAGCATCAGTCCTCCCAATGAATATTCAGGGTGGGTTTCCTTTAAGAGTGATTGGTTTGATCTCCTTGTTCTCCAAGGGACTCTGAAGAGTCTTCTCCAGCACCACAGTTTGAAGAGCATGGCTGCTAGATGTGTGTTAGATAGCAGGTATTCTTTGTTTCCTTCCTGAGTTCCGTCAGGGTTCATGGCTCATTTTCTTAAGCTAGTGGCTGCAGTTGCTGAGAATGAAGACATCCTTTGTTTAGAGATAGGGCAGAAATATTGTTAAAGTTGAAGCTCCAATACTTTGGTCACCTGATGCGAAGAACTGGCTCATTTGAAAAGACCCTGATGCTGGGAAAGATTGAAGGTGGAAAGAGAAGGGGACAATAGAGGATGAGATGGTTGGATGCCATCACTGACTCAACGGTCATGAGTTTAGGTAAACTCCAGGATTTGGTGATGGACAGGGAGCCCTGTTGTGCTGTGGTTCATGGGGTCACAAAGAGTCGGACACGACTGAGTGACTGAACTGAACTGAATTGAGACCTAGGAATTACATATTATTTTCCCAATTTTAGACATAAGGTAAGTGAGGCTTGGAAAGTCTATTTTTAGAAAATGTTCATTAGTTAATAAATAAGTAAATCATGACATGCCTCAGATATGCAGATGATGCCACACTTATGGCAGAAAGCAAAGAGGAACTAAAGAGCCTCTTGATGAAGGTGAAAGAGGAGAGTGAAAAGGCTGGCTTAAAACTCAACATTCAAAAATCTAAGATCAAGGCATCCAGTCCCATCACTTTATGGCAAATAGATGGGAAAACAATGGGAACAGTGACAGACTTTATTTTCTTGGCCTGCCTCCCAAATCACTGCAGATGGTAACTGCAGCCATGAAGTTAAAAGATGCTTATTCCTTGGAAGAAAAGCTAGGACAAACCTAGACAGCATATTAAAAAGCTGAGACATTATTTGCCAACAAAGTTATGTCTAGCCAAACCTATTGTTTTTCCAGTAGTCATGTATGGATGTGAGAGTTGGACTATAAAGAAGGCTGAGCACTGAAAAATTGATGCTTTTGAATTCTGGTGTCAGAGAAGACTCTTGAGAGTCCCTTGGACTGCCAGGAGATGAATCCAGTCAATCCTAAAGGAAATCCGTCCTGCAATATTCCTTGCAAGGACTGATGCTGAAGCTGAAGCTCCAATACTTTGACCACCTGATGGATAGAGCCACCTCATTATAAAAGACCCTAATGGTGAGAAAGATTGAAGGCAGGGAGAGAAGGGGACAACACAGGACAAGATGGTTGGATGGTATCACCAACTCAGTGGACATGAGTTTGAGCAAGTTTTGGGAGCTGGTGATGGACAGGGAAGCCTGGTGTGCTACAGTCCATCAGGTGTCAAAGAGTCAGAGACGACTGAACAACTGAACAACAAAGTCATGACATAGCTTATGTGTTTTGAGAAGGAAATGGCAACTCACTCCAATATTATGCCTAGAGAATCTCATAGACAGAAGAGCTTCGTGGGCTACAGTGCATGGGATCTCAAAAAGTCGGACATGCCTGAAGCAACTTAGAACATATATAGATTTTAATGCAGATGTTTGTTATTGATATTTCTATAAGACTAATACAATGTAGAGAAATTCAGTTCAGTTTAGTCGCTCAGTCGTGTCCGACTCTTTGCAACCCAATGGAGTGCAGTAGAGAAACTGGCCGGGTGCTAGAAGATGAAAGTAAAGAATTTGCTCCATCCCTCCCTTCTCTCCCCTCTGCTTTTGAGAGTTATCTCCAGAGCCCTGAGTTGTTGGGTTCCCAGAGGACCATAGGCAACAAGAACAATACTGTGTGACCTGCAGAACTTCAATAGTTTGCTCTGACTGAAGTAAGGGTGACATTCTACGTGTAGAATGCCAACAGAGAAAAGTGTCAGATTATGTGGAAAGATAATATTAATATGACAGAGAAAGAACAAAAGTTTAAAAAATACTAAAGGAAATACTGGAACATTAGATGTGACCTGGAAATATCAACATCAAGTAATGAGCTTTTTAATAAAAGAAATTTTATACCTCTGTCTCCTGAAAAGGTGAAACATTGCAACCTGTCTGAGAATGAGCAGGGACCTGATCTTGATTACTAAGACCACCATGCTCTAGCAGGAGACATGCCTGATTCCACAGTGGGACAGTACTCAACTGTTGTGCCTTGGACATCCAGTTGTGCAGAAAGCAAGGATTTTTGTGGGTGGCGGTCAATATGGCAGAGTAGATCCCACCTTCCCATGAATACATCAAAAAGACGTCCACATCCCTATGTCCAAGAGTTCTCACAGAGAACTTACCAAATGCTGGCAGAAGATCTTGTACAACCAAAGCTACAAGAAAATTGCTGTGGAACCAGGTAGGAGGAAAGAATATAACCAGAGTGGGGAAGTGATCTTCACCCCAGGGAGGGAACTATGAAAGAGAAAAGGGTTCCTCACCCTCAGAGCCTCCTTCACAGGGTGGGAGGTCTTCTGGGACCGGTAAGGAGCTTTTGAGACCCAGAGGGTCATGGAGCTGTTGGCTTGCAGTGGGCAGGGCAGAGGCAGACCAACAGAGACAGTCCCTGCATCCTCGCTGCCCTTCCCAGCCAAGAGGCATGCCCGCTGGTGCGTGCAGAGGCTGGGTGCTGGAACTCAGGGTGCAGCGGACAGACTAGGGAGAGGATGCTGCTTGCATGTGAGGAGACAGCTGCCCGGAAAGAGCCTGGAGTGTGGCCGGGGCCTCACCTGGGGGTGCGTGCAGGACAGAGCCTGGGTCTGCCCTCAGAGCCCCACTGTCAAGGGGTGGGCATGGGAGGGTGGTGACCACAACCAGGGAGCTGGGCTCCGCTGCTAAGAGCTCTGTGAACCCAGAAGCCCCAGGGAGCAGCCGCCCCCAGAGGTGGGGCTCAAGCCTGGGCCATTCCCGGCAACCCCACAGCCCTGCAAGTGTGCCACCTGGGCAAGTGCACACCTGCAGCTTTGTGAGCCCGGTGCCTGGGAACCGCTAAGCAGGCAGATGTCCCCGCAACTGAGGTGGGTCTGGCCCCAGCAGAAGCAGTGGGCTTTGTGGGCATGCACGCTTGCACGAGCTGAAACCTGAGCCCATTCCAGTGTTCTCACGGTGGAGGTGAAGCCAGGTGCAGCACCAACTGTCTACTTGTGGGTTTTGCACGCTGGGTGGCAGACGACCTCACAGACCAAGTGTCCCTGCTGACAGTTCTTAGAGAGGGACACGCACTGGATGCTTTCTGGCGGGAGCAGCCCAGTCCCCCCACCTCACACTCAGCTTCGAACCAGGTCTCGGGCTCCACTCCAACACTCAGTTCCCAAACAGGACAAGAGGCCAGAGTGGGGGTGTGGATAAATTAGGAGACTGGGATTAACAGATGCACACTACGATTCATCAAATAGGTAAACAGCAAGGACCTACTGTATAGCGGAGGGAACTATACGCAGTATCTTGCAGTAACCTCTGATATAAAAGAATCTGAAAAAACGTGCTGTGCTGTGCTCAGTCGTGTCCAACTCGTTGTGACCTTGTGGACTATAGTCCACCAGACTCCTCTGTCCATGAGATTCTGCAGGCAAGAATAATGGAGTGGGTTGCCATGCCCTCCTCCTCTAGGGGGATCTTCCTGACCAGGGATTGAACCCAGTTCTCCTATATATATATACATATATATATATATATATATATATATATATATATATATATATGTATATAATAGTGAATCACTTTGCTGTACCCTTGAAACATTACAAGTGAACGATCAGTTCAGTTCAGTCACTCAGTTGTGTCCGACTCTTGGCAACCCCATGGACTGTAGCATGCCAGGCTTCCCTGTCCATAACCAACTCCTGGAGCATTTGACAAAATCAACTATACTTCAATTTTAAAAAACAAAAAACAAACAGAAAATGATAGAATGACCATTCTGGGCTAAAAGAACTTGAGAAACATGGCTTAAAGTGACACGTGGAGCATCGTCAGTTCTATGTCAGCGAAATCTTATATGTATATATATGGCAATGTGGCAAAAATTTTGCACATAAAAGGGAAAATATTGATGTTTTTATAATACCCTTTGCTTTTATTCAAAAGTATTTCACAATAAAAACTTAAGGACAAAATTAATGCTAAAATCACATTAATTTTTTAACTTTTATAATTGAAAATATTTATTATGTTTATATAAATGTACATATGTGTATATATATATATATACACATATATATATACAATTCTTTAATTCACAAAGCTGTATTTTTCATAAAATGCTCTTCCTCACTGATTTTAGCTTATACCTTGAGGACATTATATTATATGAAATAAGATTGTCAGAAAAAGAATAATTTTCTGTCAACACACATTATATGACATATCTTAATTGGTCAGACTGAAAGAGTTAAATAGGAGAGTGATGGTTACCAGGGGCTGGGAGGAGGGAGAAATCAAGCTTTTCTAAGTCTCAGTTATACAAGATGAATAAATTTTAGAGATCTGCAGTGCAACTTTTCCCCTAGAGTTAATAATATTATACCATACTACATTGTATTGAATAGTATTGTATGCTTAAAATTTTTTATGAGGATGAATCTCATATTAAGTTTCCTAACCAGCTCAGTCAGTAAAGAATCCTCCTGCAATGCAGGAGACTCGGGTTCGATTCCTGTGTCGGGAAGATCCCCTGGAGAAGGAAATGGCAACCCACTCTGGTATCTTTCCCTGGAAAACCCCATGGACACAGGAGCCTGGCGGGCTACAGTCCACCGGGTTGCAAGAGTCGGACGCGACTTAGCAACTAAACCACCACCACAACCAACCATGAAACAGAGAAAATATAACAGAAAATATGAGAACACAGAACCCAACAGAGAAAAGTGTGTCTAAACAGTTAATTTTCTCATGGACATAAAGGAAAACCAGTCCAAGATTGAGTAAATCACAAGATGTGTTCTACTTTTGAGTAAATGTTCCTGAGTGATATTCCATCTACTGTCAGTATCACCATGAGCCTTTATCATGACCCATCTAACATAAATGACTTTCACAGTCTCTGGCAAATTTTTCTGTACTGTGCTCCCTGTTGAAGACTCATAAATGCAGAAACACCAACTCTTAAAATGCAGGCATCCAAGCCCTACACAAACTCTTAAACCCATCTCATTTGATTTTTCTCTTCTTTTGACTTCCCATTCCATGTTTTCATGGTCTTTTTTTCTGTATGCAATCCCCCTGAGTTGATTTCTGGTCGTGTTTTCAGGTTAGGGACATGCCTCTTCCCTCTAAGTTCTCGGTAACTTGTCTAACCCTCCTTTACCTTCTTTGCATGCATGCACGCACAGTCGCTTCAGTCATGTCTGAATCTTTGCCACCCCATGGACTGTAGCCTGCCAGGATCCTCTGCCCACGGCATTCTCCAGACAAGAATACTGAATACTGGGTTGCTATTTGCTTCTCCAGGAGATCTTCCCAACTCAGGGATCAAACCCAGGTTTCCTGCATTTCAGGCAGATACTAAGCCACCAGGGAAGAACTTAATATATGTTGCAAAAAATACAATTTTTCTAGGTTCTAAAAGGAGCTCATTGTGGCTTATGTGAATTTTGTCTCTTCCCTGTACTTGCCTGTTTTGAAACGCCTCTTTTGAGCTTGCAATGGCAGTAAGTTACATGGCATTATTTCCAGAATAAAAATTGCAGTCTTGACCTGGGCTAGATAATCAGACTTCCTTTTCCCTCTGTGCATCAGAGGCCCTAGGGCAGTCATATGAACCAGCAAGGATCTCTTTAGGTTGGTATGGAATGTAGACAATCAAGACAGGCTCTCAAATGTTCATGACCATGAGCCTTGATCTGCCCCAAGGCATATTTGACAGCAAAGGAAAATGTTCAGTAAAAATAAAGCAAACCAAGAGCTATGCCTTAGTAAGGGGTGAAAAAAAGGAGACATATCTGAAGAGTTCTGCAAATCCTTAGGTCTCCATGGTTGGGACCTGCCATCTACATAGTCCTCTAAGCTGTTTTGCATCCAATGGCTTGAGTAGATTTCTATAACTTAAAATCAAGAGTTGTACATGATACAGTTCTTAGTGGCTGAGTGCAGTCTACAAACCTCATCATGAAAACAGCCATCATTGTAGGCAAGGTCACCAAGTCCCTATAAAGGTCCTAGGTTTAGACCCACCCAGAGGGAGCACCACCAAATTTGTTCAACTTGAAAGGGTGAAAGAGGAGATAAAGTCATCGTGTTCAAGTTTAAGAGTCACAGCTCACCATTACTGCACCAAACTGTGGGTTCAGGAAATCCCTAAGAACTCAGGTATCATAATTAGGACTCTGCTGAACTCTCTTATTTTTATTTCCACAAGTTTCTGAGGGAAAGAGATCATGAAACTGGAAGGGAACCTGGTGTAATCTGCAGGTGAGCACAGCCTCAGACCCTGATGCAGACTGAAGACTGAATACTCTCTCCTCTTTCATAGGAAATGGTTCTAGCCTGGTTAGTGAAACCAAATAGCCCTCTTAGTGTCACATGGGGACTCGGTGCTTGCCATCCCAAGCCCTTCTCACTCATGTTACATCCATTACTATTTATATCTCAATCCCAAACCACTGTTGTTACCTCTGGATGTACATAGGTTCCATAAACCAGGACAGGAATGAAATGGCCATCACTAAGTTTTACCTTCTGGCTTTTGAGATACACTGCCTGGCACTCTCCTGAGTAAGCAGACTCTTTTTTTTTTTTTTTTTCCTTCTTCTGCCTTCACGGGTTATAAATAACAGAAATGTAATGCCTGAGCTGCACTGTCCAATGTTAGCAGTTATATTGTAGGAGGGGCAAGGTGAAATCAGTACCCATGGAATCAGAACAGAATCAAAGTCAGTTAACCTGTTTGCTTTTTTTTTTAAAAAATCAGCTTTATCTTAAGTTATATTATGATGAGAATAACTGAACAAATATTGACTGTATGTTAGACTAGAAATTTCCACATAGCAATCTTTCTGCATTTTTCTGATTATGAAGCCCAATCTTGATCAAACATCAGCTGGAATAATTAACTTAGTTACAGTAAAAATACATACACATACAGAATCACACAATTTAAGGTAGTTATAATAAGAATTTTTCAAAATCTTATCCCTAAAAAATGTAGGAAAACTTCAAATGAAAATAAATTTTCTTTTTAACCTTTCCCATCGGCAAGATTATTTTGTTTTATTTTGAGACTGGTGAAATTCTGAATAGGACACAAAAACCAGACATTTTGTTGTTTCTCAGTCACTAAGTTGTGTCCAACTCTTTGTAACCCTATGAATGGTAGCACACCAGGATTACTTGTCCTTCACTATCTCCAAGACTTTGCTCAAGCTCATGTCCATTGATTCACTGATTCCATTTAACCATCTCACCCTCTGTTGCCTCGTTCTCTTCCTGTCCTCAGTCTTTCCCAGCATCAGGGTCTTTTCCAATGAGTTGGCTCTTTGCATCAGGTGGCCAAAGTATTGGAGATTCAGCTTCAGGATCAGTCTTTCCAATGTATATTCAGGGTTGGTTTCCTTTAGGACTGTCTGGTTTGATCTCCTTATTGAAGAATAGTTATTAATAGCTATTAGATACTGTGTCCAGTGTGCAGACAGACTCTTAGAGGCTTTATACCTTAATTATGTAGCTTTTAGAAATCTTTGATAATAGAAATGATACTTATTACATACTTTACCATCTTGCTCAGTGGTTATTCATAAAAGAAGAATCTGTAAACAAGCTAATTGTAACAAATTTAGGAAGAGTTAGGGAAATCATGAAGCATTGATACAATGGGAGGTTGTGAAGCCAAACAAAATTTAACACATGGAGGGAAGGCAGCAAAATGGTGAGCCAGGAATTGTTGATGCCTCCCTTAGAAAGATAAAAAAGCAACCAGAAACCAGACGGGCAACCTGATAGGAGCTCTGGAAAACACTCAGTCAAAAATCTACAGCAACAATACTTAAAACGGATAACCAACAA
This sequence comes from Muntiacus reevesi, assembly GCF_963930625.1. Classification (NCBI taxonomy): domain Eukaryota; kingdom Metazoa; phylum Chordata; class Mammalia; order Artiodactyla; family Cervidae; genus Muntiacus; species Muntiacus reevesi. The sequence goes on along the minus strand of NC_089250.1, from coordinate 42,680,729 downwards.
GGACCTACTGTATAGCACATGGAACTCTGCTCAGTGTTATGTGGCAGCCTGGACAGGAGGGAGTTTGGGGGAGAATGGATACATATATATATACGGCTGAGCTTCTTCCCTGTTCACTTGAAACTACCACAACATTGTTAATCAGTTATACACCAATACAAAAAAAAAAAGCTTAAAGTTTGGGGAAAATCTACAGCAACAAAGCAAACACAGAATTAGGAAAAATCCAGAACACAGTGGAAGTACATTTCATTGTGGTTCTACTCACCTGTACCCTCCTCCTGGCTGTGCAGGGCAGTCTTTAAATGGTGACAGTTCAACTCTCAGTTACCTCCCTTAAACCAGACTAATCATAAAATATGTGCAATGTTCCAGGCTATTTGTAGGCTGCCTGAAGACTGGTGGGCGTTCTACTTCAGGGGAAGTAGGAATGGCAGTTACAGCTGCAGGGGGCTATATATGCACAGATGCCAAGGACAAGGGACTAAGGGTAGAGACATAGACTAGAACTTGTAAAACCCTGAGTAAAACTGGGGTGCAGGTTTAGTGGACACCGGGCATTCAAAAATAGCTGCATATTCTGGAGAATCAAATAGGTACACGTATGCCAGGCGAGATGCTGACTTAGAAATGAGCTGAGTTGTCCTTAGCTGAACTGTTGGACTGACCCCAGGACTAGGAACATGCCAAGTTAACTAGTGAAGGCCAGTCAGTGACATGGCACAAATCTGTGAAGAATGGATATTTGCTTTTGTTTTAAGTACGGAGTTATGAGCATGCACACACACCACCAAATGCATCAAAGGCATTCACATACAGACACAAATATGGAACTCTTTTAAGAAAAACTAGAGGGGGAAACTTCGTGACTTTAGATTTGGATATGTCACCAACACACACACGTGCATGTGTGGTAATTTGTTTCAGTCATGTCAGACTCTGTGTGATCCATGGCTCCTCTGTCCATGGGATGCTCCAGGCAACAATACTGGAGTAGATTGCCATGCCCTTCTCCAGGAGTTCTTCCTGACCCAGGGGTCGAATCTGCATCTCTTAATTCTCCTGCATTGACATATGGGTTCTTTACCACTAACTCCAACTGGGAAGCCACTAGTGTAACCAAAGTACAAGCAACAGAAGAAAAATAAGTAAATCAGTATTCATCAAAACTCAAAATGTTTTTTGCATCAAATAAACTACCAAGAGAGTGAAATTCAATCCACAGAATGGGGGAAAAAAAAACAACCTTTGCAAATCCTATTTCTGATAAAGCTAAATTGACTGGAATTTCCTGGAAACATCCTAAAACTTTATCTGAAATTGCTTGGTTCAATTGTTAAGGTCAATTGGTAACCTTTACTCTTTATTTTGCCCAATATTTCCATAATTAATCTTCTGATTATCCTTCTTTTTGATGCAACATTTACAGTTTTTCATTTCCTCACTCCTTCTGAGTTTGTCTTGACTACCACCATTTCTCTTCCTTACTGATTTAAAATTTTAAATTTTCTAAAAGAATTTAGATTTAAACCTTGAACTAGTTTTAGTGTCTCCCAACTAGCAGAAGCGGATATGGTAGAAATGTTTACATTCTCTATATGAACAGTTGACACGCAGGAATGGAAACACATTGTCCCACAAACATCACATAAGCACTCTGGTGTATTCTCTCCATACCTCCAGTAGTCAACTCTGTTCCTCTTCTTTTTTCTCTTGACTCCAGTTTTCTACACCGCGCATCCCAAATCAAAGTAACTGTGTGGACAGGTGATGCTAAGCTTGAGGTGACAGTGGCCCAGGTGCTTTGGTCATGTCCCCTGGTTCCTGCTTCTATTCCATCCTCTCCACATCTCAGAACCACCACCTCTTCTTCATCTTTGTATGCTTGCACTTACTGGATCTGAGTTTGGGGGAACCTGAAGACCAGTACAGACACAGAATAATTGTGATCATATCACAACAGAAATAAACTGTTACATCAATAAGCATCTTTATTATAGAAGGAGTTGATAATAATATATAAGAAAAGGTCAGATTCTCAAATAAGCATTCAAGGAGTTCTTCTTATGTAACGTGCATCCTAACATTAGCTGGGTGTTCATCTAATCTCATCTTCAATGAGAACAATTTCTTCACATCTTGACACAAGTACATCTAGTATTCTCGATGTGATAACTAGAAACATCTTTCATCATAATGTTCATGATTTCCACTCACAAATTTAGATGAGTAAGAAGAAAGCAGAGTTCTTAGTTTTTCTTGGAATTGATTTTATTTGGGCTGTTTTGAAATTGATCTTTCCTGGAAAACATAGCTGAAGAACATACTTCAGTCTTGGAAAGGAATCAAGACTTGAAGGTGACCCTGATCATCGGGAACTAGTTCTGAAACCATGTACAAGCTTCTGTGTCTTTTGTTCTTTGAAGTAAAATGCTGACTCAGGAGTTAATGATTAAGAAATGTGAAGATGCAGAAACAAAGAATAGCTGTAGTACTAGGGAACTGGTAACAATTTAGAGTATAATTCTGCCACATTGTAGAATCATGGAACTCTCAGTTCCCTGAAATTTATAGACAAAGGTCTGACATACATTCCTAAGTTATTTTTACAGTAAGCAGCCCCCACCAAATGAGAACCCGTGACAGCAAGCATGTAGACCCTAGACTTATTGAAAGCAGGTGGTTGATAATGTTTGAAACTTCACCTTGATGCCAACCAGTGCAAGGACACTACACGAGCTCGTCTTGCCCTGATCCTTAAACACCATGAAACTCCTCACTAACTGCTCCAGGCGGAGTCACATGGTCTTGAGGGCACTAGTCCTCTGTGGCTCCCTTTTCCTGGCAAAGCAACTCTTTGCCACTTCACCTAATATTCTGTCTCTGTGTTTCTATTTGGCACCAGTGAACAGGGGCAGAGTTTTGGTAGCAGCCGCACAGAGACATGCATTGTCCCAAGTCATGTGCTCCATTCAGGTACAGCTGCCTGAATGGTGGTCAGCCCAGCTCCAAAGGGAATATGCAGGACTGCTGCTTCAAAGTCTCAACGTCTCAATGTTGATATAAGAAACAAGCAAAATGGCTTTACATAGTTGCCTATATCAGTGTGAGGATGGAGGACACTTGGAACCATGCTGGGAGAAAAGATCTCGTATCAGAAGACCCTTTTCTTATTCTCCAGACCACAGAGAATCTCACTCAGACAGTATCTGGAAGGTTTCATGTGAATTTTGGCAATCACAGAAAAAGGTATCAAGGACTATTTGCTCAAATATATAGAAATTCAGTGTTATTTATCTTATTTGATCACAAACTTTTTTTTGTATTTTGTTTTGTTTTAGTTGGAGGATAATTGCTTTACAGTGTTGTGTCAGATTCTGCTGTAAGACACTGAGGATCAGCCATAATTACACATATTCCCCCTCCCTGTTGAGCCTCCCTCCCACCCTCTCCCCCAGCCACCCCCCTAGGTCATCACAGAGCACAGAGCTGAGCTCCCTGTGCTGTATAGCAGCTTCCCTTAGCTATCTGTTTTACACATGTGTAATAGATAGTGTGTATATGTCAATGCTTCTTCCTCAACTCGTCCCAAACTTTTGAAATTGCTTCCAATCAAGACTGTGTTCCTCATCTCTAAAACATCTGTAGGTCTCCCTTTTGGGGAAGAACCCAGACCTCTTGGATACACAGCACGTCTAAGGTACACAACCCCTCTAGTGGGATCCCAGTGAGACAGCTCATTCGTTATTCACCAACCAGCAAACACCAGATTTACTGTCACATGTACACAGACTCGGCTATGGGCAAACTAACAGAAAGCTGATTTTGCAACACTTGTTGGGTTCCAAAGTCAAAGACACAAAGCCTGCACCTATTAAGCAAAGCACACTTATCCACCCTCTACAGCCCAAAACTATAGTAACATTTTCTTAATTGATAAGATTTGAACTCATATCAACCCATGAATATTCAGGGAGTGGAGTAACAGGACAAAAATCTTGAGTCAAGTGATCCTGGATCAATGGCCATAGGCACTCAGGATCCCTCTCTTTCTCAGGAGTGAGATGTTTTCTTTACATTACTTCACAGCAAGCATGCCCTCTATGTCTCTGCAAGGAGCCACTGTCTCTGTGTTGCAAGGGTGTTTGTTATACAGACAAATGCTTGTGTGAGATGAAGGGTAGTTGGTGTCTCCACCTAATCAGATGTACAGAAATGGGAGAGATTTTGTAGAAATATCTCCTACTGGCACTTACCCATTTCTAATAGCTAAATTCTAATCTCATTTACAGTGTCACCCTCCACTAAACTATCAACTCAAGAATTTAATTTATCCTTCTCTATTTTATTTATTGATAAAACAATGTCTTACTAAAAGTGTTCAATAAACTTTTGCTGAATAAATCAAGGAAGGAATGGCAAAACATATGAGAACTAATCAAAATGTTTAGCATAAAAAGCCGTGAAGGCGCTTCAGTCATATTCGACTGTTTGTGACCCTTTGGACCGTAGCCTTCCAGGCTTATCTGTCCATGGGTTTCTCCCAGCAAGAATACTGAGGTGGGTTGCCATTTCCAGACATATCTGAATCATTTTCCTGTACAGCAGAAATTAACAGACCTTCGTAAACCAACTACAATGGTAGTTGAAGTATTATAACTTCAACAAAACATTTTAAAATAAAGAAATTCTAACAGCTTTAAAAAACTAAATAAGTCAATAAGATGCACTGCTTTGTAACATGTGTGCATGCTCAGTGGCTAAGTTTTGTCCAACTCTTGTGACCGTGGACTGTAGCCCACCAGGTTCCTCTGTCCATGCAATTTCCCAGGCAAAAATACTGGAGTAGGTTGTTATTTCCTCCTCCAAGGGACGCCCCCGACCCAGGGATTGAACCAGAGTCTCCTTCATTCTTTAGAATTCCTTACCACTGAGTCACCTGGGAAGCACTATAAGAAGCAAAATATAATACTGGAACTATTTTATTTCATTTTTATTGAGATATAGTTGAATTACAATGCTGTGTTTATTACTGCAGTACAGCAAAGTGACTCAGTCATACGTATGTATATATACATATATTCTTTTTCATATTCTTTCCCATTATGGCTTGCCATAGGATATATAATATGGTCCCCTGTGCTGTACAGTTGGACTTTGTGTTAATCCAATTTGTATACAATAGTATGCATCTGCTAACCCCAGCCTCCCCATCCAACTCTTTCCCAAGCCCTTCCTCCCTGGAAACCATCATATAATACTAGATAGCTTACAGAAATACTTACACTAAGTAGAAAAAAAAGTGTAAAACCTGTATATTGAAGATTATTTCAAACTGTAAATAAACATGCAAATACTTTTATATAGGAGAGTCATGAAAGTATGAAACTAAATCTTTATTTTATGGCAAGAAAAATTTAAATATGAAAACATTTTCTCTACCTTTGCATGCACTCCTCTCCCTCACTGTGAGTTTTGTGTCTGCATGACACATGGACCAGAACCCCCACATCAGAGGGAAGACCTACATGACATTGAAGAGCAACAGTCTCCTAGCATCAGTAAGACTATTAATTCCTTAAAAGATAAATTCCTTCTTGACCTTGTAAGGGGTCACATGACCCACCATGATGATGCATAGATCTGGATTATGTACACTGTCAATAATATGTCTTTTCATGCAGAGCCCTCTGTCTTCAAAACTTAAATCCCTGTGCCTTGATTTCTAGAGGACAGAACAGTTCTCAGGCTTTCTGAGATGCTCTACCTGGATTATAGTTCTCAAATCTGACTCGAATAAAATTTTCCATTTCTTTCTTAGATCGACTAATTCATTTTCGATAAAGAAAAAGGCATCTGAGTTATTAAATAAGTTAATTGGAGGTTATCTTTATTTTCTGTCCTTTCTCTTTTTTCCCCCAAATTATTTTGTTATCATGAAAAAATGAAATTCATATTTGGAGTCTTCTTTATTTCATAAAATTTTTTAAAGATAAACAAGTTTCAAAAGTTCATACACTTCTTTTAAACATCTCCACCAAGTACAGAAATGCTCTTCACAACCCTAGAAAAGAAGTTCTGGTAGAATGCATGGTGGACAGCTCAGTCAATATTCTTCAGAATATGGATACTCAGGGTGATCAACCGCCCTGAAAGAGAAAGAGGAGGAATAATTTATTAAATCTGTCATGTTGTCATAGAGACCATTACTCTGTGGGTGCAGTCAGGATGGGTTAAAACTCTAAATCTATAAACACATCCCATCTTCTCCCCCAACATGCACATATCAGGTGTCTTCTCCATGTGCACACAGCACTTGCATGTCCAGTCCCAACATTCAAGTGTAATATTCACCCCACAGTGACAGGTAGTTTGACTCAGATTACAATTTATAAGAGGGCACAAACCTAGGGGTAACTGTGGAGGTCATTTCAGACACAGGTGAAACTTTTGACCCTAAGTGGTGAGAAGGATCACAGTTAAGGAATTCTTTGCTGTTTTTCATAAATCCATTCAATGGAAAAAATTTATTAAGCACCCCTCAAATACACAGTAAATTGAAGAAATACCACATATACCTAAACAATCATACCTATAAAATATGATTACTGCTTTCTTAATTTGTATTATATGACTACACTAATTATTTATTAATTAGCCTTACTGCTGTTTTCCTTCCTTATAGTCTGATTTTTTTTTTTCTAAATTTGTTCTTTCAACTCAATTCATTAAAGAATGCATCCTGAGCCATTCCATGTGCCAGGAGCTGTGCTATCGACATAAACCTACAAGGATGAGTAATTCTAGGCATTCACAGCTTAATGAGGGAGAGCACAGAATATACATAAAGCTTTTGAGGACAGAAAAGTAACTTGCTATCTTTTCTTATTTTTCATCATGTCTTTTTTTAGAATCATAATATACATATACATAAGTATGCATGCATGCTAAGTGGCTCAGTTGTGTCCAACTCTTAGTGACCCTATGGACTATAGCCCACCAGGCTTCTCTGTCATGAAATTCTCCAGGCAAGAATACTGGAGTGAGTTGCCTACATTCTTCCAGAGGATCTTCCCACCCAGGGATCAAACCTGCATCTCTTATGTCTCCTGCGTTGGCAGGTGGTGTTTTTTTTTTTACCACTACCGCCCCCTAGGAAGCTCATATATATGTGCATGTGTGCTGTGTGCTAAGTCGCTTCAGTCGTGTCTGACTCTTTGCAGCTCCATGGACTGTAGCCCACCAGGTTCGTCTGTCCATGGGATTCTTCAGGCATATACTGGAGTGGGTTGCCATTTCCTTATCCAGAGGATCTTCACAACCCAGAGATTCAAACTGCACCTCTTAGGTCTCCTGCATTGACAGGTGAGTTTGTCACCATTAGTGCCAAATAGGAAGCCCATATGTAAATATACATATAAATATATATATATCTTCTGTACAAACTAGGAGGCATCCCAGTGTCTCAGTAGGTAAAGAATCTTCCTGAAATGCAAGAGACACAGGAGACATAGATTCAGTCCCCAGGTTGGGACACTCCCCTCAGGAAGGGCATGGCTACCCACTCCAGTATTCTCGCCTGGAGAATCCCATGGGCAGAGGAGCCTGGCGGGCTACAGTCCATAGGGTTGCAAAGAGTCAGACAGAACTGAAACAACTGAACACTACAAACAAGGAGAGTTTTGAGATCTTTCATTTGAAATTAAATCTTCATTTTATCACTAATTTGTGTTCCCTTTTCTCTAAGCTCCCTCCTAACATCTCTCTGTTTGATTAGTCTTCTGTCTCTTCAGTCCTGACATCTTCCTGTAGTAATTAGGCAGCTGGAATTCCATGGTACTAACTAAGTCAAGGAGGTAGGAGCTCCCCAGTGGATGGACCCCTGATGGACAAAGTCTACACTAGGGTGAGTCTTGACTCAAGAAACCAGAGAGACCCAGACAATCTTACCAGGTATGTAAGGACAGAAGTCTGTCTCTGGAGGCTCAGTTCATGATATACTCAAAATTCATTTGGTGACATTTTAAGGAAGAGGAGATGGGAGACGTGATGGGGAAAAGGTCAATAAAGAGATAAATTTGGAAGAAATAGATGGTGTCTTGGTAAAGAAAAGTCCATCAGGGAGAAAATCCACCAGACACTTAGGAGAGGGACTGGCACCAGGCTCACTGTGACTTCTCACACTGAAGCATGTTGGCCTTCATGGGCCCCTCCGCCAGAAATATCAACAATGCATTTATAATTGTGTTAGAATAAGCAGGAGTGTAATTCAGGATGGATTCCTTATTACACAGTCATTGTGTATCATTTCCTCCTGATTCTATAAAGAATTAAAGGTGAAGCATTTGCATCAGTCCCTGAAAGAAGGAGCCTGGTGGGCTACAGTTGATGGGGTCCAAAGAGTCAGACAAGACTGAGCAACTAATGCTTTCACTTTCTGAAAGAAGAATGGGCTGCAGGCACTGCGCTATCTGTGTTTCCTGGGTCTCTGGGCCCTGAGAGGAGGGACACCAGGCACAGGGACTAGGGGCACAATGTAGTGAATTCACCACAATGTCAACACTGGGGATTTTACTGAATGGCTGTCCTGGGCCCCAGTCACATTTCTGTTGATCAGAGACAGAACCCTAGAGGAAACCTCCGGTATGAGGTCTGCAGAAGCCCTTGGTTTACTCCTACATTGGAAACCAGGGCTGTCTCCCTGAAATTAAGCTTTAAGAAAGCTTATTCCTCTGCGGATCTACATGCAAGAGAAAACAGTATTTGTGGAACAAATACAAGCCACTTACTGTTGAAAATCATAGTATCTTATATTGCTGTTGAGGCCATCAATTGCTTTCATGTCTTCTGGAGTCAGTTCAAAGTCAAACACCTGAAAAGAAGGAAGAATCACATTAATTTTTCCCCCAAGGAGCCGGCCTCCCCCTGGGGACTGGAGGACTTTCCAGCTGGATGGGGACAACAAGAGGGGATAGGGAAGCCATGTCTGTCCTCAGTTAGACAAAGAATGCCCTTCATGAAGGATATTCCTTGGAGCTCTCTGCCCACAGCCCCACTCATCACCTGTATGTTCTCTTTGATCCGCTTCTTGTTGTAACTCTTGGCCAGAACCACAACCCCACGTTGTATCTGGTAGCGAAGGGCAACCAGAGCTGGGGTTTGCTTGTGCTTTTGGGCAATGGCAGAGAGAACCGGGTCCTCCAAGAGAAAGGGGAGGTTCGGGTTCACCCTGGAAGGAAATTCAGAAATGCTGAGGAGCTAAGACTAAGTACTCAGTTTATGAAGAGGCTTCCCAAACAGATTAGGTATGTCAACTCTAGACCAGTGCTTCTCAAAGTGTGGTCCATGAACCAGCATCATCAGTACCACCTGGGATCTTGTTAGAAACACAAAATTCCATGGCTTCACTAAAGACAACTGATACAGAACCTCAAATACGTCACCTCTCATTCTGTGTTTACAGATCTCTGCAAGTGATTCAGATGCAAAATTGAGTTGAAACCAGGACTGCCAAAGTCATGGATTTTGTTTCTTTTTTACTTCTCTGTGGTTATTTTTCTTTTCCAATCAATGCTCAAAAGTAAAGACAACAGTATGAAAGGAGAACATGATGGGAAAGATTGGGAAATACTTTGTTTTTCATTTTTTTTTAATTTTCACTTGTCTTAGGTGTTGATAAAAGTTGAATTGTCTGAAAATGAAGACCTTGCATTTCATAATTACTTACATTGTGCAATTCTTCTACAAATGTTTACAAAAGTGGTTCAACTTGTACTTATTTTTAAATCATGATAAACTTGGAAATTATGTATTATTATCCTGATTGTAGACATAAGGTGAGGGCGGCTCGTTAAGTCTATTATAGTAATGTGTCATTAGTCCATAAATAAGTAAATTATTATAAGTCAAAGTTTATGTCTTAGTTATCAACTTGGGTATTATATAGAGATTTTAATGCAGACACTTGTGTTAAAATCTATATACAAGACACATGTAATGTAAGAAATCTACTTGGGTGATGAAAAGACAAAAGAGAATTTCTCCCATCTGTCTTCTCTCTCCTCTACCCTTTGAGAGTTATCTCCAAAGCACTGAGTCTGGAACAATAAAATTTTCATCAAAAAATGAGTTTTAGATAACTCCTTATGGCCATTAATAATGTTCATTACCATTGTAAAGTTCTTTGGGCTCCCAGAGCACCATAGGCAACTAGGACAATATCGTGTGACTTGCAGAACTCCAGCAGTTTGCTCTGGTTGAGGTAAGGGTGACATTCCACCTGTAGAATGCCAACAGAGAAGAGTGTCAGATTATATGAAAAGATAATACACCAGAAAAAGCTTAAAAGTAAGAATTATATATGCTAAAGAAAAACTGTGTCACATCAAATTACAACTGGAAATATCAAGGAAATATTTTTTTAAAATTATATTTCTGTCCCCTGAAAAGATAAAAAATAATGACATTACTGAGAACAAGTAATTCTACGGATCAGATCTTGATTGTTGAACACCACTGAACAGACCAAGACACATGCCTAGTTCCACACCTGGGACAGGAAAAGAGCTGTCTAAGCTTTGGACATCAAACTATGCCAGAAAGAAAGAAATTGCACAGTCTTATGAAGAAATGTCTGAAGGACAAAAGAACCAGTTTGATGAATTCTCATCGGTGACATTTCAGTTGATTTGAGCACCAATGGGACTCATGAGTGAAAGCAAATGTAGCACACAGAGGCAATAAAAATCCCTGAGAGAGAAAGAAAGAGCAAAAATGCTTCTCTCCACAGACGGTGATTATTACAATAAAGCTTTTCTCAAAAACTGACAGTTAATGTGAAGGAGTGCAGTCTTTTACCCAGTCTTAGAGGAATAGATGTATTTTATCCTAAATAATGAGGGAATTTTACTTTTATAATAAAATGTCAGAAGATTAAAAAGAGCATTTAAATGGAAAATAATGAAAAACGTTCCAATGAAATAATTATTTCAGTTGAAAGTCCTCAATGGCTTCTCAACCATTATGTGAAAACTTGGGGGAAATCAAACTTCCCCTGATGATGGTTATCATCCAACAGATGACTAGATAATTTCAACAGGGAAAATACACATTTCCAAATAAAATGTCCAGCTACTAATAGCTTTACCAGAAAACAAAAGTACTGTCACTCACAGTGGACAACTTGTCACCATGCACTTCCTACCCGGGTTCATTTAGGGACAAAGCATGCAACTAACATTTTCTTGTCAAAATATTTAATGTAGCAAGGAGTTCAGGTTTAACTACTAATTTACATAATATAGGATTACAGAAACAAGTTAATTAGCATCACAAAATAACAATGATAAATACAGTGTATTTGTCAAAACCTTGCCTGGATACCTTGGTAACACAATGACTGAGTGACCGTTTTACATTAAAAGAGCTTAAGATGACTGAAAATTACATGTTAACCACAATCAGACCCAAGTCAGCAAAATATTGTTGCAGCCTGGCAGAGCAGAGACCAGAACCTGCCCCATGGCTCGAGGGTGTGGCAAACTGTGCCCTCATGATTGTGCTAGTAAGCATGCTGAATGGACAGACTTGGGGCTGGGCATGCTCTCTGCTCTGCTTCACTGCCGGTCCTTGCGTCCACCCCCATGGAAACAAAACAAATGTTCCTGACAACAGCAGAGCTTCACCTTTACTCCCTCTTTATGGTACGCTGATCAAACTCTCCAGTATAGCTATTTCCTAGTGATCTCATGACTTCTGCCCATAAAAGTGCGGGCTGAAAGGAGCCATCTTGTCTTCCTGCCATGGAGAGTAGGAGGGCCCCGTGATCCCCAGTTTGCAAATTAGATGTGTCTGTCTTTTCATTACCCGCTCACCTCTGGTTCAGGTCTTTCTCACCCTCTGTGCTGGACATGGCAGGTGGTCCCTGAATAGGGACCTGAAGTCGGGAAGGTTTCCCCCCAGGGAAAACACTCAAAGTGAAGACAGTGAGCTGTAGGTGAGACGCCTGGATCACGACCAGGCCCTCAAACTCTAAGGGTGGAAAGTCCCTTGTTGCCCGAGTCAGGGTGTCAGTGGGGAAGGATTTGAGTAAAGCTGAGAAACATCATCTCCAGCTTTTGAGGCACCTCCTCCAGACTGCGGGAGTACAGGTGAAAGAGGAGCCATTGACACTATTGCTAAGAGAGGTGGTTAAACATAATCTTTGTTTTCTGGAAGAAGGCACTCTAGATATTGAAAATTGGCATCCAGTGGGAGAAAATTTGAAAATAGCACACAGGAGAGGGGATCACATACCCATGACTGTATTGGCCACCTGGGGGCTAGTGCAATCAGTCCTATACCCTTGACAGACTGAGAAATAATGTGAGAAGATGGTGTCCTCAAACATCTTGTTAACCCTCCCACCCCTTTGCTACCCAAGCTCAAGGACAATTTTCCACCACCGTCACCTCCACTGTGTCCAGAAATGTCTCTGGGGGATAAGCCACTGACCTGGTTTTTAACAGGCCATGGCCTCTGCCCTTCCTATGGGTGCTTTAGACATTGAGGAGGACCACCTTGCTTTCCTTATCAATTACAGGCCCAACCCAGTAATCCCAGTTAGGTTATTGAAACTCATGAAACTTTTGACATCAGATTTTAAAGGAACTAAATCTAGTGTTAGACTGAACGGGGTCAATTCTCTGTATACATACATGGAAGCTGTTAGAAATTTGCTTGCATGGGAGATGCTCTCCTTACGATGTTAAAAAGCTAGCCAAAACAGCTTTACGTGGTCCCACAAATTTACAGATTTTTGCCTCTTATGCTGAGTTGTGCCAAGAGCTAGCCTGTATGACTTTGGCCAGTAGAGGTAATCTTACTTTTTAAATGCTCGTAGACACAGGGCAATATACCAGTCCAACAGCCCAATTGACTTATGAAGGTATACTGGTGGGAGCATATGTACAGATTGCAAAGTGCTGCTGAAGCAAGAGCAGACAGTATGAGAACCCAGTGAGCCTACCAGTCCATTTGTTAAAATATTACAGAGACCCAGAAAAGACTTCATTGAATTTGTAGACCGGCTCTCATCTGCTGTCCACCATCAAATTAATAGTCCTACAGCAAAGAACATTTTGTTAAAACAATTAGCCTATAAAAATGCTAAGGCTGCCCTTAACACTATTCATCAAAATCGCAGCCTTGGCAATTTTGTTCGAGTGTGTCAAAATGTTGGTACACAGGCTCACAAACAAACCTAGCTGGCCCAAGCAATTTGTGCTGCCTTTAAAAATAATTTTAGCTCTTCCCCTGCCAAATGCCAATATGGAAAACCCGGACATATGAAAATGGCTTGCTGTTCTGGGCCCAAAACAGATGTTACAATACCTCCGCCTACTGGTGAAAATAAAACACCAGGACTGTGTCCTAGGTACCAAAAAGGCAATCATTGGGCTAATCAATGCAGATCAAAACTGTATAAGAACGGTTCTCCTTTGAAGCCTGGAAACCGCCATCAGGGTCAGCCTCGGGCCCCACAAACAGTGGGGGCATACACTGTGAGGACCTCCAGCACACCCTTCAGCCTATCTCCAGCCTCTCAGTCTCTACCAATGGAAGTGCTGGATTGGACCTCCCAACCCAAGTAAATGTTTGAATTAATGAATTTGATCCCCTCCTCACCAACCACCGCCCAGTAGCAATCCCTACTGGGATCCAAGGCCCCTTTCCTCAGGGACCATAAGACTCATTCTGGGCAGAAGTGGCCTTACCCTTAAGGGCCTCCAAATTCTTCCTGACCTTATTGACCCAGACTATTAAGGATAAATTAAAGTAATGGCTCTCTCTTTGATTCCATGTCATTCCTCAAGCTTAAGAAATTGGTCAACTCCTTCTCTTGCCTTACCATGACCCTAACAACTATAATCCTGTCACCAGAGGAGAACAAGGATTTGGGAGCACAGGTGACCAAGTAGTGTGCTTTACTCAACAAATATTCTCAGATTGGCCCACATGTAAGGCTAAAATCCAAGGAAAAATGTTCTCTGAACTCTTAGATCCTGGGGCTGTAATTTCTATCATTACTTCTACTCAATGGCCAGCTGATTGGTCCTTGACTGAACCCCAGGGAAAGATAATCAGGCTTGGGGGAACCTCAGCAATTTGCTCGAAGTGCAACAGTTCTTCCTTGCCTAGGGCCCAACAAACAACTTGCTCACTTCCAACCTTTTATTGCAGACATTCCCTGTAATTTTTGGGACAGAGATCTGCTTGCCCATTGGCACCTAGTTCTCTCCAATGAGGAAAAGGCAGATCATGTGATGGCAAGAATGGGATGCCAACCAGGAAAAGAGCTAGGAAAGAATTTATAGGGAGATCCTTCTCCTTTACCTATTCACCTGACAGAAAAGGGCTAATTGAGGGCCATTAAAGTTTCTCTGCCACCCTACGCTACACGTCTAACATGATTTACATCTAAACCTGTTTGGGAGGATCAATGCCCTCTAGTAAGAGAGAAACTTATATATTTACCAGCCTTGGTAGAAGAAGAGTTTCAAGCAGGACACATAGAGGAGAATGCTAGTCCTTGGGATACTCGTTTTCATAGTCTATAAAAAATCAGGCAAATGGAGGCTGCTTCATGAGCTTCAAGCTATTAATGCAGTAATGCAACCCATGTGGACCTTGCAGCCTGGACTCCCATCCCCTTCAGCCTTACATCAGAACTGGCCAATTATAGTTCTGAATCTTAAAGATTGTTCTCATACAATACCCTTAGCCCCACAAGACTAAGAAAAATTTGCATTTTTGGTACCCAATATTAACCAACAAAACCCCATGAAACAGTACCAATGAAAAATGTTGCCTCAGGGGATGATGAGTCTACAAGTCTTTAAGATGACAAAGTAGAAGGATGTGTGCTCATCTTCTCCTGTGAGTGGAGAGTTTTGACAAACGTGATCCACTGGACAAGGGAATGGCAAACCACTTCAGCATTCTTGCCTTGAGAACTCCATGAAAAGGCAAAAAGATAGGACACTGAAAGATGAACTCCCCAGGTCAATAGGTGCCCAATATGCTACTGGAGATCAGTGGAGAAATAACTCCAGAAAAATGAAAATTCAGAGCCAAAACAAAAACAACAGCCAGGTGTTGATGTGAGTGGTGATGGAAGCAAAGTCCACTACTGTAAAGAATGATATTGCATAGGAACCTGGAATGTTAGGTCTATGAATCAAGGCACATTGGAAGTGATCAAACAGGAGATGGCAATAGTGAACATCAACATTTTAGGAGTCAACGAACTAAAATGGACTGGAATGGGTGAATTTAACTCAGATGAGCATTAATTATATCTACTACTGTGGGCAAGAATCCCTTAGAAGAAATGGAGAAGCCATCACAATCACCATAAGACTTCGAAATGCAGTACTTGGATGCAGTTTCAAAAACAACAGAATGATCTCTGTTTGCAAGGCAAACCATTCAATATCACAGAAATCCAAGTCTATGCCCTGACCAGTAATGCTGAAGAAGCTGAAATTGAATGGTTCTGTGAAGACCTACAAGACCTTTTAGAACTAACATTCAAAAAAAAAAATGTCCTTTTCATTATAGGGAACTGGAATGCAAAAGTAGAAAGTCAAGAGACACCTGGAGTAACAGGCAACTTTGGCTTTGGAGTACAAAATGAATCAGGGCAAAGGCTAACAGAGTTTTGCCAAGAGAACACAATGGTCATAGCAAACACCCTCTTCCAACAGCACAAGGAAAGACTCTACACATGGACATCACCAGATGATCAATACAAAAATCAGATAGATTATATTCTTTGCAGCCAAAGGTGGAAAATTTCTATACAGTCAGCAAAAACAAGACTGCGGGCTGACTATGGCTCAGATCATGAACTCTTTATTGCCAAATTCAGATTTAAATTGAAAAAAGTAGGGAAAACCACTAGACCATTTAGATATGACCTGTCAAATCCCTTACAATTATAAAGTGGAAGTGAGATATAGATTGAAGGGATTAGATCTGATAGAGTACCTGAAGAACTCTGGACATAGGTTCCTGACATTGTACAGGAGACAGGGAACAAGACCATTCCCATGGAAAAGAAATGCAAAAAGGCAAAATGGTTGTCTGAGGAGGCCTTACAAATAGCTGTGAAAGGAAAAGAAGCAAAAAGCAAAGGAGAAAAGGAAAGATATACCCATTTGAATGCAGAGTTCCAAAGAATGGCAGGAGAGATAAGAAAGCCTCCCTCAGTGATCAGTGCAAAGAAATATAGGAAAACCATAGAATGGGAAAGACTAGAGATCTCTTCAAGAAAATTAGAGACACCAAGGGAACATTTCATGCAAAGATAGGCTCAATAAAGACAGAAATTGTATGGACCTAACAGAAGCAGAAGATATTAAGAAGAGGTGGCAAGGATACACAAAAGTATTATACCAAAAAGATCTTCACAACCCAGATAATCATGATGGTGTGATCACTCACCTAGAGCCAGACATCCTGGAATGGGAAGTCAAATGGGCCTTAGGAAGTATCACTAGGAACAAAGCTAGTGGAAGTGATGGAATTCCAGTTGAGCTATTTCAAGTCCTAAAAGATGATGCTGTGAAAGTGCTGCACTCAATATGCCAGCAAACTGGGAAAACTCAACTTTGACCGCAAGACTGGAAAAGATCAGTTTTCATTCCAGCCCCAAAGAGAGGCAATGCCAAAGAATGCTCAAACTACCGCACAATTGCACTCATCTCACACACTAGTAAAGTAATGCTCAAAATTCTCGAAGCCAGGCTTCAGCAGGACGTGAACCGTGAACTTCCAGATATTCAGCTGGGTTTAGAAAAGTCAGAGGAACCAGAGATCAAGTTGGCAACATCTGCTGGATCATTGCAAAAGCAAGAGAGTTCCAGAAAAACATCTACTTCTGCGTTATTAACTATGCCAAAGCCTTTGACTGTGTGGATCACAACAAACTGGAAAATTCTTCAAGAAATGGGAACATGAGACCACCTTACCTGCCTCCTGAGAAATCTGTATGCAGATCAAGAAGCAACAGTTAGAACCAGATATGGAACAACAGGAAAGGAAAGTGAATCCACTCAGTCATGTACAACTCTTTGTGACTCCATGGACTATGGCCTGCCTGGCTCCTCTGTCCATGGGTTTTTCCAGGCAATGTTACTGGACTGGGTTGCCATTTCCTTCACCAGGGGATCTTCCTGACCCAGGAATCGAACCTGGGTCTCCCACATTGCAGGCAGACGCTTTACCATCTGAGCCACTAGGGAAGCATGGAACAACAGACAAGTTCCAAATGGGAAAGGAATAAGTCAAAGCTGTATGTTTTCACCTTGCTTATTTAACTTATATGCAAAGTACATCAGAGAACTGTGAAATGCCTGGATGGATGAAGCACATGCCGGAATCAAGATTGTTGGGAGAAATATCAATAGCCTCAGAAATGCAGATGACACAATCCTTATGGCAGAACGTGAAGATGAACTAAGAGCCTCTTGATGAAAGTGAAACAGAGTGAAAAATTTGGCTTAAAAATTCTACAGTCATAAAATGAAGATGATGACATCCAGTTCCATCCCTTCATGACAAATAGATGGGAAGAAATGGAAACAGTGAGAGACTTTATTTATGAGGGCTCCAAAATCACTGCAGATGGTGACTGCAGCCATGAAATTAAAAGATGATTGCTCCTTGGAAGAAAAACTATGACCAATCTAGAAAGCATATTAAAAAATAGACATGTTACTTTGTTGACAAAGGATCGTCTAGTCAAAGCTATGCTTTTTCCAGTAGTCATGTATAGATGTGAGAGTTGGACCATAAAGAAAGCAGAGTGCCAAAGAATTGATGCTTTTGAACTGTGGTGTTGAGGAACTCTCTTGAAAGCCCCTTGGACTGCAAAGAGATCCAGTCAATCTTAAAGGAAATCCTTCCTGAATAATCATTGGAAGGATTGACGTTGAGGCTGACACTCCAATACTTCGGCCACCTGATGCAAAGAACTGAGTCATTGGAAAAGACCCTGATGCTGGTAGAGATTGAAAGCAGGAGGATAAGGGGACAACAGAGGATGAGATTGTTGGCTGACATCAGCGACTCGATGGACTTGAGTCTGAGTAAGCTCTGGGAGTTGGTGATGGACAGGGAGGCCTAGTGTGCTGCAGTCATGGGGTTGCAAAGAGTCAGACATGACTAAGCTGCTGAACTGAACTGATCTGAAATCCTGAGTAACACTTCCATCAACTCTTAGGATCAACATAAGCATTTAACTTCATGCTCTAACCTGGGTGACTTTCATAGTCTCCAGCACATTTCTCTGTACAGTGCTCCCTGTTGAAGCTGGGACAACAAGACTAAGGATTCAGGCATCTAAACCCCACACAAACCATTAACATCTGTCTCACCTGGTTTTTCTCTGTATTTACTTCCCATTCCATGTTTTCATGGTCTTCCTTCCCATACACAGTTTCATCCAAGCACTTTCACACCTGATTTCTAGTCACGCTTTCAGCTGAGGGAAATGCCTCCTTCCTCTAAGTTCTGGAGGGATTTCACCTCCATTGTCTTCCCTCAGTCTCCACCACAATTGAGCAGGAAGCCATCCCCACCTTTTCCACCCAGAGTTTATCAAAGATACTGCTATAGATTCTATTCACACAGTCAAGACACAGGCTCAGCTGTGTAGGATCCTCTGTCCACAAAGGTTGGATGAACAGGGGGAAAGGACAGACAGACATCAGGTTCCAGAGCAAGAAGGAGGTTCTGAAGAGCAGGAGGGAGAGGAGCTGAGCTGCTCACCTGGTTGCAGACGGGCTTGTACTTGAGCCCCGGCTTGTTCAGGATTTTCTCCAGCTGCTTGTGGTTGAAGTTGGACACCCCGATGGACTTGGTCAGCCCTGCATCCTTACACTTCTCCAGGGCCTGGGAGGGAGGGGTGGTGAGCAGTCACTTGGAATGGGCAATATAGCAATAAGAAATGCTGAAAAATCGTTAAGAGCATCTCTGGTCAAGAACTAGCAGTGCTTATCAAGAAGATAAAGGGGAAGAAGGTCATGACACAAGAAGAAGAAGTATCATCTCCTACTTAGAAAACCCTGGAGAAGACAATCACATGGAAGGAAAGAGATGTCTGTCTACATTGTCCCAAATTCTCCATTTCATTCCTCTCTGTGAACATTTCAGCAATGGTTCCCTCCCCACAACCCCAGCATCCCAGCCCTTATACTCATGAACTGCTGAGTCTGATGGTCCACAGCCCATTCTCACAGGTGGAAGAAATGAAGGAGGTTCCCCCTCTCCTGGCCCCTCCCTTGGTTCTCTCCTCCCTGGACTCACCTCCCATGTGCGACAGAGATCCACTGAGTCAAACATCGGTCTTCCATTTTCATCTGTTGGGAAAAGTGTCTCCCCTGGCTGGAATAGAAGCAGTCATATCAGAGATGTCACCAAATATTTTTCCACATTTAGCCAGCCTGTCAGACACATCTGGGACTAGGATGCTAAACCTCCATGAGGTTCATTTACTTTCTGCATAGTGATATTTGCAAAATGGTTTGCAAATGGAGTTATCAGCAATGTCTTTAATTTTTTTTCATTTATTTTTATTAGTTGGAGGCTAATTACTTTACAATATTGTAATAGCTTTTGTCATACGTTGACATGAATCAGCCATGGATTTACATGTGTTCCCCATCCCATTCACCCCTGCCACCTCCCTCTCCACCCGATCTCTCTGGGTCTTCCCAGTGCACCAGCCCTGAGCACTTGTCTCATGCATCCAACCTGGGCTGATGATCTGTTTCACCCTAGATAATATACATGTTTCGATGCTGTTCTCTCAAAACATCCCACCCTCGCCTTCTACCACAGAGTCCAAAAGTCTGTTCTGTACATCTGTGTCTTTTTTTCTGTTTTGCATATAGGGTTATCATTACCATCTTTCTAAATTCCATATATATGTGTTAGTATTCTGTATTGGTCTTTATCTTTCTGGCTTACTTCATTCTGTCTAATGGGCTCCAGTTTCATCCATCTCATTAGAACTGATTCAAATGAATTCTTTTTAACGGCTGAGTAATATACCATGGTGTATATGTACCACAGCTTCCTTATCAGCAATGTCTTTAGAAGGCAGTTTTCCAGTAATCTCATACATACTATATGTTTTGATAGATATAATTTTCCTACATTCTCCTGGGAACTCTCAGGTCCTTAAGTGAAATTTTTTTGTCCCTTTTATTTTCCTCTTGCAAAATGCCTCTATCATGCAGGGAGTGACAGTAAGTTATGCCTTACTGCTGGCATAAGAGTTGCAATCTTGACCTGGACTAAATATCAGAATTCCTTTTCACTCTGAACATCTGATAGCTTCAGGGCATACACATGAACCATCAAGGTTCTCTTTAGGTTGATAAACTATGTGGAAGATGCAGACATACTCTTAAATATTCTGGACAATGAGGCTTGAACAGATCAAGGTCATTCTGCCACCCATGGAAAATGCTGAGATAAAAATAAAGGAAACCAAGAGTGATGTCATTATAAGGAATAAAAAAACAGAGACATTTCTGTCAAGTATTAGGAATCCTTAAATCTATGTAGATGGGAATTACCATCTACATAGTCCAATATCCTTTGGCAAAGGATGGCTTGAGAAGAATTCTGTATTCTAAAAATGAGTTCTGCATAATAGACATTGTTCTTCTTGTTTTGTTTAGGCTGTGCCATGTGTTTGCTGTATCTTAGTTCCCTGAATAGGAATTGAACCCAATCCCTCAAAACACTCTGACTCAGCACTGAAAACACACAATCATAACCACTGGAACAACTGGAAAATTCTCCTCCACATAATACAGTGCTTAATGGCTAAGTGCAGTCTGCAAATGTCACTGTGAACACAGGTGACAGTGGAGGCCAGGCCTCCTGAGTCCTGAGAAGACAGTGAGGTTTAGACCCACCCAGAAGGACACCTCCAAATCAACGAAACATGAAAGGATGAGAGATGAAATGACCTCATCCTGTTCAGTTGTGAGGCCGTGTCAGTGCTCAGCACTCTGCACTGAACTCTGGATGTGAAATCCCAACTCCCAGGCCTAATCAGCGACATGCACAGAACTGGCCTATTTCTCCTTCCTCAAGATTTTGAGACAGAGTCTTAGATTATTTAATTTGTTTCTCTGGAGGCAGGTAAGAGATTCAAAGAAACTCCCCAAAAGGATGATCACAAATGATTATTTAGGGGATTCCACTCTAGTGTAATCTTTCCTTCAAACCTACTAAGAAAAATCGTGTCAACCATCCATGGAAGTTATAGACATTCTGACCCAAGAAATAGAACAGAGGTGATCACACAAATCACCTACCACCAAAGCCACTGGTTGGTGAATAATATAGAGATCGACATAGTCCAGTTGAAGATTTTTCAGTGACTTTTCCAATGCTGGTCGAACCAACTCTGGACGAAGGGAAGTGGCCCAAACCTGCAGAGATTAAACAAAGGAAGCTGTGGGAAATGAATGCTTCATGTAATTTTGTTTGACTTGTTTTACTTAATAACTAGATATTATTATTGGTTGGAAAGAGATGACCATGGGGAAAAAGTTCCATTTCTTCTTGAGTTCCATTCTTTTTCTAACCTACCATGTAAACTTCATTATTTGATTGAATTTTTCATCTATACATCTTTCACAATGAAATGAAATGAACAAAGATATAAATAACTTTATCAATAATTACCATACCCATCAACTGAACAATGCTTGATAGAGTATAAAAGCAGAATCTCAGTCTAATTTGACCAAACAATCCATCTTTTCAAAGTGAATTACTATCTTGTTTACATAACTGTAGGGAAAAATGCTTTGAACACTTTAACATGAGCAGAACATAATTCAAGACACTTTGGCTAGATCATGTATAATACACAAAGTGTCTCTCCCAATGCTCTCTTACTCTTGGAGCTGAGAACTGAGATATAGAATGTGAATAAATTTGAGAAACTCACCCAGATGATAAGAAAAGCTATAATCTGCTCCCAGGTCTGCCTGGTTTATTAGCCCATAATAAATTGCACTGCTCTAGCCTGGGCTCAAAGAAATAAAGTGACTTTCATGTAAAATTAAAATTTGAGCACACCATCATGATAAAGCTATAGTTATACTCTTTTGGGAGGGGAAGGCACAGTGAGAGAAAAAGGGTACTAGATTTAAGATACAAGTAAGTGTGAAAACAGTGGTACCAATAAGCACCTTCACCAAAATACTGATTCTATTACCAAATTGCCATCTGCCCCAGTCACTTGCACACATGTGCACACACACAACACACATAGCACCTTTGAAGTGTAGAATATGTCTTCTCTTTTCACGGTGCCATCAGCAATCTTGCTTCGAATGGCCTGGCCAACTTGCTCTTCATTTTGGTATGCATGAGCACTGTCAATATGCCGGAACCCAGCCTCTATAGCAAATTTGGTGACCTCCACAGCTTCACTCTTAGGAACCTACATAAGCAACAAAAATAATAATTGAATATCCAAATAATTAAGAGATTGCTAAGGCACAAGTTTGATCTTATCAAGAACCAGCAGTTCTTCATGCATTTGATTCATTCTGCATGTGTGGTAATGAACCCATGACAGTTTCCTTGAATGTTCCTGGTCATTGATTAAATGGACACCCAAGAACCCTTCAACCCCAGGCTATCACTGGTTGATCACAGGCATCAGAGGACCCAAATACCCTCTAGGTTCAGTGATCTGGTGGAAAAACTCAAAGGACTCAGAATAAAATTGTAGTCATGGATATGATTTATACAGTGAGATGTTTGAGGCAAAATCAATAAAAGTACAAGGGGATGGTAAATGCACCAAGAAACCAGGTGAAAGCTTCTAAGACCTCTGTCTACCAGTGTAACTACACAGAAAACACCAAATAAAAGCTGTATCTATTCAGGTGTACAAAGTGATGTTCTCATATAACTATCCATTGTTAACGATTACCACATTCAAGATAGTTAGCAGATTCATCTTCTCACATAACTAATTTTTGGGGTGTTTTCAAGAGACTACTTAATATCTATTAACTATAGTCACCATACTGTACATCAGGTCTCCAGACATTCATCTCATTACAGAAAGTCTGGACCTTTGACCAATATCTTTCCATTTTTCTTAACCTTGTCCCCAGCTTCTGTTCACCATTCCTCTATACTCAGCTTCTATGAGTTCACTTTTTCAGATTCTACCTATGAAGAGAACATGCAGTATTTGTCTTTCTATTTCTGGCTTATTTCATTTAGCTTAATGTTCTTCAGGTTCATCGGTGTGGTTGCAAATGGTCGGATTAATTTCCCTTTTCAAACTGAATAATATTTCAATATGTTTCTGCAATCCAGGATCTTTCATGTTTCAAGGAGGTAGATGCTTGCTCCAAGTTCCCCCTGTTGGGTCTAGTCTTGGTTTCCTTATGATCACATGCCTTGTTGGGTGTACTGAGGAATGAACCAGGGAGCTCAGTACTAGCCTGGACCCTTCCCTCTGCTCATCACATTTTGCAAAGTGAACAATTTCCATCTTTTATCTGCAAAATATCTTCTGTTCTATAAATTAGAAAAATGAGATTCAAAGTTTGAAGAACAGTCCGTTGTCACAACTACATACTCTAAAGGCAAGATGGACAGCAAAGTTTCTGGCTTCCAGTCTAGAGACTTGTCCACTAGTTCCTCTTATGCCCAAGGACTGAAAACTATACTTTAATAAAAAGTACTACAAAATCCAAGGATACAGTACAAAGCCTGTCTTGTAAGATTGTAGCTTATCCCTCAAATGACAATATAGTTCCCATCAGAAAAATTTCCAAGCAGAAGCAGAAGTACAAGGCCAAACACAGGTGGAGTGTGTCTTGCCTGGCACTGAGCAGGTATACCGCAGGAGAAAAGCAGTTCTCTCCCACTAGATTTAAGTCACCTCACCTTCAGGCCCTCCCACCTCAATTATTTCACTGGGTCATGTCTTTCTGGAAGGAGGAAAGAGTCCTGAAATGAAATATACAGAAAGCACCGCCATTGCAATTGCCCTCGAAGCCAAGCTGCTGACAGTCAGTGATCTTGACAGCTGAGTCTCACCCTTCTGCCAAGCTGGGAAAGAGATAGAAACTGAAGGGTAACATCTGCAGAGTAATCTGAAGGTGAGCACAGCCTGAGACCCTGATGCAGACTGAAGACTGGATGCTCTCTCCCTTTTCACAGGGCATGGTTCTAGCCTGGTTAGTGGAACCACATGATCCTCCCAGAGTCAACCAGAAACTCAGTGCTTAAGAACCTTAACCTCCTTCCACTCATGTTGCATCCACTTACTATTTATATCTCAACCCCAAACCACTACACTTACCTCTGGAGATGCACCGGTGCCAAATCCCAGGGCAGGAATGAAGTGGCCATCATTAAGCTTCACTCTCTGACTTTTGGGATCCATTGTCTGTTTTGCTCCTCCGAGTAAGCAGACTCCGGAGGGGTAAGGTGAAACCAGTACCCTGGGCATAAGAAAAGGATTGAAGTCAATTAACTTGTTTGCATTTTAATCAGTGTAATCGTTAGTTACACTGATCAAATCATTAAACTGAGGTTAACTCATTAACCACAGATAATGCAGGTGATACCACCCTTATGGCAGAAACCAAAGAAGAGATAAAGAGCCTCTTGATGAAAGTGAAACAGGAGAGTGAAAAAGTTGACTTAAAACTCAACATGCAGAAAACTAAGATCATGGCACCTGGTCCCATCAATTCATGGCAAATAGATGGGGAAACAACAGAAACAGTGACAGATATTATTTTCTTTGGCTCCAAAATCACTGCAGATGGTGACTCCAGCCATGAAATTAAAAGATGATTGCTCCTTGGAAGGAAAGTTATGACCAAACTAGACAGCATATTAAAAAGCAAAGACATTACTTTGCCAACGAAGTTCTGTCTAGTCAAAGCTATGGTTTTTCCAGTAGTCATGTATGGATGTGAGAGTTGGACTATAAGGAAAGTTGGGTGCCAAAGAATTGATGCTTTTGAATTGTGGTGTTGGAGAAGACTTTTGAGGGTCACTTGGACTGCAAAATCAGACCAGTCCATTCTAAAGGAAATCAGTTCTGAATATTCATTGGAAAAACTGATCTAAAGCTGAAGCTCCACTCCTTCGTCCACCTGATGGGAAGAACTGACTCATTTGAAAAGACCCTGATGCTAGGAAAGATTCAAGGCAGGAGGAGAAGGGGATGACAGAGAATGAGATGGTTGGATGGCATCCCCGACTCAATGGACATGAGTTTGAGTAAACTCCAGGAGTTGGCGATGGGCAGAGAGGCCTGGCATGCTGCAGTCCATGGGGTTGCAAAAAGTCGGACACGACTGAGCAACTGAACTGAACTGAACTGACTCATATGATGATGAGATTGACTGAACAATTATTGACCATATGTTAGACTAGAAACCTCCACATATTTTTTTTTTCATTGTCTAATATGAAGCTTGTGGTGTGCTTAGTCGCTCAGTCATGTACTACTCTTTCAACCCCATGGACTGTATTCCACCAGGCTCCTAGTCCGTGGGATTCTCTAGGCAAGAAAACTGGAGTGGATTGCCATGTCCTCTCTCCAGGGGATCTTTCCAACCCAGGGATTGAACCCAGGTCTCTCACATTGCAGGCAGATTTTTTATCATCTGAGGCACCAGGGAAGCCCATATGTTAAACTAGAAAGTTCCACACATTTTTTTTTTTTCATTTTTCTAATATGAAGCTTGATTTTGATCCAACATCAGTTGAAATAATTAACTATCTTACAATATACACATACACACATACAGTGAAGTGAAACTCGCTCAGTGGTGTCCGACTCTTTGTGACCCCATGGACTATACAGGACTATGTAGGACTATATAGTCCATGGAATTCTCCAGGCCAGAACACTAGAGTGGGTAGCCTTTCCCTTCTCCAGGGGATCTTCCTAACTCAGGGATCAAACCCAGGTCTCCTGCATTGCAGGCAGATTGTTTACCCACTGAGCTATCAGGGAAGCCACTGATACACATACACACATATAGAGAATCACACAATTTAAGGGAATGATTAGTAAGCATTTTTCAAAATATTATTCCTTAATAAAGAAAACTTGAAATGAAAATAAATTTGCCTTTTTACTTTTCTCACCACCATAATTATGTTGCTATCCAGACCTGACAGTGGTAATATCCTGAAAAGAATACGAAAACCACACATTCTAACAAAGTGTTTTTTTGCAGATTAATTATTATTAGTTTCTGGATACCATGTGCAGTGTGCAAACAGACCCTTACAGAGGTTAATCCTTGGACTTATATAACTTTTTAGAAAGATATCATAATGGAAATAATAATGGTTTTATTTACTTTACTATCTTGCTCAATGGTTACTCACAAAAGGAGAATCTGTACACAAGTTAAATTGTTACAAATATGGGAAGAGTCAGAGAAATCAATATGTATTGATACAATGGGATGTTGTGAAGCCAAATAAAATTTAACACGTGGAGTGATGTCAGCAAAAAGGTGAGCTAGAAGTATTGAATTCTCCTTCAGAAATGTGAGAAAACAATCAGAAACCAGATAAGAAACCTCACAGGAGCTCTGGAAACAAACAAAATCTACAGGAATACATTAAACACTATCAGGAAAATTCCAGAAGAGAGTGGAAGGTCATTTCATCGTACTTTTACTCCTACTTACCACTTCCCTCACTCGTACACTGCAGTCTTGATCTGCAAAGGGTGGCAGTTCAGTTCCCAGTTGCCTCCAGCAAACCAGATTGATCACAAAAAGCTTAATGCAATATTCTGACCTATTTGGGTGTTACCTGAGACTGGTGTCTGTTTTTCATAAACCTAAGCTTAAACTAAAGAGCAGCTGGAGTGACTTATTGCTGTTTCAGGGAGACTATATATATATGGGGCCACGGACAAGGAATTAAGGGTGGAGACATAGACTAGAGCATATAAAACCTTGAGTAGAACCAAGGTGTGGGTTTAGGGGACAGAGGGCATTCAAAAACAGCCATATATTCAGGAGAATCAAGGAGGCACACCCACTCCAGGCAAGATGCTGACTCAGAAATGAGCTCAGTGCCCATAGCTTAACTATTGGGCTAATCCCAGGACTAAAGCATGCCAAGTTAACTAGAGAAGGCCAGTCAGGACATGGCACAAATCTACAATGAGTGGATATTTTGTGCTTGTTTCAAATGCTTAGTTGTGAACACACTCACACACCATACACATAAAACTCAATATGCATCAAAGACTTACATATACAAGATACAGATATGGAACTCTTAGAAGAGAAACTAGAGGGAAAAATTCCTGGCATTAGATTTGGATATGTCACCAATATATGATGGCATCCATAAGTGATGGCATTCAGTCCCATCACTTCATGGCAAATAGATGGGAAAGCAATGGAAATAGTGACAGACTTTATATTCTTGGGCTCCAAAACCCTGCAGATGGTGGCTGCAATCATGAACTAGAAGACGCTTGCTCCTTGGAAAAAAAGCTAGGACCAAACTAGACAGCATATTAAAAAGCAGAGACATTACTTGCTGACAAAGTTTCATCTAGTCAAAGCTATGTTTTTTCCAGTAGTCATGTGTGGATGTGAGAGTTGGACTATAAAGAAAGCTGAGCTCTGAAGAATTGATGCTTTTGAACTACTGTGTTGGAGAAGACTCTTGAGAGTTCCTTGAACTGTAAGGAGATCAAACCAGTCCATCCTAAAGGAAATCAGTCCTGACTATTCATTGGAAGGACTGATGCTAAAGCTGAAGCTCCAACACTTTGGCCACCTGATGAGAAGACCTGACTCATTGGAAAGGACCCTGATTCTGAGAAAGATTGAAGGCAGGAGGAGACGGGGATGACAGAGGATGAGATAGTTGGATGGCATCATGGACTCGGTGGACATGAGTTAGAGCAGGCTCTGGAGTCAGTGATGGACAGCAAAGCCTGATGTGCTGCAGTCTGTGGGGTTGCAAAGAGTTGGACATGATGGAATGACTGAATTTCACTGAACTGATGTCACCAAAGCACAGGCAACAGAAGAAAAATAGATAATCAGTTTTCATCAAAATTAGAAATGTTTTTGCATCAAAGGAAACTATTAATGCAAAGGGTATGAAAAGTCAATCCACAGAAAGGGAAAAAAAAACTTTGCAAATTATATTTCTGATAAAGCTGAATGGAATGGAAAGTCCTGGAAACACCCTAGACTTTATCTCATATTGGTTGGCTCAATTGCTGAGCTTCCCTTGTAGCTCAGATGGTAAAGAATCTGCCTGCAATGCAGGAGACCAGGGTTCAATCCCTGTGGTGGGAAGATTCCTGGAGAAGGAAATGGCAACCCACTCCAGTATTCTTGCCTGGAGAATCCCATGAACAGAGAAGCTTTGCAGGCTACACTCCATGGAGTCACAAGAGTATGACATGGCTTACTGACTAAACCACCACTTGGTGACCTTCACTCTAATGCTTAATATGTTCATAATCAATCTTTTGAATATCCCTGACTACTGAAGCAAACTGTAAAGTTTTTGTATTTCCTCACACTTCTGAGTTTGTCATGACTACCACCATTTCTCTTCCCTACTGAATTAAAAGCATTTTCTAAGAGCATTTGGATTTACACATTGAACTAGTTCTACTGTTTCCCAGCTGGCAGACATGGACATGGTAGAAATTGTCACAGCCTCTATGTGAAGAGCCAACACTCAGGAAATGAAACACATTTTTCCATACACATCACACCGAGCACTCTGGTATATTCTCTTCTCACCCTCTAGTTGTCACCTCTGTTCCTCTTCTGTTTCTCTTTGACTCCAGTTTTCTACACAGTGCATCCCAAATCATGGTAACTCTGTGGATAGGAGGATGGTAAGCTCCAGATGACAGTGGCCCAGGTGCTTTGGCACGTACCCCCATTCCTGCTTCTGATTCCTCCCCTCCACATCTCAGAACCACCACCTGTTCTTCTTCCTCCCTCTTCTTGTACTTCTAGGATCTCAGAGTTTGAGGGAACTTGAAGACCAGTCACAGTCATGAATAAGTGTGATCAGATATCAACAGGAATAAAATGTTACATCAATAAACATCACCTTTGCTATAGAAGGAGTTGATAATTATGTACAAGAGATGCTCAGATTCTCAAACAAGCATTCAAAGAGCTCCTCTTAGATAATCTGTATTTCAACATCTCCTGGGTTCTCATCCAATCCATCTTCAATGAGAACAGTCTTCATGTCCTGAAGCAAGTACATCTATTGTTCTTGATCTGGTAACTAAAAAAGTTTTCCAAAATAGTGTTCATGATTTCCAGCCACAAATTCAGATGAATAAGAAGAAAACAGAGTTCTTTGTCTTTCTTGGAATTGATTTTATTTGGGCTTTTTTGAAATCGATCTTTGTCAGAAAAAAGTAACTGAAGAACATGCTGTGTTCTAGATAAAGAACCAAGATTAGGGGGTGCCCTGATCGTCCGGCACTAGCTCTGAAACCTTGTTCCAGCTTCTGTGTCCTTATCCTTTGAAGTAAAATGCTGACTCAGGAGTTAATGATTGAGAAATGTGAAGATATACAAACAAAGAATAGCTGTAGGACTAGGGAACTGGTAACAAGTTAGACTATAATTCTCCCACACTACAGAATCAGAGGACTCACAGTTCTGTGATAGATACAGATAAAGCCCTGACACACATTCCTAAACTGTTTTTACAGGAAGCAGACCCCCTCCAGATGAGAATTGCTGAGGTCAAGCAAATAGACCCTAGACTGGTTGAAACCAGGAGGCTGATAATGCTTGAAACTTCACCTTGATGCCAACCAGTCTAAGGACTGTGCACGAGTTGGGCATACCCTGATACTTAAACACCATGAAACTCCTCACTAACTACTCCATAGTGGGTCACACTGTCTTGAGGGAATTAGCCCACTGTGGTGCCCTTTGCCTGGTAAAGCAGTTATTCTTCAATTATCAGCACAGTTATGCATATATTCCTTCCCTTTTGAGTCTCTCTCCCACCTTCTCCCCCCACCACCCACCCCTCTAGGTCATCACAGAGCACAGAGCTGAGCTCCCTGTGCTACACAGCAGCTTCCCACTAGCTATCTATTTTACACATGTAAAACAGATAGTGTATATATGTCAATGCTTCCTCCTCAACTTGTCCCAAACTTTTGAAATTGCTTCCAATCAAGACTGTGTTCCTCATCTCTAAAAGATCTTTAGTTCTCCCTTTTGGGGAAGAACCCTGACCTCTTGGATATAAGCATATCTAAGGTACATAACCCTTCTAGTGGGATCCCAGTGAGACAGCTCATTCCTTACTCACCTACCAGCAAACACCATATTTACTGTCACATGTACACAGACTCGGCTTTGGGCAAACTGATAGGAAGCTGATTTTGCAACACTTGTTGGTTCCAAGTCAAAGACACAAAGCCTGCACCTATTAAGTGAAGCACACTCACCCACCCTCTACAGCCCAAAACTATAGTAACAGTTTCTTATTTGATAAGATTTGAACTCATATCAGTTCAGGTCAGTTCAGTTCAGTCGCCCAATCATGTCCGACTCTTTGTGACCCCATGGACTGCAACACACCAGGCCTCCCTGTACATCATTAACTCCTGGAGTTTAAACAAACTCATGTCCAGTGAATTGGTGATGCCATCCAACCATCTCATCCTCTGTCGTCCCCTTCTCCTCCTGCCTTCAATCTTCCCCAGCATCAGAGTCTTTTCAAATGAGTCACCTCTTCTCATCAGGTGGCCAAAGGATTGGAGTTTCAGTTTCAACATCAGTCCTTCCAGTGAAGGACTGATCTCCTTTAGGATGGACTGGTTGGATCTCTTTGCTGTCCATGGGACTCTCAAGAGTCTTCTCCAACACCACAGCTCAAAAGCATCAATTCTTCGGCACTCAGCTTTCTTTATAGTCCAACTTTCACATCCATACATGATTGCTAGAAAAACCATAACCTTGACTAGACAGACCTTTCTTGGCAAAGTAATGTCTCTGCTTCTTAACATGCTGTCTAGGCTGGTCATCACTTTCTTGCCAAGGAATAAGCATCTTTTAATTTCATGGCTGCAGTCACCATCTGCAGTGATTTTGGAGCCCCCCAAAATAAAGTCTACCACTGTTTCCACTGTTTCCCCATATATTTGCCATGATGTGATGGGAGCAGATGACATGATCTTAGTTTTCTGAATGTTAAGCTTTAAGCCAACTTTTTTCACTCTCCTGTTTCACTTTCCTCAAGAGGTTCTTTAGTCCCTCTTCACTTTCTGCCATAAGGGTGGTGTCATCTGCATATCTGAGGTTATTGATATTTGCCCTGGCAATCTTGATTCCAGCTTGTGCTTCATCCAGCCCAGCATTTCTCATGATGTACTCTGCATATAAGTTAAATAAGCAGGGTGACAATATACAGCCCTGACATACGCCTCCTATTTGGAACCAGTCTGTTTTTCCATGTCTGAAGCAACAGTCAGAACACATATCAACCCATGAATATTCAGTGGGTGGAGTAACAGGAGAAAAACCTTGGGTCTAGGGATCTTGGATCAATGACAATATGCCCTCAGCATCCTTCCCTTTCTCAGGAGAGAGATGTTTTCTTTACCTTACTGCACAGAAAACATGCCCTCCATGTCTCTGCAAGGAGCCACTGTTTCTGTGTTGCAAGGGTGTTTACTATACATTGTGTGGGATGAAGGGTAGTTGGAACCTCTGCCTAACAGATGCACAAAAATGGGAGAGCTTGTGTAGAATTATCTGCAAGAAGACACTTACACATTTTTAACAGCTAAATACTCCTGATATCATTCAGTCTGCTTCTCCACTAGACTATCAACTCAAGAATTTATCTTAATATTATCTATTTTATTTATTGATAAAATAATGTCTTGCTAAAAATTTTCAATAGTTTTGTTGAATAAATCAATGAATAAAAAACAAAACATATAGGAACTAATCAAAATGTTTAGCATAAAGAATAATGTATGTGTAAGCATATATGTGTATATATATGTGTGTGTGTGTGTGTGTGTGTGCGCGCGCGCGTGCTAAATTTCTTCAATCACATCCATCTTTGTGCAACCCTATGGGCTATAGAACTCCAGGCTTCTCTCTTTGTGTGATTCTCCAGGTAAGAATACAGGAGTGGTTTGCCATTTACATATATACATATACACATATATATATATACACACACACATACCAATCATTTTCCTATACAGAAGAAATTAACACTACATTGTAAACCAACTATACCTCAATAGAAATTTTAAATATAGACATTCTAACCATTTTTAACAATTAAATAAATTGAAAAGATGCACTGCTTTACAACACACATGCATGCTCAGTGGCAAAGTCAAGTCTGACTCTTGCAACTCCATGGACTTGAGCGTACCAGGCTGCTCTGCCCATGGGGTTTCCCAGGCAAGAATACTGGAGTGGGTTTCCATTTCCTTCTCCAGGGAATCTTCCCAATCCAGGGATCAAACCTGAGTCTCTTGCATTGGTACGCTGATTCTTTACCACTGAGCCACGTGGGAAGCACTTTAAGAAGCATAATATAATACTGGAAAGTTTTTAGTTCATTTTTTATTGAAGCACAGTTGAATTACAATGTTGTGCCAATTACTGCCTATAGCAAAGTGACTCATTTACACACACACACACACACACACACACACACACACACACATCCTTTTTCATATTCTTTTCCATATGGTTTATCAAAGGATATTGAATATAGTCCCCTGTGCTGTAAGTTGATATTTGTGCTAATCCAATCCATATGTAAGAGTTTGCATCTGCTAACCCCAACCTCCTGATCAAGCCCTCTCCCAACCCCTTCCCCTTTAGCAAACATCAGATAACACTCAGCAGATTACAAAAGTACTTATGCTAAGTAATAAAAAAAGGTGTAAAACCTGTATATTGAAGATTATTTCAAATTGTAAATAAACAGGCACACACTTTTGTACAGGACAGTCATGAAAGTATGAAATTAAATTTATATTTTATGGCAAGAAAAACTTAAATATAAAAAAATTTTCTCTGCCCTTTGCACTCTTCTCTCCTCACTGTGAGTTGTGTTTCTGCATTATGCATGGACCAGACCTCCCACATCAGCGGGAACACCTGCTCAACCATGAAAAGCAACATTCTCCCAGCATCAGTAAGACAGATCCTTGAAAGATAAATTCCTTCTTGATCATGCAAGAGGTCACATGACCTATCATGATGACATTTAGATCTGCATTATGTACAGTGTCAATAATATGTCTTTTCATGCAGAGCCCTCCGTCTTCAAACTTACATCCCTGGGCCTTTACTTCTAGAGGACAGACAGTTTCCAGAGCATTCTGAGATGCTCTTCCTGGGTTATAGCTCTCAAATTTGGCTTGAACAAAATTTTCCATTTCTTTCTCAGATCAACTGATTCATTTTCAAAGGGAAACACACCGAATTATTAAATGAGTTAATCAGAGGTTATTTTTATTTTTTATCCTTTCTCTTTTATTTTCCAAATTATTTGTTACCAGGAAAACTAGTATCTATATTTGAAATCTTTATTATTTCATAAAAACTTTTTAAAAGATAAATCAGCTTTCAAAAGTCAGAAACTTCTTTTAAACACCTCCACCAAGTACAGAAATGCTCTTCAGAGCCCTAGAGAAAAAGTTCTGGTAGAATGGATAGTGGACAGCTCACAGTCAATATTCTTCAGAAAATGGATACTCAGGGTGATCAACCCACCTGAAAGAGAAAGAGGAGGGATAATTTATTAAATCTGTCATGTTGTCATAGAGACCATTACTCTGCAATGCAGTCATGATGGGCTAAAGCTTGAAATCCAGAAACACATCTCATCTTTTCCCCCGAGAAGCACAAGCAGGTATCTGTTTCATGAGCACATGGCACCTGCATGTCCAGTTCCAACATTCACGTGTAATATTCACCCCACAGTGACAGGTAGTTTGACTCGGGTTACAATTTATAAGAGGGTGCAAGACCTAACAACTAACTGTGGAGATCATTTCAATACCACTTTCAACCCTAAGTGGTGAGAAGGATCACAAGTAAGGAATTCCTTGCTGTTTCTCATACATCCATTCAAAGTAATATTGAGCATATCCCCAAATACAGGGTGCTTCCATTAAGGAATTACATTAAACTGAAGAAATATCACATACACCTGAATAATCATACCTATATAATGTGATTACTGCTTTCTTAATTTGTATTATATGACTACAGTCATTATTTATTTATTAACATTACTGTTGTTTTCCTTCCTTATAGTCTGATTTTTCTTTCTAAATTTGTTCTTTACAATTCAATTCATTAAAGAGTGCATCCTGAGCCATTCCATGTGCCAGGAGCTGTGCTATCGACATAAACCTACAAGGATGAGTAAGTCTAAGCATTCACAGCATAATGAAGGAGAACACAGAATACGCTTAGCAGTTTTTGAGGACAGAAAAGTAACTTGCTATCTTTTCTCATTTTTCATCATGTCTTTTTTCAGAATCATAATATACATATACATATGTATGCGTACAGTCTAATTTGCTCAGTCGTGCCCCACTCTTAGTGACCCTAAGGACTATAGCCTACCAGACTTCTCTGTCCATGAGATTCTCCAGGCAAGAATACTGGAGTGGGTTGCCTGCACTGCTCCAGGGGATCTTCCCACCCAGGGATCAAACGCGTCTCTTGTGTCTTCTGCATTGGCAGGCAGGTTCTTTAGCACTACAACCACCTAGGAAGCCCATAAACATGTATATGTATATATAAATATAAAAAAAATATATCTTCTTTACAAACAAGGTGGCTTCCCAAGTAGCTCAGTGGGTAAAGAGTCTTCCATGGACAGAGAATCTCATGGACAGAGGACCCTCATGGGCTACAGCCCATAAGGTCACAAACAGTCAGACATGACTAAAGCCTGTGAGCACTATAAACAAAAGGAGTTTTGAGATCTTTCATTTGAAACTAAAATTTCATTTCATCACTAATTTGTGTTCCCTTCTCTCTAAACTCCCTTCCAACTTCTCCCTGTTTGATTGTCTTTTCAATCCTGACACCCTCCTGTAGTAATTAGGCACTAGAATTCAATGTTAGTGACTAAGTCAGAGTCAGGGAGACAGGATCTCCCCAGGGAATTGAACCCTGGTGGACAAAGGCTACACTGTGGTAAGTCTGAACTCAAGAAACCAGAAGACCCACACAATCTTACCTGGGGTGTGTCCTACTAAGGACACAGCAGTCACTGGAGGATCAGTTAAGCTCATGATCTCCTTATAATTCAGTTGGTGACATTTTAAGGATGAGGAAATGGGAGATGTGATGGGGGAAATGTCAATAAAGAAATAAATTTGGAAGAAATTGATGGTGCCTTGGTAAAGAAAACTCCACCAGGGAGAAAATCCACCAGACACTTAGCAGAGTGGGTGGAGGCAGGCTCACTGTGACTTCTCACACTGAAGCATGCTGGTCTTCATGGGGCCCTCCTCAAGAAATAATATCAACAATGCATATGCAATTGTGTTAGGATAAGCAGGAACAGGAATGTAATTCAGGATGGATTCCTTATTTCACAGTCATTGGGTATCATTTCCTCCTGATTCTATAAAGAATTAAAGGTAAAACATTTGCATCCATCCCTGAAAGAAGGAGCCTGGTAGGTTACAGGCCATGAGGTCCCAAAGAGTCAGACAAGACTGAACAACTAACGCGTTCACTTTCACTTTCTGAAAGAAGAGTGAACTGCAGACACTGCTCCCTCTATGTCTACTAGGCCCCTTGGTCCTGAGAGGAGGGACACCAGGTACAGGGTTTAGAGACACAAAGTAGTGAATTCACCACGGTGTCAACTCTGAGTTGCCCTGGGACCAATCACATTCTGTTGGTGAGAGATGGAGTTCTGGAGGAAACCTCTGTTCTGAGCTTGGCAGGAAGCCCCTAGTTTACTCCCACACTGGAAATCAGGACTCTCTTCCAAGAATTAAGCTTTTGAAAAGCTTAGATCCCCTGCTGACCTGCTGGCTACAAAAGAAAACAAAACAAAAAAACTGTGTATGTGAAACAGTCACTTACATTAGATATTCATAATATCTTATATTTCTGTTGATGCCATCAATTGCTTCCATGTCTTCTGGAGTCAGTTCAAAGTCAAACACCTAGAAGGAAGGAAGAATCATATTAATTTCTGACCCAAGGAGCCGGCCTCCCCCTGGAGACTGGAGGACATTTTAGATGGATGCAGATAAGAAGAGGGGACAGGGAAGTTGTGTCTGTCCAAGTTGGACAAGGAATGACCCTCATGAAGGAGATCTCTTAAGAGCCCTCTGCCCACAGCCCCACTCATCATCACCTGCATGTTCTCTTTGATCCGCTTCTTGTTGTAACTCTTGGCCAGAACCACAACCCCACGTTGCATCTGGTAGCGAAGGGCAACCAGAGCTGGAGTTTGCTTGTGCTTTTGAGCAATGGCAGAGAGAACGGGGTCCTCCAAGAGAAAGGGGAGGTTTGGATCCAACCTGGAAGTAAATTCAGAAGTTCTGAGGAGCTGAGACTGAGTTTATGAAGTTTATGAGTTTATGAAGAGGCTTCCCAAACAGACCAGTATCTCTACTCTAGACCAGTGCTTCTCAAACTGTGGTCCATGGACCAGCAACATCTGCATCACCTGGGAGCTTGTTAGAAACACAAATTCCATGGCTTAGCTGAAGACAAACTGAATCAGAACCTCAACTGTGTCACTTCCCATTCTGTATTTACAAAGATCTGCAGGTGATTTGGGTGCATTATTGAGTTGAGACCAGGACTGCTAAATGCATGGATTTTGTTTCCATTTTACTTCTCGGTGGTTGTTTTCTTCTCCAATCAGAGCTCAAAAATAAAGACAATGGCTTGAAAGGAGAACGTGATGCAAAAGATTGCAAAATATTTTTTCCTTTAACTTACACTTGTCTCAGGTGTTGATAAAAGCAGAGTAGTCTAAAAAGGAAAACCATGCTTTTTATCATTATTTACATTGTGCAATTCTTCTACAAATGTTTATAAAATGGTTCAAATTATACTTATTTTTCAATCATGATGCACCTGGGAATTACATATTATTATCCTGATTTGGGGTTTCCTTCATGGCTCAGATGGTAAGGAGTCCGCTTGCAATGCATGTTTAATCCCTGGGTCAGGAAGATCCCATGGAGAAGGTAATGGTTACCCACTCCAGTATTCTTGCCTGGAGAATTCCATGGACAGAGGAGCCTGGAGGGCTACAGTCCATGGGGTCACAAAGAGCTGACACGACTAAGCAATTAATGCTATCCTGATTTTAGAAATAAAGTGAGGGAAGCTTGGAAAGTCTATTAGTAGTAATGTGCTCATCAGTCCATAAATAGGTAAATTATGACAAAGCTTATGTCTTAGTTTTCAAATGGGGGAATATATAGAGATTTTAAAGTAGACACTTGTGTTAAAATCTATATACAAGACAAATGCAATGTAAGAAAACTGGCTGGATGATGCGAAGACAAAAGAGAATTTCTCCCATCTGTCTTCTCTCCCCTCTGCCTGTTGAGAGTTATCTTCAAAGCACTGAGTGCAGTATGATAACATTTTCATCAAAAATAGAGTTTTAGGTAAACTCATTGTTGCCATCAATAATGTTTATTACCATTGTAATGATCGCTGGGATCCCAGAGCACCATAGGCAACAAGGACAATATCATGTGACTTGCAGAACTCCAGCAGCTTGCTCTGATTGAGATAAGGGTGACATTCCACCTGTAGAATGCCAGTATAGAGAGTGTTAGATTATATGGAAAGGTAATGTGCCAGAGAAAACTTAAAAGTAAAAATTATATGCTAAAGAAAAATTGTGTTACATCACATTATGACTGAAACCACCAAAGAGAGAAATACTTTAAAAAGAAATTTATATCTCTGTTCTCTGAGAAGGTAAAAAATAATGACATTATTGAAAGCAAGTAATTCTATGGACCAGATCTTGGATGCTGAACACTACTGAACACCCCCAACACACGTGCTTAATTCCAGATCTGGGGCAGGAAAAGAGCTTTCTAAGCCTTGGACATCAAACTATGCCAGAAAGAAAGAAATTGCACAAAGTCTTACGAAGAAATGTCTGAAGGACAAAAGAACCAGTTTGATGGGTTCCCACTGGTGACATTTGAGTAGATTTGAGAACCAAAGGGAGTTATGAATGAAAGCAAATGTAGCACACAGAGGCAATAAAAATCCCAAAGAGCAAAACACATTTCCCACCACAGACTGTGATTATTACAACAAATCCTTTTTCAGAAACTGACAATTAATGGGAAGGAATGAAGATTTTTACACGGTCTTATAGGAATGTTGTACTTAGTCGTTCAGTCATGTCCAACTCTTTTCAATTCCATGGACTGTAGCACACCAGGCTCCTCTGTCCATGGACTTCTTCAGGCAAGAATACTGGAGTAGGTTGCATGCCCTCCTCCAGGGGATCTTCCCAACCCAGGGATCAAACCCAGGTCTCCCTCATTGAAGGCACATTCTTTACTATCTGAGCCACCAGGGAAGTACAAGAATACTGGAGTAAGTAACCTATCCCTTCTTCAGGGGAAATTCCTGACCCAGGAATTGAACTGTGGTCTCTTGTATTGCAGCCGATACTTTACCAGCTGAGCTACCAGGGAATAGGTATGTTTTATCCTGAATTAATGAGAGAATTTTATTTTTACAATAAAATGTCAGGTCAAAAGATTAAAAAGAGCGTTTAAAATGGAAAATAATGAAAAACATTCCAATGAATGAAGGTAGAAATCATTAATGGATTCTCAACCATTACGTGAAAACTTGGGGGAAATCAAACTTTCCCTAATGATGGTTATTGTCCAACAAATGACTAGGTAATTTCAACAGGGAAGATACACATCTCCAAATAGAAGATCTAGCTATTAATAGCTTTACCAGGAGAACAAAGGTACTGTCACACGCAGTGGGACAACTTGTCACTATGTACTTCCAACCAAGGTTCATTTAAGGGACAAAGCATGAAACTGACATTTTCTTGTCAAAATATTTAACCTTAATATAGTGAGACATTCAGATTTAACTATTAATTTGCATAACCTAGGATTACAGAAACAAGTTAATTAGCATCACAAAATAACAATGATAAATACATTCTATTTGTCAAAACTTGTCTGGATATCCTGGTAACATAAAGATTGAGAGACCATTCTAAGTTAAAAGAGATTGATAAAAATGATTCAAAGTGACATAGGAACCACAATCAGACCCAGATCAGCAAAATTATATATATATATGTAATGTATGTATGTACATATATATATATATTCTCTGCCATACTCCTAACTTTTCTAATATCTGAAAATTTTCACATGAGAAAATAGGAGCAAAACAAAACTTATGCCAGGATCACATTAATTTCCAACTTTTATATTTGAGGAGATTCTATATACATATATATATATACAAATATATACACACATATATATAATTGATATAAATATATATTTCTTGCATTACAGAAGATTATTTTTCCTTAACGAAAATTGTACCTTAAAGACTTTGGTACATATGAAATAAGACCATTGCAGAGGGATAAATACTACATGACATATATATCATATATAAGTTAAAATATATATGGAGAGGGGTCATACTCAGAATTAAATGGTAGAGTGCTTGTCACCAGCAGGTGGGAAGTGGGAAAAACCAGGAATTGCTAATCCTAATAAATCTCAATTATACAAGATGAATAAACTCTAGATTTGCTGTACACCACTGTCCCTAGAGTTAATAACATTATTGTATTGTGTAGTTAAAAATTTGGTAAAAGGGTAGACTTCATGTTAAGTTTTCTCTCAAAGTAAAAATAGAACCAAAAAAAGTAAGAGGCACAGAAAGACAGAAAAAATGTGTTTAACAATTTTATGCTAGAAATAGATGTGGAAACCAGAATCAGACTGAGTAAATCACAATGTCTGCTCTAATTCCTGAGTAATCCTTCCATCAATTGTCAGGATCCCCCTAAGCATTTAGTTTCATCCTCTAACCTGTGTGACTTTCATAGTCTCCAGCAGATTTCTCTGTACTGTGCTCCCTGTTGAAGCTGGGACACTAAGACTAATGATTCAGGCATCCAAACTTCACACAAAGCCTTGACACCTGTCTCACCTGGTTTTTGTTTATTTACTTCCCATTCCGTGTTTTCATGGTCTTCCTTCCTGTACACAGTTTCATCTGAGCACTTTCATGCTGATTTCTGGTCATGCTTTCATCTCAGAGGAACACCTCCTTCCTCTAAGATCTGAGGGACAAGTCTAACCCCCTTCACTTCCATTACCTTCCCTCAGGCATCATCACAATTTAGCAGGAAGCTATCCCCACCGTTTCCACCCAGATCTTATCAAAGATACTGCTACAGATTCTTTTCACACTGTCCAGACAGAGGCTCTGCTCTCTAGAACCTTCTGTCCCCAAAGGTCGGATGAACAAGATGGGAGGACAGACAGACATCTGGCTCCAGCACAAGAAGGAGGTTCTGAAGAGCAGGAGGGAGAGGAGTCAAGGCTGCTCACCTGGTTGCAGACAGGCTTGTACTTGAGCCCCGGCTTGTTCAGGATCTTCTCCAGCTGCTTGTGGTTGAAGTTGGACACCCCGATGGACTTGGTCAGCCCTGCATCCTTACAGTTCTCCAGGGCCTGGGAGGGAGGGGTGGTGAGCAGTCATGAACAGTCACTTGGAATGGGCAATAGAACAAGATTAATGGCTGAGAAAATATTGTTAAAAGTGTCTCTTGTCAAGAATTAGCATTGATTAAAAGGAAGAAAAAAGGGGAAGAAGTTCATGACACAAGAAGAATTACAGTATCCTCCTTAGAATAACCCCAGAGAAGATACATCACATGGAAGGAAATAGATGCCTGTCTTCACATTCCCGAATTCTCCTCCACTGTTCTTCTCTGTCAACATTTCAGCAATAGTTTCCTCCCCTATGACCCCAGCATCACAGCCCTTAGATTCAAGAACTGCTCAGTCTGACGGTCCACTGCCCATTCTCACAGGTGGAAGAAAGGAAGGAGGTACCCCACCTCTCTTGGTTCCTTCCCTAGACTCACCTCCCATGTGCGACAGAGATCCACTGAGTCATATATCAATTTTCCATTTTCATCTGTTGGGAAAATTGCTTCACCTGGCTGGAATAGAAGCAATCGTTTTAAAGATGTTACCAAATAATTTCTCCACACTTAGCCAGAGAGAGGGCACTGAGAGAGGGTATCAGAGGGCAGAGAGATTGAAACCACAATCACAGACAACTAGCCAATCTGATCACATGGATCACAGCCTTGTCTAATTCAATGAAACTAAGCTATGCCATGTAGGCCACCCAAGACAGAACGGTCATGTTGGAGAGTTATGACAAATGTGGTCCACTGGAGAAAGGAATGCCAAAGCACTTCAGTATTCTTGCCTTGAGAACCCTATGAACAGTATGAAAAGGCAAAAAGATAGGACACTGAAAGATGAACTCCCCAGGTCCATAGGTGCCTAATATGCTACTGGAGATCAGTGGAGAAATAACTCCAGAAAGAATGAAGGGACAGAGTCAAAGCAAAAACAACACCCAGTTGTGGATGTGACTGGTGATAGAAGCAAGGTCTGATGCTGTAAAGAGCAATATTGTATAGGAACCTGGAATGTTAGTTCCATGAATAAAGGCAAACTGGAAGTGGTCAAACAGGAGATTGCAAGAGTTAAAGTCGAATTCTAGGAATCAGTGAACTAAAATGGACTGGAATGGGTGAATTTAACTCAGATGACCATTATATCTGTTACTGTTGGCAGGAATCCCTTAGAAGAAAAGGAGTAGCCATCATAATCACCAGAAGAGTCCAAAATTCAGTACCTGGATGCAATCTCAAAAAAGACAGAATGATCTCTGTTTGTTTCCAAGGCAAACCATTCAATATCACAATAACCCAAGTCTATGCCCCAATCAGTAACACAGAAGAAGCTGAAGTTGAATGGTTCTATGAAGACTTACAAGACCTTTTAGAACTAACACTAATAAAAGATGTCCTTTTCATTATAGGGGACTGGAATGCAAAAGTAGGAAGTCAAGAAACACCTGGAGTAACAGGCAAGTTTGGCCTTGGAGTACAAAACAAAGCAGGGTAAAGGCTAATAGAGTTTGACCAAGAGAACACACTGGTCATAGCAAACACCCTCTTCCAACAACACAAGAGAAGACTCTTCACATGGACATCACCGGATGGCCAACACTGAAATCAGATTGATTATATTCTTTGCAGTCAAAATGGAGAAGCTCTATACAGTCAGCATAAACAAGACTGGGAGCTGACTGGCTAGGATCATGAACTCCTTATTGCCAAATTCAGACTTAAATTGAAAAAAGTGCAGAAAACCACTAGACCATTCAG
The DNA here is from genome assembly GCF_963930625.1 of Muntiacus reevesi. Taxonomy (NCBI): domain Eukaryota; kingdom Metazoa; phylum Chordata; class Mammalia; order Artiodactyla; family Cervidae; genus Muntiacus; species Muntiacus reevesi. Next base: position 42,638,150 of record NC_089250.1, on the reverse strand, counting down.
ATATGACCTAAATTAAATCCCTTATGATTATACAGTGAAAGTGAGAAATAGATTCAAGGGACTAGATCTGATAGACAGATTGCCTGATGAACTGTGGACAGAGGTTCATGACATTGTACAGGAGACAGGGAGCAAGAAAATCCCCAAGAAAAAGAAATGCAAAAAAGCAAAATGGCTGTCTGAGGAGGCCTTACAAATAGCTGTGAAAAGAAGTGAAAAGCAAAGGAGAAAAGGAAAGACATACCCATTTGAATGCAGAGTTCCAAAGACTAGAAGGAGAGATAAGAAAGACTTCCTCAATGATCAGTGCAAAGAAATAGAGGAAAACCATAGAATGGGAAAGACTAGAGGTCTCTTCAAGAAAATCAGAGATACCAAGGGAATATTTCATGCAAAGATGGGCTCAATAAAGGACAGAAATGGTATAGACCTAATAGAAGCAGAAGATATTAAGAAGAGGTGGCAAGAATACACAGAAAAACTATACAAAAAAGATCTTCACGACCCAGATAATCATGATGGTGTGATCACTCACCTAGAGCCAGACATCCTGGAATGGGAAGTCAAGTGGGCCTTAGGAAGCATCACTGGAAACAAAGCTAGTGGAGGTGATGGAATTCTAGTTGAGCTATTTCAAATCCTAAAGGATGATGCTTTGAAAGTGCTGCACTCAATATGCCAGCAAATTTGGAAAACTCAGCAGTGGCCATGGGACTGGAAAAGATCAGTTTTCATTCCAGTCCCAAAGAAAGGCAATGCCAAAGAATGTTCACACTACTGTACAATTGCACTCATCTCACACACTAGCAAAGTAATGCTCAAAATTCTCCAAGCCAGGTTTCATCAGTGTGTGAACTGTGAACTTCCAAATGTTCAAGCTGGATTTAGAAAAGGCAGAAGAACCAGAGATCAAATTGGCAACATCTGCTGGATCATTGAAAAAGCAAGAGAGTTCCAGAAAAACATCTATTTATGCTTTATTGAGTAAGCCAAAGCCTTTGACTGTGTGAATCACAATAAACTGTGGAAAATTCTGAAAGAGATGGGAATACCAGACCGCTTGACCTGCCTCTTGAGAAACCTGTATGGAGATGAGGAAGCAATAGTTAGAATTGGACATGGAACAACAGACTGGTCCCAAATAGGAAAAGGAGTATGTCAGGGCTGTATACTGTCACGCTGCTTATTTAACTTATATGCAGAATACATCATGATAAATGCTGGGCTGGATGAAGCACAAGCTGGAATCAAGATTGCCGGGAGAAATATCAATAACCTCAAATATACAGATGTCACCATCCTTATAGCAGAAAGTGAAGAGGAACTAATGAGTCTCTTGATGAAAGTGAAGCAGGAGAGTGAAAATGTTGGCTTAAAGCTAAACATTCAGAAAACTAAGATCATGGCATCTGGTCCTATCATTTCATAATAAATAGATGGGGAAACAGTGGAAACAGTGGTAGACTTTATTTTGGGGGGCTCCAAAATCACTGCAGATGGTGACTGCAGCCATGAAATTAAAAGACGCTTACTCCTTGGCAGGAAAGTTATGACCAGCCTAGACAGCATGTTAAAAAGCAGAGACATTACTTTGCCAACAAAGGTCTGTCTAGTCAAGGCTATGGTTTTTCCAGTAGTCATGTAAGGATGTGAGAGTTGGATTATAAAGAAAGTTGAGTGCAGAAGAATTGATGCTTTTGAACTGCAGTGTTGGAGAAGAATCTTGAGAGTCCCTTGGACTGCAAGGAGATCCAACCAGTCCATCCTAAAGGAGGTCAGTCCTGAGTGTCCATTGGAAGGACTGATGTTGAAGCTGACGCTCCAATACTTTGGCCACCTGATGGAAGAGCTGACTCATTGGATAAGACCCTGATGCTGGCAAAGATTGAGGACAGGAGGAGAAGGTGACGACAGAGGATGAGGGTTGGATGGCATCACCGACTCAATGGACATGAGTCTAATTAAACTCCAGAAGTTTGTGATGGACAGGGAGACCTGGCGTACTGCAGTCCATGGGGTCGCAAAGAGTCGGACACGACTGAGCGACTGAACTGAATATTAAGCCAGCTTGCCATGCACATCTGGGACTGAGACACTAAACCTACATGAGGTATGTTTACAACATTCCGGATACTAATACTTGCAAAGTGGCTTGCAAATGGAATTATCAGCCATGTTTTTAAAAGGCTATTTTCCACTAATCTCTTATATTTACTGTATGTTTTGATAGATATTATTTCCCTACATTCTCCTGGGAACTGTCAGTGCCTTAAGTGAAATTTTTTCTTCCCCTTATACTTTCGTCTTGCAAAATGCCTCTATTGTGCAGGAAGTAACAGTAAATTATGCCTTGCTGCTGGCATAAAAATTTCCATTTTGACCTGGACTAAATATCAGAGTTCCTTCGCACTATGAACATCAGATAGCTTCAGGACATACACATGAACCAGCAAGGTTCTCCTTAGACTGATAAGTTATGTGGTAGATGCAGACATACTCTCAAATATTCTGGATTGATGAAGCTTGAACTGATCAAGGTCAATCTGCCAGTGACGGAAAGTGCTGAGAAAAGCATCAAGCAAATCAAGAGTGATGTTATTACAAGAAACAGAAAACCGGAGACATTTCTGTCAAGTATTAGGAATCCTGAAATCTATGTAGATGGGAATTACCATCTACATAGTCCAATAAACTCTTTGGCAAAGGATGACTTGAGTAGAATTCTGTATATTCTGTATTCTAAAAATGAGTTCTTCATAATAGACTTTGTTCTTGTTACTTTGCTTTGGCTGTGCCATGGGTGTGCTGTATCTTAGTTCCTTGAACAGGAATTGAAACCACTCCCTCAAAACACCCTGACTCAGCAATGAAAGCACACAGTCCTAACCATTGAAACAACTGGAAAAATTCCCCTCCACATAATACAGTTTTTAATGGCTAAGTGCAGTCTGCAAACATCACTGTGAACACAGGTGACTGTGGCAAGGTCTCCCGAGTCCTGAGAAGACTGTGAGGTTTAGACTCACTCAGGAGGACACCTCCAAATCCACAAAATGTGAAAGGGTGAAAGATGAGAGGACCTCATCCTGTTCAGGTGTGAGGCTGTGTCAGTGCTCAGCACTCTTTCCCGAACTCTGTAGTGAGATCTCCAGACTATGAGTCCTAATCAGCGCCATGCACAGAACTTGCCTGTTTCTACTAGCTCAAGATTTTGAGGTCTAGAGACTTAGATTATTTAACTCATTTCTCTGAAGGCAGGTAAGAGATTCAAAGAACCTCTCCAAAATGATGATCACAAATGATTATTTAGGGGATTCCACTCTAGTATAATCTTTCCTTCAAACCTACTAAGAAAAATCTTGTCAACCATCCATGCAAGTTATAGACATTCTGACCCAAGAAATAAAACAGAGCTGATCACACAAATCACCTACCACCAGAGCCACTGGCTGATGAATAATATAGAGATCGACATATTCCAGTTGAAGATCTTTCAGTGACTTTTCCAAGGCTGGTCGGACCAACTCTGGTCGAAGAAAAGTGCACCAAACCTGCAGAGATTAAACAAAGGAAGCTGTGGGAAATGATTGTTGCATGTAATTGTGCTCTTTTACTTAATAATTAGATGCTATTATTGGTTAGAAAGAGATGACCATGGGAAAAACTGTTCCATTTCTTCTTGAGTTCCATTCTTTATCTAACCTAGCCATGTAAATATCATTATTTGATTGAATTTGTCATGAGTACATCTTTCACAATGGAAAGAAATGAATCAAGATATAAATAACTTTATCAAATAGTTACCATGCCCATCAACTGAATTACGCTTTAGAGTGTAAAAGCACAAACTTAGTCTAATTTGATCAAACAATCCATCTTCTCAAAGTTAATTAATATCTTGTTTAAATAACTGTAGGGAAAAGTGCTTTGAGCACATTAATATGAGCAGAACATAATTTGAGACACTTTGGCTAGATTTTGTGTAATGCACCAAGTGCCTCTCAAATGTTCTCTTGCTCTTGGGGATGAGAACTGAGATACAGATTGTGAAGAAATTTGAGAAGTCTCCCAGATGATAAGAAAAGCTATAATCTGCTCCCAGGTTGTCTGGGAGTAAAGTAAGTAAAGTAAAGTATTCATTAAGTAAATATAGTATAGTTTTAGTCACTCAATTGTGTCCGAATCTTTGCAACCCCTGGACTGTAGCCCACGAGGCTCGTTTTTTTCCATTGGATTCCCAGACAACAATACTGGAATGGGTAGCCATTTCCCTCTCCAGTGGCTCTTCCTAACCCAGGGATTGAACTCACATCTCCCGCAGTTTCAGACAGATTCTTAACCATCTGAGCCACCAGGGAAGCCCTGACTCATTAGCCTGTACTAGGTCACTTGGCTCTGCTCTAGGTTGAAAGAAGTAAAGTGACTTTAATTTAAAATTAAAATTTGAACACAGCAATGATGAGAAAGTTACAATTATTCTCTTTGAGGGGGCACAGTGAGAGGAGAAGGATACTAAGTTTAAGGTACTAGATTTAATATGTGTGGATAAAAAGGGGTACCAATAAGCTCTGTTCAGCAAACTACTGATCCTATTACATAATTGTCATCTGCCCCCAGTCACTTGCACACACATGCACACACACACACAGCACACACAGAACCTTTGAAGTGTAGAATATGTCTTCTCTCTTCACAGTGCCATCTGCAATCTTGCTTCGAATGGCTTGGCCAACCTGCTCTTCATTTTGGTACAAATGAGCACAGTCAATATGACGAAATCCAACCTCTATAGCATATTTGGTGACCTCCAGAGCTTCACTCTTAGGAACCTATGTAAGCAAGAAAAGCAGTTGTTGAAAATTCACATGATTAAGAGATTGCTAAAGCACAAGCTTGATCGTACTAAGAACCAACATTTCTTTATGCCTTTGTTTTAGCTCTTTATATGTGGTGATGGATCCATGACAGTTTCCCTGAACGTTCCTGGTCAGCGATTAAGTGGGCACCCAGGAACCCTTCAACCCCAGGTGATCAGTAGTTGATCACAGGCTTCAGAGGAGTCCAAGCCTGCCACTAGTTTCAGTGATTTGCTGGAAGAACCTAAAGGACTCAGAATAAACTTGTAGTCATGGATAGGATTTGTACTGTGAGATGTCTGAAGCAAAATCAACAAAGGTACAAGATGTATGATAAAAACATAAAGACTGGGCTGTACCCCATGAGACTCCTCTGTCCATGGGGTTCCCAGGCAAGAATACTGGAGTTGGCTTTCAGTTCCCTCTCCAGGGGATCTTCCCAACCCAAGGATTGAACTCAGATCTCCAAGATTTCAGGCAGAATTTTTACCATCTGAGCCACCAGAGAAGCCCTGATTCGTTAGCCCATATTAAATCACACTCCTCTGGTCTAGGTTCAAAAAAGTAGAGCGACTTTATTTTTTTTTTTTTCCATTTATTTTTATTCGTTGGAAACTAATTACTTTACAATATTGTAGTGGTTTTTGCCATACATTGACATGAATCAGCCATGGATTTACATGTGTTCCCCATCCAATTCCCCCCCCCCCCCCGCCTCTCTCTCCATCCCATCCCTCTGGGTCTTCCCAGTGCACCAGCCCTGAGCACCCATCTCATGTATCCAACCTGGACTGGTGATCTGTTTCACCCTTGATAGTATACTTGTTTCAATGCTGTTCTCTCTGAACATCCCACCCTCGCCTTCTCCCACAGAGTCTAAAAGTCTGTTCTGTACATCTGTGTCTCTTTTTCTATTTTGCATATAGGGTTATAATTACCATCTTTCTAAATTCCATATATATGCATTAGTATGCTGTATTGGTCTTTAGTCTTTCTGGCTTACTTCACTCTGTATGATGGGCTCCAGTTTCATCCATCTCATTAGAACTGATTCAAATGAATTCTTTTTAATGGTTGAGTATTATTCCATTGTGTATATGTACCACAGCTTCCTTATCCATTTGTCTGTTGATGGGCATGTAGGTTGCTTCCATGTCCTGGCTATTAAAAACAGTGCTGTGATGAACGTTGAGGTGCACGTGTCTCTTTCAGATCTGGTTTCCTTGGTATGTATGCCCAGGAGTGGGATTGCTGGGTCATATGGCAGTTCTATTTCCAGTTTTTTAAGGAATCTCCACACTGTTCTCCATAGTGGCTGTACTAGTTTGCATTCCCACCAATGGTGTAAGAGGGTTCCCTTTTCTCCACACCCTCTCCAGCATTTATTGCTTGTAGACTTTTGGTTAGCAGACATTCTGACTGGCATGTAATGGTACCTCATTGAGGTTTTGATTTGCATTTCTATGATAATGAGTGATGTTGAGCATCTTTTCATGTGTTTGTTAGCCATCTGTATGTCTTCTTTGGAGAAATGTCTGTTTAGATCTTTGGCCCATTTTTTGATTGGGTCATTTATTTTTCTGGAATTGAGCTACAGGAGTTGCTTGTATGTTTTTGAGATTAATCCTGTGTCTGTTTCTTCATTTGCTATTATTTTCTCCTATTCTGAAGGCTGACAGATTAAAATCCCTGCAGTTAACACCGACTACACTGGAAGGGGCCTATAGGTAACAAGAAGTGTAAACTGGAACAAGGAGCTATCTGAAACTGAACTGAACCCACACTACCCACATCAGCTCCAGAGAAATTCCTAGATATATTTTTACTATTTTTTTTAATTAAACAAATTTTTTTCTTTTCTTTCTTTTCCTTTTTAAAAATTTTTTCTTTTATTTTCTTTAAAAATTCCCTATTACTCCTCTATTACTTCTTAAATTTCATTTCCACATATATTTTTACTATTTTTTAATTAAAAATTTTTTCCCTTTTTCTTCTTCTTTTTCTTTTAAAGTCCTCTATTACTCCTCTATTACTCCTTAATTTTTTCTCATACATTTTTACTATTTTTTAATTAAAATTTTTTCTTTTTTTAAAATTTTCTTTTAAAGTCCTCTATTACTCCTCTATTACTCCTTAATTTTCATTTTCATTTCACTATAACCTTGCAAAGAAAGACCTTATTTTTAAAGCGAACTTTATATATATTTCTTAAAGTGACTTTAATTTAAAATTAAAATTTGAACAGACCAATGATGAGAAAGTTACAATTATTCTCTTTGTGGGGGGTGGGGCATGGTGAGAGGAGACATGTACTAGATTTAAGATACAAGTATGTGGGGATAAATGAGTTACTAATAAGCACCATTCACCAAACTACTGATGCTATTACCTAAAGGTGGTATCAATAAACATCTACAGCAAATAGATGAGGAAACAATTGAAACAGTGACAGACTTTATTTTCTTGGGCTCCAAGATCACTGCAATTGGTGACTGCAGCCATGAAGACATAAAAAACCCTTGCTCCATTGGAGAAATGTCTGTTTAGTTCTTTGGCCCATTTTTCGATTGGGTCATTTATTTTTCTGGAATTGAGCTTCAGGAGTTGCTTGTATATTTTTGAGATTAATCCTTTGTCTGTTTCTTCATTTGCTATTATTTTCTCCCAATCTGAGGGCTGTCTTTTCACCTTACTTATAGTTTCCTTTGTAGTGCAGAAGCTTTTAAGTTTCATTAGGTCCCATTTGTTTAGCTTTGCTTTTATTTCCAATATTCTGGGAGGTGGGTCATAGAGGACCCTGCTGAGATTTATGTCGAAGAGTGTTTTGCCTATGTTCTCCTCTAGGAGTTTTATAGTTTCTGGTCTTACACTTAGATCTTTAATCCATTTTGAGTTTATTTTTGTGTATGGTGTTAGAAAGTGTTCTAGTTTCATTCTTTTACAAGTGGTTGACCTACAGATGGCTAACAAACACATGAAAAGATGCTCAACATCACTCATTATTAGAGAAATGCAAATCAAAACCACAATGAGGTACCATTACATGCCAGTCAGGATGGCTGCTATCCAAAAATCTACAAGCAATAATTGCTGGAGAGGGTGTGGAGAAAAGGGAACCCTCTTACAGTGTTGGTGGGAATGCAAACTAGTACAGCCACTATGGAAAACAGTGTGGAGATTTCTTAAAAAACTGGAAATAGAACTGCCATATGACCCAGCAATACCACTTCTGGGCATACACACCGAGGAAACCAGATCTGAAAGAGACACGTGCACCCCAATGTTCATCGCAGCACTGTTTTTAATAGCCAGGACATGGAAGCAGCCTAGATGCCCATCAGCAGATGAATGGATAAGGAAGCTGTGGTACATATACACCATGGAATATTACTCAGCCGTTAAAAAGAATTCATTTGAATCAGTTCTGATAAGATGGACGAAACTGGAGCCCATTATACAGAGTGAAGTGAGCCAGAAAGATAAAGACCAATACAGTATACTAATGCATGGAATTTTAAAAGATGGTAATGATAACCCTATATGCAAAACAGGAAAAGAGACACAGAAGTACAGAACAGACTTTTGAACTCTGTGGGAGAAGGTGAGGGTGGGATGTTTCAAAAGAACAGCATGTATATTATCTATGGTGAAACAGATCACTAGCCCAGGTGAGATGCATGAGATGAGTGCTCGGGCCTGGTGCACTGGGAGGACCCAGAGGAGTCGGGTGGAGAGGGAGGTGGGAGGGGGGGATCGGGATGGGGAATACGTGTAACTCTATGGCTGATTCGTGTCAATGTATGACAAATCCCACTGAAATGTTGTGAAGCAATTGGCCTCCAACTAATAAAATAAAATTAAAAAAAAAAAAAAAAACACCTTGCTCCTTGGAAGAAAAGCTAGGAAAAAACTAGACAGCATATTAAAAATAGAGACATTAATTTGCCAACAGAGAACTGTCTAGTCAAAGTTATGGTTTTTCCAGTATCACGTATGGATGTGAGAATTGGACCATAGAGAAAGCTGAGCACCAAAGAACTGATGCTTTTGAACTGTGGTGTTGCAGAAGATTATGGAAGATCCCTTGGACTGCAAGGAGATCAAACCAGTCAATCCTAAAGGAAATCAATCCCGAATATTCATTGGAAAGACTGATGCTGAAGTTCCAATTTTTGGCCACCTGATGTGAAGAACTGACTCGTTGGAAAAGACCCTGCTGCTGGGAAAGATTGAAGGCAGGAGGAGAAGGGGATGACAGAGGATGAGATGGTTGGATGGCATCACCGACTCAATAGACATGAGTTAGAGCAGGCTCTGACAGACGGGTGATGGACAGGGATGACTGGCATGTTGCAGTCCATGGGGTCACAAAGAGTTTGAACATGACTGAGCAACTGAATTGAACTGAAATGCATCAAGAAACCAGGTGAAAGCTTCTAAGACCTGTGTCTACCAGTACATCACACAGAAAACGCCAAAGGAAAACTGTATCTATTCAATCTGTATAAAGTGATGTTCTCAATTAACTATCTATTTTTAATGATTAACACAATCAAGCTAGTTAACAGATCCTTCATCTCACATAGCTAACTTTGGGGAGTGTTTGTGAGAATACTTAATATCTATTCTCTTATAAAATTTCAAAATATAACCCATTATATTTAAGTATAGTCACCATGCTGTACATCAGGTCTCCAGACATTCATCGCATTACAAAAGGTCTGGACCTTTGACCAACATCTTTCCATTTTTCCTAACCTTGTCCCCAGCTTCTGGTCACTATTCCTGTACACTCTGTTTCTATCAGTTCAATTTTTTAGATTCTACCTATGAAGAGACCATGCAGTATTTGTCTTTCTAGTTCTGGTTTATTTCACTTTGCTTACTATTCTCCAGGTTCATCTGTGTGGTTGCAAATGGTGGAAATAACTTCCCTTTTCAAGCTGAATAATATTTCAATATGTTTCTGCAATCCAGGATCTTTCATGTTTCAAGGAGGTAGATGCATGCTCCAAGTTCCCCCTGTTGGGTCTAGTCCTGGATTTCCTGATGATCGTGTGCCTTGTGGGATGTACTGTGGAATGAACCAGGGAGTTCAGTACTAGCCTGGACCCTTCCCTCCACTCATCACATTTTGCAAAGTGAACAATCGCTGTCTTTTGTCTGCAAGATGTCTCTGAATATTTTCTTTTTTTCTATAAATTAGAAACGTGAGATTCAAAGTTTAAAGACAAGTCCCTGTCACAACTATAATACTCTAAAGACAAGATGGAGAGCAAAGTTTCTGGCTTCCAGTCTAGAGACTTGTCCACTAGTCCCTCTTATGCCCAAGGACTGAGAACTATACTCTAATAAAAAGACACTACAAAACCCAAGGATAGAGTACAAAGCCTGTCCTGTAAGATTGTAGCTTATCCCCTCAAATGTATAATGCAACTTATCCCCTCAAACTTTTTCCCATCAGAAAAAGTTTCCAAGCAGAAAAAGAATCACAAGGCAAAGCATAGCTGCCGTGTGTTACCTGGACTGAGCAAGTATCCCCCAGTAGAAAAGCAAGTCGCTCCCATTAGATTTCAGTCACCTCATCTTCAGGACCTTTCACCTCAAATACTGCTCTGGGTCAAATACTACTTTGGAAGGAGGGAAGAGTTCTGGAATGAAATACACAGAGGAACCCCGCCATTGCAATCGCCCTCAAAGCCAAACAACAGCCAGTCAGTGTTCTAGACAGCCGAGTCTCACTTCTTCTGACAAACTGGGAAAGACACGGAAACTGTAGAGAAACCCAGAGTAATCTGCAGGTGAGCACAGCCTCAGACCCTGATGCGGAGTGGAGACTGGATGCTCTCTCCCCTTTCACAGGGCATGGTTCTAGCCTGGTTAGTGGAACCACGAGATCCACCCAGAGTCACACAGGATCTCAGTGCTTGACAGACCAAGTTCTCTTCCACTTATGTTACATCCACTTACTATTTATATCTCAACCCCAAATCACTACTCTTACCTCTGGAGATGCGAAAGTGCCGAATCCCAGAACAGGAATGAAGTGGCCATCATTAAGCTTCACTTTCTTCTGGTTTTTGGGATCCATTGCCATTTCTCTGACTAAGCAGACTCTGATTTTTCCCTTCTGTCTTCACAATTGATAAACACCAGGATGGACACGCCCCAGCTGCACTCTCCAATGTTAGCAGATACATTGTAGGAGGGGCAAGGTGAAACCAATACCCAGGGCATAAGAAGAGGATTGAAGCCAATTAACTTGTTTGCTTCTTTATCAATGCAATTTTAAATTATATAATGATGAGATTGAAAAATTTTTGACCATATGTTAGACTAGAAACTTCCACACAATTTTTTTTCATTTTTCCAATATTAAGCTTAATATATATCAAACATCAATTGAAAAAATTTAACTCTTTTACCATACATACACACACACATTCACAGAACCACACAATTTAAGCGAGTGTTTAATAAACATTTTATAAAATCTTATTTCTTAATAAAGAAAACCAAAGGACAATAAATTTGCCTTTTTACATTTCCCACCAGGATAATTATGTTCTATCTAGACCCAACAGTTGTGAGATCCTGAAAAGAATATCAAAACAACAAATTATGAAAATGTGTTTATTGGAGATTTATTATTAATAGTTTTTGTGCAAATATTTTGTGCAAATATCATGTGCATTGTGCAAAAAGACCCTTACAGGGATTAATCCTTTGAGTTAATTACATAGCCTTTAGAAAGATATCATAATGGAAATGATAATGAGTTCATATACTTTACTATCTTGCTCAATTGTTAGTCATAAATGAAGAACCTGTGCAAAGGTTAAATTGTAACAAATATGGACAGAGTTAGGGAGATCAAGATGCATTCATATAATGGGATGTTGTGAAGTCAAATAAAATATAACACATGGAGTGATGTCAGCAAAATGGTGAGCTAGGAAGTGTTGAATTCTCCCTTAGAAATGTAACAATCAGAAACCAGATGAAAAGCCGCACAGGACCTCTGAAATCAGTCAAACAGTAGAAGTCTACAGGAATACGTTGAACACACAATCAGGAAAATCCCAGAACTGAGAGGAAGGACATATTATTGTGTTTTTGCTCACACTTACCTCTCCCCTGACTTGAACAGTGAAGTCTTGATCTATAATGGATATCAGCTCTGTTACCAGCTGCCTCCAGCAAACCAGACTGATCAGAAAAACCTTAATGCAGTGTTCTAACCTGTTTGGGGGCTGCCTGAAGACTGGTGTCTGTTTCACCTAAACCTAGGCTTAAACTGAAGAACAGCTGGAATAGCTCATTACTGTTGCAGGGGAGACTATATACATGGTGCCAGGGACAAGGAAGTAAGGGTGGAGATATAGCTAGAGCATATAAAGCCCTGAGTAGAACTGGGGTGTGGCTTTTGGGAACAGAGGGCATTTTAAAACAGCCATACATTCAGGGGAATCAAAGAGGCACACCTCCTCCAGGCAAGATGCTGACTCACTCAGATATGAACTGAGTGCCCTTAGCTTGACTACTGGGCTAATCGCAGGATGAAAGCATGCCAAGTTAACTAGTGAAGACCAGTCAGGACATGGCACAAATCTGCAAAGACTGGGTATTTTGCACTTGTTTCAGGGCACAATTGTGAACACACTTGCTCCCCACACACATAAACCTCAATATCCTGCAAAGACTCACACATACAAGACACAAATATGGAACTCTTAGAAGAAAAACTAGAAGAGAAACTTGATGACACTATATTTGGATATGTCACCAAAGCACAGGCAACCTAAGAAAAAACAGGTAAATCAGTACTCATCAAAACTCAAAATATTTTTGCATGAAGGAAATTTAATACTGTGAGGTGAGCAGAAGTAATGCCATGGCCAGCAGCTGAGATTAGGGGTAGGCCTTCCTACTTCTGGGTGGTAAGATTATCAGGCCACCTGGATCAGCTCTTGCTTAACACTGACCACTGTTTGCCAATTAGGAATGGGGCGGAACCTCACTCCCCCCTCCCCCGGGAAAGTCCCCCTCGCGCGAAAGTTTTGACCAATGAAATTGCTTTATCCGCTTAAACCAACTACCAGTGGCATGTGCTCACCCTATAAATTTGTGTAACAGCTTGGGCTCGGGGCTTTCTGACCCCGCACCACTGCATTGGATGCGGCAGGACCCCTGACTCGAGTCAGCAATAAACTTCCCTTTTTGCGAGTTGCATTGTCTTGGAGACCTTCTCTCTTCCCGCTCGGGGATTTGGACATTGGGCATAACAAATACAAAGGTTGTGAAAAGTCAATCCACAGAACGGAAAAAAAAAAAAAAAAACTGCAAATCACATTTATGATAAAGCTAAATGGAGTGGAACTTCCTGGAACCACCGTAAAACTTTATCTCAAATCGCTTGGCTCAACTGCCAAGTTCTCTTGGTGACCTTTACACTTTAATGCTTTCAGTTTAGTTCAGTTCAGTCAATCAGTCATTTCTGATTCTTTACGATCCCACGGACTGCAGCACACCATCTTCCCTGTCCATCATCAACTCCCAGAGTTTACTCAAACTCATGTCCATCGAGTTGGTGATGCCATCCAACCACCTTGTCCTCTGTCATCCCCTTCTCCCCCCGCCTTCAATCTTTCCCTGCAACAGAGTGTTTTCAGATGAGTCAATTCTTCACATCGAGTGGCCAAAGTATTGGAGTTTTAGCTTCAACATCAGTCCATCCAATGAATATTTGGGACTGATTTCCTTTAGTATGGACTGGTTGGATCTCCTTGCGTCTATTTCCATAATTAATCTTCTGATTATCCCTGCCTATTGAAGAAAAATGTATAGTTTTTATATTTCTTCACATATTCTGAGTTTGTGTTGACTATCACCATTTCTCTTCCCTACTGAATTCAAAGCGTTTTCTAAGAGCATTTGGATTTATACTTGAACTAGTGTTTTTATACCTTGAACTAGTTTTTATACCTTGAACTAGTGTTTACACCTAGTCCTAGTGTCTCCCAACCAGCAGACATGACATGGTAGAAATTGTGATACTCTTTATATGAACAGCTGACACCCAGGGATGGAAACACCTTGTTCCACAAACATCACAACAAGCACTCTGATGTATTCGCTCCCCACCCTCTAGTGGCCACCTCTGTTTCTCTTCTGTTTCTCTTTGACTCCAGTTTTCTACACAGTGCATCCCAAACCATAGTAACTGTGGGGACAGGAAGATGGTAAGCTCCAGGTGACAGTGGCCCAGGTGCTTTGATCACGTCCCCTGGTTCCTGTTTCTGTTTCCTCCCCTCCACATCTCAGAACCACCCCCTGTTCTTCTTCATCTTGTTATTCTTGCACTTACCAGATCTCAGAGTTTGAGTAAACTTGAAAGCCAGTCACAATCAGAGGATAAGTATGATCAGATCACAACAGGAATAAAGTGCTACACCATGAAACATCTTTATTATAGAAGGAGCTGGTAATAATATAAAAGAAATATCAAATTCTCAAGGAAGTGTTCAAGGAGCTCTTCTTCAGTTCAGTCGCTCAGTTGTATCTGACTCTTCGTGACCCCATTGACCACAGCCCGCCAAGCTTCCCTGTCCATTACCAACTCCTGGAGCTTACTCAAACTCATGTCCATAGAGCCGGTGATGCCATCCAACCATCTTATTCTCTGTCGTCCCCTTCTCCTCCTGCATTCACAGAATAAATGTGATCAGATCACAACAGGAATAAAGTGTTACATCAATAAATATCTTTATTATAGAAGGGATTGATAATAGTGTACAAGAAATGCTCAAATTCACAAGCAAGCATTCACGGATCTCTTCTTGGGTGATGTGCATTTCAACATCTGCTGGGTGTTCATTCACTCCGTCTTCAATGAGAACAATTTCTTCACGTCCTGGAGCTAGCACACCTATTTTTCTTGTTCTGATAACTAGAAAATTCTTCTCAATATAGTGTTTGTGATTTCCATCCACAAATTCAGATGAATAAGAAGAAAATACAGTAGCTGAAGAACATACTCTAGTCTAGATACAGAGCCAAGATTGGGAGTACCTCCATCTTCAGGGACTAGCTTCACAGAGACACCCATTGTCCCAAGTCCTTTGTACATTCAGGTCCAGCTGCCTGCATGGTGGTCAGCCCAGCTATAGAGGGTAAAGAGGATTACTGCTTTGAGGTCTCAATGTCTAATTGTTGATAAAAAACAGAAACAAGAAAAAAGTCTTAATACAATCACCTAACAGTGTGTGGCTAGAAGACAACTTCAGACCGTGCTGGGAGAAAAGATCCCACATCAGGTCAAAGAAAATGTCTCTCAGACAGTATCTGGAAGTTTTCTTGTGAATTTTGGCACTCACAGTAGAAACATATCAAGGACTACTGCTCAAATATACAGAAATTCAGGGTCATTCATCTTACTATTTGGTCACAAACTTTTTAAGTTGCTTTCACTCAAGTCTGTGTTCCTCATCTCTAAAGCACCTTTAGTTTCTCTTTTGAGGAAGATCCCTGACCTGGTGGATACACAACACATTTAAGGTACACAACACATCTAGTGAATCCAAGGGGGACACCTCTTTACTCACCACCCAGGTAACACTAGATTCACTGTCACATGTACACAGACATGGCTTTGGAAAACTGATGCAAAACTGCTCTTGCAATTCCTGCTCAGTTCTAGGGTAAAAGACACAAAGCCTTCCCCTATTATGTAAAGTTCACTCATCCACTCCCTATAGCTCAGAATTATGCAGCATTTTCTTTTTTTATGCATTGAAATTTTTTTTTAGTTGGAGGAAAATTGCTATACAGGATTGTTTACTTTTCTGCCATACAACAAAATGATTCAGTAATAATTATATTTTCTTAATTGATAAGATTTGAACTTATATCAACCCCTGCTTCATTTCTATGTTTACTTCACAATTAGAAGAGTCAGAATGCAGTGTGACTGGAGCAAAGGTTAGAACACAAGAATGATTAGACAATAGTGCATTGCCTTGGGGATGTTAGATTCTTTATGAAGAAAGAAGCAGGTAATGACTCATAAACTACACCTGTTAGGTGTTATTAGATGTCTCCAAAGAAAAAGCACAAATGACTCAAACTCTAAAAGGTCTTCCCAATGGGGGGAAGGGATATTTAAGGGTTTGGGATGGAAATGTACACACTGCAATGTTTAAAAGGGATAACTGACCTACTGAATAGAACAGGGAACTCTGCTCTATATTATGTGGCAGCCTGCATAAGAGAAGTTTTGGGGGGAAATGGATACAAGAATACATATGGCTGAGTCCCTTTGCTGTCTGCCTGAAATCATCACAACATTGTCAATTGGCTATACTCTAGTATAAAATAAAAAGTTAAAAAATAAAATAAATCAGTAAAAGGATCTTCCTAAATATCTGCCTACAGCATAGCTGCATTCAACTTACTTCTGAAATTTTTATAAAAATGCAAATTCCTGGGCCCACCCAGGAATATAGGAGAAAACAAAGAGGAAGTTGGTCTGGTTCCCTGTCAGTAAAAATCCAGTTTGTGGATTTGGCTGCAGGGTGGACTTGAACTAAAAAGACAGAAATGGGAGGGAACCATGTTCCCCACGACCAGGGACCCCTTCAGCAAGGAACTGATTCCCCTTTTCCTTTCATTTATGTCCCATAAGTACACTCCGGTTGACTCTGTTCTTAAAATATATCCCTATTCTAATAACTTCTAACCACATTTACTGATCGCTCATTCCATGGTCCAGGTCAATATCATCTCTCACCTGAATTTTTGTAGAGCCCTAAAAGAGGAATATTTTTCCTCCTTTTTTCCCCACAATGTAACACCTGTGGTTAGTCACTCAGTCGCATCCAACCCTTTTCCACCGTATGGGCTGTAGCCTGCCGGGATCTTCTGTCCATGAATAAAAAATAAATAAATAAATAAATATTAAAAAAAAAAAAAAAAGAATAATAGAATGGGTTGCCATTTCCTCCTTCAGGGAATATTCTTGACCCAGGCATTGAACCCACGTCTCCTGTGTGTCCTGCATCAATAGGCAGATTCTTTACTACTGTGCCACCTGGGAGGCCCACCAGAACTTATTCCATATCCCCCATATGACATAAAACATCGAAATGATATTTTGGAAAGCACTAACCTTGGAGAACCTATGTGAATGTGCATGTAAGAATTATAAATGCATGCAAGAATGTATTATGTGCCAGAATAGTATGAACTGAAATGCAAATGCTTTTATTCCCTTGGGGAAGTCATTAAGATTAAAAGTCAATAGTCAGGTTATCGTGACTTGGTGCCAAATTTTATAGCTGTTTGGAAAAAAAGCAGAACCTCTTTTTTCTTTTCTTTTTTTTTAATTAGTTGGAGGCTAATTACTTCACAACATTTCAGTGCCAGTTGAGATACCCTGAGCAAGGCCTGATAGAGTGGATATGCCTTAGATCTACAAAAAAGGAAAAGAAAAAATACACGCAGATACACACACACACACACACACACACACACACACACACACACTGATCTTCCACTTAGGTTCCCTAGCTCATCATAGAATCAGGAAATCATTGAACAAAGAACTGGAAGACATGATTCGGCTATCTTAGTTATCAATCCCATTTATAATAGTTCCACCAAGGGTTATCAAATATTTGCGTGACAGAGCTAATGAGATACTCTCTTTCATTGCTATAGAACTTACTCTGATCATCTGGGAAGCCTTGTGTTATGATGAAAAAAACACAGATTTTGGAAGCACAGTCAGTTCAGTTAAGTAGTTTAGTCATGTCCAAATCTTTGCAACCCCATGGACTGCAGCATGCAGCACAATAATAGCTGGAGTGACTTTTTTTTTTTTAACTTCTGCTATTGTAACTACCCTGCTCAAAACCTGAAATACTGTTGTCTGTTTCTCTAAGCCTGAAGTCCATTCAAAAGCCTACAGGACACAGATCCCTTAGCCCCACTGGCTTTCTGGCCTCATCTTCAGCTCCTGTCTTCCTCCCTCACTAAACTCCACCCACATCAACCAACTTGCTGGCCCTTAAATGAGACAGAAGCCCTCTTCCTGGACTTAGGTTTGCTGTTCTGTGCCCCACGTGTCCACTGTTTGCCTTCACTTTTGCTCAAGTGCATCCATCTCAGTGACATGTCTTCTAACTATCTTGTAAGAGCACCCAACCCTCCCACCTCCCAGCATGACCCATTCCCCTCCCTGCTTTCTTTCTCTCCATATCACTGTTAGAATTCATGACAAATATAAGATTTTAACCTGACTTGCAGGCCTTCAATTCACCTTGCCCCGCTTTCACGAATGCTGGCAAAAGACGGAATGTTTATCACCCACAACAAATACCATAGCCAATGTAAGAATATTGTTTTTCAGCTTCGCTGAGACATAGTTGACATGTCTCAGTGTGTAGTCTTAAAGGTTACCATTTAATCTGGTGTACATATATATTGTGAAAATGTTCACCACAGCAAAGTTCATCCTTGACTCTTTATTTCTAAAGGTTGAAGTGGTGGGACCAGGTGACACCTAAACAGGAAATGGATTGGACTGTAGGAGGAAAAGGTTAAGTGTAGGAGCTCTGGACTAAGTGCACTGAGCACTCAGCATGCCTGCCCTTTCTCTGGATGGAGATGTTTTCTTCATATTACTGGACAGTAAACACACCCTCCATTTCTCTGGAGGGCGTCACTGTCTCTAGGTTGCAAGGCTGTTCCCTGTACAAATAAGAATTAGTATGACAAGAAGGAAAATCAGTGCCTCTGCAATCAGGTGTCAGAAATGCAAGATTCTGCAGACAGTCATCTCCCAAAGGGCATTGATCCATTTATAACAGCTAAAGACTTGTGATTTCATTCATCATCCTCACCCTCCACTAGACGGTCACCTCAAGACACTTCTTACTTTCATTTCATTCTTGTCTGCGCTATGTATTGACAAAGCACTGTCTTAATAAAAGTGTTTGATAAAGTTTTATTGAGTAAATCAATGAATGAATGAAGAACTCATCAAATCACTGACCATGGGAGAACAAGAGGGCAGAGGAGTACGTTGATGTGGAGTAAATCTCTCTCCACGGATACATCAGGAATACACCTTCAGACACAGAAGTGCATGCAGAGCAACAGCTGAGAGTGGACAGGAGGACCTGACAGTGGAAAAGAATATATAGAACCACACAAAATTCAGTAGGACAAAGGAACTAGGGGGAAAAACAGGAGTGTTAGTAGGACTGGACCTGCCCTTGGTGGGAGGGAGAACTGAAGCAGGCGTCTGATACCCACAGCAGGGCAATTGTCTGAGTCAGAGGAGGAAAATTTAAGGCTGAGAGTGAAACAGCTCATCTGTGGCAGCCTAAATGAAATGAGAATCAGACAGTCCTTGCCACAGTCATATATACGCTGGGCAGGAATGCTAGTCTCCTGGAAGGGACAGTGGCTGGGAGCTGGAATTTAGGGGTTGTGGAGCAATCTCAGTGAGAGGGCTGCTGTAGACTGTCGAGAGACAGACAGATCAAGGGGATGTGAGGGAGGAGATTGTCTTGGGAAATGTCTGTGGAGGAAAACCTGGCAGCCATGGAAGCAAGGCGATACTGCTGAGTCACGCATAAGGAGTGGAGCCGTCACCATAGCCTCTCTCTCTCCCCACAGAGCAGCATCGGCAGATGAACAGCAGAGAGGCTGGCTCATCAAACCCCTGGAACACTGAACTACAGAGTAGGACCCAGGATGTCCCTTTAAGTGCCTGCTGTGCACAACAACAAAGAAGGACCCCAGGCAAGGGAGCCCTCTAAGTGCCTGAACAGGCAGAGCTGTGAACAAAGACTAGCCAAAGAGGCCTTCTGATCATCAGGTACCAGAGGCTCAAAAAAAGACTCTGATAGAGCCATAACTCCTACCATGGAGGCAGTCCGTGTCCCTGCACACTTGGCACCCCGGGGTCCCTGCAAGTCAAGCAGTTGCACCACCTTCACATTCAACCCTCACTGTGGTAGAGCTGCCCCAGGCAAAAAAAAAAAAAGTCTTGTGTTTAGGCACACAGGGTCGCTTCAGTCCTGTCTGGCTCTTTGTGACCCTGTGGACTATGGCCTGCTAGGCTTCTCTGTCAGAGAGGGGGTTCTCCAGGCAAGAATACTAGAGCATATTGGCCAATACTGGTTGCCATACCCTTCTAGAGCACTTTATTTTCTACTACCCTAGCCACCAACTCCCCTGAGTACCTGGTGCTGCCAGAACCCCTGCGACCCATGTAGCTGCACCACCACTGCACCTGGCCCTCACAGGGGTAAACCCAAGCCCTCCAGAGCAGCCTCAGGAATTAAACACCAGTGGACGGCCCACATGTAGGGGTGGAAATAAAGCCATGATTGAAACCCAGGGACAGTGTGGCTAAGGAAGAAGACTCAAAACCTTCCCACCAGCTGTACAAGCTGCAGATTAAGTCCACATGATCAACTAAGCAGACTCTGTGTCTGTGGAATACATAAGAGGACAATGAGAGCTCCCACAAAAGAAGACACACTAGCTCTGATAGCTGTGGACATTGGAGGCAAGAACACACAGGAGTAGGGCCAGATTAGAATCTGAGCAGCCCCCTCAGTGGGTCCAGAGATCAGTACACTGTTGGAGGGCATCCTAGGGAGGTGAGGTGGACTGTGATTTCCAGCAAGAGGAAGGATTCTGACAGCAGTGACTCAAGAAAAGCATTTATTATTCTTATTTATTTAACTTGTTCTGTAGATTATTTTGGATTTTCTTTGTTTTCCTTTTTTGCACCCTCTGTTGTAGTTGTCAATTTTATTAGCACTAAGAAATATAATTAAACTTTTGAGATTTCATTTTCTTTTTCCTCAGTCACATTTTTTTATTGTTGTCATAAACCTCTGCCTCTAAGTTGGGGTTTTGCAGTTTTTTGGAGTTTTCATCTTTTATTTTCTTTTCTCTTTTTAAAATTTTAATGTTTAATTTTTTAAATCTATTATTATTTTTCTACATTTATTCCTTTGTTTGCTTTTCCTACTGCTCTTTTCCCCTTGTAGTTAATCTTTAATGTATAAAAGTCATCTTTATCTACCTCTATACAATTTTGCATGTCTATTCTTTCTTTTCTTTTCTTTCTCTCTTTTCCTCTCAACATATTTGTCAGTTTTATTTTCATTGCTTTATTCCCGAATTGGCACCTTGTGCATTCTTCACCCTATTCACATCCATTTGTGGTCTCTATAATTGAGATCATGGAAAAAATTCTGACTGTACTTCATAGGAGGGAGACACTAGGACCATCTAGTTCTGTGTAACTTCCTCGCCAGACATGGTGACTCTCCATAGGGTCATTAAATGCTGGTGCAGGTGCTCCACTGGGAGACGAGTGGAGTTGTACATGGCATGATGCACATATGTGTCAAACGCCAAACCCATCTTGCTCAACTTGCAGTGTCAATCCAGGTGTGCTGCTGGAACAGGTGTGCTCATCTTAACCATGAGGTGTTCTTGGGAAAACTTGGAAAATCAGAGCTCGAACCATCTCCCTTCCTTTAAGTAGCTGCCCATTTTCCATAAAGTTGAAATGTAAGGCAGGAAGATTTCTGCCAATGTTCCCCTTGCCCCTTCTCAAAATTATCCACCTTACTCACACTGTTATCAGATAAGGGGGGAAGCAAGAAGTAGAAAAGGAGGGGAAATCTGTAACCATCTGTATAATACAGTGCCTCTTCAAGTTTACAAAAATAACAAAAACAATCACTTTCCATGTAGCCTTGGACAAGTCAATAAACTTTGTGATTTCTTCATCTGTAAAATGAGATAATAGTTGAACTTACTTCATAGGGTGTTTGAGTCATTGAGACTGCTGCCTGGAAAACAGCAATCACTCAAGCTATTGGATAATATAATTGATGCTGTTGCTCCATCAACACAACATTTCTGCTCCAGTGTGTCTGTGATTAAAATTATTTTTGTTTCTTTTTTTTTCTCTGCTTCACAGATCTAAGGCATGAGAAGAGCAGTTTTCCATGCTTTGTGAAGGGACGGTAGTTGTAATTTTAATTAATTTCTGAAGAGATAGAAAGTCAAAATGTCTGTTTCTCATTTTCTGTAGAATATAGAGTTTCTGTGGCAAATAAATGCTGAGGTATAGAAAAGAAAACACAGTTATTTGTACTTCTTGGAATTGATCTTTCTTGGAAAATGGTAGCTGAAGAACATACTCTATTCTTGATACAGAACCAAGACTTGGGAGTACCCCAACATCGGGGATTAGCTCCACAGAGACAACCATTGTTCCAAGTCCTTGGGACATCTCTCTTTTATTATGTTGCATACGTGTGACAGTAAATCTTGTGTTTGCTGGGTGTCGAGTAAAGAATGAGCCGTCTCCCTTGGATCCACCAGTTGTGTTGGGTACCTTAGACATGTTGTGTAACCATGAGGTCAGGGTTCTTCCCTGTAAGAGAGAACTAAAGATGTTTTAGAGATAAGGAACATAGACTTGATTAAAAGCAATTTCAAAAGTTTGTGACCAAATAATAAGATAAATGACCCTGAATTTCTGTACATTTAAGCAATGGTCCTTGATATCTGTTTCTACTGTGAATGCCAAATTTCACATGTGAAATTTTCCAGATTCTGTCTGAGAGAGACTCTCTCTGATCTGGAGAATAAGAAAAAGATCTTGTGAAGTGGAGGCCTTTTCTCCCAGCACAGATCCAAGCTGTCCTCCATTCACAATGTGCCATGATGGTAAGCTTTTCTCTTGTTTCTGTTTTGTATAAACAATTAAACATTGAGACCTCAAAGCAGTAACCCTCTCTTTTCCCTCTGGAGCCCAGCTGACCACCATGCAGGCAGCTGAACCTGAATACCCAAAGGACTTGTGACAATGACTGTCTCTGTGGAGCTAGTCCCTGATGATGCGGGTACTCCCAAGTCTTGGTTCTGTATCTAGACTAGAGTATGTTCTTCAGCTACAATTTTCAAAGAAAGATCAATTCGAAGAAGAACAAATAGCTGTTTTCTTCTTAGTGATCTGAATTTGTAGGTGGAAATCATGAACACTATATTGAGAAGATTTTCCTGGTTATCAGAACAATAGGTGTCCTTGCTCCAGGACTTGAAGTTGTCTGATTGAAGATGGAGTGGATGGACACCCAGCAGATGTTAGAATGCATGTTACCTGAGAAGAGCTCTTTCAACGCTTGCTTGCAAATCTGAGCATTTCTTATACATTATTATCAACCCCTTCTAGCTCAATTGGAAAAGAATCCTCCTGCAAGGCAAGAGACCCCAGTTTGATTCATGGGTCAGGAAGATCTGCTGAAGAAGGGGTAGGCTACCCACTCTAGTATTCTTGGGTTTCCCTTGTGGCTCACCTGGTGAAGAATCTACCCACAGTGTGGGAGACCTGGGTTCTATCCCTGGGTTGGGAGTATGCCCTGGAGAAAGGAAAGGCTACCCACTCCAGTATTCTGGCCTGCAAAATTCCATGGACTGTATAGTCCATGGGGACACAAAGAGTCAGACACAACTGAGCAAATTTCACCTTCACTTTCTAGAACAAATATGATGCTTATTGATGTAATACTTTATTCCTATTGTGATCTGATCACAATTATTCTGTGACTGTGACTGGCCTTCAAGTTGCTCAAACACTGAGATCAGGTAAGTGCAAGAATACAAAGATGAAGAAGATAGGTGGTGGTTCTGAGTCGTGGAGGGGAGGGAACGGAAGCAGGATTGGGGAAATGTGACCAAAGCACCTGGACCACCATCACCTGGAGTTTACCATCATTCTCTCCCCACAGTCACTATGGTTTGGGATGCACTGTGTAGAGAACTGGAGTCAAAGAGAAACAGAAGTGGCTACTGAAGGGTGTGGAGAAAATACACCAGAGTGCTTGGTGTACTGTTTGTGGAACAAAGTGTTTCCATTCTTGTGTGTCAGCTGTTCAAATTTCTACCATGTCTAAGTCTGCCAGGTCAAGATGTAAATCCAAATGCTCTTAGGAAACACTTTGAATTCAGTAGGGAAGAGAAATGGTGGTAGTCAAGACAAACTCAGAGTGAGGAAATAGAGAAAACTTTAAAATTTGCACCACCAGGAGGGGTAATCAAAAGATTAATTTTGGAAATATTAAGTTTTGATGAGCAGAGATCACCAGGTGACCTTGGCAACTGAGTCAAGCAATTTGAGCGAAAGTTTTAGGGTGTTTCCAGGAAGTTCCACTCCATTCAACTCTATCAGAAATATAATTTGCAACGAGTTTTCATCTCATTCTGTGGATTGACTTCTCACTTTCTTCATAATTTCCTTTGACATGAAAAATATTTGAAAAAAAAGAAAAATATTTGAATTTTGACAAATGCTAATTTATCTAGTTTTTCCTTTGGTGACATACCCAAGAAGTCCTAGCCAAATCCAATGTCATGAAACCATTCCTCGATGCTTTCTTCTAAGTGCTTCATACCTGTATCTTGCAAGTTTGGGTCTTGGACGCGTTTTGAGGTTTCTATGTGAATGTATGTCTGTGTGGTTTAAGGTAGAGCGGTCTAACTTTATTCTTTTGTAGATTGATGTGTAGTTTTATCAGCATTGTTTGTTGAAAAAACTGCACTTTTCCCATAAATGGTCTTAGGCAACCTTGTAAAACAACATTAATTTGTGTTAATTTTTGTATTCTGTTCTATTTAACTGGTCTATCTGACTCTACGCCATTATTCACATTATTTTGATGATAATAGCTTTGCTGTAAGTTATGAAATCTGTAATTGTGAGAAATCTAAATGTGCTCTCTTTTTATTTGTTCTTTTCCAAGACTTGTTGGGGTATATATAAAGTTCTATCAAATGTATAGATCACTTTGGTTAGTATTGTCATTTTAATATTCATGAACATGGTTAACTTGCTAATATTTGCATCTTTATTTTTTTCAAACAAAATTCTAAAATGACACATTTTTTTTTCTCTTTTGGATATTTCTGAGTATTTTTGATAATATTTTCAATGAAATTGCTTTTTAACTTTTCTTCCCAGACTGTTCATCTTTCGTATATAGAATGGAAATGATTTTTCTGTGTTGACATTTTATACTACACTTTTGTAGTAATTGTTCTTTAGCTCTAAGCAGTTTTTTTTTTTTGTTTGTTTAATTTTCTTTATGGACTTCTACACACATGATTGTGTCATCTCAGAACAGAGATAATTTCAGTTATTTTGAAGTATAGTATTTCTTTTTTGTTTGTTTTCTTATTTTAGTTGAAACTACCAATTCTATGTTGACTAGAAGAAGCACAGGCAAGTAAATTTTCATATTATTCATTTTAACAAGAAATGCTTTTCAGAGTGAAGAAGGAGGACAAGAAGAAGTCAGGGAGGAAAGAGGAGTCCTGAATTATACACAAGCATTCTCTTGTGCCACACATAAATAATTACTTTTATTTCTCCTCAATCACGCCCTTGAAGAGACTCATCAGTGTACATAGAACAGCAAATATTTGCTCATCAAATGGTATGTTGATGTGGATTTTTTTAAGAAATAAAATTTTGAGGCCAGTATTATTTATCTCTAAGAGGTGGTCTCGTTTAGTGGTTTTCAGTGGTGTGAGTGGGCTGATACTGTGTTGGCAGTTGTTGAAGAAGAAAGTGGAATCAAGAGGTGAGGTTCCTTGTTAGGGGAGATGACTGCCTGCCTCTGAGATCAGAGAAACAGTCCCCAGAGAAGGGAAAACCTATGATGCAGCAGATGGAGGTGGGCTGATTTGAACCACATCCACATTAGCTACTGTAGCTGCTCCAACAAATGACCAAAACTTTGTGGCCTGAAACAACAATACTGTTACATTTCTGGAGGTCAGAAATTCAACATCCTGTTCAATGGCCTAGCAGGTCTGCATGTCTTCTTGAGCTCTTAGGGGACAACCTACTTGGTTACCTTTTCCAGCTCCTAGAGAACTCCATCATCCATTGCCTTGGGAACTACTTCACCATCTTCAAAGACATTTGCATAGCCTCTTTGATTTTGTTGGCTCAAAACTCAACATTCAGAAAACTAAGATCACGGTATCCGGTCCCATCACTACATGGCAAATAGATGGGGAAACAGAGGAAACAGTGCCAGACTTTTTTGGGAGGGCTCCAAAATCACTGCAGATGGTGACTTCAGCCATGAAGTTAAAGACACTTGCTCCTTGGAAGGAAAGTTGTGACCAACCTCGACAACATATTAAAAAGCAGAGACATCACTTTCAACAAAGGTCCATCTAGTTAAGGCTATGGATTTTAAAGTAGTCATGTAAGGATGTGAGAGTTGAACTATAAAGAAAGCTGAGCGCGGAAGAATTGATGCATTTGAGCTGTGGTGTTGGAGAAGACTCTTGAGAGTCCCTTGGACTGCAAGGAGATCCAACCAGACCATCCTAAAGGAGATCAGTCCTGAGTGTTCATTGGAAGAACTGATGTTGAAGCTGAAACTCCAATCCTTTGGCCACCTGATGCAAAGAGCTGACTCATTGGAAAAGACCCTGATGTTGGGAAAGATTGATGGTGGGAGGAGAAGGTGTCAACAGAGGATGAGATGGTTGGTTGGCATCACCAACTCAATGGTCATGAGATCGGGTAAACTCTGCAAGTTGGGGATGGATAGGGAAGCCTGGCATGTTGCAGTCCATGGGGTCGCAAAGAGTTGGACGTGACTGAGTGACTGAATTAAACTGAGCTGATTGCCTCTTTGAGTCTCTCATCTGAAGCTCCTATATTCCCATCTCCTCTGTGATAGTAACCCTCCCATGTCCCATGTATGAGAGATTCATGACGACACTAGTCTTACCTAGGTAATCCAGGAATATTCCAATCTCTTTATGTTAATTATCTTTACAGATAATTTCTTTTTGTATATAAGATAAAGATAAGTTCAGTTCAGTCACTCAATCCTGTCCAACTCTTTGCGACCCCATGAATCACAGCACGCCAGGCCTCCGTGTCCATCACCAACTCCCAGAGTCTACCCAAACCCATGTCCATCGTATTGGTGATGCCATTCAGCCATCTCATCCTCTCTTGTCCCTTTCTCCTACTGCCTCTAATACTTCCCAGCATTAGAGTCTTTTCCAATGAGTCAACTCTTTGCAAGAGGTGGCCAAAGTATTGGAGTTTCAGCTTTGACATCAGTCCTTTCAATGAACACCCAGGACTGATCTCATTTAGGATGGACTGGTTGTATCTTCGTGCAGTCCAAGGGACTCTCAAGAGTCTTCTCCAACACGACAGTTCAAAAACATCAATTCCTCAGCGTTCAGCTTTCTTCACTGTCCAAATTTAATATCCATACATGACTACTGGAAAAACCATAGCCTTGACTAGATGGACATTTGTTGGCAAAGTAATGTCTCTGCTTTTAAATATGCTATTCAGGTTGGTCATAAATTTTCTTCCAAGGAGTAAGTGTCCTTTAATTTCATGGCTGCAATCACCATCTGCAGTGATTTTGGAGCCCCCCAAAATAAAGTCTGACACTGTTTCCACTGTTTCCCTATCTATTTCCCATGAAGTGATGGGACCAGATGCCATGATCTTAGTTTTCTGAATCTTGAGCTTTAAGCCAACTTTTTAACTCTCCTCCTTCACTTTCATCAAGAGGTTTTTTAGTTCCTCTTCACTTTCTGCCGTAAGGGTGATGTCGTCTGCTTATCTGAGGTTATTGATATTTTTCCTGGCAATCCTGATTCCTGCTTGTGCTTCTTCCAGCCCAGTGTTTCTCATGATGCACTGTGCATACAAGTTAAACAAGCAGGGTGACAATATACAGTTTTCATGTACTCATTTTCCTACTTGGATTTGGATCCAGTCTGTTGTTCCATGTCCAGTTCTGACTATTGCTTCCTGATCTGTATATAGGTTTCTCAAGAGACAGGTCAGATGGTCTGACAATCCCATCTCTTTCAGAATTTTCCAGTTTATTGTGATCCACACAGTCAAAGACTGGCATAGTCAATAAAGCAGAAATAGATGTTTTTCTGGAAGTCTCTTGCTTTTTCTATGATCCAGCAGATGTTGGCAATTTGATCTCTAGTTCCTCTGCCTTTTCTAAAACCAGCTTGAACATCTGGAAGTTCATGGTTCATGTATTGCTGAAGACTGGTTTGGAGAATTTTGAGCATTACTTTACTAGCATGTTAGATGAATGCACTTGTGTGGTAGTTCGAGCATTCTTTAGGATTCCCTTTCTTTGGGACTGGAATGAAAACTGACCTTTTCCAGTCCCATGGTCACTGCTGACTTTTCCAAATTTGCTGGCATATTGAGTGCAGCACTTTCACAGCATCATCTTTCAGAATTTGAAATAGCTGAACTGGAATTCCATCACCTTCACTAGCTTTGATTATAGTGATGCTTTCTAAGGCCCACTTGACTTCACAAGTGGATGTCTGACTCTAGGTGAGTGATCACACCATCGTGATTATCTGGGTCATGAAGATCTTTTTTTGTATATTCCTTCTGTGTATTCTTGGCACCTCTTCTTGATATCTTCTGCTTCTGTTAGATTCATGCCTTTTCTGTCCCTTATCGAGCCCATCTTTGCATGAAATATTCTCTTGGTATCTCTAATTTTCTTGAAGAGGTCTCTAGTCCTTCCCATTCTGTTGTTTTCCTTTATTTCTTTGCATTGATCACTGAGGGAGGCTTTCTTTTTAAAAAAAAAAATCTCTCCTTGCTATTCTTTGGAACTCTGCATTCAGATGGGAATATCTTGCCTTTTTTCCTTTGCTTTTCACTTCTCTTCTTTTCATAGCTATTTGTAAGGCCTCCTCAGGCAGCAATTTTGCTTCTTTGCATTTATTTTCCATGAGGATGGTCTTGATCCCTGTCTCCTATACAATGTCACGAACCTCTGTCCATAGTTCATCAGGCTATCTGTCAATCAGATCTAGTCCCTTAAATCTGTTTCTCACTTTCACTGTATAATCATAAGGGATTTGATTTATGTCATACCAGGATGGTCTAGTGGTTTTCTGCATTTTCTTCAATTTAAGTCTGAATTTGACAATAAGGAGTCCATGATCTGAGCCACAATCAGCTCCTGGTCTTGTGTTTTTGCTGACTGTATAGAGCTTCTCCATCCTTGGCTGCAAGGAATATAATCAATCTGATTTTGGTGTTGATCATCTGGTGATGTCCATGTGTAGAGTCTTCTCTTGTGTTGTTGGAAGAGGGTGTTTGCTATAACCATTGCATTCTCTTGGCAAAACTCTATTAGCCTTTGCCCTCCTTCATTCCATACTTCAGGGTCAAATTTACCTGTTACTCCAGGTGTTTCTTGACTTCCTACTTTTGCATTCCAGTCCCCTATAATGAAAAGGACATCTTTAAGGGGTGTTAGTCCTAAAACGTCTTGTAGGTCTTCATAGAATTTGTTCAACTTCAGCTTCTTCAGCATTACTGGTTGGGGCATAAGCTTAGATTACCGTGATATTGAATAATTTGCCTTGGAAATGAACAGAAATCATTGTGCGGCTGCACAGGTGCAGGAGGGCTGAGAGGAGCTACTCCACGTTCAAGGTCAGGAGGGGTGGCCGTGAGGAGATACCCCTCATCCAAGGTAAGAGAAACCCAAGTAAGACGGTAGGTGTTGCAAGAGGGCATCAGAGGGCAGACACACTGAAACCATAATCACAGAAAACTAGGACCAAACGGATCACAGCTTGTCTAATCAATGAAACTAAACCATGCTGTGTGTGTGGGGCCACTCAAAATGTACGGGTCATGGTGGAGAGGTCTGACAGATTGTGGTCCACTGGAGAAGGGAATGGCAAACCACTTCAGTATTCTTGCCTTGAGAACCCCATGAACAGTATGAAAAGGCAAAAAGATAGGACACTGAAAGATGAACTCCCCAGGCCAGTAGGTGCCCAACATGCTACTGGAGATCAGTGGAGAAATAACTCCAGAAAGAATGAAGGGATGGAGCCAAAGCAAAAACAATATCCAATTATGGATGTAACTGGTGATAGAGGCAAGGTCCGATGCTGTAAAGAGCAATATTGCATAGGAACTTGGAATGTTAGGTCCATGAATCAAGGTAAGTTGGAAGTTGTCAAACAGGAGATTGCAAGAGTCAACATCGACATTCTAGGAATCAGTGAACTAAGATGGACTGGAATGGGTGAATTTAACTCAGATGACCATTGTATCTACTACTGTCAGCAGGAATCTCTTAGAAGAAATGGAGTAGCCATTACGGTCAACGAAAGAGTCCAAAATGCAGTACTTGGATGCAATTTCAAAAATGACAGAAAGATCTCTGTTCGTTTCCAAGATAAAGATAATTAACGTTTTATCTTAAAGTCCTTCTAACCTGTCAGCTCATGTAGCTATTCTGCTGAAAGCCTGTATTATTTTCCATTTCTCTGAGACTAAACTCCTTTCTAAAGTCTAATGACACAGGCCCACTGGCCCCATTGGTCCTCTGGCCTTATCTTCAATTCCTATCTCCCTACCTCACTAAACTCCACCCACATCAGCTGACTTGCTGGCCCTTAAAAGTTACATAACACTCTTTCTTCCTGAACTTAGTATTTTCTGTTCCAGAGAAATGAAGGGAGCTACTATTTCTGTTTCAAGACTGTTTCTTGTACAAATGAAAAGTTGTGTGGGATGAAGCATAGTTGGTGCCTAACAGATGTACAGAAATGTGAGGGATTATGCAAAATTATCTCCAAGAAGCATTTACCCATCTCTAACAGCTAAATACTCCTGATTTCATATCCTCATCCTCCACTAGACTATCAACTAAAGACATTTCTTATTTTAATTATTGATATTTATCAATAAACAATGTCCTACTAAAGAATGCTCAATAAAGTTTGCTGATTAAATCAACGAATGGCAAAATATGTAAGAACTAACTAAAATACTGAGCAAAAAAATATATATATATATATGTATATATATATATGTCCACCGACTCTATGGACATGAGTTCTGAGTAAACTCCAGGAGCTGGTAATGGACAGGGAGGCCTGGCGTGCTGCGATTCATGGGGTCACAAAGAGTCCCACACGATTGAGTGACTGAACTGAACTGACTGATACATATGTCTGAATCACTTTGCTGTACAGCAGAAATTAACACAACATTGTAAGTCAACCATACTTCAATAATTTTATTAAATAAATAAAGAATTTCTAATAGTTTTGGGGTTTTGTTTTTTAATATTTATTTGGCTGCACTTGGTCTTCATTGGGGCATGCAGGATCTTCAGTTGCAGCTTGTGAGAGAGTTGAATTACAATGCTGTGTTAATTTCTGCTGTGCAGCAAAGTGATTCAGTTATACATGAAAATATATATATTCTTTTTTATATTCTTTTCCTTTATATTTACCATAGGATATTGAATATGTAATAGCTCCCTATGCGATTATGATAGCTCCTACAACAGTAGCACTTTGTTGTTTATCCATTCTATATATACCAAGTTGCATCTGCACACCCCAATCCAACCCTCTCATACCCCCTTCCCCCTTGGAAACCACCAGGCGATACTTGATAGTTTACAAAAATACATATGTTAAGTAAAAAATAAGTGTACAACCTGTATATTGAAGATGACTTCAAATTATAAATAAGCACACACACATTTGCATAGGTAAGTCATCAAAGTATGAAATGAAACGTATTTATTTCATGACAAAAATTTTTAAGCATAAAAGTTCTTGTCTGCCCTTTGACTTCATCTCTCCCTCACTGTGAGTTGTGTGTCTGCATTATGCATGGACCAGACCTCCCCCATCAGTGGGAACACCTGCTCAACCATGAAGAGCAACTTTCTCCCAGCATTAGTAAGACAGCTCCTTAAAAGGCAAATTCCCTCTTGACCTTGTAAAGGCTCACATGATCCACCATAATGATGCTTAGATCTGGATTATGTATAGTGTTAATAATGTGTTTTCATGCAGAGCCTTCTGTCTCAAAACCTTCCATACCTGTGCCTGACTTCTAGAGGACAGAACAAATCTCAGAGCTTCCTGGGTTACAGTTCTCAAATTTGACTCGAACAAAATTTTCTATTTCTTTCTTAGGTCGACTGATACATTTTTCCACACAGGAAAACACACCAAACGTAGTAAGTGGGTTAATCAGAGGCTATTTTCATTTTCTATCATTTCCCTTTTATTTTCCAAATATTTTGTTATCAGGAAAAACTAATATCCTTATTTGAAGTTTTATTATTTCACAGAATGTTTTTTTGTAAAATAAAAACAAGCTTTCAAAAGCTCAGACACTTCTTTTAAATACCTCCACCAAATACAGAAATGCTCTTCACAGCCCTAGAAGCAAGAAATTCTAGTAGAATGCCTGGTAGATATCTCATAGCTAATATTCTTCAGAATATGGATACTTAGGGTGATCGATAACACTGGAAGAAAAAGAGGAGTACTAATTTATTAAATCAGTTCACGTTGTCATAGCGAGTATTACTCTGTGATGTGGTCACGATGGGTTAAAACTTGAAATCTACGAAACACGTCCCTCGTTCTCCCCCAGCAAGCACACATGCAGGTGTTTGCTCCATGTGCACACGGCACCTGCACATCCAGTCCCAACACTCACATGTAATATTCACTCACAGTGACAGGTACTTTGACTCAGGTTACAATTTGTATGATAGCACAAGACCTATGGCTAACTGTGGAGGTTATTTCAGTCCTGGGTGTAACTTTTGACCCAAAATGATGAGAATAATCACAGTTAAAGAATTAGTTGCTCTTTTTCATACATCCATCAAAAAAAAAAATATCAAGCATCACCCAAAAATACAGGGTGCGTCCATTAAAGAATTTCCAATTTATTGAAGAGATACCAAGTACACCTAAATAATCATAACTACCAAATATGATTACTGCTTTCTTAATTTATAATTTATGAGAACACTACTTATTTATTTGTTAGTATTACTGCTATTTTCTGTTTTTCTCATGTTCTGATTTTTCTTCCTAAATTTGTCCTTCTCAGTTCAATTCATCAAAAAGTGTATTTTGAGCAAATTCATGTGCTAGGAGCTGTGCTATTGACATAAAGTCACAAAGGTAAATAAGTCTAGGCATTCAAGACTAATGGGGGAGAACATAGATTTATACTTAAAATCTTTTGAGTACAGAAAAGTAGCTTTACACATTTTATTCATTTATCATGTGTTTTCTTAGAATTATGATATAGCTTTACAAACAAGAAGGGGAGTTTTGAGATCTTTCATTTGAAACTGTCTTCATTTTATCGCTAATTTGTGTTCCCTTCTCTCTAAACTCCCTTCCAGCTTCTCTCTGATTAGTCTTCTATCTCTTCAATCCTGGCATCCTTCTGCAGTAATTAGCTGGAATTCTGCATTAGTAAATAAGTCAAAGTCCAGGAGGTGGAGGCTCCCCAGGGGATGGACTGGTGATGGACAAAGGCTACACTGGGGTGAGTCTTGACTCAGGAAACCAGAGACTCAGACGATGTTACCTGGGTGTGTCCTGCTAAGGACGCAGCAGTCACCCACTAGAAGGTCAGTTAAGCTCATGATCTATGGGTAATTCAGCTTTGTGAGATAACAACGATGAGGACATGGGAGTTGTAATAGGGGTAAAAGTCCAATGAAGAGATAAGCATGACATTAATGGATAGTGTCTTGGAAAAGAAATGCCCTTTAGGGAGAAAATCCACCAGACACTAGAAGGAAGGGGTGGAGGCAGGTCCACTGTGAATTCTCAGCACTGATGCATGTTGCCCTTCATGGGCTCCCCTCCATAAAAACATTGACATGACATTTTACAATTGTGTTAGGATAAAAATGAATATGGGCTTCTCTGGCATCTCAGACTATAGAGAATCTGCCTGCTATATGGGACACCAGGGTTCAATCCCTAGGTTGGGAAGATCCCCTGGAGGAGGGAATGGCAACCCACTCCAATATTCTTGCTTGGAGTATTCCATGAACAGAGGAACCTGGTGGGGTTACAGTCCATGGGTCACAAAAGAGTCAGATACAACTGAACAACTAACACATTCATTTTCAAAAGCAAACAGGAATATAATCCAGGACAGATTCATTATTACAGTCATTAATCTGACCATTTCACCCAATTTTAAAAAGAATTAAATATGAACATTTTTTCACAGAGCTTTAAAGTACTAGGCACTGTGCTCCATGTGTCTACTGGGTCCCTCAGCCCTGCGAGCTGGCACACCAGGCCCAGCAATTAGAGGCACAAAGTAGTGAATTCACCACGGTGTCAACTCTGGGGATTTTACTGATGGGCGACAGCCCCTGGGCCCCAATTATATTTCTGTTAGTAAGAGACAGAGCCCTGGAGGGAACCTCTGGTCTGAGGTCTACAGGAAGCACCTGGTTTACTCTTACATTGGAAATTAGAACTCTCTTCCTAGAATTAAGCTTTTAAAAATCCTCGTTCCCCTGCTGACCTGCCTGTTACAGTAAACAGTGTATGTGTGAAACATCTGCAAGTCACTTATGGTGGAAATTCATAATATCTCATATTTCCATTCATGCCATCGATTGCTTCCATGTCTTCTGGAGTCAGTTCAAAGTCAAACACCTGGACGGAAGGAGGAATAACATTAACCTCTCCTCCTAGGAGCTGGCCTCCACCTGGGGACTGTAGGAGTTTCCATGGAGGAGACAAGAAGAGGGAACAGGGGAGCTGAGTCTGTCCTCAGCTTCCAGCTGAACAAGCCTGAGAGCCTCTGCTGAGTTCTCACCTCTCCTTCCCACACCTTCTCCTTCTCTGTCCACCTCACAAACATACAGTGCATCAGTGTTTCTAAGTGAATCACTTGAGACATAAAACAAACTAAAATCCTGTTTTTCCAAACACACAGCCTTTGGACACTCCAGACTGAGAATCTGCTCCCAGAAAAAGTGGTGAGTCAGTTCTGAGCCCAGACATGAAGATTCTTCCCCATTCACTGATGAGGGGGCATAGTGCTGTGCTGAGATGAAGAACAGGTTAGTTGCCACAGTTAAGCCAAATATATTTGAGAATATAGACAGAGAAGCATTCAGGCTACTCTGACATGAGCCACATCCACCTGCTAAAGCAGAACTGCTGAACTGCTCTGCACTGAACTGCAAATGCACGAGAAAGCCCAGTCAAGAGGACAACAGCAAAACTGAGTGCAGGCTGTTTGCCAAACCACACAATCAAGAGACACACATAACTGATCTCTGCATTAAAACTTGAAACTGAGAAGAGTTTCTGTACAGCTGTGTCTAAGGGTACAAAAATGGTCTCCTATGCACAAATCAAAAGACAACTCAGCAAAAATGGGCACAGTCTTGAAAAGGAACTTTGCAACAGCAGAAACTCAAGGAGATTAAATACATGAAAATGAAACTTTAGTATTTAGGGAAATGCAAAGCAAAACCACAGTGGTTTGTTAAGTTCAGGATCACTGCTATAATTTGTATGGCCCCAAATTCACATGCTGGGACCTCACCCCACTGAGACGGTATTACAAATTGGAGCCTTTAAGGGTGATTGGGTCATGATGGTGGAGCCCTCAAGAATGAGATTTAAACAATATCATATTCATATAACAGATTTGGGAGAGCTCTGTTGCCCCGTCCACAATGTTAAGAAAAAAGGAAAGCCTGTGACCTGAAGGAGGGCCCTCAGTTGGCCACACAGGCACCCTGACCTCAGACCTCCAATTTTAGAACTGCGAGAAACAAATTTCAGTTTTTTTCCAAGCCACCTGATCTCAAGTATTTTGTTAGAGCAGACTAAGTGGTCTATGAAAATCAAATAATGTAATTTTGTCAATTGAGAATGAAGAAAATAAGATGCCATTTGTACAAGGCGACAGAATAAATTAGAGACACAGTGCTGGAACTAAAATCTCTGTTTTCTGTTCAACCTGAACCCTCTCCAGCCATGCCGCCTCTCCTGTTGCCACAGCAGGAGGAGAAAACCATCAGAAACACACACAAGGCATTCATGCACCAGGAAAAACAGGTAACTTGTCTAGACTCAAGGATAGTCCGAGAGCTGGACAAAGAATGACCCTTGTGAAGGATATTCCTTAGGAACCCTCTGCCCACAGCCCCACTCATCATCACCTGTATGTTCTCTTTGATCCGCTTCTTATTGAAACTCTTGGCCAGAACCACAACCCCACGTTGCACCTGGTAGCGAAGGGCAACCAGAGCTGGGGTTTGCTTGTGCTTTTTGGCAATGGCACAAAGAACCGGGTCCTCCAAAAGAACAGGGTGGTTTGGGTTCACCCTGGAAGGAAATTCAAAAATGCTGAGGAGTTGAGACTGAATACTCAGTTTCTAAGGAGGCTTCTCAAACACACAAAGTAGGTCTACTCTAGAACAGTGCTTCTCAAAGTGTGGTCCAGGGACCAGCATCATCAGTATCACCTGGGATCTTGTTAGAAATACAAATTTCATGGCTTAGCAGAAGACAAACTGAATCAGAACCTCAACTGTGTCATTTCCCAATCTGCATTTACAAAGTTCTCCCAGTCATTTGGATGTATGCTTGAGCTGAGATCAGTACTGCCAAACTTGTGGGTTTTTTCTTTTTTCTGTTTTACTTCTCAGTGGTTGTTTTTCTTCAATAATCATAGCTCTAAAATAAGTAGAAGGGAAATAAAATAAAAAGAGATGGAGCCAGGGAAATGTTTTTGTTTTTAAATTTCACTTTTCTCAAGTGTTGATAAAAACTGAGTAGTCCAAAAATGAGAACTCTTTATTTCATGATTATTTGCATTGTGCAATACTCCTACAAATAAATTTTCACTAAAATGATTCAGATTGTTATTTTTTTCTATCATCATAGATCTGGGTTGTTGTTAATCACTCAGTCATGTCTGACTATTTGCGACCCCATGGACTGCAGCACTCCAGGTTTATCTGTCCTTCACCATATCCTGGAGCTTGCTCAAACTCATGTCCATTGAATCAGTTATCCATCCCATCATCTTGTCCTCTGTCATCCCATTCTTCTGCTTTCAATCTTTCTCAAATCAAGGTCTTTTCTAATGAGTTGGTTCCTTGCATCATGTGGCCAAAATATTGGAGCTTCAGTCAGCATCAGTCCTTCTAATAAATATTCAGGACTGATTTCCTTTAGGATTGACTGGTTTGATCTCCTTGCAGTCCCTGGGAGGTACATTTCTTATCCTTATTTTAGATATAAGGTGAGGGAAGCTTGAAACAGTTATTACTAGCACTGTTTCATTTGTTAAAAAAATAAATGAGTCATGACTTAAGTTTTTCTCTTAAGTATTCAATGCAGAGACACTTGCATTAAAATCTACACACCACAAGACACATGAAATGTGAAAAAAAAAAAAATCAATTTGGCTTGTGATGGTAAGACAAACAGAAGGATTATGTCCCATCTCTCTTCTCTTCTCCTGTCAGTTAAAAGTTATCTCCAGAGCACGGTGTTTAGTTCAGTTCAGTTCAGTCACTCAGTAGTGTCCGACTCTTTGCAACACCTTAGACTGCAGCATGCTAGTCCTCCCTGTCCACCACCAACTCCCGGAGTTTACTCAAACTCATATGTATTGAGTCGGTGATCCCATCCAACCATCTCATCTTCTGTTGTCCCCTTCTCCTCCTGTTTTCAATCTTTCCCAGCATCAGGGGCTTTTCCAGTGAGTCAGTTCTTGAACCAGGTGACCAAAGTATTGGAGTTTCAGCGTCAACATCAGTCCTTCCAATGAATATTCAGGACTGATTTCCTTTAGGATGGACTAGCTTGATCTTCTTGCAGTCCAAGGGACTCTCAAGAGTCTTCTCCAACATCACAGTTCAAAAGCATCAATTCTTCAGTACTCAACTTTCTTTATAGTCCAACTTTCACATCTGTACAAGACTACTGGAGAAACCAGAGCTTTGACTAGATGGACCTTTGTTGGCAAAGTAATGTCTCTGCTTTTTAATATTCTGTCTAGGTTGGTCATAACTTTTCTTCCAAGGAGCAGGGGTCTATTAATTTTGTGGCTGCAGTAACCATCTGCAGTGATTCTGGAGCCGCCCAAAATAAAGACTTTTAGTGTTTTCATTGTTTCCCCATCTACTTGCCATGATGTGATTGGACCTAATGCCATGATCTTAGTTTTCTGAATGTTGACTTTTAAGTCAACTTTTTCAATCTCCTCTTTCACTTTCATCAAGAGACTCTTTATTTCTTCACTTTCTGGTATAACGGTGGTGTCATCTGAGTATCTGAGGTTATTGATATTTCTCCCAGAAATCTTGATTCCAGCTTGTGCCTCATTCAACCCAGCATTCTGCATGATGTTCTCTGCATATAAATTAAATAAGCAGGGTGACAATATACAGGTTTGATGTACTCCTTTACTGATTTTGAACCATTCCTTTGTTCCATGTAAAGCTCTAACTGTTGCTTCTTGACCTGTCTACAGATTTCTCAGTAGGCAGCTTATGTGGTTTGGTATTCCTGTCTCTAAGAATTTTCCACAGTGTTGTGATCCATATAGTCAAAGGCTTTGGTATAGTCAATAAAGCAGAAGTATATATTTTTCTGGAACTCTCTTGCTTTTTCAATGATCCAATGGATGTTATCAATTTGATCTCTGGTTCCTCTGCCTTTTCTAAATCCAGCTTGAATATCTGGAACTTCATGTACCGTTGAAGCCTAGCTTGAAGAATATTGAACATTACTTTGCTAGCATATGCGATGAGTGCAATTGTGTGGTAGTTTGAGCATTCTTTGGCATTGCTTTTCTTTGGGATTGAAATGAAAACTGACCTTTTCCAGTCTTGTGGAACCCCATGAACAGTATGAAAAAAGCACTGTGTACATTATTATAAAAATATTTCACCAAAATTTGAGTTTTATGGACTTCCCTGGTTGTCCAATGGTTAAGACTTCATCTTCTGATCCAGGAGTTGAGGGTTTGATCCCTGGTCAGGGAGCTAAGATCCCACATGCTTTGAAGCCCAAAAACCAAAACAGAAAACAGAAACAGTATTGTAAAAAATTCAGTAAATACTTTAAAAAATTGAGTTTCAGAGTAACTTCCTGTGGCCTTCAGTAATGTTCATACCATTGTAATAACCGTTGGGATCCCAGAGCACCATAAGCAACTAGGACAATATTCTGTGACTTGCAGAACTCCAGCGGTTTGCTCTGGTTGAGATAAGGGTGACATTCCACCTGTAGAATACCAACAGAGAAGAGTGTCAAGTTATATGAACAAGTAATATGCCAGAGGAAGCTTAAAAGCAAAAATTACATATGCTAAAGAAAAATAACTGTGCAAATCAAATTACAACTGGAAACATCACCCCCAAGTAATGATTTTTTAAAAAAAACAAATTTTATCTCTGTTCCCTGAAAAGATTAAAAAAATAATAATAATTCCTGAAAACAAGCAACTCTGGGAACCAGATCTTGGTTACTAAATACCACTGAACACTACCAAGATATATGCCTAATTCCAGACTGCAGACAGAAAAAGAGCTGTTAGAATCTTGGGACTATAGGATCTAATGTGATGGGAGGGGATCTAGTGTGATGGAGGGGGAGGTCCCACTGGTGACATTTGGGTAAACTTGAGCATCAAAAAGCATCATGAGTGCAAACAAATTAGCACACTGAGTAAATAAAAATCCCTGAGGCTCTAGTGATGAGAGCAGGAGAAAGAACAAAACTATTTTCCTCCATGGATGGTATTACAATAAATCCTTTCTCAGAAACTGACAGTTAATGGGAAGGAGTTAAGTTTTTACCCTATCTTACAGGAATAAGTGCATTTTATGTTGACTTAATGAGGGAATTTTGTCTTTACAATAAAATGTCAGGTCAGGAGATTAAAAATATTGTTTAAAGTTGAAAATATTGAAAAACATCCCAATGAAATAATTAATGCAGGTGGAAGTCATTGAAGGATTCTCAACCGTTTTGTGAAAATTTGGGGGAAATAAAAATTCTCCTGATGAAAGTTATTATCTGACAGATGACTCGATAATTTCAACAGGAAAATGCACACTTCCAAACAAAAAATCTAGCTACCAGTAGCTTTACCAGGAGAACAAAATAACCCTACTCACAAAAGGACAACTTGTCATCACATGCTTCCTACTCGTGTGTATGTGAGAGGTACAGCACTCAAAGGACAGCCATGGCTGATTCATGTGAATGTATGGCAAATCCACCATAATATTGTAAAGTAATTAGCCTCCAATTAAAATAAATTAAAAAAAAATAAAGATTTATGGAAAATGGCCCTGCCCATCAGAACAAGGGGGGAAAAAAGGACATTTTCTTGTCAAATGTTTAACCTTAATATAGTAAGAAGTTCAGATTTAACTACTAATTTACGTAAACTAGAAGCAGACAAACAAGTTAATTAATGTCACAAAGTAATGATGATAAATACAGCATGTTGTCGAGAACTTGTCTCGCTATCTTCATGACATAATGATTGAGTAACCACTCTAGGTTAAAAACCATGAAAAATATGACTCAAAGTGACGTGTGAACCATATCATGTCCAGGTCATCAAAATATAATACATATATTTATTATATAAATCCATAGAATTAAATATATATATTTATACATATACATATATACACACACACACACACACACACACACACACACACTGTTGTACCCTTAAATGTTCTAATATCTGAAACTTTTCACAATAAAAACATGGAAGTAAAACTGATAGCAGAATCACAATAACTTGTATAACTAAAAAAACTTTTATAAAAAACTCTTAACTTTTATAACTATATATATATATATATATATATATATATATATATATTTCTTGAATTGTATAAGCTACACTTTCCACATAAGATTCTTTTTCCTTGACTCCAACTTGTAACTTAAAGACATTATGGTAAATATGAAATAAGACCATTGCAGAAGGGTGAATAGTAAATGACATATGTATCACATCTCAGTTATATGGCATATCTTGATCTGTCAAAGTTAGAATTAAACAGCAGAGAGATGGTCGCCAGGAGCTGGGAGGAGGGGGGAATCTGGAATTGATAAGTATGATGTGAATTCTCAATTATACAAGATGAATGAATTTTAGATCTGCTTCCAACACTGTCCCTATAGTAAACAACACTGTATTGTATTATGCTGCTGCTGCTAAGTCACTTCAGTCATGTCTGACTCTGTGCGACCCCATAGATGGCAGCCGACCAGGCTCCCTGTCCCTGTGATTCTCCAGGCAAGAACACTGGAGTGGGTTGCCATTTCCTTCTCCAATGCAAGAAAGTGAAAAGTGAAAGTGAAGTCTCTCAGTCATGTCCGAATCATAGTGATCCCATGGACTACAGCCTACCAGGCTCCTCCGTCCATGGGATTTTCCAGGCAAGAGCACTGGAGTGGGGTGCCATTGCCTTCTCCAAACGTGGTATTGTATTATATGGATATTATACAGATACTTAAAAACTGGCTATGAAGTTAGTTCTCATGGTCTTCTTTTACCACAATAAGGTAAAAAATAGAACCAAAAAAGTATGACTACAGAAATAGAAAACTGAGTTTAATCAATTAATTTTGTGATGGACATTGATGGGAGAACCTGTCCAAGCTTGAGTAAATCACAAGGTGTGCTCTACGATTGAGTAAGTATTCCTGAATGAATATTTCATCAGTGGTTAGTATCACCATAATCCTTTAACTTCATCCATCAAACTTGATGAGCTTTCATAGCCTCCAGCAAACTTTGCTGAAGACCCATAAATGCAGAGAAACCAAGACAAAGGATTCAGGCATTCAAACTCCACACAAACTCTTAACACCCATCTCAGCTGATTTTTCTCTTTGTTTACTTCCCGTTCCATGTTTCCTTAATGTACCATGTTTCCGAGACACTTTCACATCTGACTTCTGGTCATGCTTTAAGCTCAGGGGAAAACTCCTTCCTCTAAGTTCTGGGTGTTGAGTCTAACTCCCTTTCACTTTGCTCAGTTCCTATCCACAATTTAGCAGGAAACCCTCCCCACCATCTCCACCCAGACTTTATCAGTCAGAGATACTGTTATGGATTCTATTCACACTGTCCAGACAGAGGCTCTGCTCTCTAGAATCCTCTGTCCACAAAGGTCAGATGAACAGGAAGGAAGGACAGACAGACATCTGGCTCCAGTGCAAGAAGGAGGTTCTGAAGAACAAGAGGGAGAGGAGTCAAGGCTGCTCACCTGGTTGCAGACGGGCTTGTACTTGAGTCCCGGCTTGTTAAGGATCTTCTGCAGCTGCTTGTGGTTGAAGTTGGACACCCCGATGAACTTGGTCAGCCCTGCGTCCTTAACACTTCTCCAGGGCCTGGGAGGGAGGGGTGGTGAGCAGTCATGAACAGTCACTTGGAATGGGCAATAAAACAAG
Source organism: Muntiacus reevesi (assembly GCF_963930625.1). Classification (NCBI taxonomy): domain Eukaryota; kingdom Metazoa; phylum Chordata; class Mammalia; order Artiodactyla; family Cervidae; genus Muntiacus; species Muntiacus reevesi. The sequence continues at coordinate 42,595,875 of NC_089250.1, read as the reverse complement.
ATTAATGGCTGAGAAAATATTGTTAAAAGTGTCTCTTGCCAAAAATTAGCATTGATTAAAAGGAAGAAAAATGTGGAAGAAGTTCATGACCCAAGAAGAATTACAGTTAGAAAAACCCCACAGAAGACATAATACATGGAAAGAAATAGATGCTCATGTTACCATCCCAAATTCTCCTCCACTGTTCTTCTCTGTGAACATTTCAGCAATTGTTTCCTCTCCACAACCCTAGCATACCAGCCCTTAGATTCGTGAACCACTGGATCTGATGGTCCACAGCCCATTCTCACAAGTGGAAGAAATGCAGGAGGTTCCCTCTCTCCTGGCCTCTCCCCTGGTTCTCTCCTCCTTGGACTCACTTCACAGCGATCTACTGAGTCAAGTATCAGTTTTCCATCTTCATCTGTTGGCAAATTTTGCTCCCCTGGCTGGAATAGAAGCAGTCTTTTTTTTTTTTTTTTTTTTTAAACATAGCATGATTATATTTTAATACACAACCAAAATACAAAACACCACAGAAAACTGACAGCAATAAAATATGGTATTTCATTTGCACTACACTAAGACATTGATATAGCAAGGAAAATGAAAGAAGAAAAATAAAAACAGAGCAAAATGAAATAACGCAAGAGATTGGTAAGGACTAAGCAAATATGAGATGACAGAACTGAACAGTAACAAAAGAAAAGGCCAATTTCTTTGTAACATCATGTTGCCAAAGAATAAAAATGTAACATTTATACAGTTTTAGGAAATATATCCATATAAACACTTGTAGATAAGATTGATGAAATCCTGTCTGCATAATAAAGGAAAATCTATTTTACTTTGGACTCGAAACTATAAATGTTGGCTATCCTTAGTCTTTACAGTTTCACTGGAATTATTTCAACAAATTAGTTGGATAAATTTACAATTTATATATAAACAATGTTTACTGCATAGAAAAATCTGTGGCTAGTATATACAGATCCCCCGAAATGCCATTTGTGTTAACTGATCAATAAACCCACAGGATGTGCACAAAATTTCAACAATAATTAGGTAACACAGACAGAGGTGGCAGAATCAGAGGAGGAAAAACAGCACTTAAGAAGTAAAATGTTACACTTAAAATTTTCCATATCCTTTGAAATCTTGAAAATTGTGATTTTTTTTATGAATCAATTTTAAATTTTCCTGTGATAAATGAAAAATTTAAATATACGCACTAATACTTTTGGGAGCATTGAAATGAAGCTTTGACATTACAAGGTCCTGAGCATCTTTGTGTAACAATGTCTCCATCATTCAAGCTCCTGAGATTCAGTCCAATAACAACAATGAAAACAGTCCACATGCCTGGTTACAATTCTCTCCAATCACCCTTTAGGTCACTTTCAAATTTGAGCCTTCTCATCCAGTTCTTCTGATCTACAGGGAGTGTTTGTTGCAATACAATAATGGGGAATTGCCATACATTATGAAGATTATTTTTTGGTTTTATGGAAGATGGTGGCAGAATCAACAGCATCAGTTCTCCTATGTAGTCATCACTTGAGAGGACACAGTCATTTTAGAGATGTTACAAAATAGTTTCCCCACACTTAGCCAGACAGCCAGGCATGTCTAGGACCTGGGCATCAAATCTCTTTGAGGTAGGTTTACAACACTCTAGATACTAATATTTGCAAACTGCTTTACAAATGGAGTTTTGAGCAATGTGTTTAGAAGGCAATTTTCCACTAATCTCATTCACTTACGTTTTGATAAATACAATTTTCCTATATTCTAATGGGGACTGTCAATGACTTATTTGAATTTTTTTTCTGCCTCTTTTACTTTCCTCTTGCAAAATACCTCTATTGTGCTGGGAGTGACTGTAAGTTATGCCTTATTTCTGGCATTAAAACTGCAAACTTTACCTGGGCTAAATATCAAACTTCCTTTTCCCTTTGAGCATCAGGTGCCCTAGGGCAGGCATATGAACCAGCAAGGCTCTCCTTAGGTTGATATGGAATGTGGAAGATCCAGACATGCTCTCAAATATTCATGACCATGAGGTTTGAGGCCCCAAGGCCATATTTGCCACCAATTCAAAAATGTTCAGTGAAAATAAAGTAAACCAAGAATAATGCCATGATAAGAGATAGAATAATGGAGCCATTTCTAAGAGTCCTGCAAGTCAACTTTCCTCAGTGTAGAGTACATCCTACACTATACTATGAAAAATACTTAAGTACTATGAAAAAAAGTACTGTGAAAAATCTTAAGTAGTTAAGTATCATGAAAAAAATATACTATGAAAAATCTTAAGTACTCAAGTAGTGACATATTATGAAAAATCTTAAGTCAACCATCCATGGAAGCCGATAGACATTGTGACACATGAAATAAGATAGAGGTGATCACACAAATTGCCAACCTTCAGAGCCACTGGAGTATGAATAAGATAGAGATCAACATAGTCCAGTTGAAGGCTTTTCAGTGACTTTTCCAAGGCTGATTGGACCAACTCTGGTTGAAGGGATGTGGACCAAAGCTGCAGAGGTTAAATAATAGAAGTTACGTTAAATGAAGGCAGTAGGTGATTTTGTTTATCTTGTTTCATTTAATGATTAAACATTATTGGTTAGACATGGATGACCACTGGGAAAAATGTTCCTTTTTTCCTAGAGTACCATTTTTTATCTAACCCACCCATGCAAACTTTATTATTTGATTGAACTTATCATCATTATCAGTACATCATTCATAATAGAATGAAATTAATCAAGATAAATAACATTATAAAATAATTATCATGCCTATCGTCTGAATTGTGTTTGATAGAGTGTAAAAGCACAAATTTAGTCTAATTCAACCAATCAGTCCTCTCAGAATTAATTAGCATTTTGTTTACACAACTGTAGGAAAAAAAAGTATTTTGAACATATTAACATGAGGAGGACATAATTCAAGACACTTTGGCTAGATCTTGTGTAATATACAAAGTGCCTCTCCTATTGTTCTCTCTTACACTTGGAGTTAAGAACTGAAGTTCAGAATGTGAAGAAATTTGAGAAACTCACCCAGATGATAAGGAAAGCTATAATCTATTCACACTTCTGTATGAATCCTTAGACCATACTAAATCACACTCCTCTGATCTAGGCTCAGAGAAGGAAAGTGACTTTAAAATTTGAACATGGCAGTGAAGAAAATTTCTATCACTTTCTATTTTTGGGCAGGGGAGGAGGAAACTACATTTAATATATAAATATGGGTGGAAAGAAAGCTGTATCAATAAACAGCATTCACCTAATTACTGATTCTATTACATAATTGTCACCTGCATACAACTAGTTGTGCACATGTGCACACACACAACACATAAAGCACCTTTGAAGTGTAGAATATGTCTTCTCTCTTCACAGTGCCATCGGCAATCTTGCTTCGAATGGCCTGGCCAACATGCTCTTCATTTTTGTACGCATGAGCACAGTCAATGTGGCGGAACCCAACCTCTAAAGCGAATTTGGTGACCTCCAGAGCTTCTCTCTTAGGAACAAAGCAACAAAGGTAGGAATTGAACATCCACATGATTAAGAAATTGCTGAGCCACAAGCTTTTATCTTCCTAAGAATCAACTTATCTTTGTGCTTTTGGTTCATTCTGCATGTGTGGTGATGAACCCATGATAGTTTTCCTGAACATTCCTGGTCAGTGATTAAATGGACGACCAGGAACCCTTCAATCCCAGGCGATCAGTGGTTGATCACAGGTATCAGACGACCTCAAGAAAAACTCCAGATTCAGTGATTTTTTGGGAAAAATTTGTAAGACTTAGCATAAAATTGTAGTCATGGATTCGATTTCGAGATGCTTGAAGCAAAATCCACAAAGAAATAAAGTAACTGGTAAAAGCATAAAGAAAGGAGTACGTCAAGGCTGTATATTGTCACCCTGCTTATGCAACATGCACAGTACATCAGGCAAAATGCTGGCCTGCACGAAGCATAAACTGGAATGAAGATTGCCAGGAGAAATATCAATAACCTCAGACATGCAGATGACACCACTCTCAGGGCAGAAAGTGAAGAGGAATTAAAGAGCCTCTTGAGGAAAGTGAGAGAGAAGAGTGAAAAAGCTGGCTTAAAACTCAACATTCAAAAAACTAAGATCATGGCATCTGATCCCATCACTGCATGGCAAATAGATGGAGGAACAATGGAAACAGTGACAGACCTTATTTTCTTGGGCTTCAAAATCACTGCAGATGGTGACTGCAGTCATGGAATTAAAAAATGCTTGCTTCTTGGAAGAAAAGCTATGGCCAACCTAAGTAGCATATTAGAAAGCAGAGACATTACTTTGCTAGCAAAGGTCTGTCTAAGCAAAGTCTGTTTTTTCCAGTAGTCATGTATGGATGTGAGAGTTGGACTATAAATAAAGCTGAGTGCTGAAGAATTGATGCTTTTGAACTGTGGTATTGGAGAAGGCTCTCGAGACCCTTGGACTGCAAGGAGATCAAACCAGTCTATCCTAAAGAAAATCAGACCTGAATAATCATTAGAATGACTGATGTTGAAGCTGAAACTCCAATAATTTGTGCATCTGATGTGAAGAACTGACTCATTGGAGAAGACTCTGATGCTGGGAAAGATTAAAGGTAGGAGGAGAAGGGAACAACAGAGGATGAGATGGTTGGATGGCATCACTGACTTGATGGACATGAATTTGAGTAAGCTCCAGGAGTTGGTGATGGACAGGGATGCCTGACATGCTACAGTCCATGGGGTCGCAAATAGTCAAACACTACTAAGCGACTGAACTGAGCTGAAAAGCATCAAGAGACCAGGTGAAAGCTTCTGGAACCTCTGTCTAAGTGAAGCCACATAGAACACACCAATTAAAATCTGTATCTAATCAAGTTGTACAAAGCGATGTTCTCATATAAGTATCCATTGTTAATGATTAACACAATCATGCTAATAACAGAATTGTCACCTCACATGGATAACTTTTGGCTGTGGGGAGAATACTTAATATCAGGTCTCTTAGCAAATCTCATGAATAGAATCCATTTTTTAAACTATATTTACCACACTCTACATTACATCTCACAACTTATAACTGGAGGTCTGTATCTGTGACCATTATCTTGCCATTTTCCCCAGCATGTACTCAGTTTCTGGTCACCATTTCTCTACTCTCTGCTTCTGAGTTTCACTTGTTTAGATTCCACCAACAAAGAGATTAGGCAGCATTTGTCTTCCTACTTCTGGCTTACTTCACTTAGGTTAACATTCTCAAGGTTCCTCCATGTTGTTGCAAATGGCAAAAAGGATAACTTCTTTTATAAAGGCTGAATAATATTCCATTTGTTTTTATGTGACTTAGAATCTTTCCTTTTTCAAGGAGGTAGATCCTTGGTCTAATTGCCCTCTTTTGGCTCTAGGCCCGGTTTTCCTTAAATGCAGGGGCACTCAGGGATGTATTGAGTAATGAACTGGTGAGCTTCAATAACAGCCTGAACCTTTCCCTACCCTCACTCCAATTTGCTCTACAGAGTAAACAAGCACTGTCTTCTATCTCCAAAGTAATTCTGAATATTTCCTTCTGTTTGTAGATGAAAACGGCGGGACTCAAACTTTAAGGACCAGTTCCTTGTTACAACCACATACTCTTAAGGACAAGATGGACAGCCAATTTTCTGGCTTCCAGTCTAGAGTCTTGTCCACTAGGCCCTCTTATGCACAAGGACTGAAGAGTATAGTAAAAATAAAATACAAACCCTACAATTGAAACCTTGCCTGAAAGAGTGTAGCTTACCCTCTCTAATGAAGCTATACTTTCCATTAGAAGAAGTTTCCAGGCAGAAACAGAAGTACCGGGCAAAACACTGGAGTGTTTCTTGCCTGGCACTGAGCAGGTATCTCACAGTAGAAAAGCAATCTCTCCCATTAGTTTTCAGTCACCTCATCTTCCAGACCTTCCACCTCAAATACTTCTCTGGATCATGTCTTTTTGGAGGAAGGAAAGTGTTCTGAAATTAATGAAACATACAGAGAAATCCCACCATTACAATGCCCCTCAAAGAAAAGCAGCTGACAGTCAGTGTTCTTGACAGCCGAGTCTCACCTCTCTGCCAAGCTGGGAGAGAGACGGAAACTAGAAGGGAACCCAGAGAAATCTGCAGATGAGCACAGCCTCAGACGGTGATGCGGAGTGGAGACTGGATACTTTCTCCTGTTTCACAGGGCATGGTTCCAGCCTGGTTATTGGAGCCACGCGATTCTCCCAGAGTCACACAGGAGATCAGTGGTTGACAACCCAAGTCCCCTTCCTCTCATGTCACATCCACTACTATTTATATCTCAACCCTAAACCACTACTCTTACCTCCTCAGGTGCAGAGGTTCCAAATCCCAGGATAGGAATGAAGTGGCCATCATTAAGCTTCACCCTCTGACATTGGGTTTCCATTGCCTGTTGCTCCTCTGAGTAAGCAGACTCTGATTTTTTTCTTCTGCCTTCACAGGTTATAAATAATAGGAAGGTAATGCCCCAGCTGCACTGTCCAATGTTAGCAGATCCATCGTAGGAGGAGCATGATTAAATCAGTTCCCATGGAGTAAGAAGAGAATTAAAGCCAGCTAATTTGCTTGGGTTTTTTTCTTTTTTTAATCAGTATAATCTTTTTTTTAAATTTGTTTCCAATTGAGCCATTTTTTTTTTCATTTATTTTTGTTAGTTGGAGGCTAATTACTTTACAATATAGTAGTGATTTTTGCCATACACTGACATGAGTCAGCCATGGATTTACATATGTTCCCCATCCTGATCCCCCCTCCCACATCCCTCCCCATCCCATCCCTCTGGGTCTTCCCAGGACACCAGCCCTGAGTACTTGTCTCATGCAAATATAATCTTAAGATACATTTCTATGAGGTTGGCTGAACAAGGATTAACTATATGTTAGACTAGAAACTTCCACATAGCAATCTTTTTTCATTTTTCTAATTATGAAGCTGAATCTTACAGTACAAATACACACATACAGAGAATCACACAATTTAAAGGAGTGATTAATAAGCATTTTTAAAAAATCTTATTCTTTCATAAAGAATGAAAACTTCAAATGAAAATAAATTTGCCTTTTATTTTTCCCACCAGTAAAATTATTTTGCTTTACAGACCTGACGGTGGTGAAATCCTGAAAAAGACACCAAAACCACACATTCTGGCTGGTTTTTGGATAACATGTGCAGTGTGCAAACAGACTCTTACAGGGATTATACCTTGAACTTAGTTATATAACTTTTAGAAAACTATCATAATGTAAGTTATGCATGTTTTATATACTTTGCTACTTTAATCAACCTTACCCATGAAAGAAAAACTTGTAAGCAAGTTAAATTATAACAACTTTGGGATGAATAAGGGAAATTGTGAGGCACTGATATCGTGAAATGTTGTGAAACCAAATAAAATTTAGAGTGACATGAGCAAAATGGTGGGCTAGGATGTATTGAATTTTCCCTTAGAAACATGAGAAAACAATCAGAACCCAGATGAAAAATGCCATATGAGTGCTAGAAAACAGTCAAACAAAATCTATGGCAACAAAGTAAACACACAAATATGAAAAATCCGGAACAGGATGGAAGGACATTTCGCAGTGGTTTTACTCACCTGTACCCTCCTCCCGCCTGGGGCAGTGCAGTCTTGATCTATAAAGAGCAGCGGCTCAGCTCCCTCATACCAGAGTGATCACAGAAAGCCTTAATGCAATGTTCCAACCTACTTGGGGACAGCCAGAAAATGAATGTCTGCTTTACCTAAAGAAGCTTAAACTGAAGAGCAGCTGGAGTGTCTCATTACAGCTGCAGGGGGACTATACATATATGGGACCAGGGACAAAGGATTAAGGGTGGAGACCTAGACTAGACCATGTAAAACCCTGAGGAGAACTGGCCTGTGGATTTGGGGGACATAGGGCATTCAAAAACAGTCATATATTCATGGGAATAAAATAGCCACCCATGGGCCAGGCAAGATGTTGACTCAGACATAAACTGAGCAGCCCTTAGCTTTCCTTTGGACTGATCCCAGGAAAGGAGCCTGCCAAGTTAACTAGCGAAGTCCAGTCATGACGTGGAGGAAATCAACCAAGAGTGAGTAGTTGCCTGTTGTTTCAGTACCCAATGATGAAGGCACACATGCACACAGGAACACACACACACACACACACACACACACACACATACACACACACACGACAGAAAGAAAAGAAGGAAGGAAGGAGAAAGAAAGAAAAAAAGAAAAAGGAAACCATGGTCCAGGAAAGGAAGATAATAAATCAGCACCGACTCTTCCTGAACAGTCACAGGAGCCACAGTTAGTGAACAGTGAGTGTCACACGCTGTCCTGGGGAGGAGTTCCAGGTGGGCAAGAGGACTCTGAGCTCAACTCCCCCAGAAGCACATTAGGGTCACATCTCCTGAAAACACACGACACCAGCAGGAAGCCTCGTCCACTCCAAGGCTGTACAGAATTGTCCTCACAGAGCTGGGTAGGAAGGGAAGAGAAACCGTCAGGTCAGGACTGAGCCCCCAGGAGGGCCCCAGATGAGAAGGGGGGACAGGGGCTCAGAGGTCCTCCCTGGAGAGACCCGTGTACACCACACACTGGGCACCGCAGCCCTGGGACGATCCCAGGAGGTCACGGCCCCATACTGCTGTGAACCCAGGGGGACCCAAAGTAGATCTGCAAGAACCTCAGCTCCAAACCCTAGATGGCCAAAGATTAGTTCAAGGATTAGTTCAAGGCATAAATCCAAACACCATAGAAAACATTCTGAGTTTAAGAGAGAAGAGGTGGTATTCAAGATAAACTCAATTATAGTGATTAAATATAAAAAAGCTCAATGTTGTATCAATAGGGAGGCATAACCAGGAATAATAATACGGAAATAGTAAACAAAAACTACTAAGGGATACCATGCAATGTCTGTCAGTTGAGCAAAGACAATGTGTGGTAAAGTGTTGACAGAAAATGTTATTCTATTCAGCTTTATCACAAATATGATTTGCAATGATTTTTTTTCCATCCTGTGGTTTGTGTTTCCCCCCTCTGGTAATTTGTTTCAGTGCGAAACAGTTTTGAATTTGGATAAAGATTAATAATAATTTTTTCTTTTATTGCCTGTACTTTTGGTGTCAAATCCCCCAAGTTGTGACCATATCCAATGATGAGAAACTTTTTCCAGAGGTTTTTCTCTGCAAGTTCCATACTTGTATATTGTATGTCTAGATTTTAGAAGCATTTGGAGTTGCTTTTTCTATAAGGTCAACTCCCAACTTCTTTTTGGATGTGGATATCTAGTTTTCCCACCACTGGTAGTTGAAAAGACTGTCCTTCATAACTGTATCTATCTATTTAAAACAGATGTCATTTAAGTTCATGCACACTCTGAAAGACCTGGGTTTCCCTTGTAGCTCAGTTGGTAAAGAATCTGCCTGCAATGAAGGAGGCCCAGGTTTGATACCTCAGTTGGGAAAATCCCCTGGAAAAGCAAATGGCAACCCACTCCAGTATTCTTGCCTGAGAAATCCCATGGACAGAGGAGCCTGGCGGGCTACAGTCCATGGGGTGGGTTGCAAAGAGTCGGACATGACTGAGAGGCTGACACTCCCCATTTACTGTAGGGTCAGTTTAATGAGGATCTCAGCTGTGCTTCTCTAGGAAACTCTTTGTCTCTTCTTCAATTCTGCATGACAATATCACTGGGTAGAAAGTCCTTGGCTGTAGATATTTTTATCCTTTCAGTATTTTAAATATATTATGTAACTCCATTCTGGCCTACAATATTTCGCTGCAAATCAATTGAGAGCCTTGTGGGGATTCCCTTACATGAGACTCAGTTTTTCTCTCGCTCCTTTTGAAGTTTTCTCTTTAATATTTGACAGCTTTAAGTCTTGGTGTGGGTCTCCTCGGTTTCATTTGTTTGGGACTCTCTGTATTTCTGGCACCTGGATGTCTTTGCCTTTCTTTAGGTTTGGGAAATTCTCTGTCATAATTTCATCAAATGCATTTTTCTGTGTCTTTCTCTCACTCTTCTCCTAGGACTACTGCTATGTGAATGTTACTACATTTGATGTTCTCCCAGGAGACCACGCTTGTGAAAAATTGATTTTTTTTTTTACTGTTCTGATTGAGTGATTTCCATTATTCCATCTTCTAGGTTGCTTATACATTATTCTGTATCAGCTAACCTGTTGTTAACTCTTTCAAAAATATTTCTATTTCATTTATTGTCTTATTCAGGTCTCGTTGAGTCTTTTTTATATTTTCTAGCTCTTTGTTGAAGTTCTCACTGTGTTTCTCTAGTCTTTTCAAAATATATTATTGTAACTTAACAGTGTTATATGCAATTCCTATGGTAACAACAAAGAAAATAAAATAGAGTATATGGAACATAAATATAAAAGAGATGTGAATCAAAGATGTCACTTTGAAAAATCATCTGAACATAAAGGAAAGTGGTAATGGAGGAAATAAGGAACTAAGTCACACCAAAAAATATAAAAAGACAAAGTATTTTCCTATCAGTTATTACTTTTAATGTAAATAAATTTAACTCCATGTTCAAATAGTATATTTTGTCAGAATAGATTTTTTAAAAATATATAGCATTTCTGTCATTATAAGTGATTTACTGTAAATCTAAGGACACAAATTCTTTGAAGCGAAAAAGTGACAAAAGACATTCTATGTACACAGTAACTAAAAGAGAGCTGGTGTGACCACACTCAGTTCAGTTTAGTCGCTCAGTCGTATCTGACTCTGCCACCTCATGAACTGCAATATGCCAGGCTTCTCTGTCCACCACCAACTCCCAAAGCTTTCTCAAACTCAAGTCCATTGAGTTGATGATGCCATCCAACAATGATCTCTTCCTCTGTAGTCCCTTTCTCTTCCTGCCTTCAATCTTTTCAAGCATCAGGGTCTTTTCCAAAGAGTCAATTCTTTGCATAAGGTGGCCAAAGTATTGGAGTTTCAGCTTCAGCATCAGTCCTTCCAATGAATATTCAGGACTGATCTCCTTTAGGATGGCCTGGTTGGATCTACTTGCAGTCCAAGGGACTCTCAAGAGTCTTCTCCAACATCACAGCTCAACAGCATCAATTCTTTGGTACTCAGCTTTCTTTATAGTAACTCACATCTATACATGACTATGGGAAAAATCCGAGCTTTGATTAGTCAGACCTTTGTTGGCAAAGTATTGTCTCTGCTTTGTAATATGCTACTTAGGTTGGCGATAGCTTTTCTTCCAAGGAGCAAGTGTCTTTTAAGTTCATGACTGCAGTCACCATCTGTGTGATTTTGAAGCCCAAGAAAATAAAGTCTCTCACTGTTTCCATTGTTTCCCATCTATTTACTGTGAAGTGATGGGACTTGATGCCATGATCTTACCCTTTTGAATATTGAGTTTTAAGCCAGTTTTTTCACTCTCCTGTTTCACTTTCATCAAGAGGCTCTTTAGGTCTTCTTCACTTTCTGCCATAGGGTTGTGTCATCTGTGTACCTGAGATTATTGATATATCTACTGACAGTCTTGGTTCCAGCTTGTGTTTCATCCAGCCTGGCATTTCACATAATATACTCTGCATATAAGTTAAATAAGCAGAGTGACATTATACAGTGTTGACGTGCTCCTTTCCCAATTTGGAACCAGTCCATTGTTTCATGCCCAGTTCTAACTGTTGTTTCTTGACCTGCATGTAGATTTTTCAGGTGGCAGGTAAGGTGGTCTTGTATTCCCTCTTGAAGAATTTCACACAGTTTGTTGTTATCTTCACAGTCAAAGGCTTTGGCGTTACCAATAAAGCAGAAGTAGATGTTATTCTGGAATTCTCCTGCTTTTTTGATGATCAAATTGGATGTTGGCAATTTGATATCTGGTTCCTCTGCCTTTTCGAAATCCAGCTTGAAGACCTAGAAGTTCACGTTTCACATACTATTGAAGCTTGGCTTGGAGAATTATGAGTGTTACTTTGTTAGCATGTGAGATCAGTGCACTTGTGTGGTAGTTTGAATGTTCTTTGGCATTGCCCTTCTTTGGGATTGGAATGAAAACTGACTTTTTCCAGTCCTGTGGCCACCTTGAGTTTTCCAAATTTGCTGGCATATTGAGTGAAGCACTTTAACAGCATTATCTTTTAGGACTTGAAATAGCACAAGTGGAATTCCATCACCTCCACTAGCTTTGTTCATAGGGATGCTTCCTAAGGCCTACTTGACTTCACATTTCAGGTTGTCTGGTTCTAGGTGAGGGATCACACCATCATTGTTATCTGGGCCATGAAGATCTTTCTTTCTATAATTTTTCTGTGTATGACAGAACATTTAAAGGGTTTAAAATAAAAATTTTGACAAGACAAAGAAGGATATTCTATACTGATAAATGGTCAATTCACTGAGAATATAGAGAAATTACAAACATAGATGGGCCAAACATCAGAGTTCCAAAATAGATGAAGCCAAGATAGATAGAATTGAAGGAGAAAATAGATACCACTATAACACTAGTTGGAGACATTAATATCTACTTTCAATAATCGATAAAACAACTAGACAGAAGACCAATGAGGAAATAGAGAGAGATGCTCTGAACAGCTGTATGCCAACACACTGAATAATCTAGCTGAAATGGAAATTTTCTAGAGACACACAGTCTATGAAGACAAAATCCTGAAGGAACAGAAAGCCTGAGTAGACTTATTCCTACCAAGCAGATTGAATCAGTAATTAGGAAACTCTCAAGAAAGAGAAATCCAGGGCCAGATGACCACACTAGTAAACTCTGCCAAGCATTTGTAGCAGAATTAACAGCAATCATTCTTAAATTCTCCAAAAAATATTCAAGAGGAAGGAATACTTTCCAACACATTCTATCAAGGCCAGCATTAGCCAGAGACCAGTCCCAGACAAAGATACTATAGAAAAATCAACTACAGACAGGTGTTTCAGATGATGATTGCTACAAAATTTCTCAATAAAATATGCAAAAATTGAATTCAGGAGCATACTAAAAACTATACATCATAACCAAATGAGACTCTTTCCTGGGCAACAACAGTGTACCTATTTATTTTAGTAAAGGCAATACACCACATTAACAAAAAGCAGGGGGAAATTCACATGATAATAGCAAGTGATGTGGAACAAATACCATGCCACAACTCAATATCCTTTTATGATAAAAAAAAATTTCAATAAACCAGAAATAGAAATAAGCTTTCTCAATATAATGAGGCCTATGCATAGATGACAGAGGAATAGGATGGGGAGACCACCTTCTCCTCCACAAATTCATCGAAAGAATATTTGAACACTGAGCGAATTCCACAGAACAACTTCTGAATGCTGGCAGAGGATATCAGGCACCCAGAAAGGCAGCCTAGTGTCTTCCAAAGGAGGTGGGACAAAATATAAAAGATAAAAAGAGAGGCAATTGATCTATATTTCTGTCTTTGTGCCAGTACCATACTGTCTTGATGACTGTGGCTTTGTAGTATAGTCTGAAGTCAGGCAGGTTGATTCCTCCAGTTCCATTCTTCTTTCTCAAGATTACTTTGGCTATTCGAGGTTTTTTGTGTTTCCATTCAATTGTGAAATTATTTGTTCTAGTTCTGTGAAAAATACCATTGGTAGCTTGATAGCTATCAATAGCTATTGCATTGAATCTATAGATTGCTTTGGGTAGTATAGCCATTTTGACAATATTGATTCTTCCAGTCCATGAACATGGTATGCTTCTCCATCTGTTTGTGTCCTCTTTGATTTCTTTCATCAGTGTTTTATAGTTTTCTATGTATAGGTCTTTTGTTTTTTTAGGTAGATATACTCCCAAGAATTTTATTCTTTTTGTTGCAATGGTGAATGTTATTGTTTCCTTAATTTCTCTTTCTGTTTTCTCATTGTTAGTATATAGGAATGCAAGGGATTTCTGTGTGTTAATTTTATATCCTGCAACTTAACTGTATTTGTTGATTAGCTCTAGTAATTTTCTGGTAGAGTCTTTAGTGTTTTCTATGTAGAGGATCATGTCATCTGCAAACAGCGAGAGATTTAATTCTTCTTTTCCTATCTGGATTCCATTTACTTCTTTTTCTGCTCTGATTGCTGTGGCCTAAACTTCCAAAACTATGTTGAATAGTAGTGGTGAGAGTCGGAACCCTTGTCTTGTTCCTGATTTTTGGGGAAAAGCTTTCAGTTTTTCACCATTGAGGGTAATGCATGCTGAGGGTTTGTCATATATAGCTTTTATTATGTTGAGGTATGTTCCTTCTATTCCTGCTTTCTGGAGAGTTTTAATCGTAAATGGATGTTGAATTTTGTCAAAGGCTTTTTCTGCATCTATTGAGATAATCATACAGTTTTTATCTTCCAATTTGTTAATGTGGTATATTACATTGATTTATTTGCGGATAATAAAGAATCCTTGCATTCCTGAGATAAAGCCCACTTGGTCATGGTGTATGATTTTTTAATATGTTGCTGGATTTTGTTTGCTAGAATTTTGTTAAGGATTTTTGCATCTATGTTCATCGGTGATATTGGCCTGTAGTTTTCTCTTTTTTTGTGGCATCTTTGTCTGGTTTTGGAATTACAGTGATGGTGGCCTCATAGGAAGAGTATGGTAGTTTACCTTCTTCTGCTATTTTCTGGAAGAGTTTGAGTAAGATAGATGTTAGCTCTTCTCTAAATTTTTGGTAGAATTCAGCTGCGAAGCCATCTGGTCCTGGAAAGCCCAGAGAGAAATAAATCCACGAAACTATGGACACCTTATCTTCGACAAAGGAGGCAAGGATATACAATGGAGAAAAGACAACCTCTTTAACAAGTGGTGCTGGGGAAACTGGTCAACCACTTATAAAAGAATGAAACTAGAACACTTTCTAATACCACACACAAAAATAAGCTCAAAATGGATGAAAGATCTAAATGTAAGACCAGAAACTATAAAACTCCTAGAGGAGAACAGAGGCAAAACACTCTCCGACATAAATCACAGCAGGATCTTCTATGACCCACCTCCCAGAATGTTGGAAATAAAAGCAAAAATAAACAAACAGGACCTAATGAAAATTAAAAGCTTTTGCACAACAAAGGAAACTATAAATAAGGTGAAAAGACAACTCTCAGATTGGGAGAAAATAATAGCAAATGAAGAAAAAGACAAAGGATTAATCTCAAAAATATATAAGCAACTCCTGAAGCTCAATTCCAGAAAAATAAATGACACAATCTAAAAATGGGCCAAAGATCTAAACAGACGTTTCTCCAAAGAAGACATACAGATGGCTAACAAACACATGAAAAGATGCTCAACATCACTCATTATCAGAGAAATGCAAATCAAAACCACAATGAGGTACCATTACATGCCAGTCAGGATGGCTGCTATCCAAAAGTCTACAAGCAATAAATGCTGGAGAGGGTGTGGAGAAAAGGGAACCCTCTTACACTGTTGGTGGGAATGCAAACTAGTACAGCCACTGTGGAGAACAGTGTGGAGATTTCTTAGAAAACTGGAAATAGAACTGCCATATGACCCAGCAATCCCACTTCTGGGCATACACACTGAGGAAACCAGATCTGAAAGAGACACATGCACCCCAATGTTCATCACAGCACTGTTTATAATAGCCAGGACATGGAAGCAACCTACAGGCCCATCAGCAGATGAATGGATAAGGAAGCTGTGGTACATATACACCATGGACTATTACTCAGCCATTAAAAAGAATTCATTTGAATCAGTTCTAATGAGATGGATGAAACTGGAGCCCATTATACAGAGTGAAGTAAGCCAGAAAGATAAAGAACATTACAGCATACTAGCACATATATATGAAATTTAGAAAGATGGTAAAGATAACCCTATATGCAAAACAGAAAAAGAGACACAGAAGTGCAGAACAGACTTTTGGACTCTGTGGGAGAAGGCAAGTGTGGGATGTTTCAAGCGAACAGCATCAAAACATGTATGTTATCTGTGGTGAAACAGACCATCAGCCCAGGTGGGATACATGAGACAGGTGCTCGGGCCTGGTGCACTGGGAAGACCCAGAGGGATTGGGTAGAGAAGAAGGTCGGAGGGGGTATCGGGATGGGGAATACATGTAAATCCATGGCTAATTCATGTCAATGTATGACAAAAACCACTACAATATTGTAAAGTAATTAGCCTCCAACTAATAAAAATAAATGAAAAAAAAAAAAAACCACAGTTTACCCAACTCTCAGAAAAAAAAAAAGAGAGAGAGAGAGACAAAGGAGGTAGAGACAGAGATCGATCTTGAGAAAGTGAAAGTGAAGTCGCTCAGTCGTGTCAAACTCTTTGCACCCCAATGAACTGTAGCCTACCAGTCTCCTCTGTCCATGGGATATATCAGGCAAGAGTACTGGAGTGGGTTGCCATTTCCTTCTCCAGGGGATATTCCCAACCCGGAGATTGAACCCTGGTCTCCTGCATTGCAGGCAGACGCTTTACCCTCTGAGCCACCAGAGAAGCAGTCTTAAAAAGGAGAGAAGTTTCCACACTCTCCGACATAAATCTCAGCAAGATCCTCTATGATCCACCTCCCATAATATTGGAAATAAAAGTAAAACTAAACAAATGGGACCTAATGAAACTTAAAAGTTTCTGCACTCCAAAGGAAACTATAAGTAAGGTGAAAAGACAGCCCTCAGATTGGGAGAAAATAATAGCAAATGAAGAAACAGACAAAGGATTAATCTCAAAAATATACAAGCAACTCCTGAAACTCAATTCCAGAAAAATAAATGACCCAATCAAAAAATGGGCCAAAGAACTAAACAGACATTTCTCCAAAGAAGACATACAGATGGCTAACAAACACATGAAAAGATGCTCAACATCACTCATTATCAGAGAAATGCAAATCAAAACCACAATGAGGTACCATTACACGCCAGTCAGGATGGCTGCTATCCAAAAGTCTACAAGCAATAAATGCTGGAGAGGGTGTGGAGAAAAGGGAACCCTCTTACACTGTTGGTGGGAATGCAAACTAGTACAGCCACTATGGAAAACAGTGTGGAGATTTCTTAGAAAACTGGAAATAGAACTGCCATATGACCCAGCAATCCCACTTCTGGGCATACACACTGAGGAAACCAGATCTGAAAGAGACACATGCACCCCAATGTTCATCACAGCACTGTTTATAATAGCCAGGACATGGAAGCAACCTAGATGCCCATCAGCAGATGAATGGATAAGGAAGCTGTGGTACATATACACCATGGACTATTACTCAGCCATTAAAAAGAATTCATTTGAATCAGTTCTAATGAGACGGATGAAACTGGAACCCACTAAACAGAGTGAAGTAAGCCAAAAAGATAAAGAACATTACAGCAATGCTAACACATATATATGGAATTTAGAAAGATGGTAATGATAACCCTGTATGCAAAACAGAAAAAGAGACACAGAGGTACAGAACAGACTTTTGAACTCTGTGGGAGAAGGTGAGGGTGGGATGTTTTGAAGGAACAGCCTGTATATTATCTGTGGTGAAACAGATCACCAGCCCAGGTGGGATGCATGAGACAAGTGGTCGGGCTTGGTGCACTGGGAGGACCCAGAGGAGTTAGGTGGAGAGGGAGGTGGGAGGGGGGATCGGGATGGGGAATACGCGTAACTCTATGGCTGATTCATGTCACTGTATGACAAAATCCACTGAAATGTTGTGAAGTAATTAGCCTCCAACTAATAAAAAAATTTTTTTTAAAAGAAAAAAGAAAAAACATAAAAAATTAAAAAATAAATTAAAAAGAGAGAGAAGTTTCCAAACACCAGCAAACACTCTCTCCGGTGTGTCTGGGGCAAGCCTTGGATCTCAGAGGACAAGATAACTGGTAGGAAAAATAAATAAATAATTAAAACCCACAAATTACCTGCCTAACAGCAACTCCCAATGGAGAAGCAGCCCAGATGCTCACATTCCCCACTAGCAAGCGGGAGGGGGATAGCGAGGAGCGGGCTGCATGGCTTCAGGTAAGGACAGGGCTTGAATGACGTGAGGGCAATCTGAGGGAACTATCTTGAGATAGCAACCCAGACTGTGGGATAGCAATAGCACGATCCCGTGAAAAGCCCTAACCTAAGACACCGCTGGGCACGCTCACAGAACAAAGGGCTGAGCAGAGCTAGCTGGCTGTGGACCGGCCCATGCCTCTCTGGAGACAGGCAGGCCAGAAGGGGGCAATTGCGGCCCCAGAGAGGCATCCTACACCAAACTGCAAGCAGGCTTCTCTGCTAATCAAGACTTCTTGAGATTCCGGACGATCGACCTCCGCAGGGAGGGTTGCAGCCAGTGACCAG
Organism: Muntiacus reevesi; assembly: GCF_963930625.1. Lineage (NCBI taxonomy): Eukaryota > Metazoa > Chordata > Mammalia > Artiodactyla > Cervidae > Muntiacus > Muntiacus reevesi. Next base: position 42,577,491 of record NC_089250.1, on the reverse strand, counting down.
CTCCCCAGAATAGACATATGGCACACCTAAGAAGGTGTGCCCGTTGTACACCCAGAAAACTGAGTGGTTGGAATGGGGGAGGGCATAAGCCGCAGCCTTCAACTGGGGGGGGACTACACACGCCACGGACCTGGTCACCTGAGCTGCTCAGACCTGGGATGGGTGCAAACCGCAGGCCAAACCAAATCTGCACCTTTGTGGAGTACCCGAGAACCTGAATCTGAGCGGCTTAGACCTGGGAAGTGCATGTGAACCAGGGCCCGCATCAGACAGTTCTTGGCAGAGCAACCTAGAGTCTGAGCAGTGTAGACTGGGAAAGCACACATACCGTGAGCGGGGGCAAACCCAGTGTGGCTAAATCACTGTGAGCAAACGCCAGTGATATTTGTTCACAATGTTCTCCCCTTCCCAAAGCAGGACTGAACAAACTAAAAAAAAAGTAAAGTGACCACCACCGAGCCACCTGTGGCAGGGCAGAAATTAGACTCTGAAGAGACCATTAAACAGAAGCTAAAATAAACAGAGAGAACCGCTTTGGAAGTGACAGGTGCAGATTAGAAACCTGTAGTTAGCACAGACTACAAAGGAAGGGGCCTATAGACCTTGAGAAGTACAAGCTGGACCAAGGAACTCTCTGAAGATGAACTGACCCCACACTATCTGCAACAGCTCCAGAGAAAGTCTTAGATATAATTTTACTACTATCATTTTTTAAATGAAAAAAATTTTTTTTAATCTTTTAATTCTATTTTTTTTATTTTGAAGTCCCCATTACTGCTTTAGTGTTCATTTTTATAACCTACTATTAACTTGCAAAAAAAAAAAAGACCGTATTTCTAAAACAAATTTCATATATATATATATATATATTATAATTTCTGTGACTTTGTTTTTTGTTTGTTTGTTTTTAATTTTTTTCTTTTTTTAATGTTGTATTTTTGGGAATCTAACCTCTACGCAAGATTTTTGATCTTTGCTTTTTGGTATTAGTTATCAACTTTGTACTTTTAAGAACCCAATCTTCAGTACCCATTTTCACTTTGGAGCAGGATCACTGGCCTGATTGTTCTCTCCCCCTTTTGACTCTCCTTTTTCTGCACCAGGTCATCTTTATCTCCCCCATCTCCCCTTTCTTCTCTACCCAACTCGGTGAATCTCTTTGTGTGTTCTGGACTGTGGAGAACACATAGGGAATTGATTACTGGCTGGATCTGTCTCTCTCCTTTTGATTCCTCCTTTTATCCTCCTGGCCACCTCTGTCTCCTTCCTCCCTCCTCTCTCTGTGTAACTCCGTGACCATCTCCAAGGGGTCCAGACTGTGGAGAGCACAGAGGGAAGTGATTACTGGTTAGCTTGCTCTCTCCCCATTTGATACCCCCTCTGTTCCTCCTGGTCACCTCTAACTCCCTATCCCCTCTTCTCTTCTCCATGTAACTCTATGTACCTCTCTGGGTGTCCCTGTGGAGAAACTTTTCATCATTAACCTAGATGTTTTATCATTAGTGCTGTATAGATGGAGAAGTCTTGAGGATACTGTAAGAATAAGATTGAAAACCAGAGGCAGGAGACTTAAGTTCAAATCCTGAGAATACCAGAAAACTCCTGAATCCAGGGAACATTAAATGATAGGAGCTCATCAAACACGTCCATACCTACACTGAAACCTAGCACCACCTGAGGGCCAACAAGCTGCAGAGCAAGACATACCATGCAAATTCTCCAGCAACACAGGAACCCTGAGCCTCAATATACAGGCTGACCAAAGTCACACCAAACCCACTGACATCTCAAAACTTATTACTGGACACTTCATTGCACTCCAGAGAGATGAAATCCAGCTCCACCCACCAGAATGCTGACACAATCTTCCCGAACCAGAAAACCTTGAGAAGCCACCCGTCCAACCCCACCCACAGTGAGGAACCTCCACAATAAAGAGGAAACACCAACTGCCAGAATACAGAAAGGCCACCCGAAACATAGCAATATAAACAAGGTGAAAAGGCAGAGAAATACCCAGCAGGTAAAGGAACAGGATAAATGCCCACCAATCCAAACAGAAGAGGAAGAGATAGGAAATCTACCTGATAAAGAATTCCAAATAATGATAGTGAAAATGATCCAAAATCTTGAAATCAAATTGAACTTACAGATAAATAGCCTGGAGACAAGGATCAAGAAGATGCAAAAAAGCTTTAACAAAGACCTAGAAGAAATAAAAAAGTCAATATATAATGAACATTGCAATAAATGAGATCAAAAGCACTCTGGAGGGAACGAACAGTAGAATAACAGAAGCAGAAGTTAGGATAAGTGAGGTAGAAGATAGAATGGTAGAAATAAATGGAACAGAGAGGACAAAAGAAAAAAGAATTAAAAGAAGTGAGGACAAGCTCAGAGACCTCTGGGACAATGATAAATGCACCAACATTCGAATCATAGGAGTCCCAGAAGAAGAGGACAAAAGAAAGACCATGGGAAAATACTTGACGAGATAATAGTTGAAAGCTTCCCTAAAATGGGGAAGGAAATAGCCACCCAAGTCCAAGAAACCCAGAGAGTCCCAAACAGAATAAACCCAAGGTGAAACACCCCAAGACACATATTAATCAAATTAACAAAGATCAAACACAAAGAACAAGTATTAAAAGCAGCAAGGGAAAAACAAGAAATGACACACAAGGGGATTCCCATAAGGATAACAGCTGATCTTTCAATAGAAACTCTTCAGGCCAGAAGGGAATGGCAGGACATACTTAAAGTCATGAAAGAAAATAACCTACACGCCAGATTACTGTACCCAGCAAGGATCTCATTCAAGTATGAAGGAGAAATCAAAAGCTTTACAGACAAGCAAAAGTTGAGAGAATTCACCACCACCAAATCAGCTCTTCAACAAATGCTAAAGGATCTTCACTAGACAGGAAACACAGAAAGGGTGTATAAACTCGAACCCAAAACAATGAAGTAAATGGCAATGGGACCATTCTTATCAATAATTACCTTAAGTGTAAATGGGTTGAATGCCCCCAACTGAAAGACAAATACTGGTTGAATGGATTAAAAAACAAGACCCCTATATATGTTGCCTACAAGAGACCCACCTCGAAACAAGGAATACATACAGACTGAAAGTGAAGGGCTGGAAAAAGATATTCCATGCAAATGGAGACCAAAAGAAATCAGGAGTAGCAAAATTCATATCAGATAAAGTAGACTTTAAAACAAGCGCTGTGATAAAAGAACAAGATGGACATTACATAATAATCAAAGGATCAGTCCAAGAAGAAGATATAGCAATCATAAATATATATGCACCCAACATAGGAGCACCACAATATGTAAGACAAATGCTAACAAGTATGAAAGGCAAATTAACAATAACACAGTAATAGTGGGAGACTTTAATACTCCACTCACACCTATGGATAGATCAACTAAACAGAAAATTAACAAGGAAACAGAAACTTTAAATGATACAATAGACCACTTAGACCTAATTGATATCTATAGGACAATTCACCCCGAAACAATGAATTTCACCTTTTTCTCAGGCACACGCAGAACCTTCTCCAGGATAGACCACATCCTGGGTCATAAATCTAGCCTTGGTAAATTCAAAATAATTGAAATCATTCAAAGCATCTTTTCTGACCACAATGCAGTAAGATTATATGACAATTACAGAGGAAAACTATTAAAAATTCCAACATATGGAGGCTGAACAACACACTGCTGAGTAACCAACAAATCACAGAAGAAATAAAAAATATGCATAGAAACAAATGAAAATGAAAAAACAATAATCCAAAACCTATGGAACACTGTAAAAGCAGTGGTAAGGGGAAGGTTCATAGCAACACAGGCTTACCTTAAGAAACAAGAAAAAGGTCAAACAAATAACCTTACTCTAACACCTAAAGCAACTTGAAAAGGAAGAAATTATGAACCCCAAGGTTAGTAGAAGGAAATACATCTTAAAAATTAAGGCAGAAATAACTGCAAAAGGAGCAAAAGAGACCATAGCAAAAATCAACAAAACCAAACGCTTGTTCTTTGAGAAGGTAAATAACCTTGAGGAACCATAAGTCAAACTCATCAAGAAACAAAGGGAGAAAAAAAATCAAATCAGCAAAATTAGAAATGAAAATGGAGAGATCACAACAGACAACACAGAAATACAAAGGATCATAAGAGATAATTATCAGCAACTATATGCAAATAAAATCAACAACTTGGAAGAAATGGACAAATACTTAGAAAAGTACAATTTTCCAAAATTGAACCAGGAAGAAATAGAAAATCTCAACAGACCCATCACAAGCATGGAAATTGAAACTGTAATCAGAAGTCTTCCAACAAACAAAGGCCAAGACCAGATGGCTTCACAGTTGAATTCTAGCAAAAATCTAGAGACGAACTAACACCTATCTTACTCAAACTCTGCCAGAAAATTGCAGAGGAAGTTAAACTTACAAACTCATTCTGTGAGGCCACCATCACCTTAATACCTAAATCTGACAAAGATGCCAAAAAATAGAAAACCATAAGGCCAATATCACTGATGAACATAGATGCAAACATCTTTAACAAAATTCTAGCAAACAGAATCCAACAACATATTAAAAAGATCATACATCATGACCAAGTGCGTTTTATCCCAGGGATGCAAGGATCCTTCAATACCCACAAATCAATCAATGTAATACACTACTTTAACAAACTGAAAAATAAAAACCATATGGTTATCTCAATAGATGCAGAGAAAGCCTCTGACAAAATTCAATATCCATTTATGATAAAAACCCTCCAGAAAGCAGGGATAGAAGGAACATACCTCAACATAATAAAAGCTATATATGACAAACCCTCAGCAAATATTATCCTCAAAGGTGAAAAATTGAAAGCATTTCCCCTAAAGTCAGGAACAAGACAAGGGTGCCCACTCTAACCACTACTCTTCAATATAGTTTTTGAAGTTTTGGCCACAGCAATCAATGCAGAAAAGGAAATAAAAGGAATCCAGATTTGGAAAGAAGAAGCAAAACTCTCACTATTCGCAGATGACATGATCTTCTACATAAAAACCCTAAAGACACCACCAGAAAATTGCTAGAGCTAATCAATGAATATAGTAAAGTTGCAGGATATAAAATTAACACACAGAAATCCCTTACATTCCTATACACTAACAATGAGAAAACAGAAAGAGAAATTAAGGAAACAATTTCATTCACCATTGCAACGAAAAGAGCAAAATACTTAGGAATAAATCTACCTAAAGAAACAAAAGACCTATATATAAAGAAATCCATAAAACACTGATGAAAGAAATCAAAGAGGACACAAATAGATGGAGAAATATACTGTGTTCATTGATCAGAAGAGTTAATATAGTGAAAATGAGTATGCTACCCAAAGCAATCTATAGATTCAATGCAATCCCTATCAAGCTATCAACGGTATTCTTCACAGAACTAGAACAAGGAATTTCACACTTCGAATAGAAATCCAAAAATCTCGAATAGCCAAAGCAATCTTGACAAAGAAGAATGGATCTGGAGGAATCAATCTGCCTGACTTCAGTCTCTACTACAAAGCCACAGTCATCAAGACAGTATGGTACTGGCACAAAGACAGAAACATAGATCAATGGAACAAAATAGAAAGCCCAGAGATAAATCCACACACCTATGGACACCTTACCTTTGACAAAGGAGGCAAGAATATACAATGGAAAAAAGACAACCTCTTTAACAAGTGGTGCTGGGAAACTGGTCAACCACTTGTAAAAGAAAGAAACTAGAACACTTTCTAACACCATACACAAAAATAAACTTAAAATGGATTATAGATCTAAATGTAAGGCCAGAAACTATAAAACTCCAAAAGGAAAACATGGGTAAAACTCTCTCTGACATAAACCACAGTAGGATCTCTATGACTCACCTCCCAGAATACTGGAAATAAAAGCAAAAATAAACAAATGGGACCTAAGTAAACTTAAAATCTTTTGCACAACAAAAGAAACTATAAGCAAGGTGAAAAGACAGCCTTCTGAATGGGAGAAAATAATAGCAAATGAAGCAAAAGCAAAGAATTAATCTCAAAAATATACAAGCAACTCCTGCAGCTCAATTCCAGAAAAATAAAAGACCCAATGAAAAAGTGGGCCAAAAAACTAAACAGACATTTCTCCAAAGAAGACAAACAGATGGCTAACAAATACATGAGAAGATGCTGAACATCACTCATTATCAGAGAAATGCAAATCAAAACCACAATGAGATTCCACTACATGGCAGTCAGAATGGCTGCTATCAAAATGTCTACAAGTAATAAATGCTGGAGAGGGTGTGGAGAAAAGAGAACCCTCTTCCACTGTTTGTGAGAATCCAATCTAGTACAGCCTCTATTGAGAACAGTGTGGAGATTCCTTAAAAAACTGGAAATAGAACTGCCATATGACCCAGCAATCCCACTTCTGGGCATACACACTGAGGAAACCAGAATTGAAAGAATCACATGTACCCCAATGTTCATCGCAGCACTGTTTATAATAGCCAGGGCATGGAAACAACCTAGATGCCCATCAGCAGACAAATGGATAAGGAAACTGTGGTACATATACACCATGGAATATTACTCAGCCATTAAAAAGAATACATTTGAATCAGTTCTAATGAGGTGGATGAAACTGGAGCCTATTATACAGAGTAAAGTAAGCCAGAAAGAAAACATCGATACAGTAAACTACGCATACATGTTGAATTTAGAAAGATGGTATTGATAACCCTGTATACGAGATAGCAAGAGAGACACAGAAGTATTGAACAGTCTTTTGGACTCTGTGTGAGAGGTTGAGGGAGGGATGATATGGGAGAATGGCATTGAAACATGCAAGTTATCATATGTGAAACAAATCGCCAGTCCAGATTTCATGCATGAGACAGGGTGCTCAGGGCTGGTGCACTGGGATGACCCAGAGGGATGGGATGGGGAGGGAACTGGGAGGGGGGTTCAGGATGGGGAACACATGTATACCCACGGCAGATTCAAGTCAATGTATGGCAGAACCAATACAATGTTGTAAGGTAAAATAAATTAATTAATTAATTTTAAAAAATGAAGCCTATACATGAAAAACCACAACTCATATCAGATTCAGTGATAAAAGACTGAAAGCAGGGGGAGGAGCCAAGATGGCGGAGGAGTAGGATGGAGAAACCACTTTCTCTCCTAAAAATTCATCAAAAGAACAACTGAACACAGAGCAAACTTCACAAAACAACTTCTGATCGCTAGCTGAGGTCATCAGGCGCCCAAAAAAGCAGCCAATTGTCTTCGAAAGGAGGTAGGACAAAATATAAAAGATAAAAAGTGAGTCAAAAGAGCTAAGGACGGAGATCCGTCCCGGGAAGGATCTTAATAGAGGACATTTCCAGACACCGGGAAACCCTCGCACTGGCGGGCCTGGGGGAAGTGTTTGAATCTCAGAGTTTGAATCTGACTGGGAGGGATACAATAAATAAAACCCACAGATTATAAGCCTAATAGCAACTCCCAGCAAAAAAGTACCCCAGACGCCCGCATCCGCCACCAGCAAGTGGGGGCGGAACGGAGAGGAGAGGAGAGGAGCGGGCGGCATTGCTTGGGGCAGGGTCTGGGGCCTGAGTGCCCTGAGGACAATCGGAGGGAGCTTTTGTGAGTTCCCAGCTTGAAATGTGGGAGAGCAAAAGAGAGAGAGAAAATTAACCGGCCCGAACACACTGCCGGCTGCTCACAGAACAAAGGGACCGAGAAAGTCCTGAGAAGAGCTCGCAGGCTGCGGACCGGCCCAGCCCCGCTGGAGGCAGGAGGCAGGGGGGAGGGGAAGGGGCAGGCTCTGCCCCAAGGACCTCATCCCCTACCACACTGCAAACAGGCCTTCACCTTCTAATAAAAGTCCTCCCGAGATTCTGGATGGTCGACATCCGCCGAAGGGTCGTGGCTAAACACGGTACACGCGCCCGGCCGGTGCGGAAGGGGATTGGGGCTGGGGACGCGGAAGGCAGAAGGCGCACGACCCGACTGGCGCGGGCGGAAACTGAGGCTGGGATCGTGCAGGACAGAAGACGCGCCACACCCGGGGAGAGAGCGCCCGACAAGCGCCTGGCTGCCTGAGCCACTCGGGCGGCGTAGGGACAAAACGCAGGCGCAGCTTTGTATACCGCGCTTTTGTGAATCACCCGAGGGCTGGAACCGCGCACAGCGTGGGGCGCGCTCCATGCAGAGCAGCCGGGAGCCTGAGCAGCCCAAATGGAGAAAATAGCGCCGGTCCCTCCGCGGAGCGCCAGCCCCTTCCCGCAGCGCCGGCCCCTCCCTGCAGCGCGACGGAACTAGCTACCTGAATAAGAATCCACCTCCGCCCGCCTGTGTCAGGGCAGAAATTAGGCGCGGAAGAAACCGGCAACAGAAGCCAAGTAAACAAAGGGAACCGCTTCAGAAGGGACCAGCGCAGCAGATTAAAATCCCTGAAGAAAACACCGACTTCACCGGAAGGGCCTGTAGATATCGAGAACTGTAAGCTGGAACGAGGAGATATCTGAAACTGAGCCAAACCCACACTGACCACAACAGCTCCAGAGCAATTCCTAGATACATTTTTTTCTTTTTTTTTTTTTCTTTTCTTTTTTTAAGTAAGAAAAAAAATTTTTTTTTCTTTTTTCTCTTTTATTTTCCTTTAAAATTCCCTATTACTCCCCCATCACTCCTTAACTTTCATTTTCATAGATTTTTATGATTTTTTTAATTAGGTACACAATTTTTTTTCTTTTTTTCTTTTTTTTTCTTTTTTCTTTTTCTTCTTTTTCTTTTTTTTCTTTTCTTTTTTCTTCTTCTCTTCTATTTTCTATTTTGCTTTTTCTCTTATTTCTTTTAAACTCCTCTAGTACTCCTCTTACTACTCCTTAATTTTCATTTTCAATACACTATAACCTTACAGGAAGAAAAAGAAAGAAAAAAAAAGAAGAGAAGCCCTATTTTTAAACCAAACTTCATATATATTTCTAAATTTTTTGGGTATGTTTTGGTTTTTGCTTTTAATGTAGTATTTTTAAGAGTCTAACCTCTACTCTAGATTTTTAATTTTTGTTTTTCAGTATATGATATAAATTGTGAACATTTAAGAATCCAATATTCAGCTACCATTTTTATTCAGGAGTGTGTTGATTATTCTCTCCCAATCTTGACTCTCTATTTTCTACCTCAGAACACCTCTATTTCCTCCTTTCCCCTTCTCTTCCCAATCCAATTCTGTGAATCTTTGTGGGTGTCTGGGCTACGGAGAACACTCTGGGATCAGACAACTCCGTAGATCTGTCCCTCTCCTCTTGAGTTCCCCTTTTTCTCCTCCTGCTCATCTCTATCTCCCTCCTCCCTCTCCTCTTCCTCATGTAACTCTGTGAACCTCTCTGGGTGTCCCTAACGGGGAAGAAACTTTTCACCATTAACCTAGAAGTTTTATTATCAGTGCTGTATGGTTAAAGAAGTCCTGAGACTATAGGAAGAATAAAACTGAAATCCAGAGGCAGGAGACTTAAGTCCAAAACTTGATAACTCCAGAAAACTCCTGAATACATGGATCTTTAAGTAATAAGTGAACGTCCAAAAGCCTCCATACCTACACTGAAACCAACCACCAGCCAAGAGCCAATAAGTTTTAGAGCAAGACATACCACGCAAATTCTCCAGCAACACAGGAACATAGCCCTGAACGTCAACATACAGACTGCCCAAGGTCACACCTAACACATAGACCCATCTCAAAACTCATTACTGGGCACTCCATTGCTCTCCAAACAGAAGAAATCAAGATTCACGCACCAGAACACTGACGCAAGCTTTGCTAATCAGGAAATCTTGACAAGCCAATCGTCTAACCCCATCCACTGGGTAAAACCTCCACAAAAAAAAAAGGAACCATAGACCTCCAGAATACAGAAAGCCCACTCCAGACACAGCAATCTAAAAAAGATGAAAAGGCAAAGAAATACCCAACAGGTAAAGGAACATGAAAAAAGTCCACCAAGTCAAACAAAAGAGGAGGAGATAGGAAATCTACCTGAAAAAGAATTTAGAATAATGATAATAAAAATGATCCAAAATCTTGAAAGCAAAATGGAGTTACAGATAAATAGCCTGGAGACAAAGATTGAAAACATGCAAGAAATGTTTAATAAAGACCTAGAAGAAATAAAAAAGAGTCAATTAAAAATGAATAATGCAATGAATGAGATCAAAAACACTCTGGAGGGAACCAAGAGTAGAATAACGGAGACAGAAGATAGGATAAGTGAGGTAGAAGATAGAATGGTGGAAATAAATGAAGCAGAGAGGAAAAAAGAAAAAAGGATCAAAAGAAATGAGGACAACCTAGGGACCTCTGGGACAATGTGAAATGCCCCAATATTCGAATCATAGGAGTCCCAGAAGAAGAAGACAAAAAGAAAGGCCATGAGAAAATACTCGAGGAGATAATAGCTGAAAACTTCCCTAAAATGGGGAAGGAAATAGCCACCCAAGTCCAAGAAACCCAGAGAGTCCCAAACAGGATAAATGCAAGGCAAAACACACCAAGACACATATTAATCAAATTAACAAAGATCAAACACAAAGAACAAATACTAAAAGCAACAAGGGAGAAACAACAAATAACACACAAAGGGATTCCTATAAGGATAACAGCTGATCTATCAATAGAAACCCTCCAGGCCAGAAGGGAATGGCAGGACATACTGAAAGTAATGAAAGAGAATAACCTACAACCTAGATTACTGTACCCAGCAAGGATCTCATTCAGATATGAAGGAGAATTCAAAAGATTTACAGACAAACAAAAGCTGAGAGAATTCAGCACCACCAAACCAGCTCTTCAACAAATGCTAAAGGATCTTCTCTAGACAGGAAATGCAGAAAGATTGTATAAACGTGAATCCAAAACAACAAAGTAAATGGCAACGGGTCCACACCTATCAATAATTACCTTAAATGTAAATGGGTTGAATGCCCCAACCAAAATACAAAGATTGGCTGAATGGATACAAAAACAAGATCCCTATATATGCTGTCTACAAGAGACCCACCTCAAAACCAGAGACAAATACAGACTAAAAGTGAAGGGCTGGAAAAAAATATTTCACACAAATGGAGACCAAAAGAAAGCAGGAGTCGCAATACTCATATCAGATAAAATAGACTTTCAAATAAAGGATGTCAAAAGAGACAAAGTAGGACACTACATAATGATCAAAGGATCAATCCAAGAAGAAGATATAACAATTAAAAATATATACGCACCCAACATAGGAGCACCGCAATATGTATGGCAAATGCTAACGAGTATGAAAGAGCAAATTAATAGTAACACAATAATAGTGGGAGACTTTAATACCCCACTCACAACTATGGATAGATTAACTAAACAGAAAATCAATAAGGAAACACAAACCTTAAATGATACAATGGACCAGCTAGACCTAATTGATATCTATAGGACATTTCACCCCAAAACAATCAACTTCACCTTTTTCTCAAGTGCACACGGAACCTTCTCCAGAATAGATCACATCCTGGGCCATAAATCTGGTCTTGGAAAATTCAAAAAAATTGAAATCATTCCAGTCATTTTTTCTGACCACAGTGCAGTAAGATTAGATCTCAATTACAGGAAAAAAAAATGTTAAAAATTCAAACATATGGAGGCTAAATAACACGCTTCTGAATAACCAACAAATCATAGAAGAAATCAAAAAAGAAATCAAAATATGTATAGAAACGAATGAAAATGAAAACACAACAACCCAAAACCTATGGGACACTGTAAAAGCAGTGCTAAGGGGAAGGTTCATAGCATTACAGGTTTACATCAAGAAACAAGAAAAGAGCCAAATAAATAACCAAACTCTACACCTAAAGCAATTAGAGAAGGAAGAAAAGAACCCCAGGGTTAGCAGAAGGAAATAAATCTTAAAAATTAGGGCAGAAATAAATGCAAAAGAAACTAAAGAGACCATAGCAAAAATCAACAAAGCTAAAAGCTGTTTTTTTGAAAAAATAAACAAAATTGACAAACCATTAGCAAGACTCATTAGGAAACAAAGAGAGAAGAACCAAATTAACAAAATAAGAAATGAAAAGGGTGAGATCACAACAGACAACACTGAAATCCAAAGACTCATAAGAGACTACTACCAGCAGCTCTATGCCAATAAAATGGACAACTTGGATGAAATGGAAAATTGTTAGAAAAGTATAACTTTCCAAAACTGAACCAGGAAGAAATAGAAGATCTTAACAGAACATCAGAAGCAAGGAAATCGAGACTGTAATCGGAAATCTTCCAGCAAACAAAAGCCCAGGACCAGATGGCTTCACAGCTGAATTCTACCAAAAATTTAGAGAATAGCTAACACCTATCTTACTCAAACTCTTCCAGAAAATTGCAGATGAAGGTAAACTTTCAAACTCATTCTATGAGGCCACCATCACCCTAATTCCAAAACCAGACAAAGATGCCACAAACAAAGAAAACTACAGGCCAATATCACTGATGAACATAGATGCAAAAATCCTTAACAAAATTCTAGCAAACAGAATCCAACAACATATTAAAAAAATCATACACCATGACCAAGTTGGCTTTATCCCAGGAATGCAAGGATTCTTTATTATCTGCAAAACAATCAACATAACACACCACATTGACAAACTGGAAGATAAAAACCATATGATTATCTTAATAGATGCAGAGAAAGCCTTTGACAAAATTCAACACTCATTTATGATTAAAACTCTCCAGAAAGCAGGAATGGAAGGAACATACCTCAACATAATAAAAGCTATATATGACAAACCCACAGCAAGCATCACACTCAATGGTGAAAAATTGAAAGCATTTCCCCTGAAATCAGGAACAAGACAAGGATGCCCACTCTCACCACTACTATTCAACATAATGTTGGAAGTTTTGGCCACAGCAATCAGAGCAGAAAAAGATATAAAAGGAATCCAGATAGGAAAAGAAGAAGTGAAACTCTTGCTGTTTGCAGATGACATGATCTTCTACATAGAAAACCCTAAAGACTCTTCCAGAAAATTACTAGAGCTAATCAATGAACACAGTAAAGTTGCAGGGTATAAAATTAACACACAGAAATCCCTTGCATTCCTATATACTAACAATGAAAAAACAGAAAGAGAAATTAAGGAAACAATACCATTCACCATTGAAACAAAAAGAATAAATACTTAGGAGTATATCTACCTAAAGAAACAAAAGACCTATACACAGAAAACTATAAAACATTGATGAAAGAAATCAAAGAGGACACAAAAAGATGGAGAAACATACCGTGTTCATGGATTGGAAGAATCAATATTGTCAAAATGGCTATTCTACCCAAAGCAATCTATAGATTCAATGCAATCCCTATCAAGTTACCAACGGTATTTTTCACAGAACTAGAACAAATAATTTCACAATTTGTATGGAAATACAAAAAACCTCGAATAGCCAAAGTAATCTTGAGAAAGAAGAATGGAACTGGAGGAATCAACCTGCCTGACTTCAGACTCTACTACAAAGCCACAGTCATCAAGACAGTATGGTACTGGCACAAAGACAGAAATATAGATCAATGGAACAGAATAGAAAGCCCAGAGGTAAATCCACGAACCTATGGACACCATATCTTTGACAAAGGAGGCAAGGATATACAATGGAAAAAAGTGGTGCTGGGAAAACTGGTCAACCACTTGTAAAAGAATGAAACTAGAACACTTTCTAACACCATACAGAAAAATAAGCTCAAATTGGATTAAAGATCTAAATGTAAGACCAGAAACTATAAAACTCCTAGAGGAGAACATAGGCAAAACACTCTCCGACATAAATCACAGCAAGATCTTCTATGACCCACCTCCCAGAATATTGGAAGTAAAAGCAAAAATAAACAAATGGGACCTAATGAAAATTAAAAGCTTTTGCACAACAAAGGAAACTATAAGTAAGGTGAAAAGACAGCCCTCAGATTGGGAGAAAATAATAGCAAATGAGGAAATAGACAAAGGATTAATCTCAAAAATATACAAGCAACTCCTGTAGCTCAACTCCAGAAAAATAAAAGACCCAATCAAAAAATGGGCCAAAGAACTAAACAGACATTTCTCCAAAGAAGACATACATATGGCTACCAAACACATGAAAAGATGCTCAACATCACTCATTATCAGAGAAATGCAAATCAAAACCTCAATGAGGTACCATTACACGCCAGTCAGGATAGCTGCTATCCAAAAGTCTACAAGCAATAAATGCTGGAGAGGGTGTGGAGAAAAGGGAACCCTCTTACACCATTGGTGGGAATGCCAACTAGTACAGCCACTATGGAAAACAGTGTGGAGATTTCTTAGAAAACTGGAAATAGAACTGCCATATGACCCAGCAATCCCACTTCTGGGCATACACACTGAGGAATCCAGATCTGAAAGAGACACGTGCACCCTAATGTTCATCACAGCACTGTTTATAATAGCCAGGACATGGAAGCAACCTAGATGCCCATCAGCAGATGAATGGATAAGGAAGCTGTGGTACATATACACCATGGAATATTACTCAGCCGTTAAAAAGAATTCATTTGAATCAGTTCTAATGAGATGGATGAAACTGGAGCCCATTATACAGAGTGAAGTAAGCCAGAAAGATAAAGAACATTACAGCATACTAACACATATATACGGAATTTAGAAAGATGGTAACGATGGCCCTATATGCAGGGCAGAAGAAGAGACACAGAAGTACAGAACAGACTTTTGAACTCTGTGGGAGAAGGTGAGGGTGGGATGTTTTGAAAGAACAGCATGTATATTATCTGTGGTGAAACAGACCACCAGCCCAGGTGGGATGCATGAGTCAAGTGCTCGGGCCTGGTAGGCTGGGAAGACCCAGAGGAATCGGGTGGAGAGGGAGGTAGGATGGGGGACCGGGATGGGGAATACGTGTAACTCTATGGCTGATTCATATCAATGTCTGACAAATCCCACTGAAAAATAAAATAATAAAATAAAATAAAAAGCAAACAAAAAAAAAAAAAAAAAAAAGACTGAAAGCATTTCTGGTTAATATCAGTAATATAATATTTTTACCAGTTTTTACCACTCATGGTAAACATACAATCATCAGTTTCAGCTATAGTAATAAAAGAAACAAAAAATAATATGCATTCAAAAGTAATAAAATTATCTCTGTTCTGAGATGGCATGATCATTTATGTAGAAAACCATAAAGATAAAACAAAAAACTGTTACAGCTAATAAATAATTTTAGCAGAGGTGTAGGATGCAATATCAAAACAGAAAAGTCAGTTACATTTCTATACCCTAAGAATGTAAATTTGTATGTAAATCTTAAAAGAAAAACTGTAAAGCAATTCCACTGGGGGAAAAAATGAAAAAATAATGCATTTGGAAATAACCAAAAAGGCAAAAGAAATGAGTAATCAACAATATAAAATTTGTTTGAAGGAAGTAAAGAGAAAAATATATGGAACAACAACCATGTTTCATGAATGAAAGACTTAATATTAAGATGACAAAACTAATCAAAGCGATCTGCACTTTCAATTGAACTTTATATATGCCAACAATATTCGGAGGAAGGGGAAGTAGAAAAACTAACCCTAAAATGCATCTGGAATTACAGAGGACCCTGAGTTGACAAAACAATTTTGAAAAGGAAGAAGTAAATCTTGGAAAGCAGAAAGTAAAGAAACAACAGAGAACAGAATTTTATTTCTCACAATTTGAGCTTTCATAATTAAGTACAAAGCTACTATAATCAAAACTGTGGGTAATGGCATAAAGACAGATATAAAGACTAATGAATTAGAACTCATACAGAAATAAGCGCAAACATAATATATGATAATTGACAAGGTTGCAAATACCTTTTACGGGGAAAAGTCAGTCTTTTTAACAAACAGTGCTGAATAAACTTCATATCTGTATTCAAAATAAAGAAGCTACCGATTAACTTTCATCACACACAAAACCACACACACACACACACACCAAAATGCATCAAAGACCTAAGCATACAAGACACAAATATGAAACTCTTAGGAGAAAAGCTAGAGGGAAGGCTTCAGGACATTAGATTTAATGTTTCATAATAAGCACAGGCAAAAGACAGATAAATAAATTTTGTCAAAATTCAGAATACTTTACACATATTCCCCATCCCGGTCCCCCATCCTACCTCCCTCTCCACCCGATTCCTCTGGGTCTTCCCAGCCCACCAAACCCGAGCACTTGACTCATGCATCCCACCTGGGCTGGTGGTCTGTTTCACCACAGATAATATACATGCTGTTCTTTCGAAACATCCCCTCACCTTCTCCCACAGAGTTCAAAGAAATTATCAAGAGACTGAAAAGACAATCCACAGAAAGGGAAAAAAACTTCGCAAATTGTATTTCTGATAAAGCTGAATAGCGCAGAAATTCCTGGAAACACCTTAAAAACCTTATTTCAAATTGCTGGGCTTGGTGTTCTTTACTTTTTAATCCTTAATATGTCCATGATTAAACTTTTGATTATCCCTGCCTAGTGATGCAAAATGTAAAGTGTTTTTATTTCCTCACTCTTTCTGAGTTTGTCTTGGCTACCGCCATTTCTCTTCCCTACTGAATTCAAATCATTTTCTAAGAGCATTTGGATTTATACCTTGAACTAGTCCTAGGGTTTCCCAACCAGCAGACATGGACATGGTAGAAAGTGTGACAGTCTCTGTGTGAACAGCCAACACATAGGAAAGGAAACACATTCTTCCACAAATATCACACAAAACACTGTCGTGTATTCTCTCCATACCCTCCAGTACCAACTTCTGTTTCTGTTTGACTTCAATTTTCTACACAGTGCATCCCAAACCATAGTAATTGTGTGAACAGGATGATGGTAAGCTCCAAGTAACGGTGGCCCAGATGCTCTGGTCATGTTCCCCAGTTCCTGCTTCTGTTCTCTCCCCTCCATGTCTCAGAACCACCACCTGTTCTTCATCTTTGTATTCTTGCACTTACCAAATCCCAGAGTTTGAGGGAACTTGAAGTCCTGTCACAATCAGAGGATAAGTGTGATCAGATCACAACAGGAATAAAGTGCTACATCAATAAACATCATCTTTTTATAGAAGGAGTTGATAATAATGTATAAGAAATGCTCAGATTCTCAAACAAGCATTCAAAGAGCTCTTTGTAGGTAACGTGCATTTCAATATCTGCTGGGTGTTCATCCAATCCATCTTCATTGAAAACACAGTCTTTATGTCCTGAAGCAAGTACATCTATTGTTCTTGATCTGGTAACTAGAAAACTCTTCTCACTATAGTGTTCATGATTTCCACCCACAAATTCAGATGAGTGGGAAGGAATCACAGTTTTTCATTTTGTTTGGAATTGATATCTTTGTGGCTATTTCAAACATGATCTTTCATGGAAATGGTAGCTGAAGAACACACTCTATTCTAGATACAGAACCAAGACTTGGGAGCACCCCATCATCAGGGATTAGCTCCATGGAGACACCCATTGTCCCAAGTTCTTTGTGCATTCAAGTCCAGGTGCCTGAATGGTGGTCAGCTCAGCTCCAGAGGAAAAAGAGGGCTACTGCTTTGAGGTCTCAGCATCTAATTGTTGATATAAAAGAGAAACAAGTGAGAACGTTTTAACGGAATGGCCTATACGAGTGCATGAATGGAGGACAGCTTGGGACCATGCTGGGAGAAAAGACCTCCCCATCAGAAGACCCTTTTTTGATTCTCCAGACCACAAAGAGTCTCTCTTAGATGGTATCTGGAAGATTTCATGTGAATTTTGCACAGTAGAAACAGATATCAAGGACTATTGTTCAAATATACAGAAATTCAAGTCATTTATCTTATTATTTGTTCACAAACTCTTGAAATTGCTTTCAATAAACACTGTGGTCTTCATCTCTAAAACTTCTTTAGTTTTCCCTTTCGGGGAAGAACCCTGACCTTGTGGATACATGACATATCTAATGTACACAACAAATTTGGTGGATCCACAGAAGACAGCTCAATCATTACTCACCATCCAGAAAACACCAGATTTACTGTCACATATATGTAACAATAAAAAGGCAAGGCATTTTCTGTACCTCAGCATTTATTTGCCACAGAAACTGTATGCACTGCAGAAAATAAGATGAAAAAAGAGTCTGTGATCTCCTGGTTTTCAGAAATTAACTAAAACAATATCCACTGTCCTTTCCAAAGCATGGTAAACTGCTCAAGGCTGAGGTCTGTGAAGGAGTAGAGGTAAAAATAAAAATGATCTTAATCACAGACACACCTGATGCAAAATGCCATGCCGATGGAGCAATAGCATCAATTATACTCCTCAACATACTGGTGCATATATGTTAACCAATGGTATATTCTCTTTCTGTATTGACCCCTTCAACACTCTGTAATGCTCTTCTGTGTCCTTTGTTATAGACTGTATTTTAGAGTTTATTTTGTCTGATATAAATGTTTCCACCCCTCACTGTCTCATCATTTTCATTTTCATGAAATGTCTTTTTCATCCCTTTGCTGACAGTCTCTTTATCTAAAGACACATATCTCTGCAGTCAGTCTCTTGTAAGCAGCATATAGATGAACTTGTGTGTTATTATTATTATTATTATTATTAATCAATCAATCAGCCAATCCATCTTTTGACCAGATAGCTCATTCCATTGCCTTTTAAGGTGATTATTGATAGGATTGTACTAATTGCCATTTTGTCACTTTGTTTTGTGTTTTCTTTCCTCTAGTTTTGTGTTGTTCTTTTATTCTCCTTTGCCTGGCCTCTTGATGAAGGTAAAAGAGGAGAAAGAAAAATCTGGCTTAAAAATTCAACTTTCAAAAACAGTTCATGGCATCCAGTCCCATCAGTTCATGGCAAATAGATGGGGAGAAATGAAAACAGTGACAAAAATCACTTGGATTTTTCTTGGGCTCCAAAATCACTGTGGAGAATGACTGTAGCCACAAAATCAAAAGACTCTTGCTTCTTGGAAGAAAAACAAACCAAACTAGAGATTGGATTAAAAAACAGAGACATCCCTTTGTCAGAAAACGTTCATCCGTATAGGCAAAGTTATGGTTTTTCCAGTAGTCAAGTACAGATGTGAGAGTTGGATCACAAAGAACCCTGAGCCCTGAAGAATTGATGCTTTCCAACTGTGGAGATGGAGAAGGCTCTTGAGAGTCCCTTGGACTGCAAGTAGATCAAAGCAGCCAATCCTAAAGGAAATCAACCCTGACTATTCTTTTGAAGGACTGATGCTGAAGCTGAAGCTCCAATAGTTTGGCCTCTTGAGGTGAAGAGCCAACTCATTGGAAAAGACCCTGGTGCTGGGAAAGATTGAAGGCGCGAGGAGAAGGGGCTGACAGAGGGTGAGGCGGCTGGGTGACATCACTTGAGTTTGAGCAAACTCCAGGAGATGGTGAAGGTCAAGGAAGCCTGGCATGCTCCAGTCCATGGTGTCACAGAGTCAGACGTGACTGAGCAACTGAACAACAGCAACTTGCGGTTTAATGATTTTCTTCAGTTGTTTGCTTGTGTTCCTTGCTCTCTCATTTTTGTGAATTGATTGTAAAATATTGTCTGGTGATTACTGTGGGGTCCATATATGTTAAATTCAAGCTGTATGTCCTCATTTTAATTTGATAACCATTTAGGTTCAAACACATTCTAAAGGATCTGCATTTTTTACTCTCCTCTCGCACATTTTGTGTTCTTAATGTCATATTCTTCCTTTCCTATAAACTCTTACCTCTTGGTGGCATCTTTTTTTCCACTTAGAGAAGATCCTTTAACATTTCTTTTCTGATTATTTTATTATTGATGAATTCTTTTAATTTTTGCTTGTCTGCGAAGTTTTTTAGATCTCTTTCAATTCTGAATGATAATTTTGTACGTTATCTTACATTTTTTTTCCTTTTGGTATTGCAAAAGATCATGGCATAGTTTTCTGCCTACATAGTTTCTGCAGGAAAATCAGCCAATAATCTCATGTGGTTTTCCTTGTATGTGACATGTTGCTTTTCTCCTGCTGCCTTGAGAATTCTTTTATCTGTAACTTTTACCATTTTGACTGTGATACATCTTGGTGTGGGCAGCTTTGGTTTAATGTTGTTTGAGACTGTGCTTCCTGCACCTGGATAACTTTTCCCTTCTTTGGGTTCTGGTTATTTGGGATCATAATTTCATTAAATGTCTTTTCTGCCCCTTCCTCTCTCTCCTCTTTCTAGGAATACTAGAATGTGGATTTTAGTATACCTGATGTTGTCCCCATGGTCCTTTAAACTGTTCTCTATTTTTTAATTGGAGGATAATTGCTTTACAATGTTGTGTTAGTTTCTGCTGTACAAGAAAATGAATCAGTCACATGTATACATATGTCCCCTCATTTAGAGCCTCCCGCCCATTAAACCATTCTCTTCTTTAAATTTTGCTTTCCTTTTTGCTGTTTTTATTGCATGATTTCAAGAATGGTATCTTTCAGATCACTTCTGAAATCTGTATCACCTAGCCTGCTATTATTTTCTCCTAGTGTGTTTTTCTCTCTGAGTTATCATAACCATCAGTTCCAACTGGTTATTGTTTTTAATATTTTGTAGTTACTTCTTAACTCTTCATTGTGTTCATCTATTCTTTTCCCTTGTGAAGTTAGAATTCTTATTACTAATTCTTTGAAATATGGTAAATTACTTGGGTGAGTTACCTGTCTTATTAGCTATTTTTGCAGGGTTTATTTTTTTTTTCTTCTTCTTTAACTTCAACAAATTCCTCTGTCTTCTCAATTTGCTTAACTTCCTCCAACTGTATGAAGTTAGGTGAAAAAGTTACCTATACCAGTCTTGCAGGGGTGTCCTTGTGTGGACATGTTCCTGTGCAGTCTGTGTGCCTGGAGGCTTTGGGACAGAGTTGGAGCAGAAATGGGCCAAGGTCATGCCTTCCCTAGGGTGTACTGGCAGCTGGCAACTTGGTGGGAGGTTGCGAAGGAGGGTAGATCCAGGGCCAAGTGTGAGCAGAGGCTTTTCTTGTGCTCTGTGGCTGTCCACACCCTGCTGGACAAGGCGTGTCCCAAGGCACTGAAGCAGAAACCCTGACTGTGGCCTCAACTTGGTTCTACCTTGTAGTTGTGCACCCCCCTCCCCAACTCTGGCAACTTTGCCCCGGAGGGTGGCAGAGATGGAGGGAGGTGTGCTGAAGCAGCCCCTGGTGTGGGCGGCCCTGCCTGTGGTGCAGACCTGGCACACCGTCAGAGCCCCAGATCCTGCTCCTTGGGCCCCTCTCTGATGGCCGTACTGCCGCATCCAGATGTCCTGCTGGTACCAGCTGTCTCTGTACCCCCCACTGCCCACTCTGCCCAGCATGGATGGCCCCTTGCCCTGGGGGGGTGAACTGGATCCAGAGGCTCTGTGGGGGCATCTGTGGGCCAGGGGGCACACAGGCTGCCTAGTAAACCGGCCAAGTTCTGGGAAGAGTCTTGCCACTCCCTCAGCCTATTCCAGGAGCAGGAGTGGGTGCATGGCTCAGGAGAGGCGTCAGGCTCCTGGGCCTCCTGCAGGTACCCCTCTGTTGACACCAGCTGCGGGGCCGTGACCTCCTGAGGTCATCCCAGGGCTGCGGTGCCCAGTGCGTGGTGTTCATGGGTTTCTCCAGGGAGGACCTCCGAGCCTCTCTTCCTCAGCTCCTGGGGAAAATGAGCTGAGCGTCCTCTTGCCCACCTGGAGCTCCTCCCCAGGACAGTGTGTGACACTCACTGTGCACTGAGTGTGGCTCCTGTGATTGTTCAGGAAGAGTCAGTGCTGATTTATTTCCTTCCTTTCCTGGATCATGGTTTCCTTTCTTTATTTCTTTCTCCCTTTCTATTTTTATTCCTCCCTTCTTCCTTCCTTTCCTTCCTTTCTTCTATGCCGAGTGTGGATGTTCTTGTGTGTCTGTGTGTGTTCATATTGGCTACTTGAAACACAAGGCAAATATTTGCTCTTGGCAGATTGATTCCTTGTCTTGACTGAACTTAACTAGTTGGTTTCCCATGCTCCTAGTCCTGGGATCAGCCCAACAGGAAAATTAAGAGCAACTCAGTTCAATTCTGAGTCAACATCTTGTCTGGCCCATGGGTATCTTTCTGATTCTCCTGAATTTGTGACTGCTTTTGAATGCCTTACTATCCCCAAAACCACACCCCAGTTCTACTCAGGGTTTTACTTATACATGGTCTAGTCTATGTCTCCACCCTTACTCCTTTGTCCCTGGCCCCATATGTAAATATACCTATAATACATAGCCTTCCCTGCAGGGGACTTCCTTGTAACTCAGACAGTAGAGAGTCTGTCTGCAATGCAGGAGACCTTTGTTTGATCCCTGTGTCAGGAAGATCCTCTGGAGAAGAGAATGGCAACCCACTCTGGTATTCTTGCCTGGAGAATCCCATGGACAGAGGAGCCTGGCAAACTACAGTCCATGGGGTGGCAAAGAGTCAGAGACGACTTAGCAACTAAGCACAGCACACGTCAGTAAGCACTTTGCCGAAATGCCCGCCTTTAGAATCCTTTACAGAGTTTCACCCTTCTCAGGTCTGTAAAGAAAAATAACTTGCTGTTAGGAAATATAAAAAGGCAAATTTCTCCTCATTTGATGTTTTGATTCTTTATTAAGGAAACATGCTTATTAATATGAAGCACTTCTAAACTGTGTGATTTGTATATGTGTGGGTGTTAATGCTGTAAAATAATTGTTTCAGTTGATGCTGAATCAAGATTGGGCTTCATAATCAGAAAAACAAAATGATTGTGATGTGGATGTTTCCATGTAACATATGGTCAATAATTGTTAGCCCATCTCATCATTATATGATACTTAAGGTTATACTGATTAAAAAAAAAATCAAACAAGTTAACTGACTTCAATCTTCTTCTATCTCCAAAGCTATTGGTTTAATCATGCTCCTCCTCCTACATTGTATCTGCAAACACTGGGCAGTGCAGCTGGCGTGTTAACTTCCTATTATTTATAACATCTGAAGACAGAAGAAAAAAAATCAGAGCCTGCTTACTCAGAGGAGCAACAAGCAATGGATCCCAAAAGCCATAAGGTGAAGCTTAATGATGGCCATTTCATTCCTGTCCTGGGATTTGGAACCTATGCACCTGAGGAGGTAAGAGTAGTGGTTCGGGGTTGAGATATAATATAAATGGTAGTGGATGTGACATGAGTGGAAAGGGACTTGGGTTGTCAAGCGCTGAGTTCCTGTGTGACCCTGGGAAGATCACATGGTTCCACTAACCAGGAGAGAAGATCCAGGCTCCACTCTGCCTCAGGGTCTGAGGCTGTGCTCACCTGCAGGTTACTCTGGGTTCCCCTCCAGTTTCTGTCTCTTTCCCAGCTTGGCAGAAGAGGTGAGACTCAGCTGTTGAGAACACTGACTGTTAGCTACTTTACTTTGAGAGAGATTGCAATGGCCAAGTTTCTCTGTATATTTCATTAATTCCAGAACTCTTTCCTCTTTCCAAAAAGACATGACCCAGAGAAGTCTTGGGGTAAAATTTCCTGAAGAGGAGGTGACAGAAAACTAATGGGAATAATTGCTTTTCGACTGTTGAGTGCCTGCTCCATGCCAGGAAAGATACAATAGCTGTATTTTGCCTTGTACTTCTGCTCCTGCTTGGAAACATCTCCTAATGGAAGCTTTAGTATCATTTGAGGGGATAAGCTACTATCTTACATCCAACTTTGAATTCTTGGGATTTTCAGGGTCTTTTTATTATAGTCTGCATTACTCAGGCATAAGAGGTGCTAGTGAACACATCTCTAGACCTGACCCCAGAAAGTTTGCTGTCCATCTTGTCTTTAGAGTATGTAGTTGTGACAAGGGGCTGGTCCTGAAACTTTGAGTCTCACTTTTCTAATTTCTAAAACAGAAGACAATATTCAGAGACATTTTGCAGACAAAATACAGGGCTTGTTTACTTGTAGTGCAAAGTGTGATGAGGAGAAGGAAGAGTCCATGTCATTACTGAAGCTCATTTGTTCATTTCTTAGTACATCCCACAAGACAGGTGATCTTAAGGAAAACTAGGACTGAGACCCAACAGAGGAAAGTTAGACCTAACATCTACCTCCTTGAAAATAAAAGATTCTGAATTATAGAAACATAAATACAATATTAGTCAGCCTTAAAAGGAAAGTTAATCTCACCATTTGCAACCACACAGATGATCCTGGAGAACATTACATGAAATAAGCCAGGAATAGAGAACAAATATTTCATGATCTTTTTATAGGTGGAATCTAAAAAAATTGACTCATAGAAGCATAGAGACATAGTGCTCAGAAACTGAGGACAAGGCTGTCAAGAATGGAAAGATGTTTGTCAAAGGTACAGACCTTCACTAATAAGATACATAAGGCTGGAGACCAGATATACAGCATGGTGACTCTAGTTAATAATAATAGATTCTTTTTGAGATTTGCTAAGAGCATAAATCTTAAATGTTCTCACCACACAGAAAAGTAACGTATGCGGGGTTATGGATCTTCTGGTACCTTAATTGTGGTAATCATTTGCAATGGATAATTATATGAGAACATCACTTTTTACAGTTTGAATAGATAGTTTAGATGTATTCTGTGTGGCTTCACTTGTAGACAGAGGTCTCAAAAGCTTTCACGTGGTTTCTTGATGCTTTTAAAGTGAATTGAAGTGTAAGTATCTCAATTGTATTCGACTTTTTGTGACCCTATGCACTGTATAGTCCATGGAATTCTCTAGGCCAGAATACTGGAGTGGGTAGCATTCCCCTTCTCCAGGAGATCTTACCAACCCAGGGATCAAACCTATGTCTCCTGCATTGCAGGCAGATCTTTACCAGCTGAGCCACAAGAGAAGCCCTTTGATGCTTTTACCATGCCCTCATACTTTACTTGATTTTGCCCCAGACATCTCACAGTGTAAGTTGTATACATGACTACAACTTTATTTTGAGTCCTTTGGATTGTCTCAGCAAATGACTGAACCTGGAGGTGGTCTTGGGTCCTCTGATGCCTGAGATCAACCACTGGTCACCTGGGGTTGAAGGGTTCCTGGGTGTCCATTTAAACACTGACCAGGAACATTCAGAGAAACTGTCATGGTTTTATCACCACACTCTTGCAGAATGAACCAAATGCATGAGGAAATGTTGGTTCTTGAGATGATCAGTCTCATGCCTTAGCAATCTCTTAATCATGTGGATATTCAACTTCTACCTTTGTTACTCATGTAGATTCCTAAGAGTGAAGCTCTGGAGGCCACCAAAATTGCTATAGAGGTTCCACCATGTAGACAGTGCTCATTTGTATCAAAATGAGGAGCAGGTTGGCCAGGCCATTCAAAGCAAGATTGCAAATGGCACTGTGAAGAGAGAAGACATATTCTACACTTCAAAGGTGCTGTGTGTGGTGTGTGTGTGTGTCCGTATGTGCAAGTGATTGTGTGAAGGTGACGGGTAATAGGATCAGTAGTTAGGTGAATGTTGTTTATTGATACAGCTTTTTTTTGCACATATTTGCATCTTAAATCTAGGATTCTCTTCTCTTCCCCATCCTAAAAGAGAGAGTGATCATAACTATTTCATCAATCCTGTGTTCAAATTTTAATTTTAATTTAAAGTCACTTTACTTCTCTGAACCTACCAGAGCAGTGTGATTTAGTATGGGCTAATGAATCAAAGAGAGAGAAGTATGATTAGATTATAGTTTCCTTATCATCTGGGAGACTTTCTCAAATTTCTTCACATTCTGAATCTCAGATCTCAGCTCCATCAGTAAGAGAGCATTAGGGCTTCACTTTGTATATTACACAAGATCTAGCCAAAGTGTGTAGAATTAAGTTCTGCACATGTTAATATGTTCAAAGCACCTTCCCCTAGGTTATGTAATATTAATTAATTCTGAGAAGATTGACTATTTGATCAAATTAGACTGTCTTCTGAATATCTTTCAAACATAATTCAGATGATGGGCTTGGTAATTGTTTGATAAGGTTAATTATATTTTGATTCATTTCATTCTTTTGTAAATAGTTGAGTGATGATAAATTCAAATAATGAAGTTTACATGGGTAGGTTAGACTTAAAATTGAACTCTAGAAGAAAGGGGGCAATTTTTTAGTGGTCATCCATTTCTAACCAATAAAAAATGCCTAGTTATTAAGTGAAATGAGACAAACAAAATTAGCTACAGCACTCATTTCACGCAGCTTCTTTTGTTTTACCTCTGCAGCTTTGGTGCGCTTCCCTTCGACCAGAATTTGTCTGACCAGCCTTGGAAAAGTTACTGAAAAATCTTCAACTGGACTATGTTGATCTCTATGTTATTCATTCTCCAGTGTCCCTGAAGGTTAGCAATCTGCTTTTGTATTCAATCAAATTTTTTTTTTCTTGCCTCAGAGTGCTTATAATGGTTGACTTAAGATTTTCTTAGTAGGTTGAAGAGATGATTGCACTAGAGCAGACTCCCCCAAATAATCATTTCAGATCAACTTTTTACTGAGCTTCCTTGAATATTTAATTCTGTGACATGCCTCCCAGAGAAAGGCATTCAATAATAATCTCATATGCTTTGCTCAAAAACTTGAGAAAATATAAATGGACATTGTTAGCACACATCCCTGATTATGACTTCTGAATCTCTTGGGGATTTCATGAACACAGTTTAGTACAGATTGATGAGCAATGACACTGCCTCACACTTGCACAGTCTGAGTTGTTCACCCTTTCACTCTTTCAAGGGGAGCAGATTTGGTGGTGCTCCCTCTGGGTGGGTCTAAACCTCCCAGCCTTTAGAGCGACTTGAGAGACATTGCCTACACTGTTGCCTGACTTCACAATGAGGATTATAGACTGTACTTAGCCATAAAGAACTGCAATGGGAATTTCCTGGCAGTCCAGTGGCTAGGATTCCATGCTTTCACTGCTGAGGCAAGTCAAGTTGAGGGGAGGAGATCTGGTAACTAAGATCCAGCAGGCTGTATCCAAAAACAAAACAACAGCAACAACAAAATAAATGTATTACGTAGAATCTTGATTTTAAGTTACAGAAATCTACTCAAGCCATCCTATGCAGAAGAGTCTCTTTGACTATGTAGATGGCACATCCCAGCCATGGATAGATTTAAAGATTTGCAATACTCTTCAGTAATGTAACCCTTTTAAAAAATCTCTTATCCTGTCATTACTCTCGCTTTGCTTTATTTTCACTGAACACTTTCCATTAGTGGCAAATATAGCCTTGGGGCAACTCAAGGTTCATACTCATGAAATTTGAGAGCATGTCTGGATCTTCTACATTCCGTATCCACCTAAACAAAGTCTTGCTGTTTCATATGCCTGTCCTAGTGCATCAGATGATCAGAGGGAAAAGGAAATCTGATTATCTAGCCCAGGTCAAGTTTGCAATCTTTAATCTGGAAATAAAGCCATGTAATTTACTCCCATTCCCAGAATGAGAGGCATTTTCAAGAGCAAAGTATGAGGAGCAGACAAAAATTCACGTAAGTCACTGAGAGTCCCCATTACAAGATATGAAAATTATATTCATTAAAACATATATTAGGTGTAAGAGATTAGTGGGAGCCTGCCTCCTGAAGACATTTCTCATAACTCCATTTGCAAATCTCTTTTCTATTATTGGTATCTCGAATATTGTTTTACCTATCTCATAGAGGTTTAGTGCCTGGTCTAGACATGCCTGGCAGCCTAGCTAAATGTGGAGAAATCATTTGGTAACAGCTCTGCAATGATTGCTTCTATTCCAGCCAGGGAATGAATTTGCTCCAAAAGATGAAAGTGGAAAACTGATATTTGACTCGGTGGATCTCTGTCACACGTGGGAGGTGAGTCTGGGGAGAAGAAAACCCAGATGAGGAGCTAGGTGGGGGGAACTTCTTTCATTTCTTCGACCTGTGAGAATGGGCTGTGGACCATCAGACTCAGCAGTTCAGGAACTTAAGGGCTGGGATGCTGGGGTTGTGGGGAGGAACCATTGCTGAAATGTTCACAGAGAAGAACAGTGGAGGAGAATATGGGGCAGTGAAGACATGCATCTCTTTCCTTCCATGTGATATGTCTTCTCTGGGGTTTTTCTAACGAGAAGATGGTAATTCTTCTTGTGTCATGACCCTCTTCTTTTTTCTTTCTTAAAATCAATGTTAATTCTTGACATGAGACAATTTTACAGATTTTTTCCAACATTTATTCTTGATCTATCATTCACTCCAAGTGACTCTTCACCACCCCTCCCTCCCAGGCCCTGGAGAAGTGTAAGGACGCAGGGCTGGTCAAGTCCATCGGGGTGTCCAACTTCAACCACAAGTAGCTGGAGAAGATCCTGAACAAGCCGGGGCTCAAGTACAAGCCCGTCTGCAACCAGGTGAGCAGCTCGGGTCCTCTCCCTCTTGCTTTTCAGAACTTCCTCCTTGCACTGGAGCCTGATGTCTGTCTGTCCTCCCCTCCTGTTCATCTGACCTTTGTGGACAGAGGATTCTAAAGAGCAGAGCCTCTGTCTGGATGGTGTGAATAGAATCCATAACAGTATCTTTGATAAAATCTGGGTGGAACTTATGGGGAGGACTTCCTGCTAAGTTGTGGTAGGACTTGAGGGGAGGTAATGGAGGTGAGGGGAAGGGGGTTAGACTAGCCCTCCAGAACTGAGAGGAAGGAGTTCTTTCCCTGAATTGATAGGCTGATCACTAATCAGATGGGAAAGTGCCTCAGAGGGAACTGTGTATAGGATGGAAGACCACGAAAACACGGAATGAGAAGTAAATAACAAAGGGAAAAATCAGCAGAGATAGGTGTTAAGTGTTTGTGTGGAGTCTATGCCCATAGGATGCCTGAAAACTTAGTCTTGGTGTCTCTACATCCATTGGTCTTCATCATGGAGCACGGTACAGAAAAGTTTGCTGGAGGTGATGAAGGTCTGTCAAGTCAGATGGATGAAGTTAAAGGCTTATGGTGATACTATCTGTAGATATTCACTCAGGAATATTTGTTTATCTTAGAGCACATCTTATCATTTACTCAGTCTTGGACTGGTTCTCCCATCAATGTCCATCATAAAATGAACTGGTTAAGCACATCTTGTCTATGTCTGTTTCTGCACTCTTCCTTTTTTGGCTCTATTTTTACTTTATTGTGGTGACAAAACATGAGATCTAACCTCAAAAAATATTTAAGCATTCAGTACAATACAGTGTTGTTTACTATACAGACAGTGGTGTACAGCAGATCTAGAATTTATTCATCTTGTATAGTTGAGACTTCACACGCATGATTAACAAATCTGGATTCCTCCTTCCTCCCAACCCCTGGTGACCATCTCTCTAATGTTTAATTCTAAGTTGGATCTATCTACATATATAACTGAGATGTGATATATATGTCATGTAATCTTTATCCTGGTGACATGGGCTTATTTCTAATGTACAATGTCTTTAACATACAACTTGAAGTCAAGGATAAAGAATCTCCTATAGGAGAATTCTTTGCAAGCTTAGTGTAGCTTATAAAATTCAAGAAATATACATATATCAATTATTAGAAGAGTTAAGATTACAACAGGGAATATAAATATATTTAATTTTATGTATTTATTATGTATTATATATTTAATAAATAAAGATCTATAACACTTTGTTGATCTATATCTTATCTGGTTCCCATGTCACACTGAGCCACGTTTCTCAAGGTCTTTTCACCTAGAATGACCACCGAAGCATTCTGTTACCAAAATATCTAGACAAGCTTTTGACAGATACACTGTATTTCTTGTTGTTTTGTGACTTTAATTAGAATGCATGTGCATGTGCTCAGTCATGTCTGGCTTTTTGTGACCCTGTGGACTGTAGCCTGCCAGGCTCCTCTGCCCACGGGACTCTCCAGACAAGAATACTAGAGTGGGTTGCCATGCCCTCCTCCAGGGGATCTTCCTGACCCAGGGATCAAACCTGCATCTCTCATATTGGCAGGTGGGTTCTTTACAACTTGCACCACCTGGGAAGCCTCCACACTTATTCCTACAAGACAGGGTAAAACTTAACTCATTGTCACTAATTGTCAGTTTCTGAGAAAGGATTTATTGTAATAATCATCAGCCCTGGAGGTAAATATTTTTGTTCTTTCCACCTCTCTTATCACTAGGGCTTCAGGGATTTTTATTTACTCTGTGTGCTATACTTGTTTTCACTCATGATTCCTTCTGATGCTCAAGTCTACCCAAATGTCACCAGTTCTTTAGTCTTTAAGTCATTTGTCCATAAGTCTTTGTGCAATTTCTTGCTGTCTGGCACAGTCTGATGTCCACGATTCTGAGAGCTCTTTTCCTGTACCAGATCTGGAATTAGGCATGTGTCCTGGTGGTGTCCAGCAACCGAGATCTAGTTCCTAGAGTTGCTTTTTCTCAAGAATGTCATTATTTTTCTTTTTATCTTTTCAACAGAGAGCAATAAAATTTCTTTTTTTAAAAAATATCATGACTTCAGGTTGATGTTTTAAGTTGTAATTTGATGTGACACAGTTTTTTCTTTAGCGTTTTTTAAACTTTTAATCTTTGTAATATTACTATATTCTTTTCATATAAACTAACACTCATCTATCTTCCATTCTACAAGTGGAATATCACCCTTACCTCAACCAGAGCAAACTGTTAGAGTTCTGCAAATCACATGATATTGTCCTAGTTGCTTATGCTGCTCTGGGATCCCAGAATGGTATGAACATCACTGAAGACAACAAAGAGATTCTCTAAAACTCAATTTTTGAAGAACTATTTTTATCATAATGTAGCAGTCCTCTGGAGATAACTCTCATTCGGCAGGGGTAGAGAAGAGAGATGGGAGAAACCCTTCTCTTTTGTCTTCCCAATCATCAACCAGCCAATTTCTACATATCATGTATCTTGTTGTAAAATGTTAAAATGCAAGTCTGCAAGAAATTTATATATAATTCCATAGTTGAGAACTAAGACAGAAACTTAAGTCATGATGTACTTATTTATTAGCTAATGAATACATTACTAGTGAATAAAAATTTTCAAGCTTCCCTTACCTTATGTCTGAAATCAGGATAATATTAAATACCTCCCAGATCTATGATGATCAAAAAATAACAAGTTGAATCATTTTAGTAAACATTTATTTGTAGGAGCATTGCATAATGCAAACAACAATGAAAGGAATAGTTCTCAATTTTGGACAGCTCAATTTTTATCAGCACTTGAGAACAGCAAAAATTTAAAAATTTTTGGTCTTCTCCATCTCATTTTCTTTTCATGCCCTTGTACTTAGTTTAGAGCTGTGATTACAAGAGAAAAACAGCTACTGAGAAACAAAAACAGAAAAAAAAATTCCACAAGATTGGCAGTACTGGTCTCAGAAGTAAGCATCAAATGCCTGGGAGAGCTTTGTAAACACAGGCTGCCAGGTGCCACAGTTAAGTTTCTGATTCAGTTTGTCTGCAGTTAAGCCATGGAGTTTGCATTTCTAGCAAGATCCCAGGTGCTGCTGATGCTGCTGGCTCAGGGACCACACTTGAGAGGCATCGATCTAGAGTGAACATACTTGGTCTGTTTGAGAAGCCTCCTTAGAAACTGAGTACTTAGTCTCAGCTCCTCAGCATTTCTGAATTTCCTTCCAGGGTGAACTCAAACAATCCTGTTCTCTTGGAGGACCCGGTTCTCTCTGCCATTGCCAAAAAGCACAAGCAAACCCCAGCTCTGGCTGCCCTTCGCTACCAGATGCAACGTGGGGTTGTGGTTCTGGCCAAGAATTTCAACAAGAAGCGGATTAAGGCAGGTGATGATGAGTGGGGTTGTGGGCAGAGGACTCCTAGGGAATATCCTTCACGAGGGTCATTCTTTGTCCGTCTCTCAAGATTTCTCTTGAGTCAAGACAAGTTACCTATTCTTCTCAATGCATGAATGTGTTGTGTGGCAACAGGAGAAGTGTTATGGCTGGAGAGGGTTCAGGTTGGACAGAAAACAGATTTTTGTTTCAGCATTACATCAACCATTTATTCTATCACCTTGGGCAAATGACATCTCATTTTCTTTGTTCTCAGTTGACAAAATTGCGTTATGTGATTTTCATAGATCATTTAGGCTGCTCTAACAGATACCACATTGTGTGGCATAGAAACAATTGAACTTTGTAGTCTCACAGTTCTAGAGGTGGAGATCCGAGATCAGGGTGCCCATGTGGTCAGGTGAGGGTCCTCCTCCAGGTCATAGGCTTCTCCTTGTATCTTAACTTGGTGGAGGGGGCAGCAGAGCTCTCCTAAGTCTCTTATATAAATATGATATTGTTTAAATCTCATTCATGAGGGCCCCACCGTCATAACGTAATTAATCACTCTTTAAGGGCCCATTTCTAACACCATCACAGTGGGATGACGTTTCCAGCATGTAAATCTGGGGGACACACAAGTTACAGCAGTGATCTTGAACCTCTAAATTATCATGATTTTATTTTACATTTCCCTAAATAGTAATGTAGCTTCATTTTTATACATTTAATCTCCATGAGTTTTTGTTGTTGCAAATTTCCTATTCAAGGCTGTGCCCATTTTTGCTGAGTTGTCCTTTGATTTGTGTGTAGGAGACCATTATTGTACTCTTAGCCATAGCCGTAAGGAAACTCCCCCCGGTTTCAGGATTTAATGCAGAGATTAGTGATGCTTCTCTTGTTTCCATAGTTTGACGATCAGCCTGAACTCAGCCCAGCTGTTGTCCTCTTGGCTGGGCTCTCTCGTGCATTTGCAGTTCAGTGCAGAGAAGCTCGGTAGCTCTGCTTTAGCAGGTGGATGTGGCTCTTGTCACAGGAGCCTGCACTCCTTTCCATTAGTTTTTCATATATATTTGGCTAGACTGTGGTCAGCTAACCTAGTCTTCATCTCAGTACAGTGCTATGATCTGCAGTCAGTGAGTGGGGAAAAACCCTCTTCATGTCTGGACTCAGAACTGACTCACCACTTCTGGGAAATATCACAGTCCAATACAGATATCACTGTCCAAGGCAGGTTACAGCTCAGGTCAAGTCAAGGGGAAGGGAAATTGTCCCCTGAAAAACTGTTTCCTTTAAAATTTGATTCTGTAATATAGCTGGAACTGATTTTCTAATAAGACATGAAAAGGGATATATATATATATATATATATATATATATATACTTTTATATATATATATGTGTGTGTGTGTGTGTGTATATATATTTAAATGGAAATCTAAAGGTCCATATTTTTCTACAGATTTTCGTTGTCAATTCTGTCATATATCAAGTGTCCATAAGTGCATTTCTGACCTCTCTTCTATTTAACTACTCAATTTTCTGTACTTATTATAGTGGAAAATAAGTCTTGCTTCTCTCCTTCCTTAAAGAGATCTTTACTACTTTTCAGTAGTTGTTCCTTGATGTAAATTTAGTATCACTTTCCCAACTCTCACGAAAGAATGCATGTTTAAGTCTTAGGTTCATGGTGCATTGAAACACTAGGATGCTTTGGAGAAAACATTTCTTTTCAAAATTGAGATTTCCATGCTATGGTTATGAGATGAATTTCTAATTATTAGGTGTGCTTTAATATTTTAAACAGATTTCATAACTTATCTCCTTAAAGGCTTTACATAATCCTTTTTGGTTAGATTTACTCATAGATAATGAATAAGTTTGATATGGGATTATTGGGTAGGTTTTCGGAGGGAGGGATCCTCCTTATAATCCTTATTAAGTTCAAAGTTATATCATATTTAGGGGGTGTTGGGAAGAAGAAAAACAGTTTAATGCATGGTGAAATGCAGGTATTTTGTCTGAATTATCCAACTGCCCCTCTGTTTTTGAAAGAAGATATGTGTTTTTAAATTTTCTGTCTCAAATAATTCACTTAGAAACACAAGAGACTGATGCACTATAATCTGTTTAAGGTGGACAGAAAAGAAGGTGTAGGAAGGAGAGGTGAGAACTCAGCAGAGGGTCCCAGGCTTGTTCACCCGGAAGGTGATGACAGACATGGCTTCCCTGTCCCCTCTTCTTGTCTCCATCCAGATGGAAGTCCTCCAGTCCCCAGGGGGAGGCCAGCTCCTTGCGGGAGAGGTTAATGTGATTCTTCCTTCCTTCCAGGTGCTTGACTTTGAACTCATTCCAGAGGATATGAAAGCAATCGATGGCATTATATCGTAATATAAGATACTATGATTTTCAACAGTAAGTGACTTGCATATGTGACATACACAGTTTTCTATAGCATATAGCTCAGCAGAGGAATAAGTTTTTGTAAAACTTAGTTTTAGGGAGGATGTCCTGATTTCCAGCATAGGAGTAAACCAGGGGCTTCCTGCAGACCTCAGACCAGAGCGGCTCCATTTATCACCAACAGAAATGTGATTGGGGCCCAGGACAACCCATAAGTAAGATCCCCAGATTTGATGCTGTGGGAATTCACAACGTTGTGCCTGTAATTCGTGCCTGGTGTACCTCCTCTCAAAGCTGACGGACCTAGTAGACATCGAGAGCACAGTGCCTGTAGCCCACTGTTCTTCCAGGCACCTACATGAATATTTCACCTTTAAATCGTTGTAAAATCAGGAGGCAATGATAAATAAGGACTGTGTAATAAAGAATCCATCTTGGATTACGTTCATGTTTATCCTAAGGTATGTGTATGGGCAGTTGTGTCTGACTCCTTTTGGCCCAGGAACTCTAGCCCTCCAGGCTCCTCTGTCCCTGGGATTTCCCAGCAAGAATACTGGAGTGGGTTGCCATTTTCTTATCTAGGGGATAAGATCTTCCCAACTCGGGGATCAAACCCACATTTTCAGCATCTCCTGCATTGGCAAGTGGATTCTTTAACAGTGAGCCACCCAGGAGTCCACATGTTTATCCTAACACAGTTGGAAATGTACTGCTGATGTTTTTTGGAGGAGGGACCCACGAAGGCCAACAAGCATTATTGCTGAGTAGTCACAGTGGGCCTGCTTGCACCCCCTCCTCCTAGTGTCTGATGGTTTTTCTCCCTAATGGGCATTTCTGGTACCAAGACATCATCCATTTCATCCAAATCGATCCCTTTCCCCCCTGTTACAACACATTTCTTCATCCTTGTAATGTCACCAAATGAATGGCAAGTAGATCATGAGCTTAACTGACCCTCCAGAGAGTGACTGCTGTGTCCTTAGCAGGACACACCCTGGTAAGATCGTCTAGGTCTCTACTTTCTTGAGTCCAGACTGAATCTAGTGCTGCCTTTGTCCAACAGGGGTCCATCCCTTGGGGAGCCCCTACCTCCTTGATTTTCACTTAGTCACAAACCTAGGATTCCAGCTGCCTAATTACTGCAGGAGAATGTCAGGATTGAAGAGAAAGAGGGCTAATCAACCAGAGAGATATTGGAAAACATTTTAGAGAGAAGTAAATACAAATTAGTGATAAAATGAATATTTAGTTTCAAATGAAAGATCTCAAAACTCTCCTTCTTGCTCTTAAAGAAGATATTCATATGTACATATACATGTGTTTACAAGTATACCATGATTCTGAGAAAAGACATAATGATAAACGAAAGTTACTTTTCTGTTCTCAAAAACTTTTAAGTGTGTTCTGTGTTCTCCTTCACTATGGTGTGAGTGTCTAGACTTACTCCTCCTTGTGGATTTATGTCAAGAGCACAACTTTTGGCACATGGAATTGCTCTGAATGCACTCTTTAATGAATTGAATTGAAAAGGACCATGTTAGAAAGATAAATCAGGCCATAAGTAAAGATAACAGCAGTAATACTAATGAATAAATAATGTGTTGTCATATAAAATAAGAAAATAGTAATCACAATTTATAGGTATGATTATTTAGGTGTATGTGGTATTTCTTCAGTTTAATAGTAATTCCTCAGTGGAGGCATCCTGTATTTTGGGTATGCTCAACATTTTTTCATTGAATGTTTATAAGAAAAGAGCAAGGTATTCCTTAACTGTGATTATTCTCATCACTTAAGGTTGAAAGTTCCACCTGTGTCTGAAATGACCTCCACAGTCAGCCCTAGGTCTTGTGCTCCCATATAAATTGTATGCAATTATATATTATATAAGTCACCGTGGAGTAATTATTACACGTGAATGTTGGGACTGGACATGCTGGTGCAGTGCGCATATGAAGCAGACACCTGGTGTGTGCTTGTTGGGGGAGAAGGAGGGAATGTTTTGTAGATTTCGAGTTTGAGCCCATTCTGACTGCATCAACAGAGTAATGCGCTCTATGACAACAAGACAGATTTAATAAATCAATTCTCCTCCTCTTTCAGGGCTATTGGTCACCCTGACTATCCATTTTCTGAAGAATATTGACTGTGTGAGGTGTCCACCATGCCTTCTACCTGAACGTCTTGCTTCTAGGGCTGTGAAGAGCATTTCTATACTTGGTGGAGATGTTTAAGTGTCTGAACTTTTGAAAGTTTGTTTTTCTTAAAGAATCTTTTATGAACTAATCAAGATTTCAAATATGGGTACTAGTTCTTCCTGATAACAAAATAATTTGAAAAATAAAGGGGAAAAGATAGAAAATAAAGATAACCCGATTAACCCATTTAATAAATTTGGTGCATTTTACTTTGTTGAAAATGAATCAATCTAAGAAAGAAATAGAACATTGTATTTGAGCCAAATTTGAGAACTATAACCCAGAAAACTCTGATAGCTATTCTGTCTTCTAAAAGTCAAGGCACAGGGATGAAAGTTTTGGAAACAGAGGGCTCTACATGAAAAGACAAATTACTGACAGTGTACATAATACACATCTAAGTGTCATCGTGTTGAGTTATGTGACCCCTTATAAGATCGAGAAGAAATTTATCTTTTAAGGAGCTATCTTATTGATGCTGGGAGAAATGTGACTCTTTATGGTTGAGCAGGTCCTCACACTGATGGAAGAGGTCCGGTATATGTATAATGCAGACCCACAACCCACAGTGAGGAGAGAGGTGTGCAAAGGGCACAGAAGAATTTTTCATATTTAAATTTCTGCCATGAAATATAAATTTTATTTCATACCTTCATGACTCCCCTATACAAACGTGTGTTTCTGTTTATAATTTGAAATTATCTTCAACATGCAAGTTGTATACTTATGTTTTACTTAGCATAAGTTTTTTGTAAGCTATCAAGTGTTATCTGATGGTTGCCAAGGGTCAAGGGGTTGGGAGAGGGTTGGATTAGGAGGCTGGCGTTAGCAGATGCAAGTTATTATATATGGAAAGGATTGACAAGAAAGTCCTCCTGTATAGCACGGGAAACAATATTTATCTATGGTAAACCATAATGGAAAAGAATATGAAAAAGAATGTATATATATGTATAACTGAGTCACTTTTGTGTACATCAGCAATTGAAACAACATTGTCATTCAACTATACTTCAATAGAAAATAAACTAAAAAGTTACAGTATTATATTTAGCTTTTTATAATGTTTCTCAGGTGACTCAGTGGTAAAGAATCCACCTGTCAGTGAAGGAGACACAGGTTTGATCTCTGGATAGGGAAGAGTCCCTGAAGAAGGAAATGCAAATTCAGTCCAGTATTTTTGCCTAGGAAATTCCAGGGACAGATCATGATGGGCTACAGTCCGCGGGGTGGCAAAAAGTTGAACAGGATTTAATGACTGAGTATGCACACATGTTATAAAGCAGTGCATCTTTTCAATTTATTTAATTTTTAAAAACTGTTAGTTCTTTATTTAAAACATTTTTATTGAGATATAGTTGGTTTACAATGTTGTGTTAATTTCTGCTGCACCGCAAAATGATTCAGATGTGAATATATATACACATATATATGTATTATACATTCTTTTTTATGCTAAACGCTTTGATTATTTATTATATGTTTAGCCATTCATTCATTGATTTATTCAGCACAAGTTTATTGAATATTTTTAGTAAGACTGTTTTATCAATAAAATGGACAACAAATTACATTCTTGAGTCGATAATCTAGTGGAGGGTGAGACTATGAATGAAATCAGGAGTATTTAGCTGTTAGAAATTAGTAAGTGCCTGTTGAGATAATTCTCACACTCTCTCACTTTTCTGTACATCTATCAGGCACTAACTACCCTTCATCCCACACAACTTTTCATCTGTACAACAAATAGCCTTACCCTGCAGAGACATATAGGGCATGTTTGCTACCATGTAATGTAAAGAAAACACCTCCCTCCTGAGAAAAGGAGGAATGTTGAGGGCCTACAGTCATTGATCCAGGATCCCTAGACTCAAGGTTTTTCTCCTGTCACTCAACTCACTGAGTATTCAGGTATCACCTGAAACGTTCACTTCAACTTTAGAAATGGGGACCCAGGAACTAGCACAACACACCATATATATGCACACCTAATTATCACATTATAAAACCTCAGTTCAGTTCAGTCATTCAGTCGTGTCCAACTCTTTGCGACCCCATGGACTGCAGCATTCCAGGCTTCCCTGTCCATCACCAACTCCCGGAGCCTGCTCAAACTTACATCCATTGAGTTGGTGATGCCATCCAACCATCTCATCCTCTGTCATCCTCCTCTCCTCCTGCCTTCAATCTTTCCCAGCATCAGGGTCTTTTCCAAGGAGTCAATTCTTTTTTTTTTCTCTCCTTTACTTTTATTATTTGGATGCTAATTACTTTACAATATTGTAGTGGCTTTTGCCATACATTGACATGAATCAGCCATGAATCCACATGTGTTCCCCATACCTCTGGGTCATCCCAATGCACCAGCCCTGAGCACCTGTCTCATGCATCCAACCTGGACTGGTGATCTGTTTCACACTTGAAAATATACATGTTTCAATGCTATTCTCTCAGATCATCACACCCTCACCTTCTCCCATAGAATCCAAAAGTCTGTTCTATATATCTGCGTCTCTTTTTCTGTCTTGCATATAGGGTTATCTTTACCATCTTTCTAAATTCCATATATATGCATTAGTATACTGTATTGGTCTTTATCTTTCTGGTTTACTTCACTCTGTATAATGGGCTCCAGTTTCATCCATCTCATTAGAACTGATTCAAATGAATTCTTTTTAATGACTGAGTAATACTCCATTCTGTATATGTACCATAGCTTTCTTATCCATTAGTCTGCTGATGGGCATCTAGGATGCCTCCATGTCCTGGCTATTATAAACAGTGCTGTGATGAACATTGGGGTATATGTGATTCTTTCAATTCTGGTTTCCTCAGTGTGTATGCCCAGGAGTGGTATTGCTGGGTCATATGGCAGTTCTATTTCCAGTTTTTTAAGGAATCTCCACACTGTTCTCCATAATAGCTGTACTAGTTTGCATTCCCACCAACAGTGTAAAAGAGTTCCCTTTTCTCCACACCCTCTCCAGCATTTATTGCTTGTAGACTTTTGGATAGCAGCCATCCTGACTGGCATGTAATGGTACATCATTATGGTTTTGATTTGCATTTCTCTGATAATGAGTGATGTTGAGCATCTTTTCATGTGTCTTAGCCATCTGTATGTCTTCTTTGGAGAAATGTCTGTTTAGTTCTTTGGCCCATTTTTTGATTGGGTCATTTATTTTTCTGGATGCTGCAGGAGTTGCTTGTATATTTTTGAGATTAATCCTTTGTCTGTTGCTTCATTTGCTATTATTTTCTCCCATTCTGAAGGCTGTATTTTCATCAAGGAGTCAGTTCTTTGCATCAGGTAGCCAAAGTATTGAAACTTCACCTTCAGCGTCAATCCTTCCAATGAATATTCAGAACTGATCTCCTTTAGGATTGACTAATTTCCTCTCCTGGCAGTTCAAGGGGCTCTCAAGAATGTTCTTCAACACTGGAGTTCAAAAGCATCAGTTATTCGGTTCTCACCCTGCTTTATGGTCTAACTCTCACATCCATACATTACTACTGGAAAAACCATAGCTCTGACTAGACGGACCTTTGTTGGCTTTGACTAGACAGACATTTGTTAGGGGTTGTAAACCATAAGCGTATACAATGTTATATATCAATTATGTCTCAACAAAGCTGGAAAATGACACTCCTATTTTGGCTACAACTTTTGTTGTGGGTCCATTTGTTGTGGGTGATAAAGAGTCCATCTTCTATAAGCATCCATGAAACCAAGCCAAGGTGATTTGTAGGCTTGCAGGTCAGGTTAAAATCTTAGATTCTTCGTAACTTCACTGTGAAAGGAAGAAAAAGAAAGCAGGGAGGAGAACAGGCCATGCTTGGAGTTGGGGGGTTGGGCACTATAATAAGAGGTTAGAAAAGATTTCACTGAGCAAACATGAAGGCAAACAGTGATCTCTGCGGACAAGTGGGACACAGAACAGAAAACCTAAGTCCAGGA
This sequence comes from Muntiacus reevesi, assembly GCF_963930625.1. Taxonomy (NCBI): domain Eukaryota; kingdom Metazoa; phylum Chordata; class Mammalia; order Artiodactyla; family Cervidae; genus Muntiacus; species Muntiacus reevesi. Next base: position 42,536,994 of record NC_089250.1, on the reverse strand, counting down.
AGAGTCTCCTGTCACACTTAAGGGACAGCAAGTCAGCTGCCTCTGGAGGTAATGCATTCCTGTTATGGAGGTAACACATTTCTGCAGGGACTCGGCCAATTTTGAGATAAATGTTCTTGACTTGGGCTTTCTTTCATGCTCTGCTTCAGAACTCAAACAGCTATCAAAGTTATCAATTTTCTGTTGACAACCCCCCTGCACTTTGCACCTAGTCAGGAGTTTCAGAATCTGAAGAAATTGCTGAGTCATCTTTGAGACCATTTCTGTAATGGACTCTAAGGATTTGATGATGGTACTGAGTGATATGAGTAATAAGTGAAGCAAAAAGGCATCAGCTTGCTTCTTCACTCATCCTGAGGCGACATTTGAGATAGCTTTTATTCTTCAGTCTGGACCCACTCCATGACACATTAGTGAGGGAAGTGGATTTTACTAAAAATTCCAGGGTTACTCATTTCATCAAGCATCATAATTAAAACCTCATAAATATTTTGCTTCTTTCCCCCCAAATTCCTCCCAGGACAACAGTGTCTGCTCTCTTCTCTACATCCTCCCTCGCTTTCCCATCCCTTGTCCCTTGCAGCTCCCAGCTTCTCCCCCACCTTCCAAAGCAATGCCATTCTGATCATTGACCAGCACTTCCCCACGCACAAGCCTCTGTCGAGTTCAAGTGTAATCTAGCTTTGTTTGTACAGAACACAAAATACACCTCTCACACCACAAATGCCTCATTAAACAAGAGACCACTTTCTAGAGACAAATACCACTGGCTCTATCATTTTATTTTTTCTAAATAACATGGCAGTATGCTGTTTGGTGAGCAAATATTTGCTTTTCTCTTTATACTGACAAGTCTTTTCTAGGGATTGAGTGAGGACAAATACAAGTCTAGGGTGTATGTTCTTCTGGTCAGAAGTTTTCATCCAGAGGGGGTCTGCTTCCTGTAAAAACAATTTAGGAATGTGTGTCAGGCCTTTGTCTGTATCTGTCAGGAAACTGTGAGTTCCCTGAATCTGTAGTGTGGGAGAATTATAGTCTAAACTGTTACCAGTTCCCTAGTCCTACAGTTATTCTTTGTTTCTACATCTTTACATTTCCCAATCATTAACTCTTGAGGCAGCATTTTACTTCAAAGGACAAGGACACAGAAGCTCGAACATGGTTTCAGAGCTAGTCCCGGATGATCAGGGCAACCCTAATCTTGGTTCTTTATATAGAATACAGTATATTCTTCAGCTGCCTTTTCTGAGAAAGACCAATTTCACAACAGCCCAAATAAAATCAATTCCAAGAATCACAAACAGCTCTGTTTTCTTCTTACACATCTGAATTTGTGGGTGGCAATCATGAACACTATAGTGAGAAGACTTTTCTAGTTATCAGATCAAGAACAATAGATGTACTTGCTTCAGGACATGAAGACTGTTCTCATTGAAGATGGATTGGATGAATACCCAGTACATGTAGAAATGAACGTTACCTGAGAACAGCTCCTTGAATGCTTATTTGAGAATCTGAGCATTTCTTATACATTATTATCAACTCCTTCTATAATAATGATGCTTATTGATGTAACACTTTATTCCTGTTTTGATCTGATCACATTTATTCTGTGACTGTGACTGGGCTTCGAGTTCACTCAAAATCTGAGATCCGGTAAGTGTAAGAATACAAAGATGAAGACTAACAGGTGGTGGTTCTGAGATGTGGAGGGGAGGGAATAGAAGCAGGAACCAGGGGATGTGGTCAAAGCACCTGGGCCACTGTCACCTGGAGCTTACCATCATCCTATCCACACAGTTACTTTGGTTTGGGATGCACTGTGTAGAAAACTGGAGTCAAAGAGAAACAGAAGAGAAACAGAGGTGACAACTAGAGGGTGGGGAGAGAATACACCAGAGTGCTTGGTGTGATGTTTGTGGAACAATTGTTTCCATTCTTGTCACATCTTCACATAGAGGCTGTGACAATTTTTACCATGTCCAAGTCTGCCAGTTGGGAGACAGTAGAACTAGTTCAAGGTTTAAATCCAAATGCTCTTAGAAAACACTTTTAATTCAGTAGGCAAGAGAAATGGCAGTCAAGACAAGTGAAGAAATATAAGATCTTTATATTTTTCATCAAAAGGCAGGGATACAAAAATTGATTATGGAAATATTAAGCATTAAAGAGTAAAGGTCACCAAGTAAAGTCTGTAGCAGTTGAGCAAAGGTGATCTGAGGTAAAGTTTTAGAGTGTTTTCAAGAAGGTCCATTCTATTCAGCTTTATCATAAACATGATTTGAAAAGTTCCCCCCGGCCCCCCTGCTCCTGTGTATTGACGTTTCACTCTCTTGATAGTTTCCTTTGATGCAAAAAGTATTTTATCTGTTTTTCCTTCTGTTGCCTGTGCTTTGGTGACATATCTAAATCCAATTTCATGGAGCTTTCCCTCTAGCTTTCCTTCTAAGGGTGTCATATTGCATCTTGTATGTTTAGGTCTTTGATGTAGTTTGAATTTTCTGTGTGTGGGGGGGGAGGGGGGTGTAAGGTAATTAGATCTAGAGAGGTCTAACATTTTTTGCACACTGATACATAGTTATCTCAGCATTGCTTGTTGAAAATACTGCACTTTTCCTAGAAATGATCTTGGCAAACTTGTCAAACAACATTACTTATATTTATGTTGGCTTTTGTATTTTGTTCTATTTTGCTGGTCTTTATATCTGTTTTTACACCATTACTCACACTGTTTTGATAAGAGTAGTTTTTGTTGATTGAAAATATATGCACAACCTTAAAGTTGAGAGTTATGCTCTATTCAGTGGTAATTTTTAGGACTTCAAGTCTGGGATACAGTATCTCAAGTAACCCTGAGAGAAGTGGTCCATGGAGGCTGGGGGTGGAGGGGGAGAAGTCAGGTTATATAGAAGTTTGCAAGAAGGAGCAGGTAGTCTGAACATCAAAAGATTATTATTAATTAAGGAAGTTCGGAGATCTTTTTTTTTTTTTTTTTTTTTTTGGCTTGAAAACATTTTATTCAACATTTATTTTGGATGTTGCTTCCCACCTTTTAAATACAAAAAAGACATTTCAGTAAAAACAAATATATAATGAAGTCATCTTCCTTTGTGTGAAGAAATATGAATGAACTCTGCATTAACATTTAAAAGCAAAATAGTTCACTGCCAAAACTTTACATATCTCAAGAGCACAACAGATTCTAAACACACTGAGATCACACTGCTACTTCAACATTCTTGGGAATGGAGAGTGATTCCTTGGTCTATGGTTTAGGATCAGTCTCCATGCTTGCTTCTTGAGCTTCTTCTACCTCTGAGAGCTTTTCATCATTTTCCAGTGTTTGCTGAAGTTCATGGATGGTACTAAGAAGAACATGAAACTGTTTCCTTCTCAATTCCAGTTTATCTTCAACACTTTCTTTAATATGTGAAAGATGTTCTAATTCTTTTCCCAGAGCCTCTAGTTCTTTTAATGTTTCATGCCTGTCTGGATGATGCTGGATCACTTTTGCCAGTGCATCATATTCTTGCCGGTTTTTTCGTATTCGTTTTGCTTGAAGAATTTGCTTCTTGCACGCTGCAATTTTTTCATGGGCTCCAGCAATGCTACATTCTATCTCTTTGTAAATTTTTTCATAATTTTCCATTTCTCTGAGATTCATATCATATACCAGCAAAGTTTTGCCCATTGAAAATTCACATTGGGATAGTGCTCAGCATACGTTGGTACTGGCTGTATCCCTCTTCCTGAGATCCTGAGTTGCACCATTTAATGAAACTTTTCACCAGCAGAGTAATTCTCCGATCATCTCCAGCACCATCTCCATCGATTAGGAGACGCTTCCGTATGACTTCGTCGTCAGTCACGGCTCCCATGGCGTGCGCGGCGGCGGCGGCGGCGGCGCAAGCTGAGGCGGCGATTAGCGGCGGCGGAGGTCAAACTCCCACAATGCAGCCGGGTAAACAGCCATGGAGGAGGAGGCGGCGGCGCCCGCGGCCGATCGCTCCACCGCCTGAGCCGCGCTGCGCCGCCTCCGCCGGGACCCGCGCTCTCCGCACTCCCCGGGGGCGGCCACGGCCAGCGCGTGTGGGGCGAGGCCAGGCGGGCGGCGGCGGCCCCGGTGCCCTGATATCTTAACTTAAAGAATGAAGTGCTTTTCTATGTATGGGAAGATGCAAGAGTCTTGGCTCGCAGAAATCATTCCTTTTGTATGTATTTCAGCTATCTGGGGCCAGTGTCCTTCATCTTTTCACGTTTTCCTGAGCTCCTCAGTGCTTGCAAGAGAGTGTGCCAGCAACTCAATGACTACTGGATAGCAGGCAATGTTTTTCCTGGGTGTTCTCTGGGCTCAGAAATTCATATTTAGAGGGCTGGAATAGCTGATGGCTGTGACATCCTTGTTTGTTGATATGGTAGGAAATACTCCATTCCACACTTGGAGTAAGTTATAAAATCTGGCATTGTGACAAACCCAAATCTATTCTCTCTTTTTACTTTACTTTTTATTTTCCAAAATTTATTTTTTTCCTTTCAAGATTGCTTTCTAAGCTCATGTTGCAGTGAAAAGGAAAACAAAAAGAGTGATTTTTTTTAAACTTTCCCTTAGTTGCAGTGAAAAGGAAAAAGAAAAAGAAGAATGAGTTTTTTCTTTCCCTTTCCTGAGAGCAAAGAATATAGAGAAAACAGTGAGAAAGTTTTTTGTTTTTTTTTTAATTTAACTGCTCCTAACTGCATTTCTGTAACTAAGTTTGCTTTTCTTACCCCTAACTTTGCAGGAGCTACACTTCACACCTGTTTTCTTTCGACTCTATGCTAAATTCATCCTGTATCTGGTGTTTACCCGTACAACACCCTTCCCCTGGTAGATATATATCAGAAAGAAGGCTGCAGAGCCACCAAACTGCCAGACTCAATTACTAGGTTACTGACTCAAGCCTATGACTGTCTTCGAAACAATGCAAGAGGAAGAAATGAAGATCCTATCACCTCTGTTCCTCTTCACCGACTACTGACTGCAAGCTCTCAGCTTATATAAGTCCCTAAACTCCTCATGGAGGGAGTCAGGCCTCAGTTCTTGCAGCTTGAGTCTACTGTGTTGCCCTGACTGCTGGCTGAGAATTAAAGCCACCTTTCTAGTTCCTCCAAACTCTGTCCCCTTATTTTTTTACTTGGCTTCGATGGGCAGAGAAAGCCAAGAATGTTGGTCAGCAACATCCAGGGTATCTTGAGATCCCATATGAATTTTAGGGTGAGTTTTTCAACTTCTGCAAAAAATGGCATTGGGCTATATATAAAATTCAATTGAGTGTGTCAATCACTTTGGTTAGTATTGTCATCTTAATAGTAAGTCATGAACATGGTTGTCCTTCCAATACTTGTGTCTTTCTTCAAACAATTTTTTTCAATTACTTACTTTTCTACTAAAAAATTATTCACAGCCTAAAAGTTGAAAGTTATATTTTGTTCAGTGGAAATTTATACAATCTTAAGCCTGGGACGAAGCATCTCAAGTAACCCTGAGAGAAATGCTCCGAAGAGCCAAGGAGAGAGCCATATAGGAGTTTTGCAACAAAGGACAGGTAGTCTGAATGTAAAATGAGTATTGTTAATTAAAGAAAACCAGATGTCCCAAGATAAAGAGTTTAGTGCCTTTCTTCTTATGGGAGGGCGTCCCTGCTGTCTCAGACAGTAAAGAATCTGCCTGCAATGCAGGAGACCTGGGTTCAGTCCCTGGGTTAGGAAGATCCCCTGGAGTAGGAAATGGCAACCTACTCCAGTGTTCTTGCCTGCAGAATCCCATGGACAGAGGAGCCTGGTGGGCTACAGTCCATGGGGTTGCAAAGAGTCAGACATGACTGAGCAACTAACATACACATGCTACTTACGGGAAGATGTAAGAGTCAAAGACCACTAAAATCATTCCTTTGCTATGCATCTCAGCTGCATGGGGCCAGTTCCCTATATTTTTATATCCCAAGTTTCCTCAAGGCTCACCTTAGGGAATGGATGTAGTCTCATGGCTGCGGTTCAGTCACTAGGTTGTGTCTGATTCCCAGTACCCCATCTACAACATCAGGCCTCCCTGTTCTTCAGTATCTCCCAGAGTTGGCTCAAACTCATGTCCATTGAGTCAATGATGCCATCCAACCATCTCATCCTCTATCGCCCCCTTCTCCTCTGGCCCTCAAATTTTCTCATCACCAAGGTCTTTTCCAATGAGTCAGCTGTTTGCATCGGGTGGCCAAAGTACTGGAGCTTCAGCTTCAGCATCAGTCCTCCCAATGAATATTCATGGTGGGTTTCTTTTAAGAGTGCCTGGCTTGATCTCCTTGTTCTCCAAGGGACTCTAAAAAGTCTTCTCCAGCACCACAGTTTGAAGAGCATGGCTGCTAGATGTGCGCTAGATGGCAGGTATTCCTTGTTTCCTCCCTGAGTTCCCTCAGGGCTCATGGCTCATTTTCTTCAGCTGCTGGCTGCAGTTGCTGAGAATTAAGACATCCTTTGTTTAGAGATAGGGCAGAAATATTGTTAAAGCTGAAACTCCAATACGTTGGCCATCTGATGTGAAGAACTGACACATTTGAAAAGACCTTGATGCTGGGAAATATTGAAGGTGGAAGGAGAAGGGGATGATAGAGGGTGACATGGTTGGATGGCATCACCAACTCAATGGACATGAGTTTGGGTAAACTCCAAGCATTGGTGATGGACAGGGAGGCCTGGCATACTGTGGTTCATGGGGTGGCAAAGAGTCGGACACAACTGAGCAACTGAACTGAACTGAACTGAGACCTAGGAGTTACATATTATTTTCCCAATTTTAGACATAAGGTAAGTGAGCCTTGTAAAGTCTACTTTTAGAAATGTGTTCATTAGTTAATAAATAAGTAAATCATGACATGCCTCAGATAAGCAAATGACACCACCCTTATGGCAGAAAATGAAGAGGAACTAAAGAGCCTCTTGATGAAGATGAAAGAGGAGAGTGAAAAGGCTGGCTTAAAACTCAACATTCAAAAAACTAAGACCAAGTCATCCGGTCCCATTGCTTTATGCCAAATAGATGGGAAAACAATGGAAACAGTGACAGACTTTACTTTCTTGGTCTCCCAAATCACTGCAGATAGTAACTACAGCCATGAAGTTAAAAGATGCTTACTCCTTGGAAGAAAAGCTAGGACAAACCTAGACAACATATCAAAAAGCTAAGACGTTACTTTGCCAACAAAGTTATGTCTAGTCAAATATGGTTTTTCCAATAGTCATGTATGGATGTGAGAGTTGGACTATAAAGAAGGGTGAGGACTGAAAAATTGATGCTTTTGAACTCTGGTGTTAGAGAAGACACTTGAGAGTCCCTTGGACTGCAAGGATATCAAACAAGTCATTGCTAAAGGAAATCAGTCCTGCAATATTCCTTGGAAGGACTGATGCTGAAGCTGAAGCTTCCAATACTTTGCCCACCTGATGCATAGAGCCAGCTCATTTTTAAAGACCCTAATTGTGGGAAAGATTGAAGGCAGGAAGAGGAGGGGCAACACAGGACAAGATGGTTGGGTAGCATCACCAACTCAGTGAACATGAGTTTGAGCAAGTTTTGGGAGCTGGTGATGGACAGGGAAGCCTGGTGTGCTACAGTCCATCAGGTGTCAAAGAGTCAGAGACGACTGAGCAACTGAACAGCAAAAAAATCATGACATAGCTTATGTATTTGGAGAAGGAAATGGCAGCTCACTCCAATATTCATGCCTGGAGAATCTCATGGACAGAAGAGCTTGGTGGGCTATACTGCATGGGATCACAAAGAGTCAGACATGCCTTAAGCAACTTAGAACCTATATAGATTTTAATGCAGATGTTTGTTATTGGTATTTCTATAAGACTAATACAATTTAGAGAAATTCAGTTCAGTTTAGTCACTCAGTTACGTCCAACTCTTTGTTACCCAATGGATTGCAGTAGAGAAACGCCGGGTGCTAGAAGACAAAATAAAGAATTTGCTGCATCTCTCCCTTCTCTCCCCACTGCCTATGAGAGTTATCTCCAGAGCCCTGAGTTGTTGGGTTCCCAGAGGACCATAGGCAACAAGAATAATATTATGTGACATATAGAACTTCAACAGTTTGCTCTGACTGAAATAAGTGTGACATTCTACGTGTAGAATGCCAACAGAGAAAAGTGTCAGATTATGTGGAAAGATAATATTAATATGACAGAGAAAGAACAAAAGTTTAAAAAATACTAAAGGAAATACTGGAACATTAGATGTGACCTGGAAATATTAACATCAAGTAATGAGCTTTTTAATAAAAGAAATTTTATGCCTCTGTCCCCTGAAAAGGTGAAACATTATGACCTGTCTGAGAATGAGCAGGGACCTGATCTTGATTACTAAGACCACCATGCTCTAGCAGGAGACATGCCTGATTCCACAGTGGGACAGTACTCAACTGTTGCGCCTTGGACATCCTATTGTGCAGAATGTAAGAATTTTCGAGGGTGGAGGTCAAGATAGCAGAGTAGATCCCACCTTCCCATGAATACATCAAAAAGACATCCACATCCATGTGTCTAAGTGTTCTCACAGAGAACCTACCAAATGCTGGTGGAAGATCTCATACAACCAGAGCTATAAGAAAATTGCTGTGGAACCAGGTAGGAGGAAAGAATATAACTGCAGTGAGGAAGTGATCTGCACCCCAGGGAGGGAACTATGAAAGAGGAAACAACCTCACCCTCACACCCTCCTTCACAGGCTTGGAGGTCTTCTGGGACAGGTAAGGAGCTTCTGAGACCCAGAGGGTCATGGAGCTGTTGGCTTGCAGTGGGCAGGGCAGAGACAGATCAACAGAGACAGTCCCTGCATCCTCGCTGCCATTCCCAGCCAAGAGGCATGCCCGTTGGTGCATGCAGAGGCTGGGTGCTGGAACTCAGGCTGCGGCGAACAGACTGAGAAGAGGATGCTGGTTGCATGTGAGGAGACAGCCCCCCAGATAGAGCCTGGAGTGTGGCCGGGGCCTCACGCACTGGGGGTGCATGCAGGACAGAGCCCGGGTCTGCCCTCAGAGCCCTACTGTCAAGGGGTGGGCATGGGAGGGTGGTGGCCACAACCAGGGAGCTGGGCTCCACTGCTAAGAGCTCTGTGAGCCCAGAAGCCCCAGGGAGCAGCCACCCCCAGAGGTGGGGCTCAAACCTGGGTCATTCCCGGCAACCCCACAGCCACCTGAGCAGATGCACACCTGCAGCTTCATGAGCCCGGTGCCTGGGAACCACTAAGCAGGCAGATATCCCCGCAGCTGAGGTGGGTCTGGCCCCAGCAGAAGCTGTGGGCTTTGTGGGCACGCACGCTTACACGGGCTGAAACCTGAGCCCATTTCAGTGTTCTCACTGTGGAGGTGAAGCCAGGTGCAGCACCAACTGTCTACTTGTGGGTTTTGCACGCTGGCTGGCAGGTGACCTCACAGAGCAAGTGTCCCTGCTGACAGTTCTTAGAGAGGGACACACACTGGATGCTTTCTGGCAGGAGCAGCCCTGTCCCCCCACCTCACACTCAGCTTTGAACCAGGTCTCGGGGCTTCCACTCCAACACTCAGTTCCCAAACAGGACAAGAGGCTAGAGTGGGGGTGTGGATAAATTAGGAGACTGGGATTAACAGATACACACTACGATTCATCAAATAGGTAAACAGCAAGGACCTACTGTATAGCGGAGGGAACTATACGCAGTATCTTGCAGTAACCTCTGATATAAAAGAATCTGAAAAAGTGTGCTGTGCTGTGCTCAGTCGTGTCCAACTCGTTGTGACCTTGTGGACTATAGTCCACCAGACTCCTCTGTCCATGAGATTCTGCAGGCAAGAATAATGGAGTGGGTTGCCATGCCCTCCTCCTCTAGGGGGATCTTCCTGACCAGGGATTGAACCCAGGGCTCCTATATATGTGTGTGAGTGTGTGTATGTGTGTATATATATATATATATATATATATTTAACTGAATCACTTTGTTGTACCCTTGAAACATTACAAGTGAACTATCAGTTCAGTTCAGTTGCTCAGTTGTGTCCAACTCTTTGTAATCACATGGACTGCAGCATGCCAGGCTTCCCTGTCCATCACCAACTCCTGGAGCATTTGACAAAGTCAACTATACTTCAATTTTAAAAAATAGAAAAACATAAAATGATAGAACGACCATTCTGGGATAAAAGAGCTTGAGAAACATGGCTTAAAGTGACATGTGAAGCACAGTCAGTTTTAGGTCAGTGAAATCTTGCTACTGCTGCTGCTGCTGATAAATCGCTTCAGTCGTGTCCGACTCTGTGTGACCTCATAGACGGCAGCCCACCAGGCTCCCCTGTCCCTGGGATTCTCCAGGCAAGAATACTGGAGTGGGTTGCCATTTCCTTCTCCAATGCATGAAAGTGAAATGTGAAAGTGAAGTCACTCAGTCGTGTCTGAATTTTAGTGACCCCATGGACTGCAGCCCATCAGGCTCCTCCATCCATGGGATTCTCCAGGCAAGAGTACTGGAGTGGGGTGCTATTGCCTTCTCTGAGCGAAATCTTATATGTATATATATGGCAATGTGGCAAAAATTGTGCATATAAAAGGGAAAATAGTGTTTTTTATAATACCCTTTGCTTTTATTTAAAAATTTTCCAAGATAAAAACTTAAGGACAAAATTAATGCTAAAATCACATTAATTTTTAACTTCTATAATTGAAAATATTTATTATGTTTATATAAATATACATATATATATATATATATATATACACACACACACACACAATTCTTTAATTCACAAAGCTGTATTTTTCATAGAACACTCCTCCTCACTGATTTTAGCTTGTACCTTGAGGACATTGCATTATATGAAATAAGATTGTCAGAAAAAGAATAATTTTCTGTCAACATGCATTATATGACATATCTTAATTGGTCAGACTGAAAGAGTTAAATAGGAGAGTGATGGTTACCAGGGGCTGGGATGAGGGAGAAATCAAGCTTTTCTAAGCCTCAGTTATACAAAATGAATAAATTTTAGAGATCTGCAGTGCAACTTTTCCCCTAGAGTTAATAATATTATACCATACTACATTGTATTGAATAGTATTGTATGCTTAAAATTTTTTATGAGGATGGATTTCATATTATGTTTCCTAACCCTCATAGCTCAGTCGATAAAGAATCTGCCTGCAACACAGGAGACCTGGGTTCGATTCCTGGGTTGGGAAGATGCCCTGAAGAAGGAAATGGCAATTCACTCCAGTATCCTTGCCTGGAAAACCCCATGGATAGAGGAGCCTGGCAGGCTACAGTCCACGGGGTTGCAAGAGTCAGACACGACTTAACAACTAAACCACCACCACAACCAACCATGAAACAGAGAAAATATAACAGAAAATATGAGAACACAGAACCCAACAGAGAAAAGTGTGTCTAAACAGTTAATTTTCTGACAGACATCAAAGGGAGAACCAGTCCAAGATTGAGTAAATCACAAGATGTGTTCTACTTTTGAATAAATGTTCCTGAGTGATATTACATCTACTGTCAGTATCACCATGAGCCTTTATCATGACCCATCTAACATAAATGACTTTCACAGTCTCTGGTAAATTATTCTGTACTGTGCTCCCTGTTGAAGACCCATAAATGCAGAAACACCAACTCTTAAAATGCAGGCATCCAAGCCCTACACAAACTCTTAAATCCATCTCATTTGATTTTTCTCTTCTTTTGACTTCCCATTCCATGTTTTCATGGTCTTTTTTTCTGTATGCAATCCCCCTGAGTTGATTTCTGGTCGTGTTTTCAGGTTAGGGACATGCCTCTTCCCTCGAAGTTCTCGGTAACTTGTCTAACCCTCCTTTACCTTGTTTGCATGCATGCACGCACAGTCGCTTCAGTCATGTCTGAGTCTTTGCCACCCCATGAACTGTAGCCTGCCAGGATCCTCTGCCCATGGCATTCTCCAGACAAGAATACTGAATACTGGGTTGCTATTTGCTCCTCCAGGAGATCTTCCCAACTCAGGGATCAAACCCAGGTTTCCTGCATTTCAGACAGATACTAAGACACCAGGGAAGAACTTAATATATGTTGCAATAAATACACTTTTTCTAGGTTCTAAAAGGAGCTCATTATGGCTTATGTGAATTTTGTCTCTTCCCTGTACTTGCCTGTTTTGAAATGCCTCTTTTGAGCTTGCAATGACAGTAAGTTACATGGCTTTATTTCTAGAATAAAAATTGCGGTCTTGACCTGGGCTAGATAATCAGACTTCCTTTTCCCTCTGTGCATCGGAGGCCCTAGGGCAGTCATATGAACCAGCAAGGTTCTCTTTAGGTTGGTATGGAATGTGGACAATCAAGACAGGCTGTCAAATGTTCATGACCATGAGCCTTGATCTGCCCCAAGGCATATTTGACAGCAAAGGAAAATGTTCAGTAAAAATAAAGCAAACCAAGAGCTATGCCTTAGTAAGGGGTGAAAAAAAGGAGACATATTTGAAGAGGTCTGCAAATCTTTAGGTCTCCATGGTTGGGACCTGCCATCTACATAGTCCTCTAAGCTGTTTTGCATCCAATGGCTTGAGTAGATTTCTATAACTTAAAATCAAGAGTTGTACATGATACAGTTCTTAGTAGCTGAGTGCAGTCTACAAACATCATCGTGAAAACAGCCATCATTGTAGGCAAGGTCTGCAAGTCCCTATAAAGGTCCTAGGTTTAGAACCACCCAGAGAGAGCAACACCAAATTTGTTCAACTTGAAAGGGTGAAAGAGGAGATAAAGTCATGGTGTTCAAGTGTAAGAAAGTGTCACTGCTCACCACTACTGCACCAAACTCTGGGTTCTGGAAATCCCCAAGAGACTCAGGCATCATAATCAGGACTCTGTTGAACTCTCTTATTTTTATTTCCACAAGTTTCTGAGGGAAAGAGATCATGAAACTGGAGCGGAACACAATGTAATCTGCAGGTGAGCACAGCCTCAGACCCTAATGCAGACTGAAGACTGAATGCTCTCTCCTCTTTCACAGAGAATGGTTCTAGCCTGGTTAGTGGAACCAAATAGCCCTCCTAGTGTCGCACAGGGAATCAGTGCTTGACTTCCCAAGCCCTTCCCGCTGATGTTACATTCACTACTATTTATATCTCAACCCCAAACCACTATTGTTACCTCTGGAGGTACATAGGTTCCATAAACCAGGACAGGAAAGAAATGACCATCGTTAAGCTTCACCTTCTGGCTTTGGAGATCCACTGCCTGGTGCTCCTCTGAGTAAGCAGACTCTTTTTTTTCTTCTTCTTCTGCCTTCACACGTTATAAATAACAGAAATGTAATGCTTGAGCTGCACTGTCCAATGTTAGCAGTTATATTGTAGGAGGGGCAAGGTGAAATCAGTACCCAAGGAATCAGAACAGAATCAAAGCCTGTTAACCTGTTTGCTTTCTCTTTAAATCAGTTTTATCTTAAGTTATATTATGATGAGAATGGCTGAACAAGTATTGACTGTATGTTAGACTAGAAACTTCCACATAGCAATCTTTCTGCATTTTTCTGATTATGAAGCCCAATCTTTTTTTTTATGTCTATAATGCCTTTACTTTTTATCTTTATTTTTTCCCATTTATTTTTATTAGTTGGAGGCTAATTACTTTACAATAGTCTAGTGGTTTTTGCCATACATTGACATGACTCAGCCATGGATTTACATGTATTCCCCATCCCGATCCCCCCACCCACCTCCTTCTCTACATGATCCCGCTGGGTCTTCCCAGTGCACCAGCCCTGAGCACTTGTCTCATGCATCCACCCTGGGCTGGTGGTCTGTTTCACCCTTGATAATATACATGTTTTGATGCTGTTCTCTCAAAATATCCCACCCTTGCCTTCTACCAGAAAGTTCAAAAATCTGTTCTGTACATCTGTGTCCCTTTTTCTGTTTTTCATAAAGGGTTATCATTACCATCTTTCTAAACTCCATATATATGTGTTAGTATACTCTATTGATCTTTATCTTTCTGGCTTACTTCACTCTGTATAATGGACTCCAGTTTTATCCATCTCACTAGAACTAATTCAAATGAATTCTTTTTAATGGCTGAGTAATATTCCATGGTGCATATGTACCACAGCTTCCTTATCCTTTCATCTGCAGATGGGCATCTAGGTTGCTTCCATGTACTGGCTATTATAAATAGTGCTGCGATGAAAAATGGGGTGCACTTGTCTCTTTCAGATCTGGTTTCCTCAGTGTGTATGCCCAGAAGTGGGATTGCTGGGTCATATGGCAGTTCTACTTATGAGGCCGCTATCACCCTAATTCCAAAACCAGACAAAGATGCCACAAAAAAAGAAAACTACAGGCCAATATCACTGATGAACATAGATGCAAAAATCCTTAACAAAATTCTAGCAAACAGAATCCAACAACATATTAAAAAAATCATACATCATGACCAAGTGGGCTTTATCCCAGGGATGCAAAGATTCTTCAATATCCACAAATCAATGTAATACACTACTTTAACAAATTGAAAAATAAAAACCATATGATTATCTCAATAGATGCAGAGAAAGCCTTTGACAAAATTCAACATCCATTTATGATTAAAACTCTCCAGAAAGCAGGAATAGAATGAAACTCAACATAATAAAAGCTACATATGACAAACCCACAGCAAACATTATCTTCAATGGTGGAAAATTGAAAACATTTCCCCTAAAATCAGGAACAAGGCAAGGGTACCCACTCTCACCACTAGTATTCAGCATAGTTTTGGAAGTGTTGACCACAGCCATCAGAGCAGAAAAAGAAATAAAAGGTATCCAGATAGGAAAAGAAGAAGTGAAACACTCGCTGTTTGCAGATGACATGATCCTCTACATAGAAAACCCTAAAGACTCTACCAGAAAATTACTAGAGCTAATCAATGAATACAGTAAAGTTGCAGGATATAAAATTAACACACAGAAATCCCCTGCATTCCTATACACCAACACTGAGAAAACAGAAAGAGAAATTAAGGAAACAATACCATTCATCATTGCAACAAAAAGAATAAAATACTTAGGAGTATATCTACCTAAAAAAAGAAAAGACCTATACGTAGAAAACGATAAAACACAGATGAAAGAATTCAAAGAGGACAAAAACAGATGGAGAAATATACTGTGTTCATGGACTGGAAGAATCAATATTGCCAAAATGGCTATTCTACCCAAAGCAATCTATAGATTCAATGCAATCCCTATCAAGTTACCAACGGTATTCTTCACAGAACTAGAACAAATAGTTTCAAATTTGTATGGAAATACAAAAAACCTCAAATAGCCAAAGCAATCTTGAGAAAGAAGAATGGAACTGGAGGAATCAACCTGCCTGACTTCAGTCTCTACTACAAAGCCACAGTCATCAAGACAGTATGGTACTGGCAAAAGACAGAAACATAGATCAATGGAACAGAATAGAAAGCCCAGAGATAAATCCACACACCTATGGACACCTTACCTTTGAAAAAGGAGGCAAGAATATACAATGGAAAAAAGACAACCTCTTTAACAAGTGGTGCTGGTAAAACTGGTCAACCACTTGTAAAAGAATGAAACTAGAACACTTTCTAACACCATACACAAAAATAAACTCAAAATGGATTAAAGATCTAAATGTAAGACCAGGAACTATAAAACTTCTAGAGGAGAACATAGTCAAAACACTCTCTGACATAAATCACAGCAGGATCCTCTATGACCCACCTCCCAGAATATTGGAAATAAAAGCAAAAATAAACAAATGGGACATAAAAAACTTAAAAGTTTTTGCACAACAAAGGAAACTATAAGCAAGGTGAAAAGACAGCCCTCAGATGGGAGAAAATAATAGCAAATGAAGCAACAGACAAAGGATTAAACTCAAAAATATACAAGCAACTCCTGAAGCTCAATTCCAGAAAAATAAATGACCCAATCAAAAAATGGGTCAAAGAACTAAACAGATATTTCTCCAAAAACAGATGGCTAACAAACACATGAAAAGATGCTCAACATCACTCATCAGAGAAATGGAAATCAAAACCACAATGAGGTACCATTACACGCCAGTCAGGATAGCTGCTATCCAAAAGTCTACAGGCAATAAATGCTGGAGAGGGTGTGGAGAAAAGGGAACCCTCTTACATTGCTGGTGGAAATGCAAACTAGTACAGCTGCTATGGAGAACAGCGTGGAGATTTCTTAAAAAACTGGAAATAGAACTGCCATATGACCCAGCAATCCCACTTCTGGGCATACACACCGAGGAAACCAGATCTGAAAGAGACACGTGCACCCCAATATTCATCGCAGCACTGTTTATAATAGCCAAGATATGAAAGCAACCTAGATGCCATCAGCAAATGAATGGATAAGGAAGCTGTGGTACATATACACCATGGAATATTACTCAGCCGTTAAAAAGAATTCATTTGAATCAGTTCTAACGAGATGGATGAAACTGGAGCCCATTATACAGAGTGAAGTAAGCCAGAAAGATAAAGACCAATACAGTATACTAACGCATATATATGGAATTTAGAAAGATGGTAATGATAACCCTATATGCAAAACTGAAGCCCAATCTTGATCAAACATCAGCTGAAATAATTAACTTGGTTACAGTAAAAATACATACACATACAGAATCACACAATTTAAGGGAGTTATAATAAGAATTTTTCAAAATCTTATCCCTAAAAAATGTATGAAAACTTCAAATGAAAATAAATTTGCTTTTTAACCTTTCCCATTGGCAAGGTTATTTTGTTTTATTTTGAGACTGGTGAAATTCTGAATAGGACACAAAAACCAGACATTTTGTTGTTGTTCAGTCACTAGGTTGTGTCCAAATCTTTGTGACCCCATGGATGGTAGCACACCAGGATTACTTGTACTTCACTATCTCCAGGACTTTGCTCAAGCTCATGTCCATTGATTCACTGATCCATCTAACCATCTCACCCTCTGTTGCTTCCTTCTCCTCCTGTCCTCAATCTTTCCCAGCATCAGGGTCTTTTTCAATGAGTCGGCTCTTTGCATCTGGTGGCCAAAGTATCGGAGCTTCAGCTTCAGGATCAGTCTTTCCAATGTATATTCAGGGTTGGTTTCCTTTAGGATTGTCTGGTTTGATCTCCTTATTGAAGAATAGTTATTAATAGCTATTGGATACCATGTCTAGTGTGCAAACAGCCTCTTAGAGGCTTTATACCTTAATTATGTAACTTTTAGAAATCTTTGATTCATGTCATGTATGGCAAAAAACACTACAGTGTTGTAAAGTAATTAGCTTCCAACTAATAAAAATAAATTTAAAAAAGAAATCTTTGATAATAGAAGTGATATTTATTACATACTTTACTATCTTGCTCAGTGGTTATTCATAAAAGAAGAAACTGTAAACCAGCTAATTGTAACAAATTTAGGAAGAGTTAGGGAAATCATGAAGCATTGATACAATGGGAAGTTGTGAAGCCAAACAAAATTTAACACATGGAGGGAAGGCAGCAAAATGGTGAGCCAGGAATTGTTGATGCCTCCCTTAGAAAGATAAAAAAGCAACCAGAAACCAGACGGACAACCTGATAGGAGCTCTAGAAAACAGTCAAAAATCTACAGCAACAATACTTAAAATGGATAACCAACAAGGACCTACTGTATAGCACATGGAACTCTACTCAGTGTTATGTGGCAGCCTGGACAGGAGGGAGTTTGGGGGAGAATGGATACATGTATATATACGGCTGAGCTTCTTCCCTGTTCACTTGAAACTACCACAGCATTGTTAATCAACTATACCCCAATACAAAATAAAAAGCTTAAAGTTTGGTGAAAATCTACAGCAACAAAGTGAACACACAATTAGGAAAAACCCAGAACACAGTGGAAGGACATTTCATTGTGGTTTTACTCACCTGTACCCTCCTCCTGTCTGTGCAGAGCAGTCTTTAAACGGTGACAGTTCAACTCTCAGTTACCTCCCTTAAACCAGACTAATCATAAAATATGTGCAATGTTCCAGGCTATTTGCAGGTTGCCTGAAGACAGGTGGGTGTTCTACTTCAGAGGAAGTAGGAATGGCAGTTGCAGCTGCAGGGGGCTATATATGCACAGATGCCAAGGACGAGGGACTAAGGGTGGAGACATAGACTAGAACTTGTAAAACCCTAAGTATAACTGGGGTGTGGACATTCAAAAATAGCCACATATTCTGGAGAATCAAATAGGTACACGTATGCCAGGTGAGATGCTGACTCAGAAATGAACTGAGTTGTCCTTAGCTGAACTGTTGGACTGACCCCAGGACTAGGAACATGCCAAGTTAACTAGTGAAGGCCAGTCAGTGACATGGTAGAAATCTGCAAAGAGTGGATATTTGATGTTGTTTTAAGTATGGAGTCATGAACATGCACACACACAACCAAATGATCAAAGGCCTTCACATACAGATACAGATATGGAACTCTTAGAAGAAAAACTAGAGGGAAAGCTTCATGATTTTAGATTTGGATATGTCACCAAAGCACAAGCGTGCATGTGTAGTAATTTGTTTCAGTCATGTCAGACTCTGTGTGACCCATGGCTCTTATGTCCGTTGGATTCTCCAGGCATGAGTACTGGAGGAGATTGCCATGCCCTTCTCCAGGGGTTCTTCCTCACCCAGGGATTGAACCTGCATCTCTTAATTCTCCTGCACTGGCATGTGGGTTCTTTACCACTAATGCCACCTGGGAAGCCACTATTGTAACCAAAGTACAAGCAACAAAAGAAAAATAGGTAAATCAGTATTCATCAAAAATCAAAATGTTTTTACTTCAAGTAAACTACAAAGAGAGAGAAAATCAACCCATAGAATGGGAAGAAAAACCTTTGCAAATCATATTTCTGATAAAGCTAAATTGACTGGAACTTCCTGGAAACATCCTAAAATTTTATCTGAAATTGCTTGGTTCAATTGCCAAGGTCAATTGGTGACCTTTACTCTTTATTTTGCCTAATATTTCCATAATTAATCTTCTGATTATCCTTGCCTGTTGATGCAAAACTTACAGTTTTTATATTTCCTCACTTTCTTCCTTACTGATTTAAAGCATTTTCTAAGAGAATTTGGATTTAAACCTTGAACTAGTTTTAGTGTCTCCCAACTAGCAGAAGTGGATATGATAGAAATTTTTTTATTTTCCATGTGAACAACTGACACTCAGGAATGGAAACATATTGTTTCACAAACATCACATAAGCACTCTGGTGTATTCTCTCCATACCTCCAGTAGTCATCTCTGTTTCTCTTCTGTTTTTCTCTTGACTCCAGTTTTCTACACACCGCATCCCAGACCAAAGTAACTATGTGGACAGGTGATGCTAAGCTCGAGGTGACAGTGGCCCAGGTGCTTTGGTCATGTTCCCTGGTTCCTGCTTCTATTCCATCCTCTCCACATCTCAGAACCACCATCTGTTCTTCATCTTCGTATGCTTTCACTTACTGGATCTCAGAGTTTGGGGGAACTTGAAGACCAGTCACAGTCAGAAAATAATTGTGACAATATCACAATAGGAATAAACTGTTACATCAACAAGCATCTTTATTATAGAAGGAGTTGATAATAATACATAAGATAAGGTCAGATTCCCAAACAAGCATTCAAAGAGTTCTTGGGTAACGTGCATCCTAACATTAGCTGGATGTTCATCTAATCTCATCTTCAATGAGAGCAGTTTCTTCACATCTTGGCACAAGTACACCTAGTATTCTTGATATGATAACTAGAAACATCTTTCATCATAATGTTCATGATTTCCACTCACAAATTTAGATGAGTAAGAAGAAATCAGAGTTCTTAGTTTTTCTTGGAATTGATTTTATTTGGGATGTTTTGAAATTGATCTTTCTTGGAAAACATAGCTGAAGAACATACTGCGTTCTAGGTAAGGAGTCAAGAATTGAGGGTGACCCTGATTATCTGGGACTAGCTCTGAAACCATATACAAGCTTCTGTGTCTTTGTTCTTTGAAGTAAAATGCTAACTCAGGAGTTAATGACTGAGAAATGTGAAGATGCAGAAACAAAGAATAGCTGTAGTACTAGGGAACTGGTAACAATTTAGAGTATAATTCTGCCACATTGTAGAATCACGGAACTCTCCGTTCCCTGAAATTTATAGACAAAGGTCTGACATACATTCCTAAGTTATTGTTACAGTAAGCAGCCCCCACCAAACGAGAACTCATGACAGCAAGCATGTAGACCCTAGACTTATTGAAAGCAGGTCGTTGATAATGCTTGAAACTTCACCTTGATGCCAACCAGTGCAAGGACTGTGCACGAGCTGGTCTTGCTCTGATCCTTAAACACCATGAAGCTCCTCACTAACTGGTCCAGGCGGAGTCACATGCTCTTGAGGGCACTAGTCCTCTGTGGCTCCCTTTTCCTGGCAAAGCAACTCTTTGCCACTTCACCCAATATTCTGTCTCTGTGTTTCTATTTGGCACCAGTGAACAGGGGCAGAGTTTTGGTAACAGCCGCACAGAGACATGCATTGTCCCAAGTCATGTGTTCCATTCAGGTACAGCTGCCTGAATGGTGGTCAGCCCAGCTCCAAAGGGAATATGCAGGACTGCTGCTTCAAAGTCTCAACGTCTCAATGTTGATATAAGAAACAAGCAAAAAGGCTTTACATAGTTGCCTATATGAGTGTGGGGATGGAGGACAGTTGGAATCATGCTGGGAGAAAAGACCCCATATCAGAAGACCCTTTTCTTATTCTCCAGACCACAGAGAGTTTCACTCAGACAGTATCTGGAAGGTTTCATGTGAATTTTGGCAATCACAGTAAGAGGTATCAAGGACTATTTGCTCAAACATATAGAAATTCAGTGTTATTTATCTTATTTGATCACAAACTTTTTTGTATTTTGTTTTGTTTTAATTGGAGGATAGTTGCTTTACAGTGTTGTGTCGAGTTCTGCTGTAAGACACTGAGGATCAGCCATAATTACACATATTCCCCCTCCCTGTTGAGCCTCCCTCCCACCCTCTCCCCCAGCCACCCCTCTAGGTCATCACAGAGCACAGACCTGAGCTCCCTGTGCTATATAGCAGCTTCCCTTATCTATCTGTTTTACACATGTGTAATAGATAGTGTGTATATGTCAATGCTTCTTCCTCAACTCGTCCCAAACTTTTGAAATTGCTCCCGATCAAGATTGTGTTCTTCATCTCTAAAACATCTGTAGGTCTCCCTTTGGGGGAAGAACCCTAACCTTTTGGATACACAGCACGTTTAAGGTGCACAACCCCTCTAGCGGGATCCCAGTGAGACAGCTCATTCGTTATTCACCAACCAGCAAACACCAGATTTACTGTCACATGTACATAGACTCGGCTATGGGCAAACTAATAGAAACCTGATTTTGCAACACTTGTTGGGTTCCAAAGTCAAAGACACAAAGCCTGCACCTATTAAGCAAAGCACACTTATCCACTCTCTACAGCCCAAAACTATAGTAACATTTTCTTAATTGATAAGATTTGAACTCATATCAACCATGAATATTCAGGGGGTGGAGTAACAGGAGAAAAATCTTGAGTCAAGTGATCCTGGATCAATGGCCGTAGGCACTCAGGATCCCTCTCTTTCTCAGGAGTGAGATGTTTTCTTTACATTACTCCACAGCAAACATGCCCTCCATGTCTCTGCAAGGAGCCACTGTCTCTGTGTTGCAAGGGTGTTTGTTATACAGACAAATGCTTGTGTGGGATGAAGGGTAGTTGGTGTTTCCACCTAATCAGATGTACAGAAATGGGAGAGATTTTGTAGAAATATCTCCTACTGGCACTTACCCTTTTCTAACAGCTAAATTCTAATCTCATTTATAAGTGTCACCCTCCACTAAACTATCAACTCAAGAATTTATTTTAATTTATTATTCTCTATTGTATTTATTGATAAAACAATGTCTTACTAAAAGTGTTCAATAAACTTTTGCTGAATAAATCAAGGAATGATTTTATATATATATATATATATATATATATATATATATATATATATCTTCAGTCATATCCAACTCTTTGTGACCCTTTGGACTGTAGCCTTCCAGGCTTCTTTGTCCATGGGGTTCTCCCAGTAAGAATACTGAAGTGGGTTGCCATTTCCAGACATATCTGAATCATTTTCCTGTATAGCAAAAGTTAACAGACCATTGTAAACCAACTACAATGGTAGTTGAAGTACTACAACTTCAATAAAAAATTTTTAAATAAAGAACTTCTAACAATTTTTAAAAATTAAACAAAAAAATAAGATGTACTGCTTTGTAATATGTGTGCATGCTCAGTGGCTAAACTGTATCCAACTCTTGTGACCATGGACTGTAGCCCACCAGTCTCCTCTGTCCATGGGATTTCCCAGGCAAAAATACTGGAGTAGGTTGCCATTTCCTTCTCCAAGGGATTTTCCTGACCAGGGATTGAACCGAACTTTGCTTCATTCTTTAGAATTCCTTACCACTAGCCACTTGGGAAGCATTATAAGAAGCAAAATATAATACTGGAACTATTTTATTTCATTTTTATTGAGATATAGTTGAATTACAATGTTGTGTTAACTGCTGCAGTACAGCAAAGTGACTCAGTCATATATATATATACATATACATACATATATATATACATATATATATATATATTCTTTTTCATATTCTTTCCCATTATGGCTTGCCATAGGCTATTTAATATTGTCCCCTGTGCTGTACAGTTGGACTTTGTGTTAATCCAATTTGTATACAATAGTATACATCTGCTAACCCCAACCTCCCAGTCCAACTCTTTCCCAAGCCCTTCCTTCTTGGAAACCATCAGATAATACTTGATAGCTTACAGAAATGCTTACATTGGGTAAAAACAAAGTGTAAAACCTTTGAAGATTATTTCAAATTGTAAATAAATATACAAATACTTTTATATAGGAGAGTCATGAAAGTATGAGATTAAGTTTATATTTTATGGCAAGAAAAATTTAAACATGAAAACTTTTCTCTTCCTTTGCTCTCCTCTCCCTCACTGTGAGTTTTGTGTCTGCATGACACATGGACCAGAACCCCCACATCAGAGGGAAGACCTACATGACATTGAAGAGCAACAGTCTCCTAGCATCAGTAAGACAATTAATTTTTTAAAAGATAAATTTCTTCTTGACCTTGTAAGGGGTCACACGGCCCACCATGATGATGCATAGATCTGGATTATGTACACTGTCTATAATATGTCTTTTCATGCAGAGCCCTCTGTCTCCAAAATTTAAATCCCTGTGCCTTGACTTCTAGAGGACAGAACAGTTCTCAGGCTTTCTGAGATGCTCTTCCTGGGTTATATTTCTCAAATCTGACTTGAATAAAATTTTCCATTTCTTTCTTAGATCGACTAATTCATTTTTGATAAAGGAAAAGGCATCTGAGTTATTAAATAAGTTAATTGGAGGTTATCTTTATTTTCTGTCCTTTCTCTTTTATTTTTCAAATTGTTTTGTTATCATGAAAAACTAGAATTCATATTTGAAGTCTTCTTTATTTCATAAAAATTTTTAAAAGAGAAACATGCTTCAAAAGTTCATACACTTCTTTTAAACATCTCCACCAAGAACAGAAATTCTCTTCACAACCCTAGAAAAGAAGTTCTGGTAGAATGCATGGTGGACCGCTCAGTCAATATTCTTCAGAATATGGATACTCAGGGTGATCAACCGCCCTGAAAGAGAAAGAGGAGGAATAATTTATTAAATCTGTCATGTTGTCATAGAGACCATTACTCTGTGGGTGCAATCAGGATGGGTTAAAACTCTAAATCTATAAACACAACCCATCTTCTCCCCCAACAAGCACACATCAGGTGTCTTCTCCATGTGCACACGTACTTGCATGTCCAGTCCCAACATTCAAGTGTAATATTCACTCCACAGTGACAGGTAGTTTCACTCAGATTGCAATTTATAAGAGGGCACAGACCTAGGGGTAACTGTGGAGGTCATTTCAGACACAGGTGGAGCTTTTGACCCTAAGTGGTGAGAAGGATCACAGTTAAGGAATTCTTTGCTGTTTTTCATAAATCTATTCAACAGGAAAAAAATATTGAGCATCCCACAATACAGGGTGCTTCCATTAAGGAATTACTATTAAATTGAAGAAATACCACATACACCTAAACAATCATGCCTATAAAATGTGATCACTACTTTCTTAATTTGTATTATATGACTACACTCATATTTATTAATTAATATTACTGCTGTTTTCCTTCCTTATAGTCTGATTTTTCTTTCTAAAATTGTTCTTTTCACTTCAATTCATTTAAGAGTGCATCCTGAGCCATTCCATGTGTCAGGAGCTATGCTATCGACGTAAGCCTACAAGGATGAGTAAGTCTAGGCATTCCCAACATAATGAAGGAGAGCACAGAACTACATAAAAGTTTTTGAGGACAGAAAAGTAACTTGCTATGTTTTCTCATTTTTCATCCTGTCTTTATTCAGAACCATAATATACATATACATAAGTATGCATGCATACTAAATCGCTCAGTTGTGTCCAACTCTTAGTGACGCTATGGACTATAGCCCACCAGGCTTCTCTGTCCATGAGATTCTTCAGTCAAGAATACTGGAGTGAGTTGCCTGCATCCCTCCAGAGGATCTTCCCACCCAGGGATCAAACCTGTATCTCTTATGTCTCCTGCATTGGCAGGCGGGTTTTTTTTTTTACCACTACCGCCCCCTTGGAAGCCCATATATATGTGCATGTGTGCTGTGTGCTAAGTCGCTTCAGTCGTGTCTGACTCTTTGCAGCTCCATGGACTGTAGCCCACCAGGTTCCTCGGTCCACGGGATTCTCCAGCAAGAATACTGGAGTGGGTTACCATTCCCTTCTCCAGAGGATCTTCTCAACCCAGAGATCCAACCTGCACCTCTTAGGTCTCCTGCATTGGCAGGTGAGTTTGTCACCATTAGTGCCAACTAGGAAGCCCATATGTAAAAAAAAAAAAAATATATATATATATATATATATATATATATATATATATATATATCTTCTTTACAAGCAAAGAGACTTCCCACTTCTCAGTGGGTAAAGATTCTGCCTGAAATGCAGGAGACACAGGAGACATGGATTCAATCCCCAGGTGGGGAAGATTCCCCTCAAGAAGAGCATGGCAACACTCCAGTATTCTTGCCTGGAGAATACCATGGGCAGAGGAGCCTGGTGGCTATAGTCCATAGGGTTGCAAAGAGTCAGACAGAACTGAAGTGACTGAACACTACAAACAAGGGAAGTTTTGAGATCTTTAATTTGAAACTAAATCTTTATTAAATCACTAATTTGCGTTCCCTTTTCTCTAACTCCCTCCCAATATCTCTCTGTTTGATTAGTCTTCTGTCTCTTCAGTCCTGACATCTTCCTGTAGTAATTAGGCAGCTGGAATTCCATAGTAATAACTAAATAAAGTCAAGGAGGTAGGAACTCCCCAGTGGATGGACCCCTGATGGACAAAGTCTACACTAGGGTGAGTCTTGACTCAAGAAACCAGAGAGACCCAGACAATCTTATCAGATGTGTCCAGCTAAGTACAGAAGTCTGTCTCTGGAGGTCAGTTCATGATATACTCAAAATTTATTTGGTGACATTTTAAGGATGAGGAAATGGGAGATGTGATGGGGGAAAGGTCAATAAAGAGATAAATTTGGAAGAAATAGATGGTGTCTTGGTAAAGAAAAGTCCATCAGGGAGAAAATCCACTAGACACTTAGGAGAGGGAGTGGCACCAGGCTCACTGTGACTTCTCACACTGAAGCATGTTGGCCTTCATGGGCCCCTCCAGAAATATCAACAATGCATTTACAATTGTGTTAGAATAAGCAGGAGTGTAATTCAGGATGGATTCCTTATTACACAGTCATTGTGTATCATTTCCTCCTGATTCTATAAAGAATTAAAAGTGAAACATTTGCATCAGTCCCTGAAAGAAGGTGCCTGGTGGGCTACAATTGATGAGGTCACAAAGAGTCAGACAAGACTGAGCAACTAACGCTTTCACTTTCTGAAAGAAGAATGGGCTGCAGGCACTGCGCTATCTGTGTTTCCTGGGTCTCTGGGCCCTGAGAGGAGGGACACCAGGCACAGGGATTAGGGGCACAATGTAGTGAATTCACCACAATGTCAACACTGGGGATTTTACTGATTGGCTGTCCTGGGCCCCAGTCACATTTCTGTTGATCAGAGACAGAACCCTAGAGGAAACCTCTGCTATGAGGTCTGCAGGAAGCCCCTGGTTTACTCCTACATTGGAAACCAGGGCTGTCTCACTGAAGTTAAGCTTTAAGAAAACTTATTCCTCTGTGGATCTACATGCAAGAGAAAACAGTATTTGTGGAACAAATACAAGTCACTTACTGTTGAAAATCATAGTATCTTATATTGCTGTTGAGGCCATCAATTGCTTTCATGTCTTCTGGAGTCAGTTCAAAGTCAAACACCTGAAAAGAAGGAAGAATCACATTAATTTTTCCCCCAAGGAGCCGGCCTCCCCCTGGGGACTGGAGGACTTTCCAGCTGGATAGGGACAACAAGAGGGGATAGGGAAGCCATGTCTGTCCTCAGTTAGACAGAGAATGCCCCTCATGAAGGATATTCCTTAGGAGCCCTCTGCCCACAGTCCCACTCATCACCTGAATGTTCTCTTTGATCCGCTTCTTGTTGTAACTCTTGGCCAGAACCACAACCCCACGTTGTATCTGGTAACGAAGGGCAACAAGAGCTGGAGTTTGCTTGTGCTTTTTGGCAATGGCAGAGAGAACCGGGTCCTCCAAGAGAAAGGGGAAGTTCGGGTTCACCCTGGAAGGAATTTCAGAAATGCTGATGAGCTAAGGTTAAGTACTCAGTTTATGAAGAGGCTTCCCAAACAGATTAGGTATGTCAACTCTAGACCAGTGCTTCTCAAAGTGTGGTCCATGAACCAGCATCATCAGTACCACCTGGGATCTTGTTAGAAACACAAAATTCCATGGCTTCACTGAAGACAAACTGATACAGAACCTCAAATATGTCACCTCCAATTCTATGATTACAGATCTCTTCGGGTGATTCAGATGCATTATTGAGTTGAGACCAGGACTGCCGAACTCGTGGATTTTGTTTCTTTTTACTTCTCTGTAGTTATTTTTCTTTTTCTAATCAATGCGCAAAAGTAAAGACAATGGTATGAAAGGAGAACATGATGGGAAAGATTGGGAAATTTTTGTTTTTTATTTTTTTCCTAATTTTCACTTGTCTCAAGTGTTGATCAAAGTTGAATTGTCTGAAAATGAAGAGCGTGCATTTCATAATTATTTACATTGTGAAATTCTTCTACAAATGTTTACAAAAATGGTTCAAATTATACTTATTTTTCAATCATGATAAACCTGGAAATTATGTATTATTGTCCTGATTTTAGACATAAGGTGAGGGAGGCTTGGTAAGTCTACTATAGTAATGTGCTCATTAGTCCATAAATAAGTAAATTATGCCAAAACTTATGTCTTAGTTATCAACTGGGGGATTATGTAGAGATTTTAATGCAGACGCTTGTGCTAAAATCTATATAGAAGACACATGCAATGTAAGAAATCTACCTGGGTGATGAAAAGACAAAAGAGGATTTCTCCCATCTGTCGTCTCTCCCCTCTACCCTTTGAGAGTTATCTTCAAAGCACTGAGTACAGAACAATAAAATTTTCATCAAAAATGAGTTTTAGATAAACTCCTTGTGGCCATCAATAATGTTCATTACCATTGTAATGTTCTTTGGGCTCCCAGAGCACCATAGGCAACTAGGACAATATCGTGTGACTTGCAGAACTCCAGCAGTTTGCTCTGGTTGAGATAAGGGTGACATTCCACCTGTAGAATGCCAACAGAGAAGAGATCATATGAAAAGGTAATACACCACAGAAAGCTAAAAGTAAGAATTATATATGCTAAAGAAAAACTGTCACATCAAATTACAACTGGAAATATCAAAGAAAAATTTTTTTAAATTATATTTCTGTCCCCTGAAAAGGTAAAAAAATAATGACATTACTGAGAACAAGTAATTCTATGCACCAGATCTTGGTTGCTGAACACCACTGAACAGACCAAGACACATGCCTAATTCCAGATCTGGGACAGGAAAAGAGCTGTCTAAGCTTTGGACATCAAACTATGCCAGAAAGAAAGAAATTGCAGTCTTATGAAGAAAAGTCTGAAGGACAAAATGAATTCCCATTGGTAACATTTCAGTAGATTTGAACACCAAAGGGAATCATGAGTGAAAGCAAATGTAGCACACAGAGGCAATAAAAATCCCTGAGAGAGGAAGAAAGAGCAAAAACGTTTCTCTCCACAGATGGTGATTATTATAATAAATCTTTTCTCAGAAAATGATAGTTAATGTGAAGGAGTGCAGTTTTTACTCTGTCTTATAGGAATAGATGTATTTTATCCTGAATAATGAGGGGATTTTCCTTTTATAATAAAATGTCAGGTCAGAAGATTAAAAAGAATCTTTAAAATGGAAAATAATGAAAAACATTCCAATGAAATAGTTAATTCAGTTGAAAGTCCTCAATGGACTCTTAATCATTACATGAAAACTTGGGGGAAATCAATCTTCCCCTGATGATGGTTATCATTGAACAGAAGACTAGATAATTTCAACAGGGAAAATACACATTTCCAAATAAAATATCTAGCTAATAATAACTTTTCCAGAAGAACAAATGTACTGTCACTCATAGTGGGACAACTTGTCACCATGCACTTCCTACCCGGGTTCATTTAGAGACAAAGCATGCAACTAACATTTTCTTGTCAAAATATTTAATTTTAACCTTAATGTTTCAAGGAGTTCAGATTTAACTACTAATTTACATAATCTAGGATTACAGAAACAAGTTAATTGGCATCACAAAATAACAAAGATAAATACAATGTAGTTGTCAAAACCTTGCCTGTATATCTTGGTAACACAATGATTGAGTGACCATTTTACATTAAAAGAGCTTAAGATGACTCAAAAGGACATGTGAACCACAATTAGACCCAGGTGAGCAAAATATTGTTGCAGCCTGGCACAGCAGAGACCAGAACCTGCCCCTTGGCTCGAGGGTGTGGCAAACTGTGCCCTCATGATTATGCTAGTAAGCATGCTGAATGGACAGATCTGGGGCTGGGCATGCTCTCTACTCCGCTTCACTGCTGGCCCCTGCATGCATCCCCGTGGAAACAAAACAAATGTTCCTGATCAACAGCAGAGCCTCAACTTTACTTCCTCTTTACGGTGCGCTGATCAAACTCTCCAGTATAGCTATTTCCTAGTGATCTCATGTGACTTCTGCCCATAAAAGTGCAGGCTGAAAGGAGCCCTCTTGTCTTCCTGCCATAAAGAGCAGGAGGGCCCCCTGACCCCCTGCTTGCAAATTAGATGTGTCTGTCTTTTCATTACGCGCTCACCCCTGGTTCAGGTCTTTCTCGCCCTCCGTGCTGGACATGGCAGGTGGCCCCTGAATAGGGACCTGAAATCAGGAAGGATTCCCCCCAGGGAAAATACTCAAAGTGAAGACAGTGAGCTGTAGGTGAGATGCCTGGATCACGACCAGGCCCTCAAACTCTAAGGGTGGGAAGTCCCTTGTTGTCTAAGTCAGGGTATCAGTGGGGAAGGATTTGAGAAACATGAGCTGAGAAACATCATCTCCAGCTTTTGAGGCACCTTCTCTGGACTGCAGAAGTGCAGGTGAAAGAGGAGCCATTGACACAATCGCTAAGAGAGGTGGTTAAATATAATCTTTGATTTCTGGAAGAAGGCACTCTAGATATTGAAAATTGGGATCCAGTGGGAGAAAATTTGAAAACAGCATACAGGAAAGGGGATCGCATATCCATGACTTTATTTGCCACCTGGGGGCTAGTGCAATCAGTCCTATACCCTTGACAGACTGAGAAACAATGTGAGAAGACAGTGTCCCCAGACATTTTGTTAACCCTTCCGCCACTTTGCCACCCAAGCTCAAGGACAATTTTCCACCACCGCCAGCTCCACTGTGTCCAGAAATGTCTCAGGAGGATAAGTCGCTGACATGGTTTCAGCAGGCCATGGCCTCTGACCTTCCTATGGGTGCTTTAGACATTGAGGAACATCTTGCTTTCCTTATCAATTACAGGCCCAACCCCAATAATCCCACTCAGGTTATTGCAACCCATGAAACTTTTGACATCAGGTTTTAAAGGAACTGAATCTAGTGTTACACTGAATGGGATCAATTATCTGTATACATACAGGGAAGCTGTTGGAAATTTGATTGCATGGGAGATGCTCTCCTTATGATGTTAAAATGCTAGCCAAAACAGCTTTACATGGTCCCCCCAGTTTACAGATTTTTACCTCTTATACTGAGTTGTGCCAAGAGCTAGCCTGTAATAATTTGGCCAATAGATAATCTTACTTTACAAATGCTCATAGGCACAGGGCAGTATATCAGTCCAACAGCCCAACTGACTTATGAAAGTATACTGGTGGGAGCATATGTACAGATTGCAAAATTCTGCTGAAGCAAGAGCAGACAGTATGAGAACCAGTGAGTCTACCAGTTCATTTGTTAAAATATTACAGAGACCCAGAAAAGACTTCACTGAATCTGTAGACCGGCTCTCATCTGCTGTCAACCATCAAATTAATAGTCCTACAGCAGAGGACATTTTGTTAAAACAAATATTTTAGCCTATAAAAATTAGCCTATAAAAATGCCAATAAAGATTGCAAGGCCACCCTTAACATTATTCATCAAAATGGCAGCCTTGCTGATTTTGTTCAAGAGTGTTGGGATCAGGTAGAGAGGGAGGTGGGAGGGGGGATTGGGATGGGGAATACATGTAAATCCATGGCTGATTCATGTCAATGTATGACAAAAACCACTACAATATTGTAAAGTAATTAGCCTCCAACTAATAAAAATAAATGGAAAAAAAAAGTGTCAAAAAAAAAAAAAGTGTCAAAATGTTGGTACACAGGCTCACAAAAAAAACAAGCTAGCCCAAGCAATTTGTGCTGCCCCTAACACCTATAATCCTGTCACCAGAGGAGAACAAGGATTTGGGAGCACAGGTGACCAAGTAGTGTGCTTTACTCAACAAATATTCTCAGATCGGCCCACATGTAAGGCTAAAATCCAAGGAAAATTGTTCTCTGAACTCTTAGATCCTGGGGCTGACATTTCCATCATTACATCTCCTCAATGGCCAGCTGATTGACCCTTGACTGAACCCCAGGAAAAGATAATCAGGCTTGGGGGAACCTCAACAATTTGCTCGAAGTGCAACAGTTCTTCCTTGCCTAGAGCCCAACAAACAACTTTATTTCTCCTCAATGGCCAGCTGATTGGCCCTTGACTGAACCCCAGGAAAAGATAATCATGCTTGGGGGAACCTCAACAATTTGCTTGAAGGCAGCAGTTCTTCCTTGCCTAGGGCCCAACAAATAACTTGCTCACTTCCAACCTTTTATTGCAGACATTCCCTGTAATTTATGGGGCAGAGATCTGCTTGCCCATTGGCACATAGTCCTCTCCAATGAGGAAAAGACAGATCATATGATGACAAGAATGGGATGCCAACCAGCAAAAGAGCTAGGAAAGGATTTATAGGGAGAACTTCTCCTTAATCTGTTCAGCCAAAACTGGACAGAAAAGGGTTAGTTGAGGGTCATTAAAGTTTCTCTGCGCTTCCTTTATAGCTCAGTTGGTAAAGAATCTGCCTGCAGTGCAGGAGACCTGGGTTCAATTCCTGGGTCAGAAAGATACCCCAGAGAAGAAAATGGCAACGCACTCCAGTTTTCTTGCCTGGAGAACCCCATGGGCAGAGGAGCCAAGCAGGCTACAGTCCATGGGGTCACAAGAGTCAGACATTACTTAGTGACTAAACCACCACTAAAGTTTCTCTGCCACCATATGCCACACCTCTAACATGGCTTACATATAAACCTGTCTGAGTGGATCAATGGCCTCTAGCAAGGGAGAACCTTCTACATTTACAAGACTTGGTAGAAGAACAGTTTCAAGCAGGACACACAGAGGAGAGTACTAGTCCTTGGAATACTCCAGTTTTCACAGTCCATAAAAAATCAGGCAAATGGAGGCTGCTTCCTGAGCTTTGAGCTATTAATGCAGTAATGCAAACCTTGGGGATCTTGCAGCCTGAACTCCCATCCCCTTCGGCCATACCTCAGAACTGGCCAATTATAGTTCTGGATCTTAAAGATTGTTTTTATACAATCCCCTTAGCCCCACAAGACAAAGAAAACTTTGCATTTTTGGTACCCAATATTAACCAACAAGCCCCCATGAAACTGTACCAATGAAAAACGTTGCCCCAAGGGATGATGAGCCTACATGTCTATAAGATGGTGAAGTAGAAGGATGTGTGCCCATCTTCTCCTGTGAGAACTCCAAAATTACAACTCACTGCTGAACAACTATCAACAGGAGAATGTTGGATCCCACCTAAAAAACATACCCCACATCCAAGGGCAAAGAAGTCCCAACAAGACAGTAGGAGGGGCAAAATCACGTTTAGAATCAAACCTTGTTCCCTCTAGAGACCTCAGAGGGCTCAAACAAACCTTGTGAGCACCAGGACACAGAGACCCCACAGAGACTGAGTCAGAACTGTGTTTGAATCTCTCCTGCAGAGGTATGGGCCAGCAGTGGCCTGCCATACTGCTCAGTCAGTCTCTCCCATCAGGAAGTTTCCATAAGCCTCTTATCCTTATCCATCAGAGGACAGACAGATGAAAGCCACAATAACAGAAAACTAACCAAACTGATCACATGGACCATAGCCTTGTATAAATAACTCAATAAAACTATGAGCCATGTCATGTAGGGCCACCCAAGATGGACAGGTCATGGTGGAGAGTTCTGACAAAACATGATCTGTTAGAGAAGGTAGTGGCAAACCACTTCAGTATTCTTGCCTTGAGAACCCCATGAAAAGGCAAAAAGATAGAACACTGAAAGATGAACTCTCCAGGTCGGCAGGTGCCCAATATGCTACTGGAGATCAGTGGAGAAATAACTCCAGAAAAAATGAAAAGACAGAGCCAAAACAAAAGCAACGCCCAGTTGTGAATGTCACTGGTGATGGAAGCAAAGTCTGTTGCTGTAAAGAACAATATTGTGTAGGAACCTGGAATGTTAAGTCCATGAATCAAGGCAAATCGGAAGTGGTCAACAGGAGATGGCAATAGTGAACGTCAACGTTTTAGGAATCATGACTGGACTGGATAGGTGGACTGGATGGACTGGAATGGGTGAATTTAACTCAAATGAGCATTAATTATATCTCCTACTGTGGGCAAGAATCCCTTAGAAGAAATGGAGTAGCCATCATAGTCACCAGAGAGTCTGAAATGCAGTACTTGGACGCGATCTCAAAAACAACAGAATGATCTCTGTGGTGTGTGCTCCTCGGTTCTTTGTCTCATCACAACAAAGATTTGGAGTGACGGACATTGAAGCCCCCTCAGCGGGTCACAGCTCTTGGGTCTTGAACAGACGGTATTATAGCTCTCAGGTCTCGAATGGACCATGTTATAGCTCTTAGAGAATCAGTGTTACTGCTCAGTGTTACAGCTCTATTTTATTTAGAAGATAGCAGGAAAACCCATCTTCGAGATGTGAGGGCACTTCGATCCAAAGATGCAAAAAGAAGAGCACCCCGTTGCGCGGGAGAGAGAGAGAGTGTGTGTACACACGCGTGGGAGAGAGAGAGGGAGAGAGCATCCTTTGGCTCCTCTTTTTATATGGTTTTTTCTTCCCCCTGGGCCTGCCCTATGGAAATTGGACTTGGGCAGAAGCGCTGTTCTACCTGAAGTCCTCACTCCGGTCCTGGGACCTCCTTTTGACCGTCCTCTGTTCTATTTTCTCGGGCTTTTCCCTTCCTTGTCTTTTAGCCACCGCCATTTTGGACTCCTTTTCCCTATTCTAACTACCTAACAATAGCAAACACCCTCTTCCAACAACACAAGGGAAGACTACACATGGACATCACCAGATGATCAATACCAAAATCAGATTGATTATATTCTTTGCAGCCAAAGATGGAGAAGCTCTATACAATCAGCAAAAACAAGACTGGGAGCTGACTGTGGCTCAGATCATGAACTCCTTATTGCCAAATTCAGACTTAAATTGAAGAAAGTAGGGAAAACTACTAGACCATTTGGATGACCCAAATCAAATCCCTTACGATTATACAGTGGAAGTGAGACATAGATTGAAGGGATTAGATCTGATAGACAGAGTGCCTGAAAAACTAAGGACAGAGGTTCATGACATTGTAAAAAAGGCAGTGATCAAGACCATCCCTAATAAAAAGAAATACAAAAAGGCAAAATGGTTGTCTAAGGAGGCCTTACAAATAGCTATGAAAAGAAGAGATGTGAAAGGCAAAGGAGAAAAGGAAAGATATACCCATTTGAAAGCAGAGTTCCAAAGAATGGCAAGGAGAGATAAGAAAGCCTCCCTCAGTGATCAATGCAAAGAAATAGAGGAAACATAGAAGGGGAAAGAGTAGAAATCTCTTCAAGAAAATTACAGATACTGAGAGGATAACAGGCAGGAAGGCCAGGGGTCTCCAAACGGAGGAAATAGGTTGCAAGTGTCACACATTTTTATCTCTCACAAGTGGCAGGAGGAAACTAGCAATATTTTCTTCCCTTCTCTATACAAATTTTAAAAGGTTTCTCTTAAAATACTGTGTTGCCATAATGACACCCAGTTTCACCTGAAGTCAACTATTCTCAAACCATAAGTTAATCAATGCATTTTTCTTATGGAAATGTTCATCTTAAGCTATGTTAATGTACTATGCATTTACCCCAGACTCTGTCTTCAAGTCCTCTCTGCCTAATGGCTCAGAACCTACTTGACAAACCATTATGTTATACTCAGACATTGTTCCTCTAATCTATGTAAATGAAACTATTTGTATGGTAATCTGCCCATCTACAAGATTCAAGTCAGTGGTTTTATGGCCCGGGATGACTCCTCTGGTGCCAAGATTATCCCAAAATAATCTCATGGACAAGGGGTCTGGTGCCATTCTGAGTTATAAGACATTCCTTTCTTTCATTAACAAACTGCTAGTGACTATATAACATCCAGCTGAAGACTAGCAGGAGTGGGGTACTCTTTCTATCCCCTTCTGATACCTATGTCAGAAGCTTTCTCTATCTCTTTTATAAAACTTTACTAAAACTTTATTACACAAAAGCACTGAACAATCAAGCCTCATCTCTGGCCCAGGATTGAATTCTTCTCCTCCGGAGGTCAAGAATCCCAGCATCTTCTCGTGGTTCAGCAACAACCTTTCAATACCAAGGGAACATTTCATGCAAAGATGGGCTCAATAAAGGACAGAAATTGTATGGACCTAACAGAAGCAGAAGATATAAAGAAGAGGTGGCAAGAATACACAGAAGAATTATACAAAAAAGATCTTCGTAACCCAGATAATCTTGATGGTGTGATCACTCACCTAGAGCCAGACATCCTGGAATGGGAAGTCAAGTGGGCCTTAGGAAGTATCACTAGGAACAAACCTAGTGGAAGTGATGGGAATTCCAGTTGAGCTCTTTCAAATCCTAAAAGATGATGCTGTGAAAGTGCTGCACTCAATATGCCAGCAAACTGGGAAAACTCAGCAGTTGCCACAAGACTGGAAAAGATCAGTTTTCATTCCAGCCCCAAAGAAAGGCAATATAAAAGAATGCTCAAACTACCACACAATTGCACTCATCTCACACGCTAGTAAGTAATGCTCAAAATTCTTCAAGCCAGGCTTCAGCAGAATATGAACCGTGAACTTCCAGATATTCAAGTTAGATTTAGAAAAGACAGAGGAAACAGAGATCAAATTGGCAACATCTGCTGGATCATTGAAAAAGCAAGAGAGCTCCAGAAAAACATCTATTTCTGCTTTATTGACTATACCAAAGACTTTGACTGTGTGGATCACAACAAACTGGAAAATTCTGCAAGAAATGGGAATATGAGACCTCCTTACCTGCTTCCTGAGAAATCTGTATGTAGGTCAAGAAGCAATAGTTAGAACCGGATATGAAACAACAGGAAAGGAAAGTGAAGCCACTCAGTCGTGTCCAACTCTTGTGTCCCTATGGACTGTATTCTACCAGGCTCCTCCATCCATGGGATTTTCCAGGTAAGGGTACTGCAGTGGGTTGCCATTTCCAACTCCAGGGGATCTTCTCGACCCAGGAATCGAACCCAGGTCTCCTATATTGCAGGCAGATGCTTTACCGCCTGAGTCATCAGGGAAGCATGGAACCACAGACAAGTTCCAAATGGGAAATGAATAAATCAATGCTGTATATTTTCACCCTGCTTATTTAACTTATATGCAAAGTACATCTTGTGAAATGCCTGGATGGAGGAAACACATGCTGGAATCAAGATTGCTGGGAGAAATATCAATAGCCTCAGATATGCAGATAACACCACCCTTATGGCAGAAAGTGAAGATGAACTAAGAGCCTCTTGATGAAAGTGAAACAGAGTGAACATTTGGTTTAAAATTCTACATTCAAAAAATGAAAATAATGGCATCCATCCCATCACTTCATGATAAATAGATGGGAAAAAATGGAAACAGTGAGAGACTTTATTTATGGGGGATCAAGAATCATTACAAATGGTGACTGCAGCCATGAAATTAAAAGATGATTGCTCCTTGGAAGAAAAACCATGACCAACCTAGAAAGCATATTAAAAAGCAGACATGTTACTTTGCTGACAAAGGAATGTCTAGTCAAAGCTATGGTTTTCCCAGTAGTCATGTATTGATGTGAGTGTTGGACCATAGAGAAAGCAGAGTGCTGAAGAATTGATGCTTTTGAACTGTGGTGTTGGAGAAGACTCTTGAGAGTCCTTTGGACTGCAAGGAGATCCAACCAGTCAATCTTAAAGGAAATCATTCCTGAATGATCATTGGAAGGACTGATGCTGAGGCTGAAACTCCAATACTTTGGCCACCTAATGCAAAGAACTAACGCTTTGGAAAAGACCTTGATGTTGGGAGAGATTGAAGGCAGGAGGAAAAGGGGACAACAGAGGATGAGATTGTTGGATGACATCAACGACTCAATGGACTTGAGTTTAAATAAGCTCTGGGAGTTGCTGATGGACAGGGAGACCTGGCATGCTGCAGTCCATGGGGTTGCAAAGAGTCAGACATAACTAAGCGACTGAATTGAACTGTACTGAAATCACACGGCCTGCTCTAATTCCTGAGTAACTCTTTTATCAACTGTTATGATCAACATAAGCATTTACTTCATGCTCTAACCTGAGTGACTTTCATCGTCTCCAGCACATTTCTCTGTACTGTTGAAGTTGGAACACCAAGACTAAGGATTTAGGCATCTAAACCCCACACAAGCCATTAACACCTGTCTCACTTGGTTTTTCTCTGTATTTACTTACCATTCCATGGTTCCATGGTCTTCCTTCCTGTACACAGTTTCATCCAAGCACATTCACACCTGATTTCTGGTCATGCTTTCAGCTCAGGGAAATGCCTCCTTCCTCTAACTTCTGGAGAAATTTCACCTCCTTCACCTCCATTACCTTCCCTCAGTCCCCACCACAATTGAGCAGGAAGCCATCCCCAAGTTTTCCACCCAGAGTTTATCAAAGATATTGTTACAGATTTTATTCACACAGACCAGACACAGGCTCAGCTGTGTAGAATCCTCTGTTCACAAAGGTCGGATGAACATGGGGGAAGGACAGACAGACATCAGGTTCCAGTGTAAGAAGGAGGTTCTGAAGAGCAGGAGGGAGAGGAGCTGAGCTTCTCACCTGGTTGCAGACGGGCTTGTACTTGAGTCCCGGCTTGTTCAGGATCTTCTCCAGCTGCTTGTGGTTGAAGTTGGACACCCCAATGGACTTGGTCAGCCCTGCGTCCTTACACTTCTCCAGGGCCTAGGAGGGAGGGTTAGTGAGCAGTCACTTGGAAATGGCAATATAGCAATAAGAAATGCTGAAAAATCGCTAAGAGGGTCTCTGGTCAAGAATTAGCATTGCTTAGCAAGAAGATAAAAGGGAAGAAGATCATGACATAAGAAGAGGAAGTAGCATCTCGTCCTTAGAAAACCCTGGAGAAGACAATCACATGGAAGGAAAGAGATGCCTGCCTACACTGTCCCAAATTCTCTATTTCATTCCTCTCTGTGAACATTTCAGCAATGGTTCCCTCCCCACAACCCCAGCATCCCAGCCCTTAAACTCATGAACTGCTGAGTCTGATGGTCCACAGCTTATTCTCACAGGTGGAAGAAATGGATGTGAG
The DNA here is from genome assembly GCF_963930625.1 of Muntiacus reevesi. NCBI lineage: Eukaryota > Metazoa > Chordata > Mammalia > Artiodactyla > Cervidae > Muntiacus > Muntiacus reevesi. The sequence goes on along the minus strand of NC_089250.1, from coordinate 42,498,515 downwards.
AAAGAAATGGTCCACTCTCCTGGCTCCTTCCCTGGTTCTCTCCCCACCCCCACCCCCGACTCACCTCCCATGTGTGACAGAGATCCACTGAGTCAAATATCGGTTTTCCATTTTCATCTGTTGGCAGAACTGCCTCGCCTGGCTAGAATAGAAGCAGTCATTTCAGAGATGTCACCAAATAATTTCTCCACATTTAGCCAGCCTGCCAGGCACATCTGGGACTAGGGTGCTAAACTTCCGTGAGGTTCCATTACATTCTGCATACTAATATTTGCAAAGTGATTTGCAAAATGAGTTAACAGCAATGTCTTTAGGAGACAGTTTTCCATTAATCTCTTATATATACTATATATTTTGAAAGATGTAATTTTCTTACATTCTCATGGGAACTGTCAGTGCCTTAAGTGAAATTTTTTCTGCCCCTATACTTTCCTCTTGCAAAATGCCTCTATTGTACAGGGAGTGACAGTAAGTTATGCCTTACTGCTGGCATAAAAATTGCAATCTTGACCTGGACTAAATATAAAAATTCCTTTTCACTCTGAACATCTGATAGCTTCAGGGTATACACATGAACCAGCAAGCTTATCTTTAGGCTGATAAGCTATGTGGAATATGCAGACATACTCTCAAATATTCTGGACAATGAGGCTTGAACAGGTCAAGGTCATTCTGCCACCTATGGAAAATGCTGAGATAAAAATAAAGCAAACCAAGAGTGATGTCATTATAAGGAATAGAAAAACAGAGATATTTTTGTCAAATATTATGAATCCTTAAATCTATGTAGATGGGAGTTACCATCTACATAGTCCAATACACTCTTTGGCAAAGGATGACTTGAGTAGAATTCTGTATTCTAAAAATGAGTTTTGCATAATAGACTTTGTTCTTGTTACTTTGTTTTGGCTGTGCCATGGGTTTGCTGTATCTTAGTTCCCTAAATAAGAATTGAACCCACTCATTATCAGAGAAATGCAAATCAAAACCACAATGAGGTACCATTACACGCCAGTCAGGATGGCTGCTATCCAAAAGTCTACAAGCAATAAATGCTGGAGAGGGTGTGGAGAAAAGGGAACCCTCTTACACTGTTAGTGGGAATGCAAACTAGTACAGCCACTATGGAAAACAGCGTGGAGATTTCTTAAAAAACTGGAAATAGAACTGCCAAATGACCCAGCAAAACCACTTCTGGGCATACACACTGAGGAATCCAGATCTGAAAGAGACACGTGCACCCCAATGTTCATCACAGCACTTTTTTTAATAGCCAGGACATGGAAGCAACCTAGATGCCCATCAGCAGATGAATGGATAAGGAAGCTGTGGTACATATACACCATGGAATATTACTCAGCCGTTAAAAAGAATTCATTTGAATCAGTGCTAATGAGATGGATGAAACTGGAGCCCATTATACAGAGTGAGGTGAGCCAGAAAGATAAAGAACATTACAGTATACTAACACATATATATGGAATTTAGAAAGATGGTAACGATGGCCCTATATGCAGGGCAGAAGAAGAGACGCAGAAGTACAGAACAGACTTTTGAACTCTGTGGGAGAAGGTGAGGGTGGGATGTTTCGAAAGAACAGCATGTATATTATCTGTAGTGAAACAGACCACCAGCCCAGGTGGGATGCATGAGTCAAGTGCTTGGGCCTGTTGGGCTGGGAAGATCCAGAGGAATCGGGTGGAGAGGGAGGTGGGATGGGAGCCCGGGATGGGGAATTCGTGTAACTCTATGGCTGATTCATATCAATGTATGACAAAACCCAATGAAAAAAAAAAAAAAAGAATTGAACCCACTCCCCCAAAATACCCTGACTCAGCAATGAAAGCACACAGTCCTAACCACTGAAGCAACTGGAAAATTCCCCTCCACATAATACAGTTCTTAACGGCTAAGAACAGTCTGCAAATGTCACTGTGAACACAGGCGACATTGGGGGCAAAGTCTCCTGAGTCCCGAGAAGACTGTGAGGTTTAGATCCACCCAAAAGGACACCACCAAATCCATGAAACATGAAAGGATGAGAGATGAAATGACCTCATCCTGTACAGGTGTGAGGCTGTGTCAGTGCTCAGCACTCCACACTGAACTCTGTAGTGAGATCCACAGACTCTGAGTCCTAATTAGCGTCATGCACAGAATTTGCCTCTTTCTACTTCCTCAATATTTTGAGGCAGAGACACTCAGATTATTTAACTCATTTCTATTGGAGGCAGGTAAGAGACTCAAAGAACCCCCCCAAAATGATGGTCACAAATGACTATTTAGGGGATTCTACTCTAGTGTAATCATTCCTTCAAACCTACTGAGAAAAATCTTGTCAACCATCAATGCAAGTTATAGACATTCTGACCCAAGAAATTAAACAGAGCTGATCACACAAATCACCTACCACCAGAGCCACTGGATGATGAATAATATAGAGATCGACATATTCCAGTTGAAGATCTTTCAGTGACTTTTCCAAGGCTGGTCGGACCAACTCTGGTCGAAGGAAAGTGGACCAAACCTGCAGAGATTAAACAAAGGAAGCTGTGGGAAATGATTGCTGTATGTAATTGTGTTTGTCTTCTTTCACTTAATAATTAGGCATTATTATTCATTAGAAAGAGATGACCCTGGGAAAAACCATTCCATTCCTTCTTGAGTTCTGTTCTTTATCTAACCTAGCCATGTAAATTTCATTATTTGATTGAATTTGTCATCAGTATGTCTTTCACAATGGAATGAAATGAATCAAGATATAAATAATTTTATCAAATAATTAACGTGCCCATCAACTGAATTATGCTTGATAGAGTGTAAAAGCACAAACTTAGTCTATTTTGATCAAACAATCCATCTTCTCAAAGTTAATTGCTATCTTGTTTACATAATTGTAGGGAAAATTGCTTTGAACACATTAATGTGAGAAGAACATAGTTCAAGACACTTTGGCTAGATTTTGTGTAAAGCAAAAAGTGCCTCTCAAGTGTTCTTTTTGTTGGAACTGAGAACTGAGATTCAGAATGTGAAGAAATTCAAGAAGTCTCCCAGAGGATAAGAAAATCTATAATCTGCTCCCAGGTTCTCTGATTCATTAAGTAAATATAGTATAGTTTTGGCTGCTCAGTTGCGTCTGACTCTTTGGGAACCCTGGAGTGTAGCCCACGAGACTCGTTTGTCCACTGGATTTCCAGGCAACAATACTGGAATGGGTAGCCATTTCCCTCTTCAGTGGATCTTCCCGACCCAGGGATTGAACTCATGTCTCCCGCATTTCAGACAGATTCCTAACCATCTAAGCCACCACGGAAGCCCTGATTTATTAGCCCATACTAAACCACATTGCTCTGCTCTAGGTTCAAAGAAGCAAAGTGACTTTAATTTAAAATTAAAATTTGAACACAGCAATGATGAGAAAGTTATAATTACACTCTTTGAGGGGGCACAGTGAGAGGAGAAGGATACTAGATTTAAGATACAAATACGTGTGAAAAAAGGGGTACCAATAGGCACTGTACAGCAAACTACTGGTCCTATGATGTAATTGTCATCTGCCCCAGTCATTGCACACACGTGCACACACACAACACACACAGCACCTTAGAAGTGTAGAATATGTCTTCTCTCTTCACAGTGCCATCTGCAATCTTGCTTTGAATGGCCTGGCCAACCTGCTCTTCATTTTGGTACAAATAAGCACAGTCAATATGGCGAAATCCAACCTCTATAGCAAATTTGGTGACCTCCAGAGCTTCACTCTTAGGAACCTATGTAAGCAAGAAAAGCAGTTGCTGAATATTCACATGATTAAGAGATTGCCAAGACAGAAGCTTGATCTTTCTAAGAACCAACATTTCTTCATGACTTTGTTCAGCTCTGTATGTGTGGTGATGGACCCATGACAGTGTCCCTGAATGTTCCTGGTCAGTGATTAAATGGGCACCCAGGAACCCTTCAACCACAGATGACCAGATGATCAGTGGTTGATCACAGGCATCAGAAGACCCCCCCCCCCCCAAGCCCACCACCAGTTTTAGTGATTTTCTGGAAGAACCCAAAGGACTCAGAATAAACTTGTAGTCATGGATAGGATTTATATTGTGAGATGTCTGAAGCAAAATCAACAAACGTACAAGATGTATGATAAAAACATCAAGACTGGACTGTACCCCATGAGACTCATGTCCATGGGGTTCCCAGGCAAGAATACTGGAGTGGGTTGCCAGTTTCCTCTCCAGGGAATTTTTCCAACCCAGGGATCGAACTAAGGTCTCCCACATTTCAGGCAGATTATTTACCATCTGAGCCACCAGGGAAGCCCTGATTCATTACCCTGCATTAAATCAAACTGCTCTGGTATAGGTTCAGGAAGTAAAGTGACTAATTTAAAATTAAAATTTGAACACACCAATGATGAGAAAGTTATGATCATTCTATTCGGGGAGGAGTATGGTGAGAGGAGACATGTACTAGATTTAAGATACAAATATGTGGGGGGGAAAGAGGTACCAATAAGCACCATTCACCAAACTACTGATCCTATTACCTAACGGTGGTATCAATAAGCATCTATGGCAAATAGATAAGGGAACAATTGAAACAGTGACAGACTTTATTTTCTTGGGCTCCACGATCACTGCAATTGGTGACTGCAGCCATGAAGGCATAAAAAACGCTTGTCCCTTGGAAGAAAATCTAGGACCAAACTAGACAACATATGAAAAAACAGAGAAATTACTTTGCCAACAAAGGACTGTCTAGTCAAAAGTATGGTTTATCCAGTACCACGTATGGATGTGAGAATGGGACCATAAAGAAAGCTGAGCATCAAAGAACTGATGCTTTTGAACTGTGGTGTTGCAGAAGATTCTCGAAGGTCCTTTGGACTGCAAGGAGATCAAAGCAGTAAATCCTAAAGGAAATCAGTCCTGAATATTCATTGGAAAGACTGATGCTGAAGTTCCAATTTTTGGCCACCTGATGTGAAGAACTGACTCATTGGAAAAGACGCTGATGTTGGGAAGGATTGAAGGCAGGAGGAGAAGGGGATGATAGAGGACGAGATAATTGGATGGCATCAACCGACTCGATAGACATGAGTTAGAGCAGGCTCTGACAGATGGGTGATGGACAGAGACGACTGGCGTGCTGCAGTCCATGGGGTCAAAAAGAGTTTGGACATGACTGAGCAACTGAAGACTGAATTGAAATGCATCAAGAAACCAGGTGAAAGCTTCTAAGACCTGTGCCTACCAGTACATCACACAGAAAACGCCAAAAGAAAACTGTATCTATTCGATCTGTACAAAGTGATGTTCCCATGTAACTATCTATTGTTAATGATTAACACAATCAAGCTAGTTAACCGATCCTTCATCTCACATAACTAACTTTGGGGAGTGTTTGTGAGAATACTTAATATTTATTCTCTTATAAAATTTCAAAATATAACCCGCTATATTAAGTATAGTCACCATGCTGTACCTCAGGTCACTAGACATTCAGTGCATCACAAAAGGTCTGGACCTTTGATCAACATCTTCCCATTTTTCCCAACCTTGTCCCCAACTTCTGGTCACCATTCCTCTACACTCTGCTTCTTTGAGTTCAATTTTTTAGATTCTACCTATGAAGAGACCATGCAGTATTTGTCTTTCCATTTCTGGTTTATTTCACTTTGCTTACTGTTCTCCAGGTTCATCTGTGTGTTTGCAAATGGTGGAATTAACTTCCCTTTTCAAGCTGAATAATATTTCAATATGTTTCTGCAATCCAGGATCTTTCATGTTTCAAGGAGGTAGATGCTTGGTCCAAGTTCCCCCTATTGGGTCTAGTCTTGGTTTTCCTGATGATCTCATGCCTTGTGGGATGTACTGCAGAATGAACGAGGGAGCTCAGTACTAGCCTGGACCCTTCCCTCTGCTCATCACATTTTGCAAAATGAACAATCCCTGTCTTTTACCTGCAAAATATCTCTGAATATTTTCTTCTATTCTATAAATTAGAAAAGTGAGATTCAAAGTTTAAAGACCAGTCCCTTGTCACAACTACATGCTCTAAAGACAAGATGAACAGTGAAGTTTCTGGCTTCCAGTCTAGAGTCTTGTCCACTGGTCCATCTTATGCCCAAGGACTGAAAACTATACTCTAATAAAAAGACACTACAAAACCCAAGGATAGAGTACAAAACCTGACCCATAAGACTTTAGCTTATCGCCTCAAATGATACTATAGTTCCCATCAGAAAAAGTTTCCAAGCAGAAATAGAATCACAAGGCAAAGCATAGCTGCTCTGTGTCACCTGGACTGAGCAAGTATCCCCCAGTAGAAAAGCAATTCACTCCCATTATATTTCAGTCACCTCATCTTCAGGACCTTCCACCTCAAATACTGCTCTGGGTCAAACACTACTTTGGAAAGAGGGAAGAGTTCTGGAATGAAATACACAAAGAAACCCCACCATTGCAATTGCCCTCAAAGCCAAATAGCTGACAGCCAGTGTTCTCGACAACCGAGTCTCACCTCTTCTGCTAAGCTGGGAAAGAGGTGGAAACTGGAGGGGTACTGAGAGAAATCTGCAGATGAGCACAGCTTCAGACCCTGATGTAGAGTGGAGACTGGATGCTCTCTCCCCTTTCACAGGGCATGGTTCTAGCCTGGTTAGTGGAACCTCAAGATCCTCCCAGAGTCACACAGGAGCTCAGTGCTTGACAGACCAAGTTCTCTTCCACTCATGTTATCTCCACTTACTATTTATATCTCAACCCCAAATCACTACTCTTACCTCTGGAGATGCGAAAGTGCCGAATCCCAGAACAGGAATGAAGTGCCCATCATTAAACTTCACTTTCTTCTGGCTTGGGAGATCCATTGCCATTTCTCTGACTAAGCAGATTCTGATTTTTCCCTTCTGCCTTCACAATTGATAAACACCAGGATGGACACGCCCCAGCTGCACTCTCCAAAGTTAGCAGATACATTGTAGGAGGGGCAAGGTGAAACCAATACCCAGGGCATAAGAAGAGGATTGAAGCTAATTAATTTGTTTGCTTCTTTATTGATGCAATCTTAAATTATATAATATGAGATTGAGCAATTATTGACCAAATGTTAGACTAGAAACTTCCATACAATTTTTTTTATTTTCCCAACATTAAGTTTAATATTTATCAAACATCAATTGAAAAAATTTAACTATTTTACAATACATATATACACACATTCACAGAACCACACAATCTAAGGGAATGATTAATAAACATTTTATAAAATTTTATTTCTTAATAAAGAAAACTAAAGGAAAATAAAATTGCCCTTTTACTTTTCCCGCCAGCATAATTATGTTACTATCCAGACCCAACAGTGTTGAGATTCTGAAAAGAATATCAAAACCACACATTCTGACAAAGTGTTTATTGGAGATTAATTATTAATAATTTTTGGATACCATGTGCAGTGTGCAAACAGACCCTTACAGGGGTTAATCCTTTGACTTAGTTACATAACTTTTAGAAAGATATCATAATGGAAATGATAACGAGTTCATGTACTTTACTATCTTGCTCAATGGTTAGTCATAAATGAAGAACCTGTACACAAGTTAAATTGTAACAAATATGGAAAGAGTTAGGAAGATCAAGATGCATTGATACAATGGGGTGTTGTGAAGTCAAATAAAATTTAACACCTGGAGTGATGTCAGCAAAATGGTGAGCTAGGAAGTGTTGAATTCTCCCTTAGAAATGTGAGAAAACAGTCAGAAACCAGATGAAGAAACCTCACAGGAGCCCTGAAATCAGTTAAACAGTCGAAATCTACAGGAACACGTTGAACACACAATCAGGAAAATCCCAGAACTGAGAGGAAGGACATTTTATTGTGTTTCTTCTCACACTTACCTCTCCCCTGACTTGAACAGTGAAGTCTTGATCTATAAGAATTCCCAGCTGCCTCCAGCAAGCCAGACTGATCACTAAAACCTTAATGCAGTGTTCCAACCTGTTTGGGGGCTGCCCAAAGACTGGTGTCTGTTTCACCTGAACCTAGACTTAAACTGAAGAACAGCTGGAATAGCTCATTACTGTTGCAGGGGAGACTATATATATATATGGTTCAGGGACAAGGAAGTAAGGGTGGAGACATAGACTAGAGCATATAAAGCCCTGAGTAGAACTGGGGTGTGGATTTTGGGGACAGAGGGCATTTTAAAACAGCCACACATTCAGGGGAATCAAAGAGGCACACCTCCTCCAGGCAAGATGCTGACTCACTCAGATATGAACTGAGTGCCCTTAGCTTGACTACTGGGCTAATCGCAGGATGAAAGCGTGCCAAGTTAACTAGTGAAGGCCAGTCAGGACATGGCACAAATCTGCAAAGACTGGGTATTTTGCACTTGTTTCAGGGCACAATTGTGAACACACTTGCTCCCCACACACATAAACCTCAATATCCTGCAAAGACTCACACATACAAGACACAAATATGGAACTCTTAGAAGAAAAACTAGAAGAGAAACTTGATGACACTATATTTGGATATGTCACCAAAGCACAGGCAACCGAAGAAAAAACAGGTAAATCAGTACTCATCAAAACTCAAAATATTTTTGCATGAAGGAAATTTAATACTGTGAGGTGAGCAGAAGTAATGCCATGGCCAGCAGCTGAGATTAGGAGTAGGCCTTCCTACTTCTGGGTGGTAAGATTATCAGGCCACCTGGATCAGCTTTTGCTTAACACTGACCACTGTTTGCCAATTAGGAATGGGGCGGAACCTCACTCCCCCCTCCCCCGGGAAAGTCCCCCTCGCGCGAAAGTTTTGACCAATGAAATTGCTTTATCCGCTTAAACCAACTACCAATGGCATGTGCTCACCCTATAAATTTGTGTAACAGCTTGGGCTCGGGGCTTTCTGACCCTGCACCACTGCATTGGATGCGGCAGGACCCTTGACTCGAGTCAGCAATAAACTTCCCTTTTTGCGAGTTGCATTGTCTTGGAGGCCTTCTCTCTTCCCGCTCGGGGATTTGGACATTGGGCATAACAAATACAAAGGTTGTGAAAAGTCAATCCACAGAACGGAAAAAAAAAAAACTGCAAATCACATTTATGATAAAGCTAAATGGAGTGGAACTTCCTGGAACCACCGTAAAACTTTATCTCAAATCGCTCGGCTCAACTGCCAAGTTCTCTTGGTGACCTTTACACTTTAATGCTTTCAGTTTAGTTCAGTTCAGTGAATCAGTCATTTCTGATTCTTTACGATCCCACGGACTGCAGCACACCATCTTCCCTGTCCATCATCAACTCCCAGAGTTTACTCAAACTCATGTCCATCGAGTTGGTGATGCCATCCAACCACCTTGTCCTCTGTCATCCCCTTCTCCCCCCGCCTTCAATCTTTCCCTGCATCAGAGTGTTTTCAGATGAGTCAATTCTTCACATCGAGTGGCCAAAGTATTGGAGTTTTAGCTTCAACATCAGTCCATCCAATGAATATTTGGGACTGATTTCCTTTAGTATGGACTGGTTGGATCTCCTTGCGTCTATTTCCATAATTAATCTTCTGATTATCCCTGCTTATTGAAGAAAAATGTATAGTTTTTATATTTCTTCACATATTCTGAGTTTGTGTTGACTATCACCATTTCTCTTCCCTACTGAATTCAAAGCGTTTTCTAAGAGCATTTGGATTTATACTTGAACTAGTGTTTTTATACCTTGAACTAGTTTTTATACCTTGAACTAGTGTTTACACCTAGTCCTAGTGTCTCCCAACCAGCAGACATGACATGGTAGAAATTGTGATACTCTTTATATGAACAGCTGACACCCAGGGATGGAAACACCTTGTTCCACAAACATCACAACAAGCACTCTGATGTATTCGCTCCCCACCCTCTAGTGGCCACCTCTGTTTCTCTTCTGTTTCTCTTTGACTCCAGTTTTCTACACAGTGCATCCCAAACCATAGTAACTGTGGGGACAGGAAGATGGTAAGCTCCAGGTGACAGTGGCCCAGGTGCTTTGATCACATCCCCTGGTTCCTGTTTCTGTTTCCTCCCCTCCACATCTCAGAACCACCCCCTGTTCTTCTTCATCTTGTTATTCTTGCACTTACCAGATCTCAGAGTTTGAGTAAACTTGAAAGCCAGTCACAATCAGAGGATAAGTATGATTAGATCACAACAGGAATAAAGTGCTACACCATGAAACATCTTTATTATAGAAGGAGCTGATAATAATATAAAAGAAATATCAAATTCTCAAGGAAGTGTTCAAGGAGCTCTTCTTCAGTTCAGTCGCTCAGTTGTATCTGACTCTTCGTGACCCCATTGACCACAGCCCGCCAAGCTTCCCTGTCCATTACCAACTCCTGGAGCTTACTCAAACTCATGTCCATAGAGCTGGTGATGCCATCCAACCATCTTATTCTCTGTCGTCCCCTTCTCCTCCTGCATTCACAGAATAAATGTGATCAGATCACAACAGGAATAAAGTGTTACATCAATAAATATCTTTATTATAGAAGGGGTTGATAATAGTGTATAAGAAATGCTCAGTTTCGCAAGCAAACATTCAAGGATCTCTTCTTAGGTGATGTGCATTTCAACATCTGCTGGGTGTTCATCTACTCTGTCTTCAATGAGAACAACTTCTTCATGTCCTCGAGCAAGCACAACTATTGTTCTTGTTCTGATAACTAGAAAATTCTGCTCAATACAGTGTTCATGATTTCCACCCACAAATTCAGATGAATAAGAAGAAAATACAGTTATTCATTCTTCTTGGAATTGATCTTTCTTGGAAAATTGTAGCTGAAGAACATACTCTAGTCTAGATACAGAGCAAAGACTTGGGAATACCCCCATCTTCAGGGACTAGCTTCACGGAGACACCTATTGTCCCAAGTCCTCTCTGCATTCAGGTCCAGCTGCCTGCATGGTGGTCAGCCCAACTACAGAGGGAAAAGAGAGGATTACTGCTTCGAGGTCTCAATGTCTAATTATTAATGCAAAACAGAAACAAGAAAAAAGTCTTAATACAATCGCCTAACAATGTGTGGCTAGAAGACAACTTGGGACTGTGCTGGGAGAAAAGATCCTATATCAGGTCACAGAAAGTCTCTCTCAGACAGTATCTGGAAGCTTACATGTGTGAATTTTGGCACTCACAGTAGAAACATATCAAGGACTACTGCTCAAATATACAGAAATTCAGGGTCATTCATCTTATTATTTGGTCACAAACTTTTAAAGTTGCTTTCAATTTTCATTAGGTTCCATTTGTTTATTTTTGCTTTTATTTCCAATATTCTGGGAGGTGGGTCATAGAAGATCTTGCTGTGATTTATGTCGGAGAGTGTTTTGCCTATGTTCTCCTCTAGGAGTTCTATAGGTTCTGGTTTTACATTTAGATCTTTAATCCATTTTGAGTTTATTTTTGTGTATGGTGTTAGGAAGTGTTCTAGTTTCATTCTTTTACAAGTGGTTGACCAGTTTTCCCAGCACCACTTGTTAAAGAGATTGTCTTTTTTCCATTGTATATCCTTGCCTCCTTTGTCAAAGATAAGGTGTCCATAGGTTCGTGGATTTATCTCTGGGCTTTCTATTCTGTTCCATTGATCTATATTTCTGTCTTTGTGCCAGTACCATACTGTCTTGATGACTGTGGCTTTGTAGTAGAGTCTGAAGTCAGGCAGGTTGATTCCTCCAGTTCCATTCTTCTTTCTCAAGATTACTTTGGCTCTTCGAGGTTTTTTGTATTTCCATACAAATTGTGAAATTATTTGTTCTAGTTCTGTGAAAAATACCATTAGTAGCTTGATGGGGAAAAGCTTTTGCACAACAAAGGAAACTATAAGTAAGGTGAAAAGACAACTCTCAGATTGGGAGAAAACAGTAGCAAATGAAGAAAAAGACAAAGGATTAATCTCAAAAATATATAAGCAACTCCTGAAGCTCAATTCCAGAAAAATAAACGACCCAATCAAAAAATGGGCCAAAGAACTAAACAGACATTTCTCCAAAGAAGACATACAGATGGCTAACAAACACATGAAAAGATGCTCAACATCACTCATTATCAGAGAAATGCAAATCAAAACCACAATGAGGTACCATTACACGCCAGTCAGGATGGCTGCTATCCAAAAGTCTACAAGCAATAAATGCTGGAGAGGGTATGGAGTAAAGGGAGCCCTGTTACACTGTTGGTGGGAATGCAAACTAGTACAGCCACTATGAAAAACAGTGTGGAGATTTCTTAAAAAACTGGAAATAGAACTGCCATATGACCCAGCAATACCACTTCTGGGCATACACACTGAGGAATCCAGATCTGAAAGAGACACGTGCACCCCAATGTTCATCGCAGCACTGTTTATAGTAGCCAGGACATGGAAGCAACCTAGATGCCCATCAGCAGATGAATGGATAAGGAAGCTGTGGTACATATACACCATGGAATATTACTCAGCTGTTAAAAAGAATGCATTTGAATCAGTTCTAAAGAGATGGATGAAACTGGAGCCCATTATACAGAGTGAAGTGAGCCAGAAAGATAAAGAACATTACAGTATACTAACACATATATATGGAATTTAGATAGATGGTAGCGATAACCCTATATGCAAAACAGAAAAAGAGACACAGAAGTACAGAACAGACTTTTGAACTCTGTGGGAGAAGGTGAGGGTGGGATGTTTTGAAAGAACAGCATGTATATTATCTATGGTGAAAGAGACCACCAGCCCAGGTGGGATGCATGAGTCAAGTGCTCGGGCCTGGTGCACTGGGAGGACCCTGAGGAGTCGGGTGGAGAGGGAGGTGGGAGGGGGGATCGGGATGGGGAATACGTGTAACTCTATGGCTGATTCATGTCAATGTATGACAAAACCCACTGAAATGTTGTGAAGTGATTGGCCTCCAACCAATAAAATAATATTTAAAAAATAAATAAATAAAAAAAAATAAAAAAATAAAGTTGCTTTCAGTCAAGTCTGTGTTCATCATCTCTAAAGCATCTTTAGTTTCCCTTTTGGGGAAGAACCCTGACCTGATGGATACACAACACATTTAAGGTACACAACACATCTAGTGGATCCAAGGGGGACACCTCTATACTCACCACCAGGGTAACACTAGATTCGCTGTCACGTGTACACAGACATGGTTTTGGCAAAATGATGCAAAACTGCTCTTGAATTCTTGTTCAGTTCCAGGGTCAAAGACACAAAGTCTGCCCCTATTAAGTAAAGCTCACTCATCCATTCCCTATAGCCCAGAACTATGCAACATTTTCTTTTCTTATGCATTAATTTTTTTTAAGTTGGAGGAAAATTGCTTTACAACATTGTTTATGTTTCTACCATACAACAAAATGATTCAGTAATAATTATATTTTCTTAATTGATAAGATTTGAACTTATATCAACCCCCGCTTCATTTCTATGTTTACTTAGAGATTAGAAGAGTCAGAATGCAGTATGACTGGAGCAAAGGTTAGAACACAAGAATGGTTAGACAATAGTGAATTGCCTTGGGGATGTTAGATTCTTTATGAAGAAAGAAACAGGTAATGACTCATAAACTACACCTCTTAGGTGTTATTAGAAGTCTCCAAAGAAAAAACCATAAATGACTCAAACTCTAAATGTCTTCCCAACGGGAGGAAGGAATATTTAGGGGTTTGGTACAAACACATACACACCGCAAAGCTTAAAAGGAATAACTGACAAGAACATATTGTATAGCACAGGGAACTCTGCTCTATATATGTGGCAGCCTGCATAAGAGAAGTTTTTGGGGGAAATGGATACAAAAATATATATAGCTGAGTCCCTTTGCTGTCTGCTTGAAATCATCACAACATTGTCAATTGCTATACTCTAATATAAAATAAAAAATTAAAAAATAATATAAATCAACAAAAGGATCTTCCTAAATATCTGTCTACATTCAACTACATTCAGCTGCATTCAACTTACTTCTGAAAGTTTTATAAACATGCAAATTCCTGGACCCACCCAGGAATATAGGAGAAAACAAAGAGGAGGTTGGTCTGGCTATCTGTCAGTAAAAGTCCAGTTTGTGGATTTGGCTGCAGGGTGGACTTGAACTAAAGAAGACAGAAATGGGAGGGAACCATGTTCCTCACAACTGGGAACTCCTCCAGCAAGGAATTGATTCCCTTTTCCTTTCATTTATGTCCCATAAATACACTCTGGTTGACTCTGCTCTTAAAATATATCCCTATTCTAATAACTTCTGACCACCTTTACTGCTCGCTCATTCCATGGTCCAGGTCAATATCATCTCTCACCTGAATTTTTATAGAGCCCTAAAAGAGGATTATTTTTCCTCCTTTTGTACCCCACAGTGTAACACCTATACTTAATCACTCCGTCGCATCAGACCCTTTTCCACCCTATGGGCTGTAGCCTGCCAGGCTCCTCTGTCCATGGATATTCCAGGCAAGAATACTAGAATGGGTTGCCGTTTCCTCCTCCAGGGAATATTCCTGACCCAGGTATTGAACCCACATCTCCTGTGTGTCCTGCATTGGCAGGCAGATTCTTTACTCCTGTGCCACCTGGAAGGCCCACCAGAACTTATTCCATATCCCCCATATGACATAAAATGTAGAAATGATATTTTGGAATAGCACTAACCTTGGAGAACCTATGTGAAGGTGCATGTAAGAATTATAAATGTATGCAAGAATGTATTATGTGTCAGAATAGTATGGACTGAAATGCAAAAGCCTTTATTCCCTCAGAAAAGCCATTAAGATTAAAAGCCAATAGTCAGGTTATCGTGACTTGGTGCCAAATTTTATAGCTGTTTGGAAAAACGCAGAACCTCTTTTTTCTTAAAAAGACCAGTTGAGATACCCTGAGCAAGGTCCAGATAGAGTGGATATGCCTTAGATCTACAAAAATGGAAAAGGAAAAATACATCCAGATACACAGATACACACACACACACACACACACACACACACATACACACACACACACACACACACACACACACACTGACCTTCCATTAAGGTTCCCTAGCTCATCATAGAATCAGGAAATCATAGAACATAAGAACTGGAAGACATGATTCGGCTATCTTAGTTATCAATCCCATCTATCATTTTTCCACCAAGGGTTATCAAATATTTGCATGACAGAGCTAATGAGATACTCTCTTTCATTGCTATAGAACTTACTCTGATCATCTGGGAGGCCTTCTGTTATGATGAAAAAAAAAAAAAAAAAACAGATTTTGGAAGCCCAATCAGTTCGGTTCAGTGGCTTAGTCATGTCCAACTCCTTGCAACCCCATGGACTGCAGCATGCAGCACCGTAATAGCTGGAGTGATTTTTTTTTTTATTTTAACTTCTGCTCATGTAACTACACTGCTCGAAACCTGAAATGTTGTTGTCTGTTTCTATAAGCCTGAAGTCCTTTCAAAAGCCTACAGGACACAGACTCCCTAGTTCCACTGGCTTTCTAACCTCATCTTCAGCTCCTGTCTCCCTCCCTCACTAAACTCCACCCACCTCAACCAACTTGCTGGCCCTTAAATGAGACGGAAGCCCTCTTCCTGGACTTAGGTTTGCTGTTCTGTGCCCCACGTGTCCACTGTTTGCCTTCACTTTTGCTCAAGTGCATCCATCTCAGTGACATCTCTTCTAACTATCTTGTAAGAGCACCCAACCCTCCCACCTCCCAGCATGACCCATTCCCCTCCCTGCTTTCTTTCTCTCCATATCACTGTTAGAATTCATGACAAATATAAGATTTTTACCTGACTTGCAGGCCTTCAATTCACCTTGCCCCGCTTTCACGAATGCTGGCAAAAGACGGAATGTTTATCACCCACCACAAATACCATAGCCAAGGTAAGAATATTGTTTTTCAGCTTTGCTGAGACATAGTTGACATGTCTCAGTGTGTAGTCTTAAAGGTTACCATTTAATCTGGTGTACATATATATTGTGAAAATGTTCACCACAGCAAAGTTCATCCTTGACTCTTTATTTCTAAAGGTTGAAGTGGTGGGACCAGGTGACACCTAAACAGGAAATGGATTGGACTATAGGAGGAAAAGGTTAAGTGTAGGAGCTCTGGACTAAGTGCACTGAGCACTCAGCATGCCTGCCCTTTCTCTGGATGGAGATGTTTTCTTCATATTACTGGACAGTAAACACACCCTCCATTTCTCTGGAGGGCGTCACTGTCTCTAGGTTGCAAGGCTGTTCCCTGTACAAATAAGACTTAGTATGGCAAGAAGGATAGTCAGTGCCTCTGCAATCAGGTGTCAGAAATGCAAGATTCTGCAGACAGTCACCTCCCAAAGGGCATTGATCCATTTATAACAGCTAAAGACTTGTGATTTCATTCATCGTCCTCACCCTCCACTAGACGGTCACCTCAAGACACTTCTTACTTTCATTTCTTTCTTGTCTGCTTTATGTATTGACAAGACACTCTCTTATTAAAAGTGTTTGATAAAGTTTTATTGAGTAAATCAATGAATGAATGAAGAACTCATCAAATGCTGACTATGGAAGAACAAGATGGCAGAGGAGTAGGTTGACGTGGAGTACATCTCTCTCCATGGATACATCAGGAATACACCTTCAGACACAGAAGTGCGTGCAGAACAACAGCTGAGAGTGCACAGGAGGACCTGACCAGTGGAAAAGAATATGTAGAACCACACAAAACTCAGTAGGACATAGGAACTAGGGGGGAAAACAGGAGTGTTAGTAGGACTGGACATGCACTTGGTGAGTGGGGGAACTGAAGCAGGCATCTGATCCCCACAGCAAGGCAATTGTCTGAGTCAGAGGAGAAACATTTAAGGCTGAGAGTGAAACAGCTGATCTGTGGCAGCCTAAATGGAATGAGAATCAAACAGTCCTTGCCACAGCCATATATACGCTGGGCAGGAATGCTGGTCTCCTGGAAGGGACAGTGGCTGGGAGCTGGAGTTTAGGGATTGTGGAGCAATCTCAGTGAGAGGGCTGCTGTTGACTGTCGAGAGACAGACAGATCGAGAGGATGTGAGGGAGGAGATTGTCTTGGGATATGTCTGTGGAGGAAAACCTGGCAGCCATGGAAGCAAGGCGATACTGCTGAGTCACGCATAAGGAGTGGAGCCATCACCATAGCCTCTCTCTCTCCCCACACAGCAGCATCGGCAGATGAACAGCAGAGAGGTTGGCCCATCAAATCCGTGGAACACTGAACTACAGAGTAGGACCCAGGATGCCCCTTTAAGCACCTGATGTGCCAAACAACAAAGAAGGACGCCAGGCAAGGGAGCCCTCTAAGTGCCTGAGTGGGTGAAGCTATGGACAAAGATTGGCCAAAGAAGTCTTCTGATCGCCAGCTACAAGAGGCTCGATAAAATACTCTGATAGGGCCATAACTCCTGCCACAGAGGCAATCTGTGTCCTTGCACACTTGGCAACACAGGGTCCCCGCAAGCCAAGCAGGTGCACCACCTTCACACTCAACCCTCACTGTGGTAGAGCTGCCACAGGCCAAAAAAAAAGAAAAAAAAAAATTCTCCTGTTTATGCACACAGGGTTGCTTCAGCCCTGTCTGGCTCTTTGCGACCCTGTGGGCTGTGGCCTGCTAGGCTTTTCTGTCAGAGAGGGGGTTCTCCAGGCAAGAATACTGGAGTGTGTTAACCAGTACTGGTTGCCATACCCTTCTAGAACACTTTATTTTCTACTACCCTAGCCACCAACTCCCCTGAGTACCTGGTGCTGCCAGAACCCCTGCGACCCAAGCAGCTGCACCACCACCACACCTGGCCCTCACAGGGACAAACCCAAGCCTTCCAGGGCAGCCTCAGGAGCTAAACCTCAGTGGATGACCCATATGTAGAGGTGGAAATAAAACCACGATTGAAACCCAGGGACAGTGTGGCTAAGTAAGAATACTCAGAACCTTCCCACCAGCTGTACAAGCTGCAGATTAAGTCCACATGATTAACTAAGCAGACTCTTTGTCTATGGAATACATAAAAGGTCACTGAGAGCTCCCACAAAAGAAAACGCACTAGCTCTGATAGCTGTGGACATTGGAGGCAAGAACACACAGGAGTAGGGCCAGATTAGAATCTGAGCAGCCCCCATAGCGGGTTCAGAGATCAGTACAGTGTTGGAGAGCATCCTAGGGAGGTGAGGTGGACTGTGATTTCCAGCAAGGGGAAGGATTCTGACAGCAGTGACTCAAGAAAAGCATTTATTATTCTTAATTTTTTACTTGTTCTGTAGATTCTTTTGGATTTTCTTTGTTTTCCTTTTTTCCCCTCTGTTGTAGTTGTCAATTTTATTGGCACTAAGAAATTTAATTAAACTTTTGAGCTTTTTTTTTCCTTTTTCCTCAGTCACTTTTTTTTTAATTGTTGTCATAAACCTCTACCTCTATGTTGGGCTTTTGCAGTTCTGTGGAGCTTCCCTCTTTTATTTTCTTTTCTCTTTTTTAAATTTTAATGTTTAATTTTTTAAACCTATTATTATTTTTCTACATTTGTTCTTTTTTTTTTCCAGTGGGTTTTGTCATACATTGATATGAATCAGCCATAGAGTTACACGTATTCCCCATCCCAATTTATTCTTTTGTTTGCTTTTCCTACTGTTCTTCTCCCCTTTCAGTTAATCTTTAATGTATAAAAATCTTCTTTATCTACCTCTATTTAACTTTGCATATCTAGTCTTTCTTTCTTTTCTTTCTCTCCTTTCCTCTCAACATATTTGTTAGTTTTATTTTCATTACTTTATTCCCCAATTGGCATCTTGCTTTAGTTTTGTTTTCCAGTTTGTGCTTTTAATTAGTTTTGTTCTGGTAGATATAATTTTTGATTTCCTTTGTTCACCGGTCAAACTATTGTACTTAATTTTTGTTGGACTGTTTTGATTTTGCTTATGAGTGTCTCTGTATATGTGTATATTCAATCACATCTTCTATTGTTGTTATAAACCTCTGCCTCTACATTAGGATTTTGCAGTTCTGTGGCATTTTCCTTTTTTCCCCCTTTTTTCTTTCTTCTTCAATTTTCTTCTATTTTCTTATTTTTATAATTTTAATTTTGATATTTTAAACCTATTATATTTTTTCTACATTTATTCCTTCATTTGCCTTTCCTACTGTTCTTTTCCCCTTACAGTTAATCTTTAATGTATATAAATATTCTTCATCTATATCTATTTAACTTTGCATATCCTTTCTTTTCTTTCTTTATTTTCTTCTCAACATATTTGATAGTTTTGTTTTCATTGCTTTATTCTCCACTTGGCACCTTGCTTTAGTTTTGTTTTCCAGTTTGTGCTTAAGTTAGCTTTGTTCTTATTAATGGGTAACTACAAATTTTTATTTCCTTTGTTTGCCGAATCAATGTACTGTACTTTATTTTTGCTTGACTGGTTTCACTTTGTTCATGGGTGTATATGTATATATTCCATTATTTTAATTATTATTTGCCTGCTTTTGTAACTGCCATTTGTGTGGGGTTCATATTTGGTTTCTTGTTTTGGGATATTTGTTTTACTATCCCTTAATGCCATAGCAAACCACTTGTGGAATCTTCATTCCTGACCAGAGATCAAACCCTGAACCTTTGGAGTGGGCGCACTGACTCCAAGACCCTAGACTACCAGAAAACTAACCCTATGGAGTATCAAATAGTGAGAACTCACAAAAAGGAAACCACTTGAATACAAGACCCAGCATCACCCAACCACTAGTAGCACCCTGGGCAGGACGACTCATTTAAACAGCAAACAAAGCAAAAACAAACCCAGTCATCAGTAGACAGGAGTACCACTTCACTCAGTCTTGCCCATCAGAGGAAAACCAACCAAACAAACAAAAATTCAGCACAAATCTCACCCTATAAGAAGCTCACACAAACCACTGGGCCAACCTTAGGAGGGCAGGAACCAAAAGGAAAAAAGAATTCAACCTTCTTCAAGGAAAGAATTCAGCTTTCCTCAAAGCCTGGGAAAAGGAGACCTCAAACACAGCACCTTAAAAAAGAAAAGAAAAGAAAGGCAGAGAATTGCTGCACAAATGAGGGAACAAACTAGAAACACAGAAGTCCAAAAAAATCAAGAGGAAAAAGAAAAATTACCTGAAAAAGAATTCAGAATAATGATAATAAAGATGATCAGAAATCTTGAAAGCAAAATGGAGAAAATTCAAGAATCAATTAACAAAGACCTAGAAGAACTAAAGAATATAACAGAAGAAAAAAGATCAACAAAATCAACCTCAAACAATTAGAAAATGCCAATAGAAACATGCTGCTGCCGCCGCTGTGTCGCTTCAGTCATGTCCGACTCTGTGCGACCCCATAGACGGCAGCCCACCAGGCGCCCCCGTCCCTGGGATTCTCCAGGCAAGAACAATGAAGTGGGTTGCCATTTCCTTCTCCAATGTGTGAAAGTGAAAAGTGAAAGTGAAGTCGCTCCGTCATGTCCAACTCTTAGTGACCCCATGGACTGCAGCCCACCAGGCTCCTCCATCCATGGGCAAAAGTACTCCATCTCCAGGCAAGAGTACTGGAGTGGGGTGCCATTGCCTTCTCCACCATAGGAACATATATATCAATAATTACTTTAAATGTAAATAGATTAAATGCTCCAACCAAAAGATACAGCTTGGCTGAAGAGATACAAAAATAAGACCCATATATATGCTGTCTACAAGAAACCCAGTTCAGACCTCAAAACACATACAGACTGAAAATGAGAGGATTGGAAATATGTATTCCATGCAAATGGGAAGCAAAAGAAACCTGGAATAGCAATCTTCATATCAGACGAAATAGACCTTAAAATAAAGAAGATTACAAGATATAAGGAAGGACTCTACATAATGATCAAGGGATCAATCCGAGAGGAAGACATAACAATTGTAAATATATATGCATCCAACATGGAGCACTTCAGTACATAAAACAAACACTAACAGACATAAAAGGAGAAATTGACAGTAACACAATAATAGTAGGAGACTTTAACACCCCACCCACACCAATGGACAGATCATCAAAACAGAAAATTAATAAGGAAACATAAGTCTTAAATGATACATTAGATGAGATGGATCTCATTGTTATCTTCAGGACATCCCATCCAAATGCAGAAGAATACACCTTCTTCTCAAGTGCACATGGAACATTCTCCAGGATAGACCACATCTTGGGTCACAAATCACGTCTCAGTAAATTTTTAAAAATTGAAACTGTATCAAGCATCTCTTCCAACCACAATGCTATAAGATTAGATATTAATTACCAAAAAAAAGCTGCAAGAAACACGAACACATGGAGATTAAACAACACGTCTCTAAATAATCAACAGGTTACTGAAGAAATCAAAACAGAAATTAAAAGATTTCTAGAAATAAATGACAACGAAAACATGACAACTCAAAACCTATGGGATGCAATAAAAGCAGTTCTAAGAGGGAAGTTTATAGCAATACAATTCTATTTCAAGAAACAAGAAAAACATCGAATAGACAACCTAAATTTACACCTAACACAATTGGAAAAAGAAGAAGAAAAAAGCCCAAAATTAGTAGAAGGAGAGAAATCATAAAGATCCGAGCAGAAATAAATGAAAAAGAAATGAAAGAAACAATAGTAAAGATTAATAAAACTAAAAGCTGGTTGTTTGAGAAGATTAGGAAAAAAAATTGACAAACCCTTAGCCAGACTCATCAAGGGAAAAAGAGAGAAGACCCAAATCAACAAAACTAGAAGAAGAGGTTAGAACAGATAATGCAAAAATACAAAGGATTATAAGAGACTATTACGAACAACTATATGGCAATAAAATAGATAACCTGGGAGAAATGGACAGATTTTTAGAAAAATCCAATCTTCCAAGACTGAATCAGGAGAAAATAGAAATTATAAACAACCCAATTACAAGCACTGAAATTGAAGCTGTGATCAAAAATCTCCCAAAAACCAAAAGCCCAGGACCTGATGGCTTCACAGGAGAATTCTATTTTTTTTTCTCTTTTTTTTTGGTTTTGTTTTTATTTTTTAATTTTTTTATTATTTTTTATTTTTTTTATTAGTTGGAGGCTAATTACTTCACAACATTTCAGTGGGTTTTGTCATACATTGACATGAATCAGCCATAGAGTTACACGTATTCCCCAACCCGATCCCCCCTCCCCCATCCCTCTCCACCCGACTCCTCTGGGTCGTCCCATTGCACCAGGCTCGAGCACTTGTCTCATGCATCCCACCTGGGCTGGTGATCTGCTTCATCATAGATAATATACATGCTGTTCTTTCGATATATCCCACCCTCACATTCTCCCACAGAGTTCAAAAGTCTGTTCTGTACTTCTGTGTCTCTTTTTCTGTTTTGCATATAGAGTTATCGTTACCATCTTTCTAAATTCCATATATATGCGTTAGTATGCTGCAATATTCTTTATCTTTCTGGCTTACTTCACTCTGTATAATGGGCTCCAGTTTCATCCATCTCATTAGAACTGATTCAAATGAATTCTTTTTAACGGCCGAGTAATATTCCATGGTGTATATGTACCACAGCTTCCTTATCCATTCATCTGCTGATGGGCATCTAGGTTGCTTCCATGTCCTACCTATTATAAAGAGCGCTGCAATGAACATTGGGGTGTAAGTGTCTCTTTCAGATCTGGATTCCTCAGTGTGTATGCCCAGAAGTGGTATTGCTCTGTCGTATGGCAGTTCTATTTCCAGTTTTTTAAGAAATCTCCACACTGTTTTCCATAGTGGCTGTACTAGTTTGCATTCCCACCAACAGTGTAAGAGGGTTCCCTTTTCTCCACACCCTCTCCAGCATTTATTGCTTGTAGACTTTTGGATAGCAATCATCCTGACTGGCGTGTAATGGTACCCCATTGTGGTTTTGATTTGCATTTCTTTAATAATGAGTGATGTTGAGCATCTTTTCATGTGTTTGTTAGCCATCTGTATGTCTTCTTTGGAGAAATGTCTGTTTAGTTCTTTGGCCCATTTTTTAATATCACTGATGAACATAGATGCAAAAATCCTTAACAAAATTCTAGCAAACAGAATCCAACAACATATTAAAAAAATCATACACCATGACCAAGTGGGCTTTATCCCAGGAATGCAAGGATTCTTTAATATCTGCAAATCAATCAATGTAATACACCACATTAACAAACTGAAAGATAAAAACCATATAATTATCTCAATAGATGCAGAGAAAGCCTTTGACAAAATTCAACACTCATTTATGATTAAAACTCTCCAGAAAGCAGGAATAGAAGGAACATACCTCAACATGATAAAAGCTATATATGACAAACCCACAGCAAGCATCACACTCAATGGTGAAAAACTGAAAGCATTTCCCCTGAAATCAGGAACAAGACAAGGGTGCCCACTCTCACTACTACTATTCAACATAGTGTTGGAACTTTTGGCCACAGCAATCAGAGCAGAAAAAGAAGTAAAAGGAATCCAGATAGGAAAAGAAGAAGTGAAACTCTTGCTGTTTGCAGATGACATGATCCTCTACATAGAAAATACTAAAGACTCTTCCAGAAAATTACTAGAGCTAATCAATGAATATAGTAAAGTTGCAGGATATAAAATTAACACACAGAAATCCGTTGCATTCCTATATACTAACTATGAAAAAACAGAAAGAGAAATTAAGGAAACAATACCATTCACCATAGCAACAAAAAGAATAAAATACTTAGGAGTATATCTACCTAAAGAAACAAAAGACCTATACATAGAAAACTATAAAACACTGATGAAAGAAATCAAAGAGGACACAAACAGATGGAGAAACATATCGTGTCCATGGATTGGAAGAATCGATATTGTGAAAATGGCTATTCTACCCAAAGCAATCTATAGATTCAACGCAATACCTATCAAGCTACCAACGGTATTTTTCACAGAACTAGAACAAATAATTTCACAATTTGTATGGAAATTCAAAAAACCTCGAAGAGCCAAAGTAATCTTGAGAAAGAAGAATGGAACTGGAGGAATCAACCTGCCTGACTTCAGTCTCTACTACAAAGCCACAGTCATCAAGGCAGTATGGTACTGGCACAAAGACAGAAATATAGATCAATGGAACAGAATAGAAAGCCCAGAGATAAATCCACGAACCTATGGACACCTTATCTTTGACAAAGGAGGCAAGGATATACAATGGAAAAAAGACAACCTCTTTAACAAGTGGTGCTGGGAAAACTGGTCAACCACTTGTAAAAGAATGAAACTAGAACACTTTCTAACACCACACACAAAGATAAACTCAAAATGGATTAAAGATCTAAATATAAGACCAGAAACTGTAAAACTCCTAGAGGAGAACATAGGCAAAACACTCTCTGACATAAATCTCAGCAAGATCCTCTATGACCCACCTCCCAGAATATTGGAAATAAAAGCAAAACTAAACAAATGGGACCTAATGAAACTTAAAAGCTTCTGCACTACAAAGAAAACTATAAGTAAGGTGAGAAGACAGCCCTCAGATTGGGAGAAAATAATAGCAAATGAAGAAACAGACAAAGGACTAATCTCAAAAATATACAAGCAACTCCTACAGCTCAATTTCACAGGAGAATTCTATCAAACATTTAGAGAAGAGCTAACGCCTGCCCTTCTAAAACTCTTTCAAAAAATTGCAGAGGAAGGAACACTTCCAAACTCACTCTACAAGGCCACCATCACCCTGATACCAAAACCAGACAAAGACAACACAAAAAAAGAAAACTATAAGCCAATATCACTGATGAACATAAATGCAAAAATCCTCAACAAAATTTTAGCAAACAGAATTCAGCAACACATCAAACAGCTCATACACCATGATCAAGTTGGGTTTATTCCAGGGATGGAAGGATTCTTCAATATATGGAAATCAATCAATGTGATACACCATATTAACAAATTGAAAGATAAAAACCGTATGATAATCTCAATAGATGCAGAAAAAACCTTTGACAAAATTCAGCATCTATTTATTTTTAAAACCCTTCAAAAAATGGGCACAGAAGGAATCTACCTTATCGTAGTAAAGGCCATACATGATAAGCCTACAGCAAGCATTATTCTCAGTGGTGAAAAACTGAAAGCATTCCCCCTAAGATCCCCTGATCCTAGATCTCCAAGACAAGGGTGTCCACTTCCTCTACTATTATTCAACATAGTTCTGGAAGTCCTACCTACAGCAATCAGAGAACAAAAAGAAATAAAAGGAATCCAGATCAGAAAAGAAGTACAGCACTCACTGTTTGCAGATGACATGATACTGTACATAGAAAACCCTAAAGATAGTATCAGAAAATTACTAGAGCTAATGCTATGGGTTTTCCAGTAGTCATGTATGGATGTGAGAGTTGGACTATAAAGAAAGCTGAGAGCAGAAGAATTGATGCTTTTTAACCATGGTGTTGGAGAAGACTCTTGAGGGTCCCTTGGACTGGAGATCCAACCAGTCCATTCTAAAGGAGATCAGTCCTGACTGATTGTTGAAGCTGAAACTCCAATACTTTGGCCACCTGATACAAATAGCTGATGCATTTGAAAAGACTCTGATGCTGGGAAAGATTGAGGGCAGGAGAAGAAGGGAGCGACAGAGGATGAGATGGTTGGATGGCATCACTAACTAAATGAACATGAGTTTGGGTAAACTCTGGGAGTTGGTGATGGACAGGGAGGCCTGACATGCTGCAGTTCATGAGATTGCAAAGAGTTAGACACGACTGAGTGACTGAATTGAACTGAATAGAATCAGTGAATTTAGCAAGGTTGCAGGATACAAAATCAATACACAGAAATCCCTTGCATTTCTCTATACTAGCAATGAAAACTCTGAAAGAGAAATTAAGGAATTAATCTTATTCACCATTGTAACAAAAAGAATTAAATATCTAGGAATAAACTTACCTAAGGAGATGAAAGAACTGTACACAGAAAATTATAAGACACTAATGAAAGAAATCCAAGATGATATAAACAGATGGAGAGATATTCCATGTTCCTGGGTAGGAAGAATTAATATTATGAAAATGATTATACTGCCAAATCCAATCTACAGATTTAATGCAATCCTTATCAAATTACCAATGGCAATTTTCACAGAATTAGAACAAAAAATTTCACAATTCATATGGAAACACAAAAGATCCCGAAAAGCCAAAGCAGTGAGAAAGAAGAATGGAGCTGGAGGAATCAAGCTTCCTGACTTCAGCTTATACTACAAAGCTACAGTCATTAAGACAGTGTGGTACTGGCACAAAAAGAAATATAGACCAATGAAACAAGATAGAAAATCCAGAAGTAAAGCCAGGCACCTATGGGTACCTTATTTTTGACAAAGGAGGCAAGAATATACAATGGGGCAAAGACAGCCTCCTCAATAAATGTTGCTGGGAAAACTGTACAGCTACATGTAAAAAAAAAAAAATGAAATTAGAACACTTCCTAATACCATATACAAAGATAAACTCAAAATGGATTAAAGACCTAAATTAAGGCCAGAAACTATAAAACTCTTAGAGGAAAACATAGGCAGAACACTCGATGATATAAATCAAAGCAAGATCCTCTATGACCCACCTCCTAGAGTAATGGAAATTTTTTTAAAAAAGTAAACAAGTGGGACCTGATTAAACTTAAAAGCTTTTGCACAGCAAAGGAAACTCTAAGCAAGGTGAAAACACAACCTTCAGAATGGGAGAAAATAACAAATGAAACAACTGATAAAGGATTAATTTCCAAAATATACAAGCAGCTCGTACAATTCAATACCAGAAAAAAAAAAAAAAAACAACCTAAACAAAAAGTGGGAAAAAGACCTAAACTTTCATTTCTCCAAATAAGACATATAGATGGTTAACAAACATGAAAAGATGCTTAACATAGCTCATTATTAGAGAAATGCAAATCAAAATTGCAATGAGATATTACCTCACACCAGTCAGAATGGCCCTCTCAAAAAGTCTACAAAGAATAAATGCTGGAAAGGGTGTGGAGAAAAGGGAACACTTTTGCACTGTTGATGGGAATGTAAATTGATACAGCCACTTTGGAAGATGGTGTGGAGATTCCTTAAAAAACTAGGAATAAAAGCACCATATGACCCAGCAATCCCACTCCTAGGAATATACCCTGAGGAAACCAAAATTGAAAGAGACATATGTATCCCATTGTTCCAGAACATGGAAGCAACCTAGATGTCCACCGACAGATGAATGAATAAGGAAGTTGTGGTATATACACACAATGGAATATTACTCAGCCATAAAAAAGGAAGACGTTTGAGTCAGTTCTAATGAGGTGGATGAACCTAGAACCTATTATACAGAGTGAAGTGAGTCATAAAAAGAAAGATAAATACCATAATCTAACACATATATACAAAATCTCAAAAAATGGTACTGAAGAAATTATTTACAGGGCAATAGTGGAGAAATAGACATAGAGAATAGACTTATGGACATGGAGAGAGGGGAGGAGAGGGTGAGATGTATGGAAAGAGTAACATGGAAACTTACATTACCGTATGTAAAATAGATAGCTAAGGGGAATTTGCTGTATGGCTCGAAAAACTCAAACAGGGGCTCTGTATCAACCTAGATGGAGTGGATGGGAAAGAAGATGGGAGGTAGTTTCAAAAAGGGAGTGGATATATGTATACCTATGGCTGATTCATGTTGAGGTTTGAGAGAAAACAGCAAAATTCCTTAAAGAAATTATCCTTCAATAAAAAATAAATTAATTTAAAAAACGCTGAGCATGGACAAATGACTTAAAAGTAGATAATTTGGTATGATTCACTGCTTTACAATAGGCAAAATATAATACTAGAATTTTAAAATACTATGTCATAGCTTACCAAGATACTTAAGCTAAGTAAAAAACAAGTATGCAACCTATATGTTGAAGATTATTTCAATGTATAAATAAATACACAAGGTGGCGCCAGTGGTAAAGAACCTGCCTGCCAATGCAGGAGACGCAAGAGACGGAGATTCAATCTCTTCATCTGGACCCACTCCAATATTCTTGCCTGGACAATGCCATGGACAGAAGAGCCTCACAGGCTACAGTGCATAGGGTCGCCAAGAGCCAGAGACGACTGAAGTGACTTAGCACGAAGGCACACACATTTGGAAAGGAAAATTGCGAAGGTGTGAAATAAATTACATATTTTGTGAAAAGATAAGATAAACTTCAGCAACAAAAATTTCTTCTCTGCCCTTCGAACTTCTCTCTCCTCACTGTGAGTTGTGTCTGCATGACCCGTGGATCAGACCTCCCCCAACAGAGGGAAGATCTGCTCAACCATGAAAAGCAACATTCTCCCAGCATCAGTAACACAGTTCCTTAAAAGAGAGCATTCTATCTTGACCTTGTTAGGGGTTACAGGACCCGAAGCACGATGATGCTTAGATCTGGATTATATACACTGTCAATAATATGTCATTTGATGCACAGCCTTCTTTCTAAAAACTTCCACTGTACCTAGACCTCTCATGAACAGAACAGTTCTCAGAACTTTCTGAGATGCTCTTCCTTGAAGGTATTAATCCTCATATTTAAATCAAACAATATTTTCCATTTCTTTCTTAGGATAACTGACTAATATTTCACTGACAAAGGAAAATGCACCAAAGTTAAGTATTACTAAATGGATTAATCACAGGTTAGCTTCATTTTCTAAAGTTTCCCTTTTATTTTCTAAATTTTCTATAGCTTACATGTATTATTTTAATTATTGGGAAAGGCAAGAATCAATACTTTCAAGCTTTCACTATTTCATAAATTGTTTTTTAATAAAGGAAAGGCAAGTTTTTGAAATGGAAGACACTTCTTTTAAGCGCCTCTACCACGTACAGAAATCCTCTTCACAGCCCTAGAGGCAAGACGTTCTGGTAGAATGCACGGTGTACAGCTCACAGTCAATATTCCTCAAAAAAAGGATAGTCAGGGTGACCAACACACCTGAAAGAGAAAGAGGAGTGTTATTTATTAGATCTGTCATGTTGTCATAGAGAGTTTGATTCTGTGTTGCAGTCAGGATGGGCTAACACTCTGAATCTACAAACACATCCCTCCTTCTCCCCCAACAAGCACACATGCAGGTATCTCCTTCATGTGCACACTGCCCCTGCACGTCAAGTCCCAACATCCACGTGTAATATTCACTCCACGGTGACAGGTAATTTGACCCAGGTTACAATTAATAAAAGGGCCCAAGAACTATGGCAAGGGGCTTCCCTGGTGGCTCAGTGGATAAGAATCCGCCTGCCAATCCAGAAGACATGGGTTCGATTCCTGGTCCAGAAAGATCCCATATGCCGTGGAACAACTTAGCCCATGCGTCACAACTACTGAGCCTGTGTTCTAGAGCCCAGGGACCACAACTCCTGAAGCCCGTGCACCCTACAGCTTGTGCTCCACAACAAGAGAAGCCACTGCAATGAGAAGTCCACGATGCGCAACTACAGAGTAGCCTCTACTCGCCGCAGCTAAAGAAAAGAGCCCATGCAGCAACAAAGATCCAGCACAGCCAAAAATAAATGATTTTTAAAAAATTTAACAGTAAGGGAAACTTTTTAAAAATGAATGAAGGTAAAAGGTGGAGGTCATTTCAGCCACAGGTAGAACTTAGGACCCTAGATGATGAAAAGGAAAACCCTTAAAGAATTAGTTGATCTTTTTCACACAACATTCAGAAAATAACTACTGAAGCCAGGACACAGGGTGCCCCCAGTGAGGAACTTCTAATATAATGAAGAGATGCCACATTCATCTGAGTGATCATTACTATAGACTAAATCATTGTATAACTTATGAAAATATTTATTGTTCATAATTAGCATTACCATTGTCTTCTGCGCCTTATGTTCTCATTTTTCTTTCTAAATTTGTCCTTTTCAATTCAATTCATTTAAGAGTGTATTCTGAGCAATTGTATGTCAAAAGAACTGTGCTGTTGACCTAAACCCACAAATATGAGTAAGTCTAGGCATTCACAGTTTAATGAAGGAGCACAAAGAAACATACTTCAAAGGCTGAGAACAGAAAAGGATCCATCCTTTTCATTTATCAAGATACAGCTTTACAAACAACAAGAGAGAGTTTTGAGATCTTTCATTCAAAACTAAATGCTTGTTTTATCACTAAACCGTATTTCCTTCTCTTTAAACTCCCTTTCAACTTTGATTAGCCTTCTGTCTCTTCAATTCTGACAACCACCTGCAGTAATTAGGCAGTTGAAATTCCATGGTACTAAGTCAAAGTCAAGGAGGTAGGGGCTCCCCATGGGATGGAGCCCTGCTGGACAAAGGCTACACTGGGGTGAATCTGGACTTAAAAAACCAGAGACCAGACGATGTTATCTGAGTGTGCCCTGCCAAGGACATGGCCATCACTCACTGGAGGGTCAGTTAAGCTCATGATTTACTTGTAATTCATTTGGTGACATTATAATGATGAAGAAATGGGAATTGGAACAGGGGGGAAAAGGCCAATGAAGATATAAATTTGAAAGAAATGAATGATGGCTTGGTAAAGAAATGCCTATTAGGGAGAAAAGTGACTAGACTCTTGGCGGGGAGGGGTGTTGAAGCAGGCCCACTGTGACCTCTCAGTACCCATGCACACTGGGCTTTGTGGGCCCCTCCTTCGTAAGAACATACACATGGCATTTTACAATTGTATTAGGATAAACATGAACGTGCTAAAGGATTAATTCATTATTACATGGCAATCATTAATATATCATTTCCCCTGATGTAAAAAAGAATTGAAGATGAGAAACATTTTCATAAGTCCTTAAAAGAATAGTGGGCTGAAAGCACTGTGTTGTCTGTGTCCACAGGGGCCTGGGGCATGAGAGGAGGTGCACCAGACACAGGGATGAGCGGCACAAAGTAGTGAATTCACCACCATGTCATCTCGGGGCTGACCTGGGCCCCAATCACATTTCTGTTGGTCAGAGATGGAGCCGTGGAGGAAACCTCTGGTCTGAGGTCTGCAGAAAGCCCCTGGTTTATTCCTATGCTGGAAATTAGGACTGTCTCCCTAAAACTAAGCTTTGAAAAAACTTAGTTCCCTGTTGGACTGCCTGCTACAGAAAACTGTGTGAAATATCTGCAAATCACTTACAGTAGTATCTCATTATATCTTATATTGCTGTTGAGGCCATCGATTGCTTTCATGTCTTCTGGTGTCAGTTCAAAGTCAAACACCTGGAAGGAAGGAAGAATCACATTAACCTCTCCCCGCAAGAAGCCAGTCTTCCCCTGGGGGCTGGAGCACTTTCCAACTGGATGGGGACAAGAAGAGGGGACAGGGAAGCCGTATCTGTCCTCAGTTGGACAAAGAATGACGCTTGTGAAGGATATTCATTAGGAGCTCTCTACCCAGAGCCCCGCTCATCACCTGTATGTTCTCTTTGATCCGCTTCTTGTTGTAACTCTTGGCCAGAACCACAACCCCACGTTGTATCTGGTAGCGAAGGGCAACCAGAGCTGGGGTTTGCTTGTGTTTTTTGGCAATGGCAGAGAGAACTGGGTCCTCCAAGAGATAGGGGAGGTTTGGGTTCACCCTGGAAGGAAATTCAGAAATGCTGAGGAGCTGAGACTTATTTGTGAAGCAACTTCCCAAACAGACCAAGTAGGTCCACTCTAGACAGTGCTTCTCAAAGTGTGGTGGACCAATATCATCAGCATAACTTGGGATCTTGTTAGAAATACAAATTCCATGGCTGAGCTGAAGACCAGCTACATCAGAACAACTGTGTCACCTCCCATTCTGTGTTTACAGAGCTGTGCAGGTGATTTGGATGCACTTTTGGGTTAAGGCCAGTGCTGCCAAACAGGTGGATTTTATTTCTTTTTTACTTTTTTTCTTCTTTAACCACCATGAATAGAAAAAGAGAAGGAAAAGACTAGGAATTTTGTTTTTTACTTTTCACTTTTCTAGGGTACTGATCAAAATTGAATAGTCTCAAAATGAGAGCAATTCATTTCACCATTAATCTTCTATGAATGTTTAAAAAATTGCTTCATATTGGAATTTTTTCTATCATGATAGATCTGGGAGTTTCATATTACTATCTCAATTTTAAACATAAGGTAAGTGAGGCTAGAAATGCATATTTTTAGAAATGTGTTCATTAGTTAATAGATAAGTAAATCATGACATACACTTGTGTTTTTGTTTTCAAAGAGGGATTATATAGAGATTTTAATATGGACACTTGTTCCTAATGAACCTACAAGACTAACACAATGTAGAAAAATTGTCTGGGAGCTGGGAAAATAGAAGAGAAAAATTCTTTCCCTCCTTCCCCTTTCTCCCCTCTGCCTTTGAGAGTTATCTGAGCACAGTATGATTTAAACTATTTCATCAAAAACTGAATTTTAGGGAAACTCCTACTTGTCTTCAATAGAATTCAATACCATTCTTTTATTCGTTGGGATCCCAGAGCACCATAGGCAACAAGAACAATATCATGTGACTTGCAGAAATCCAACAGTTTGCTCTGGTTGAGATAAGGATGACATTCCACCTGCAGAATGTCAACAAAGAAGAGTGTCAGATTATATGAAAAAGTAGTATTAACAGGACAGAGGAAGATTAAAAGTTTAAAAGGTGCTAAAGGAAAAATACAACTTAAATGTAAACTGGCAATATCAACATCAAGAGAAAAGTAGAGAAAATTGTGTTTATATAGTTAATTTTATTATAGATACTGGTGGGAGAACCAATCCAAGATGGAGAAAATCACAAGGTGGGCTCTACATTTGAGTAAATGTTTCAGAGTAAATATTTCATCTAGTGTTAACATGACCATGATCCTTTACCTTCATCCTCAAACCTGGATGATTTTCATCATTTCCAGCACATTTTTCTGTACTGTGCTGCCTGTTTCTGTACTGTACTCATAAATGCCAAGACACCAAGAGTAAGGATTCAGTCATTCAAACCCCATACAAACTCTGAAACCCATCTTATATGACTTTTCTTTGGTGGTGGTGGTTTAGTTGTTAGGTCCTGTCCCACTCTTGCAACCCTCATGAACTGTAGCCCGCTAGGCTCCTCTGTCCATGGGATTTCCCAGGCAAGGATACTGGAGTGAATTGCCTTTTCCTCATCCAGGGGATCTTCCTGACCCAGGGATGAAGACTGCTTCTCCTTCAGTGCAGGCAGAGTCTTTACTGATGCTCCACTTGGGAAACTCATATATTCATGTCTTTCTTCCTGTACACAGTTCCCTCTGAGCACTTTCACATCAGTTTCTGGTCATGCTTTCAGCTCAGGAAAATATCTCCTTCCTTTAGTTCTGCAGGTCTAGTCTAACCCCCTTCCCCTCCATTACCTTCCCTCAGTCCCCACCACAATTTAACAGATAGGTCTCTCACATTTTCTACCCAGACATTATCAGACACAGATACCATTGTTGGTCCTAGTCTCTAAAATCTTCTGTCCACAAAGGAGGGGAGGACAGGCAGACATCAAGCTCCAAGGCAAGAAGAAGGTTCTGAAGAGCAGGAGGGAGAGGAGCCGAGCTGCTCACCTGGTTGCAGACAGGCTTGTACTTGAGCCCTGGCTTGTTCAGAATCTTCTCCAGCTGCTTGTGGTTGAAGTTGGACACCCCAATGGACTTGGTCAACCCTGCATCCTTACACTTCTCCAGGGCCTGGAAGGTAGGGGTGGTGAACAGTCATGAACAGTCACTTGGAATGGGCAATAGAACAAGAATAAAAGCTGAAAAACAATCTGTAAAAAATGTCTTCTCTCAAGAATTAGCATTGATTATAAGGAAGGAAAAGGGGGAAGAAGATAATGACACAAGAAGAATTACCATCTCCTCTTAAGAAAAACCTCAGAGAAGACATATCACATGGAAGGAAATAGATATTTGTCTTACTGGCCAAAATTCTCATGCTCTATTCCTCTCTGTGAACATTTTAGCAATGGTTTCCTCCCCCACAACCCTAGCATCACAAGCCTTAGATTCATGAACTGCTGAATCTGATGGTCCACAGCCCATTCTCACAGGTAGAAGAAAGGAAGGAGGTCTCCCCTCTCCTGGTTCCTCCCCTGGTTCTCTCCTCCCCAGACTTACCTCCCATGTGTGACAGAGATCCACTGAGTCAAATATTGCTTTTCCATTTTCATCTGTTGGGAAAAGTGCCTCCCCTGGCTGGAATGGAAGCAGTCATTTTAGAGATGTCACAAAGTAATTTCTCCACATTTAGCCAGCCTGCCAGGCACCAGGGATTAAATCTTCATGAGGTAGGTTTACAAGTTTCTAGATACTAATATTTGCAGTGATTGCATATGGAGTTGTAAGCAATGTCTTTAGAGGGAGGCTTATTCTAATCTCTTATACGTACTATCTGTTGTAATAAATATAATTTTTCTATATCTTAATAGGATTCATAGTATCTGATATGAATTTTGTTTGTTTCCTGTACTTGCCTTTTTTGAAATGCCTCTTTTGACCTGGGAGTGGCAGTAAGCTACATGGCTTTATTTCCAGAATAAAAATTGCAACCTTGACCTGGGCTAGATAATTAGACTTCCTTTTCCCTCTGAGCATCTGATTCCCTAGGGCAGGCATGTGAACTAGCAAGGCTCCCCTTAAGTTGATATGGAATGTGGACGATCCAGACATGCTTTCAAATGTTCATGACCATGAGCTTTCAGCTGTCCCAAGGCCATATTTGCCACCAATGGAAAATGTTCAGTAAAAGCAAAGCAAACCTAGAGGATTGCCTTGATAAAGGTTTTTTGTTGTTGCTGTTGTTGCTATTGTTGTTGTTTTAAAAAGACATTTCTGAAGAGTACTGCAAATCCTTAGATCTTCATGGTTGGGACCTGCCATCTACATAGTTTACCAAGCTATTTTGCATCAGATGGCTTGAGTAGATTTCTATAACTTAAAATCAAGAGTTCTACATGATACAGCTCTTAGTGGTTGAGTGCAGTCTACAAACATCGTGAAAACAGACATCAGTGTAGGCAAGGCTTCCCAAGTCTCTATATAGGCTGGGAGGTTTAGATCTACCCAGAAACAGCACTACCAAATCTGTTCAACTTGAAAGAGCAGATAAACTCATCATGTTCAATGTAAGGCAGTGTCAAGCTCACCATGGCTGCACCAAACTCTGGATTCATGAAATCTGCAGACTTAAGCATCATAATCTTGACTATGTGTTGAACTTGCCTACTTTTATTTTCACAAGTTTTTGAGTCAGATTATTTAACTCCTTTCTCTGGGAGGCAGGTAACATATTCAAAGAAACTCAGTAAAAAGATGATCACAAATGATTATTTGGGAGGATTCTGCTGTAGTGAGGGCTTCCCTACAACCTACTGAAAAATCTTGTCAACCATCCATGCAAGTTTATAAGCATTCTGAGGCAAGAAAAAATATATATGTGATTGATTTTAAAAATAGATTGCCAACCTTCAGAGCCACTGGAAAATGAATAATATAGAGATCGACATAGTCCAGTTGAAGATTATTCAGTGACTTTTCCAAGGCTGGTCGAACCAACTCTGGACGAAGGGAAGTGGACCAAAGCTGCAGAGGTTAAACAATAGAAATTGTGTTAAATTAATTCTTTAGGTAATTTTGTGGGGGGCATGAGGGGCCCTAAATATAAGGCTGAAGAGATCTTAATTTCCTAATTAGGGATGGAACCCAGGCTCATGGCAATAATACACTGAGGCCTAGCCACTGGACCTTCAGGGAATTCCAATACTTCAGATAATCTTTTTTCTTCTTTCATCTAATATTTAGACATTTGGGGGCTTCCCTGGTGGCTGAGACAGTAAAGAATCTGCCTGCAATGCAGGAGACCCAGGCTTGATCCCTGGGTTGGGAAGATTCCCTGGAGAAGGGAATGGCAACCCACTCCAGTATTCTTACCTGGAGAAGGTCCCCTGGAGGAGATCCACTCTAGTATTCTTGCTTGGAGAATTCCATGGATAGAGGAACCTAGCAGGCTATGTCCATGGGGTCACAAAGAGATGGACACAACTGATGGGCTATGCCTAACACTTCAGACATTTTTACTGATGAAAACAAATGACCTCAAGAAAGATGCTCATTTTCCTTTTGAGGTCCTTTTTGATCTAACTTACCCATGTAAGCTTTATTATTTGCTTAAATTATCATCAGTTGAATCAGACAGGTTCTTATATCAGTCACAATGGGGTGAAATGAACGAAGAGATAAAAAGAATTATTGAAAAATTACCATGTTCATCATCTGAATTATGTTTGATAAAACATGAAACCTGCTCACAAACTTGCTCTACCTGGATCAAACAATCATATCTCTCAGAATTAATTAATATCTTTCTGTTTGCATAACTGTAGGGAAACGACCTTGAACATATTAACATGGACAGAAGATAAGTCAAGACACTTTGGTTAGATCTTGTGTGATACAAGATCCTGATGCTCCCATACTTTCCTAATGCTCCCATACTGACAGATCTAAGAACTGATTCAGAATGAGAAGAAATTCTAGAAAGCCTACCAGGTGATAAGGAAAGCTATAATCTGATAACTGTTCTGTCTGATTCGTTCACCCATACTCAATCACATTGCTCTAATGTAGGCTCAGAGAAGCAAGTGACTAATTTAAAATTAAAATTTGAACACACCAATGATGAGAAGGATATAATCACACTCTTCCTTTGGTGGGGGAGTATGGTTTGGTGGAAAAGGATATTAGATTTAATATATAAATATGTGTGAAAAAAGTTGTAGCAATAAGCACCATTGACCAAACAACTACTGATCCTATTACCTAATTGTCCCCTGCACACAATCACTTACACACATGTGCACACACAAAACACACAGCACCTTTGAAGTGTAGAATATGTCTTCTCTCTTCACAGTGCCATTGGCAATCTTGCTTCGAATGGCCTGGCCAACCTGCTCTTCATTTTGGTACAAATGAGCACTGTCAATATGGCGGAACCCAGCCTCTATAGCAAATTTGGTGACCTCCAGAGCTTCACTCTTAGGAACCTACATAAGCAAAAAAAGTACAAGTTAAATATCCACATGATTAAGAGATTGCTAAGGCCCAGGTTGACCTTCCCAAGAACCCACTTTTTTGTGTGCCTTTGGTTAGTTCTGTATGTGTGGTGATGTACCCATGACGGTTTCCCTGAACATTGTTGTTGCTTAGTCACCAAGTCGTGGCCAACTCTTTGAGACCTCAGAGACTACAGCATGTCAGACTTCCCTGTCTTTCACTATCTTCTGGAGTTTGCTCAAACTCATGTCCATTTGGTCAGTGATGCCATCCAACCATCTTATCTGTCTGTCATCTGCTTCATTGCTAGTAAGTAACTAAACAGACATGCAGAAATGTTTAATACCAGGCAATCAGTGGTTGATTGCTGGCATCAGATGACCACAAGCCCACTTCAAGTTTCAGAGATTTGTTGGAAGAAATTATAAAATTCAGTATAAGATTGTAGTCATGCATGAAAGCAACCTAGATGCCCATCAGCAGATGAATGGATAAGGAAGCTGTGGTACATATACACCATAGAATATTACTCATCCATTAAAAAGAATTCATTTGAATCAGTTCTAATGAGATGGATGAAACTGGAGCCCATTATACAGAATGAAATAAACCAGAAAGATCAAGACCGTTACAGTATACTAACACATATATATATGGAATTTAGAAAGATGGTAATGATAACCCTATATGCAAAACAGAAAAAGAGACACAGATGTACAGAACAGACTTTTGGACTCTGTGGGAGAAGGTGAAGATGGGATGTTTCGAGAGAACAACATCAAAACATGTATATTATCTAGGGTGAAACGGATCACCAACCCAGGTTGGATGCATGAGACAAGTGCTTGGGCCTGGTGCCCGAAAGATCGGGTAGAGAGGGAAGTGGGAGGGGGGATTGGGATGGGGAATACATGTAAATCCATGGCTGATTCATGTCAATGTATGACAAAAACCACTAGAATATTGTAAAGTAATTAGCCTCCAACTAATAAAAATAAATGAAAAAAAAGAGAGAGGTGAAATAAACTGAGAAACCACTCTGAAACAATAAAAACTGTATCTATTCAAGATGTACAAAGCTATGTTCTCATAAAAGATCCATTGTTGATGATCACCAACACTCCTCTTATGACCAAGCACTGAAAATTATACTTTAATAAAAACACATTACGACACCCAAGGAAACATTGCAAAATCTTGCCTGTAAGACTGTAGCTTATGCCTTCAAATGGCACTGTATTTTCCATTAGAAGAAGTTTCCAAACAGAAACAGAAGTACAGGCCAAATACAGCTGGAGTGTCTTGCCTAGCACCAAGCAGGCACCCCACAGTAGAAAAGAAATTGTTCCCATTAGTTTTAAGTCACCTCATTTTTGAGAACTTTTACGCTAAATATTTCTCTTAGTCATGTCTTTTCAGAAAGAGCAAAGAATTTTTGATCTAATTAAATACACAGAGAAACCCCATCATTGCAATCCCCCTCAAAGCAAAGCAGTTGACAGTGTTCTTGACAGCCAATCCTCACCTCTTCTGCCAAGCTGGGAAAGAGGCAGAAACTGGAGGGGAACCCAGAGTAATCTGCAGATGAGAACACCCTCAGATCCTGATGCAGAGTGAAGACTGGATGCTCTCTCCCCTTTCACAGGACATGGTTCTAGCCTCATGATCCTCCCAGAGTCACACAGGAGTCAGTGCTTGACAACCCAAGTCCCTTCCTCTCATGTTACATTCACTTGCTATTTATATCTCAACCCACAGCCACTAATGTTACCTCTGGAGGTGCAAACGTTCCAAATCCCAGGACAGGAATGAAGTGGCCATCATTAAGCTTCACTCTCTGGCCTTTGGGATCCATTGCTTGTTGCTCCTCTGAGTAAGCAGGCTGATTTTTTTCTTCTGCCTTCAGAGGTTATAAATAACAGGAAGTTAACGCCCTAGCTGACTGTCCAATGTTAGCAGACACACTGTAGGAGGAGAACGATTAAACAAGTCCCACAGGGTAAGAGGAGTATTTAGCCACTTAGCTTGTTTGTTTTTACTTATCAGAATTTCTTAAATTATATAATGATGAGATGTGCAGAACAATTATTGACCGTATGTTACACCGAAACCTCCAATGCCAGTCATTTCATTTTTCTAATTAAGAAACCCACTCTTGATCAAACATCATTTGAAACAACTATCTTGTAGTACATACAAACACACAAGTCACACAATTTGAAAGAATGCTTCATAAGCATTTTTCAAAATGCAATCCCTTAATAAAGAATAAAAATATCAAATGAAAACAAACTGTCTTTTTATATTTCTCACCAGTAAAATTATTTTTCTTTACAGACCTGTACTGGTGGAGGTTTAATTGCTAAGTCCTGTCTGACTCCTTTACAACCCCATGGACTGTAGCCTAGCAGGCTACTCTGTTCATGGAATTTCCCAGCAAGAATACTGGAGGGGGTTGCCATTTACTATACCACAGGAAATTCTTGACCCAGGGATCTAACTCATATCTCTTAAACTCCTGCATTGACAGGCAGATTCTTTAACACTGAGCCACCTGGGAAGACCTTACAGATCTGACAAGGGTAAAATCCTGAAAAGGATACCAAAGCCAGACATTTGGCAAGATGTTTATAGAAGATTAAATATTAATAATTATTGGATACCATGTGCAGTGTGCAAACAGACTCTGAGTGTTTATACCAAGGACTTTGTTACATAATTTTTTAAAAACATTCATAATGTAGCTGACAAATATTTATATAATTTACTATCCTGCTCAACATTATTCATAAAAGGAAAACCTATGAACAACTGAAATTGCAACAAATTTGAGAAGAGTAAGGGAAATCATGATGTAGTACAAGGAGATGTTGTGAAGGAAAATACAGTTTAACACATAGAGTGATGTCTGCAAAATAGTGAGCTAGGAGAAGCGAGGTCTCCCTTGGAGAGGGAAGTATGGAAACAGAAAGCAGCTGGAAATGTCACAGGCATTCTGGGAAACAGTCAAACAAATATCTGCAGCAACAAAGTGAACATGCAATTAGGGAAGATCCAGAACTGTGGAAGGACATTTCCATGTGTTTTTATTCACATTCACCTCTCTGCTGACTTGTACAGTGGTGTTTTGATCTATAAACGGCAGCAACTCAGCACCCAGTTGCCTCCCTCAAAACAAACTGATGACAGAAATCCTTATGTGAAAAGTTCTCATCTACTTGGGGGCTAACTGAAGACTGGTGTCCATTTCACTTAACTCTGAACTTAAACTGAAGAGCAGCTGGGGTGGCTCATTATAAGCTTCAGAGGGATTTATATATGTGGGGACAGGGACAAGGGAGTAACGGTGGAGACACAAGACTAGACCACGCAAAACACTGAGTATAAAAGGTGTGGATCTGGGGGATAGTAAGGCATTCACAGTCATAAATTTCCCAGAAACAGAGTCATTCATGGGTCAGCTATGTTGTTGAATCAGAAATGAACTCAATTTCAGATGACACCATGTTTATGGCAGAAAGTGAAGAAGAACTAAAGAGCCTCTTGATGAAAGTGAAAGAGCAGAGTGAAAAAGTTGGTTTAAGGCTCAACATTCAGAAAAATAAGATCTTGGCATCCGGTCCCATCATTTCATGACAAATAGATGGGGAAACAGTGGCTGATTTTATTCTGGAGCTCCAAAATCACTGCAGATAGTGACTGCAGCCACGAAATTAAAAAACACTTACTCCTCGAAAGGAAAGTTATGACCAACCTAGACAGCATATTAAAAAGCAAAGACATTGCTTTGCCAACAAAGGTCCATCTAGTCAAGGCTATGGTTTTTCCAGTAGTCATGTATGGATGTGAGAGTTGGGCTATAGAGAAAGCTGAGCACCGAAGAATTGATGCTTTTAAATTGTGGTGTCAGAGAAGACTTTTAAGAGTTCCTTAATGTGCAAGGAGACCAAATCAGTCCATCCTAAAGGAAATCAGTCGTGAATATTCGTTGGAAGTACTGATTCTGAAGCTGAAACTCCAATCCTTTGGCCACCTGATGCAAAGAGCTGATTCATTTGAAAGACCTTGATGCTGGGAAAGACTGAAGGAGGAAGGAGGAGGTGACAGAGGATGAGATGGTTGGATGGCATCACCGACTCAATGGACATGAGTTTGAGCAAACTCCGGGAGTTGGTGATGGACAGGAAGGCCTGGCATACTGCAGTCCATGAGCTTGCAAAGAGTCGGACACAACTGAGCAACTGAACTGAACTGAACTGCCCTTAGTTTCCTGTTGGGCTGACCCCAGGACCAGGCACATGCCATGCCACCTAGTGAAGGACAATCAGGATGTGGTACAAATCTGCAAACAGTGGGTGTGTTGTGGTTGTCCAAGTACCCAGTCATGAACATACAGAGGAAGAGAGAGAAAAGGCGTACAATAAAGAAAGGTGAAACAAGAAAGCTAAAAAAAGAGACAGAGTGGAAAAAGAGAGAATGACATGAGCCATGAAACTGTTGTTGTTATTTTTTAGTTGGCTAAGTCAAAAACCCTCTTTTGCAACACCATGGACAGTAGCCCTACAGGTTTCTCTGTCCATGAGATTCTCCAGGCAAGAATACTGGAGTGGGATGCCATTTCCTTTTCCAGTGGATCTTTCTCGA
Source organism: Muntiacus reevesi (assembly GCF_963930625.1). Taxonomy (NCBI): domain Eukaryota; kingdom Metazoa; phylum Chordata; class Mammalia; order Artiodactyla; family Cervidae; genus Muntiacus; species Muntiacus reevesi. The sequence goes on along the minus strand of NC_089250.1, from coordinate 42,456,764 downwards.
CCTGAGATCCAACCCGATCTACTGCATTGGCAGGCAGATTCTTTACCACTACCCTATCTGGGAAGCCTGATCCATGAAAGGAAGAAAAGAAATTGGCACCAACTCTTCCTGAACAATCACCGGAGCTACACTTAGCGAACAGTGAGTGTCACACACTGTCCTGGGGAGGAGCTCCAGGTGGGCAAGAGGACACTGAACTCAGCTCCCCCAGGAGCACATCAGGGTCACATCTCACAAAAACACATGACACCAGCAGGAAGCCTTGTCCAGACCAGGACTATAAAGAACTGTTCTCACAGAGCTGGGTGGGAAGGGAAGAGAAGCCGGCAGATCAGAACTGAGCCCCAGGAAGGGCCCCAGATGAGAAGAAGGGATAGGGACTCAGAGGTCCTCTCTGGAGAGACCCGTGCACACCATGCACTGGGCACCACAGCCCTGGGACAACCCCGGGAGTTAGCGACCCCACAGCTGCTGTGAACCCAGGGGGACCCACAGGAGGCCCAGAAACCTGACTCCTATCCTGAGACATGCACCCACTTCTGCTCCTGGAACAGGCTGAGGGGGCAGCAGGACACTGCCCAGGACTCAGCCGGTTTACTGGGCAGCCCGTGTGTCCCCTGGCCCACAAATGCCCACCCTCAGCACCTCTGGATCCAGTTCACTCCCCTTGGGGCAAGGGCCGCCCATGCTGGGCAGAGTGGGCAGTGGGGGTACAGATCTGGCTCAGACCAGCAGGATGTCTGGATGGATCAGGGTGGCCATCAGAGAAGGACCCGAGGAGCAGTGTTCTGGAAATATCCTTCTCCATTTCCCTCACAGTAAAGTCCTTTAAAAGCCTATGTGAAAAGGACCCCCTGCCCCACCAGCTCTCTGACTTGTCTTCAGCTCCTGTCTCTCCACCTCACTAAACTCCACCCACATCAGCAGACTTACTGGCCCTTAAATGTTCCATGAACACTCTTCCTTCCTGGAATAAGCATTTTCTGTTCCAGAGAAATGCAGGGAGCCACTGTCTCTATTTTCAAGGCTGTTTGGTACAAATGAAGAGTCACGTGGGGTGAAGGGTAGTTTGTGTCTCTGCCTAACAGAAGTACAGAAATGGGAGAGATTGTGCAGAATTATCTCAACAGACACTACCCATTTCTAACAGTTAAATTCTCCTGATATCATTCACAGTCTCATTCTCCACAAGACTCAAGACATTTCTCATTTCATTTATTGACCTTTGTTGATATGACAATGTCTTTCTAAAGAATGTCAATAAAGTTTTGCTGAATGACCACTGAATAAACTCGAAATATGTAAGGATTCATCAAAACATTGAGCATGGGCAGACAAATAAGAAATTACATAAATGACTAAGATGTGCTGCTTGCTATACAGGAAGCAAAATATAATACTGGATTTTTTAAATCATATTTTTAGCTTACCAAGATACTTAGGCTATGTTTCAAAAGAAGTATACAACCTGTACATTGAAGTTTGTTTGTCTTTGTAAGTAAACAAACACACACATTTGTCAGATAAAATCATAAGGTAAATGCACCAAAAGAAGTGTTTTCAAGTGGGTAAACACAGCTGATCATCATTCCCTATCCTGTCCCTTTTCTATCTAAATATTCTGCCATCTATCTGCATTATTTCAACCATCAGGAAAAAGAGTATTCTTACTTTGAAGTCTATGCTGTTTCATAAACAGTTTATTTTTAAAAGGAAAGACATGGTTTCAGAAAGTTCAGGCACTTTATTTAAACTTCTCCTTCAGGCACAAAAATTTTCTTAACCACCCTAGAAGTAAGAAGTTATCAAAGAATCACAGTGAGAGCTAACAGTCAATATTCTTCAGAGAATGGATATTCAGGGTTACTGACACCACTGGAAGACAAAGAGATGGATTCATTTATGAAATCTGGTTTCCTTATAACAGAGTTTTATAATTAATAGAATCATTTTCCCCTGATGTGAAAAAAATTAAACATTAAACATGTTCACTGGTCCCTGAAACAATAGTGGGCTGTAGGCACTGTGCCCTTTGTGTTTCCTGGCTCCCTGGGCTCTGAGAGGAGGTACACCAGGCACAGGGATTAGGGGCACAAAGTAGTGAATTTATTCACCTCAATGTTTGTGGGAATTTTACTGCTGGGCTGTTCTTGGCCCCAATCTCATTTCTGTTGATCAAGGATGGAGCCCTGGAGGAAACTTCTGGTTTGAGGTCTGCAGGAAGTACCTGACTGACTCCTGTGCTGGAAGACTCCTATGCTGGACTGTCTTTCTTTTCAGTTCTGAAAAGAGAACTGACTTAAGGACTGACTTAAGCTTTTAAAAACTGTAGTTCCCCTGCTCACCTGTCTGCTACCAAGAAACAAACAAATAAACAAACAAAAAACTGTGTGTGTGAAACATTTACATTAGAAATTAATAATATCTTATATTTCTGTTGAGGCTACTGATTGCTTTCATGTCGTCCGGATTCAGTTCAAAGTCAAACACGTGGAAGGAAGGAACAATCACATTAACGTCTCCTGGAAGGAGCTGGCCTCCTTCTGGGCACTGGGGAACCTTCCAGCTGGATGGAGACAGGAGGAGGGGACAGGGAAGTTGTGTCTGTCCTCAGCTTCCAGGAGAACAATCTGGGATCCTCTGCTGAGTTCTCATCTCTCCTTCCCACACTTTCTCCTTCTCTGTCCCCCTCACAAACATTACAATGCATCAGTCCCTTATCTTTCTGAGTGAATCACTTGTGACAGAAAACAAACTAAAATCTGCTTTTTCCAAACACACTGCGTTAGACACTCCTGACTCGATACTGAACCTGAGCTGACATTAGACTGATTGCCTCTCCCCAACACACCCTAAGGGTGACAGCATTCAGCTGAAGCAATGTGGGAAGGAGGCTCCCCATGAAAGCCTGTTCAGAAATCTGATATGAAACTTGCTCATTATCTAATACAATAAATCTAACAAAACCTATATGGCAATGCCTTAGTGAAGAAGACCCATGTGTTGGGAAACTGTCTTGGAGAAGAAAATGGCAACCTACTCCAGCATTCTTGCCTGGAGAATCACATGGACAGAGGTGCCAGGTTAGCTACAGTCCATGGAGTTACAAAGAGTCAGACACAATTAAAGCAACTAATGCTTTAATGTAAGCAGTTATGAATGAAAAGTGTTTAAAATATTAAAGAACAACAAATTATTAAAAATTCACATCACAGTCATGAAAAGAAAAGCTTAACTTTCTAAAGAAATACATTTCCCAGTGTGATCTAGTGATTCAGTGCAACATGAACCAAAGTCTTAAACACATAATCTTTAGTGGAAATCAGTAAAGTAATACTAAATTTTAAATAAAAGAACAGCTAGTCAAGAGCAGTCAAGACATCCTTAAAGACAAATGTACCATTCTAAGAAAGAACACTTATTTTCCATTTTAAAAACACGGAACAGAAAACTGAATAGTAAATAGAAGAGAAGGGCCACAAATGTACTTATAGACACTTGTTATATGACAGAGTTGATAATGGAAATCGATGAAATACATAGACACTTAGATTTCCATTTAAATAAATAAACATATAGGCAATCATTTTTATATCATATTAGAAAATCAGTTTCAGGTGTATTTTCAAATCAAATTTCAATGGAAACAGAAAAACAATTTTCCAGGGGACCCTGCACCTGACCCTTTACATGGCCTGACCTGAAACTTGCAATGGAGACTGAAGTTTGCCAGGAGAAATGGTGAGTTAGTTATGAGCTGAGACGATGAGGTGGTTTTTTTCCCACTCCCTGGCTTGAAATCACAACACTGTCCTGAGATGAAAACCAAGTTAGGTGACCAGATTCTAGCCAAATATATATGAAAAATTACATGGAGAATCATGCAGGCTCCTCTGACAAGAGTCATATCCACCTGCTAAAACAGAATGGCCTAGCTGTACTGCACTGAGCAGCAAATGCACGAGAGCCTAGCCAAGAGGACAACAGTTGGGCTGAGTGCAGGCGGAATCTCAAACCATAGAACCAAGAGACACATAACTGATCTCTGCATTAAATCTTAAAACTGGAGAGAGTTTTCTGTACACCTATGCTTAAAGGTAAAGTAATGCTCTGTTACACAGAAAACAAATGAGAGACACCCTGCAAAAGTGGACAAAGTCTTGAAGAGGAACTTCACAAAGACAGAAACTCAGGAAGTTTAAATATATAAAGATGAAACCTGATCAGTATTCAGGAAAATGCAAAATAAAACCACTATGGTTTGGAGATGAAAGATTGCTGCCATAATTTTCATGCCCCCAAATTCATATGTGGACGGTATTAGAAATGGAGCCTTTGAGGGGTGATTAGGTCATGATGGTGGAGCCTTTGTAAATGCGATTTCAACAACATCATAGTCATGTAAGAAACTTGGGAGAACTCTGTTGACCCTTCCACCATGTAGATACACAGAGAAGCCTGTGACCTGGAGGAGGGCCCTCACCTGACCAAGAGTGCACCCTGACCTCAGATCTCCAGCTTCAGAAATGTGAGAAACAAATTTTCATTGTTTCTAAGACACCAAATCTGTGGCATTTTGTTAAAACAGTTCAAACAGTGAAAACAATTACATAATGCAATTTCATCCATTGAGCATGAAGGTAAGAAGACATCATTTGTACAAGGTGACAGGATAAATTGCAGACCTAGAACTGGAACTAAAATCTCCATTTTCTATCCAAATTTATTTTCTTGGACTCCAAAATCACTGAAGACAGTGACCTCAGCCATGAAATTAAAAGACACTTGCTCCTTCTAAGAAAAGCTATGAAAAAACCTAGACAGCATATTAAAAAACAGAGACATTACTTTACTGACAAATGTCCATAATAGTCAAACTTGTGGTTTTTCCAGCAACCATGTATGGATGTGAGAGGTGGACCATAAAGAAAGGTGAGTGTCAAAGAACTAATGCTTTTGAACTGTGGTGTTGGAGAAGACTCTTGAAAGTCCCTTGGACTGCAAGGAGATTAAACCAGTCAATTGTAAAGGAAATCAGTCCTGAATATTCATTGAAAGAACTGATGCTAAAGGTGAAGCTGCAATACTTTGGCCACCTGTTGCAAAGAACTGACTCATTTGAAAAGACCCTGATGCTGGGAACGATTGAAGGTGGGAGGAAAAGGGGAAGACAGAGGATGAGATAGTTGGATAGCATCACCAGCTTGATTGAATGAGTTTGAGCAAGCTCCAGGAGTTGGTGATAGACAGGGAAACCTGGCGTGCTGCAGTCCATGAAGTCACCAAGAGTCAGACATGACTGAGTGACTGAACTGAACTGAACTGAACCCTCTCCATGCAGGCCACCTCTCCTGTTGCCACAGCAGGAGGAGAAAACCATCAGGAATACACACAAGGCATTCACTCACAGGGAAGAACAGGTAAGTCATCTTGACTCAAGGAAAGTCTTGAGAAACAAAGAATGACCCTCGTGAAGGATATTCCTTAGGAGCCCTCTACCCATAGCCCCACTCAACATATGTATGTTCTCTTTGATCCATTTCTTGTTGTAACTCTTGGCCAGAACCACAACCCGACATTATATCTGGTAGCGAAGGACAACCAAAGCTGAAGTTTGCTTGTGCTTTTTGGCAATGGCACAAAGAACTGGGTCCTCCAAGAGAATGGGGTTGTTCACATTCACCCTGGAAGGAAATTCAGAAATCCTGAGGAGATGAGACTAAGTACTCAGTTTGTGAGTAGTTTTCCCAGACAGATCAAGTAGATACACTCTACACCAGTGCCTCTCAAAGTGTGGTCCATGGACCAGCATCATCAGTATCACCTGGGATTTTGTTAGAAATACAAATTTCATGGCTTAGCTGAAGACAAACTGAATCAGCATCTCAACTGTGCCACCTCCCATTCTGTGTTTACAAAGCTCTGCCGGTATTTGGATGCAGTATTGACCTGAGACCAGAATTGCTAAAGTTGTGGGTTTTTTCTTTAATTCCCAAAGGTTGTTTTTCTTCTGTAATCAAGGGCATGAACAGAGAGACAGAAGTGAAAGACCAGGGATTTTTTTAAAATTTCACTTTCCTGCTACTGCTACTGCTGCTGGTAAGTCGCTTCAGTTGTGTCCAACTCCATGACACCCCATAGACGGCAGCCCACCAGGTTCCCCCGTCCCTGGGATTCTCTAGGCAAGAACATTGCCATTTCCTTCTCCAATGCGTGAAAGTGAAGTCGCTCAGTCATGTTCAACTCTTACCGACCCCATGGACTGCAGCCTACCAGGCTCCTCTGTCCATGGGATTTTCCAGGCAAGAGCCCTGGAGTGTGGTGCCATTATTCTCTGTTCACTTCCCTAAGGTATTAATAAAAAGTAAGTAGTTTCAAATCAGAAACATTTATGCCCTCATTATTTTTCTTAATTATTTACAGAAGTGGTTTAAGTTTGGTTTTTTCTATCATAATAGACCTTACAATTGTATATTATTATCCCAATTTCACACATAATGTAAATGATGCTTGGAATTTCTATTTTTAGAAACATTTTATTAGTTAATAACTACATAAGTCATGACATAAGCTTGTGTCTCTGGTTCCAACTAGGGGATTATAAATAGATTTTAATGCAGACATTTGTTAATGATGAGTTTACAAGCTAACACAATGTTCAAAAAATGGCTGGGTGATGGGACGTTAAAAAAAAATATTCCATCTGTCCCCTCTATCCCCTTTGCTTATAAGAGTTATCTGAGTACTGTATTTTAAAATATCTCATCAAAAATTGAATGTTAGGGAAACTCCCACTTGTCTTCAATAGGATTCAATACCATTCTTTTACTCCTTGTGATCCCAGCACACTATAGGCTACAAGAACAATATCATGTGACTTTCAGGAATCCAACAATTTGCTCTGATTGAGATGTGGGTGACATTCCACCTGTAGAATGTCAAAAGACAAGAGTGTAAGATTATTTGAAAAGGTAATATTAATATAAGAGAGGCAGATTAGAAATTTTAATTGCCTAAAGGAAAGATTGCAACATTAAATGTAAAATGGAAATATCAACATCTAAAGAGATGCTTACTCTTTGGAAAGAAAGTTATGACCAACAAAGATAGCATATTAAAAAGCAGAGACATTACTTTGCCAACAAAGGTCTGTCTGGTCAAGGCTATGGTTTCTCCAGTGATCCTGTATGAATGTGAGAGTTGGACTGTGAAGAAAGCCGAGCACCGAAAAACTGAAGCCTTTGGACTGTGGTGTTGGAGAAGACTCTTGAGAGTCCCTTGGACTGCAAGGAGATCCAACCAGTCCATCCTAAAGGAGATCAGTCCTGGGTGTTCACTGAAAGGACTGATGCTGAAGATGAAACTCCAGTACTTTGGCCACCTCATGCGAAGAGTTGACTCACTGGGAAAGACCCTGATGCTGGGAGGGATTGGGGACAGGAGGAGAAGGGGACGACAGAGAATGAGATGGCTGGATAGCATCACCAACTCGATGGACATGAGTTTGAGTAAGTTCTAGGAGTTGGTGATGGACAGGGAGGCCTGGTATGCTGCGATTCATGGGGTCGCAAAGTGTCGGACACAACTGAGTGACTCAACTGAATTTTCCATTGTGTATATGTACCACAGCTTTCTTATCCATTCATCTGCTGATGGACACCTAAGTTGCTTCCATGTCCTGGCTATTATAAACAGTGCTGTGATGAACACTGGGGTACACGTGTCTCTTTTTTTTTTTTTTAATATTATTTTATTAGTTGGAGGCCAATCACTTTACAACATTTCAGTGGGTTTTGTCATACATTGACATGAATCAGCCATATAGTTACACGTATTCCCCATCCCGATCCCCCCTCCCACCTCCCTCCCCACCCGACTCCTCAGGGTCCTCCCAGTGCACCAGGCCCGAGCACCTGACTCATGCATCCCACCTGGGCTGGTGGTCCGTTTCACCATAGATAATATACATGCTGTTCTTTCAAAACATCCCACCCTCACGTTCTCCCCCAGAGTTCAAAAGTCTGTTCTGTACTTCTGTGTCTCTTTTTCTGTTTTGCATATAGGGTTATCGCCGCCATCTATCTAAATTCCGTATATATGTGTTAGTATACTGTAATGTTCTTTATCTTTCAATTCTGGTTTCCTCGCTGTGTATGTCCAGCAGTGGGATTGCTGGGTCATATGGCAGTTCTATTTCCAGTTTTTTTTAAGGAATCTCCACACTATTCTCCATAGTGGCTGTACTAGTTTGCATTCCCACCAACAGTGTAAGAGGGTTCCCTTTTCTCCACACCTTCTCCAGCATTTATTGTTTATAGATTTTTGGATAGCAGCCATTCTGACTGGCGTGAGATGGTACCTCATGTGGTTTTGATTTTCATCTCCCTGATAATGAGTGATGTTGAGCATCTTTTCATGTGTTTGTTAGCCATCTGTATATCTTCTTTGGGGAACTGTCTGTTTAGTTTTTTACCCCATTTTTTGATTGGGTCATTTTTTTTTCTGGAATTGAACTTCAGGTGCTGCTTGTATATTTTTGAGATTAATTTTTTGTCAGTTGTTTTATTTGCTATTATTTTCTCCCATTCTGAGGGCTGTCTTTTCACCTTGCTTATAGTTTCCTTTGTTGTTCAGAAGCTCTTAAAGTTTAATTAGGGCCCATTTGTTTATTTTTGCTTTTATTTCCAATACACTGGGAGGTGGGTCATAGAGGATCCTGCTTTGATTTACGTCAGAGAATGTTTTGCCTATATTTTCCTCTAGGAGTTTTATAGTTTCTGGTCTTACATTTAGATCTTTAATCCATTTTGAGTTTATTTTTGTGTATGGTGTTAGAAAATGTTCTAGTTTCATTCTTTTACAAGTGGTTGACCAGTTTTCCCAGCACCACTTGTTGAAGAGATTGTCGATTTTCCATTGTATATTCTTGCTTCCTTTGTCAAAGATAAGGTGTCCATAGGTGCGTGGATTTATCTCTGGGCTTTCTATTTTTTTCCACTGATCTATATTTCTGTCTTTGTGCCAGTACCATACTGTCTTGATGACTGTACCTTTGTACTAGAGCCTGAAGTCAGGCAGGTTGATTCCTCCAGTTCCATTCTTCTTTCTCAAAATTGCTTTGGCTATTTGAGGTTTTTTGTATTTCCATACAAATTGTGAAATTATTTGTTCTAGTTCTGTGAAGAATACCGTTGGTAGCTTAATAGGGATTGCATTGAATCTATAGATTGCTTTGGGTAGTATACTCATTTTCACTACATTGATTCTTCTGATACATGAACATGGTATATTTCTCCATCTATTTGTGTCATCTTTGATTTCTTTCATCAGTATTCTATAGTTTTCTATGTATAGGTCTTTTGTTTCTTTAGGTAGATATACTCCTAAGTATTTTATTCTTTTCGTTGCAATGGTGAATGGAATTGTTTCCTTACTTTCTCTTTCTGTTTTCTCATTGTTAGTGTATAGGAATGCAAGGGATTTCTGTGTGTTCATTTTATATCCTGCAACTTTACTATATCCATTGTTAGCTCTAGTAATTTTCTGGTGGAGCCTTTAGGTTTCCTGTGTAAAGGATCATGTCATCTGCAAACAGTGAGAGTTTTACTTCTTTTCCAATCTGGATTCCTTTTACTTCTTTTTCTGCTCTGATTGCTGTGGCCAAAACTTCCAACACTATGTTGAATGTAGTGGTGAGAGTGGGCATCCTTGTCTTGTTCCTGACTTGAGGGGAAATGGTTTCAATTTTTCACCATTGAGGATAATGTTTGCTGTGGGTATGTCATATATAGCTTTTATTATGTTGAGGTATGTTCCTTCTATTCCTGCTTTCTGGAGGTTTTTGTTTTGTTTTGTTTTTTTATCATAAATGAGTGTTGAGTTTTGTCAATGGCCTTATCTGCATCTATTGAAATAATAATATGGTTTTTATCTTTCAGCTTGTTAAAGTGGTATATTACATTGATTGATTTGCTGATATTGAAGAATCCTTGCATCCCTGGGATAAAACCCACTTGGTCATGATGTATCATCTTTTTGATATGTTGTTGGATTCTGTTTGCTAGAATTTTGTTAAGGATTTTTGCATCTTTGCTCATTATTGATATTGGCCTGAGTTTTCTTCTTTTTGTGGCATCTTTTTCTGGCTTTGGTAATAGGGTGATGGTGGCCTCATAGAATGAGTTTGGAAGTTTACCTTCCTCTTCAATTTTCTGGAAAAGTTTGAGTAGGATAGGTGTTAGCTCTTCTCTAAATTTTTGGTAGAATCCAGCTGTCAAGCTGTCTGGTCCTGGGCTTTTGTTTGCTGGAATATTTTTTATTACAGTTTCAATTTCCAAGCTTGTGATGGGTCTATTAATATTTTCTGGAGGAGGAGCCAAGATGGCGGAGGAATAGGATGGAGAGACCACTTTCTCTCCTACAAATTCATCAAAAGAATAACTGAATGCAGAGTAAACTACACAAAACAACTTCTGATCGCTAGCTGAGGTCATCAGGCGCCCAGAAAAGTAGCCCACTGTCTTCGAAAGGAGGTAGGACAAAATATAAAAGATAAAAAGTGAGACAAAAGAGCTAAGGACAGAGATCCATCCCAGGAAGGGAGTCTTAAAAGAGGACATTCCCAGACACCGGGAAACCCTCGCACTGGCGGGCCTGGGGGAAGAGTTTGAATCTCGGAGGGCAACCTGACTGGGAGGGAAACAATAAATAAAACCCACAGATTATGAGCCTAAAAGCAACTCCCAGCAGAAAAGTTCCCCAGACACCCGCATTCGCCACCAGCAAGTGGGGGCGGAATGGAGAGGAGCGGGTGGCATTGCTTGGGGTAGGGTCTGGGCCTGAGTTCCCTGAGGACAATCGGAGGGAGCTTTTGTGAGTTCCCAACTTGAACTGTGGGAGAGCAAAAGAGAGAGAGAAAATTAACCGGCCTGAACACACTGCCAGCCGTTCGCAGAACAAAGGGACTGAGATTCTGGATGGTCGATATCTGCCAAGAGGGTCGCTGCGAGACACAGGGCGCAGGCACCCGACCGGTGCAGGCGGGGACTGCGGTTGGGGACGCGGAGGGCAGAAGGCACACGCACCGGACAGGCGTCGGCGGAAACTGAGACTGGGACCGCGGAAGGGAGTGGGCGCACCGCACCTGGGGAGAGTGCGCCCATCAAGCGTCAAGCCCCTGGCTGCCTGGACCACTCTGACCGGGAAGGCACAAAGAGCAGGCGCAGCTTTTTGTTCCGAGCTTTTGTGGAACAACCGAGGGCTGGAACCACGCGCAGCGCGGGGCGTGCTCCATATAGAGCAGCTGGGAGCCTGAGCAGCACAGACGGAGAAAGCAGTGCTAGCCCCTCCCTGCAGCGCCAGCCCCTCACCGCAGCACGACGGAACTAGCTACCTGAATAAGAGTCCACCTCCACCCGCCTGTGTCAGGGCGGAAATGAGGCCCTGAAGAGACTGGTAAACAGAAGCCAAATAAACAAAGGGAACCGCTTCAGAAGGGACTGGTGCAACAGATTAAAATCCCTGTAGAAAACACTAACTACACCGGAAGGGACCTGTAGATATCGAGAAGTGCAAGCTGGAACGAGGAGCTATCTGAAACTGAGCCGAACCCACACTGACCACAACAGCTCCAGAGAAATTCCTAGATATATTTTTACCTTTTTTTTTTAAGTATGAAAAAAAAATTTTTTTTCTTTTTTATTTTTTCTCTTTTATTTTCCTTTAAAATTCCCTATTACTTCCCCATTACTCCTTAACTTTCATTTTCATAAAATTTTATGATTTTTTTAATTAGGGAAAATTTGTTTTCTCTTCTTTTCCCCCCCCTTTTTCTCTTCTATTTTCTATTTTTCATTTTCTCTTATTTCTTTTAAAGTCCTCTAGTACTCCTCTACTACTCCTTAATTTTAATTTTCAATGCACTATAACCTTACAAAAAAAAAAAAAAAAGGAAGAGAAGCCCTATTTTTAAACTGAACCTCATATATATTTCTAAATTTTTTTTTGGGTGTTTTGGTTTTTGTTTTTAATATAGTATTTTTAAGAGTCTAACCTCTACTCTAGATTTTTAATTTTTGTTTTTCAGTATATGATATGAAATGTGAACATTTAAGAATCCATTATTCAGTTCCCATTTTTATTCAGGAGTGTGTTGATTATTCTCTCCCAATCTTGACTCTCTGTTTTCTACCTCAGAACACCTCTATTTCCTCCACTCCCCTTCTCTTCCCAATCCAATTCTGTGAATCTTTGTGGGTGTCTGGGCTATGGAGAACACTCTGGGAACACACAACTGTATAGATCTGTCTCTCTCCTCTTGAGTCCCCCCTTTTCTCCTCCTGCTCATCTCTATCTCCCTCCTCCCTCTCCTCTTCTTCATGTAACTCTGTGAACCTCTCTGGGAGTCACTAATGGGGGAGAATCTTCTCGCCATTAACCTAGAAGTTTTATTACCACTACGGTATAGTTGGAGAAGTCCTGAGACTACAAGAAGAATAAAACTGAAATCCAGAGGCAGGAGACTTAAGCCCAAAACCTGAGAACACCAGAAAACTCCTGACTACATGGAACTTTAAGTATAAGAGACCGTCCAAAAGCCTCCATACCTACACTGAAACCAACCACCACCCACGAGCCAACAAGTTTTAAAGCAAGACATACCACGTAAATTCTCCAGCAACGCAGGAACATAGCCCTGAACGTCAACATACACACTGCCCAAGGTCACACCTAGCACACAGACCCATCTCAAAACTCATTACTGGGCACTTCATTGCTCTCCAAAGAGAAGAAATCAAGTTCCACGCTCCAGAACACCGACACAAGCTTCCCTAACCAGGAAACCTTGACAAGCCAATCGTCCAACCCCACCCACTGGGTAAAATCTCCACAATAAAAAGAACCACAGACCTCCAAAATACAGAAAGCCCACTCCAGACACAGCAATCTAAACAAGAAGAAAAGGCAGAGAAACACCCAACAGGTAAAGGAACATGAAAAGTGCCCACCAAGTCAAACAAAAGAGGAGGAGATAGGGAATCTACCTGAAAAAGAATTTAGAATAATGATAATAAAAATGATCCAAAATCTTGAAAACAAAATGGAGTTACAGATAAACAGCCTGGAGACAAAGATTGAAAACATGCAAGAAAAGTTTAATAAAGACCTAGAAGAAATAAAAAAGAGTCAATTAAAAATGAATAATGCGATGATGAGATCAAAAACACTCTGGAGGGAACCAAGAGTAGAATAACGGAGACAGAAGATAGGATAAGTGAGGTAGAAGATAGAATGGTGGAAATAAATGAAGCAGAGAGGAAAAAAGAAAAAAGGATCAAAAGAAATGAGAACAACATCAGGGACCTCCGAGACAATGTGAAACGCCCCAACATTCGAATCATAGGAGTCCCAGAAGAAGAAGAAGAAAAGAAAGGCCATGAGAAAATACTCGAGGAGATAATAGCTGAAAACTTCACTAAAATGGGGAAGGAAATAGCCACCCAAGTCCAAGAAACCCAGAGAGTCCCAAACGGGATAAATCCAAGGCAAAACACCCCAAGACACATATTAATCAAATTAACAAAGAACAAACACAAAGAAAAAATATTAAAAGCAGCAAGGGAGAAACAACAAATAACACACAAAGGGATTCCCATAAGGATAACAGCTGATCTATCAATAGAAACCCTCCGGGCCAGAAGGGAATGGCAGGACATACTGAAAGTAATGAAAGAAAATAACCTACAACCTAGACTACTGTACCCAGCAAGGATCTCATTCAGATATGAAGGAGAATTCAAAAGCTTTACAGACAAGCAAAAGCTGAGAGAATTCAGCACCACCAAACCAACTCTTCAACAAATGCTAAAGGATCTTCTCTAGACAGGAAATGCAGAAAGGTTGTATAAACGTGAACCCAAAACAACAAAATAAATGGCAACAGGACCATACCTATCAATAACTACCTTAAATGTAAGTGGGTTGAATGCCCCAACCAAAAGACAAAGATTGGCTGAATGGATACAAAAACAAGACCCCTATATATGCTGTCTACAAGAGACCCACCTCAAAACCAGAGACACATACAGACTAAAAGTGAAGGGCTGGAAAAAATATTTCAAGCAAACGGAGACCAAAAGAAAGCAGGAGTCACAATACTCATATCAGATAAAATAGATTTTCAAATAAAGGATGTCAAAAGAGACAAAGAAGGACACTACATAATGATCAAAGGATCAATCCAAGAAGAAGATATAGCAATTATAAGTATATATGCACCCAACATAGGAGCACCACAATATGTATGGCAAACGCTAACGAGTATGAAAGAGGAAATTAATAGTAACACAATAATAGTGGGAGACTTTAATACCCCACTCACAACTATGGACAGATCAACTAAACAGAAAATCAACAAGGAAACACAAACCTTAAATGATACAATGGACCAGCTAGACCTAATTGATATCTATAGGACATTTCACACCAAAATATCAACTTCACCTTTTTCTGAAGATCACACGGAAACTTCTCCAGAATAGATCACATCCTGGGTCAAAAATCTGGTCTTGGAAAATTCAAAAAAATTGAAATCATTCCAGTCATCTTTTCTGACCACAGTGCAGTAAGATTAGATCTCAATTACAGGAAAAAAATTGTTAAAAATTCAAACATATGGAGGCTAAATAACACGCTTCTGAATAACCAACAAATCATAGAAGAAATCAAAAAAGAAATCAAACTATGTATAGAAACGAATGAAAATGAAAGCACAACAACCCAAAACCTATGGGACACTGTAAAAGCAGTGCTAAGGGGAAGGTTCATAGCATTACAGGCGTACATCAAGAAACAAGAAAAAAGCCAAACAAATAACCTAACTCTACACCTAAAGCAATTAGAGAAGGAAGAAATGAAGAACCCCAGGGTTGGCAGAAGGAAAGAAATCTTAAAAATTAGGGCAGAAATAAATGCAACAGAAACTAAAGAGACCATAGCAAAAATCAACAAAGCTAAAAGTTGGTTTTTTGAAAAAATAAACCAATTTGACAAACCATTAGCAAGACTCATTAAGAAACAAAGAGAGAAGAACCAAATTAACAAAATTAGAAATGAAAAGTGTGAGATCACAACAGACAACACTGAAATACAAAGACTCATAAGAGACTACTACCAGCAGCTCTATGCCAATAAAATGGACAACTTGGATGAAATGGACAAATTCTTAGAAAAGTATAACTTTCCAAAACTGAACCAGGAGGAAGTAGAAGATCTTAACAGACCCATCACAAGCAGGAAATCAAAACTGTAATAAAAAATCTTCTAGGAAACAAAAGCCCAGGACCCGATGGCTTCACAGCTTAATTCTACCAAAAATTTAGAGAAGGCCTAACACCTATCTTACTGAAACACTTCCAGAAAGTTGCAGAGGAAGGTAAATTTCCAAACTCATTCTATGAGGCCACCATCACCCTAATTTCAAAACCAGACAAAGATGCCACAAAAAAATAAAACTACAAGCCAATATCACTGATGAATATAGCTGCAAAAATCCTTAGCAAAATTCTAGCAAACAGAATCCAACAACATATTAAAAAAATTATACACCATGACCAAGTGGGCTTTATCCCAGGAATGCAAGGACTCTTTAATATCCGCAAATTAATCAATGTAATACACCACATTAACAAACTGAAAGATAAAAACCATATGATTATCTGAATAGATGCAGAGAAAGCCTTTGGCAAAATTCAACACTCATTTACGATTAAAACTCTCCAGAAAGCAGGAAGAGAAGGAACATACCTCAACATGATAAAAGCTATATGTGACAAACCCACAGCAAGCATAACCCTCAATGGTGAAAAATTGAAAGCATTTCCCCTGAAATCAGGAACAAGACAAGGGTGCCCACTCTCACCACTACTATTCAACATAGTGTTGGAAGTTTTGGCCACAGCATTCAGAGCAGAAAAAGAAGTAAAAGGAATCCAGATAGGAAAAGAAGAAGGGAAACTCTCGCTGTTTGCAGATGACATGATCCTCTACATAGAAAACTCTAAAGAAACTTCCAGAAAGTTACTAGAGCTAATCAATGAATATAGTAAAGTTGCAGGATATAAAATTAACACGCAGAAATCCCTTGCATTCCTATACACTAACATTGAGAAAACACAAAGAGAAATTAAGGAAACAATACCATTCACCATTGCAACAAAAAGAATAAAATACTTAGGAGCATATCTACATAAGGAAAGAAAAGACCTATACATAGAAAACTATAAAACATTGATGAAAGAAATCAAAGAGGACACAAACAGATGGAGAAACATACCGTGTCCACGGATTGGAAGAATCAATATTATCAAAATGGCTATTCTACCCAAAGCAATCTATAGATTCAATGCAATCCCTATCAAGCTACCAACGGTATTTTTCACAGAACTAGAACAAATAATTTCACAATTTGTATGGAAATACAAAAAACCTCGAAGAGCCAAAGTAATCTTGAGAAAGAAGAATGGAACTGGAGGAATCAACCTGCCTGACTTCAGACTCTACTACAAAGCCACAGTCATCAAGACAGTATGGTACTGGCACAAAGACAGAAATATAGATCAATGGAACAGAATAGAAAGCCCAGAGATAAATCCACGAACCTATGGACACCTTATCTTTGACAAAGGAGGCAAGGATATACAATGGAAAAAAGACAATCTCTTTAACAAGTGGTGTTGGGAAACCTGGTCAACCACTTGAAAAAGAATGAAACTAGAACACTTTCTAACACCATACACAAAAAAAAACTCAAAATGGATTAAAGATCTAAATGCAAGACCAGAAACTATAAAACTCCTAGAGGAGAACATAGGCAAAACACTCTCCGACATAAATCACAGCAAGATCCTTTATGACCCACCTCCCAGAATATTGGAAATAAAAGCAAAAATAAACAAATGTTACATAATGAAACTTAAAAGCTTTTGCACAACAAAGGAAACTATAAGCAAGGTGAAAAGACAGCTCTCAGATTGAGAGAAAATAATAGCAAATGAAGGAAAAGACAAAGGATTAATCTCAAAAATATACAAGCAACTCCTGAAGCTCAATTCCAGAAAAATAAATGACCCAATCAAAAAATGGGCCAAAGAACTAAACAAACATTTCTCCAGAGAAGACATACAGATGGATAACAAACACATGAAAAGATGCTCAACATCACTCATTATTAGAGAAAGGCAAATCAAAATTACAATGAGGTACAATTACACGCCAGTCAGGATAGCTTCTATCCAAAAGTCTACAAGCAATAAATGCTGGAGAGGGTGTGGAGAAAAGGGAACCCTCTTACACTGTTGGTGGGAATGCAAACTAGTACAGCCACTGTGGAAAACAGTGTGGAGATTTCTTTAAAAACTGGAAATAGAACTGCCAAATGACCCAGCAATACCACTTCTGGGCATACACACTGAGGAAACCAGATCTGAAAGAGACACGTGCACCTCAATGTTCATTGCAGCACTGTTTATAATAGCCAGGACATGGAAGCAACCTAGATGCCCATCAGCAGATGAATGGATAAGGAAGCCGTGGTACATATACACCATGGAATATTACTCAGACGTTAAAAAGAATTCATTTGAATCAGTTCTAATGAGATGGATGAAACTGGAGCCCATTATACAGAGTGAAGTAAGCCAGAAAGATAAAGAACATTACAGCATACTGACACATATATATGGAATTTAGAAAGATGGTAACGGTAACCCTATATGCAAAACAGAAAAAGAGACACAGAAGTACAGAACAGACTTTTTTTTTTTCAGTGGGTTTTGTCATACATTGATATGAATCAGCCATAGAGTTACACGTATTCCCCATCCCGGTCCCCCATCCCACCTCCCTCTCCACCCGATTCCTCTGGGTCTTCCCAGCCCACCAGGCCCGAGCACTTGACTCATGCCTCCCACCTGGGCTGGTGGTCTGTTTCACCACAGATAATATACATGCTGTTCTTTCGAAACATCCCACCCTCACCTTCTCCCACAGAGTTCAAAAGTCTGTTCTGTACTTCTGCGTCTCTTCTTCTGCCCTGCATACAGGCCCATCGTTACCATGTTTCTAAATTCCGTATATATGTGTCAGTATGCTGTAATGCTCTTTATCTTTCTGCCTTACTTCACTCTGTATAATGGGCTCCAGTTTCAGCCATCTCATTAGAACTGATTCAAATGAATTCTTTTTAATGGCTGAGTAATATTCCATGGTGTATATGTACCACAACTTCCTTATCCATTCATCTGTTGATGGACATCTAGGTTGCTTCCATGTCCTGGCTATTATAAACAGTGCTGCGATGAACATTGGGGTGCACGTGTCTCTTTCAGATCTGGATTCCTCAGTGTGTATGCCCAGAAGTGGTATTGCTGGGTCATATGGCAGTTCTATTTCCAGTTTTTAAGGAATCTCCACACTGTTTTCCACAGTGGCTGTACTAGTTTGCATTCCCACCAACAGTGTAAGAGGGTTCCCTTTTCTCTATACCCTCTCCAGCATTTATTGCTTGTAGACTTTTGGATAGCAGCCATCCTGATTGGCGTGTAATGGTACCTCATTGTGGTTTTGATTTGCATTTCTCTGATATTGAGTGATGTTGAACATCTGTTCATGTGTTTGCTAGCCATCTGTATGTCTTCTTTGGAGAAATGTCTGTTTAGTGGTTTGGCCCATTTTTTGATTTGGTCATTTATTTTTCTGGAATTGAGCTTCAGGTGTTGCATGTATATTTTTGAGATTAACCCTTTGTTTGTTTCCTCATTTGCTATTATTTTCTCCCAATCTGAGGGCTGTCTTTTCACCTTGCTCATAGTTTCCTTTGTTGTGCAAAAGCTTTTAAGTTTCATTAGGTCCCATTTGTTTATTTTTGCTTTTATTTCAAATATTCTGGGAGGTGGGTCATAGAAGATCTTGATGTGATTTATGTCGGAGAGTGTTTTGCCTATGTTCTCCTCTAGGAGTTTTATAGTTTCTGGTCTTACATTTAGATCTTTAATCCAATTTGAGCTTATTTTTGTGTATGGTGTTAGGAAGTGTTCTAATTTCATTCTTTTACAAGTGGTTGACCAGTTTTCCCAACACCACTTGTTAAAGAGATTGTCTTTTTTCCATTGTATATCCTTGCCTCCTTTGTCAAAGATAAGGTGTCCATAGGTTCATGGCTTTATCTCTGGGCTTTCTATTCTGTTCCATTGATCTATATTTCTGTCTTTGTGCCAGTACCATACTGTCTTGATGACTGTGGCTTTGTAGTAGAGTCTGAAGTCAGGCAGGTTGATTCCTCCAGTTCCATTCTTCTTTCTCAAGATTACTTTGGCTCTTCGAGGTTTTTTGTATTTCCATACAAATTGTGAAATTATTTGTTCTAGTTCTGTGAAAAATACCGTTGGTAGCTTGGTAGGGTTTGCATTGAATCTATAGATTGCTTTGGATAGAATAGCCATTATGACAATATTGATTCTTCCAATCCATGAACAAGGTATGTTTCTCCATCTGTTTGTGTCCTCTTTGATTTCTTTCATCAATGTTTTATAGTTTTCTATGTATAGGTCTTTTGTTTCTTTAGGTAGATATACTCCTAATTATTTTATTCTTTTTGTTGCAATGGTGAATGGTATTGTTTCCTTAATTTCTCTTTCTGTTTTCTCATTGTTAGTATATAGGAATGCAAGGGATTTCTGTGTGTTAATTTTATATCCTGCAACTTTACTATATTCATTGATTAGCTCTAGTAATTTTCTGGAAGAGTCTTTAGGGTTTTCTAAGTAGAGGATCATGTCATCTGCAAACAGTGAGAGTTTCCCTTCTAGTTTTCCTATCTGGATTCCTTATGCAGAGAAAGCCTTTGACAAAATTCAACACTCATTTATGATTAAAACTCTCCAGAAAGCAGGAATAGAAGGAACATACCTCAACATAATAAAAGCTATATATGACAAACCATAGCAAGCATCACCCTCAATGGTGAAAAATTGAAAGCATTTCCTCTGAAATCAGGAACAAGACAGGGATGCCCACTCTCACCACTACTATTCAACATAGTGTTGGAGGTTTTGGCCACAGCAATCAGAGCAGAACAGACTTTTGAACTCTGTGGAAGAAGGTGAGTGTGGGATGTTTCGAAAGAAAAGCATGTATATTATCTATGGTGAAACAGATCACTAACCCAGGTGAGATGAGACAAGTGCTCAGGCCTGGTGCACTGTGAGGACCCAGAGGAGTCGGGTGGAGAGGGAGGTGGGAGGGTGCATCGGGATGGGGAATACGTGTAACTCTATGGCTGATTCATATCAATGTATGACAAAACTGGAGAAAAAAAAATTTTTTTTTAAAGAAAGAGAATTAATAAATTTAACTTCTTTCAGTTAAGAGGAAAAAAGAATATTTTCTATTTCTTTCTGTGTCAGTTTTGGAAAGTTGTACTTTTCTAAGAATTTGTCCATTTCTTCCAAATTGTCCATTTTATTGGCATATAGTTGCTGATAGTAGTCTCTTATGATCCCTTGTATTTCTGTGTTATCTGTTTTGATTTCTTCACTTTCATTTCTAATTTTGTTGATTTGATTCTTCTCCCTTTGTTTCTTGATGAGTCTGGCTAATGGGTGGCCTATTTTATTTATCTTCTCAAAGAATCTGCTTTTAGCTTTGTAGATTTTTACTATGGTCTCTTTTATTTCTTTTGCATTTATTTCTGCCCTAATTTTTAAGATTTCTTTCCTTCTACTAACCCTGGGGTTCTTCATTTCTTCCTTTTCTAACTGCTTTAGTTGTAGAGTTAAGTTATTTATTTGACTTTTTTCTTGTTTCTTGAGGTAAGACTGTATTGCTATGAATCCTCGCCTTAGCACTGCTTTTACAGTGTCCCAAAGGTTTTGGGTTGTTGTGTTCTCATTTTCATTCTTTTCAATGCATATTTTGATTTCTTCTATGACTTTTTGGTTATTCAGAAGTATATTTTTTACCTCTATATGTTGGAATTTTTAATGGTTTTTTTTTTATTCCTGTAATTGAGATCTAATCCTACTGCATTGTGGTCAGAAAAGATGATTGTAATAATTTCAATTTTTTTGAATTTACCAAGGCTAGATTTATGACCCAGGATGTGATCTATCCTGGAGAAGTTTCTGTGTGCACTTGAGAAAAATGTGAAACTCATTGTTTTGGGTGAAATGTCTTAGAGATATCAATTAGGTCTGGCTAGTCCATCGTGTCATTTAAAGTTTGTGTTTCCTTGTTAATTTTCTGTTTAGTTGATCTATCCATAGCTGTGAGTGGGATATTAAAGTTCCCCACTATTATTGTGTTATTGTTAATTTCCCCTTTCATACTTGTTATCATTTATCTTACATATTGTGGTGCTCCTATGTTGGGTGCATATATATTTATAATTGCTATATCTTCTTCTTGGATTGATCCTTTGATCATTATGTAGTGTCCTTCTTTGTCTCTTTTCATGGCCTTTATTTTAAAGTTTATTTCATCTGATATGAGTATTGCTACTCCCCCCCCCCCTTTTTTTGGTCTCAATTTGCATGAAATATTTTTTTCCAGCACTTCGCTTCCAGTCTGTATATGTCCCATGTTTTGAGGTGGGTCTCTTGTAGACAGCATATATAGGCGTCTTGTTTTTGTATCCATTCAGCCAGTCTTTGTCTTTTGGCTGGGGCATTCAACCCATTTACATTTAAGGTAAATATTGATAAGTATGGTCCTGTTGCCATTTACTTTGTTGTTTTGGGTTCAAGTTTATACACACTTTCTGTGTTTCCTGTCTGGAGAAGATCCTTTAGCATTTGTTGAAGAACTGGTTTGGTGGTGCTGAATTTTCCCAGCCTTTCCTTTTGAATTCTCCTTCATATCTGATTGAGATCCTTGCTGAATACAGTAATCTAGGTTGTAGGTTTTTCTCTCTCATCAGTTTAAGTATGTCCTGCCATTCCCTTCTGGCCTGAAGATGTTCTATTGAAAAAGCAGCTGTTATCCTTATGGGAATCCCCTTGTGTGTTATTTGTTGTTTTTCCCTTGCTGCTTTTAATATGTGTTATTTGTGTTTGATATTTCTTAATTTGATTAATATGTGTCTTGGGGTGTTTTGCCTTGGGTTTATCCTGTTTGGGACTCTCTGGGTTTCTTGGACTTGTATAACTATTTCCTTCCCCATTTTAGGGAACTTTTCAACTATTATCTCCTTGAGTATTTTCTCTTGGCCTTTGTTTTTGTCTTCTTCTTCTGGGACTCCTATGATTGGAATGTTGGGGCATTTCACATTGTCCCAGAGGTCCCTGAGGTTGTCCTCATTTCCTTTAATTTTTTTTTTCTTTTTTCCTCTTTGCTTCATTTATTTCTACCATTCTGTCTTCTACCTCACTTATCCTATCTTATGCCTCCATTATTCTACTGCTGGTTCCCTCAAGAGTGTTTTGATATCACTTATTGTGTTATTCATTATTAATTGACTCTTTTTTTATTTCTTCTAGGTCCTTGTTAAACATTTCTTGCATCTCCTCAATCCTTGTCTTCAGGCTATTTATCTGTAACTCCATTTTGTTTTCAAGATTTTGAATCATTTTTATTATCATAATTCTAAAGTCTTTTTCAAGTAGACTCCCTATCTCCTCCTCTTTTGTTTGACTTGGTGGGCATTTATCATGTTCCTTTACCTGATGAGTATTTCTCTGCCTTTTCATCTTGTTTAGATTGCTGTGTTTCGGGTGGCTTTTCTGTGTTTTGGCAGTTAGTGGTTCCTCTTTATTGTGGCAGTTCCTCTCTGTGGGTAGGGTTTGACGAGTGGCTTATCATGGTTTCTGGCTAGGGAAGCTTGTGTCGGTGTTCTGGTGGGTGGATCTGGATTACTTCTCTCTGGAGTGCAATGAAGCATCTAGTAGTGAGTTTTGAGGTGTCCATGGGTTTGGTGTGACTTTGGGCAGCCTGTATATTGAAGATCAGGGCTATATTCCTGCATTGCTGGAGAATTTGTGTGGTATGTCTTATTTGCGTAGTATGCTCTGGAACTTATTGGCTCTTGGGTTGTGCTTGGTTTCAGTGTAGGTATGGAGGCTTTTGGATGAGCTCTTATCAGTTAATTTTCCCTGAAGCCAAGAGTTCTCTGGTGTTCTCAAAATTTGGGCTTAAGCCTCCTGCCTCTGGTTTTCAGTCTTATTCTTCTCAAGAAGCCTCAAGACTTCTCCAACCATACAGCACTGATAATGAAGCTTCTAGGTTAATGGTGAAAAAATTCTCCACAGTGAGGGACACCCAGAGAGTTACAGAGTTACATGGAGAAGAGAAAATGGAGGAGGGAGATAGAGCTGACCAGGAGGAGAAGAGGGGGAATCAAAAGGGGAGAGAGTAATCAGCCAGTAAACAATTACCTATGTGCTCTCCATAGCCTGGAACCCTCAGAGAGGTTCATGGAGTTACATAGAGAAGAGAAGAGGGAGGAAGGAGATAGAGGTTAGCAGGAGGAGAAAAGGGGGAATCAAAAGGAGAGAGAGAGAAATCTAGGCAGTGCTCTGTTCCCTAAGTGTTCCCCACAGCCCGGAACACCCACAAAGATTCACAAAGTTGGACTGAGAAGAGAACGGGGAGGGAGAAGATAGAGGTGACCTGGGGGAGAAAAGGGAAAGTCAAAGGGGGAGAGAGTAATCAAGCCAGTAATCACTCTTCTAAGTAAAAATGGGCACTGAAGAATGGATTCTTAAATGTACAAAATTGATAACAAATACTATAAAGCAAAGATAAAAAATCTAGAGTAGATGTTAGACTCTCGAAAATGCAATATTAAAAAAAATCACAAAAAGTGTAAGAAATATATATGAAGTTTTCATTAAAAATAGGGTCTCTCTCTCTCTCTCTTTTTTTTTTTTTTTTTGCAAGGTAATGCTGCTGCTAAGTCACTTCAGTCGTGTCTGACTCTGTGCAACCCCATCCCTGGGATTCTCCAGGCAAGAGTAATGGAGTGGGGTGCCATTGCCTTCTCTGTTGCAAGGTAATAGTATGTTATAAAAATGAAAATTAAAGGAGTAATAGAGGACTTAAAAAAAGAAAAAAATTTTTTAATTAAAAAAAACAGTAAAAATATATCTAGGAATTTCTCTGGTGCTGTAGTGGGCAGTGTGGGGTCAGTTCTGTTTCAGATAGTTCCTTCTTCCAGCTTATACTCCTCAAGATCTGTAGGCCCCTTCCAATGTAGTCGGTATTAACTACAGGGATTTTAATCTATTGCACCTGTCACTTCCAAAGGGGTTCCCTCTGTTTATTTGACTTCTTCTGTTTGCAGGTGTCTTCAGTGTCTAATTTCTGCCCTGACACAAGGGGACAAAGATGGTTTCTTGATTAGGCTCACTTGTTCAGTCGTGCTGTAGGGAGAGGGGAACACTGCAAACAAATATCACTGGCGTGTGTGGGGAGTGCTCGCAGTGTCTCGGTCACACTGGGTTTGCCCCGGCTCATGGCGTGTGTGTTTTCCCAGACCACATTTTTCAGGCTTCAGGTTGCTCTGTAGGGAGTGGGCCCTGGGTTGCATGCACTTTCCAGGTCTGAGCCGCTCAGGTTCAGATTCTCGGTTACTCCACAAAGGCGCAGACTCGGTTGGGCCTGCGTTTTGTGCTGTTCCCCAATCTGAGCAGCTCAGGTGACCAGGTGCGTGGCGAGCACACTCTGCTCAGGTGCGGTGCATCTTATCACCTCCCTGGTTGTAGCCGCTCCAGTTTCCGGGTGCACCTGTGTCCGGTGTGCTGTGTGTCTCTTCTGGGAAGCTGATCTCTGACTGCAACCCTCCTAGCGGATGTCAACCATCCAGAATCTCAGTATGTCTTTGGTTAGAAACTGGAAGCCTGATCGCAGTTTGGTAGGGGATGCCCTCTCTGGGGCTGAGTTTGCCCCTTTCAGGCTCTGACTGGTGCCTGCCTGGCCCATGCCTCCAGTGGGGGATGAGCAGGTCCACAGCCGGCTAGCTCTTCTCTGGTACTGGCTCAGTCCTTTGTTCTGTGAGCGTCCCGGCAGTGCCTTAGGTTAGGGCTTTTTGCAGAATAGTTCTCTCTCTTTTTTTCTCTCTCTCTCTGGTTATCCCACAGTTTAGGTTGCTATCTCATATTAGCTCCCTCAGATTGCCCTCAGGGAATTCAGGCCCAGTCCTTACCATAAGCAATGCTGCCTGCTCCTCTCTGTTCACTCCCCCTCCCCCGCCCACTTGCTGGTGGCAGATGCGAGCGTTTGGGGTACTTCTCTGCTGGGAGTTGTCTTTAGGCATGTAATCTGTGGGTTTTATTTATTTATTTTTCCTCCCGGTTATGTTGCCCTCCGAGATTTGAAAACTTCCCCCAGACCTGCTGGTGAGAGGGTTTCCTGGTGTTTGGAATCTTCTCTTCTATTAAGACTCTCTTCCTGGAATGGATCTCTGTCCCTAACTCCTTTGTCTCTCTTTTTATATTTTATATTTTGTCCTGCCTCCTTGCAAAGACAATGGGCTGCTTTTATGAGTGCCTGATGTCCTCTGCCAGCGTTCAGAAGTTGTTTTGTGGAGCTTGCTCAGCATTCAAATATTCTTTCAATGAATTTGTGGGGGAGAAAGTGGTCTCCCCATCCTATTCTTCTGCCATCTTAGGACTGCCCTCTCCTGATGCACATTCTAACACAAGATATAACATTGATGTGATCACACAAATTTCCAAACTTTGCAGCCAGTGGATAATGAATAACATAGAGATCAACATAGTCCAGTTGAGGAGTTTTCAGTGATTTTTTTCAAGACTGGTCTGATCAACTCTGGTCGAAGGAAATAGTAAAGAATGGAAATTATATTAATAATTCTTAGTAAATTTTCATTTGATCTTACCCTGTGGTTTGTGATATTACTTCCTTGACCAATGATGGTAATGTGCCAATTCTTAAACACTGAACACCAAGGATTTCTAATACCTTAAGAACTTACCAAGAAGCATAGTTCACTGATCAACTGTTCACCAAACAAATGATTCTATGTATAATAATTCCTTTGGCACATTCACCAGCACACATGTTCACACACACAGCACACAACACCTTTGAAGTGTAGAATATATCTTCTCTCTTCACTGTGCCATAATCTTGCTTCGAATGGCCTGGCCAATGTGCTCTTCATTTTCATACACACGAGCACAGTCAGTATAGCGAATTTGGTGACTTCCAAAGCTTCACTCTTAGCAACCTACATAAGCAAATAAGGTAGAAGTTGAACATCCACATGATTAAGAGATTGCTAGCACAAGCTTTGATCTCCCAAAGAATCAACTTTCCTCCATGTATTTGATTAGATCTGTATGTTTGGTGCCAAACCCTGGACAGTTTACCTGAATGTTCCTGGTCAGATTTTAAATACACACCCAGTAACCCTTACATCCCTAATGATCCATGGTTGATCACTGGCATCAGAGGACCCCAAGTACGCCTCCACGTTCAGTGGACCCAAAGGACTCAGCATAAAGTTGTGGTCATGAATATGATTTATACTATAAGATAGTTGAGGCAAAATCAACAAAGGTATAAGGTACAAGGTAAAGACATTAAATTACAGGAGATAGTGAGAGACAGGGAGTCGGATCTGTTGCAATTCATAGCATCACAAACAGTCGGACATGACTTAGTGACTGAATAAGAAACAATGACAAAAAGCATCAAGAAGCAAGGTGAAAACTTCTAAGACCACTGTATACGAGTGAAGCTACGTGGAATACACCAAATATAAACTGTATCAACTCAAGGTGTACAAAGTGATGTTCTCATACAAGGATCCATTGCTGATGATCACCAAAATCAAGCTAGTTAGCAGATCCTTCATTTCACTTACCTTACTTAAGGGATTTGTAAGAAGACGTCATATCTACTCTCTTAAAAATCTCAGGGTATCACCCATTATTTTTGACTATTGTCATGGTGCTGTCCATCAGGTCACCAACTTATTCATCTTATCACTGAAGTTCTAGACTGCTGACCAGTATTTTTCCGTTTTTCACAGATTTATCTCCAGCTTCTGGTCTTCCTTTCTCTACTCTCTGTTCTATAAGTTCCACTATTTTAGATTCCACCTACAAAGAGACTCCTCTGGTGTTTCAGATAAAGCATCTACCTACAATATGGGAGACCCAGGTTAGATCCCTGGGTTGAGAAGATCTCCTGGAGAAGGAAATGGCAAACCACTCAAGTTTCTTGCCTGGAAAATTCCATGGACAAAGAGCCTGGTAGTACATGGGATCCCAATGAGACAGACACAACTGAGCGACTTCATTTTCACTTTTCACAAAGAGATCATGTAGTATTTGTCTTTTTATTTCTGGCTTACTTCACTTAGCTAAAGTTCTCTCGGTTCACCTGTGTGGTTTCAAATGGCAGGACTAACGTTTTAAATGCCATTTCATGTGTCAGAATCTTTTCTATTACAAGAAGTTAGATAATTGGTGTAACCACCCTCTATTGGGTTCAGTCCTGGTCTTTCTTTAACACTCTGGCATTTGGGGAATGTACTGAGGAATGGACCAGTGAACTTCAGTACTAGCCTGGACACTTTACTCCCCGCACCCTAGCTTACACTAAAAAGTCCTGTCTTCTCTTTCCAAAATGCATCTAAATATTTTCTTCTGTTTTCCAAATGAAAAAAGTGAGATGCAAGTTTTCAGGATCAGATCTTGTCACTACTACATTCTCTAAAGACAAGATGGATAGCAAACTTTCTTGCTTTAGGTCTAGAGACTTGTCCACTAGACCTATTTTTGTCCAAGAACTGAAAACTACACTTTAATAAAAAGACATGACAACACCCAAGGATACATTGCAAAACCTGGCCTGTAAGATGGTAGCTTATCCCCGCAAATGACACTGTATTTTGCATTAGAAGAAGTTTCCAAGCAGCAACCAAAGTACAAGGCAAAACACAGCTGCTGTGTCCTGCCTGGCACCTACCAGTTACCCCATGGTAGAGAAGCAATTTTCTTCAATTAGTTCCTATTCACCTCATCCTTAGGACCTTCGCCTCAAATTCTTCTCTGGATCATGTCTTTTTGGAAGGAGGAGGAGTTCTGGAATAAAACGTACAGAGAAACCCAGCCATTGCAATCGCCCTCAAAGCAAAGCAGTTGACAGTCAGTGATCTTGACAGTCGAGTCTCACCTCTTCTGCCAAGCTGGGAAAGATACAGAAGCTGGAGGGGAACCCAGAGTAATCTGCAGGTGAGCACAGCCTCAGACCCTGATGCGGAGTGAAGACTGGGTACTCTTTCCCCTTTCACAGGGCATGGTTCTAGCCTGGTTAGTGGAACCACGTGACCCTCCCAGAGTCACCCAGGAACTCAATGCTTGACAACCCAAGTCCCTTCTGCTCATGTTACATCCACTACTATTTATACTTCAACCCCAAACCACCTCTGTTACCTCTTTAGGTACAGCAGTGCCAAATCCCATGATAGGAATGAGTGGCTGTCATTTAGCTTCACTCTCTGGCCTCTAGGATCCATTGCTTTTTTCTAATCTGAATAAGCAGACTGATGTTTCCTTCTGCCTTCACAGGTTATAAATAGCAGGAAGTTAACACCCCAGCTGACTGTCTAATGTTAGCAGATACATTGACGGAGGAGAAGGATTAAACCAGTGCCCATAGAGTAAGAAGAGAATTGAAGCCAGTTACACTTTTTTTATCAGAAAAACTTAAGTTATATAAAGATGAAATGTGCCAAACAGTTATTGACCAAATGTTACACAGAAACCTCCACACACCAGTCATTTCACTTTTCTAATTATGAAGCCCACTTTTGATCAAACATCAACTGAATCAACTACTTCATAGTACAGAAAGACACATTAGTCACACAATTTAAAAGTGTTGATTATTAAGCATTTTCCAAAATGTAACCTCTTAATAGAGAATCAAAATGTGAAACAAACCATATTTGCCTTTTAAATTTTCCAGCAGCAAAATTATTTTGCTTTACACGCCTGTGGTGGTAGAGGTATAGTCAGTAAGTCATGTCCGACTCTCTTATAACCCCGTGGGCTGTATCCCACCAGGCTCCACAGTTCATGGAATTTCCTGGTTAGAATACTGGAGTCAGTTGCCATTTCCTATACCACAGTATCTTCCTGATCCAGGGATCAAACCCAAGTCTCTTGTGTCACTTACATTGGCAGGCAAATTCTTACCACTGGTCCACCTGAGAAGCCCTTACAGACCTGACTAGGGTGAAATTCTGAAAAGGATACCAAAACCAGACATGTTGGCAAAGTGTTTATTGGTGTTAATCATTAGCAATTTGTGGATACCATGTGCAGGTTCAAACAGACGCTTCGGTGTTTATATCTTGTACTAAGTTACATAACTTTTTAGAGCACTCTTATAATGTAACTAATACATATTTTACACAGTTTGTTACAGTGCTAAATATTATTCATAAAATAAAAACCTATAAACAACTGAAATTGCAACAAATTTGGGAAGAGTAAGGGAAATCATGGTGTACTGGTACAAGGGGATGTTGTGAAGGGAAATTCATTTTAATACATAGAGTGATGTCAGCAAAATCGTGAGCTAGGAGTGAAGTCTCCCTTCAAAAGGGAAGTATGGAAAGAGAAAGCAGCTGAAAAATGTCATAGGAGTTCTGGGAAACAGTCAAAAAAACATCTACAGCAACAAAGTGAACTCGCAACTAGGAAAGATCCAGAACTGTGAAAGGACATTTCTGTGTGTTTTTATTCACACTCACCTCTCCCCTGACTTGAACAGAGCCATCTTGCTCTATAAAGAGCAGCAGCTCAGCACCCTGTTGTCTTCCTCAAAGCAGACTCATTGCAGAAATCATTGAATGCAATATTCTCCCCTATTTGGGGCTTGCCTAGAAACTGGTATCCATTTCGCTTAACTCTGAGCTTGAACTAAAGAGCAGCTGGAGTGGCTCGTTACAGCTGCAGGGAGACTAGATATATATGGGACCAGTGCCAGGGACTAAGGGTGGAGACACACACAAGGCCATGTAAAACCCTGATATAACTGGGGTGTGGATTTGGGGAATAGTAAGGCATTCAAGAACAATCATAAATTTCCCTGAATCAGAAAGCCACTCATGCTCCAGGTATGTTGTTGACTTAGAAATGACCTGAGTTTCCCTTAGTTTCCTGTTGAGCTGAAGCCAGGACCAGGCACATGACATGTCAGCTAGTGAAGGACAATCAGAATGTGGTACAAATCTGCAAGCAGTGGGTGTGCTGTGCTTTTCCAAGTACCCTGTCATGAACACACAGAAGGAGAGAGATAGAATGAGTAGAATAAAGAAAGGTGAAACAAGAAAGCTAAAAAAAAAAGACAGAGAGGAAAAAAGAGAAAAACATGAGCCATAAAAGAGTTTTTATTACTGTTTAGTTGCTATGTCAGACCCCTCTATTGCAGCCCAATGGACGATAGCCCCACAGGTTTTTCTGTCCATGGGATTCTGCAGACAAGAATACTGGAGTGGGCTGCCATTTCCTTTTCCAGTGGATCTTCCTGGACCTGAGATCCAACCCATATCTACTGTATTGGTAGGCAAATTCTTTACCACTGCCCTACCTGGGAAGCTTGATCCACGAAAGGAAGAAAAGAAATCGGCACTGACTCTTCCTGAACAATCACAGGAGCCACACTTAGTGAACAGTGAGTGTCTCAACTGTCCTGGGAGGAGCTCCAGGTGGGCAAGAGGACACTGAGCTCAGCTCCCCTAGGAGCACATCAGGGTCCCATCTCCTAATAACACACGACACCAGCAGGAAGCCCCCTCCACACCAAGACTGTAAAGAACCATCCCCACGGAGCTCGGTGGGAAGGGAAGAGAAGCTCGCAGATCAGGATTGAACCCCTGGGAGGGCCCCAGACAAGGAGGGGAGGACAGGGGCTCAGAGGTCCTCCCTGGAGAGACCCGTGCACACCATACACTGGGCACAGCAGACCTGGCATGACCCTGAGTGGTCTCGGCCCCACTGCTGCTGTGAACCCAGGGGGGACTCGCAGGAGGCCAGGAAACCTGACTCCTCTCCTGAGACACATACCTGCTCCTGCTCCTGGAACAGGCTGAGGGGGCGACCAGATGCTGCCCAGGACTCGGCGGTTTTTACTGGGCAACCCGTGTGCCACCCAGCACACAAATGACCCCTTAGCACCACTGGATCCAGTTCACTCTCCATGGGGCAAGGGCCGCCCATGCTGGGCAGAGTGGGCAGTGGTGGGTAAAGATCCGGCTCAGACCAGCAGGATGTCTGGGTTAGGCAGGGTGGCCATCAGAGAGGGGCCTGAAGAGCAATGTTCTGGAAATACCCTTCTCCATTTCCCTCACAGTAAAGTCCTTTAAAAGCCTATGTGAAAAGGACCCCCTGCCCCACCAGCTTTCTGATTTGCCTTTAGCTCCTGTCTCTCCACCTCACTAAACTCCATCCACATCAGCAAACTTGCTGGCCCTTAAATGTTCCATGAACACTCTTCCTTCCTGGAATAAGCATTTCCTGTTCCAGAGAAATGCAGGGAGCCACTGTCTCTGTATTTCAAGGCTGTTTTGTACAAAGGAAAAGCTGTGTGGAATGAAGTGTAGTTGATTCTTCTGTCTAACAGAAGTACAGAAATGGGAGAGATTGTGCAGAATTATCTCAACAGACACTACCCATTTCTAACAGTTAAATTCTCCTGATTTCATTCACAGTCTCATTCTCCATGAGACTAACAACTCAAGACATTTCTCATTTCACTTATTGACATTTGTTGATACAACAATGTCTTTCTAAAGAATGTCAGTAAAGTTTTGCTGAGTGACCACTGAATAAACTCAAAATATGTAAGCATTCATCAAAATGCTGAGCATGGGCAGACAAATAAGAAATTACATAAATGACTAAGATGTGCTGCTTGCTATACAGGAAGCAAAATATAATACTAGATTTTTTAAATCATATTTTTAGCTTACCAAGATACTTAGGCTATGTTTCAAAAGAAGTATATAACCTGTAGAATGAAGTTTATTTGTTTTTGTAAATAAACAAATGCACATATGTGTCTAGGAAAATTACAAGGTAAATGCACCAAAGGTAAGTATTATCAAATGGGCAAACACTACTGATCTTTATTTCCTATCCTGTCCCTTCTTTATCTAAATATTCTGTCATGTATATGTATTATTTCAATGACAGGAAAAAAGAAGTATTATTACTTTGAAGTCTATGCTATTTCATAAACTGTTCATTTTTAAAAAGAAAGACATGGTTTCAGAAGTTCAGACACTTTATTTAAACTTCATCAAGCACAAAATTATTCACCACCCCAGGAGTAAGAAGTTATCGAAGAACCACAGTGAGTTGATCAATATTCTTCAGAGAATGGATACTCAGGGTGACCAACACCACTGGAAGACAAAGAGATGGACTCATTTATGAACTCTGGCTTCATTATAACATAGTTATGATTAACAGAATCATTTTCCCCTGATGTGAAAAAAATTAAACATTAAACATGTTCACTGGTCCCTGAAAGAATAGTGGGCTGCAGGCACTGTGCCCTTTGTGTTTCCTGGCTCCCTGGGCTCTGAGAGGAGGTACACCAGGCACAGGGCTTAGGGGCACAAAGTAGTGAATTTATTCATCACAATGTCAACTGTGGGAATTTTACTGATGGGCTGTCCTAGTTGCCAATCACATTTCTGTTGATCAAGGATGGAGCCCTGGAGGAATCCTCTGGGCTAAGGTCTGCAGGAAGCAACTGGCTCACTCCTATGCTTGAAATCAGGACTGTTTTTCTAGACTTAAGCTTTTAAAAAGCTTAGTTCTCCTGCTCACCTCTCTGCTACAAAACAAACAAACAAACAAAAAGGACTGTGTTTGTGAAACAGTCACTTACATAAGAAATTCATAGTATCTTATATTTCTGTTGAGGCCATCGATTGCTTTCATGTCTTCTGGAGTCAGTTCAAAGTCAAACACCTGGAAGGAAGGAAGAATCACATTAACCTCTCCCTGCAAGGAGCCAGCCTTCCCCTGGGAATTGGAGGACTTTCCAGCTGGATGGAGACAAGAAGAGGGGACAGGGAAGCCGTGTCTGTCCTCAGCTTCCAGGAGTACAACCTGGGACCCTTGCTGAGTTCTCACCTCTCCTTCCCACACCTTCTCCTTCTCTGTCCACCTCACTAACATTACTGTGCCATCAGTTCCTTATCTTTCTAGGTGAATCACTTGTGACAGGAAACAAACTAAAATCTTCTTTTTCCAAACAAACTGATGTGGACACTCCTGACTTGATACCTGAACCTGAGCTAACATTAGACTGATTTCCTCTCCCCAACACACCCTAAGGGTGACAGCATTCAGCTGAAGCAGTGTGAGTGAAGGCTCCCCCTTGGAAGCGTATTCAGGAATCTGATTTCAAACTTACTCCTTACCTATGAATAAATCTAACAAAACCTATATGTCTGTGCCTTAGTGGAGAAGATCTCTGTGTTGGGAAAATCCCCTAGAGAAGGAAATGCTAACCGACTTCAGTATTCTTGCCTGGAGAATAGCATGGACAGAGGAGCCTGATGGGCTACAGAGTCCATGGGGTCTCAAGGAGGCACACACAACTGAAGCAACTAACACTTTAGTGGAGAAAGTTATGAAAAGTGTTTAAAACACTGAAGAACAGCAAATTATTAAAAGTTAACATCACAGTCATGAAAAGAAAAGTTCAACTTTCTAAAGAAATGCATTTCTCCAGAGTGATCTAATATTTCAGTGCAGCATGATCCAAGAAGTTAAACAAATATTCTTTTGTAGAAACCAGTAAAGTGATACTAAATTTTAAATAAAAGAACAGTCAAGAGCTGTCAAAACATCTTTAAAGATAAATGTACCATTCTGAGAAAGAATACTTATTTTCCATTTTAAGAACACAGTACAGAGAACTGAATAGTTAAATAGAGAAGGACCAGGGCAGTCCTAATATGGAGGAGGAATAGGATGGGGAGACCACTTTATCCCCCACAAAATCATCGAAACATCATTTGAATGCTGAGCTACTTCCACAAAACAACTTCTGAATGCTAGCAGAGGACACCAGGCACCCTGAAAGGTAGCCCATTCTCTTCAAAGGGAGGTAGGATGAAATATAGAAGACAAAAAGAGAGACAAAAGAGTTAGGAATGGAGACCCAACCCAAGGAGGGAGTCGTGAAGGAGGAGAAGTTTCCAAACACCAGGAAACCCTCTCACCAGCAGGTCTGTTGGGGGGGGGGGGTGGTTGGAATCTCAGAAGGCAACATAACCAGGAGGAAAAAAATAAACCACAGAATACGTGCCTTAACCACAGTTCCGAGCAAGGAATAGCCCAGACACTCATGTCTGCCACCAGCAAGTGGGGGCTGAACAGGGAGGCAGGGGTTACATGCTTAGGGTAAGGACCAGGCCTGAATACCCTGAGAACAATCTGAGGGAGTTAACCTGAGATAGCAACCCAAACTTTGGGTTAGCCAGAGAGAAAAAAAAGAGAGAGAGAGAACTTTCCTGTAAGAAGCTCTAACCTAAGGTACAGCCTGGCCTACTCACAGAAAAAAGGACTGAGTGAATACCAAAGGAGAGCTAGCTGGCTGTGGACAGGCCCACCCCCCTACAAGAGGCAGTTTGGCTGGCAGGCAACAGTCAGAGCCAGAAGGTGAGGGGCAATCTCAGCCACAGAGATGGCATCCTCCACCAAACAGTAAGCAGGCTCCCAGTTGCTAACCAAGTCTTCCTGGGCTCTTGGAAGGTTGACATCTGCCAGGAGGGTCACAGCCTGAGATCAGCTCTGCAGAAGAGACACAAGGCACACATGAGAAGGCGCTCTCACTAAGTACCCTGGAAACCAAACAGCTGGGGTCCACGGAGGTGATTGGATGCACAGCCCCCCTGGGACAGTGTGCTCACCAAGCACCTGATCACCTGAGCTCCTTGGACCTGGGAAGGGCATAAAATGCAGGCCCAAACAAGTCTGTGCCTTTGTGGAGTACACAAGAACCTGAACCTGAGCAGCTTAGACCAGGAAGTGCATACCACCCAGGGCCCGCTTTGGACAGTTCTCCTGCAGAGCAACCTGGAGCCTGAGCAGTGTAGACTGGGAAAGCACATACCGCCGTGAGCTGGTGCAAACCCATTGTGGCAAACCCAGACACTGCAAGCACTCCCCACACATGCCAGTGATATTTGTTTGCAGTGTTCCTCCCTCCCCACAGCACAACTGAGCAAGTGAGCCTAAATAAGTGACCACCTTCATCCGCTTGTGTCAGGCAGAATTTAGACACTGAAGAGACTTGCAAACAGAGGAAGCCAAATAAACAAAGAAGAGGGAACTGCTCTGGAAGTGAGAGGTGCAACAGATTAAAACCCTGTAGTTAGCATTGACTAACAATTGGAAGGGGCCTATAGACCTTGAGAAGTATAAGCTGGAAGAAGGGACTATCTGAAACTGAACTAACCCCACACTGCCCTGAACAGCTCCAAAGAAATTCCTAGATACATTTTTACTATTAACATTTTTTTAGTTTTTTTAATATTTTTATTTTTAAGCTATTACTCCTTTAATTTTCATTTTTATAACCTACTATTACCTTGCAAAAAAAAGACTATTTTTAATGCAAATTTCACATGTATATTTTTTACAGTTTTTGTGATTGCTTTTGTTTTGTATTTTTACTATTGTATTTTTCGGAGTCTAACCCCTACTCTAAATTTTTAATCTTTGCTTTTTGGTATTTGCTGTCAAATTTGTACCTTTAAGAATCTAATCTTCAGTATCCATTTTCACTTAGGGGTGTGATTACTGGCTTCATTGCTCTCTTCCCTTTTGACTCTTCCTTTTCTCCCCCAGGTCACCTCTATCTCCTCTCCCCACCTTTGCTTCTCTGCTGAACTCTGTGCATCTCTTTGGGTGTTCCATGCTGTGGAGAACACTTAGGGAATTGATTACTGGCTAAATTGTTCTCTCCCCTTTTGACTGCCCCCCTTCTGCTCCTTGTCACCTCTATCTCCCTTCTCCCTCTTCTCTGTGTAAGTCCGTGAACCTCTCTGGGTGTTCCAGACTGTGAAGAACACATAGGGAAGTGATTACTGGCCAGATTGTTCTCTCCCCTTTTGATTTTCCCTCTTCTCCTCTTGGTCACCTCTATCTCCCTCCTCCCTCTTCTAATCTCCATGTAACTCTGAGAACCTCTCTGGGTGTCCCTCACTGTGGAGAATCTTTTCACCATTAACCTAGATGTTTTATCATCTATGCTGTATGGTTGGAGAAGTCTTGAGGCTACTGTAAGAATAAGACTGAAAGCCAGAGGCAGGAGGCTTAAATCCAAAACTTGAGAACACCAGAGAACTCCTGACTGCAGGGAACATTAATCAATAAAGAGCTCATCCAAAAGCCTCCATACCTACACTGAAACCCAGCTCCACCAAAGAGCCAATAAGTTCCAGAGCAAGACATACAGTGCTAATTCTCCAGCAATGCAGGTACATAGCCCTGAGCATTAAAATATAGGCTGCCCAAAGTCACAACAAACATATAGACATTTCAAAACTCACTACTGGAAACTTCATTGCACTCCATAGAAAAGAGATCCAGCTCCACCCACCAAAACACTGGCAAAAGCGTCTCTTCCTCCTCTTGTCAAGGAAATATTGACAAGACACTAGTCCAACCCCACACACAGGGAGCAACCTCCACAATAAAGAGAAACCATAAACTTCCAGAATAAAGAAAGGTCACCCCAAACAGATCAATCTAAACAAAATGAAAAGGCATAGAAATATTCAGCAGGTAAGGGACATGATAAATGCCCACCATACCAAACAAAAGATGAAGAGATAGGGAGTCTACCTGAAAAAGAATTCAGAATAATGATAGTAAAGGTGATCCAAAATCTTGAAAACAAAATAGAGTTGTGGATAAATAGACTAGCGAGAAGGACTGAGAAGATGCAGGAAATACTTAACAAGGAGCTAGACAAAAAAAAAAAAAAAAAGTCAATCAATAATGAATAATGCAATAACTAAGATCAAAACCACTCTGGACGGAACCAACAGTAGAATAACTGAGGCAGAAGATAGCATAAGTGAGGTGGAAGATAGAATGGTGGGAATAAATGAAGAGGAAAAAAGAATGAAAAGAAATGAGGACAATCTCAGAGACCTCTGGGACAATGTTAAATGCCCCAACATTCGAATCATAGGAGTCCCAGAAGAAGAAGACATAAAAAAAGGCCATAAGAAAATACTTGAGGAGATAATAGTTGAAAACTTTCCTAAAATGGGGACGGAAATAGTCACACAAGTCCAAGAAACCCAGAGAGTCCCAAACAGGATAAACCCAAGCTGAAACATTCCAAGGCACATATTAATCAAATTAATGAAGATCAAATACAAGGAGCAAATATTAAAAGTAGCAAGGGAAAAGCAACAAACCACACACATGGGGATTCCCATAAGGATAACAGCTGATCTGCAAATAGAATATCTTCAGGCCAGAAGGGAATGGCAGGACATATTTAAAGTGACAAAAGAGAAGAACCAACAACCCAGATTACTATATCCAGCAAGGATCTCATTCAAATATGAAGGAGAAATTGAAAGCTTTACAGACAAGCAAAAGCTGAGAGAATTCAGCACCACCAAGCCAGCACTTCAACAAATTCTAAAGGATCTTCTCTAGTCAGGAAACACAGAAAAGGTTTATAAACTCAAACCTAAAACAATAAAGTAAATGGCAACAGGATCATACTTATCAATAATTACCTTAAAATAAATGGATTGAATGTCCCAACCAAAAGACAAAGACTGGCTGAATGGATACAAAAACAAGACCTCTACATATGCTGTCTATAAGAGACCCACCTCAAAACAAGGGACACATACAGACTGAAAGTGAAGGGCTGGAAAAAGACATTTCACACAAATGGAGACCAAAAGAAAGCAGGAATAGCAATACTCATATCAAATAAAATAGACTTTCAAATAAAGGATGTCAAAAGAGACAAAGAAGGACACTACATAATGATCAAAGGATCAATCCAAGAAGAAGATATAGCAATTATAAATATATATGCACCCAATATAGGAGTACCACAATATGTAAGGCAAATGCTAACAAGTATGAAACGGGAAATTAACAGTAACACAATAATAGTGGGAGACTTTAATACCCCCACTCACACCTATGGATAGATCAACTAAACAGAAAATTAGCAAGGAAACACAAACTTTAAATGATGCAATGGACCAGTTAGACCTAATTGATATCTATAGGATATTTCATCCCAAAACAATGAATTTCACCTTTTTCTCAAGTTCACATGAAACATTCTTCAGGATAGACCACATCCTGGGCCATAAATCTAGCCTTGGGAAATTTAAGAAAAATTAAGTCATTTCAAGCATCTTTTCTGATCACAATGCAGAAAGATTAGACATCAACTACAGGGGAAAAAAATCTATTAAAGATACAAACATATAGAGGCTGAACAACACACTTCTGAATAACCTAAAAATCACAGAAGAAATCACAATATTCATAGAAATGAGAAAATGAAAACGCAACCACCCAAAACCTACTGGATTCAGTAAAAGCAGTGCTAAGGGAGAGGTTCATAGCAATACAAGCTTACCTCAAGAACCAAGAGAAACATCAAATAAATAATATAAATTTGCACCTAAAGCAGCTAGAAGAAGAAATGAAGCACCCCAGGGTTAGTGAAGGAAAGAAATAATAGAAGTTAGGGCAGAAATGAATGACAAAGAAGCAACAGAGACTATAGCAAAAATCAACAAAACTGAAAACTGGTTCTTTGAGAAGATAAATAAAATAGGCCATTCATTAGCCAGACTCATCAAGAAAAAAAAGGGAGAAGAATCAAATCAACAAAATTAGAAATGAAAATGAAGAAATCATAATAGACAAAACAGAAATACACAGGATCATAAGAGACTACTATCAGCAACTATATGCCAATAAAATGGACAACTTGGAAGAAATGAACGAATTCTTAGAAAACCAAAACCTTCCAAGAACTGAACCAGGAAGAAATAGAAAATCCTAACAGACCCATCACAAGCATGCAAATCGAAACTATAATCAAAAATCTTCCAACAAACAAAAGCCCAGCACAAGATGGCTTCAGAGCTGAATTCTACCAAAAATTTAGAGAAGAGCTAACACCTATCCTACTCAAAATCTTCCAGAAAATTGAAGAGGAAGGTAAATTGCCAAACCCATTCTATGAGGCCACCATCACCCTAATACCAAAACCAGACAAAGATGCCACAAAAAATAAAACTACAGGCCAATATCACTGAAGAAAATAGATGCAAAAGTCCTTAACAAGATTCTAGCAAACAGAATCCAACAACATATCAAAAAGATGATACATCATGACCAATTGGGCTTTATACCAGGAGTGCAGGATTCTTCAATATTTGCAAATCATTCAATGTGATATACCACATTAACAAATTGAAAAATAAAAGACATATGATTATCTCAATAGATGAAGAGAAAGCCTTTGACAAAATTCAACATCCATTTAATATAAAAACCCTCCAGAAAGCAGGCATAGAAGGACCACACCTCAAAATAATTAAAGCCATATATGATAAACCCACAGCAAAGTTTATCCTCAATGGTGAAAAATTGAAAGCATTTCCCCTAAAGTCAGGAACAAGCCAAGGGTGCCACTTTCACCACTACCATTCAACATAGTTTTGGAGATCTTAACCACAGCAATGAAAGAAGAAAAAGAAAAAAAGGAATCCAGATTGGATAAGAAAAAGTAAAACTCTCACTGTTTGCAGATGACATGATCCTCTACATTAAAAACCCTAAAGACACCACCAGAAAATTACTAGAGCTAACCAATTCATTAGTTCCAGTCAAGGCTATGGTTTTTCCAATAGTAATGTTTGGATGTGAGAGTTGGACTATAAAGAAAGCTGAACACTGAAGAATTGGTTCTCTTGAAAATATGGTGTTGGAGAAGACTCTTGAGAGTTCCGTGGCCTGCAAGGAGATACAACCAGTTCATCCTAAAAGAAATCAGTCCTGAATATTCATTGGAAAGACTGATGCTGAAGCTGAAATGCCAATACTTTGGCCACCCGATGAGAGGAGCTTACTCATTGGAAAAGACCCTGCTACTGGGAAAGATTGAAGGCAGGAGGAGAAGGGAGTGACAGAAGATGAGATGGTTGGATGGCATCACTGACTCAGTGGACATGAGTTTCAGTAAACTCTGGGAGTTGATGATGGACAGGGATGCCTGTTGTGCTTCCTCCTGGGGGTCGAAAAGAGTCGGACACGACTGAGCGACTGAACTTAAACTGAACTGAATCAATGGATATAGTAAAGTTGCAGGATATAAAATTAACACATAGAAATCCCTTGCATTCCTATACACTAACAATGAGAAAGCAGAAAGAGAAATTAAGGAAACAATTCCATTCACCATTGCAAAGAAAAGAACAAAACACTTAGGAATAAATCTACCTAAAGAATCAAAAGACCTATATATAGAAAACTATAAAACACTCCTTAAAGAAATCAAAGATGACACAAATAGATGGAGAAATATACCATGTTCGTGGATAAGAAGAATCAATATAGTAAAAATGACTCTACTACCCAAAGCAATGTATAGATTCAACACAATCCCTATCAAGCTACCAACAGTATTTTTCACAAAACTGGAACAAATAATTTCACAATTTGTATGAAAATACAAAAAACCTCTTCCCTGATGGCTCAGACAGTAAAGCGTCTGCTTTCAATGCCGGATACCCGGGTTCAATCCCTGGGTTGGGAAGATCAGCTGGAGAAGGAAATGGCAACTCACTCCAGTACTCTTGCCTGGAAAATCCCATGGATGGAGGAGACTGGTAGGCTACAGTCCTTGAGGTCACAGAGTCGGACCTGACTGAGTGATTTCACTTTCACAAAAAACCTCGAATAGCCAAAGCAATCTTGATAAAGAAGAATGGAACTGGAGGAATCAACCTGCCTGACCTCAGACTATACTACAAAGCTAGTCATTAAGACAGTATGGTACTGGAACAAAGACAGAAATATAGATCAATGGAACAAAATAGAAAGCCCAGAGATAAATCCATGCACCTATGGACACCTTATCTTTGACAAAGGAGGCAAGAATATACAATGGAGAAAACACAATCTTTTTAACAAGTGGTGCTGGGAAAACTGGTCAACCACTTGCAAAAGAACGAAACTAGAACACTTTCTAGCATCATACACAAAATTAAACTCAAAATGGGTTAAAGCTCTAAACATGAAACCAGAAACTATAAAACTCCTAGAGGAAAACATAGGCAAAACCCTCTCTGACATAAATCACAATGATGTGGATTTTTTCCCACTCCCTGGCTTGAAATCACAGTGCTGTCCTGAGATGAAAATCAAATTTTCTGACCACAGTCTCGCCAAATATATATATATGAAAAACTACATGGAGAAGCCTGCAGGATCCTCTGCTAAAGCAGAACTGCCAAGCTGCTCTGCACTGAACAGCAAATGCATGAGAGAGCCCAGCCAAGAAGACAACAGTTGAGCTGAGTGCAGGCAGTATCTCAAACCACAGAATCAAGAGACGCTTAACTGATTTCTGCATTAAATCTTAAAACTGGGGAAAGTTTTCAATACAGCTATGCCTAAGGGTACAGTAACGGTCTCTTACACAGAAAACTAAAGACAGACACCATGCAAAAGTGGACTTCACAAAGACGTAAACTCAAGAAGATTAAATATATGAAGGAGAAACCATATGAGTATTCAGGGAAATGCAAAATAAAATCATTATTGTTTAGAGGTGAAAGATCACTGCCATAATTTTGTGACCCCAAATTCACATGTGGATGGTGTTAGAAATGGAGTCTTTGAGGGGTAATTAGGTCATGATGGTGGAGCCTTCAAAATGAAGTTTCAACAATATCATAGTCATATAAGATACTGGGGAGAGCTCTGTTGGCCCCTCCACCATGTAAAGATACACGGAGAAGCCTGTGAACTGGAGGAGGGCCCTCACCTGACCATGAATGCACCCTGACCTCAGACTTCCAGCCTCAGAAATGTGACAAACAAATTTTCATTGTTTCCAAGACACTCAATTTAGGGTGTTTTGTTAAGACAGTCCAAACAGCTTAAAATAATCACATAATGCAATTTCATCCATGAGAAAGAAGGTAATAAGGCATCATTTGTACAAGGTGACAGGATAAATTGCAGACATAATCACTGGAACTAAAATCTCTTTTTTCTGTCCAACTTTATTTTGTTGGGCTCCAAAATCACTACAGATGGTGACTGCAGTTAATAAAAATAATTGAAAAAAAAAAGAAAAGCTATGACAAACCTGCACAACATATTATAAAGCAGAGACATTACTTTACTGACAAAGGTTCATATAGTAAAGCTATGGTTTTTCCAGTAGCCATGTATGGATGTGAGACGTGGATCATAAAGAAAGCTGAGCGCCAAAGAACTGATGCTTTTGAACTGGGGTGTTGGAGAAGACTCCTGAGAGTTCCCTGGATTGCAAGGAGATCAAACCAGTCAATTGTAAAGGAAATCATTCCTGAATATTCATTGGAAGGACTGATGCTAAAGATGAAGCTCCAATACTTTGGCCATCTGATGTAAAGAACTGACTCATTTGAAAAGACCCTGATGCTGGGAAAGATGGAAGACAGGAGGAAAGGAGGATGACAGAGGATGAGATGATTGACATGAGTTTGAGCAAGCTCCAAGAGATGGTAATGGACAGGGAAGCCTGGCATGCTGAAATCCATAGGCTGTAAAGAGTCAGACATGACTGGGTGACTTAATTGAACAGAACTGAACCCTCTCCAGGCAGGCCACCTCTCCTGTTGCCACAGCAGGAGGAGAAAACCACCGGGAATACACACAAGGCAATCTTGCACAGGGAAGAACAGGTAATTCATCTTGACGCAAGGAAAGTCTTGAGAGACAAAGAATGACCCTCATGAAGAATATTCCATAGGAGCCCTCTGCCCAGAGCTCCACTCATCACCTGTATGTTCTCTTTGATTCGCTTCTTGTTGTAACTCTTGGCCAGAACCACAACCCCACGTTGTATCTGGTAACGAAGGGCAACCAGAGCTGGAGTTTGCTTGTGTTTTTTGGCAATGGCACAAAGAACCGAGTCCTCCAGGAGAACGGGGAGGTTCAAGTTCACCCTGGCAGAAAATTCAGAAATCCAGAGGAGTTGAGACTAAGTATGCAATTTGTGAGTAGTTTTCCCAAACAGATCAAGTAGGTCCACTTTATACCAGTGCTTTTCAAAGTGTACCACCATCATCAGTATCACCTGGGATCTTGTCAGATATAAAAATTCCATGGCTAGCAAGACAAACTGAATCATAATTTCAACTGCGTCACATCCCATTCTGTGTTTACAAAGCTTTGCAGGTTGTCTGGATGCATTAATGACCTGAGACCAGGATTGCTAAAGTCGTGAATTTTTTTTTTTTTAATTCTCAGGGGTTATTTTGCGTCTATAATCAAGGGCATGAACAGAGAACAGAAGGGAAAAACCAAGGATTTTTAAAATTTCAGTTTCCTAAGGTACTGATAAATATTGAATACTCTCAAAATCAGAGAAATCTATTCCATCATTACTCTTCTTTAGATATATACAAAAATGGTTCAAGTTTAGTTTTTTCTATCATAATAGACCTGAGAATTGCATATTATTATCCCAATTTTAGACACAAGGTAAATGAGACTTGGAATTTCTATTTTTAGAAATGTTTTATTAGTTAATGTCTATATAAATCATGACATAAGCTTGTGTTTCTGGTTTCAACTGGGGGATTATATATAGATTTTAATGCAGACATCTGTTAATGATGAGTCTACAAGCTAATACAGTGTAGGAAAATGACTGGATGATAGGAAGATAGAAGAAAATATTCCATCCGTCCCCTCTCTCCCCTTTGCTTATGAGAGTTATCTGAGTACTCTATTTTAAAATATCTCATTAAAAATTGAATTTCAGGGAAACTCCCAGTTGTCTTCAGTAGGATTCAATACCATTCTTCTCTTCGTTGAGATCCTAGAGCACCATAGGCAACAAGAACAATATCATGTGACTTGCAGAAATCCAACAGTTTGCTCTGATTGAGATAAGGGTGACATTCCACCTGTAGAATGTCAACAGAGAAGAGTGTCAGATTATTTGAAAAGGTAATATTAATATGACAGAGGTCGATTAAAATTTTAAGTGCCTAAATGAAAGATGGCAACATTAAATGTAAAATGGAAATATCAACATCTAGAGAGAAGTAGAGAAAAGTGTATTTATACAGTTAACTTTATGACAGACCATAGATGGGAGAACCAGTCGAAGTTGAGCAATAAGAAGTTGTACTCTATATTTGAGTAGAT
Source organism: Muntiacus reevesi (assembly GCF_963930625.1). NCBI lineage: Eukaryota > Metazoa > Chordata > Mammalia > Artiodactyla > Cervidae > Muntiacus > Muntiacus reevesi. Next base: position 42,412,275 of record NC_089250.1, on the reverse strand, counting down.
ATTCCCGGGTAAATGTTTTATCTTCTGTTAGCATCACCTCGAGCCTTTAACTTCACCCTCTAACCTGGATGACTTTCATCATCTCCAGCACATTTTTCTGTTCTGTGCTCCCTGTTGAGACTCATAAACGCTGAGACACCAAGACTAAGGAATTAGCCATCGGAACCCCGCACAAACCCTTACCACCCATCTCAGCTGATTGGTTACTTTATTAATTTACATCCCATTCAATGTTTTCATGGCTTCCTTGGTACACAAAGTTTATTCTAGGGCATTTTCCTATCCAATACTGTCATCCTTTAATCTCAGGAAAATGACACATCCTACCTCTAACTCTAGGTTCTACCCAAATTTGGCAGGATGCCCTCCCGACCTTTTCCATCCAGGTACATCAGATAGAGATACCATTTGTGATTCTATTCACACCATCCAGACAGCGACTCTACACTCTAGAACCCTCTGTCCCACAAAGGTTGGATGAACAGGAGGGGAGGACAGACAGACATCAAGCTCCAGTGCAAGAAAGAGGCTCTAAAGAGCAGGAGGGAGAGGAGTCGAGCTGCTCACTTGGTTGCAGACGGGCTTGTACTTGAGTCCCGGCTTGTTCAGGATCTTCTCCAGCTGCTTGTGGTTGAAGTTGGACACCCCAATAGACTTGGTCAACCCTGCATCCTTACACTTCTCCACGGCCTGGGAGGGAGGGTTGGTGAGCAGTCATTTGAAATGAGTGATAGATCAAGAATAAATATTCGAAAAAATCTGTAAAAAGTGTCTCATGTCAAGAATTTACATTGATTTTAAGAAAGGAAAAAGGGGGAGAAGGTCATGATACATGAAGATGAGTTACCAACTCCTCCTTAGAAAACTCTGGAGAAGACATATCACATGGAAGGAAAGAGATATCTATCTGCACTGTCCCATATTCTCCTCCTCTGTTCTTTTCTATGAACATTTCAGCAATGGTTTCCTCACCACAACCTCAGCATCCCAGCCCTTAGATTCATGAACTACTGAGTCTCATGGCCCACAGCCCGTTCTCATAGGTAGAAGAAATGAAGGAGTTTCCCCCTCTCCTGGTTCCTCCTCTGGCTCTCTCCTCCCTGGACTCACCTCCCACGTGTGACAGAGATCCACTGAGTCACTTATCAGTTTTCCATTTTCATCTTTTGGAACTAATTTCTCCCCTGGCTGGAACAGAGACAGATATATTGGAGATGTGACAAAATAATTTCTCCACATTTAGCCAGGCTGCCAGGCACTAAGAATTAAACCTCCATGAGGTAGATTTATAACTTTATACTTACTAATATTTGCAAAGTGACTTGTGTATGGAGTTGTAAGCAATGTCTTTAGGAGGGAGGCTTATTCTAATCCCTTACACTTATATATGTTGCAACATATATAATTTTTCTATATCCTAAAAGGGACTTCCGGTGACTTCTGTGATTTTTGTCTGTTCCCTGTACTTGGCTCTTTTGAAATGTCTCTGATCTGAGAATGGCAGTAAGTAACATGCCATAATTTCCAGAATAAAAATTGTAAACTAGACCTGGGCTAGATAATCAGATTTCCTTTACCCTTCTAGCATTAGATGCCCTAGGACAGGCATGTGAACCAGCAAGGCTCTCATTAGGTTGATATGGAATGTGAAACATTCAGACATGCTCTCAAATGTTTATGACCCTGAGCTTTGAAATGCCCCCAAGGTCATATTTGCCACCAATGGAAAATGTTCAGTAAAAATAAAGCAATCCCTTTATAAGGGATAGAAAAAAGAAACATTTCTGAGGAGTCCTGCAAATCCTCAAAACTCTCTGTGTCTGGGACTTGCCACCTACATACTCCACTAAGTTATTTTGCATTAGATGGCTTGAGTTGATTTATATAACTAGAAATCAAGATTTCTAAGTAAACCTATCTTAATGACCAAGTGCAGTCTACAAAGCTCATCATAAAGTTGAGGAAGACTGTAGACAATATCCCAACTCCTTATAAAGATATGAAGTTTAGAAGCACCCCGAGGGAACAGCACGAAATCTGCTCACCTTGAAAGGGTGAAAGACAAGATAAACTCATCATGTTCAATATGAGGCAGTGCTAGGTTCACCACAGCTGCACCAAATTCTTGGTTCATGAAACCCCCAGGGACTCAGGAGTCATAATCAAGACTGTGTGCAGAACTTGGCTATTTCTACTTCCTCAAGTTTTTCTGGCAGAGTCTTGGATTATTCACTCCTTTGTCTGGGGGGCATGTAACAGATTCAAAAAAGCTCAGTAAAAAGATGATCACAAATGACTATTTGGGGGATAGTCATTACTCTAGTGTAATCATCCCTTCAATCTACTAAGAAAAATCTTAATACAACCATCCATGCAAGTTGTCGCACATTCTAACGCAAGATTTAAAATTGATATGATCACATATATATCCAACCTTCAGAGCCAGTGGAAAATGAATAATATAGAGATCTACATAGTCCAGTTGAAGAGTTTTCAGTGATTTTTCCAAGGCTGGTCTGACCAACTCTGGTCGAAGGAAAGTGCACCAAAGCTGAAAATATAAAAGAATAGAAATGTTATTAAAAATACTTAAGGAAATTTTCTTTTGGTCTTACTGCACGGCTTGTGGGATATTACTTTCCTGACCCATGATGGAATGGGGGCCCATGGTAATAATATGCCAAGTCTTAAAGGCTGAACACCAAGGATTTCTAATACCTTAAGAATATACCAAGAAGCATAGTTCACCAATCAATTGTTCACCAAACAAATGATCCTATTATATAATAGTCACCTGGGCACAGTCACTAGCACACATGTTAAACAAACAGAATGCAGCACCTTTGAAGTGTAGAATATGTCTTCTCTCTTCACAGTACCATCTGCAATCTTGCTTTGAATGGCCTGGCCAACTTGTTCTTCATTTCGGTACACATGAGCACAGTCAATATGGCGGAACCCAACCTCTATAGCGAGTTTGGTGACTTCCAGAGCTTCACTCTTAGGAACCTACATAAGCAACAAAGGTAGAAGTTGAATAACCACATGATTAAGAGATTGCTAACACAAGCTTTGATCTTCCAAAGAATCAACTTTTCTTCATATATTTGATTAGTTCTCTATCTCTGGTTCTGAACCCATGACGGTTTCCCTGAACATTTCTGGTCAGTTTTTAAATAGATATACAGTAACCCTTATAGCCCAAATGATCCGTGGTGGATCACAGGCATCTGAGGACCCCAAGACAACCTCCAGGTTCGGTAGACCCAAAGGACTCAGCATAAAGTTGTGGTCATGAATATGATTTATACTATAAGATACTTGAAGAAAAATAAAAAAGGTATAAGGTATATGGTAAAGACATTAAACTACAGGAGATAGTGAGAGACATTGAGCCTGGCCTGTTGCAATCCATAGAATCACAAAGAATCAGACATGACTTAGTGACTGAACAACAACAGTAACAAAAAGCATCAAGAAGCAAGGTGAAAGCTTCCAAGACCACTGTCTCCAGTGAAGCTACATGGAATACACCAAATAAAAACTGTATCTATTCAAAGTGTACAAAGTGATGCTGTCATATAAGGATTCATTGCTGATGATCATCAAAATCAAGCTAGTTAGCAGATCCCTCATTTCACTTACCTTATTTTAGGGGTTTGTAAGAAAACTTAACATGTAGTCTCTACAAAATCTCAGTGTATCACCCATTATTTTTAACTCTAGTTCATGGTGCTGTGCATCAGGTCACAAACTTATTCATATTATTACTGAAGGTCTAGACTGTTGACAAACATCTTTCCATTTCTCACAGATTTGTCTCCAGTTTCTGGTCTTCATTTCTCTACTCTCTGTTTCTATATGTTCCACTATTTTAGATTCCACCTACAAAGAGACTTCCTTGGTGGCTCAGATGTTAAAGTGTCTGCCTACAATGAGGGTGACCTGGGTTTGATCCCTGTGTCAAGAAGATCTCCTAGAGAAGGAAATGGCAACCCACTCCAGATGTTCTTGCCTGGAAAATCCCAAGGACAGAGGAGCCTGGTAGCCTACAATCCATGGGGTCGCAAAGAGTTGGATACGATTCAGCAACTTCACTTTCACTTTTCACAAAGACATCATGTAGTATTGTCTCTTATTTCTGGCTTACTTCACTTAGCTAAAGTTCTCCCAGTTCACCTGTGTGATTTCAAATGCCAGTATTAACTATGTTTTAAATGCTGAATAATATTCCATTTCTTTTTCATGTGTCAGAATCTTTTCTATTTCAAGGAGATAGATAATTGCTGTAATCACCCTCTGTTGGATGCAGTCCTGGTCTTTCTTAAACACTTGAGCATTCAGGGATGTAATAACAATGGACCGGTGAGCTTCAGTACTAGCCTGGACACTTTACTCCCCGCACCCTACTTTGCACTACAAAGTCCTGTCTTCTCTTTCCAAAATGCCTCTGAATATTTCCTTCCATTCTCCAAATGATAAAAGTGAGATGAAAGCTTCAGGATCAGACCTTGTCACAACTACATTCTCTAGAGACAAGATGGACAGCAAACTTTCTGGCTTCAGGTCTAGAGACTTGTCTGCTAGTCCCTTTTCTGTCCAAGCACTGAAATCTACACTTTAATAAAAAGACATTAAAACACCCAAGGATATATTACACAACCATGCCTGTAAGATGGTAGCTTATCCCCTCAAATGACACTATATTTTCCATTAGAAGAAGTTTCCAAGCAGCAACCGAAGTACAAGGCAAAACACAGCTGGAATGTCTTGCCTGACACCTACCAAGCACCCCACGGTAGAAAAGCAATTCTCTCCAATTAGTTCCTATTCACCTCACCCTTAGGACCTTCCCCCTCAAATACTTCTCTGGGTCACATCTTTTTTCAGAGGTAAGAGTTCTGGAGCTAATAAAATACACAGAGAAACCCAGTCACTGCAATCGCCCTCAAAGCAAAGAGTTGACAGTCAGTGATCTTGACAGTCGAGTCTCACCTCTTCTGCCAAGCTGGGAAAGAGATAGAAACTGGAAGGGAACCCAAACTAATCTGCAGGTGAGCGAGCCTCAGACCCTGATGCAGAAAGAAGACTGGATGCTCTCTCCCCTTTCACAGGGCATCATTCTAGCCTGGTTCATTTCTAGAGGAGTTAACCAGGATCTCATTGCTTGACAAACCAAGTCCCTTCCACTCATGTTACATCCACTAGTATTTATATCTCAACCCCATACCAGTACTGATACCTCTGGAGGTGCAGCGGTGCCAAATCCCAGGATAGGAATGAAGTGGCCATCATTAAGCTTCACTCTCTGGCCTTTGGGATTCATTGCCTGTTTCACCTCTGAATAAGCAGACTGATCTTTACTTCTGCCTTCACAGGTTATAAATAACAGGAAGTTAACACCCCATCTGACTGTCCAATATAAGCAGATACATTGGAGGAGGAGAGGATTAAAACAGCGCAACTATGTAGAATAAGAAGAGGAATGAAGCCAGTTACATTGGTAGTTTGTTTGTTTGTTTTTATCAGAATAACTTCACTTATATAATGATGAAATGTGCCAAACAATTATTGACCAAATGTTACACAGAAACCTCCACACACCAGTCATTTCACTTTTCTAATTATGAAGCCCACTTTTGATCAAACATCAATTGAAACAACTATTTCAGAGTACAAGAAGGCACACTAATCACACAATTAAAAAGTATTGATTATTAAGCATTTTCCAAAATGTAATCTCTTAATAGAGAATCAAAATATAAAACAAACAAAATTTGCCTTTTTAAATTTTCCAGCAGCAAAATTATTTTGCTTTACACACCTGTGGTGGTAGAGGCATAGTCAGTAAGTCATGTCCAACTCTTTTACAACCCCATGGACTGTACTCCGCCAGGCTCCACAGTTCATGGAATTATCAGGTTAGAATACTGGAGTCGGTTGCCATTTCCTACGCCACAGTAACTTCCTGATCCAGGGATCAAACCCAAGTTTCTTGTGTCACTTAAATTGGCAAGTGAATTCTTACCATTGGGCCACCTGAGAAGCACTTACAGACCTGACTAGGGTGAAATTCTGAAAAGGATACCAAAACCAGACATGTTGGCAAAGTGTTTATTGGTGGTAATCATTAACAGTTTGTGGATACCATGTGTAGGTTCAAACAGATGCTTGAGTGTTTAGACCTTGTACTAAGCTATGTAACTTTTTAGAGCACTCTTATAATGTAACCAATACATATTTTACAGTTTGTTATCATGCTAAATATTATGCCTAAAGGAAAAACCTATAAGCAACTGAAATTGCAACAAATTTGGGAAGAGTGAGGGAAATCATGATGCCCTGGTACAATGGGATATGGTGAAGAAAAATTCAATTTCACATATATAGTGATGTCAGCAAAATAGTGAGCTTAGAGGAGTAGGAAGTATGGAAAGAGAAAGCAGCTGAAAAATGTAGGAGTTATGGGAAACATTCAAAAAAACATCTACAGCAACAAAGTGAACACGCAACTAGGGAAGATCCAAAAGACTGGAAGGACATTTCCATATGTTTTTATTCAGATCACCTCTCCCCTGACTTGAGCAGAGCCATCTTGATCTGTAAAGGGCGGCAGTTCAGCACCCTGCTGCTTCTCTCAAAGCAAACTCATCGCAGAAGTCCTTATGTGCAATATTCTCCCCTACTTGGAGCTTGCCTGGAAACTGTCGTCCATTTCACTTAACTCTGAGCTTGAACTGAAGAGCAGCTGGAGTGGCTCATTACACCTGCAGTGGGACTAGATATATATGGGACCAGAGTCAGGGAGTAAGGGTAGAGACACACACAAGACCATGTAAAATCCTGATAGAATTGGGTGTGGATTTGGGGGATAGTAAGGCATCCAACAAAGGTCTGTCTATTCAAGGCTAAGGTTTTTCCGGTGGTCATGTATGGATGTGAGAGTTGGACTGTGAAGAAAGCTGAGCACCGAAAAATTGATGTTTCAAAACTGTGATGTTGGAAAAGACTCTTGAGAGTCCCTTGGTCTGCAAGGAGATCCAACTAGTCTATCCTAAAGGAGATCAGTCCTGGGTGTTCATTGGAAGGACTGATGCTGAAGCTGAAACTCCAATCAATACTTTGGCCACCTCGTGCAAAGAGTTGACTCATTGGAAAAGACCCTGATGCTGGGAGGGATTGGGGGCAGGAGGAGAAGGGGGCGACAGAAGATGAGATGGCTGAATGACATCATCAACTCCATTGACATGAGTTTGAGTAAACTCCGAGAGTTGGTGATGGACAAGGAGGCCTGGTGTGCTGCAATTCATGGGGTTGCAAACAGTCAGGCACAACTGAGTGAATGAACTGAACCGAAGGCATTCAAAACTAATCATAAATACCCCAGAATCAGAAAGCCACTCATGAGCCAAGTAAGTTGTTGACTCAGAAATGACCTAAGTTTCCCTTAGTTTCCTGTTGGGCTGAACCCAGGACCAGGCCATGCCACGTCAGCTAGTGAAGGACAATCAGGATGTGGTACAAATCTGTGAATAGTGTGTGTGCTGTACTTGTCCAAGTAACCAGTCATGAATGCACAGAAGGAGAGAGAGAAAAAGCATACAATAAAGAAAGATGAAACAACAAAGCTAAAAAAAGAGACAGAGAGGAAAAAAGAGAGAAAAACATGAGCCATGAAACTGTTTTTGTTACTGTTTAGTCACTAAGTCAAGATACCTCTACTGTGACCCAATGGACCCCACAGGTTTCTCTGTGCATGGTAGTCTCTAGGCAAGAATACCAGAGTCAACTGCCATTTCCTTTTCCAGTGGATCTTCCTAGATCAGGGATGCAACCCATATCTCCTGCACTGTCAGGCAGATTCTTTACAACTGCCCAACCTGGGAAGCCTGATCCATGAGAGGAAGAAAAAAAATCGGCACCAACTCTTCCTGACCAATCACAGGAGCCACACTTAGTGCACAGTGAGTGTCACACACTGTCCTGGGGAGGAGCTCGAGGTGGGCAAGAGGATGCTGAGCTCAGCTCCCCCAGAAGCACATTAGGGGGTCCCATCTCCTGAAAACACATGACACAAGTAGGAAGCCTCCTCCACACCAAGGCTGTAGAGAACCATCCCCATGGAGCTGGATGGGAAGGGAAGAGAAGCCGTCATATGAGGACTGAGCCCACAGGAGGGTCCTAGATAAGGAGGATGGGCAGGGGCTCAGAGGTCCTCCCTGGAGAGACCTGTACACACCACACACTGGGCACTGCAGCCCTGGAACGACCCCAGGAGGTCGTAGTCCCACAGCTTCTGTGAACTCAGGTGGACCCGCCGGAGGCCCGGGAACTTGACTCCTCTCCTGAGACACGCACCCACTCCTGCTCCTGGAATAGGCTGAGGAGGCAGACGGATGTTGTCAAGGAGTCGGCTGGTTTACTGAGCAGCCCATGTGCCCCCTGCCCCATAGATGCCCCTTCAGTGCCTCTGGATCCAGTTTACTACCCCCAGGGTGAGGGCCACCCACGCTGGGCAGAGTGGGCAGTATGGGGTACAGAGCCAGCTCAGAACAGAAGGATGTCTGGACAAGTCAGGGTGGCCATCAGCTATCAGCGAGTGGCCCGAGGAGCAGTGTTCTGGAAATACCCTTCTCCATTTCCCTCACAGTAAAGTCCTTTAAAAGCCTATGTGACAAGGACCCCCTGCCCCACCAGCTGTCTGACTTGTCTTCAGCTCCTGTCTCCCCACCTCGCTAAACTCCACCCACATCAGCCAACTTGCTGGCCCTTAAATGTTGCATGAACACTCTTCCTTCCTGGCAAAAGCATTTTCTGTTCCAGAGAAATGCAGGAACCACTGTCTCTATCTTCAAGGCTGTTTTGTAGAAAAGAAAATTTGTGTGGGATGAAGGGTAGTTGGTGTCTCTGCCTAATAGATGTACAGAAACACAAGATGTTATGCAGAACTATCTCAACAGACACATACCCATTTCCAACAGCTAAATTCTCCTGCTACCATTCATAGTCTCATTCTCCACGAGACTAACAACTCAAGAATTTATTTCACTTATTGACATTTCTTGATGAAACAATGTCTTTCTAAAGAATGTTCAATAAAGTTTTGCTGAATGACCAATGAATGAACTCAAAATATGTAAGGATTCATCAAAATGCTAAGCACGGGCAGACAATTAAGAAATTACATAAATGAGTAAAATGTACTGCATTACAGGAAGCAAAATAGAACACCAATTTTTTAAAATCATTCTTTTAGCTTACCAAGATACTTATGCTGTTTCAAAAGAAGTATACACCTGTGGATTGAGGTTTAATTGTCTTTGAAGGTAAACAAATGCACATATTTGTCTAGGAAAATCACAAGGTAAATATACCAAAGGTAAGTATTTTAAATGGGTAAACACAACTAACATTTATTTTCTATCTGTCCCTTCTATTTTCTATAATTTGGAGGTATTATTTTAATGATCAGAAGCAAGAGTTCTTACTTGAAGCCTTTATTATTTCATAAACATTTTATCTTTTAAAAAGGAAAGGCAAGCTTTCAAAAGTTCAGACACTTAATTTAAGTACCTCCACCAAGTACAAAAGTCTTCACCACCCTAGACGCAAGAAATTCTCGAAGAATCTCAGTGAGAGTTGAGAGTCAATATTCTTCAAAGAATGGATACTCAGGGTGACCAACATCACTGAAAGAGAAGGAGGAAGATTCATTTATTAAATCAGTCATGTTGTCATAGAGCATTATTCTATGATGCGGTCAGGATGGGCTAAAACTCTCAATCTACAAACACATCCCTCCTTCTCCCCTGACAAGCACACACGCAGGTGTCTGCTCCATGTGCACACTGCACCTGCACGTCCAATCCCAACATTCACATGTAATATTCACTTCACAATGACAGGTAGTTTGACTCAGGTTACAATTTATATGAGACCATAAGACATGGCAGTAACTGTAGCGACACAGTTGAAACTTCTGCCCCTAGATGATGAAAAGGTGCACAGTGAACAAATTAACTGCCCTTTTTCATACATCCATGAATAAGCAAATGAGTGCTCCAAAAATGCAGAGTGCCTGGAACCTGTCATCTCTTGAAGAGCTACTACAAGAATCTGAATAATCGTACAGCTCAAAGTGGGATTATTCCTTTCTTAATTTATAATGTATTAAAACACTTATTACTCAGCAGTTAGTATTACTGCTGTTTTCCTTTTTTTCCATGTTTTTATTTTTCTTTCTGAATTTGTCCTTTTCAACTCATTAAAAAGTGCACGAGCAATTCCAAGTGCCAGGAGCTGTGCTGTTGACCCGAGTCCACAAAGATGAGTAAGTCTAGGCATTCACAGCCTAATGAAGAAGAACATAGACTTATACTTAAGAGCCCCTAAGTACAGAAAAATAACCTTCCAACTTTTCTTTAATCATGACTTTTCTCAGAAGCATTATACTGCTTTACAAGCAATAGGGACAGTTTTGAGATCCTTCATTAGACATAAAATCTTCATTTTGCCAATAGTTTGTATCCCCTTCTCTCTAAACTCCCTTCCAACTTCTCCCTGTTTGATCAGTCATCTGTCTCTTCAGTCTTGACATCCTCCTGCAGTAATTAGGCAGCTGGAATCCCATGCTAGTGACTAAGTTAAAGTACAGGAGGTAGGGACTTCGCAGTGGATGGATCACTGAAGAACAAATACAACATAGGTGTGAGTCTTTACTCAAGAAAGCAGAAGACCCAGGTGATCTTACCTGGGTGTGTCCTGCTAAGGACACACCAGTCACTCACTGGAGGTTCAGTTAAGCTCATGATCTACTGGCAATTCAGCTTTGTGAGATAACAAGGATGAGGATGTGGAAGTTATAACAGGGGGGGGGGGAAGGCCAATTAAGAGACCAATTTGAAAGAAATGGATGATGTTTTGGAGGAAAATGCAAAATCCACCAGACACTTAGGGGACAGGGTGGAAGCAGGCCCCCTGCGACTTCATCGCACAGATACACATTGGATTTCATGGGACCATTCTTCATAAAAAATATCAACAATACATTTTATAATTTTGTTAGGCATAATATGGATGCCTTCTTCCCAGGTGGCTCAGTGGTTAAGGGTCCACCTACCAAGCAGGAGACCTGAGTTCGATCCCTAAGGTTGCAAAAATCTGTTGGAGAAGGAAATGGCAATCCACTCCAGTATTATTGCCTGGGAAATCCCAAGAACAGAGGAGCCTGTTGATCTATAGAGCATGGGAGGGTAGAGAGTCATACAGGACTTAGAGATTAAACAAAAACAACAAAACATGAATGTAATGCATGATGGATTCATTACTATATATTTATTATAAATATAATTATTTTTCCCTGATGTAAAAAGAATTAAAGATGAAATAAGTTCACAAGTCCCTGAAAGAATACTGGGCTGCAGATACTATGCCATCTGTTTCCTGAGTCTCTCAGCCCTGAAAGGAAGCACAACAGGCATAGGGATCAGGGGCACAAAGTAGTGAATTCACTATGATGTGATCTCAGGATTTTATTGATGTGCTGTTCTGAGCTCCAATCACATTTCTGTTGGTCAGAGATGAACCCCTAGAGGAAACCTCTGGTGTGAGGTCTGCAGGAAGGCCCTGGTTTACTCCTACGCTGAAAATCAGGACTGTCTTCCAAGAATTAAGCTTTAAAAAGCTTAGTTCCCCTACTGAACCGCCTGCTACAGAAAGTAACATATGTGTGAAACATCTGCAAATCTCTTACAGTAGAAATTCATAGTATCTTCTATTTCCGTTGAGGCCATCAGTTGCTTTCATGTCCTCTGGACTCAGTTCAAAGTCAAACACCTGGAAGAAAGGAAAGAATCATGCTAACTCCCCCAAGAACTGGCCTCCCCCTGGGGACTAGAGGACTTTCCCACTGGATGGAGATAAGAAGAGGGGACAGGGAAGCCGTGTCTGTCCTCAGCTTCCAGGTGAAGAAGCCTGGGAGCCTCTGCTGTGTTCTCACCTCTCCTTCCCACACCTTCTCCTTCTCTGTCCATCTCACAAATGTTACAGTGCATCAGTCCCTTATCTTTCTAAGTGAATCACTTGAGACAGAAAACAAACAAATTAAAATCTTCTTTTACCAAGCATGGTTGTTGGACATTTCTGACTCGATACTGAACCTGAGCTAGCATTAGTCTGATTAACTCTCCCAACATACCCTAAGAGTAACAGCATTCAGCTAAAACAGTGTCAGAAGGAGGCTCCTCCATGAAAGCCTATTCAAAAATCTGATATCAAACTTACTCATTACTTATAACTGAATCTAAAAAATTTTTTGTAAATGCCTTTGTGGAGAAAGTTATGAAGTATTTAAGACCTTAGAGAACACCTAAATAATTAAAAATTCATATCATAATTTTGAAACGGAAAGCTCAGTTTTATCAAGAAATTCAGTTTCTCCAAAGTGATGTAGTGTTTCAGTGCAACATGAACCAAAGACTTAAGTACGTATTATTTTGTGAAATTCAGTAAAGTAATACTAAGTTTGAAATAAGAAATAGCTAGTCCAGAGCAGTCAAGATGGCCTTAAAGAAGAGGAATATACCATTCTGAAAAACAAGACTTATTTTATACTTTTGTAACAGAGTACACAAAACTGAGTAGTTAAATATAAGGGATAGGCCAGAAATGTATTTATGAACATTTGATATATGACAAAGTTGGCAGTGAAAATCTGTGGAAAATGTGGACAATTAAATTTCCATTTAAATTTTATATATATATATATATATATATATGTCATCATTTTACATCATATTAGAAAATCAGTTCCAGATGTATTTCAGAGCTAAATTTGAATGCAAACACAAAAACAACTTTTCATGGGACTATGTAGTTGACACTTGACTTGGCCTGACTTGCACTGGGCAGTGAAATTTGCCAAAAGAAATGGTGAGTTAGTTCTGAGTCTAGACATGAAGAGGATTTTTCCCTACTCCCTAGCTTGGGATCGTAATTAGGAAATTAAAAGATGCTTGCTCCTTGGAAGAAAAGCTATGACAAACCTAGACAGCTTCTTAAAAAGCAGAGACATCACTTTTCTGACACAGGTCTGTCTAGTCAAAGCTATGGTTTTTCCTCTAGTCATGTGTGAATGCTATAGTTGGACTATAAGGAAAGCTGAGCACCAAAGAATTGATGCTTTTGAACTGTGGCATTGGAGAAGACTCTTGAGAGTCCCTTGAACTGTAAGGAGATCAAACCAGTCAATCATAAAGGAAATCATTCCTGAATATTCATTTGAAGGACTGATGCTGAAACTGAAATTTCAATACTTTGGCCACCTTTTGCGAAGTACTGACTCATTGGAAAAGACCCTGATGCTAAGAAAGATTGAAGGCAGGAGGAGAAGGGGATGACAGAGGATGACTTGGTTGAGTGGCATCACTGACTTGACGGACATGAATTTGAGTAAACTCCAGGAGTTGGTGATGGATAGGGAAGTCTGGCATGCTGCAGTCCATGCACTTGCAGAGTCAGACCCAGCTGAATTACTAAACTGACTGACTGGCTTGGGATCATAGGGCTGTGCTGAGATAGTTGTCACAGTACAGCCAAATATATATGAAAAATATACTAAGAAGTGTGCAGGCTCCTCTAACAAGAGTCACATCCACCTGGTAAACCTCTGAACTGCAAATGCACAAATGTACCAAGCCTAGAGGACAAAAGCTTAGCTGAGTTTCAGCTGATTCTCAAACCACAGAATCAATAGATGCAGAAATTATCTCTGAGTTAAATCCTGAAACTGGAAAGATATTCCTGTACAGCTATTGTAAGGGTACAAATAATGGTCTCCTACACAGAAGTCAAAACACAGACAGCTTAGCAAAAATAAGCACAGTCTAGACCAGGAAATTTGCAACAGCAGAAACTCAAAGAGATTAAATGTGTGAAGTGAAACCTTATAGGATTCATGGATATACAAAATAAATCGACAATTACTAGAGCTAATCAATGAATATAGTAAAGTTGCAGGATATGAAATTAACACACAGAAATCCCTTGCATTCCTATACACTAACAATGAGAAAACAGAAAGAGACATTAAGAAAGCAATTCTATTCACGATTGCAAAGAAAAGAATAAAATACTTAGAAACAAATATACCTATAGAAACAAAAGACCTATATATAGAAAACTATAAAACACTGATGAAAGAAGTCAAAGAGGACACAAACAGATGGAGAAACATACCGTGTTCATGGATTGGAAGAATCAATATTGTCAAAATGGCTATTCTACCCAAAGCAATCTATAGATTCAATGCACTCCCTATCAGATACCAACGGTATTTTTCACAGAACTAGAACAAATAATTTCACAATTTGTATGGAAATACAAAAAACCTCGAAGAGCCAAAGTAATCTTGAGAAAGAAGAATGGAACTGGAGGAATCAACCTGCCTGACTTCAGACACTACTACAAAGCCACAGTCATCAAGACAGTATGGTACTGGCACAAAGACAGAAATATAGATCAATGGAACAGAATAGAAAGCCCAGAGATAAATCCACGAACCTATGGACACCTTATCTTTGACAAAGGAGGCAAGGATATACAATGGAAAAAAGACAATCTCTTCAACAAGTGGTGCTGGGAAAACTGGTCAACCACTTGTAAAAGAATGAAACTAGAACATTTTCTAACACCATACACAAAAATAAACTCAAAATGGATTAAAGATCTAAATGTAAGACCAGAAACTATAAAACTCCTAGAGGAGAACATAGGCAAAACACTCTCTGACATAAATCTCAGCAAGATCCTCTATGACCCACCTCCCAGAATATTGGAAATAAAAGCAAAAATAAACAAATGGGACCTAATGAAACTTAAAAGATTTTGCACAACAAAGGAAACTATAAGTAAGGTGAAAAGACAGCCCTCAGATTGGGAGAAAATAATAGCAAATGAAGAAACAGACAAAGGATTAATCTCAAAATATACAAGCAACTCCTGAAGCTCAATTCCAGAAAAATAAATGACCCAATCAAAAAATGGGCCAAAGAACTAAACAGACATTTCTCCAAAGAAGACATACAGATGGCTAGCAAACACATGAAAAGATGCTCAACATCACTCATTATCAGAGAAATGCAAATCAAAACCACAATGAGGTACCATTACACGCCAGTCAGGATGGCTGCTATCCAAAAGTCTACAAGCAATAAATGCTGGAGAGGGTGTGGAGAAAAGGGAACCCTCTTACACTGTTGGTGGGAATGCAAACTAGTACAGCCACTGTGGAAAACAGTGTGGAGATTTCTTAAAAAACTGGAAATAGAACTACCATATGACCCAGCAATACCACTTCTGGGCATACACACTGAGGAATCCAGATCTGAAAGAGACACGTGCCCCCCAACGTTCATCGCAGTACTGTTTATAATAGCCAGGACATGGAAGCAACCTAGATGCCCATCAGCAGATGAACGGATAAGGAAGTTGTGGTACATATACACCATGGAATATTGCTCAGCCATTAAAAAGAATTCATTTGAATCAGTTCTAATGAGATGGATGAAACTGGAGCCCATTATACAGAGTGAAGTAAGCCAGAAAGATAAAGAACATACAGTATACTAACACATATATACGGAATTTAGAAAGATGGTAACGATGGCCCTATATGCAGAGCAGAAGAAGAGACGCAGAAGTACAGAACAGACTTTTGAACTCTGTGGGAGAAGGTGAGGGTGGGATGTTTTGAAAGAACAGCATGTATATTATCTGTGGTGAAACAGACCACCAGCCCAGGTGGGAGGCATGAGTCAAGTGCTCGGGCCTGGTGGGCTGGGAAGACCCAGAGGAATCGGATGGAGAGGGAGGTGGGATGGGGGACCGGGATGGGGAATACGTGTAACTCTACGGCTGATTCATATCAATATATGACAAAACCCACTGAAAAATAAAAAAATTTAAAAAATTAAAAATATATATAGTTAATTTTATGTTGGAAATAAATGGGAGAACCAGTCCAAAACTGAGTAATCAAAATATGGGCTCTACATCTGAGTAAAAGTTTCAGAGTAAATATTTTAACTACTCTTAGAATTACCACGAGCCTTTAACTTCACCCTCTAACCTGGATGGTTTTTATCATCCCCAGCACATTTTTTTTTTTGTACTGTGCTCCCTGTTGAAGGTCCATAAAGGATGAGACCACCAAGACTAAGGCTTTAGCCATCAAAACTCCACACAAAATCTTAAGGCAGTCTTACATGATTTGCCTTTTTTATTTACTTCCAATTCCATCTTGTCTTGGTTTTCCTTCCTATACACGGTTTGCTACAATGCACTTTCCAGTCCAATTTCTGGTCATGCCTTCATCTCAGAAAAATGCCTCTGGGTTCTACCCATAATTTACCTGGAAGCTTTCCCCACCTTTTCCACCCAAATTTATCAGACAGGGATACCATTCTGGTTCTATTCACACCGTCCAGACAGAGACTCTGTGCTCTAGAATCTTCTGTCCACAAAGGTCAGATGAACAGGAGGGGAGGAAAGACAGACATTAGGCTCCAGTGCAAAAAGGAGGTTCTGAAGAGCAGGAGGGAGAGGAGCCAAGCAGCTCACCTGGTTGCAGACAGACTTGTACTTGAGCCCCGGCTTGTTCAAGATCTTCTTCAGCTGTTTGTGGTTGAAGTTGGACACCCCAATGGATTTGGCAAACCCTGCATCCTTGCATTTCTCCAGGGCCTGGGAGGGAGGGGTGGTGAACAATTACATGGAGTGATAGAGCAAGAATAAATGCTGAAAACATCAGTAATCACCATCATCCATCAAGAATTAGCATTGATTATCAAGAAGAAAAAAGGGGAAAAAGTCATGACATAAGAAGAATTACTGTCTCCTCCTTAGAAAAACCCTAGAGAAGACATATCACATGGAAGGAAATAGATGCCTGTCTGCACTGTCCCATATTCTTCTCCTTCATTCCACTCTGTGAACATTTCAGCAATGATTTCCTTCCCACAACTTCAACATAACAACCCTTAAATTCTTGAACTGCTGAGTCTGATGGTTCACAGCCCATTCTCACGGTTGAAGAAATGAAGGAGGTTCCCCCTCACCTGGCTCCTCCCCTGACTCTCTCCTCCCTGGACTCACCTGCACATAAGACAGAGATCCACTGAGTCAAATATCAGTTTTCCATTTTCACCTTTTGGAAAAAAAGATGAAATCCTTCCCTGGCTGGAACAGAAGCAGGTATTTTAGAAATGTCACAAAATAATTTCCCAACATTTATCCAGGCTGACAGGCATCAGGAATTAAACATCCATGAGACAGGTTTACAACTTTCTAGATACTAATATCTGCAAAGTGATTTGCTTATTGCGTTGTAAGCAATGTCTTTAGGAGGGAGGCTTAGTCTAATATCTTATACTTAATATATATTGTAATAAATACACTTTTTCTAGGTCCTAAAAGTGACTCACAGTGATTTCTGTGAACTGTGTCTGTTCCTTGTACTTCTCTATTTTTCAATGTATCTCTTTAGAAAGAACTGGTAGTAAGTTACATGGGCTTTATTTCCAGCGTAAATATTGCAATCACTTCCTTTTCCCTCTGAGGATCAGATGCCCAAGGGCAGAAATATGAACCAGTGGGGCTCAATTTAGGTGGATATGCAATGTGGAAGATCCAGACAAGCTCTCAAATTTGTGACCAAGAGCCTTGAGCTGCCCTGAAGCCATATTTGCCACCAATGGAAAATGTTCAGTAAACATAAGGCATACCACGAGTAAAGTCATAAGGGACAGAAATTAGGAGACATTTCTGAAGAGTACGCAAATCCTAAAATCTGTCTGTGACTGAGACTTGCCATCTACATAGTCCACTAAGAGATTTTACATCAGATGACTTGAGTTGATTTCTAGAACTTGAAATCAAGAATTCTAAGTAAACTGTTCTTATTGGCTAAGTGCAATCTACAAATGTCATACTGAAGACAAGCGAGAGTGTAGGCAAGGTCTTCCAAGTCCCTATAAAGGTATGAGGTTTATAAACATTCATGTCAATGTATGACAAAACTCACTGCAATGTTGTGAAGTAATTAGCCTACAACTAATAAAAATAAATGAAAAAAAAAAAAAAAGGTATGAGGTTTAGACACACCCAGAGGGAGCACCACCAAATCTGCTCAACTTAAAAGGATAAAAGACAAGATAAACTCATCATGTTCAATGTAAGGCAGTGTCATGCTCACCACAGCTGCACCAAACTCTTGGTTCATGAAATCCCCAGAGATTCAGGAGTCATAACCAGGACTGTGTGCAGAACTGCCTTATTTCTCAAGCTTTTCAGGCAGAAAAACTCAGATTATTTAACACCTTCCCCTGGGAGTCTTGTAAGGGATTCAAAGAAACTCAGTAAAAAGATGATCACAAACGGCTATTTGGGGAATTCTACCCTAGTGTAATCATCCCTTCAACCTACTAAGAAAAATCTTTATTCAAACATCCATGCAAGTTGATGCACACTCTAAAACAAGATATAAAGTTTATGTGATCACACAAAGTTCTAACCTTCAGAGCCACTGGAATATGAATAATATAGAGATCAACATAGTCAAGTTGAAGAGTTTTCAGTGATTTTTCCAAGGATTGTTGCACCAACTCTGGTCGAAGGGAAGTTAACCAAAGCTGCAGAGGTTAAAGAGTGGAAGTTGTATTAATAACACTTTAGGTAACTTTTTTCCTTACCACTTGGCTTGTGAGATATTACTTCCTTGACCAAGGATAGATCTTGGCTCATGGCATTAAAGCACCAAGTCTTAATCACTGAACCACCAGGGAACTCTAATGCTTTAGGGATGTATGTAAGAATAGTTCACCAAACAAACCTTCACCAAACAATGATTCTATTATATAATTGTCACCTTGGCAAAATCACTTGCACACATGTGCACACACTCAATACACAGCACCTTTGAGGCATAGAATATGTCTTCTCTCTTCACAGTGCCATCTGCAATCTTGCTTCGAATGGCCTGGCCAACTTGCTCTTCATTTTGGTACACATGAGCACAGTCGATATGGCGGAACCCAACCTCTATAGCGAATTTGGTGATTTCCAGATCTTCCCTCTTAGCAGCCTATATAAGCAACAAGGTAAAAGTTGAATATCTACATGACCAAGAGATTGCTAAGGCGCAAGAAGATCTTCCTAAGAATCAACATTTCTTTGTCCTTTTGGTTCATTCTGCAAGTGTTATGATGAACTCATGGCAGTTTCTCTGAATGTTCCTGGCCAGTGATTAAATGAGCACCAAGGAACCCTTCAATTCCAGATGACCAGTGGTTAATCACAGGCCTCAGAGGACCCCAATACAACCTCCAGGTTCAGTGATTTGCTGGAAGACCCAAAGGACTCAGCATTAAGTTGTAGTCATGGATAAGATTTGTACTGTGAGATGTTTGAAACAAAATCAACAAAGGTGTTAAATGCCTGGTAAAAGCATCAAGAACCATGTTAAAGCTTCTAAGACTTGTTTCCCAGTGAAGTCACACAGAATACACCAAATACAAAGCATATATATTGAATAAAGTGATGTTTTCATGAGATTATACATTGCTAATGATTACCACAATCAACATAGGTAACAGATCCATCACCTCACACACTTAAATTTAGGTTGTGTTTCTAAGAAAGTTTAAGGTCTAGTCTCTAGAAAATCTCAAGGTATAGCCCATTGTCTTTAACCATAGTCACTATGATACACATCAGGTGTTCAGATTTATTCATCTTAGGACTGAAAGTCTGTACCCTTGACCAAGATCTGTTCATTTTTCTGAGACTTGTCCCCAGTTTCTGGTCACCCTACTCTTTCTTCTATAAGTTCCACTGTTTTAGATTCCAGCTATAAGGAGATCATACTGTAATTGTC
Organism: Muntiacus reevesi; assembly: GCF_963930625.1. Classification (NCBI taxonomy): domain Eukaryota; kingdom Metazoa; phylum Chordata; class Mammalia; order Artiodactyla; family Cervidae; genus Muntiacus; species Muntiacus reevesi. Next base: position 42,392,345 of record NC_089250.1, on the reverse strand, counting down.
TTTCTGTTTATGGCTTATTACACTTAGCTTAATGTTCTCACAGTTCATCTGTGTGGTTGAAAAAGACAGGATTAATTTTGTTTTTAATATTGAATAATATTCCCTTTCTTTTTATGTGATTCAGACTCGTTCCTGTTTCAAGGAGGTAGATAGTTGGCATAGCTTCTCTCTGTTAGGGTTAGTCCTGGATTTTCTAAATGCTTGGGTATTTGCATGTATATCAAGGAATGAACCCAGTGAACTTCAGTAACAACCTGGACTCTTCCCTCCTCTCACCCCAATTTGTACTACAAAGTACTGGATTCTCTTTCCAAAATGTTTCTAATTCTTTCCATTGGTTTTATAGATGAAAAATATGAGGCTCAAAGTTTAAGGACCAGTCCATTATCACAACTACATACTATAAACACAAGATGGATAGCAAATTTTCTGGTTTACAGCAAAGAGACTTGTCCACTAGCTCCTCTTATACCCGAGTGGTAAAAACAATACTTAAATAAAAACACATTACAAAACACAAAGATACATTATAAAACCTGGCCTGTAAGAGTGCATCTTATCACCTCAAATGACACTATAGTTCCCATCAGAAGAAGTTTCCAAGTAGAAACAGAAGCACAGGGCAAAGCAGAGCTGGAGTGTTTCTGCCCTGGCACCTATCAGGCACCCCACAGTAGAAAAGCAATTTTCTCCCGTTATTTTTCAGTCACCTCGTCTTCAGGACCTTCCACCTAAAAATTTCTCTGGGTCATATCTTTTTGGAAGGAGGAAAGAGTCCTTGAACTAATAAAATCTACAGAGAAACCCCACCATTGCAATCACCCTTAAAGCAGAGCAACTGACAGTCAGTGTTCTTGACAGCCGAGCCTCAACTCTTCTACCAAGCTGGGAAAGAGACAGAAACTGGAGGGGAACCAAGAGTAATATGCAGGTGAGCTCAGTCTCAGACCCTGATGCAGAGTGGAGACTGAATATTCTCTTCCTTTTCACAGGGCATGGCTCTAGCCTGGTTAGTGGAACCACGTGACCCTCCCAGAGTCACAGGAGCTCAGTGCTTGACAACCCAAGTCCCTTCTGCTGTCACATCCACTACTATTTATATCTCAGCCCACAACCAGTACTGTTACCTCTGGAGGTGCATAGGTTCCAAATCCAAGGACAGGAATGAAGTGGCCATCATTAAGCTTCACCTTCTGGCTTTTGGGATCCATTGTCTGTTGTTCCTCTGAGAAAGCAGATTGATTTTTTCTTCTGCCTTCAGAGGTTATAAATAACAAGAAGGTAACACTCCAGCTGCACTGTCCAATGTTTACAGATGCGTTGTACAAGTGTGATTAAACTAATGCCCATGGAGTCAGAGAGTTACCTTGTTTGATTTTTTTTATCAGTATAATCTAAAGTATTATATAAAGTGAGATTGGCTGAGCAATTAATGACCATTAGTTAGACTAGAAATTTCCACACACCAATCTTTTTTATTTTCTGTTATAGGCCCAATCTCAATCAAACATAAACTGAAACAACTATCTTACAGTACAAACAGCACACATACACACATCACAAAATGTAAAAGTGATTCCAGCAGTTTTGAAAATTTTATCCCTTAATAAAGAATGAAAACTTTAAGTGAAATTAAATTTTCCTTTTTGCATTTCCCACCAGCAAAATTATTTTGCTTTACAGATCTGACAGGGGTGAAATCCTGAACAGGATACCTAAACCAGACATTTTGGCAAAGCGTTTATTGGAGGTTAATTATTAACAGCTTTAGGATACCATGTGCAGTGTGCAAAGAGACTCTGAGTGTTTCTATGTTGTACTTAGTTATATAACTTTTAGAGTAAGCTTGCTTTCCAGGTGGCCCTAGAGGTAAAGAACCCGCCAGCCAATGCAGGAGATATAAAGTTTCGATCACTGGGTTCAATCCCTGGGTTAGGAAGATCCCCTGAAGGAGGGCATGGCAACCCACTCCAATATTCCTGCCTGGAGAATCCCATGAACAGAGGAGTCTGGCAGGCTATAGTCTATGGGGTTGCAAAGAGTCAGATGAGACTAAAACTGCTTAACACACACCCAGAGTACTCTCATAATGTAACTGATACATACTTTACATAATTTACTAGCTTGTTAAACATTATTCATGAAAGAAAACCCTATAAGCTACATGTGTGTTAGTCGCTCAGTCATGTCCGACTCTTTGCGACCCCACGGGGTGTAGCCCACCAAGCTCCTCCATCCATGGGATTTTCCTGGTAAGAATTCTGGAGTGGTTTGCCATTTCATTCACTAAGGGATCTTCCTGACCCAGGGATCGAACCTGAGTCTCCTGCATAAACTACATAAGTTATAACAAATTTGGAAAGATAAGGGGAAATTGTGATGCACTGATACATGGGGGTGTGGTGAAGTTAAAATTTAACATACATAGTGATGTCAGCAAAATGGTGAACTAGGAGGACTGAACTCTCCCATGGAAAGGCAACAAAAGAAAGAGAAAGCAGTTGAAAAACCTCATAAGATCTCTGGAAAACAGTCAAAGATCTACAGCAACAAAGTGAACACACAATTAGGAAAAATCCAGAACAGAATGGTAGGAAATTTCATCGTGTATTACTCACCTGTACCCTCCTCCTGCCTGTGACAGTGCAGGCTTGATCAGCCCCCAGTTGTCTCCCTCAATCCAGAGTGATCAAAGAAAACCAGTTGTGCAATGTTCCAACCAACTTGGGGGCTGCCTGGGAACTCGTGCCTGTTCCACTTAACTCTATGCTTAAACTGAAGAGCAGCTGGAATGGCTATTGCAGTTGCAGGGGAAATATATATATATATATATACACATACAGCCAAGGACAAAGGAATAAAGATGGAGCCACAGAATAGACCATGCATTGATAAAACCCTGAGTAGAACTGGGGTGTGAATTTGGGAGCCATAGGGCATTCAAAAACAATCATAAATTCGCTGGGCTCAGAAAGGCACCCAAGGGCCAGGCAAGATGCTGACTCAGAAATGAAGTGAGTCACCCTTAGCTTTCCTGTTGGAGTGAAACAAGGACAAAGAGAATACCAGGTAAACTAGTGAAAGCCAGTCAGGACAAGGAACAAGATCTACAAAGAGTGAGTATTTGCCTGCTGTTTCAGGAAGCCAATTATGAACACACACATACACACACACACACACACACACACACACAGGAACACACACACATCAGGATAGGGCAGGGAGGCCAGACGGCCCCGAGAAGCAGGGTCTGGGGCTCTGATGGTGTGCCAGAGCTTCACCACAGGCATGGCCACCCACACCAGGGGTTGCCCCAGCATGCCTCCCTCCAGCTCTGCCACCATCTGGGCCAAAGGAGCCAGTGTTGGGAGTGGCGGAGGAGTGGGGTGCACACTTACAAGGAGTGGAACCAGTCTGGATCCAACCCTGAGAGTTCTGCTCCAACATCTTCAGACCCAGTAGGGTTGGCACAGCCACTGCGCACAGAAGCCTTTGCTCACAGTGGGCTCAGGCTCTAGTCTGCCCCTCCCCCTCCCACCGAGGTGACAGTTGCCAGCACGCCCTGGGAAGGGCTGACCCTGCCCTCCCTCCTCAGCTCCAGCTCTGCCCCAAAGCCTCTGGGCACACAAGGCATGTCCACACAAGGACAGCCCCACGAAACCAGGACAGGTAACTTTTTCACCTAATTTCATAGACACAGAGGACTTAAGCAAAATGAGAGGAATCTGTTTCAAAAGAAACAATGAAAAAAGAAAATCTGAAAACAAAATCTGTTAATGAGATAGATATTAATAATTTACCAGAATTAACAGTAATAAGAACGTTATTCTAACTAGGAAATAGAACATACTAACATTCACATGATAGGGGTTCCAGAAGAAGAGAGAGGAAAGGGGTCAGAAAATGTATCTGATGAAACTATGGCTAAAATTTTCTGAACCTGGGATTCCCTGGTGGTCCAGTGGTGAGGATTCTGTGCTTCCACTGTAGGGGGCACAAGTTCTGAAACTGGTCAGGAAACCACATAACAAAGGTGATTAAAACCATGAGATGGGGGATGTTCCTGGATTACCTGAGTCACCCTGGTGTAATCACAAAGTCCTTATACGTGGGACCTGGGAGGGTTGTAGTGAAAGAGAAGGTGGGAAGATAGGAGCATTAGATAAGAGACTCAAACACACTGTGCTCTGTCTTTCAGATGGTGGGAGAGTCTACAAGACCAAGGATGGAGTGTTCTCCTGTTGTTCAGTCCCTCAGTGGTGTCCAACTCTACCACAGCACGGACTGCAACACTCCAGACACCTTTATCCTTCATTGTCTCCCGGAGTTTGCTCAAACTCATGTCCATCAAGTCAGTGATGCCATCTAACCATCTCATCCTCTGTCATCCTCTTCTCTTCCTGATCTTAATCTTTCCCAGCATGAGGGTCTATTCCAATGAGTTGCCTCTTCTGGTCAGCTGACCAAATTATTGGAGCCTCAGCTTCAGCATTAGTCCTTCCAATGAATATTCAGAGTCAATTTCCTTTAGGATTGACTAGTTTGATCCCCTTGTTGTCCAAGGAACTCTCAAGAGCCTTCTCTGGCACCACAGTTTGAAAACATCAATTTTTCAGCACTCGGCCTTCTTTATGGTCCAGCTCTCACATTCATACATGACTACTGGAAAAACCAGAGCTTTGACTACACAGAACTTTGTCAGAAAAATGACATCTCTCCTTTTTAATATGCTGCCTAGGTTTTTCATGGTTTTTCTTCCAAGGAGCATTTAATTTTATGGCTAAGGTCAGCATCCACAGAGATTTTGGAGCCCAAGAAAAAAAAATCTGTCACTGTTTCCATTGTTTCCCCATCTATTTGCCATGAAGTGATGGGACCTGATGCCATGATCTTAGTTTTTTGAATGTTGAGTTTCAAGTGGGCTTTTCCACTCTCCTCTTTCACCTTCATCAAAACCAATGAATGAATGGCAAAATATGTAAGTATTTATCAAAATGTTAATCATGGCCAGACAATTAAGAAATTAAAGAAATTAATCAGATGCACTGCTTTACAGAGAGCAAAATATAATACTGGATAAATCATATTTTAGCTTACCAAGATGATTATGCTAAGTTGAAAAGTATACAACCTGTAGATTGAAGATTATTTGTCTTTGTAAATAATCATGCACACAAATTTGTACAGGATTCTATAAAGAAAATGTACCAAAGTATTATGTAATGGTGAATTACAGCTTATCTTTATTTTCTATCATTTCTCTTTTACTTTCCAAATTTCCTGTAATTTTTTTAATTATCAGAAAAAAGAGTATTCTTACTTTGAAGTTTTAATTGTTTCATAAACTGTTTCTTTTTTCACAAGGAAAGGTACTTTCAAAAGTTCAAACACTTAATTCAAGCATCTTCAGCGCTTACAAAAATCCTCTTCACAGCCCCAGAAGCAAAAATTTTTGAAGAACCACAGTGAGACCCAAGAATCAATATTCTTCAAGAAATGGATATTCAGGGTGACTGACACCACTGAAAGAGAAGGAAGAGGATTTGTTTATTAATTCTGTCATGTTGTCATAGAGAGCATTACTCTGTGAGTGCAGTCAGGATGGGTTAAAATTCAAAATCTACAAACACATCCCTCCTTCTCCCCCCAACAAACACACATCAGGTGTCTGCTCCATGTGCATATGTCACCTGCATGTCTAGTCCCAACATTCATGTGTAATTGTCACTCCACAGTGACAGGTAGTTTGACTCAGGTTAAAATTTTAAGAAGGTGCAAGGCCTGGGGCTGACTCTGGAGATCATTGCAGCCCCTTCATGGAACTTCTGTCCCTAGATGATGAGAAGGATGATAGCGACGAAATTAGCCACTCTTTTTCACACATCCATGGATAAGCAGATGCTGAGCACTCCCAAAATTACAGACTGTCTCCATTAAGGAAATTTTAATCTATTGAAAAGATATCACAGTCACCTGAATAAGCATACAGCACTAAGTGAGATTGATATTTTCTTAATTTATGATGTATTAAAACATTGGTTACTCAGTAATTAGTATAACTATTGTTTTCTTTTTTTCCATGTTTCTACTTTTCTTTCTAAACTTGTCCTTTTCAATTCAATTCATTAAAGAGTGCATTCTGAGTAATTCCAAGTGCCAGAAGCTGTGCTGTGACCTGAGCCCACAAAGAGGAATAAGTCTAGGCATTCACAGCCTAATGAAGGAGAAGATAGAATTATACGTAAAGTCTTTAAGGACAGAAAAGTAATTTTCCACCTTTTTTTCATTTATCATGTATTTTATCAGAATTGTAATATAGTTTTACAAACAATAGGGAAAGTTTTGACATCTTTCCCTTCAAACAAAATCTTCGCTGTATCAATAATCTTCATTCCCTCCTCTCTAAACCCCCTTCCAAATTTCCCTTCTGTCTCTTCAATCCTGACATTCTCCTGCAGTAATGAGGCAGCTGGAATTCTATGTTAGTGACTAAGTCAAAGTCAATCAGATGGGGGCTCTCCAGGGGATGGACTTCTGCTGGACAAAGGCTAAACTGCAATGAGTCTTGACTCAAGAAACCAGAGAGATCCAGATGATCTTACCTGGGTGTGTCCTGCTAAGGACACAGCAGTCACTCACTGGAGGGTCAGTTAAGTTCATGTTCTATTGACGATTCAGCTTTGTGAGATAACAAGGATGAGGACATGGGAATTGTAATAGGGAAAAAAGATCAATGAAGAGATTAATTTGAAAGAAATGAATAGTGTCTTGGAGAAGAAATGCCCATAAGGGAGAAAATCCACCAGACCCTTAGGAGATGGGGTGGAAGCAGGCCTGTGCAATTTCTCAAAACTGTTGCAGGTTGGCCTTTGTGGGACCTTCCTCCATAAAAAAGTATCAACAAGATGTTTTATCATTGTGTTAGGAATAACATGAATGGGGGCTTCCCAGGTGGTCAGTGTAAAGGATCCATCTGCCAAGTAGGAGACATGGGTTCGGTGATTCCAAGATAACTTGGAGAAGAAAATGGCAACTCACTCCAGTATTCCTGCCTGGGAAATCCCACAGGCCCTGGAGCCTAGCAGGCTACAGTCCGTGGGTCCCAAGAGTTGGATACAACTAAGCAACTAAAAAGAACAACAAAACATGAATGTAATCCAGAAAGGATTCATTATTTTACAGTTTTTATTAATATAACCATTTATCCTGATGTAAAAAGAATTAAACATGTTCGCAGGTCCCTGTAAGAATAGTGGGCTGCTGGCACTGTGCCTTGTGTTTACAGGGTCCCTCGGCCCTGAGAGGAGGTGCCCCAGGCACAGGGATTAGGGCACATAGTAGTGAAATCACCACGATGTCAACTCTGAGGATTTTACTGAAGGGCTGTCCTAGGTCCCAAACATTTCTGTTGGTCAGAGACAGAGACCAGGAGGAAACCTCTGGTTTGAGGTCTGCAGAAGACTCTGGTTGGCTCCTATGCTGGAATCAGGACTGTCTTCCTAGACTCAAGCTTTTAAAAAGCTTAGTTGCCCTTTTGCTCTGCCTGCTACAGAAAAAAAAAATGTGTGTAAAGCATCTACAAGTCACTTATGGTAGAAATTCATAATATCTTATATTTCTATTGATGCCATCAATTGCTTTCATGTCTTCTGGAGTCAGTTCAAAGTCAAACACCTGGAAGGAAAGAAGAATCACATTTACCTCTCCCCCAAGAAGACAGCCTCCCCCTGGGGACTGGAGGACTTTCCAGCTGCATGGGGACAGAAGAGGGGATGGGAAGCTATGTCTGTCCTCAGCTTCCAGGTGAACAAGCCGGGGACCCTCTGTTGAGTTCTCACCTCTCCTTCCCACACCTTCTCCTTCTCTCTCTGCCTCACAAACATTACAGTGCATCAGTCCCTTATCTTTCTAAATGAATCAATTCACACAGAAAACAAATGTACTAAAATGCCCTTTTGTCTCTGGACACTCCTGACTCGACATCTGCACCTGAACAAACATTAGACCACTTCACTCTCCTCAACACACCCTAAGTGTGACAGCATTGAACTGAAGCCACGTGTTCAGGAGGCTTCCCTGCAAAAGCCTATCCAAGAACCTGATATCAAACTTACTCATTATCTATGAATAAATTTGAAAGAAACTTTATGTAAATACCTTTGTAGATAAAGTTATGAAGAGTTTAAACATTAAAGAACACCTAAAATGTTAAAAATTCACATTGTAATCATGAAATGGTTAGCTCAGTTTCTCAGTAAAGAAATCTGTTTTCTCCGAAGTGATCTAGTATTTCAGTGCAAAATCAATCAAAGACTGGCATACATATTCTCTTGTAGAAGTCAGTAAAGTGATACCAAATTTTAAATAAAAGAAGAACTAATAAAGAACAGTCAAAACATTCTTAAGAAGAATTTACCATCTGAAAATCAGATTTATTTTATAATTTAATAACACAGTACAGAAAACCGAATAGTTAAATAGTAGAAAGAGGCCAAAAATGTACTTATAGGTTCTCTATATATGACACAGTCGACAATGAATCTCTGTGGAAAATATGGACATGTATTTTTTTTTCAGTTGCTAAGTCATATCCAATTCTTTATGACACAGTGGACTGTGGCAAGGCAGGCTTCCCTGTTCATCACCAACTCACAGAATTTGCTCAAACTCATGTCCATCGAATTGGTGATGCCATCCAACCATCTCATCCTCTATCTCCCCCTTTTCCTCCTGCCCTCAATCTTTCCCAGCATCAGGGTCTTTTCAAATAAGTCAGCTCTTCGCATCAGGTGGCCAAAGTATTAGAGCTTCAGCTTCAACATCAGTCCTTCCAAGGAATATTCAAGGTTGATTTCCTTTAGGATAGATTGATTTGATATCCTTGCTGTCTTAGATTTCCATTTAAATAAACAAAAATATGTGTAACCATTTTTATATTATTTTGGAAAGCCAGTTCTAGGTGTATTGCAGGGCCAAATTTGAATGGAAACACAGAAACAATTTTTTAGGGGACCATACACTTGACCTTGATTTAGATGAACGCGTAACTGCATTCAGCAGTGAAATTTGTCAGAAATGATGAGTCAGTTCTGAGTATAGAAATGAGGAATACTTTTTTTTTCATTCACTGACTATGGATCCTAGTACTATGCTGATGTGATAACCAGGTTAGTTGACCACAGTCTAGCCAGATATATATGTAAAACTACATGGAGAAGCGTGCAGGCTCCTCTGACAAGAGTCATGCTGCTGCTACTGCTGCTACTAATATGCTTCAGTCGTGTCCAACTCTGTGCGACCCCACAGATGGCAGCCCACCAGGCTCCCCCGTCCCTGGGATTCTCCAGGCAAGAACACTGGAGTGGGTTGCCATTTCCTTCTCCTATGCATGAAAGTGAAAAGTGAAAGTGAAGTCGCTCAGTCGTGTCCGACTCTTAGTGACCCCATGGACTGCAGCCCACCAGGCTCCTCCATCCATGGGATTTTCCATGCAAGAGTACTGGAGTGGGGTGCCATTGCTTTCTCCAGACAAGTGTCATATCCTGCTAAAGCAGAACTGCTGAGCTGCAAATGCATGAGTGAGACGAGCTAAGAGGACAGCAACTGAGTTGAGTCCAGGCTGATTGTCAAAATGCAGAATCAAGAGACACAGAAATGATCTCTGCATTAAATCCTGAAAGTGGGGAGAGTTTCCTGTATAGCCGTGACTAAGGGTACAGTAACAGTCTCCTACAAATAAATAAAAAATGAGACAACCCCCTGGGCCTCTCATAGTATCCCATGCCAGAGCAAACGCAGCCCCGAACCATTGCCTGGCCTCTGCCAGTAGGCTGCAGGCACTGAAGCGGGTTGCACAGTGGGGAAAAAAAAAAAAGAAAAAAAAAATGAAACAACCTAGCTAAAGTGGACAAAGAATTGAAGAGGAGCTTTGCAAAGAGAGAAACTCAAGAAGATTAAATGTATAAAGATAATAATATTCAGGGAAATGCAAAATAAAACCATGATGGCTTGGGGGTTAAAGATTGCTGCCATAATTTTTGTGTGCCCAAATTTACATGTTGATGGTGTTAGAAATGGAGCCTTTGAAAGGTCATGATAGTGGAGCTCTCACGAATGAGATTTTAAAATAGTATATTCATATAAGAGACTCGGGAGAGTTCTGTTGCCCCCTCCATGATATTAAGACGCAAAGAGAAGCCTGTGACCTGGATGAGGGCCCTCATCTGACCGCACAGGAATCCTGGCTCAGATCTCCAGCTTCAAAACTGTGAGAAATTAATTTCAATTTTTCTCAGGCACTCAATCTGATTTTGTTCAAGCAGATCAAATGGTCTTAAAAAATCACATAATGCAGTTTCATCAACTGACAACAAAGAAAATAAGATGTCATTTGCACGAGATAACAGAATAAATGGCTGACATAACTGTGAAACTAAAATCTCTGTTTTCTGTCCAACCTGAGCCTTCTCCAGCCATGCCGCCTCTCCTGTTGCCACATCAGGAGGAGAAAATCACCAGGAACACACACAACACATTCATGCACGGAGAACAGGTAACTTGTCTTGATTCAAGGAAAATCTTGAGAGACAGACAAAGAATGACTCTCGTGACATATATTCCTTAGGAGCCCTTTGCCCACAGCTCCACTCATCACCTGTATGTTCTCTTTGATCCGTTTCTTGTTGCAACTCTTGGCCAGAACCACAACTCCACGTTGTATCTGGTAACAAAGGGCAACCAGAGCTGGGGTCTGCTTGTGCTTATTGGCAATGGCACAAATAACCGGGTCCTCCAAGAGAACGGGCAGGTCCAGGTTCACCCTGGAAGGAAATTCAGAAATGCTGAGGACCTGAGACTAAGTACTCAGTTTGTGAGTAGTTTTACCAAACAGACCAAGTATGTCCACTCTATACAAGTGCTTCTCAAAGTGTGGTCCATGTACCAAGATTATCAGCATTACCAGGGATCTTATTAGAAATACAAATTCCCAGCTTAAATGCAGACACACTGAATCAGAACCTCAACTGTGGCACCTCCCAATCTGTTTTTACAAAGTTCTCCAAGTCATTTGAATACATGTTTGAGTGAGACCAGAAGTGCCAAACTCGTGGATTTTTTTTTTCTTTTTTAATTCTCATTTACTGTTTTTCTCTATTCATGGCTCTAAAGTTTGTACAACAGCATGAAAAGAGATAGTGATGGAAAAGACTGGGAAATGCTTTTATTTAATTGTCACTTTTCACAGATATTGATACAAGTTGAATAGTCCAAAATATAGAACTATTCATTTCATCATTCTTTATATAATGCAATTTTCTATAGATGTTACAAAAATGGTTCACATTGAAATTTTTTTTCATGATAGACCTGGAAGTTACATATTATTATTCCAATTTTAAATAAAAGATATGTGAGGTTTAGACATCTATTTTTAGAAACATATTCATTGTTTAATAAGTAAGTAAATCATGATATAAGCTTGTGTCTCTGGTCTCAACTGGGGGATTATGCATGGATTTTAATGCAGACATTTGTTATTGATGGGTCAACACTCTAATACAACGTAGAAAAATTGGCTGGGTGATGGGGAGATAACAGAGAAGGATTCATTCCATCCCTCCCTGCCATCCCCTGTGCCTATCAGTTATCTGAGTAATATATGATTTAAATTATTTTATCAAAAATTGAATTTTAAATAAACTGCTTGTTGTCTTCATTAGGGTTCAATACCATTCTTTTAGTCATTGGGATCCCAGAGCAGCATAGGCAACAAGAACGATATCATGTGACTTGCAGAAATCTAACAGTTTCCTTTGGTTGACATAAGGGTGACATTCCACCTATAGAATGTCAACAGAGAAGAGTGTCAGATTATATAGAAAGGTATTATTAATGTGACAGAAAAAGATGTAAGCTGTAAATATCAACACGAAGAGAGAAATAGAGAAAATTGTGTTTATACAGTTAATTTTATGATAGACATGGATGGGAAAACCAGTCTAAGACTGAATAATCAAAAGATGGGCTCTACATTTGAGTAAATGTTTCTGAGTAAATATTTCATGTAATGTTAGCATCACCATGAGCCTTTAAATTAACTCTCTAACCTGGATGATTTCCATCATCTCCAGCACATTTTTCTGTTCTGTGCTCCCTGTTGAGACTCATAAATGCTGAGACACCAAAATTTTGGATTCAGCCAACAGAACCCCACACGAATGCTTAACATGCATCTCAGCTGATTTGTCTCTTTATTATTTCCCATTCCAGGTTTTTTTAAATTAATTTATTTTTTGCTGAAGAATGATTGCTTTACAGAATTTTGCTGGTTTCTGTCAAACCTCAACATGAATCCATTCCACATTTTCATTGTCTTCCTTCCTGCTTGCAGTTCACTCCAAGTCATTTTCACCCTCCATCTGGTCATCCTTCCATCTCAGGGAAATGCCTCTCTCCTCTAGGGCTGGATTCTACCCACAATTTACCAGGAAGCCCTCCACACCTATCTGCCCAGGCTTTATCAGATATATCATTATAGATTTCATTCACAAAGTCCAGACAGTGGCTCTGCTCTCTAGAATCCTTTGACCCACAAAGGTCGGATGAACAGGAGGAGAGGACAGACAGACATCAGGCTCCAGGGCAGAAGGAGGTTGTGAAGAGCAGGAGGGAGAGGAGCTGAGCTGCTCACCTGGTTGCAGATGGGCTTGTACTTGACCCCCAGCTTGTTCAGAATCTTTTCCAGCTGCTTGTGGTTGAAGTTGGACACCCCAATGGACTTGGTCAGCCCTGTGTCCTTACACTTCTCAAGGGCCTGGGAGGGAGGGGTGGTGAGCAGTCAGTTGGAATGGGCAATAGAACAAGAATAAAAGCTGGAAAAAAATCTGTAAAAAGTGTCATCCAGCAAGAATTAGCATTGATTATCAAGAAGGAAAGGGGGAAGAATGGCATGACACAAAAAGAATTGCCATCTCCTCCTTGGAACACCCTGGAGAACACATATCCCATGGAAGGAAGTAAATATCTGTCTCACTGTCCCAGATTCTCCTCCTCTATTCCTCTCTGTGAACATTTCAGAAATGGTTTCCTCCCCACCACCCCAGCATCATATCCCTTAGAGGTCATGAACTGCTGAGTTTGATGACCCACAGCCCATTCTCACAGGCAGAAGAATTGATGGAGGTTCCCTCTCTCCTGGTTCTTCCTCTGACTCTCTACTCTTGGAACTCACCTCCCATGTGTGACAGAGATCCACTGAGTCAGTTATCAGTTTTCCATTTTCATCTTTTGGAAATAATTCCCCCCCTTGGCTGGAATAGAAGCAGTCATTTTAAACATGTCACAAAATAATTTCTCCACATTTAACAAGGCTTCCAGGCACCAGAGGTTAAACCTACATGAGGTAGGTTTACAACTTTCTAGATACTAATATTTGTAAAGTGATTGCATATGGAGACGTAAGCAAGGTCTTTAGGAGGGAGGTTTATTCTGCTTTTTTACACTCAATACATGTTGTAATAAGTACAATTTTTATAGGTCCTAAAAAGGACTTCAAGTGACTTCTGTGAATTTTGTCTGTTCTTGTACTTCCCTCTTTTGAAATATCTCTGATCTGAGAATGGCAGTAAGTTACATGGCTTTATTTCCAGAATAAAAATGTCAAACTTGACCTGGGCTAGATAATAAGATTTCCTTTTCCCTCTGAGCATCAGACACCCTAGGGCAGGCACATGAACCAGCAAGGCTCTCCTTAAGTTGGTACGGATTGTGGAAGATCAAGGTCTCAAAGATCAATGGTCTTTGAGACCACTGTGGAAGATCAAGGGTCTCAAATGGTCATGGCCATGAACCTTGAGTTGCCCCAAGGTCATATTTGCCACCAGTGGAAAATTTTCAGTAAAAAATAAGCAAACCATGAGCAACATCCTGATAAGGGATAGAAATCAGTAGAAATTAGGAGATATTTCTGAAGAGTACTGCAAATCCCCAAGCTGTCTGTGGCTGTGACTTGTCATCTACATAGTCCACTAAGCTATTGTGCATCAGATGGTTGGAGCTACTTTTTGAAACTTGAAATCAAGAGTTCTCAGTAAACCATTCTTAACAACTAAGTGCCGTCTATAAACCTCATCATGCAGTCAGGCAAGAGAGGAGGCAATCTCTCCCAAGTCCTAATAAAGGAACAAAGTTTAGACGCATCCAGAGGGAGCACCATCAAATATGCTCAACTTAAAAGTGTGAAAGACAAGATAAACTCATCATGTTCAATATAAGGCAGTGTCATGCTCACCATGGCTGCACAAAACTCTTGGTTCATGAAATTCCCAGAGATCCAGGAGTCATATTCAGGACTGTGTGCAAAACTGGCCTGCTTCTACTTCCTCACGTTTTTCTGGCAGACTCTCAGATTATTAACTCCTTTCTCTGGGAGGCATATAAGAGATTCAAAGAAACTCAGTAAAAAGATGATCACAAATTATTGTTTGGGAGATTCTACTCTAATGTAATCGCCCCTTTGACCTACTAAGAAAAATCTTAATTTAACCATCCATGCAAGTTGATGCGCAAGAAATAAAACTGATGCGATCACACATATTTCCAATCTTCACAGCCAGTGGAAAATGAATAATATAGAGATTGACATAGTCCAGTTGAAGAGTTTTCAGTGACTTTTCCAAGGTTGGTTGGACCAACTCTTGTCGAATGGAAGTTAACCAAAGCTGTAGAGATTAAAGAATGGAGTTTTATTAATAATATTTCATGTAATTATTTTTTTTTTCCTTACTGTGAGGCTTGTGGGATATTACTTCCCTGACCAAGGATCAAATCTGGGCTCACAGCATTAAAGCACCAAGTCTTAACCACTGAACCACCATGGAATTCTAATACTTTAGGATTTACCAATAAGCATAGATCACCAAACAAATGATCCTATTATATAACTGTCACCTTGGCACAATCACTTGCATACATGTTCACACACAACATGCATAGCACCTTTGAAGTGTAGAATATGTCTTCTCTCTTCACAGTGCCATCTGCAATCTTGCTTCGAATGGCTTGACCAAATTGCTCTTCATTTTGGTACACATGAGCACAGTCAATATGGCGGAACCCGACCTCTATAGCGAATTGGGTGACTTCCTGAGCTTCACGCTTAGCAATCTTCATAAAAAAAAATGTTGGATATCCACATGATTAAGAGATTGTTAAGGTACAAGCTTTGATCTTCCCAAGGATCGACTTTTCTTTGTGCCTTTGGTTAGTTCTATATGTTGGCGATGAACCCGCGATAGTTTCCCCGAACATTCCTGGTGAGTTATTCCATGGACACCCAGGAATCTTTCAAACCCAGGCAACCAGTGGTTGATTACTGAACTCAGAGGACCCAAGAACACCTCCAGATTCAGTGATTTGCTGTTAGAAGCCAAAAGGCTCAGCTTAAGTTGTAGTCATGGGTAGCATTTATGGTAAAAGCAGCAAGAAACCAAGTGAAAGCACTTGAGACCTCTGTCTACCAGTGAAACTACACGGAATACACCAAATAAAACTGTATCCATTCAAGGTGTACAAAGTGATGTTCTCATATAAGAATCCATAGTTAATAATCACCACAATCAAGCTAGGTAACAGATCCATCACCTCCCAGAGCTAACCATTAAGGTTGTTTGTAAGAAGACTTAAAATCTAATCTAACAAAATCTCATGTTATAGTACATTATCTTTAACTAAAGTCACTGTGCTATACATCAGTTATTCAGGCTTATTCATCCTATAACTGAAGGTCTATACCATTGACCAACATCTTTCCATTTTTCCCAGCATGGACACCAGCTTCTGGTCACCATTTCTCTATTCTCTGCTTCTACAAGTTCCACTTTTAGAGAATCCACCCATAAAGATATCATGTAGTATCTGTCTCTATTTCTGGCTTATTTCACTTAGCTTAATTGTCTCCCAGTTCATCTGTGTGGTTACAAACAGCAGGATTATTTTGTTTATAATGCTGAATAAATGTTCCATTTCTTTTTTTTTTTTTTTTTTAGAAATTTGCTTTATTTGTGAAACCTACTTCCAAATTACTTTTATGTATTTTAAAAAGTCATAAAGAGCATTCAAGAGAAAAACATATACAGTTTCCATAGAAATAAGGACAAAAAAAAATGGGGTTGATCACTGCCCCAAACAATATTTCCTAAAGGAAAAAAATGCAATATTTAACTTCTCCTTTTTTGAGGCAGGGTAAGTGAACTACACACATCATAAATAAAATTTTCTTACTTTACAAGGAGGATCCTTGTAAATCCTTGTGATCCTTTTTTTGATGCATATTAAATACAAAAATCAGCTGTTCTGATCAAGATGAGGGAAAATACATCATTCTTTAACACGAGCTCATGCAATGAAATCCAAAGGTCTGTTGAATCCACCTTTTCAATTCATGTACTGCCTATACTTTCTCTTCTCAGACACATTTATGGCATAGGCATTTACAGAGCCATCCACCTTTCTCCCTTTTGTGGAGTCAAAGGAGGCAAATCCCATTAACTTCATCATTTCTATTTCTTCCTCTGTTTTGCCCTCTAAGTCTTCCTCAGTTATCTGACGGTCTTTGGTCTTTGTTTCTTTCTCTCTCTCTCTTCCCCCCCCCCCCCCATTTATTTATATTATTTGGAGGCTAATTATTTTACAATATTGTAGTGGTTTTTGCCATACATTAATATGAATCTTTGTTTCTTTTGTTTCGTTCTTCTCCTCATCTCTTCTTTCTTTCAGTGGAGAAGGGGAAGGAGATGTGGATCTATGTCGTCTTGGGGACCTGGAACGCCTTCTGTGTGGGGAGCGAGAGCAGCTTCTTCTCCGACCTCGCTCCCGGGAAGGGGACCTTTCTCGGCGCCTGCGTTCTTTCCCGGGATGTGGACCGGGACTGCCTCCCCTACCTCCATGGGGCGCAGATGCGGCTGCGACCCACTTGGAATCCTCCTCCAGTACAAGTCCTCCATTTCTTGTTATGTGATTCAGAATCTGTCCTATTCCAAGGAGACAGATATTTGTTCTAACTTCCCTCTGTTGTGTCTGCTCCTGGTTTTTCTTAAATGCTCGGACATTTGGGGATGTGCTGAGCCATGAACTAGGGAATTTCATTGACAGCCTGGACCCTTCCCTGCCCTCGCCCCCTGACTACTACAAAGTCCTGTTTTTTGTTTCCAAAATGTCTCTGGATATTTCTATTTGTTTTATAGATGAAAAAAAGTGAGACTCATAGTTTAAGGACCAGTCCTTTGTGACAATTACTTGCTCTAAAGACAAGACAGACAGCCAACTTTCTGCCTTCCAGTCTAAAGACTTGTCCACTAGCCCCACTTATGCCCAAGCACATCAGACAATACTTTAATAGAAACACACAATGAAACCCAAGAATACATTGCAAAACCTGATTTGTAAGACTGTAGTTTATCCCTTCAGTGATATCCCCTCAGTTATATACTCCTCCCCACTCAAATGATACTATAATACCCATCAGAAGAAGTTTCCAAGCAGAAAGAGAAGTACAGGGGAAAACATAGCTGGAGTGTTTCTGCCCTGGCACTGAGCAGGTATCCCACAGTAGAAAAGCAATTCTCTCACATTATTTTTCAGTCACCTTATCTTCAGGAACTTTCACCTCAAATGTTTCTCTGGATCATGTCTTTTTGGCAGAAGGAAAGTGTTCTGGAACTCATGAAATATACAGAGAAACTCCACCATTGCAATTCCCCTCAAAGCAAAGCAGCTGACAGTCAGTGGTCTTGATGGCCAAGTCTCACCTCTTCTGCCAAATTGGGAAAGAGATGGAAACTGGAGGGGAACCCAGAGTAATCTGCAGGTGAGCACAGCCTCAGACCTTGATGCAGAGTGGAGACTGGATGCTCTCTCCTCTGTCATAGGCCATGGGTCTAGCCTGGTTAATGAACCAAATGACCCTCCTAGTGTCACATGGGGACTCAAGACTTGAGATCCCACATTCCTTTCATTCATGTTACATCCACGATTTTTTATATCTCAAACCCCAAACCACTACTCTTACCTCTGAGGTGCATAGGTTCCAAATCCCAGGACAGGAATGAAGTGGCCATCATTAAGCTTCATTTGCCTTTTGGAATCCATTGTCTGTTTCTCCTCTGAGTAAGCAGACTGATTTTTTTTCTTCTTCACTCACAGTTATAAATAACAGGAAGGTAACACCCAGCTGCAAGATCCAATGTTAGCTGATATGTTGTAGGAGGAGCATGACTAAACCAGTGCCCATAGAGTAAGAAGAGAATTGAAATCAGTTAACTTATTTAATTTTTTAAATCAATATAAACTTAAGAATCAAATAATGATGAGATGTGCTGAACAATTATTAATCATTACTTGCACAAGAAACTCTACACAGTAATCTTTTTTATTTTTCTATTATGAAGCCAATCTCAATCAAACATCAGTTGAAACAACTACCTTACAATAAAAACACACACATAAAAAAGTGTTTAATAAGGAGTTTTCAAAATGCTATCCCTTAATATATAATTAAAACCTCAAAAGAACATATATTTCCTTTTTCACATTTCCCACCAGTGAAATTATTTTGCTTTACAGATCTTACAGTGGTAAAATCCTGAACAGGATACCAAAATCAGACATTTAGCAAAGTCCTTATTGGAGGTTAACTATTAATAGCTTAAGGACACCATATGCAATCTGCAAACAGACTTTGAGTGCTTACATTTTGTCCTTATTTATATAACTTTTAGAGTACTCTCAAAATGTAACTGATACATATTTTACATATTTCACTTAACTTACTATCTTATTCAGCATTATTCATAAAAGAAAAACCTATAAACAACTTAAATTATAACAAATTCAGAAAGAGTAAGGGAAATTATTATGCGATGCTACATGGTTATATTGTGAGGTCAAAAGTTTAATATGTACTATGATGCCAGCAAAATGGTGAGCTAGGAGGACTAATTTCTCCCAAAGAAAGATGAAAAAAGAGAGAGAAAACAGCTGAAAAACCTCATAGGAGATCTGGAGAACAGTCATACTAAGATCTACAGCAACAAAGTAAATAGGCAATTAGGAAAAATTCAGAACAGAGTGTGACAGGGAATTTCATTGTGCATCACTCACCTGTACCCTCCTCCAGTCTGGAGCAGTGCAGTTTTGATCAGCTCCCAGTGGCCTCCCTCAAACAGAAGTGATCACAGAAAACCTGTGTGCAATGTGCCAACCTATTTGGGGTCTGTTTGGAGATCACTGTTCCACTTAACTCTAAACTTAAACTGAAGCGCAGCTAGAGGGGCTATTACAGATTCAGGGGGACTATATATATATATATG
The DNA here is from genome assembly GCF_963930625.1 of Muntiacus reevesi. NCBI lineage: Eukaryota > Metazoa > Chordata > Mammalia > Artiodactyla > Cervidae > Muntiacus > Muntiacus reevesi. Next base: position 42,372,978 of record NC_089250.1, on the reverse strand, counting down.
GAGTGAGTGTTAGTTGCTCAGCCATGTCTGACTCTTTGCAACCCTATGGGCATGGCCCACCAGGTTCTTCTGTCCATGGAATTCTCCAGGCAAGAATACTAGAGTGGGTTGCCAGTCCCTTCTCCAGAGGATCCTCCCGACCCAGGGATTGAACCCAGGTTTCCTGCATTATAGGCAGATTCTCTACCATCTAAGCCACTGGGGAAGCCCATATATATATGGGGCCAAGGACAAAGGAATAAGGAAGGAGACAGAGACTAGACCAAGTATTAGTAAAACCCTGAGTAGAACTGGGGTGTGGATTTCGGTGGGTGGGGGAGACATAAAGCATTGAAAAACAGTCATAAATACACCAGAATCAGAAAGCCACCCACGGGCCAGGCAAGATGCTGACTCAGAAATGAACTGAGACCCCTCAGTTTTCCTGTTGGGCTAAAACCAGGACTGGAAGCATACGAAGCAAACTAATGAAGGAAATCATGACAAGGAACAAATCTACCAAGAGGATTTGCCTTGTTTGTCAAACAAGTTGTTTAAAGTACTCAACTTTAACACCTTCACAAAGGACCACACACCAGAACACATGCATGTATGGATGGGGCAGAGCAGCCATCAGAGAGGGGCCAGAGGAGCAGGGTCTGGAGCTCTGACAAGTGTGCCAGGGTTGCACCACATGCACGGGCATCCATGCCAGGGACTGCTCCAACACGCCTTCCTCCAGCTCTGCTCCCCTCTGGGGCAAAGGTGCCAGCGTCAGGGATTGGGGGGGGGGGGCGGGGTGCACACTTACAAGGGGTGGAACTAAATTGAGGCTGACCTCCATGGCTTCTGCTCCAGCCCCTTGGGACCTGCCTAGCCCAGTAGGGTTGGGACAGTCAGTGAGCACAGGAGAAGGCTTTGCACACACTGGGCTCCGGTTCTTGCCTCCCCCAACCCCTCCCATCAAGGTGACAGTTGCCAGCATGCCCTGGGAAGGGGTGACCCTGCCCACCTCAGCTCCAACTCTGCCTCAAAGCTTCTAGGCACACAGATTGTGCAAAGATGCATCCACACAAGGACACCGCTGTAAGAACAAATCAGGAAACTTTTTCACCTAATTTCATAGGGACAGAGAAAGTAAAGCAAAATGAGAAGACAGAGGAATTTGTCTCAAATGAAACAATAAGAAAAACACCTGAAAAAATCCACTAAAGAGATAGAGATGAATAATTTATCAAAATAATTCATTTACCAGAATTCAGAATAGTAATTAAGAATGCTTCTCTAACTAGGAAATAGAACATAAAAACATTCACATGATAGGGGTTCCAGAAGGAGAAGAGAAAGGAAAAGGGGTGCAAAATGTATGTGGTGAAATTATGGGTAAAATCTTTCTGAACCTGGGACTTCCCTGGTGGTTCCAGTAGTGAGGACTCTGTGCTTCCACTGCAGGGGGTACAGGTTCTGAACCTGGTCAGGGAACTACTTATCAAAGGTGATTAAAACCATGACACAGGGGATGTTCCTGGATTACCTGGGTCACCCTAGTGTAATCACAAAGTCCTGGGACCTGGGAGGACTGTAATCGAAGAGAAGGCGGAAAGATAGGAGCATTGGAAAAGAGACTCCAAGATGTGATGTGCTGTCTCTGAAGAGGGTAGAAGAATCTACAATAGAAAAAATGAGGTGTTCAGTCTCTCAGTTGTGTCCAACTCTTTGCCACCCTATGGACTGCAGCACCCTATGGACTACACCCTCTGTCCTCACTATTTCCCAGAGTTTCCTCAAATTCATTTCCATTGAGTCAGTGAAGTCCTCCAACCATCTCGTCATCTGTCAGCCCTTCTCCTCCTGCCTTCAATCTTGCCCAAAATCAGGGTCTTCTCTAATGAGTCAGCTCTTAGCATCAGGTTGCCAAAGTATTGGAGCTTCAGGTTCAGCATCAGTCCTTTCAATACATATCAGGGTTAGAACTAGGATTTCCTTCAGGGTGGACTGGTTTGATCTTCTTTCAGTCCAAGGGACTCCCAAGAGTCTTCTCCAGCACCACAGCTCAAAAGCATCAATTCTTCAATGCTCAGCTTTCTTTATGGTCCTACTCTCACATCCATACATGACTATAGGAAAAGCCACAGCTTTGATTCTATGGACTTGGTCAGAAAAGTGATGTCTCTGCTTTTCAATATGCTGTCTAGGCTTCTCATAGCTTTTTTCCCAAGGGGCAAGTGTCTTTAATTTCCTGGCTGTGGTCACAGTCTACATTAATTTTTAGCCTGAGAATGTGAAGTCTGTCACTGTTTCCATTTTTTCCCTATCTATTTTCCATAAAGTTATTGGACCAGATGCCAAATCTCAGTTTTTGAGTGTTGAGTTTTAAGCCAACTTTTTCACTCTTCTCCTTCACTTTCATCAAGAGGCTCCTCAGTTCCTCCTCACTTTTGCCAGAAGGGTAGTGTCACCTGCATATTTGAGATTACTGATATTTCTCCTGGCAATCTTGATTCCAGCTTGTGATTCATCCAGTCCTGCATTCACATGATGTACTCTGCATATAAATTAAATAAGCAGGATACAGTAATATACAGCCTTGACATACTTCTTTCCCAATTTTGAAGCAGCCCATTGTTCCATATCCAATTCTAACTGTTGCTTCTTGGCCTGCATACAGGTTTCTCAGGAGGCTAGTTAGGTGGTCTGGCATTCCTATCTCTTTAAGAATTTCCCACAGTTTGTTGTGACCCACACAGCCAAAGGCTTCAGCATAGTCAGTGAGGAGAAGTGGATTTTTTCTGGAATTCTCTTGCTTTTTCTATGATCTCCCATGGATGCTAGCAATTTGATATCTGGGCCTCTGCCTTTTCTAAATCCAACTTGTACATTTGGAAGTCGTTGGCTCACATACTGTTGAAGTCTAGCTTGAAGGATTTTGAGCATTAATTTGTTAGCATGTAAAAAGAGTGCAGTTTGCCATATTTTGAACATTCTTTGCAATTGCCCTTCTTTGGGATTGAAATGAAAACTGACATTTTCTACAGTTTTCCAAATTTGCTGGTAAATTGAGTGCAACACTTTAATGGCATCATCTTTTAGGCTTTAAAATAGTTCCGCTTGAAATCCACCATCTCCACTACCTTTGTTCATACTAATGCTTCCTAAGGCCCACTAGACTTCACACTCCAGGATGTCTGGCTGGAGGTAAGTGACCACACCATAGTGGTTATCTGGATCATTAAGACATTTGTAGTTAATTCTTCTGTTTATTCTTGCCATCTGTTCTTAATCTCTTTTGCTTCTTTTAGGTCCATACTGTTTCTGTCCTTTACCGTGCCCACCCTTGCATGACATTTTCCCTTGGTATCTCTAATTTTCTGAAGAGATCGCTAGTCTTTCTCATTCTATTGTTTCAATCTATCTCTTTGCATTGTTCACTTATGAAGGTGTTCTTATCTCTCTTTGCTAGTCTTCAGAACTCTACATTGCCTATATATATTCTCTTCAGTTGCCTATACATTTCCCTTTCTCCTTTGCCTTTCACTCCTCTTTTTTCTCAGGTATTTTTAATGCCTTCTCAGACAACCATTTTGTCTTCATGCATTTCTTTTTCTTGGTGATGGTTTCAGTCACTGTCTACTGTACAATGTTATGAACCTCCATCAACAGTTCTTCAGGAACTCTGTATCAGATCTAATCTTTAATCTATTTGTCACTTCCATTGTATAACCATTTGATTTAGGTCATACCTGAATGGCCATCACAACAAACTGTGGAAAATTCTTCAAGAGATGGCAATACCAGACCACCTGACCTACCTCCTGAGAAATCTGTATGCAGGTCAACAAGCAACAGTTAGAAATGGACATGGAATAACAGACAGTTTCCAAATCAGGAAAGGAGTACATCAAGGCTGTATATCATCACCCTGCTTATTTAACTTATATGCAGAGTACATCATGAGAAATGCTGGGCTGGATGAAGCACAAGCTGGAATCAAGATTGCTGGGAAAAATATCAATAACGTCAGATATGCAGATGACACAACCATTATGGCAGAAAGCAAAGAAGAACTAAAGAGCCTCTTGATGAAAGTGAAAGAGGAGAGTGAAAAAGTTGGTTTAAAGCTCAACATTCAGAAAACTAAGATCATGGCATCTGCTCCCATCACTTCATGGCAAATCGATGGGGAAACAATGGAAATAGCGAGAGATTTTATTTTGGGGGGCTCCAAAATCACTGCAGATGGTGACTGCAGCCATGAAATTAAAAAAACCCTTGCTCCTTGGAAGAAAAGCTATGACACACTTAGACAGCATATTAAAAATCAGAGACATTACTTTGCCAACAAAAGGCCATCTAGTCAAAGCTATGGTTTTTCCAGTAGTCATGTATGGATGTTAGAGTTGGGCTATAAAGGAAGCTGAACACTGAAGAATTGATGTATTTGAACTGTGGTATTGGAGAACACTCTTGAGAATCCCTTTGACTGCAAGGAGATCCAACCAGTCCATCGTAAAGGAAATCAGTCCTGAATATTCATTGCAAGGACTGATTCAGAAGCTGAAACTCCAATAATTTGGCCACCTAATGTGAAGAACTGACTCATTGGAAAAACCCCTGATGCTGAGAAAGATTGAAGGTGAGAGGAGAAGGGGACGGCAGAGGATGAGATGGTTGGATAGCATCACTGATTCGATGAATATGAGTTTGAGTAAGCTCCAGGACTTGGTGGTGGACAGGAAAGCCTAGTGTGCTGCAGTCTATGGGGTCACAAAGAGTCGTTCACAATTGAGTGACTGAACTGAACTGACCTGAATTGCCTAGTTGCTTTCCCTAGTACAGGGAGGAAGCACAGTCCCACCCGTTAGCATAAAATTGGATAAAAGATTTACTGAACATGGCCCTGCCCACCAGAGCAAGACTCAGTTTTCCCCACAGCCAGTCCCTCCCATCAGGTAGCTTGCACAAGCCTCTTATTCTCATCCATCACAGGGCAGACAGAAGGAGCAAGAATCTCAATACTATGGCCTCCAGAATGAAAACTGCAATCACAGAAAACTAACTAAAATAATCAGATGGATCAAAGCCTTGTGAAAGTAACTATCAGTTCAGTTCAGTCGCTCAGTCTATAAGTCATGCCATTCAGGGCCACCCATGATGGACAGGTCCTGGTAGAGAGTTCTGATAAAATGCAGTTCACTGGAGAAGGAATGGCAAACCACATAGTATTCTTGCCTTAAGAACCCCATTAACAGCATGAAAAGACAAAAAATATGACAGTGAAAGATGAGCACCCCGGGTTAGTAGGTGCCCAACATGCTACTAAGGAAGAACAGAAATGTACCAGTGGAAAGACAGAAGAGGATGAGCCAATGCAGAACAACAGCCAGTTGTGGGTGTGTCCAGTGGTAAAAGTAAAGTCTGATGCTTTGAAGAATGATATTGCATAGGAAGTTGGAATGTTAGGTCCATGAATCAAGGTAAATTGGATATGGTCAAACAGGAGATGGCAAGTGTAAACATCAACATTTTATGAATCAGTGAACTAAAATGGGCTGGAATGGGCAAGTTTAATTCAGATGACCATTATATCTACTACTGTGGGCAAGAATTCCTTAGAAGAATTGGAGTAGCCCTCATTGTCAAGAGAAGAGTCTGAAATGCAGTACATGGGTGCAATCTCAAAAACAGCAGAAGGATCTCAATTCATTTCCAAAACAAACTATTCAGCATCACAGTAATCCAAGTCTATACCCCAACTTCGAATTCCAAAGAAGGTAAAGTTGAATGGTTCTGTAGACCTACAAGACCTTCTAGATCCAACACCAAAAAGAAGAAATGTCCTTTTCATCATAGAGGACTGTGAAGCAAAAGTAAGAAGTCAAGAGATACCTGAAGTAACAGGCAAGTTCGGCCTTGGAGTACAAATGAAGCAGGGCAAAGACTAAACAGAGTTACAAAAAGAATGCTCAGGTCTTAGCAAATGCCCTCTTCCAACAACACAAGACCTGGTCTTTAGGAGTTGGAAAAGGTAAGAGAACAGATTTTCCCCTACAACCTCCAGAAAAGAAAGCACGCCTGCTAACACTTCAACTTTAACCCATGGATCCAGATTTTTAATTTCTGACCTCCAGAAATATAAAACAATACATTATTTTTGTTTTCATCCATGAAGGTTTTGGTCATTTGTTGTAGCAGCAACAGTAAGTAATACAGATGTGATTCAAGTCAGCCCCACCTCTGTCTGCTGCATCATAGGTTTTCCTCTCTCTGCCGGACTGTTCCTCCAACCTCAGAGGCAGGCAGTCCTCTGCTGCATCAGGGAAACTTGTCTCTTGATTCCACTTCTCTCCTCAGAGACTGCGCAAATCTGTGGTCCTCGTTACAGCAAAGTCTTTGAAAACTGTGTATACGCTGCTTCCCATTGGTGTCTTGCACCATTTCTTGAACCCACTCTACTCAGGTTTTGCTCTCACCACTCTATCAAAGCTGCCCTTGACCTTGCCAAGGTTAACTGCCCAATCCAGTGGTCAGTTTCAGTCTTCTCTGACTTGTCCCCTTGTTAGCATTGGTCTCTTTTATCTTCCAAACATCTGCTTCACATGCCTTCTAAGAACAATCCCTCCTTCCTCACGCACCAATCCTTCTCAGCCTCTTTTGCAGATTCCTCCATTTTTTTTTTTTAGTTTTTTTTTAATTTTTATTTTCTTTTTATTAGTTGGAGGATAATTACTTCACAACATTTCAGTGGGTTTTGTCATACATTGACATGAATCAGCCATAGAGTTACACGTAATCCCCACCCCAATCCCCCCTCCCACCACCCTCTCCACCCCACTCCTCTGGGTCCTGCTGCTATCCAAAAGTCTACAAGCAATAAATGTTGGAGAGGGTGTGGAGAAAAGGGAACTCTCTTACACTGTTGGTGGGAATGCAAACTAGTACAGCCACTATGGAAAACAGTGAGGAGATTTCTTAAAAAACTGGAAATAGAACTGTCACATGACCCAGCAATACCACTTCTGGGCATACACACTGAGGAAACCAGATCTGAAAGAGACACGTGCACCCCAATGTTCATTGCAGCACTGTTTATAATAGCCAGGACATGAAAGCAACCTAGATGCTCATCAGCAGACGAATGGATAAGGAAGCTGTGGTACATATACACCATGCAATATTACTCAGCCGTTAAAAAGAATTCATTTGAATCAGTTCTAATGAGATGGATGAAACTGGAGCCTATTATACAGAGTGAAATAAGCCAGAAAGATAAAGAACATTACAGCATACTAACACATATATATGGAATTTAAAAAGATGGTAACGATGGCCCTATATGCAGGGCAGAAGAAGAGACGCAGAAGTACAGAACAGACTTTTGAACTCTGTGGGAGAAGGTGAGGGTGGGATGTTTCAAAAGAACTCCATATTGTTTTTTTAAATCACCTTCTTAATGCTGGGTTCTCATGAATCTTAACTTCCCTATCTATACCACTCACTGTATAACATATCTCTGATTTTCTAGTCTCGTGGCTTTAAGAGGCAACTAAGATTAACAAACCACAAATTAAATATTTTATCTAAACCTTTTCTCTGATAGAATTCTATGTCCAGCTGTGTGCATGCATCTTCACTTGGGTACCTAAAGGCACCTCAAAGATGCAGATCTATAATGGAACTGCTAATCTTCCCGCAGAAGTGTGCTCCCCTACAGTGTCTCCATCTGAGAAAATGGCATCTCCATCTCCTGTCCCTTAGCCACAAACATCTGGAGTCAACTTTGATTCCCCTTTTCCTTTAACTGTATGTCCAACATGTTAGACAGTCTAATTCATGCTTCCCTTAAAATAAATCCCTATTCTAACAACTCTGACCATGTTTACTGCTCCTTTTGTGGTCCAAGCCAACATCGTCTGTCACCTAAATTCCTATAGAGTCCTAAAAGAGGGCTCTTTTTCCTCTTTTCTTCTCAACATAACAACCAGGTTGATTTTTTTAAAACTCATGTCTCTTTGTGTAACTGCTCAGCTCAAAATACAAAATTTCATTCTCCATTTCTCTCACAGTAAACTCCTTTTAAATGCCTATGTGACACAGATCCACTGGCCCAACTGGTCCCACTGGCCCCACTGGCTCTCTGGCTTGTCTTAACTCTTGTCTTCTTTCCTCACTAAACTCCACCCACATCAGCTGACTTGCTGGCCCTTAAATGTTACATGAATACTCTTCCTTTCTGAATTTAGTGTTTTGTGTTCCAGAGACATGAACGGAGTCACAATCTCTCTTTCAAGGCTGCTTCTTGTACAATTGAAAAGTTGTGTGGGATATAGGGAAGTTGGTGTTTCTGCCTAACAGATGTACAGAAATGCAAGAGATTGTGGAGAATTTTCTCAACAGGCACTTACCCATTTCTACAGCTAAATTCTCTTGATTTCATTTATTGTCTCATCCTCCACTGAACTATTAACCCAAGAATTTCTCATTTTAAAAGAAAAAGAAGTTCTCATTTTAATTAACATTTATTGATAAAACAATGTATTGCTAAAGAACATTCACTAAAGCTTTGCTGAATGAGAGTGAATGGCAACTAATGAAATACTAGGAGAATATATAAGAACTCATTAAAATGCTAAGCATAGGCAGACAATTAAGAAATTAAATAAATGAACAAGATGTGTTGCTTTACAATAAAAAGTATAATACTGGATTTTTTAAATCATATTTTAGCTTATCAAGATAATTATGCTAGGTTAAAAAATTAATATACAATCTGCAGATTGAAGATTATTTGTCTTTGTATATAAACACACATACACAATTGCATAGGATTCATAAAGAAAATGCACCAAAGTTAAGTATTAGCAAATGGTTTAATCATAGCTTATTTTTATTTCCAATCTTTTCCCTTCTGTTTTCCAAATTTTCTGCAATTTGCATGTTTTTTCAAATATCAGAAAGAAAGAGTATTCTTACTTTGAAGTCTTTATTGTTTCATAAACTATTTTTCTTTTGTTAAGGAAAGTCAAGCTTTCAAACATTCGGACACTTCATTTAAGCATCTCCACGAAGTACAAAAATCCCATCCCCTAGAAGCAAGAAATTCTTGAAGATCCAGAAGGAAGACTAAGAGTCAATATTCTTCAGAAAATGGAAACTCAGGGTGACCAATACCCCTGAAAGAGAAGGAAGAGGATTAATTTATTAAATCTGTCATATCGCCAGAGAGAGCATTACACTGTGGAGGCAGTCAGGATGGGCTGAACCTCTCAATCTACAAACACATCCCTCCTTCTCCCCACCCTCTCCGACAAGAACACATCCAGGTGTCCGCTCCATGTGCACACTGCACCTGCACGTCCAACCCCAACATTCATGTGTAATATTCACTCCACAGTGATACGCAGTTTGACTCAGGTTACAATTTCCAAGAGGGCACAAGACCTGGGTCTGACTATGGAGATCATTTCAGACACAAGTGGAACTCCCATCCCTAGATGATGAGAAGGGTCACAGTGAACAAATTAGCTCCTCTTTTCCACAAATCCATTGATAGGTTGATATTGAGCACCCCCAAAACAGAGTGTCTCCATTAAGGAACTTCTTATCTATTGGAGAGATACCACGTGCACCTGAATAATCATAGAGCACAGAGTGGGATTGTTATTGTCTTAATCTATACTGTACTATGTTAAAACATTGGTTATTCAGCAATTAGTATTACTGCTGTTTTCCTTTTTTATCCGTGTTTCTACTTTTCTTTCTGAAAATGTCTTTTTCAATTCAATTCATTAAAAAGTGAATTCTGAATGATTCCAAGTGCCAGGAGCTGTGCTGTTGACCAAAGCCCACAAAGATGTGTAAGTCTAGGCATTCACAGCCTAATGAAGAAAATATACAGTTATACTTAAAAGCCTTTAAGTATAGAAATGCAACTATCCACTTTTCTTCAAATATGATGTCTTTTATCAGAACATGATAGTGGTTCAGCTAGTAAAGAATCTGCCTGCAATGTGGGAGACCTAGATCAATCCTTGGGTTGGGAAGATCTCCTAGAGAAGGGAAAGGCTACCCACTCCAGTATTTTGGCCTAGAAAATTCCAGGGACTGTATAGTCCATAGGGTGCCAAAGAGTCGGACATGACTGAGCGACTTCCACACTTGTCAGAATCATGATATAGCTTTACAAACAGTAGGGAGAGCTTTGGGGTCTTTCATTTGAAGCATAATCTTTGTTAACCAATAATTTGTATTCCCTTCTCTCTAAACTCCCTTCCAAATTTCTCTTCCATCTCTTCAGTCCCAATATTCTCCTGCAGTAATTAATCACTGGAATCATATTAGTGACTAAGTCAAAGTCAAGGAGGTGGGGGCTCCCCAGGGGATGGACTTCTAAAGTGTGCTTAGTTGCTCGGTCACGTCTGACTGTTTGTGACGCCATGGACTCTAACCCACCAGGCTCCTTTGTCCATGGGATTTTTCAGGCAAGAATGCTGGAGTGGGCTGCCATGCCCTCCTCCAGCGGATCTTCCCACGCAAGAATTGAACCCAGGTCTCCCGCCCTGCAGGTGGATTCTTTACCATGTGAGCCACCAAGGACTTCTGATGGACAAAAGCTAAACTGGGGTGAGTCTTTACTCAAGAAACCAGAGACCCAGATGATCCTATCTGGGTGTGTCCTGCTAAGGACCCGGAAGTCACTCACTGGATGGTCAATTAAACTCAGGATCTACTGGTAATTCAGCTTTGTAAGTTAACAGGAATGAGGTTATGGGAGTTGTAATAGGGAAAAAGCATCAATGAAGAGATTCATTGGAAAGAAATGGATGGTGTCTTGGAAAAGAAATGCCCATTGATGAGAATATCCACCAGACACTTATGAGCAGGCCCATGTGACTTCACAGCACTGTTGCACGTTGGCCTTCATGAAACCCTCCTCAATAAAAATGTCAACAATACATTTTATAATTGTGTTCACAGGATTAACATGAATGCCGGCTTCCCAGGTGGCTCAGTGGTAAAGGATCCACTTGCCAAGCAGGAGTTCCCCAACGTTCCCTGGAGAAGGAAATGGCAACCCACTCCAGTATTCCTGCCTCGGGAATCCCATGGATTGAGGAGCCTGTTGCGATTCATTCCACAAAGTCCCAAGATTTGGGCGTGAATAAGCGACTAACAGAAGAAAACAAGAATGTAATCCTTGATGGATTCATTAACACATAGTTATTATTAATATAATCATTTTCCCCTGATGTAAAAAGAAATAAAGATTAACCATGTTCACATGTCGCTGAAAGAAATGTTGACTGCAGGCACTGTGCCCTTTGTGTTCCGTGGGTTCTTGGCACAGAGAGGAGGTTCACCAGACACGGGGAATTGGGACACAAAGGAGTGAATTCACCACGATGTCAACTCTGGGGATTTTACTGATGAGTTGTCCTGAGCCCATCACACTGCTGTTGATCAAAGACAGGACCCTGGAGGAAACCTCTGGTGTGAGGTCTGCAGAAAGTCCCCGGTTACTCTTAAGCAGGAAATCAGCACTGTCTTTCTAGAATTATGCTTTTGAAAAACTTATTTCCCCTGCTGACCCGCCTGCTACAGAAAACAATGTGTGGGTGAAACATCTGCAAGTCACTTACAGTTGAAAATCACAATATCTTATATTTCTGTCGAGGCCGTCAATTGCTTTCATGTCTTCTGGAGTCAGTTCAAAGTCAAACACCTGGAAGGAAGGAACAATCACATTACCTCTCCCTCAAGGAGCCAGTCTTCCCCCTGGGGACTGAGGGATTTTCCAGCTCGATGGAGACAAGAAGACGGGGCAAGCAAGCCGTGTCAGTCCTCAGCTTTCAGGAAAACAAGCCTGGGAACCTCTGCTGAGTTCTCACCTCTCCTTCACACATCTTCTCCTTCTCTGTCCACCTCACAAACATTACAGTGCATCAGTCTTTTATCTTTCTAAGTGAATCACTTCAGACAGAAAACAAACTAAAATCATTCTTTTCCAATCACACTGCCTTCAGACACTCCTAACTCGATAACTGCAATTGAGCAAACATTAGACTGATTAACTCTTTCCAACATGCTGTAAGGGTGACAGCGATCAGCTAAAGTAGCATAGGGAGGAGGCTCCCCCTTGAAAGCCTGTTCAGGAATCTGATATCAAACTTACTCATTATCTATGAATAAATCTAACAAAACTTTATGCAAATGCCTTAGTGGAGAAACTTATGAAAAGTGTTTTAACATTAAAGAACACCTAAGTAATTAAAAATGCACATCATAATCATGAAATGGAAAGCTCAATTTTGTAAAGAAATTCATTTTCTCCAAAGTGATCTAATGTTTCAATGCAACATGAACCAAAGACTTGAGCATGTATTCTTTCCTAGAAGTTAGTAAAGTTATACTAAATGTTAAATAAAAGAACAGCAAATCAAAAGCAGCTAAGACAGCTTTAAAAAATAAAAAATTACCATTCTGAAAAGCAAGACTTATTTTTCCACTTTAATAACATGGTGCAGAAAGCTGAATAGTTAAATAGAAAAGAGACAACAGAAATGTACTTATGGACACTTGAAGTATGACTGAGTTGACAATGAAAATCTGTGAGGAAATATGAAACCTTAGCTTTACATTTAAATATACTTAAACATGTGTGCATCCATTTTCATATTGTCTTAGATAAACAGTTCCAGCTAGATTACAGAACCAAATTTAAATGGAAACACAGAGACAATTGATCAGGGGACAATTTCCATTCCCCTTACTTGGCCTGACCTACAATCTGCATTGGACAGTGATATTTCCCAGAAGAAGAGATGACCCAGATCTGAGCCCAGACAGGAAGAGGACTATTTCCTTAATCACTGACTTGGGATCATAGCACTGTGCTGAGATGAAAACCAGGTTAGTGGTCCCAGTCTAGTCAAATATTCATAAAAACTATACAAAGAAGGGTGGAGGCTCCTCTGACAGGAGCCTCGTCCACCTGCTAAAGCAGAACCGCCCAGCTGCTCGGCATTAAACTGCAAAAGCACAGGAGAGCCCAGCCTAGAGGACGACAGCTTATCTGAGTGCAGGATGATTGTCAAACCACAGAATCAAGAGATGCATAAATCATCTCTGCATTAAATCCTGAAACTGGGGAGTTTCCATACAGTTGTAGCTAAAGGTACAATAATGGTCTCCTACACAGAAAACAAAGTATAGACAACCTAGAAAAGTGTACAAAGTCTTGAAGAGGAACTTCACAAAGACAGAAACTCAAGAAGATTAAATGCATGAAGATGAAATCTTGTTAGTATTCAGGGAAAGGCAAAATAAAAACACAATGGTTTGGAAGTTAAAGATCACTGCCATAATTTTTCTGCCTTCATATTCACATGTTGATGCTGTTAGAAATGAATCCTTTGAGAGGTGATTACATCATGATGGTGGAGCCCTCATGAATGAGATTTAAACAACATCATATTCATATAAGAGAATTGGGGGAGGTCTTTGCCCCCTCCACCATGTTAAGATATAAGGAGTAACCTGTGACTTGGAGCAGCAGCCTCACCTGACCACACAGGCACTCTGAGCTCAGATCTCCAGATTCAGAACTGTGAGAAACAAAGTCCACTTTTTTTCTCAGCCATTCAACCTATGGTGCTTTATTAGAGCAGTTCAAACAGTATTTTAAAAAAAATCACAAAATGCAATTGCATAAAGAATGAAGAAAATATTATGTCATTTGCACAAAGTGACAGAATACATTGCAAATGTAATGCTCAAGCTAAAATCTCCATTTTCTGTCCAACCATAACCCGCTCCAGTCATAATGCCTCTCCTGTTGCACAGCAGGAGGAGAAAATTACCAGGCATTCACACACAGGGAAAGATCAGGTAACACGTTTTGGCCCAAAGATAGTCTGAGGGCTGGACAAAGAATGACCCTCATGAAGGATATTCCCTAGGAGCCCTCTGCCCACAGCCCCACTCGTCATCACCTGCATGTTCTCTTTGATCCACGCCTTGTTGTTACCCTTGGCCAGAACCACAACCCCACGTTGTATCTGGTAGCGAAGGGCAACCAGAGCTGGGGTTTTCTTGTGCTTTTGGGCAATGGCAGAGAGAACTGGGTCATCCAAGAGAACGGGGTGGTTCAGGTTCACCCTGGAAGGAAATTCAGAAATACTGAGGAGCTGAGACTAAATACTAAGTTTTCGAATATTTTCCCAAACAGAACAAGAGGTTCACTCTAGACCAGGGCTTCTCAAAGTATAGTTCATTAACCTGCATCATCACTATCAGCTGGTATCTTGTAAGAAATATAAATTCCATGGCAGAGCTGAAAACAAACTGAATCAGAACCTCAACTGTGTCACCTCCTACTCTGTGTTTATAAAAGTCTGCAGGTGACTCAGAGGCAATATTGAGTTGAGACCAGGACTGCCAAACTCATGGGTTTTTTTTTCCTTTAATTTTCAGGGGTGTTTTTTAAATATAATCAAGGGTATGAATAGAGAAGCAGAAGGAAAGACCAAGAATTGCTTGCAAATTTCACTTTTTCTAAGGTATTGATAAAAATTGAGAGGTCTTAAAATAAGAGACATTTATTTCATCATTATTCTACTGTAGATGCTTACCAAAATGGTTCAAATTGAACTTTTTTCAATCATGATAGAAACCTAGGAGTTAAATACTATTATCTCAACTTTAGACATAAGGTAAGTGAATCCTGGAACACCTATTTTTAAAAATGTGTTCCTTAGTTAATAGGTAAATCATGACATAAACTTGTGTCTCTGGTCTCAATTGGGAGATTTTATATATAGATTTTAATGCAGACATTTGTTATTCATGAGTCAACAAGCTAATACAATCTAGAAAAATTGGCTGGGTGATGGAAAGATAAAAGAGAAGAATTCATTCCATTACTCCTCTCTCTCCCCTCTGCCTATGAGAGTTATCTGAATATTGTATGATTTAAACTATCTCATCAAAAACTGAATTTTACATAAACTCCCTGTTGCTTTCATTAGAGTTCAATACCATCCTTTTACTCTTTGGGATCCCAGAGCACTATAGGCAACAAGAACAATATCATGTGACTTGCAGAAATCCAACAGTTTCCTCTGATTGAGATAAGGGTGACATTCCACCTATAGAAAACCAATAGAAAAGAGTGTCACATATTATGGAAATGTAATATTAAATGACAGAGAAAGGGAAAAAGTTTAAAAAAATGGTAAAGGAAAAACTATAACATTAAATGTAAATTGGAAACATCAATATCGACAGAGAAATAGAGAAAAGTTTGTATATACACTTAATTTATGATGGACATAGACAGGAGAACCAGTCCGAGATTGACTAACCAAAAGATGGGCTCTACATTTGAGTAGCTATTCATGAGTAAAATTCATAGAGTGTTAGTATCACAATGAGCCTTTAACATCACTCTCTAACCTGAATGATTTTCATCATACCAACACATTTTTCTCAACTGTGTTCCCTGTTAAAGACTTATAAACACTGTGACACCAAGATTAAGGATTCAGCCATCAGAACCCCACACAAACCCTCAACACTCATCTCAGCTGATTTGCCTCTTTATCAAATTTATTTCCCATTCCACATTTTCGTGGTTTTCCTTCCTGTACAAAGTTCGCTCCAGGGCACTTTCACCCTGTCATCTGGCCATCCTTTCGTCTCGAGGAAATACCTCCTTCCTCTACTTCTGGGTGCTAGTGCAGGAAGATCTCTGCACTTTTCCGCCCAGACATACAGAAATACCATTTTGGATTTTATACACATCATCCAGACACGAACTCAGCTGTTTAGAATCTCCTGTCCACAATGGTCAGATGAACAGGAGGGGAGGACAGACAGACATCAGGCTCCAGGGCAAGAAGGAGGTTCTGAAGAGCAGGAGGGAGAGGAGCCGAGCTGCTCACCTGGTTACAGACGGGCTTGTACTTGAGCCCTGGCTTATTCAGGATCTTCTCCAGCTGCTTGTGGTTGAAGTTGGACACCCCAATGGATTTGGCCAGCCCTGCGTCCTTGCACTTCTCCAGGGCCTGAGAGGGAGGGGTGGTGAGCAATTACATGGAATGATAGAGCAAGAATAAATGCTGAAAAACATCAGTAATCACCGTCATCCATCAAGAATTAGCACCAATTATCAAGAAGGAAAGAAGGGAAGGAGACAAGATAAAAAAAGAAATACTGTTTGCTCCTTGAAACCTGGAAAAGACATATCACATGAAAGGAAAGAGATGACTGTCTGCATTGTCCCATATTCTCCTCCTCCATTCCTCTCTGTAAACATTTCAGCAATGGTTTCCTCCCACAATCCCAGCATCCCAGTCCTTATATTCATGAACTGCTGACTCTGATGGTCCACAGCCCATTCTCACAGGAGGAAGAAGTGAAGGAGGTTCCCACTCTCCTGGCTCCTCCCCGGCCTCTCTACTCCTCGTACTCACCTCCCATGTGCGACAGAAATCCACTGAGTCAGCTATCAGTTTTCCATTTTCATCTTTTGGATATAATTCCTCCCCTGGCTATAATAGAAGCAGTAATTTTAGAGACATCACAAAATAATTTCTCCACAGTTAGCAAGGCTTCCTGGCACCACGGGTTAAAACTGCATGAGGCAGGTTTACAACTTTCTAGATACTAGATAATATTTGCAAAGTGATTTGTGTATATAAGCAATGTCTTTAAGAGGAAGACTTATTCTGATATCTTATATTTAATATATGTTGTAATAAGTACAATTCTTTAGGTCCTAAAAGGGACTTCCTGTGACTTCTGTAAATTTTGTCTGTTCTTGTACTTGCCTGTTTCCAATTGTCTCTATGAGCTGGAAGTGGCAGTAAGTTACATGGCTTTATTCCCAGAATAAAATGTGCTATCTTGACCTGGTGTAGATAATCAGACTCTCTTTTCCCTCTGAGCATCAGGTGCCCTAGGACAGGCACATGAATCAGCACGGCTTTCATTAGGTTGATATGGAATGCGGAAGACCCAGACATGCTGTCATATATTCATGACCATGAGCCTCGAGCTGCTCCAAGATGAAATTTCCCACCAATGGAAAATGTTCAGTAAAAATAAAGTAAACCATGAGTAGTGCCCTTATAATGGATAGGAAAAGGAGACACATCTCTAGAGTACTGCAACCATCATTTCTGTCTGTGGCTGGAACTTGCCATCTATGTAGACCACTAAGCTATTGTGCATTGGGAGGTTTGAGCTGGTTTTTGTGACTTGAAATCAAGTATTGTAAGTATACCTTTCTTAATAGATAAGTGCAGTCTACAAACTGCATCTGAAGATGAGGAAGAGTGCAGGAAAGTAATTCCAAGTCCCTGTATAGGTACAAGGTTTAGATGCACCCAGAAGGAGCACCACCAAATATGCTCAACTTGAAAGGGTGAAAGACAAGATAAACTCATCGTGGTCAATGTAAGGCAGTGTCATGCTCACCATGGATGCAGCAAACTCTTGGTTCATGAAATCCCCAGACACTCAGGAGTCATAACAAGGACTGTATGAAGAACTAACCTAGTTCTATTTTCTCAAGTTTTTCTGGCAGAAAATCTCAGAATATTAACACTTTTTTCTGGAAGGCATGTAAGGGATTCAAAGAAACTCAGTGAAAAGATGATCACAAATGATTATTTGGAGGATTCTACTCTAGTGTAATCATACCTTCAACCGACTAAGAAAAATCTTAGCCATCCATGCAAGTTGATGCACATTCTAACAGAAGATGTAACACTGATGTGATCACACAAATTTCTAACCTTCAGAGCCAGTGGATAATGCATAATATAGAGATCGACATAGTCCAGTTGAAGACTTTTCAGTGACTTTTCCAAGGCTGGTTGGACCAGCTCTGGTCGAAAGGATGTGCACCACAGCTGCAGAGGTAAAAGAAAAACAGTTGTGTTAAGAATACTTTAGGTAACTTATTTTGGCCTTACTGCAAGGCTTGTCTGATATTACTTCCCCAACCAAGGATCAAATCCAGGCACACGGCATTAAAGTGCCAAGTCTTAAGCATTGAACCACCAGGGAACTCTAATACTTTAGAAATATACCAATAAGCATAGTTCACCAAGCAACTGTTCACCAAAGGATCCTATTATATAACTGTCACCTGGGCACAATCACTTGCACGCATGTGCACACACACAACACACACAGTACCTTTGAAGTGCAGAATATGTCTTCTCTCTTCACAGTGCCATCTGCAATCTTGCTCCGAATGGCCTGGCCAATCTGCTCTTCATTTTGGTAAGCATGAGCACAGTCAACATGGCGGAACCCAACCTCTATTGCAAATGGGGTGAATTCCAGAGCATCCCTCTTAGCAACCTACATAAGCAACAAAGGTAGAAGTTGAATATCCACATGATTAAGAGATTGCTAGGAACAAGCTTTCATCTTCCCAACATCAACTTTTCTTTGTGTCTTTGGTTAGTTTTGTATGTGTGGTGATGAATGCTTGACTATTTCCCTGAGTGTTCCTGGTCAGTGATTAAGTGGACACCCAGGAACCATTCATCCTGATGTGATCGTGGTTGATTATGCACATCAGAGACCTCAAGACCTCCTTCAGGTTCATTGATTTGATGGTAGAACCCAAAGGACTCAGAATAACATTGCAATCATGGATAGGATTTATACTCTGAGATCTTTGCAGATAATTGAACATGGGGGTAAGTTGCCTGGTGAAGGCATCAGGATACAAGGTAATTGCTTCTAAGATCTCTGTCTACCAGCGAGGCCACAAAGAATACACCACATAAAAACTGTATGCAATCAAGGTGTACAAAGAGATGTTCTCATATAAGTTACTGTTTTTGTTCAGTCACTCAGACCTATTCAATCCTTTCTGACCCCACAGACTGCAGCACTCCAGGTTTCCCTATATTTCATTATCTCCTGCAGTTTGCTCAAACTCATGTCCGTTGTATCAATGATGCCATCCAACTATCTCACCCTCTGTTGCCTCCTTCTCTTCATGCCTTCTGTCCTTTCCTGAAACAGGGTCTTTTCCAATGAGTTGGCTCTTCGTATTGTGTGGCCAAAGTATTGGAGCTTCAGCTTCAGCATCAGTCCTTCCAAGGAATACTCAGGGTTGATTTCCCTTAGGACTGACTGGTTTGATCTCCTTGCTGTCCAAGGCATTCTCAAGAGTCTTCTCAAATGCCATAGTTCAAAAGCATCAATTCTTATCTGCCTATCCTTTTATGGTCCAACTCTCACATCTATACATAACGACTGGAAAAACGATGGCTTTGACTATATGGACCTTTGTCCACAAGCCAATGTCTCTGTTTTTAAAGATGATGTCTAGGTTTCTCACAGCTTTTCTTCTAAGGAGCAATCGCTTTTTAATTTCCTGCCTACAGTCACTGTCCACAATGATTTGGAGTTCAAGAAAATAAAGTCTGCCACTGTTGCCGTTTCTCCCCCATTTATTTGCCATGAAGTGATGGGACTGGATAACATGATCTTAGTTTTTTGAATGCTTAATTTTAAGTCAGCTTTTCACTCCCTCTTTCACCTTCTTCAAGAGGTTCTCTAGTTCCTCTTCCTTTCTGCCACTAGGGTGGTGTCATCTCCATTCTGAGGTAATTGATCTTACTCCCGGCTTGAGCTTGATTCAAGTTTGAGCTTCAACCAGTCCGCCATTTCCCATGATTATTCTTACCAATGTAAGTATCCACTCTTAATGAATTACCAAATTCAACCTAGGTTACAGTTCCATCACCTCACACACCTAACTATTTTGGATGTTTGTAAGAAGACATAAGATCTGGTCTACAAAACTAAAGCTATATCTCATTATTTTTAACTACAGTCACAGTGATTTACATCAGGTCTCCATGATTATTCATCTTATAATTGGTGGTCTGTACCCTTGACCGACAACTTACCATTTTTCCCAACCTTGACACCAGCTTCTGGTCACCACACCTCTCTTCTCTGCTTCTTTGAATTCTACTTTTTTAGATTCTAGCTACAAGGATATTATGCAGTATTTGTCTTTCTATTTCTGGCTTGTTTTATTTGCCTTAAAGTTCTCACCATCCATCTGTGCAGTTGCAAATGGCAGGATTATCTTTGTTTTAATGCTGTATAATATTCCATTTGTCTTTATATGATTCAGAATCTTTCCCATTTCAAAGTTTAAAGTACTAGTCGAGAGAACAGCATCAAAACATGTATATTATCTAGGGTGAAACAGATCACCAGCCCAGGTTGGATGCATGAGATAAGTGCTTGGGCCTGGCGCACTGGAAGACCCAGAGGATTCGGGTGGAGAGGGAGGTGGGAGGGGGAATCGGGATGGGGAATACAAGTAAATCTATGGCTGATTCATGTTAATGTATGGCAAAAATCACTACTATATTGTAAAGTAATTAGCTTCCAACAAATAAAAATAAATGGAAAGCAAAGAATAAATGAATAATACATATTTAGATTAAAAAAAATTGTTAGTCATTCAGTCATGTCCAACTCTTTGTGACCACACAGACTGTAGCTCATTAGGCTCCTCTGTCCATGGGATTCTCAACAAGAATACTGGAGTGGGTTGTCATTTCCTTCTCCAGGGGATCTTCCTGACCCAGGGATAGTACTCAGATCTCCCACATTGCAGGCAGATTCTTTAAAATTTGAACTACCCAGGGAAGTCCAAGGAAACATTACAAAACCTGCCCAGTAAGGTAGTAACTTTTACCCTCAAATGACAGTATATTTTCTCTGAGAATAAATTTCCAAGCAGAAACAAAAATATGAGGCAAAATACAGCTGGAGTGTTTCTTGCCTATCATCTAGCAGGCACTCCACAGTATAAAAGCAACTCATTCCCATTATTTTTCATTCACCTCATCTACGGGACCTCCCACCTTAAATACTTCTTTGAGTCATGACTTTTTGGAAGGAGGAAAGAGTTCTGGAATTAATTAAATATAGAGATAAACTTCACCATTGCAATCACCTTCAAAGCAAAGCAGCTGACAGTATTATTGACAGCTGAGTCTCACCTCTTCTGCCAAGCTAGGAAAGAGATGGAAACTGGAGGGGAACCCAGAGTAATCTGCAGGTGAGCACAGCTTCAGACTATGATGCAGAGTGAAGGCTGAATGCTTTCTCCTCTTTCATAGGAAATGGTTCTAGCCGCTTGATGGAACCACGTGACCCTCCCAGAGTCACACAGGAGTTCAGTGCTTGACAACCCAAGTCCCTTCTGCTCATGTCACATCCACTGCTATTTATATCTCAA
This sequence comes from Muntiacus reevesi, assembly GCF_963930625.1. Lineage (NCBI taxonomy): Eukaryota > Metazoa > Chordata > Mammalia > Artiodactyla > Cervidae > Muntiacus > Muntiacus reevesi. Next base: position 42,351,710 of record NC_089250.1, on the reverse strand, counting down.
CCCACAACCAGCAATGTTACCTCTGGAGGTGCATAGGTTCCAAATCCCAGGACAGGAATGAAATGGCCATCATTAAGCTTCACCTTCTGGCCTTTGAGATCCATTGTCTGTTGCTCCTCTGAGTAGGGAAACTGAGATTTTTCTCTTCTCCCTTCAAATATTATTAATAACAAGAGTATAACACCCGAGATGCGCTGTCCAGTGTTAGCAGAGACATTGTAGGAGTAGCATGATGAAACTTGTACCCATGGAGTCAGAGACGATTGAACACAGTTAACTTGTTTGACTCTTTTTATCAGCATAACTTCAAGAATTATATAATGATGAGATTGGGTGAGCAATTACTGACTATTAGTTAGACTAGAAACTTCCAACACCAATTTTTTAAAATTTTCTTTTATGAAGCATAATCTCAATCAAACATCAATTGAAAAAACTACCTTACAGTACAAACACACACACATACACAAATCACACAGTCTGAAAGTGCTTAATAGCATTTTTCAAAATGTTACCCCTTAATAAAGAATCAAAACTTCAAATGAAAATAAATTTCCACTTTTACATATACCACAGCAAAATAATTATGCTTTACAGACCTGACTGGTGAAATCCTGAACAGAAAACTGAAACAAGACATTTTGGCAAAGTGCTTATTGAAAGTTAATTATTAATAGCCTTAGGATACAATGTACAGTGTGCAAAGAGACTTTGAGTGTTGATTCCTTGTAGCTAGCTATATAACTTTTAGGGTTCTCTCATAATGTCACTGATACATATTTTACATAATTTACTAACTGCTCCACATCATTCATAAATGAAAAACCTATAAACAAATTAAAATGCAACAAATTTGGAAAGAGTAACAGAAATTGTGATGCACTGATACACGAGAATATTGTGAAGACAAAATTTAACATGTACAGTGATGTCAGCAAAATGGTGAGGTGGGAGGACTGATCTCTCCCATGGAAAGACAAGAAAAGAAAGAGAAATTAGCTGAAAAACCTCATAGGAGTTCTGGAAAACAGTCAAACACAGATTGACAGCAACAACATGAACAGGTAATTAGGAAAAATCCAGAACAGAGTGGAAGGAAATTTCATCGTGTATTACTCACCTGTACCCTCCTCCTGCCTGGGGCAGTGCAGTCTTGGTGAGCTCTCAGTTGCTTCCCTCAATCCAGAATGACAGAAAACCTTATGTGTGGTGTTTCAACCTACCTGAGGACTCTCTGGGGTCTAGTGTCTGCTCCACTTAACTCTAAGGTTAAACTGAAGAGCCACTGGAATGCCTATTGCAGCTGCAGGGCAACAATATATATATATATATGTATACGTGTGTGTGTGTGTGTGTGTGTGTGTGTGTGTGTGTGGAGAGAGAGAGAGAGCCAAAGACAAAGAAGAAGGGTGCAGACATAGACTAGACTTTGTACTAAAAGGGCCCTGAATAGAATGTGGGTGTGGCTTTGAGGAGCATAGTGCATTCAAAAATAGTCATAAATTCACCTGAATCTGATAGCCAGTCTCGGTCAAGTAAGATGCTGACTCAAAAGTGAACTGAGCCACTCGTAGCTTTACTGTTGGGCTGATCCCAGGACTAGAAGCATGACAAGCTAACTAGTGAAAGTCATGACAAGGAACAAATCTACCAAGAGTGAGATTTTCCCTCTTATTTCAAGTACCAAACTCAATGCACACACACACAAACACACAGAAGAACACACATACAGGAACACACACACACAGAGGAACACACATACAGGAACACAAACACACAGAGGAACACACATACAGGAATACACACACACAGGAACACATACAGGAACACACACACACAGGAACACACACATGCATCCAGGAACACACACACACAGGAACACAACACACAAAGGGACACACATATAGGAACACACACACACAGGAACACACACACAGGGACACACATACAGGAACACACACACACAGGGACACACACACAGGACACACACACATCTGGACGGGGCAGAGTGGCCATCACAGAGGGCCCGGAGGAGCTGGGTCTGGCGCTCTGATGGTGTGAAAGGTCTGCACCACATGCATGGCCACCCGAACTAGGGGCCGCTCCTGCACACCTTCCTCCAGCTCTGCCACCCTCCGGGGCAAAGGTGCAGTGCAGGGGATGGGGGTGCATACTTACAAGGGGTTCACACTTACAATGAGTGGAACCAGTTTGGACCCAACCCTCAGATTTCTGCTCCAGCATTTTGGAACTTGCCTGGTCCAATAGGGTGGGGACAGCCCCTGAGGACAAAAGCCTTGGCCCAGTAGGGTGGGGACAGCCCCTGAGCACAGAAGCCTTTGCTCACACTGGGCTCTGGCTCTAGCCTGCCCTTCCCCCTCCCACCGAGGTGACAGTTGCCAACACAACCTGGGAAGGATTGACCCCTGACCTGCTCAGCTCCAGCTCTGCCCCAAAGCCTTGTGCACACAGACTCCACAGGGACGGGTCCACACAAGGACAGCCCTGCAAAACCAAGACAGATAACTTTTTCACCTAGCTTAATAGAAAAGGAGGAAGCTAAGCAAAATGAGAAGAGAGAGGAATTTGTGTCAAATGAAACCAAAAAAACAAAAACAAAAACCTTGAAAAGATCAGTATTGAGATAAAGATTAATAATTTACCAGAATACAGACTCATAAGAAGAATGCTACATTAACTAGGGAAGAGAACATGCTAATATTCACAGTGTAGGGGTTCCAGAAGCAGAACTGGAGAAGGAAGCCGAAAATGTAGGTGCGATGAAATAATGGCTAAAAATTTCCTTTAACCTGGGATTTTCCTGGTGGTCCAGTGGTGAGGACTCTGTGCTTCCACCGCAGGAGTAATGGTTCTGAACCTGGTCTGAGAACGATCTTGTAAAGCTGATTAAAATCTTGAGAGGCAAGATATTCTTGGTTTACCTGGTAACCCTAGTATAATGACAAAGTCCTTACATGTGTGACATGGGAGGGTTGTATTCGAAGAGAAGGTGGGAAGATAGGAGCATTAGATAAAAGTTTGTAAGATACAATATTGTAAAGTAATTAGCCTCTAACTAATAAAAATAAATGGAAAAAAAAGATACTATAATCTGTCTCTGAAGATCTCGGTAGAGTCTACAAGATGAAGACGGAAGAGTTCTCTTGTTCAGTTTCTCAGTTGAGTCCAACTCTTTACCACCCAATGGACTGCAGCACACCAGGTTTCTCTGTCCTTCACTATCTCCCAGAGTTTGCTCAACTCATGTCCATTGAATCAGTGATGCCATCCAAACGTCTCATCCTCTGTCCTCTCCTTCTCCTCTTGCCCTCAATCTTTCCCAGCATCGGGGTCTTTTCCAATGAGTTGGTCTTTCACACCAGGTGGCCAAAATATTGGCATTGCAGCTTCAACATCAGTCCTTCCAATGACTATTCAGGTTGATTTCCTTCAGGATTGACTGGTTTGATCTTCTGGTTGTCCAAGGGACTCTCAAGAGTCTTCTCCAGCACCACAGTTTGAAAGCATCTATTCTTCAGGGCTCAGCCTTCTTTATAGTCCAACCCTCACATTCATACATGACTACTGGAAATGCCAAAGCTTTGACTCTACAGATCTTTGTCAGCACAGTGATGGCTCTGCTCTTAAACAGCTTACCTAGATATGTCATTTTTCTTCCAAGAAGCAAGCAACTTAATTTAATGCTACAGTCACCATCTGCAGTGATTTTGGAGGCCAAGAAAATAAACTCTGTCACTCTTTCCATTTTTTTCCCCATCTGTTTGCTGTGAAAGGGTGGAACCAGATGCCATGATTGTAATTTTTCAAATATTGAGATTTAAGCCCGTTATTTGTCTCTCCTCTTTCACCTCCATCAAGAGACTCATTAGTTCCTCTTTGCTTTCTGCCATTAAAAGAAAGAAAGAAAGTGAAGTTACTCAATCGTGTCTTACTCTTTGCGACCCCAGAGACTGTAGCCTTCCATGCTCCTCCATCCATGGGATTTTTCCAGGCAAGAGTACTGGAGTGGGTTGCCATTTTCTTCTCCAGAGGATCTTCCTGACCCAGGGGTTGAACCTGGGTCTCCCACATTGTAGGCAGGTGCTTTAGTGTCTGAGCCACCAGGGAAGACTTTCTGCCATTAACGTGATGTCATCTGTGTATCTGAGGTTACTGATATTTCTCCAAGCAATCTTCAGCCCACTTTGTGATTCATCCAGCTTGGCATTGCACATAATGTACCTTGCATATAAATTAAATAAGCAGGGTGAAAATATACAGCTTTGATGTATGCCTTTCCCAATTTGGAACCAGTCCATTGTTTCATGTCCTGTTCTAACTGTTGCTTCTTGGCCTGCATACAGGTTTCTCAGGAGACAGGTAAGGTGGTCTGGTATTTCCATCTCTTTAAGAATTTTCCATAGTTTGTTGTGATCCACACAGTCAAAGGCTTTAGTGTAGCCAAAGAAATAGAAGCAGATGTTTTTTCTGGAATTCTCTTGCTTTTTCTATGATCCAATGGATGTTGGCAGTTTGATATCTGGTTCCTCTGGCTTTTCTAAATCCAGTTAGTACATCTGGAAGTTCTTGGTTCATATACCATTGCAGCCTAGCATCAAGCATTTTCAGCATTACCTTACTACTATGTGAAACGAGTGCAATTATGCAGCAGTTTGGACATTCTTTGGCATTGCCCTTCTTTGGGACTGGAATGAAAACTCACTTCTTCCAGTCTTGTGGCCACTGCTGAGTTTTCCAAATTTGCTGGGCTATTGAGCGCAGCACTTTCATAGCATCATCTTTTAGCATTTAGAATAGCTCAGCTGGAATTCCATCACCTCCACTAGTTTCATTCATAGTGATTCTTTCTAAGGCCCACCTGACTTCACATTCCATGATGTCTGGCTCGATGTGAGTGATCACACCATAATGGTTATCCCAGGCATTAAGGCTTTTTTTGGGAATAGTTCTTCTTTGTATTCTTGCCATCTTTTCCTAATCTCTTCTGCTTATCTTAGGTCCATAGCATTTCTTCCCTTTATTGTCCTCATCTCTGCATGAAATATTCCTTTGGTATCTCTAATTTTCTTGAAGTGATCTCTAGTGTTTCTCATTATTTTGTTTTCCTCTATTTCTTTGCATTGATCACTTAAGACTTCCTTATCTCTCGTAGCTGTTCCTTGGAACTCTGCATTCAGATGGGTAAATCTTTCCCTTCCTCCTTTACCTTTTGGGTTTCCTCTTTTCTCAGCTATTTGTAAGGTTTCCTCAGACAACCATTTTGACTTGTTGCGTTTCTTTTCTTGGTAATGGTTTGGTCACCGCCTCCTGTGCAATGTTACAAACCTCCACCCATAGTTCTTCAGGAACTCTGTCTATCATATCTAATCCCTTGAATCTTTTTGTCACTTCCACTATATAATCATAAGGAATTTCATTTAGGTCATACCATAACGGCCTAGTGGATTTCCCTTCTACTGGAGGGAGCACAGTCCCACTTTTACCAAAAAGGTATTTGTGGGGACAGCTGCTCTTCATGTCAAAGCCAATAATCAGGCCAGGTTGGTGGAAAGGAAAGTTTGTTTGATTTCAGATTCCAGCAACTGGGCTGGTGGGGTGACACACATCGATCCAAAGCCCAATCCCCCTCCACTTCAACCAGTGGGGCAAGAACCCTTATAGACAGAAGTGACAGGGGTGCTATATGCAGGAACAGCACAGTCAGCTCTGACAGTCATCTTCAAATTGGTCATCAGTGGTCTGACCTCTGTCATCTTGATTGTTTTATGCACATTAGTCTTCAGTTCCAGGACCCATTTGTTTGCATTTCTTGAGGCCAGTACTCAGAATTGTGGCAGCTTATGTCATGGATATATTCTGGCCATCATGTGGTTAACTTCTCCACCTGGTGTTGGAGTATCTATAAGGCAGCTCACAGGATATGGTTCAGAATATTATCTATAGCCCTTGAGAAAGGGCTGAAGGTCCTTGATTATGCTTAACGACCACATGGTTATTATTTAGTCTCCTTTGACCCTTTTCCTTTGTATCTACATTTCTCAATTCTCTGATTAAACTTATTCTTTGAAGTTTTCCACAAAGAGCAGGGAAAGGACATGGTACAGGGGCAAGGAACAAAGGACTCTGCTTCATTTCACCACCCATCAGCAGAAAAGTGGATTAAAGATTTACTGAGCATTGCCCTGCCCACCAGAGAAATACTTTCCCCACAGTCAGTCCCTCCCATCAGGAAACTTGCACAAGTCTCTTATCCTCATCCATCAGAGGGCAACAAAGCAGAAGCAAGAATTTCAATTCTATGGCCTCCAGAATGAAAACTGCAATCACAGAAAACTAAACAATATGATCACATGGATCACAACTTTGTGTAACTCATGAAACTATCAGTCATGCCATGCAGGGCCACCCAAGATGGACAACTCATGATGGAGAGATCTAATGATGGAGACGGAATGGTGAGCCACTTCAACATTCCTGCCTTGAGAACCCCGTGAACAGTACGAAAAGACAAAAGTATATCACACTGAAGGATGAGACCCCCGGGTTGATAGGCATCCAATGTGCTACTAGAAAAGAGTGGAGAAATAGCTCTAAAAGGAAAGAAGAGGCAGAGCCAAAGCAGAAACAACACCTAATTGTGGATGTGTCTAGTGGTGGAAGTAAAATCTGATGCTGTAAAGAATAAACTTGCATAGGAACCTGGAATGTTAGGTCTCTGAAACCAGGTAAATTGAAAGTAGTCAAACAGGAGATGGCAAGAGTAACATGGATATTTTGGAAATCAGTGAACTAAAATGGACAGGAATGGCTGAAATTAATTCAGATGGCCATTATATCTCCTACTGTGGACAAGAATCCCTTCGAAGAAAGGCAGTAGCCCTCATAGTCAACAAGAGTCCAAAATGCAGTATACTTGGGTGCAATTTCAAAGATGACAGAATGATCTCAGTTCACTTCCATGGCAAACCAATCAACATCACTATATTTCAAGTCCATGTCCCAAGCACAAAGGCCAGAGAAGCTGAAGTTGACTGGTTTTCTGAAGACTTAAGAGACCTTCAAAACCTACCACCAGATAAAAGATGTCCTTTACATGAGGGGACTGGAATACAAAAGTAGAAAGTCAAGAGATACCTGAACTAACAGGCAAGTTTGACCTTGGAGTACAAATGAAGCAGGGCAAAAGCTAACAGAACTTTGTCAAGAGAATGCTCTGCTTTTAGCAAACACCCTCTTCCAACAACACAAGACCTGTTCTCTAGGAGTGGAAAAGACAACAAAAGGGAATTCCCCCTACAGCCTCCAGAAAAGAATGCAGGCCTCCTGGCACTTCAACTTTAGCCCACGGAACCAGATTTTGAATTTCTGACCTCCAGAAATATAAAATAATTCATTATTTTTGTTTCTATCCACAAAGGTTTTGGTCATTTGTTGTAGCAGCAACAGTAACTGATACTGATGTGATTCAAGTTAGCCCCACCTCCGTCTGCTGCATCATAGGTTTTCCTCTCTCTGCCGGACTGTTCCTCCAACCTCAGAGGCAGGCAGTCATCTGCTGCATCAGGGAAACTTGTTTCTTGATTCCATTTCTCTCGTCAGAGACTGCGCAATTCTGTGGTCCTCATTACAGCAAAGTCTTTGAAAATTGTGTATACGCTGCTTCTCATTGGTCTCTTGCTCCATTTCTTGAACCCACCCTACTCAGGGTTTGCTCTCACCACTCTATCAAAGCTGCACTTGACCCTGTCAAGATTAACTGCCCAATCCAGTGGTCAGTTTCAGTCTTCTCTGACTTGTCCCCTTGTTAGCATTGGTCTCTTTTATCTTCTAAACATCTGCTTCACATGCCTTCTAAGAACACCCCCTCTTTCCTCACGCACCAATCCTTCTCAGCCTCTTTTGCAGGTTCCTCCATATTTTTTTAATCACCTTTTTAATGCTGGGTTCTCATGAAGCTTAACTTCCCTATCTACACCACCCACTGTATAACATAATATATCTGATTGTCTTACCTCGTGGCTTTAACAGGGAACTAAGATTAACGAACCACAAATTAAATATTTTATCTAAACCTTTTCTCTGATAGAATTCTATGTCCAACTGTATGCATGAATCTTCACTTGGGTACCTAAAGCCATCTTAAAGATATAGATCTATAATTGAACTACTTCCCACAAAAGTGTGCTCCCCCACATTATCTCCATCTGAGAAAATGACATTTTCATTTCCTGTCCCTTAGGCACAAACATCTGGAGTCAACTTTGATTCCCCTTTTCCTTTAACTCTGTGTCCAACATGTTAGACAGTCTAACTGATGCTGCCCTTAAATCAAACCCTTACTCTAACAATTTTGTCCATATTTATTGCTCCTTCTGTGGTCCAAGCCAACATCATCTCTCACCTAAACTCCTATAAAGTCCTAAAATAAGGCTCTGTTTTCTCTTTTCTTCTCAACATAACAACCAGGTTGATTTTTTAAAAACTCATGTCTGTTCATGTAACTGCTCAGCTCAAAATACAAAATTTCATTCTCCATTTCTTTCACAGTAAAGTCCTTTTAAATGTCTATGTGACACAGATCCACTGGCCCCACTGGCCCCACAGGCTCTCTGGCTTGTCTCAACTCTTGTCTTCTTTCCTCACTAAACTCCACCCACATCAGCTGACTTGCTGGCCCTTAAATGTTACATGAACACTCTTCCTTCCTGAATTTAGTGTTTTGTGTTCCAGAGAAATGAAGGGAGACACGATCTCTCTTTTAAGGCTGCTTCTTGTACAATTGAAAAGTTGTGTCAGATGTAAGGTAGTTGGTGTCTCTGCCTAACAGATGTACAGAAATGCAAGAGATTGTGCAGAATTTTCTCAACAGGCACTTACCCATTTCTAACAGCTAAATTCTCCTGATTTCACTTACTGTCTCATCCTCCACTAAGCTATAAACTCAAGAATTTCTCATTTTATGAGAAAAAGAATTTCTCATTTTAATTAGCATTTATTGATAAAACAAAGTATTACTAAAGAACATTCAGTAAAGCTTTGCTGAATGAGAGTGAATGGTAACTAATGAAATACTAGGAGAATATATAAGAAGTCATCAAAATGCTAAGCATGGGCAGATAAGAAATTGAATAAATGAATAAGATGTGTTGCTTTATAATAAGAAAAATATAATACTGGATTTTTTAAATCATATTTCAGCTTACCAAGATAATTATGCTGTTAAAAAATAAATATACAATCTGTAGATTGAAGATTATTTGTCATTGTATAAAAGCACACATACACATTTGCATAAGATTCATAAAGAAAATGCACCAAAGTTAAGTATTAGTAAATGGTTTAATCATAGCTTATTTTTATTTCATACCTTTCCCTCTGTTTTCCAAATATTCTGCAACTTGCATGTTTTTTCAAATATCAGAAAGAAAGAGTATTCTTACTTTGAAGTCTTTATTGTTTCATAAACTGTTGTGTTTTTGTTTGTTCGCTTCTTTATTTAAAGGAAAGGCAAGCTTTTAAACATTCAGACACTTCATTTAAGCATCTCCGCCAAGTACTAAAATCCTCTTCCTTAGAAGCAAAAAATTCTTGAAGATCCAGAAGGAGGACTAAGAGTCAATATTCTTCAGAAAATGGAAACTCAGGGTGATCAACACCCCTGAAAGAGAAGGAAGAGGATTAATTTATTAAATCTGACATATCATCAGAGAGAGCACTACTCTGTGGAGGCAGTCAGGATGGGCTGAAACTCTCAATCTACAAACACATCCCTCCTTCTCCCCACCCTCCCCGACAAGCACACATGCAGGTGTCTGCTCCATGTGCACATTGCTCCTGCACGTCCAGCCCCAACATTCACATGTAATATTCACTCCACAGTGATATGCAGTTTGACTCAGGTTACAATTTCCAAGAGGGCACAAGACCTGGGTCTGACTATGGAGATCATTTCAGACACAAGTGGAACTTCCGTCCCTAGATGATGAGAAGGGTCACAGTGAACAAATTAGCTCCTCTTTTCCACAAATCAATTAATAAGTTGATATTGAGCACCGCCAAAACAGAGTGTTTCCATTAAGAAACTTCTTATCTATTGGAGAGATACCACGTGCACCTGAATAATCATAGAGTGCAGAGTGGGGTTATTATTTTCTTAATTTATACTGTACTGAATTAAAACACTGGTTATTCAGCAGTTAGTATTACTGCTGTTTTCCTCTTTTTCCGTGTTTCTACTTTTCTTTCTGAAAATGTCCTTTTCAATTCAATTCATTAAAAAGTGAATTCTGAATGATTCCAAACACCAGGAGCTGTGCTGTTGACCCAGGCCTACAAAGATGTGTAAGTCTAGGCATTCACAGCCTAATGAAAGAGAATATACAGTTATACTTAAAAGCCTTTAAGTATAGAAATGCAACTATCCAACTTTTTTTCAATTATCATATCTTTTATCAGAACATTAGAGTGACTCAGCTGGTAAAGAATCTCCCTGCAATGTGGGAGACCTGGATTGAGCCCTGGGTTGGGAAGATCCCCTGGAGAAGGAAAAGGCTACCCACTCCAGTATTTTGGCCTAGAAAATTCCAGGGACTGTATAGTCCATGGGGTGCCAAAGAGTCGGACATGACTGAGCGACTTCCACACTTGTCAGAATCATGATATAGCTTTACAAACAATAGGGAGAGTTTTGGGATCTTTCATTTGAAGCCTAATCTTTGTTAACCAATAATTTGTATTCCCTTCTCTCTAAACTCCCTTCCAAATTTCTCTTCCATCTCTTCAGTCCCAATATTCTCCTGCAGTGATTAATCACTGGAATCATATTAGTGACTAAGTCAAAGTCAAGGAGGTGGGGGCTCCCCAGGAGATGGACTTCTAAAGTGTGCTTAGTTGCTCGGTCACATCTGACTGTTTGTGACGCCATGGACTGTAACCCACCAGGTTCCTCTGTCCATGGGAATTTTCAGGCAAGAATGCTGGAGTGGGCTGCCATGCCCTCCTCCAGGGATCTTCCCACGCAAGAATTGAACCCAGGTCTCCCGCTCTGCAGGTGGATTCTTTACCATCTGAGCCACCAAGGACTTCTGGTGAGCAAACACTAAACTGGGGTGAGTCTTTACTCAAGAAACCAGAGATCCAGATGATCCTATCTGGGTGACACAGAAGTCACTCACTGGAGGGTCAGTTAAGCTCATGACCTACTGGTAATTCAGCTTTGTGAGAATGCAAGGATGAGGACATGGGAGTTGTAATACGGAAAAAACATCAATGAAGATATTATTTGGAAAGAAATGGATGGTGTCTTGGAAAAGAAATGTCCATTGATGAGAATATCCACTAGACACTTACGGGCAGACCCATGTGACTTCACAGCACTGTTGCACATTGGCCTTCATGAGACCCTCCTCAATAAAAATGTCAACAATACATTTTATAATTGTGTTCACAGGATTAACATGAATGCCGGCTTCCCAGGTGGCTCAGTGGTAAAGGATCCACTTGCCAAGCAAGAGACATGGGTTCGACCCCTTGATCCCCAAGGTTCCCTGGAGAAGGAAATAGCAACCTGCTTCCATATTCCTGCCTGGGGAATCCCATGGATTGAGAAGCCTATTGCGATTCATTCCACAAAGTCCCAAGATTTGGGCATGAATAAGCGACTAAACAGAACAAAACAAGAATGTAATCCTTTATGGATTCATTAATACATAGTTATTATTAATATAATCATTTTCCCCTTATGAAAAAAGATATAAAGATTAACCATGTTCACAGGTCGCTGAAAGAATAGTTGGCTGCAGGCACTGTGCCCTTTGTGTTCCCTGGGTTCTCAACATGGAGAGGAGGTGCACCAGGCACAGGGAATTGGGGCACAATGGAGTGAATTCACCACGATGTCAACTCTGGGGATTTTACTGATGAGTTGTCCTGGGCCAATCACACTGCTGTTGATCAAAGACGGAATCCTGGAGGAAACCTCTGGTGTGAGGTCTGCAGAACGTCCCCGGTTACACCTAAGAAGGAAATCAGCACTGTCTTTCTAGAATTTTGCTTTTGAAAAGCTTAGTTCCCCTTCTGACCCACCTGCTACAGAAAACAGTGTGTGGGTGAAACATCTGCAAGTCACTCACAGTTGAAAATCACAATATCTTATATTTCTGTCGAGGTCATCAAATGCTTTCATGTCTTCTGGAGTCAGTTCAAAGTCAAACACCTGGAAGGAACGAGAAATCTCATTACCTCTCCCCCAAGGAGCCAGTCTCCCCCTGGGGACTGGAGGATTTTCCAGCTGGATGGAGACAAGAAGTGGCGGCAGGGAAGCCATGTCTGCCCTCAGCTTTCAGGAGAACAAGCCTGGGAACCTCTGCTGAGTTTTCACCTCTCCTTCCCACACCTTCTCCTTCTCTGTCTACTTCACAAACATTACAGTGCATCTGTCGCTTATCTTTCTATCTTCAGACAGAAAACAAACTAAAATCATCCTTTTCCAATCACACTGCCTTCAGCCACTCCTAACTCGATAACTGCAATTGAGCAAACATTAGACTGATTAACTCTTTCCAACATGCTGTAAGGGTGACAGCGATCAGCTAAAGTAGTATAGGGAGGAGGTTTCCCCTTGAAATCCTGTTCAGGAATCTGATATCAAACTTACTCATTATCTATGAATAAATCTAACGAAACTTTATGTAAATGGCTTAGTGGAGAAAGTTATGGAAAGTGTTTAAACGTTAAATAACACCTAAGTAATTAAAAATTCACATCATAATCATGAAATGAGAAGCTCAATTTTGTAAAGAAAGTCGTTTTCTCCAAAGTGATCTAATGTTCAATGCAACATGAAACAGACTTGAGCATGCATTCTTTCCTAGAAGTTAGTAAAGTGATACTAAATGATAAATTTAAAAAAAATCTACTCAAAAGCAGCCAAGACAGCTTTAAAAAATAAAAAATTACCATTCTGATAAGCAAGACTTATTTTCTACGTTAATAACATGGTGCAGAAAGCTGAATAGTTAAATAGAAAAGAGACAACAGAAATGTACTTACGGACACTTGATATATGACTGAGTTGACAAGAAAATCTGTGAGGTAATATGAAACGTTAGCTTTACATTTAAATATATTTAAACATATATGCATCCATTTTCTTTCTTTTTTTTTTATTTATTTTTATTAGTTGGAGGCTAATTACTTTACAATATTCTAGTGGTTTTTGTTATACATTGACATGAACTAGCCGTGGATTTACATGTATTCCCCATCCCGATCCCCCTTCACACCTCCCTCTCCACCTGATTCCTCTGGGTCTTCCCAATGCACCACACCCGAGCACTTGTCTCATGCATCCAGCCTGGGCTGGTTATCTCTTTCACCCTAGATAATATACATGTTTCGATGCTGTTCTCTCGAAGCATCCCACCTTCGCCTTTTCCCACAGAGACGGAAAGTCTGTTCTGTACATCTCTGTCTCTTTTTCTATTTTGCATATAGGCTTATCATTGCCATCTTTCTAAATTCCATATATATGTGCTAGCATGCTGTAATGTTCTTTATCTTTCTGGCTTACTTCACTCTGTATAATGGGCTCCAGTTTCATCCATCTCATTAGAACTGATTCAAATGAATTCTTTTTACTGACTGAGCAATATCCCATGGTGTATATGTACCACAACTTCATTATCCATTCGTCTGCTGATGGGCATCTAGGTTGCTTCCATGTACTGCCTATTATAAATAGTGCTGCGATGAATATTGGGGTGCACGTATCTCTTTCAAATCTGGTTTCCTCAGTGTGTATGCCCAGAAGTGGGATTGCTGGGTCATATGGCAGTTCTAATTCCAGTGTTTTAAGGAATCTCCATACTGTTCTCCATAGCGGCTGTACTAGTTTGCATTCCCACCAACAGTGTAAGAGAGTTCCCTTTTCTCCACACCCTCTCCAACATTTATTGCTTGTAAGACTTTTGGATAGCAGCCATCCTGACTGGAGTGTAATGGTACCTCATTGTGGTTTTGATTTGCATTTCTCTGATAATGAGTGATGTTGAACATCTTTTCATGTGTTTGTTAGCCATCTGTATGTCTTCTTTGGAGAAATGTCTGTTTAGTTCTTTGGCCTATTTTTTGATTGGGTCATTTGTTTTTCTGAAATTGAACTTCAGGAGTTGCTTGTATATTTTTTAGATTAACCCTTTGTCTACTTCTTCATTTGCTATTATTTTCTCCCAATCTGAGGGCTGTCTTTTCACCTTGCTTATAGTTTCCTTTGTTGTGCAAAAGCTTTTAAGTTTCATTACGTCCCATTTGCTTATTTTTGCTTTTATTTCCAGTATTCTGGGAGGTGGGTCATAGAGGATGCTGCTGTGATTCATGTCAGAGAGTGTTTTGCCTATGTTCTCCTCTAGGAGTTTTATAGTTTCTGGTCTTACATTTAGATCTTTAACCCATTTTGAGTTTATTTTTCTGTATGGTGTTAGAAAGTGTTCTAGTTTCATTCTTTTACAAGCGGTTGACCAGTTTTCCCAGCACCACTTGTTAAAGATGTTGTCTTTTTCCACTGTATATTTTTGCCTCCTTTGTTGAAGATAAGGTGTCCATAGGTTTGTGGATTTATCTCAGGGCTTTCTATTCTGTTCCATTGATCTATATTTCTGTCTTTGTGCCAGTACCATACTGTCTTGATGACTGTGGCTTTGTAGTAGAGTCTGAAGTCAGGCAGGTTGATTCCTCCAGTTCCATTCTTCTTTCTCAAGATTACTTTGGCTATTCGAGGTTTTTTGCATTTCCATACAAATTGTGAAATTATTTGTTCTAGTTCTCTGAAAAATACCATTGGTAGCTTGATAGGGATTGCATTGAATTTATAGATTGCTTTGGGTAGAATAACCATTTTGACAATATTGATTCTTCCAATCCATGAACACGGTATATTTCTCCATCTGTTTGTGTCCTCTTTGATTTCTTTCATCAGTGTTTTATAATTTTCTATGTATAAGTCTTTTGTTTCTTTAGGTAGATATACTCCTAAGTATTTTATTCTTTTTGTTGCAATGGTGAATGGTATTATTTCCTTAATATCTCTTTCTGTTTTCTCATTGTTAGTGTATAGGAATGCAAGGGATTTCTGTGTGTTAATTTTATATCCTGCAACTTTGCTATATTCGTTGATTAGCTCTAGTAATTTTCTGGTAGAGTCTTTAGGGTTTTCTATGTAGAGGATTATGTCATCTGCAAACAGCGAGAGTTTCACTTCTTCTTTTCCTATCTGGATTCCTTTTACTTCTTTATCTTCTCTGATTGCTGTGGCCAAAACTCCCAAAACTATACTTAATAGCACTGGTGAGAGTGGGCACCCTTGTCTTGCTCCTGATTTCAGGGGAAATGTTTTCAATTTTTCACCATTGAGGGTAATCCTTGCTGTGGGTTTGTCATATTTAGCTTTTATTATGTTGAGGTATGTTCCTTCTATTCCTGCTTTCTGGAGAGTTTTAATCATAAATGGGTGTTGAATTTTGTCAATGGCTTTTTCTGCATCTATTGAGATAATCATATAGTTGTTATCTTTCAATTTGTTAATGTGGTGTATTACATTGATTGATTTGTGGATATTAAAGAATCCTTGCATCCCTGGGATAAAGCCCACTTGGTCATGGTGTATGATTTTTTTAATATGTTGCTGGATTCTCTTTGCTACAATTTTGTTAAGGATTTTTGCATCTATGTTCATCAGTGATATTGGCCTGTAGTTTTCTTTTTTTGTGGCATCTTTGTTTGGTTTTAGAATTAGGGTGATGGTGGCCTCACAGAATGAGTTTGGAAGTTTACCTTCTTCTGCAATTTTCTGGAAGACTTTGAGTAAGATAGATGTTAGCTCTTCTCTAAGTTTTTGGTAGAATTCAGCTGTGAAGCCGTCTGGTCCTGGGCTTTTGTTTCCTGGAAGATTTCCGATTACATTTTCGATTTCCTTGCTTGTGATGGTTCTGTTAAGATCCTCTATTTCTTTCTGGCTCAGTTTTGGAAAGTTATACTTTCTAAGAATTTGTCCATTTCTTCCAAGTTGTCCATTTTATTGGCATAGAGCTGCTGGTAGTAGTCTCTTATGATTCTTTGTATTTCAGTGTTGTCTGTCGTGATCTCTCCATTTTCATTTCTAATTTTGTTAATTTGGTACTTCTCCCTTTGTTTCTTAATGAGTCTTGCTAATGGTTTGTCAATTTTGTTTATTTTTTCAAAAAGCCAGCTTTTAGCTTTGTTGATTTTTGCTACGGTCTCTTTAGTTTCTTTTGCATTTATTTCTGCCCTAATTTTTAAGATTTCTTACCTTCTACTAACCCTGGGGTTCTTCGTTTCTTCCTTCTCTAGTTGCTTTAGGTGTAGGGTTAGGTTATTTATTTGGCTTTTTTCTTTTTTCTTGAGGTAAGTCTGTAATGCTATGAACCTTTCCCTTAGCACCGCTTTTACAGTGTCCAATAGATTTGGGGTTGTTGTGTTTTCATTTTCATTCATTTCCTTACATATTTTGATTTCTTTTTTGATTTCTTCTATGATTTGTTGGTTATTCAGAAGCATGTTACTTAACCTCCATATGTTTGAATTTTTAATAATTTTTTCCTGTAATTGAGATCTAATCTTACTGCACTGTGGTCAGAAAAGATGACTGGAATGATTTCAATTTTTTTTGAATTTACCAAGGCTAGATTTATGGCCAAGGATGTGATCTATCCTGGAGAAGGTTCCGTGTGCACTTGAGAAAAAGGTGAAGTTGATTGTTTTGGGGTGAAATGTCCTATAGATATCAATTAGGCCTAGCTGGTCTATTGTGTCATTTAAAGTTTGTGTTTCCTTGTTAATTTTCTGTTTAGTTGATCTGTCCATAGTTGTGAGTGGGGTATTAAAGTCTCCCACTATTATTGTGTTGCTATTAATTTCCTCTTTCATACTCACTAGTGTTTGCCTTACATATTGTGGTTCTCCTATGTTGGGTGCATATATAATTATAATTGTTATATCTTCTTCTTGGATTGATCCTTTGATCATTATGTAGTGTCTTTCTTTGTCTCTTTTCACAACCTTTATTTTAAAGTCTATCATATCTGATATGAGTATTGCGACTCCTGCTTTCTTTTGGTCTCCGTTTGCATGAAATATTTTTTTCCAGCCCTTCACTTTTAGTCTGTATGTGTTCCTTGTTTTAAGGTGGGTCTCTTGTAGACAGCATATATAGGGGTCTTGTTTTTGTATCCATTCAGCCAATCTTTGTCTTTTGGTTGGGGCATTCAACCCATTTACATTTAAGGTAATTATTGATAGGTATTGTCCTGTTGCCATTTACTTTGTTGCTTTGGGTTCATGTTTATACAACCTTTCTGTGTTTCCTGTTTAGAGAAAATCCTTTAGCATTTGTTGAAGAGCTGGTTTGGTGGTGCTGAATTCTCTCAGCTTTTGCTTGTCTGTAAAGCTTTTGAATTCTCCTTCATATCTGAATGAAATCCTTGTTGGGTACAGTAATCTAGGTTGTAGATTATTCTCTTTCATTACTTTCAGTATGTCCTGCCATTCCCTTCTGGCCTGGAGGGTTTATATTGATAGATCAGCTGTTATCCTTATGTGACTCCCTTTGTGTGTTTTTTGTTGTTTCTCCCTTGCTGCTTTTAACATTTGTTCTTTGTGTTTGATCTTTGTTAACTTGATTAGTACGTGACTTGGCGTGTTTCACCTTGGGTTTATCCTATTTGGAACTCTCTGGGTTTCTTGGACTTGAGTGACTATTTCCTTCCCCATTTTAGGGAAGTTTTCAGCTATTATCTCCTCGAGTATTTTCTCATGGCCTTTCTTTTTGTCTTCTTCTTCTGGGACCTCTATGATTCGAATGTTGGGGCATTTCACATTGTCCCAGAGGTCCTTAAGGTTGTCTTCATTTCTTTTGATTCTTTTTCTTTTTTCCTCTCTGTTTCATTTATTTCCACCATTTTATCTTCTACTTCACTTATCCTATCTTCTGTCTCTGTTATTCTACTGTTGGTTCCCTCCAGAGTGCTTTTGATCTCATTTATTGCATTATTCATTTTTAATTGACTCTTTTTTATTTCTTCTAGGTCCTTATTAAACATTTCTTGTATCTTCTCAATCTTTGTCTCCAGGCTATTTATCTGTAACTCCATTTTGTTTTCAAGATTTTGGATCATTTTTATTATCATTATTCTAAATTCTTTTTCAGATAGATTCCCTATCTCCTCCTCTTTTGTTTGACTTTGTGGGCATTTTTCATGTTCCTTTACCTGTTGGATATTTCTCTACCTTTTCATCTTGTTTATATTGCTGTGTCTGGAGTGGGCTTTCTGTATTCTGGTTGTCTGTGGTTCCTTTTTAATGTGGAGGTTTCACCCAGTGGGTAGGGTTGGACGATTGGCTTGTCAAGGTTTCCTGGTTAGGGAAGCTTGCGTCAGTGTTCTGGCATGTGGAACTGGATTTCTTCTCTCTGGAGTGCAATGGAGTGTCCAGTAATGAGCTTTGAGATGGGTGTATGTGTTAGGTGTGACCTTGGGCAGCCTGTATGTTGACGCTCAGGTCTATGTTCCTGCGTTGCTGGAGAATTTGCATAGTATGTCTTGCTCTGGAACGTATTGGCTCTTGGGTGGTGGTTGGTTTCAGTGTAGGTAGGGAGGCTTTTGGATGGTCTCTTATTACTTAATGTTCCATGTAGTCAGGAGTTTTCTGGTGTTCTCAGGTTTTGGGCTTAATTCTCCTGCCTCTGGATTCCACTTTTATTCTTCCAGTAGTCTCAAGACTTCTCCAACTATACAGCACTGATAATAAAATTTCTAGGTTAATGATGAAGAGATTCTCCACCATGAGGGACACCCAGAGAGGTTCACAGAGTTACATGAAGAAGAGGAGAGGGAGGAGGGAGATACAGATGAGCAGGAGGAGAAAAGGGGGGACTCAAGAGAAGAGAGACAGATCTACGCAATTCTCTGTTCCCAAAGTGTTCTCCGTAGCCCAGACACCCACAGAAATTCACAGAATTGGATTGGGAAGAGAAGGGGAAAGGAGGAAATAGAGGTGTTCTGAGGTTGAAAACGGAGAGTCAAAAGTGGGAGAGAGTAATCAGCACACTCCTGAGTAAAAATGGGTACTGAATATTGGATTCTTAAATGTCCAAAACTGATATCAAATAATGAAAAACAAAGATTAAAAATCCAAGGTAGAGGTTAGACTCTTAAAAATACAATATTAAAAACAAAAGCAAAAGCACAAAAATTTTAGAAATATTTTTGAAGTTTGGTTTAAAAATATGGTTTCTTTCTTTTTTGCAAGGTTATAGTGAAATGAAAATGAATATTAAGGAGTAATAGAGAAGTAATAGAGGACTTTAAAAGAAAATGAGAAAAAATAAAACAGGAAAAAAAATGTTTTTCCTAAATTAAAAAAAATAGTAAAAATATATGAAAATGAAAGTTAAGGAGTAATGGGGGAGTAATAGGGAATTTTATAAGAAAATAAAAGAGAAAAAATAAGAAAAGAAAAGAAAAGAAAAAATGTAAAAAAAAGTAAAAATATATCTAGGAATTTCTCTGGAGCTGTTGCAGTCAGTGTGGGTTTGGTTCAGTTTCAGATAGCTCCTCATTCCAGCTTACAATTCTCGATATCTATAGGCCCCTTCCGGTGTAGTCGGTGTTATCTACAGGGATTTTAATCTGTTGCACAGGTCCCTTCTGAAGCAGTTCTCTTTGTTTATTTAGCTTCTGTTTGCAGGTCTCTTCAGTGTCTGATTTCTGCCCTGACACAGGCGCACGGAGGTGGTCTCTTGTTTAGGTTCGCTAGTTCAGTCCTGCTGTCGGGAGGGAGGGGTGCTGCAGACAGATATCGCTGTGTGTGGGTAGCCCTCACAGTGTTCCAGCCACACTGGGTTTGCCCCCGCTCACGGGTGTGTGCTCTCCCCGTCTACACTGCTCAGGCCCCCGGCTGCTCTATATGGAGCGGGCCCTGTGTTGCATGCCGTTCCTGTTTTCGGGTATTCCACCAAAGCGCGGACTCGGTTGGGTCTGTGTTTTGTGCCTTCCCCGGCCTGAGCAGCTGAGACCGCCAGGAGCTTGACGGGCGCACTCTCCTCTGGTGAGGTGCGCCTTCTCCCCTCCGCGGTCCCAGCCTCAGTTTCCGCGCGCACCAGTCGGATGCGTGCAGCTTGTGTCTATTCTCGGGAGCTGGCCTCTAGCCGAGACCCTCCCGGTGGATGTCGACCATCCAGAATCTCGGGAAGTCTGTTTAGAAACCGGAGGCTTATTTGCAGTTTGCTAGGGGGTGCCATCCCTGGGGCCGAGTTTGCCCCTTTCCCCTCCCCCTGCCTCCTGCCTCTGGCGGGGATGGGCCGGTCCACAGCAGGCTAGCTGTCCTCTGGAACTGCTCAATCCCTTTGTTCTGCAAATGGCCCGCAGTGTGTTCAGGCCAGTTACTTTTCTCTCTCTCTCTCTCTCTTGCTATCCCACAGTTTAAGTTGCTATCTCACATTTGCTCCCTCCAATTGCCCTCAGGGCATTCGGGTTCAGTCCTTACCCTAAGCAATGCCACCTGCTCCTCTCCATTCCGCCCCCACTTCCTGGTGGCGGATGCGGGCATCTGGGGTACTTTTCTGCTGGGAGTTGATTTTAGGCGTGTAATATGTGAGTTTTATTTATTTTTTCCTCCCAGTTAGGTTGCCTTCCGAGATTCGAAAACTTCCCCCAGACCCACCTGTGAGAGGGTTTCCTGGTGTTTGGAAACTTCCTCTATTATGACTACCTTCCTGGGATGGGTCTCCGTCCCTAGCTCTTTTGTCTCTCTTTTTATCTTTTATATTTTGTCCTACCTCCTTTCAAAGATGATGTGCTGCTTTTCTGGGCACCTGATATCTTCTGCTAGCAGTCAGAAGTTGTTTTGTGAAGCTTGCTCAGCATTCAAAAGTTTTTTCGATGAATTTGTAGGGGAGAAAGTGGTCTCCCCGTCCTATTCCTCTGCCATCTTGGCTCCTCCTCTGTGCATCCATTTTCATATTATCTTAGATAATCATTTCCAGCTAGATTGCAGAACCAAATTTAAATGGAAACACAGAAACAGTTGATCAGGGGACAGTTTCTGTTCCCCTTGACTTGGCCTGCCCTACAACCTGCATTGGACAGTGATATTTCCCAGAAGAAGAGATGACCCAGATCTGAGCTCAGACAGGAAGAGGACTATTTCCCTAATCACTGACTTGGGACCATAGCACTGTGCTGAGATGAATACCAGGTTAGTTGTCCCAGTCTAGTCAAATATTCATTAAAAACTATGCAAAGAAGAGTGGAGGCTCCTCTGACAGGAGCCTCGTCCACCTGCTAAAGCAGAACGGCCCAGCTGCTCGGCATTGAACTGCAAAAGCACAGGAGAGCCCAGCCTAGAGGACGACAGCTTATCTGAGTGCAGGTTGATTGTCAAACCACAGAATCAAGAGACACATAAATCATCTCTGAATTAAATCCTGAAACGGGAGTTTCCATACAGTTATGACTATAGGTACAATAATGGTCTCCTACACAGAAAACAAAGTATAGACAACCTAGCAAAAATGGACAAAGTCTTGAAGAGAAACTTTACAAAAACAGAAAATCAAGACGATTAAATGTATGAAGATGAAATCTTATTAGTATTCAGGGAAAGGCAAAACAAGAACACAATGGTTTGAAAGTTAAAGATCACTGCCATAATTTTTCTGCCCTCATATTCACATGTTGATGCTGTTAGAAATGAATCCTTTGAGAGATGATTACATCATGATGGTGGAGCCCTCATGAATGAGATAGAACTGCCATATAACCCAGCAATACCACTCCTGGGCATACACACCGAGGAAACCAGATCTAAAAGAGACACGTGCACCCCAATGTTCATCACAGCACTGTTTGTAATAACCAGGATATGGAAGCAACCTATATGCCCATCAGCAGACGAATGGATAAGGAAGCTGTGGTACATATACACAATAGAATATTAATCAGCCATTAAAAAGAATACATTTGAATCAGTTCTGATGAGATGGATGAAACTGGAGCCCATTATGCAGAGTGAAGTAATCCAGAAAGACAAACACCAATACAGTACACTAATGCATATATATGGAATTTAAAATGATGGTAACGATAAGCCTATATGCAAAACAGAAAAAAGAGACACAGATGTATAGAACAGACTTTTGGACTCTGTGGGAGAGGGCAAGGGTGGGATGTTCTGAGAGAATAACACTGAAACAAATATACTATCAAGGGTGAAACAGATCACCGGCCCAGGTTGGATGCATTAGACAAGTGCTCAGGGCTGGTGCACTGGGAAGACCTAGAGGAATGGGATGGGGAGGGAGGTGGGAGGTGGGAGGGGGGATCGGGATGGGGAACACATGTAAATCCATTGCTGATTCGTGTCAATGTATGGCAAAAACCACTACAATATTGTAAAGTAATTAGCTTCCAACTAATAAAAAAATAAAATAGAAAATAAACAACATCATATTCATATAAGACAATTGGGGGAGCTCTTTGCCCCCTTCCACCATGTTAAGATACAAGGTGTAACCTGTGAATTGGAGGAGCAGCCTCACCTGACCACACAGGCACTCTGATCTCAGATCCCCAGCCTCAGAATGTGAGAAACAAATTCCAGTTTTTTTCCTCAGCCATTCACCCTACGGTGTTTTATTAGAGCAGTTCAAACATTTATATATATATAAACACACATAACACAACTGCATAACTGAGAATGAAGAAAATAAGATGTCATTCGCATAAAATGACAGAATACATTGCAAATGTAATGCTCAAGCTAAAATCTCCATTTTCTGTCCAACCATAATGCTCTTCAGTCATAATGCCTCTCCTATTGCCACAGCAGGAGGAGAAAATTACCAGGCATTCACACACAGGGAAAGATCAGGTAACACGTTTTGGCCCAAAGATAGTCTGAGGGCTGGACAAAGAATGACCCTCGTGAAGGATATTCCCTAGGAGCCCTCTGCCCACAGCCCCATTCGTCATCACCTGCATGTTCTCTTTGATCCACTCCTTGTTGTTACCCTTGGCCAGAACCACAACCCCATGTTGTATCTGGTAGTGAAGGGCAACCAGAGCTGGGGTTTTCTTGTGTTTTGGGGCAATGGCAGAGACAACTAATCCTCCAAGAGAACGGGGTGGTTCAGGTTCACCCTGGAAGGAAATTCAGAAATGCTGAGGAGCTGAGACTAAATACTCAGTTTCTGAATATTTTCCCAAACAGAACAAGAGGTTCACTCTAGACCAGGGTTTCTCAAAGTATAGTTCATTGATCAGCATCATCATTATCAACTGGGATCGTGTAAGAAATACAAATTCCATGGCTGAGCTGAAAGCAAACAATCAGAACCTCAACTGTGTCACCTCCTACTCTGTGTTTACAAAGCTCTGCAGGTGATTCAGAGGCAACATTGAGTTGATACCAGGACTGCCAAACTCATGGATTTTTTTCCTTTAATTTTCAGGGGTGTTTTTTCTTAAATAATCAAGGGCATGAGTAGAGAAGTAGAAGGAAAGACACAAAATTGTTTGTAAATTTCACTTTTTTTCTAAGGTATTGTAAAAATTGAGAGGTATCAAAATAAGAGACATCTATTTCATCATTATTATACTATACATGCTTACAAAAATGGTTCAAATTGAACTTTTTTTCAATCATGATAGAAACCTAGGAGTTAAATACTATAATCTCAACTTTAGACATAAGGTAAGTGACCTTGGAACACCTATTTTGAAAAATGTGTTCATTAGTTAGTAAGTAAATCATGACATAAGCTTGTGTCACTGGTCTCAACTGGCGGATTATATATAGATTATAATGCAGACATTTGTTATTCATGAGTCAACAAGCTAATGCAATCTAGAAAAATTGGCTGGGTGATGGGAATATAAAAGAGAAGAGTTCGTTCCATTTCTCCTCTCTCTCCCGTCTGCCTATGAGAGTTATCTGAGTATTGTATGATTTAAACTATCTCATCAAAAATTGAATTTTACATAAACTCCCTGTTGCTTTCATTAGAGTTCAATACCACCCTTTTACTCTTTGGGATCCCCGAGCACTATATGCAACAAGAACAATGTCATGTGACTTGCAGAAATCCAACAATTTCCTCTGACTGAGATAAGGGTGACATTCCACCTGTAGAAAACCAATAGAAAAGAGTGCCACGTATTATGGAAATGTAATATTAAATGACAGAGAAAGGGAAAAAGTTTAAAAAATGATAAAGGAAAAACTACGACAGTAAATTGGAAATATTAATATCAACAGAGAAATAGAGAAAAGTTTGTATATACACTTAATTTATGATGGACATAGATGGAAGAACCAGTCTGAGATTGACTAACCAAAAGATGGGCTCTACATTTGAGTAGATATTCATGAGTAAAATTCATAGAGTGTTAGCATCACGATGAGCCTTTATTTATTTATTTTTCATTTATTTTTATTAGTTGGAGGCTAATTACTTTACAATATTGTAGTGGGTTTTCTCATACATTGACATGAATCAGCCATGGATTTACATGTTCCCCATCCCGATGAGCCTTTAATGTCACCCTCTAACCTGAATGATTTTCACCATCTCCAACACATTTTTCTCAACTGTGCTTCCTGTTAAACACATAAACACTGCGACACCAATATTAAGGATTCAGCCATCAGAACCCCACACAAACCCTCAACACCATCTCAGCTGCTTTGCCTATATATCAATTTATTTCCCATTCCACATTTTCATGGTTTTCCTTCCTGTACAAATTTCACCCCAGGGCACTTTCACCCTGTCATCTGGCCATCCTTTCATCTCGGGGAAATACCTCCTTCCTCTACTTCTGTGTTCTACCAGGAAGATCTCTGCACTTTTCTGCCCAGATATACAGACAGAGATACCATTTTGGATTTTATACACAACATCCAGACAGGAACTCAGCTGTTTAGAATCTCCTGTCTACAATGGTCAGATGAACAGGAGGGGGAGGACAGACAGACATCAGGCTCCAGGGCAAGAAGGAGGTTCTGAAGAGCAGGAGGGTGAGGAGCTAAGCTGCTCACCTGATTGCACACGGGCTTGTCCTTGCGCCCCGGTTTGCTCAGGATCTTCTCCAGCTGCTTGTGGTTGAAGCTGGACACCCCGATGGACTTAGTCAGCCCGGTGTCCTACATTTCTCCAGGGCCTGGGAGGGAGGGGTGGTGAATAGTCACTTGGAATGGGCAATAGAACAAGAATAAAAGCTGAAAAAATATCTGTTAAAAGTGTCATCCATCAAGAATTAGCATCTATTATCAAGGAGGAAAGAGGGGAGAAGAAGACATGATATAAAAAGAAATATTGTCTGCTGCTTGAACCCTGGAGAAGACATATCACACAGAAGGAAAGAGATGTCTGTCTGCATTGTCCCATATTCTCCTCCTCCATTCCTCTCTGTTATCATTTCAGCAATGGTTCCTCCCCACAAACCCAGCATCCCAGCCCTTAGGTTTATGATCTGCTGAGTCTGATGGTGCACGGCCCATTCTCACAGGTGGAAGAAGTGAAGGAGGTTCCCACTCCCCTGGCTCCTGCCTGGTCTCTCTACTCTTCATACTCACCTCCCATGTGCGACAGAGATCCACTGAGTCAGCTATCATTTTCCATTTTCATCTTTTGGGTATAATTCCTCCCCTGGCTACAATAGAAACAGTCATTTTAGAGATGTCACAAAATAATTTCTTCACAATCAGCAAGGCTGCCGGGCACAAGGGATTAAAACTGCATGAGGTAGGTTTACAACTTTCTAGATACTAGATAATATTTGCAAAGTGATTTGTGTATATAAGCAATGTCTTTAAGAGGGAGACTTATTCTAATATCTTACGTTTAATATATGTTGTAATAAGTACAATTCTTCTAGGTCCTAAAAGGGACTTCCTGTGACTTCTGTGAATTTTGTCTGTTCTTGTACTTGCCTGTTTCCAAATGCCTCTATGAGCTGGAATTGGCAGTAAGTTACATGGCTTTATTCCCAGAATAAAATTTGCTATCTTGACCTGGTGTAGATAATCAGACTCTCTTTTCCCTCTGAGCATCAGGTGCCCTAGGATAGGCACATGAATCAGCACGGCTCTCATTAGGTTGACATGGAATGTGGAAGACCCAGAAATATATTCATGACCATGAGCCTTGAACTGCCCCAAGGTCAAATTTCCCACCAGTGGAAAATGTTCAGTAAAAATAAACCATGAGTAGTGCCTTATCAGGGATAGGAAAAGGAGACACATCTGTAGAGTACTGCAGCCATCATTTCTGTCTGTGGCTGGAACTTGCTATCTATGTAGACCACTAAGCTATTTTGCACTGGGGTTTGAGTTGATTTCTGTGACTTGAAATCAAGTGTTCTTAGTAAACCTTTCTTTATGGATAAGTGCAGTCTACAGCCACATATGAAGACAGGGGAAAGTGAAAGAAAGTTTTCCCAAGTCCCTGTATAGGTACGAGGCATAGACATACCCAGAAGGAGCATCACCAAATATGCTCAATTTGAAAGGGTGAAAGACAAGATAAACACATCATGTTCAATGTAAGGCAGTGTCATGCTCACCATGGATGCAGCAAACTCTTGGTTCATGAAATCCCCAGACATTCAGGAGTCATAACAAGGACTGTGTGAAGAACTCACCTAGTTCTATTTTCTCAAGTTTTTCTGGCAAAGACTCTCAGAATATTAACTCCTTTCTCTGGAAGGCATGTAAGGGATTCAAAGAAACTCAGTAAAAAGATGATCACAAATGATTATTTGGAGGATTCTACTCTAGTGTAATCATCCCTTCAACCAACTAAGAAAAATCTTAGCCATCCATGCAAGTTGATGCACATTCTAACAGAAGATGTAACACTGATGTGATCACACAAATTTCTAACCTTCAGAGCCAGTGGATAATGCATAATATAGAGATCGACATAGTCCAGTTGAAGACTTTTCAGTGACTTTTCCAAGGCTGGTTGGACCAACTCTGGTCGAAAGGATGTGCACCACAGCTGCAGAGGTTAAAGAATAAAAGTTGTGTTAAGAATACTTTAGGTAACTTATTTTGGCCTTGCATGGCTTGTCCGATATTACTTCCCCAACCAAGGATCAAATCCGGGCACGTGGCATTAAAGCACCAAGTCTTAGGCATTAAACCACTAGGGAACTCAAATACTTTAGGAATTTACCAATAAGCATAGTTCACCAAGCAACTGTTCACCAAAGGGTCCTATTATATAATTGTCACCTGGGAACAATCACTTGCACACATGTGCACACACACAACACACACAGTACCTTTGAAGTGCAGAATATGCCCTCTCTCTTCACAGTGCCATCTGCAATCTTGCTCCGAATGTCCTGGCCTATCTGCTCTTCATTTTGGTAAGCATGAGCACAGTCAATATGGTGGAACCCAACCTCTATAGTAAAAGGGGTAAATTCCAGAGCATCCCTGTTAGCAATCAGGGATTGCTAACATAAGCAACAAAGGTAGAAGTTGAATATCCACATGATTAAGAGATTGCTAGGCGCAAGCTTTCATCTTCCCAACATCAACTTTTCTTTGTGTCTTTGGTTAGTTCTGTATGTGTGGTAATGAACGCTTGACAATTTCCCTGAATGTTCCTGGTCGGTGATTAAGTGGACACCCAGGAACCATTCATCCTGAGGTGATTGTGGTTGATTATGGGCATCAGAGACCACAAGACCTCCTTCAGGTTCATTGATTTGCTGGTAGAACCCAAAGGACTCAGGATAATATTGCAATCATGGATAGGATTTATACTGTGAGATCTTTGAAGATAATTCAACAAAGGTGTAAGGTGCCTGGTAAAAGCATCAAGAAACAAGGTAATTGCTTCTAAGATCTCTGTCTACCAGTGAGACCACAAAGAATATACCACATAAAAACTGTATGCTATCATGGTGTACAAAGTGATGTTCTCATATAAATCACTGCTTTTGTTCAGTCACTCAGTCCTATTCAATTCTTTCTGAACCCCTGGACTGCAGGACTCCAGATTTCCCTGTATTTCATTATCTCCTGCAGTTTGCTCAAACTCATGTCCATTGTATCAATGATGCCATCCAACTATCTCACCATCTGTCGCCTCCTTCTCCTTGTGCCTTCAGTCTTTTCCAGAATCAGGATCGTTTGCAATGAGTTGGCTGTTCGTGTTGTGTGGCCAAAGTATTGGAGCTTCAGCATCAGTCCTTCCAAGGAACGCTCAGGGTTGATTTCCATTAGGACTGACTGCTTTGATCTCCTTGCTGTCCAAGGCATTCTAAAGAGTCTTCTTGAACACACAGTTCAAAAGCATCAATTCTTTCCCACATAGCCTTTTATGGTCCAACTCTCACATCCATACGTAAAGACTGGAAAAACCATAGCTTTGACTATATGGACCTTTGTCCACAAGCCAGTGTCTCCACTTTTTAAGATGATGTCCAGGTTTCTCATAGCTTTTCTCCTGAAGAGCAATCACCTTTTAATTTCCTGGCTACAGTCACTGTCCACAATGATTTGGAGTCCAAGAAAATAAAGTCTGCCACTGCTTCCATTTCTCCCCCATTTATTTGCTATGAAATGATGGGACTAGTTGATATGATCTTAGTTTTTTGAATGATTAATTTTAAGTCAGCTATTCACTCCCTCTTTCACCTTCAACAAGAGGTTCTGCCATTAGGGTGGTGTCATCTCCATTCTGAGGTTATTGATCTTTCTCCCAGCTTGAGCTTGATTCTAGTTTGAGCCTCAACCAGTCCACCATTTCCCATGATTATTCTTACCAATGTAAGTATCCACTCTTAATGGATTACCAAATTCAACCTAGGTAACAGTTCCATCACCTCACACACCTAACTTGATTGGGTGTTTGTAAGAAGACATAAGATCTAGTCTACAAAACTAAAGATATATCCCATTATTTCTAAGTATAGTCACAGTGCTTTACATCAGGCCTCCATGATTACTCACCTTATAACTGATGGTTTGTACCCTTGACCAACAACTTACCATTTTTCCCAGGCTTGAACCAGCTTCTGGGCACCACACCTCTATTCTCTGCCTCTATGAGTTCTACTTTTTTAGATTCTAGCTACAAGGATATTATGCAGTGTTTGTCTTTCTATTTCTGGCTTGTTTTACTTTCCCTAAAGTCTCACCATCCATCTGTGTGGTTGCAAATCGCAAGATTAGCTTCATTTTAATGCTGCATAATATTCCATTTCTTTTTATATAACTCAGAATCTTTCCCATTTCAAAGTGTTAAAGTGTTAGTTATTCAGTCATATTCAACTCTTTGTGACCACATGGATTGGAGCCCATCAGGCTCCTCTGTCCACAGGATTCTACACAAGAATACTGGAGTGGGTTGCCATTTCCTTCTCCAGGGGATCTTCCCGACCCAGGGATCAAACTCAGATCATCCACATTGCAGGCAGATTTTTTAAAATTTGAACTACCCAGGGAAGCCAAAGAAAACATTATAAAACCTGCCCAGTAAGGTAGTAACTTTTGCCTTCAAATGAGAGTATATTTTCTCTGAGAATAAATTTCCAAGCAGAAACAAAAATATGAGGCAAAATACAGCTGGAGTGTTTCTTGCCTGCCATCTAGTAGGCACTCCACAGTATAAAAGCAACTCATTCCCATTATTTTTCATTCACCTCATCTACAGGACCTCCCACCTCAAATACTTCTCTGTGTCATGACTTTCTGGAAGGAGGAAAGAGTTCTGGAATTAATTAAATATACAGATAAACCTCACCATTGCAATCACCTCAAAGCAAAGCAGCTGACAGTGTTCTTGACAGCTGAGTCTCACCTCTTCTGCCAAGCTGGGAAAGAGATGGAAACTGGAGGGGAACCCAGAGTAATCTGCAGGTGAGCACAGCTTCAGACCATGATGCAGAGTGAAGGCTGAATGCTTTCTCCTCTTTCATAGGAAATGGTTCTAGCCTGCTTGATGGAACCACGTGACCCTCCCAGAGTCACAGGAGCTCAGTGCTTGACAACCCAAGTCCCTTCTGCTCATGTCACATCCACTGCTATTTATATCTCAACCCACAACCAGTAGTGTTACCTCTGGAGGTGCATAGGTTCCAAATCCCAGGACAGGAATGAAGTGGCCATCATTAAGCTTCACCTTCTGGCCTTTGAGATCCATTGTCTGTTGCTCCTCTGAGTAGGGAAACTGAGATTTTTCTCTTCTCCCTTCAAATATTATTATTAACAAGAGTATAACACCCGAGAAGCGCTGTCCAGTGTTAGCAGAGACATTGTAGGAGTAGCATGATGAAACTTGTACCCATGGAGTCAGAGACGATTGAACACAGTTAACTTGTTTGATTCTTTTTATCAGCATAACTTCAAGAATTATATAATGATGAGATTGGGTGAGCAATTACTGACTATTAGTTAGACTAGAAACTTCCAACACCAATCTTTTTTAATTTTCTATTATGAAGCATAATCTCAATCAAACATCAATTGAAAAAACTACCTTACAGTACAAACACACACACATACACAAATCACACAGTCTGAAAGTGCTTAATAGCATTTTTCAAAATGTTACCCCTTAATAAAGAATCAAAACTTCAAATGAAAATAAATTTCCACTTTTACATATACCACAGCAAAATAATTATGCTTTACAGACCTGACTGGTGAAATCCTGAACAGAAAACGGAGAAGAGACATTTTGGCAAAGTGCTTATTGGAAGTTAATTATTAATAGCCTTAGGATACTATGTACAGTGTGCAAAGGGACTTTGAGTGTTGATTCCTTGTAGCTAGTTATATAGCTTTTAGGGTACTCTCATAATGTCACTGATACATATTTTACATAATTTACTAACTGCTCCACATCATTCATAAATGAAAAACCTATAAACAGATTAAAATGCAACAAATTTGGAAAGAGTAACAGAAATTGTGATGCACTGATACATGAGAACGTTGTGAAGACAAATTTAACATGTACAGTGATGTCAGCAAAATGGTGAGGTGGGAGGACTGATCTCTCCCATGGAAAGACAAGAAAAGAAAGAGAAATTAGCTGAAAATTTTCATAGGAGTTCTGGAAAACAGTCAAACACAGATTGACAGCAGCAAAGTTAACAAGAAATTCGGAAAAATCCAGAACAGAGTGGAAGGAAATTTCATCGTGCATTATTCACCTGTACCCTCCTCCTGCCTGGGGCAGTGCAGTCTTGGTGAGCTCCCAGTTGCTTCCCTAATCCAGAATGATAACAGAAAACCTTGTGTGTGGTGTTTCAACCTACCTGAGGACTCTCTGGGGACTAGTGTCTGTTCCACTTAACTCTAAGGTTAAACTGAAGAGCCACTGGAATGCCTATTGCAGCTGCAGGGCAAGTATATATATATATATATATATATATATATATATATATATATATATATAGAGAGAGAGAGAGAGAGAGAGAGAGAGTGCCAAGGACAAAGAACAAGGGTGCAGACATAGACTAGATCATGTATTAAAAGGGCCCTGAATAGAATGGGAATGTGGCTTTGGGGGACACAGTGCATTCAAAAACAGTCATAAATTCACCAGAATCAGACAGTCAGTCTTGGCCAGCTAAGATGCTGACTCAAAAATGAACTGAGCCACCCGTAGCTTTCCTGTTGGGCTAATCCCAGGAGTAGAAGCATGGCGAGCTAACGAGTGAAAGTCATGACAAGGAACAAATCTACCAAGAGTAAGATTTTCCCTGTTATTTCAAGTACCAAACTGAATGCACACACACACAAACACACAAAGGAACACACACACACAGAGGAACACACACACACAGGAACACACATACAGGAACACACACAGACACAGGGACACACATACAGAAACACAGAGACACAGGGACACACATCCAGGAACACACACACAGGGACACACACACAGGACACACACACACACACACAGGGACACACATCCAGGAACACACACACACAGGAACACACACACACAGGGACACACACACACAGGGACACACATACAGGAACACACACACACACAGGAACACACACGCATCTAGACGGAGCAGGGTGGCCATCACAGAGGGCCCCGAGAAGCTGGGTCTGGGGCTCTGATGGTGTGAAAGGGCTGCACCACATGCATGGCCACCCGCACCAGGGGCCGCTCCTGCACACCTTCCTCCAGCTCTGCCACCCTCTGGGGCAAAGGTGCAGTGCAGGGGATGGGGGTGCATACTTACAAGGAGTGCACACTTACAACGAGTGGAACCAGTCTGGACCCAACCTCAGAGTTCTGCTCCAGCGTCTTGGGACTCGCCTGGCCCAGTAGGGTGGGGACAGCCCCTGAGCACAGAAGCCTTTGCTCACACTGGGCTCTGGCTCTAGCTTGCCCTTCCCCCTCCCACCGAGGTGACAGTTGCAAACACAACCTGGGAAGGATTGACCTCTGACCTGCTCAGCTCCAGCTCTGCCACAAAGCCTTGTGCACACAGACTCCACAGGGATGGGTCCACACAAGGACAGCCCTGCAAAACCAAGACAGATAACTTTTTCACCTAACTTAATAGAAAAGGAGGAAGCTAAGCAAAATGAGAAGAGAGAGGAATTTGAATCAAAGGTAACAATAAGAAAAAAAAAACTTGAAAAGATCAGATATTGAGATAGAGATTAATAATTTACTAAAATAATTTACCAGAATACAGACTCATAAGAATTCTACATTAACTAGGGAACAGAACATACTAGCATTCATAGTGTAGGGTTTCCAGAAACAGAAGAGATGGAGAAGGGAGCCAAAAATGTAGGTGTGATGAAATTATGGCTAATAATTCCTTTTAACCTGGGACTTTCCTGGTGGTCCAGTGGTGAGGACTCTGTGCTTCCACTGCAGAGGGCATGGTTCTGAACCTGGTCTGGGAACGATCTTGTAAAGCTGATTAAAATCTTGAGAGGCAAGATATTCTTGGTTTACCTGGTAACCCTGGTATAATGACAAAGTCCTTACATGTGTGACCTGGGAGGGTTGTATTCGAAGAGAAGGTGGGAAGATAGGAGCAATAGATAAAAGATTCTAAGATGCTACAGTCTGTCTCTGAAGTTCTTTGTAAAGTCTACAAGATGAAGATGTAAGAGTTCTCTTGTTCAGTTTCTCAGCTGAGTCCAAATCTTTGCCACCCAATGGATTGCAACACACCAGGTTTCTGTCCTTCACTATCTCACAGAGTTTTCAACTCATGTCCATTGAATCAGTGATGCCATCCAACCATCTCATCCTCTGTCCTCCCCTTCTCCTCTTGCCCTCAATCTTTCTCAGCATCGGGGTCTTTTCCAATGGGTTGGTTCTTCACATCAGGTGGCCAAAATATTGGCGTTTCAGCTTTAGCATCAGTCCTTCCAATAAATATTCAGGGTTGATTTGCCCAGGATTAACTGGTTTTATCTCCTGGCTGTCCAAGGGACTCTCAAGAATCTTCTCTAGCACTACAGTTTGAAAGCATCAATTCTTCAGAGCTCAGCCTTCTTTATAGTCCAACTCTAACATTCATACATGACTACGGGAAATTCCATAGCTTTGACTCTACAGATCTTTGTCAGCAAAGTGATGGCTCTACTTTTAAACAGGTTATCTAATTTGTCATAGTTTTTCTTCCAAGCAGCAGGAATCTTAATTTAATGGCTACAGTCACCACCTGCAGTGATTTTGGAGACCAAGAAAATAAACTCTGTCACTGTTTTCATTTTTTCCCCATCTATTTGCTGTGAAGGTCTGGAACCAGATGCCATGATCTATCTTAATTTTTCAAATCTTGAGATTTAAGCCAGTTATTTCTCTCTCCACTTTCACCTCCATCAAGAGACTCTTTAGTTCCTCTTTGCTTCCTGACATTAAAAGAAAGAAAGAAGGTGAAGTTGCTCAATCGTGTCCGACACTTTGCAACCCCATATACTGTAGCCTACCCTGCTTCCGTCCATGGGATTTTCCAAGCAAGAGTACTGGAGTGGGTTGCCATTTTCTTCTCCAGAGGATCTTCCCAACCCAGGTATCAAACCTAGGTGTCCCACATTGTAGGCAGATACTTTACCTTCTGAGCCACCATGAAGCCTTTTCTGCCATTAAGGTGACATCATCTGCGTATCTGAGGTTACTGATATTTCTCCCAGCAATCTTCAACCCACCTTGTGATCCATCCAACTTGGCATTCCACATATGTACTCTGCATATAAATTAAATAAGCGGGGTGAAAATATACAGCTTTTATGTACCCCTCTCCCAATTTGGAACCAGTCCATTGTTTCATGTCCAGTTCTAACTGTTGCTTCTTGGCCTGCATACAGGTTTCTCAGGAGCCAGGTAAGGTGATCTGGTATTTCCATCTCTGTAAGAATTTTCCATCATGTCTACTGTCGTCTGTGTCTACTCTGTTTCTTGCTGATCTCTTAACACCACTTCTTGAACCCACTCTACTCAGGTTTTGCCTTTACCACTCTTATCAAAGTTGCACTTGACTTTGCCAAGGTTAACTGCCCAATCCAATGGTCAGTTTCAGTCTTCTCTTACTTGTCCCCTTGCAAGAAATGTATTCTTTTCTCCTCCAATCATTTACTTCACGTGCTTTCTGAGAACAGTCCCTCCTACCTCACTAGCCTCTTCTTCTCTGCCTCTTCTGCTGGTTCCTCCACATTTTTTTAAGAAAAAAACTAACTTCTCAATGCTGGGTTCTCATGAAGCTTGATGTCCCTGTCTATACTCACTTAATGTATACCATATTATCTCAGATTTTCTAGTTTCATGGCTTTAAGTGGCAACTAAATTTGAGAAACCGCAAACATAAATATTTTAGCCAACCTTTTTCTCTGATAGACTTCTATGTCCAACAGTATGCATGCATCTTCACTTGGGTACCTAAAGACATCTCAAAGATACATGTCTATAATTGAGCTCCTAATCTTCCCACAAAAATGTGCTCCCCCACATTGTCTCCATCTGAGAAAATGGCATCTCCTTTTCCTATCTCTTAAGCACAAATGTTGGGAATCAGCATTGATTCCACTTTTCCTTTCACTTTTCGTCCAATATGTTAGACAATCTAGCTGATGCAGCCCTTAAAATGTATCCCTATTTTAACAACTTTGACCACACTTACTGTTCCTTCTGTGGTCCAAACCAACATCATCTCTCACCTAGATTGTTGTAGAGTCCTAAAAGAGGGCTCTTTTTTCTCTTTTTCTTCTCAAAATAGCAACAAGTATAATTTTTTTTGAAGCGTGTCTACGTATGTAACTACTTTGCTCAGAACCCAAAATATCATTCTCCATTTCCCTCAGAGTAAAGTCCCTTCAAAACCCATTGTGACACAAACCCCATGGCACCACTATCTCTCTGGCTTATCTTCAGCTTCTGTCTCTGCATCTCACTAAGCTTCACCCACATCAGCCAACTTCAGTTCAGTTCAGTCATTCAGTCATGTCTGACTCTTTGCAACCCCATGGACAGCAGCACACCAGGCTTCCCTGTCCAACACCAACTCCCAGCATTTACTCAAACTCATGTCCATCGAGCTGGTGATTCTATCCAACCATCTCATCCTCTGTCGTCCCCTTCTCCTCTCACCTTCAATCTTTCCCAGCATCAGGGTCTTTTCAAATGAGTCAGTTCTTCACATCAGGTGGCCAAAGTATTGGAGTTTCAGCTTCAGCATCAGTCCTTCCAATGAATATTCTGGACTGATTTCCTTTAGGATTGACTGATTGAATTTCCTTGCAGTCCAAGAGACTCTCAAGAGTCTTCTCCAACACCACAGTTCAAAAGCATCAATTCTTCTACACTCTGCTTTCTTTATACTCCAACTCTCACATTCACATGTGACGACTGGAAAAACCATAGCTTTGACTAGGTGGACCTTTGTTGGTAAAGTAATGTCAGCCAACTTTCTGTCCCTTAAATGTTATATAACACATGTCCTTCTTGAACTTAGTATTTTCTGTTCCAGAGTAATGAATGGAGCCTCTGTCTCTATGTTGCAAGGCTGTTTCTTACACAAATGAGAAGTTGTGTCAGATGAAGTGTAGTTGGTGTCTCTGCCTAGCAGATGTACAGAAATGAGAGAGATTATGCAGAATTATCTCCTACAAGCCATTACGCATTTCTAACAGCTAAGTCCTCCTGATTTCATTCACAGTCTTATCTTCCAGTAGACTATTGACTCAAGAATTTCTCATTTTAATTGACATTTATTGATAATACCATGTGTTACTAAAGAATATTCAATAAAGTTTTGCTGAATTAATGAATGAATGGCAACAAATAAATCAATGGCAAAATATATAAGAACTAATTAAAATGCTAAATTGGGCAAACAATTAAGAAATTAAATAAATGAATAAGATACATTGCTTTATAGTAAGCAGATTGTAATACTGGGTTTTTTAAGTCATATTTGTATTTTACCAAGATACTTACGCTAAGTTAAAAATAAGTAGAAAATCTGTAGATTGAAGATCTTTTCTCTTTGTAAATGAAAACACGCACACATCTCTACAGGAAAATCGTAAGGTTAAGGCACCAAATTTAAGTATTATTAAATGGGTTAATCACAGCTTATCTTTATTCTCTATCATTTCCTTTCAACTTTCCAAACTTTCTGTAATTTGCTTTAACTATCACAAAAAAATGTATTCTTACTTTGAAGTCTTTATTGTTTCATAAACTGTTTATTTTTTTAAAGGAAAGGCAAGCTTTCAAACATTCAAGACACTTCATTTAACCACCTCCACCAAATACAAAAATCCTCCTCATAGTCCTAGAAGCAAGTAATTCTCAAAGAACCACAGTGAGAGCTGAGAGTCAATATTCTTCAGAAAATGGATAGCCGGGCTGACCAACACCACTGAAAGAGAGGAGGAGGATTAACTTATTAAATGTTGTCATGTTGTCAAA
Organism: Muntiacus reevesi; assembly: GCF_963930625.1. Lineage (NCBI taxonomy): Eukaryota > Metazoa > Chordata > Mammalia > Artiodactyla > Cervidae > Muntiacus > Muntiacus reevesi. The sequence continues at coordinate 42,314,692 of NC_089250.1, read as the reverse complement.
AACTGCTACTCAATAGATGCAGTCAGGATATATTTGTCTAAATATATAAACACATCCCTCATTCTCCCCCAACCAGCACACATGCAGGTGCCTGCTCCATGTGTTCACGGCACCTGCACATCCAGTCCCAACATTCACGTGTAATATTCACGCCACAGTGACAGGTAGTTTGACTCAGGTTACAATTTATATGAGAGCACAAGACTTAGGGCCAACTTTGGAGGTCATTTCAGACACAGGTAGAACTTCTTCAGTCCCTAGTTGATGAAAAGTTGCACAGTGAACAAATTAGCTGCCCTTTTCCACACACCCATGGATAAGCAAATACTGAGCACTCCAAAAATACAGAGCACCTCCATAAAGGACTTTGTCATCTATAGGAGAGCTACCATGCGCACTTGAATAATCATACAGTTCAAAGTGAGATTATCACCTTTTTAACTTATAATGTAGTCAAACACTGGTTATGCAGTAATTATTATTGCTGTTGTTTTGTGTTTTTTGTTTGCTTGTTTGTTTGTTTTTTCATTTTTCCCATGTTTCTACTTTGTTTTCAGAATTGGTCTTTTTCAGTTTGATTCATTAAAGAATGCATTCTAAGCAATTCCAAGTACCAGGAACCTGGCTAATGATCCGAGTCCACAAAGATAAAAAAGTCTAGGCATTCTGAGCCTAATGAAGGAAAATATACAATTATATTTAAAAACTGTTAAGTACAAAAAGTAGTTATCCTTTTTTTCAATTATCATATCTTTTATCAGAAGCATGATAGTTATCAAAACAATAGGGAGAGTTTTGAAATCTTTCATTGGAAACAAAATTTTACTTCTCCAATAATTGGTATTCCCTTCTCTCTAAACTCCCTTCCAACATCTCCCTGGTTGATTAGCCCTCTCTCCCTTCAATCCTGACATCATCCTGCAGTAATTAGGCAACTGGAATTCAATGTTAGTGACTAAGTCAAAGTCAAGAGGGTAGGGGTTCAACAGGGGATGGACCCCTGATGAACAAATACAACACTGGTGTGAGTCTTGACTCAAGAAACCAGAGAGACCCAGACGATCTTACCTGAGTGTGTCCTACTAAGCAGTCACTCACTGGAGGGTCATTTAAGCTCAATATCTACTTATAATTCAGTTTTGTGAGATAACAAGGATGAGGACATGAGAGTTGTAATAGGGAAGAAAGGGCAGTGAAGAGTTTGATTTGTAGGAAACGGATAGTGTCTTGGTGAAGAAATGCCCATTAAGGAGAATGTTCACCAGACACTTAGGGGAAGGGTGGGGCAGGCCCATGTGACAACGTAGCACTGATGGATGTTGGCCTTTCTAGGACCCTCCTCCATAAAAAACATCTACAATACATTTTATAGTTGTGTTGAGGTTAACAAGATTGCAGGCTTCCTACGTGGCTCAGTGGTAAAGGATCCACCTGCAAAACAGGAGACAGGGTTTTGATCCCTGAGTCAGCAAGATCCCCTGGAGAAGGAAATGGCAACTCACTTCAGTATTCTTGCCTGGAAAATCCCAGGAACAGAAGAGCCTGATGGGCTACAGTCCATGGGGTACCAAGAGTTGGAAATGACTGAGTGACAAAACAACAACAACAAAACTTGAATGCAATTCATGATGGACATAGAAAGAAATAGAGATAAAACATGCTCGTAGGACCCTGAAAGGGTACAGGGCTGCAGGCACTGTGGATTTCCTGGGTCTCTCAGCCTTGAGAGGAAGTACACGAGGCACAGGAGTTAGGGGTACAGAGTAGTGAATTCACCACAATGTCAACTCAGGGGATTTTATTGATGGGTTGGCCTGGGCCCCATCACATTTCTCTTGGTCAGAGACAGAGTGCTAGAGGAAACCTCTGGTCTGAGGTCTGCAGGAAGCCCCTGGTTTACTCCTACCCTGAAAATCAGCACTGTTTTCCTAGAATTAAGCTTTTAAAAAGCTAAGTTCTCCTGCTGACCTGCCTGCTGCAGAAAATGGTTTTTGTGGGAAACATCGACAAGTCACTTACAGTGGAATTTCATAATATCTTATATTTCTGTTGAGGCCATCGATTGCTTTCATGTCTTCTGGAGTCAGTTCGAAGTCAAACACCTAGAAGGAAAGAATAGCATTACCTCTTCCCCAAGAAGTTGGCCTCCCCCTGGGGACTGGAGTACTTTCCAGCTGGATGGAGACAAGAAGAGGGGACAGGGAAGCCGTGTCTGTCCTCAGTTTCCAGATGAACAAGCCTGGGACCCTCTGCTGAGTTCTTATCTCTCCTTCCCACACCTTCTCCTTCTCTGACCACCTCACAAACATTACAGCACACCAGTCACTTATCTTTTTAAGTGAATTCCTTGAGACAAAAAATCTAAAATCATTCCTTTCCAAACACATTGCTTTTAGACACTCCTGACTCGATACCTGAAATTGAGTTGACATTAGACTGACTGCCTCTCCCCAACACGCCCTAAGTCTGACAGCATTCAGCTGAAGCAATGTGGGAAGCAGGCTCCCCTGAGAAAGCCTGTTCAGGAATCTGATATCAAACTACTCATTATCTATGATTGGATCTAAAAAAACTTTATGTATATACCTTCCTGGAGAAAGTTATGAGAAGTGTTTAAGCATTAATGAACAACAAATTATTAAAAATTCACATCATAACATTGAAATGGAAAGCTCAATTTTTGTAAAGAACTTCTTTTTCTCCAAAGAGATCTCATTTCAATGCAACATGAACCAAAGACTTAAACACATATTCTGTTGTGGAAGTTGGTATGGTGATCAGTTCAGTTCAGTTCATTCACTCAGTCGTGTCCGACTCTTTGAACCTCATGAATCGCAGCGTGCCAGGCCTCCCTGTCCATCACCAACTCCTGCAGTTTACTCAAACTCATGTCCATCGAGTTGGTGATGCCATCCAGCCATCTCATTCTCTGTCGTCCCGTTCTCCTACCAGCATCGGGGTAATAGACCAATAATTCCAATGAGTCAACTCTTGGCATGAGGTGGCCAAGTTATTGGAGTTTCAGCTTCAGCATCAGTCCTTCCAATGAACACCCAAGGACTGATCTCCTTTAGAATGGACTTGTTGGATCTCCTTGCAGTCCAAGGGACTCTCAAGAGTCTTCTTCAAAACCACAGTTCAAAAGCATCAATTCATCAGTGCTCAGCTTTCTTCACAGTCCAACTCTCACATCCATACATGACCACTGGAAAAATCATAGCCTTGACTAGATGGGCTTTGTTGGCAAAGTAATGTCTTTGCTTTTTAATATACTGTCTAGGTTGGTCATAACTTTCCTTCCAAGGAGTAAGCATATTTTAATTTCATGGATGCAATCACCATCTGCAGTGATTTTGGAGCCCTCGAAACACAAAGTCAGCCACTGTCTCCCCATCTATTTCCCATGAAGTGATGGGACCAGATGCCATGATCTTAGTTTTCTGAATGCTGAGCTTTAAGCAAACTTTTTCACTCTCCTCTTTCATTTTCATCAAGAGACTTTTTAGTTCCTCTTTACTTTCTGCCATAAGGGTGGTGTCATCTGCATATCTGAAGCTATTTATATTTCTCCCAGCAATCTTGATTCCAGCTTGTGCTTCTTCCAGCCCAGCATTTCTCATGATGTACTCTACATAGAAGTTAAATGATCAGGGTGACAACATACAGCCTTGAAGTACTCCTTTTCCTATTTGGTGATACTGAATTTTAAATAAGAGAAGAGCTAATCAAAAACAGTCAAGACATCCTTAAAATAGAAGAACGTACCATACTGAAAAGCAAAACTTATTTTTTACTTCAGTAACACAGTACAGAAATAGTTAAATAGAAAAGAGTGGGCAGAAATGTACTTATGGACACTTGATATGTGACAGAGTTGACAATGAAAATGTGGAAAACATGGACAGTTGTTTTTGTTATTCAGTCACTTAGCTTGTCGGAGGCTTTGTGACACCAAACGAAGAGATTTTTTACCCACTCACTGACTGAGAATCATATCACTGCACTGAAAAGAAGACTAGGTTAGTTGCCTTTTTTCTAGCAATAAAAACTATGCAGAGAAGTCTTCAGGCTCCCCTGACAAGAGCCACATCCACCTGCTAAAGCAGAACTGCCAAGCTGCTCAGCACTGAACTGCAAATAAACAAAAGAGCCCAGCCTAGAAGCCAACAGCTTAGCTGAGTGCAGGCTGATTTTCAAACCACAGATTCAGAATTACATAAATGAACTCCACATTAAATCCTGAAACTGGGGAGAGTTTCTTGTACAGATAAGGGTACAATAATGGTCACCTACAAGTAAATCAAAAGAGAAACAACCTAGCTAAAGTGGACAAAGTCTTGGAGAGGAACTTCACAAAGACAGAAACTCAAAAAGATTAAATATATGAAGATGAAAACCTATGAGTATTCAAGGAAATACAAAATAAAACCACAATGATTTGGAAGTTAAGGATAGTCGCCTTAATTTTTGTGCCCCCAAATTCACATGTTATGGTGTTAAAAATGGAGTCTTTGAGGGAGGAGTAGGTCATGATGGCAAAGCCCTCACGAATGAGATTTCAATGATATCACATTCATAAAGAGACTTGGGAATGCTCTGTTTCCCCTCCAGCGCGTAAAGATACAAGGAGAAGCCTGTGACCTGGAGGAGAGACCTCACCCAACCACATGGATACCCTGATCTCAGATCTACACCTTCACAACTGTGAGAAACAAATTTAATTTTTTCACAGCCACTCAGCCTGTGGTGTTTTATTAGAGCAGTTCAAACAGTCTAAGAAAAATCACATAATGCAATTTTATCAATTGAGATCAGAGAAACTAAGATACCTTCCTTAGGAACCCTCTGCCCACAGCCTTGCTCATCACCTGTATGTTCTCTTTGATCCACTTCTTGTTGTTACCCTTGGCCAGAACCACAACCCCACGTTGTATCTGGTAGCGAAGGGCAACCAGAGCTGCCGTTTTCTTGTGCTTTTGGGCAATGGCAGAGAGAACCGGATCCTCCAGGAGAACGGGGTGGTTCGGGTTCACCCTGGAAGGAATTTCAGAAATGCTGAGGAGCTGAGACTACGCAGTTTCTAAGGAGGCTTCTCAAACAGACCAATTAGGTCCACTCTAGACCAATGCTTCTCAAAGTGTGGTCCAGGGACAGGCAGCATCAGCATCACTTGGGATCTTATTAGAAATACAAATTCCATGGCTGAGCTGAAGACAAACTGAGTCAGAACCTCAACTGTGTCATCCCCATTCTGTGTTTACAGAACACTGCAGGTGATTCGGATGCATTATTGAGTTGAGACCAGAATGCCAAACTGTGGGTTATTTTTTTTAATTCTCAGGGATTGTTTTTCTTCTACAATCAAGGGTATGAATAGAGAAACAGTAGAGAGAGTCCAGGAATTCTTTTCAAACTTCACTTTTTAAGGTATTGATAAAAATTGAATAGTCTCAAAAATAAGAGACGTTTGTTTCATCACTATTTTTCTATATATGTTCACAGAAATGCTTCAAATTGAAAATTTTCTATCATTATATACCTAGCAGTTACATATTATTATCCCAATTTTAGATATAAGGTAAGTGAGGCTTGCAACATCTCTTTTTACAAATGTGTTCATTAATTAATAGTTAGTAAGTAAATCATGACATCAGCTTGTGTCTCTGGTCTCAACTGAGAAATTACATGTAGATTTCAATACAGACATTTGTTGTTGATGAATCTACAATATAATACAATGTAAAAAAAATTGTCTGGGTGATGGGAAAATAAAAGAGAAGGATTCATTTCATCCCACCACTCTCTCCCCTCTGCCTATAAGAGTTATCTGAGTAGTGTGTTATTTAAAGTATTTCATCGAAAATTGAATTTCAGGGAAACTCCCAGTTGTCTTCATTAGCATTCAATACCATTCTTTTACTCGTTGGGATCCCAGAGCAGCATAGGCAACAAGAACAATTTCATGTGACTTGCAGAAATCCAACAGTTTGCTCTGGTTCAGATAAGGGTGACATTCCACCTGTGGAATGACCAAAGAGAAGAGTGTCAGATTATATACAAAGGCAAAATTAATATGACAGAGAAAGACTAAAAGTTTTCAAAGGCTAAAGGAAAGACTAGAACATTAAATGAAAACTGGAGATGTCAACATCAACAGAAAAACAGAGAAAAGTATATTTACACAGGTATTTTATAATAGACATGGATGGGAGAACCAGTCCAAGATTGAGTAATCAAAAGCTGTGCTCTACATTTGAGTAGATGTCCTGAGTAAATATTTCATAAATTACTAGTATCACCTTGAGCCTTTAACTTCACCCTCTAACTCTGATGATTTTCATCACCTCCAACACATTTTTCTTAACTGTGCTCCCTGTTTAAGACTCATAAATGCTGAGACAACAAGACCAAGAATTCAGACATCAGAACCCCACACAAACCCTTAAAATCCATCTCAGCTGTTTTGACTCTTTATTAATTTACTTCTGATTCCATGTTTTCATCATTTTCCTTCCTGCGTTCAGTTCTCTTCAGGGCACTTTTCACTCTATCTGTTCTTCCCTTCATCTCAGGAAAATGACTCCTTCCTCTAGTTTTGGGTTCTACCCACAGTTCAGATGGAAGGCATCCACGATTTCCACCCAGCCTGTCAAACAGAGATACTACTATGGATTTTATTCACACCATCCAGAGAGGCTCTGCTTTCTAGAATCCTCTGACCCACAAAGGTCAGATGAACAGTGGGGGAGGACAGACAGACATCTGGCTCCAGTGCAAGAAGGAAGTTGTGAAGAGCAGGAGGGAGAAGATCCAAGCTGCTCACCTGGTTGCAGACGGGCTTGTACTTGAGCCCTGGCTTGTTCAGGATCTTCTCCAGCTGCTTGTGGTTGAAGTTGGACACCCCGATAGACTTGGTCAGCCCTGCATCTTTACACCTCTCGAGGGCCTGTGAGGGAGGGGTGGTGAATAATTACATGGAATGATAGAACAAGAATGAATGCTTCAAACCATCAGTAATCACACTCATCCATCAAAAATTACTCTTGATTATCAATAAGAACAATCTGGAAGAAGGTCACAATATAAAAAGAATTATGGTCCCCTCCTTAGAAAAACCCCCAAAGAGACATATCACATGAAAGGAAAGAGATGCCTCTCTAACTGCCCCATATTCTCCTCCTTCATTCCTCTCTATGAACATTTCATCAGTGGTTTCCTCCCCACATCCTCAGCATCACAGACCTTAGATTCTTGAACTGCTGAGTCTGATGGTCCACAGCCCATTCTCACAGGTGGAAGAAAGGAAGGAGATTCCCCCTCTTCTGGCCCCTCCCCTGGTTCTCTCCTCCCTGGACTCACCTCCCACGTGTGACAGAGATCCACTGAGTCAAATATCAGTTTTCCATTTTCATCTTTTGGAAGTAATTCCTTCCCTGGCTGGAATGGAAGCAGTCATTTTAGAGACATCACAAAATAATTTCTCTGCATTTAGCCAGGCTTCCAGGCACCAGGGATTAAACCTCCATGAGGCAGGTTTATAACTTTCTAGATACTAATATTTGCCATGTGATTTGCATATATAGAGTTGTCAGCAATGCCTTAATAGGGAGACTTATTCTAATCTCTTATGTTCAAAATATGTTGTAATAAATACAATCTTTCTAGGTCCTAAAAGGGACACACAGTGACTTCTCTGAATTTTCTCTGTTCCTTGTACTTACCTATTTTGAAATTCCTTTCTGTGCTGGTAATGGCAGTAAGTTACATGACATAATTTCCAGAATAAAAATTTCAATCTTGACCTGGGCTAGATTTCAGATTTCCTTTTATCTCTGAACATCAGATATCCTAGGGCAAGCATGTGAACCAGCAAGGCTCTTTTTAGGTTGATATGGAATGTGGACAATCCAGACATGCTCTCAAATGTTCATGGCCATGATGAGCCTTAGGCTGCCCCAAGGTCATATTTGCAACTAATGAAAAATGTTCAGTAAAAATAAAGCAAACCATGAGTTGTGCCATAATAAAGGATAGAAAAAAGAAGTCATTTCTGCAGAGTACTGCAGCCCTCAATTCTGCCTGTGGCTGGGATTTGCCATCTACATGGTCCATGAAACTATTTTGCATCAGATGGCTTGAGTTTATTTCTGTGACTTGAAATCAAGAGTTCGAAGTAATAATTTTCTTAATGGCTAAGTGCAGTCCACAAGCATCATCCTGAAGACAAGGGAGAGCATAGGCAAGGTCTCCCAAGTCACTATAAATGTATGAGGTTTAGACGCACCCAGAGGGAGCGCCACCAAATCTGCTCACCTAGAAAGGGTGAAAGATAAGATAAACTCATCATATTCAATGTAAGGCAGTGACATGTTCATCAAGGCTGCACCAAACTCTTGGTTCATGAAATCCCCAGACACTCAGGAGTCATAAGCAGGACTGTGTGCAAAACTGTCTTGTTTTATTTCCTTTAATTTTTCAGGCAGAGCCTCAGACTACTAACTCCTTTCTCTGGGAGACATGTAGGGATTCAAAGAAACTCAGTAAAAAATTATCACAAATGATTACTTGGGGGATTCTACTCTAGTGTAATCATCCCTTCAACCTACTAAGAAAAATCTTAATTCAACCATTCATGCAAGTTGATGAACATTCTAACACAAGATATAACATTGATGTGATCACACAAATTTCTAACCTTCAGAGCCAGTGGAAAATGAATAATAAAGAGATCAACATAGTCCAGTTGAAGACTTTTCAGTGACTTTTCCAAGGCTGGTTGGACCAACTCTGGTCGAAAGGAAGTGCACCAAAGCTGTAGAGGTTAAAGAATAAAAATTGTATTAATAATACTTTAGGTAATTTTTTTTGGCCATATCATGTGCTTGTGGGATATTACTTCCCCAACCAAGGATCAAATCCTAGTTTATGGCAGTAAAGCACCAAGTTTTAACAACTGAACCACCAGGAAACTCTAATGCTTTAGTAATGTACCAATAAACAATTCACTAAACAGTTCTTCACCAAATGATTCTGTTTTATAATTGCCACCTGGGCACAATCACTTGCACACATGTGCACACACTCACAACACACACAGTACCTTTGAAGTGCAGAATATGTCTTCTCTCTTCACAGTGCCATCTGCAATCTTGCTTTGAATGGCCTGGCCAACCTGCTCTTCATTTTGGTAAAAATGAGCACAGTCAATATGGCGGAACCCAACCTCTATAGCGAATGGGGTGAATTCCAGAGCTTCCATTTTAGCAACCTACATAAGCAACAAAGGTAGAAGTTGAATATCCATAAAAGAGATTACTAGGCACAAGCTTTGATATTCCCAAGAATAAACTTTTTTCTGTGTCTTTGGTTAGTTCTGTAAGTTTAGTGATGACAGCTTCCCTTAACATTCCTAATAGGTAATTAAATGGTCACCACCCAGAAACACTTCAACATCTGGTGATCAGTGGTTGATTGTTGACATCAGAGGATGGCAAGAGCACCTCTAGGTTCAGTGATTTGCTGGAAGATCCCAAGGGACTCAACAAGATGTTGTAGTCATGAATATGATTTATAATATGAGGAGCTTGAAACAAAATGAACAAAGTTACAATGTGCCTAGTAAAAGTATCAGAACCAAGGTGAAATCTTCTGAGACTGCTGTCCACCAGTGAAACCACACAGACTGAATACAATGAAAAAAATCTATTCAAGGTGTACAATGTGATGTTCTCATAAATGTCACTCATGTTATTCACTAGACTGATTCTTTGCAACTCCATGGATAGCAGCATGCCAGGTTTCCCTGTTCTTCACTAACTTCCAGAGTTTGCTCAAACTCATGTCCATTGGGTCAATGATGCCATCAAACCATCTCATCCTCTGTCACCTCCTTCTCCTCCTGTTGTCAATCTTTCCCAGAATCAGGGTCTTTTCCAAGAAGTCAGCACTAGCATCAGGTAGCCAAAGTACTGGAGCTTCAGCTTTTGCATCAGTCATTCCAAGGAATATTCAGATTTGATTTCCTTTAAGATTGATTTTTTTATCTGCTTGCTGCCCAAGGGACTTTCAAGAGTCTTCTCCAGCATCACATTTCGAATGCATCAGTTCTTCAGCACACAACCCTCTTTATGGTCCAACTCTCACATCTATACAAGACTACTGGAAAAACCATAGCTTTGACCTTTGTTGGCAAAGTAATATCTCTGATTTTTAATACACTGTCCACATTTGTCACAATTTTTCTTCCAAGGAGCAAGTGTCTTTTAATATTCTGGCTGCTGTCACCAGTCACAGTGATTTTGAAGCCCCCCAAAATAAAGTCCATCAGTGTTACCATTCTCCCCAGCTATTTGCCATAGAGTTATGGAAACAGATGCCATGAGCTTAGTTTTTTGAATGTGGAGTTTTAAGCCAACATTTTCACTCTCCATTTTTACCTTCATCAAGAGGCTGCTTAACTCCCCTTCACTTTCTGCCATTATTGTGGTGTCATCTACATATCTGACATTATTGATATTCCTCCTGGCAATCTTGATTCCAGCTTGAGCTTCATCCATTTATTTATTTATTATTTTACATAATAAAATGTACAGAGAAACTTTGCAATTGCAGTCACCCTCAAAGGGAAGCAAGTCAGTGTTATTGACAGCCGAGTCTCACCACTTCTGCCAAGCTGGGAAAGAGATGGAAACTGGAGTGGAACACAGAGTAATCTGTAGGTGAGCACAGTCTCAGACCCTGATGCAGAGTGAATGCTGAATGCTTTCTTCCTTTTCATACAATTGGTTCTAGCCTGGTTAGTGGAACAGTGTGATGCTCCCAGAGTCACATTGGACTCAATGACTTGATAATCCAAGTCCCCTTACATTCACGTTGCATCTGTCTACTATTTATATCTCAACCCCTAACCACTACTGTTACCTCTTCAGGTGCATAGGTTCCAAATCCCAGGACAGGAATGAAGTGGCCATCATTAAGTTTCACCTTCTGTCGTTTGGGATCCATTGCTGTTTCTTCTCTGAGTAAGTAGACTCTGATTTTTTTCTTCTTCCTTCACAGGTTAGGAAAAACAGGAAGGTAACACCCCAGCTGCACCATCCAATGTTAGCAGATATTTTGTAGGAGGAGCATGATTAAACCAATACCCATTGAGTAAGAACAGGATTGAAATCAGTTAACTTATTTGCTTTTTCTTATCAGTAAAACCTTATTACATAATGAAAATATGTGCTGAATAATTACCGACCATATGTTAGACTAGAAATTTCCACAAGAGCAATATTTTTCATTTTTCTATTACAAAGTCAATCTCAATCAAATATCAATTGAAACAACTGTCTTACAATGAAAACAAACACACATACACAAGCCACATAACCTAAAAGTATTTTAAAAACATTTTGAAAAATGTTACCCCTTAATAAAGAATCAAAACTTCAAATGAAAATAAATTTGCCCTTTTACATTTCCCACCAGCAAAATTATTTTGTTTGCAGGTCTGACTGGTGAAATCCTGAACAAGATGTGGAAACCAGACATTTTGGCAAAGTACTTATTGGAGGTTAATTATTAACAGCCTTAGGATACCATGTGCACTGTGCAAAGAGACTCTGAATGTTTATATCTTGTAGCTAGTATATAACTTTTAGAGTAATCTCATAATGTAACTGATACATATTTTACATTATTTACTAAATGTTGCATATTATTCATAAAAGAAAAATCTATTTAAAAAAACATAAAATACAACAAATTTGAAAAGAGTAATGGAAATTGTGACACACTGATGCACGGGGATGTTGTGAAGACAAATAAAATTTAACATGTGCAGTGACGTCAGCAAAATGGTGAGCTAGAAGGACTGAATTCTCCCAAGGAAAGACAAGAAAAGAAAGAGAAGGTAGCTGAGAAACCTCATAGGAGTTCTGGGAAACAGACACAGATCTACAGCATCAAAGTGAACATGCAACTAGGAAAAATGCAGAACAGAGTGACAGGATATTTCATTATGTATTTACTCACTAGTCTCCTACACAGTCAGTCTCTCCCATCAGGAAACTTCCGTAAGCCTCTTATCCTTATCTGTCAGAGGGAATACAGAATGAAAACCACAATAACAGAAACCTAATCAAACTGATCACATGGAACACAGACTCGTCTAATTCAAGAACTATGAGCCATGTCATCTAGGGCCACCCAAGATGAACGGGTCATGGGGGAGACTTCTGACAAAACGTGATCCGCTGAAGAAGGGAATGGCAAACCACTTCAATATTCTTGCCTTGAGAACCCCATGAACAGTGTGAAAAGGCAAGAAGATATGACACTGAAAGATGCACTCCCCAGGTCGGTAGGTGACCAATATGCTGCTGGAGAAGAGTGGAGAAATAATTCCAGAAAGAATGAAGAGATGGAGCCAAAGCGAAAACAACGCCTAGTTGTGGATGTGACTGGTGATGGAAGTAAAGTCCGATACTGTAAAGAGCAATATTGCATAGGAACCTGGAATGTTATGTCCATGAATCAAGGTAAATTGGAAGTGGTCAAACAGGAAATAGCAATAGTGAACATAGACATTTTAGGAATCAGTGAACTAAAATGTACTGGAAAGGGTGAATCTAACTCAGATGATCATTGTATCTACTACTGTGGCCAAGAATCCCTTTAAAGAAATGGAGTAACCATCACAGTCAACAAGAGTCTGAAATGCAGTACTTGGTTCCAATCTCATAAACGACAGAATGATCTCTGTTCGTTTCCAAGGCAAACCGTTCATTATCACAGTAATTCAAGTCTATGCCCCGACCAGGAATGCTGAAGAAGCTAAAGTTGAACAGTTCTATGAAGACCTACAAGACCTTCTAGAACTAACACCAAAAAAAGATGCCCTTTTCATCATAGGGGACTGGAATGCAAAAGGAGGAAGTCAAGAGATACCTGGAGTAACAGGCAAATTTGGCCTTGGAGTACAGAATGAAGCAGGATAAAGGCTAACAGAGTTTTCTCAAGAGAATGCACCAGTCATAGCAAACACCCTCTTCCAACAACAAAAAGAAGACTCTACACTTGGACATCACCAGATGGTCAATACCTAAATCAGATTGATTATAGTCTTTGCAGCCAAAGATGGAGAAGCTCTATACAGTCAGCACAAACAAGACTGGGAGTTGACTATGACTCAGATCATGAACTCTTTATTGCCAAATTCAGACTTAACTTGAAGAAAGTAGGGAAAACCACTAAACCATTCAGGTTTGACCTTAATCAAATCCCTTACAATTATACAGTGGAAGGGACAAATAGATTCAAGGGATTATATCTGATAGACAGAGTGCCTCAAGAACTATGGACAGAGGTTTGTGACATCATACAGGAGGCAGTGATCAACCACCCCCAAGAAAAAGAAATGCAAAGAGGCAAAATGGTTGTCTGTTAGTTCAGTCACTCAATTGTGATGCCATGGACTGCAGCATGCCAGCCCTCCCTGTCCATCACCAACTCTTGGAGCTTGATCAAACTCACATCCATTGAGTCGGTGATATCATCCAACCATCTCATCCTCTGTCATCCCCTTCTCCTCCAGCCTTCAATCTTTCCCAGAATCAGGGTTTCTCCCAATGAGTCCGTACTTCACATCAGGTGGCCAAAGTATTGGAGTTTCAGCTTCAGAACTAGTCCTTCCAATGAATATTCAGGATTGATTTCCCGTACGATGGACTGGTTCGATCTCCTTGCCGTCCAAGGGACTCTCAAGTGTCTTCTCCAACACCACAATTCAAAAGCATCAATTCTTCAGCTGTCAGCTTTCTTTATAGTCCAACTCTCTCATCCATACATGACCACTGGAAAAACCATAGCCTTGACGAGACATACCTTTGCTGGTAAAGTAATGTCTCTTCTTTTATATGTTCTCTAGGTTGGTCATAACTTTCCTTCCAAGGAGTAAGCATCTTCTAATTTCATGGCTGGAGTCACCATCTGCAGTGATTTTTTTTTTCCTAAATTTTCTTTCAAAAAAAGTGATTATGCCTACTTGAAGTAGGGAGAAAGGGGGTCATCTATTAACTTCTTTTTTTTTTTCACTTTTTTATTTTTTTTTTATTTTTCAGTGGGTTTTGTCATACATTGATATGAATCAGCCATGGATTTACATGTAATCCCCATCCTGATCCCCCCTCCCACCTCCCTCTCTACCCGATTCATCTGAGTCTTCCCAGTGCACCAGGCCTGAGCACTTGTTCCATGCATCCAACCTGGGCTGGTGATCTGCAGTGATTTTGAGGCCCAAAAATATAAAATCTGTCACTATTTCCACTGCTTACCCACGTATTTGCCATGAAGTGATGGGACCAGATGCCATGACCTTAGTTTTCTGAATGTTGAGTTTTAAGACAACTTTTTCACTCTCCTCTTTCACTTTCATCAAGAGGCTCTTTACTTCTTATTCCCTTTCTGCCATAATGGTGATGTCATCTGCATATCTGAGGTTATTGATATTTCTCCCAGCAATCTTGATTGCGGCTTGTGCTTTATCCAGACCAGCATTTCTCATGATGTACTCTGCATATAAGTTAAATAAGCAGGGTGACAATATACAGCCTTGACGTACTCCTTTCCCTATTTGGAACTAGTCTGCTGGTTGTCTGAGGAGGCCTTAAAAATAGCTGAGAAAGAAAGAGAAGCTAAAGGCAAAGGAGAAAAGGAAATATATACCCATTTGAATGCAAAGTTTCAAAGAATATCAAGGAGAGATAAGAAAGCCTTCCTCAGTGATCAATACAAAGAAATAGATGAAAACGATAGAATGGAAAAGACTAGAGATCTCTTCAAGAGAGATACCAAGGGAACATTTCATGCAAAGACGGGCACAGTAAAGGACAGAAATGGTATGAACCTAAGAGAAACAGAAGATATTAAGAAGAGGTGGCAAGAATACACAGAAGAACTATACAGAAAAGATCTTCATGACACACATAACCACTATGGTGTGATCACTCACCTAGAGCCAGACATCCTGGAATGCAAAGTCAAGTGAGCCTTAAGAAGCATCACTACAAACAAAGCTAGTGGAGGTGATGGAATTCCAATTGAGTTATTTCAAATCCTAAAAGATGGTGCTGTGTAAGTGCTGCACTCAATATTCCAGCAAATTAGGAAAACTCAGCAGTGGCCACAGGACTGGAAAAGGTCAGTTTTCATTCCAGTCCCAACTAAAGGTAATGCCAAAGAATGTTCCACCTACCACACAATCACACTCATCTCACATGCTTTCATAGTGGTGCTCAAAATTCTCCAAGCCAGACTTCAACAGTACATGAACTGTGAACTTCCAGATGTTCAAGCTGGATTTAGAAAAGGCAAAAGAACCAGAGAACAAATTGCCAACAACCTCTGGATCATAAAAAAAGCAGGAGAGTTCCACAAAAACATCTGCTTCATTGACTATGCCAAAGCCTTTGGTTGTGTAGATCACAACAAAGCGTGGAAAATCCTTAAAGAGATGGGAATGCAAGATCACCTTACCTGCCTCTTGAGAAGTCTGTATGCAGGTCAAGAAGCAACAGTTAGAACC
Organism: Muntiacus reevesi; assembly: GCF_963930625.1. Lineage (NCBI taxonomy): Eukaryota > Metazoa > Chordata > Mammalia > Artiodactyla > Cervidae > Muntiacus > Muntiacus reevesi. Next base: position 42,299,121 of record NC_089250.1, on the reverse strand, counting down.
AGACATGGAACAACAGACTGCTTCCAAATTGGGAAAGCAGTACATCAAGGCTGTATATTGTAACCCTATTTATTTAACTTCTATGCAGAGTACATCATGAGAAATGCCAGACTAGATGAAGCACAAACAGGAATCAAGATTGCTGGAAGAAATATCAATAACTTCAGATACACAGGTGACATTACCCTTATGGCAGAAAGGGAAGAAGAGTTAAAGAGCCTCTTGGTGAGAGAGAAAGGGAAGACTGAAAATGCTGACTTATAACTCGGCATTCAGGAAACTAAAATCATGGCATCTGGTTCCATCACTTCATGGCAAATAGATGGGGAAACAATGGAAACAGTAAAAATCTTCATTCTGGGGGGCTCCAAAGTCACTGCAGATGGTGACTGCAGCCATGGAATTAAAAGATGCTTACTTCTTGGAAGAAAAGCTATGACCAACATAGGCAGTATTTTAAAAGCAGAGACATTATTTTGCCAACAAAGGTCCATCTAGTCAAAGCTATGGTTTTTCCAGTAGTCATGTATGTATGTGAGAGCTGGACTATAAAGACAGCCGAAGAACTGATGCTTTTGAATTGTGGTGTTGGAGAAGACTCTTGAGAGTCTCTTGGACTGCAAGGAGATCCAATCAGTCCATCCTAAAGGAAATCAATCCTGAATATTCATTGAAAGGACTGATTCTGAAGCTGAAACTCCAATACTTTGGCCACCTGATGAAAAGAACTGACTCATTTGAAAATCTTTCCCTAACACTGGGAAAGATTGAAGGTGAGAGGAGAAGGGGATGACAGGGGATGAGATGGTTGGATGGCATCACTGACTCGATAGACATGAGTTTGATTAAACTCCAAGAGTTGGTGATGGACAGGGAAGACTGGTGTCCTGCAGTCCATGGGGTCAGACATGATTTAGCCACTGAACTGAACTGATCCTCCTCCGGCCTGGAGTAGTGCAGTCTTGATCAGTTCCCAGTTACCTCCCTCAAACCAGACTGCTCACAAAACTGTGTATGATGTTCCAACTAACTTGAGGGCTACCTGGAGACTGGAGTCTGTTCCAGTTACCTCTAAACTCGAATGGAAGAACACCTGGAGTGGTTATTGCAGCTGCAGGGGGACTATACATATATAGTCCCTGGCCCCATATGTCTGTGTGTGTGTGTGTGTGTGTGTGTGTGTGTGTGTGTGTGTGTCAGGGACAAAGGAATAAGGGTTGAGATATAGACTAGACAATGTATTAATAAAACCCTGAGTAGAATTGGTGTGTGTCTTTGGGGGACATAGAGCATTAAGAAACAGTCAAACTAGAGAAGGAAGAAATGAAGAACTCCAGAGTTAGTAGAAGGAAAGAAATCTCAAAAATTAAGGCAGAAATAAATGCAAAAGAAACTAAAGAACAAAGCTAAAAGCTGGTTTTTTTGAAAAAATAAACAAAGTTGACAAACTGTTAGCAAGACTCATTAAGAAACAAAGGGAGAAGAACCAAATTAACAAAATTAGAAATGAAAATGGAGAGATCACAGCAGACAACACTGAAATACAAAGGATCATAAGAGACTACTACCAGCAGATCTATGCCAATAAAATGGACAACTTGGAAGAAATGGACAAGTTTAGAAAAGTATAACTTTCCAAAGCTGAACCAGGAAGAAATAGAAGATCTTGACAGAGCCATCACAAGCGAGGATATTGAAACTGTAATCGGAAATCTTACAGGAAACAAAAGCCCAGGACCAGACGGCTTCACAGCTGAATTCTACCAAAAACTTAGAGAAGAGCTAACATCTATCTTACTCAAGCTCTTCCAGAAAATTGCAGAAGAAGATAAAGTTCCAAACTCATTCTATGAGGCCACCATCACCCTAATTCCAAAACCAGACAAAGATGCCACAAAAAAAGAAAACTACAGGCCAATATCACTGATGAACATAGACGCAAAAATCCTTAACAAAATTCTAGCAAACAGAATCCAACAACATATTAACAAAATCATACACCATGACCAAGTGGGCTTTATCCCAGGGATACAAGGATTCTTTAATATCCACAAATCAAACAATGTAATACACCACATTAACAAATTAAAAGATAACAACCATATGATTATCTCAATAGATGCAGAGAAAGCCTTTGACAAAATTCAACACCCATTTATGATTTAAACTCTCCAGAAAGCAGGAATAGAAGGAACATACCTCAACATAACAAAAGCTATATATGACAAACCCACAGCAAGCATTACCCTCAATGGTGAAAAATTGAAAGCATTTCCCCTGAAATCGGGAGCAAGACAAGGATGCCCACTCTCACCACTACTATTCAACATAGTGTTGGAAGTTTTGCCCACAGCAATCAGAGCAGAAAAAGAAGTAAAAGGAATCCAGATAGGAAAAGAAGAAGTGAAACTCTCGCTGTTTGCAGATGACATGATCCTCTACATAGAAAACCCTGAAGACTCTACCGGAAAATTACTAGAGCTAATCAACAAATATAGCAAAGTTGCAGGATATAAAATTAACACACAGAAATCCCTTGCATTCCTATACACTAACAATGAGCAAACAGAAAGAGAAATTAAGGAAACAATACCATTCACCATTGCAACAAAAAGAATAAAATACTTAGGAGTATATCTACCTAAAGAAAGAAAAGACCTATACATAGAAAACTATAAAACACTGATGAAAGAAGTCAAAGAGGACACAAACAGATGGAGAAACATACCGTGTTCATGGATTGGAAGAATCAATATTGTCAAAATGGTTATTCTACCCAAAGCAATCTATAGATTCAATGCAATCCCTATCAAGCTACCAATGGTATTTTTCACAGAAATAGAGCAAATAATTTCACTATTTGTATGGAAATACAAAAGACCTCGAATAGCCAAAGCAATCTTGAGAAAGAAGAATGGAACTGGAGGAATCAACCTGCCTGACTTCAGACTCTACTACAAAGCCACAGTCATCAAGACAGTATGGTACTGGCACAGAGACAGAAATATAGGTCAATGGAACAGAATAGAAAGCCCAGAGATAAATCCCAAACCTATGGACACCTTATCTTTGACAAAGGAGGCAAGGATATACAATGGAAAAAAGTCAACCTCTTTAACAAGTAGTGCTGGGAAAACTGGTCAACCACTTGTAAAAGAATGAAACTAGAACACTTTTTAACACCATACAGAAAAATAAGCTCAAAATGGATTAAAGATCTAAATGTGAGACCAGAAACTATAAAACTCCTAGAGGAGAACATAGGCAAAACACTCTCTGACATGAATCACAGCAGGATCCTCTATGATCCACTTCCCAGAATATTGGAAATAAAAGAAAAATAAACAAATGGGACCTAATGAAACTTAAAAACTTTTGCACAACAAAGGAAACTATAAGCAAGGTGAAAAGACAGCCCTCAGATTGGGAGAAAATAATAGCAAATGAAGCAAAAGACAAAGGATTAATCTCAAAAATATACAAGCAACTCCTGAAGTTCAATTTCAGAAAAACAAATGACCCAATCAAAAAATAGGCCAAAGAACTAAACAGACATTTCTCCAAAGAAGACATACAGATGGCTAACAAACACATGAAAAGATGCTCAACATCACTCATTATCAGAGAAATGCAAATCAAAACCACAATGAGGTACCATTACACGCCAGTCAGAATGGCTGCTATCTAAAAGTCTACAGGCAATAAATGCTGGAGAGGGTATGGAGTAAAGGGAGCCCTGTTACACTGTTGGTGGGAATGCAAACTAGTACAGCCAATATGAAAAACAGTGTGGAGATTTCTTAAAAAACTGGAAATAGAACTGTCATATGACCCAGCAATACCACTTCTGGGCATACACACCGAGGAAACCAGATCTAAAAGAGACACGTGCACCCCAATGTTCATCGCAGCACTATTTCTAATAGCCAGGACATGGAAGCAACCTAGATGCCCATCAGCAGATGAATGGATAAGGAAGCTGTGGTAGATATACACCATGGAATATTACTCAGCCATTAAAAAGAATTCATTTGAATCAGGTCTAATGAGACGGATGAAACTGGAGCCCATTATACAGAGTGAAGTAAGCCAGAAAGATAAAGAACATTACAGCATACTAACACGTATATATGGAATTTAGAAAGATGGCAATGATAAGCCTATATGCAAAGCAGAAAAAGAGACACAGATGTACAGAACAGACTTTTGGACTCTGTGGGAGAAGGTGAGGGTGGAATGTTTCAATAGAACAGCATGTGTATTATCTATAGTGAAACAGATCACCAGCCCAGGTTGGATTCATGAGTCAAGTGCTCAGGCCTGGTGCACTGAGAAGACCCAGAGAGATTGTGGTAGAGAGGGAGGTGGGAGAGGGGATCGGGATGGGGAATACATGTAACTCCATGGCTGATTCATGTCAATGTATGACAAAACCCACTGCAAAGTTGTGAAGTAATTAGCCTCCAAACTAATAAAAATAAATGAAAAAAAAATTTAAAAAAACAAAACAAAACAAAAAAAGAAACACTCAAAAATTCACTGGAATCCGAAAGACATTCTCAGTCCAGGCACGATGCTGACTCAGAATTGAATTGAAATGCTTTAGCTTTCCTGTTGCACTGATCCCCAGGACAAGGAATATGATGAAAAAACTAATGAAGGAAAGTCATGATAAGAAGCAAATCTACCAATAGTGAGTTTTTACCTGTTTTTTCAGGTACCCAATTGTGAATACACACACACACAGGAACACACACACATCCTAACAGCACAGGGCAGCCATTAGAGAGGTGCCAGAGAAGCAAGATCCGGAGCTGTGACCAGTGTGCCAGGGTTATAGCACATGCATAGCCGCCTGCCGCAGGGGCTGCTGGCAAAATTGCCAGAGTAGGGGAGCAGGGGTGAGGACGGGCAGTGCACACTTACAAGGAGTGGAATGAGTTTGTACCCAACCATCAGAGTTCTGCTCCAGCATCTTGGGGCCCACAAGGCCCAGTAGGGTGGGGACAACTGGTGAGCACAGAAACCTCTACTCACACTTGGCTCTGGTGTAGCCTCTCTCTCCCCTTCCCATCAAGATGCCAGTTGCCAGCATGCCCTGAGGTAGGGGTGACCCTGCCAACATCAGCTCCAGCTCTGCCCCAGATCCTCTGGTCACAAAGACTACACAGGGACCAATCCACACATGGACACCCCTGAAAGACCAAGACAGATAATTTTCACCTAATTTCATAGGGATGCTTCCTGGTGGCTCAGCTGGGAAAGAATCTGCCTGCAATGCAGGAGACCTGGATTGATCCCTGGGCTGGGAAGATCCCCTGGAGAATGGAACAGCGACCCTCTCCAGTATTCTGGCCTGGAGAATTCCATGGACTATACAGTCCATGGGGTCACAAAGAGTCGGACACAACTGAGCAACTTTCACTTCATAGAGAGAGAGGAAATTAAGCAAAACGAGAAGAGAGAGGAATTTGTGTCAAATGAAACAATAAGAATAAACACCTGAAAAAAAAATCAGCTATGAGACAGATACTGATAGTTTACCAATATAATTTACCAGAATTTAGAAGCATAAAAAGAATGCTACCTTAACTAGGGAATAGAACATACTAACATTCACAGTGTAGGGATTCCAGAAGCAGAAGAGAGGGGGAGAGGGGCAGAAAATGTATCTGATGAAATTATGGCTAAAATTTCTGAGCCTGGGACTTCCCTGGTGGTCCAGTGCTTCCACTGCAGGGGGCACAGGTTTCGAAATTGGCCAGGGAACTATTTACCAAAGGTGATTAAAATCATGAGATGGGGGGTGTTCCTGGATTACCTGGACCACTCTGGTGTAATCAAAGTCCTTATACATGGGACCTGGGAGGGTTGTAGTCGCAGAGAAGGTGGGAAGATACGAGCATTAGATAAGAGAATCCAAGACACTACACACTCTCTCTGAAGATGGTGGAAGAGTCTCCAAGACAAAAAAAAAATGAAGTGTTTTCTTGTACAGTGACACAGTCGAGTCTGACTCTTTGCACCCCATAAACTATAGCACACAAGGAATCCCTGTCCTTCACTATCTCCTGGGGTTTGCTCAAACTCATGTCCATCGAGTCAATGATGCCATCAAACCAGCTCATCTTCTGCCGTGCCCTTCTCCTCCTTCCCTGTCTTTCCCAGCATCCGGGTCTTTTTCCAATGAGTCAGCTCTTTGCATCAGGGGGGAAAATATTGGAGCTTCAGCATCAGTCCTTCCAATGAATAATCAGGGTTGTTTTCTTTTAGGATTGACTGGTTTGTTCTCCTTGCTGTTGAAGGGATTAAGAGTCTTCTCCAACACCACAGTTCAAAGGCATCAATTCTTTGGCACTCAGCCTTCTTTATGGTTCAACTATCACATCCATACATGACTACTGAAAAAGCCATAACTTTGACTTTATGGACTTTGGTGGGCAACATGATGTCTTGCTGTTGAAGGAACTAAGAATCTTCTCCTTGCTGTTGAAGGGACTAAGAGTCTTCTCCAGCACCACAGTTCAAAAGCATCAATTCTGTAGCACTCAGACTTCTTTATGGTTCAACTCTCACATCCATACATGACCACTGAAAAAAATCATTCTTTGACTATATGGACCTTGGTGGGCAAAGAGATGTCTCTGTTTTTTAATACATTGTCTGGGTTTGTCATAGATTTTTTCTCAAGGAACAAGTGTCTTAATTTCCTGGCTGCAGTCATTTTTCACAGTGACTTTGGAGCCCAAGAAAATGAAGTCTGCCACTGTTCCCATTTTCCCCCCATCTATTTACCATAAAGTGATGGGACTGGATGGGCTTCCTGGTGGCACTAGTGGTAAAGAACTTGCCTGCCAATGCAGAAAACATAAGTGGCGTGGGTTCTACATCTGGGTCAGGGAGATTCCCTAAAGGAGGGCATGGCAATCCACTCCACTATTCTTGCTCGGAGAATCCGTGGACAATGGAGCCTGGTTGGCTACAGTCCAACACTAGAGTCTAGGGTCGCAAAAAGCCGGACATGACTGAAATGATTTAGCATGCACTCATGCACGATGTGACTGATTGCAATGATCTTATTTTCTTGAATGTTGAAAGTTAAACCAGGCTTTTCACTCTCCTCTGCCACCTTCATCAAGAGGTTCTTAATTTCTCTTTGCTTTCTGTCAGAAAGGTGGAGTTATCTGCATAACTGAGATTATTGATATTTCTCCCAGCAATCTTGATTCCAGCTTGTGATTCATCCAACCCTGCACTTAACTTGATGTACTCCACATATAAGTAAAATATGCAAGGTGACAATGTACAGCCTTGGCATACTCCTTTTCCAATCGAATCAGTTCATTGTTCCATATCTGGTTCTAACTGTTGCTTCTTGACCTGCATACAGGTTTCTCCAGAAGCAGTTAAGGTTTTATAGCATTCCCATCTCTTTAAGAATTTTCCACAGTTTGTTGTGATCCACACAAACACTTTCGAGTAGTCATGGAAGCAGAAGTAGATGTTTTTATGGAATTCCCTAGTTTTTTCTATGATCCAAGAGATATTGGCAATTTGATCATTGTTTCCTCCACATTTTCTAAATCCAGCTTGTAAAAGTTCTCGGTTCACATATTGCTAAAGTCTAGCTTAAAGGATTTTGAGCATTACATTGCTAGCATGTGAAATGAGTGAAATTTGCGGTAATTTGAACGTGCTTTGGCATTGCTCTTTTTTGTGACTGGAATAAAAACTGAATTTTTCCAGTCCTGTGGCCACTGCTTTGCTTTCCAAGTTTTCTGGCATATTGAGTGTAGCACTTTAACAGCATCATCTTTTAGGATTTGAAATAGCTCAGCTGGAATTCCATTATGTCCACTAACTTTGTTCATAATGATGCTTCCTAAGACTGATTAGACTTCACACTCCAGGATTCTGGCTAGAGGTAAGTGACAACACCATCGTGGTTATCCAGGTCATATAGACCTTTTTTATACAGTTCGTTGGTGTATTCATGCACCTTTTTTTAATCTCTTCTGCTTTTTTTAGGCCCTTACTATTTATTTCCTTTATTTTCTTCCTCTTTACATGAAAAGTTTCCTTGGTATCTCTAATTCTCTTGAAGAAACATTTAGTCTTTCCCAATCTATTATTTTAGTCTATTTCTTTGCATTGTTCATTTAAGAAGGCTTTCTTATCTCTCCTCGCTATTCCTTGGAACTCTGTGCTCAGTTGGGTATATCTTTCCCTTGCTCATTTGCCTTTCCCAATTCATCTTTCCTCAGCTATTTGCAAGGTCTCCTCAGACAGCCATTTTGCCTTCTTGCATTTCTTTTTCTTCAGGATAGTTTGGTCACCACTTCCTGTACAGTGTTACAAGCCTCATCCATAGTGTTCAGGCACTCTGTCTATCAACTTAATCCCCTGAATCTATTAAACACTTCCATTATATCATCATAAGGGATCTGATTTAGGTCATATGTGAATGGCCTAGTAACTTTCCTATTACAGCCCCACCTATCAGCAGAAAATTGGATAAAAGATTTACTGAGCATGACCCTGCCTACCAGAGTAAGACTTAATTTTTCCCACAGTCAATCTCTCCCATCAGGAAGCTTGCAAAACCTCTATCTTCATCCATCACATGGCAGACAGGGGAGCAAAAATTTCAATCCAATGGCCCTCAGAATGAAAACCACAATCACAGAATACTAACCAAAATGATCACATGGGATCACATTCTTCTGTAACTCATGAAACTATGAGTCATGCCATACAGGGCCACCCAAGATGGGCGAGTCATGGTGGAGAGTTCCAGCAAAATGTGGTTCACTACAAAAGGCAATGGAAAACCACTTGCATTCTTGCTATGAGAACCACATGAACAAAATGAAAAGGCCAAAAAGATATAATACTGAAAAATGAACTCCCCAGGTCAGTAGGTGCCCAATATGCTACTAGGGAAGAGGGAGAAATAGCACCAGAAAGAATGAAGAGGCTGTGCCAAAGCAGAATTAATGCTCAGTTGTAGACATGTCTGTTGGCAAAAGTAAAGTCTGATGCTGTAAAGAATAATATTGCATAGGAACCTGGAAAGTTAGGTCTCTAATCCAGATAAACTGGATGTGGACAAACAGGAGATTGCAAGAGTAAACATGGACATTTTAGGAATCAGTGAACTAAAATGGACAGAAATGGGCAAATTTAATTCAGATGATCATTATATCTACTACGGTGGGCAAGAATCCCTCAGAATAAAAGGAGAAGCTCTCATAATCAATAAAAGATTCCAAAATGCAGTACTTGGGTATGATCACAAAAATGACAGACTGATCTTGGTTCACTTCCAAGGGAAATCATTCAACATCACAGTAATCTAATTCTATGCCCCAACCACAAATGCTGAAGAAGCTTAAGTTGGAAGGTTCTATGAAGACCTATAAGACCTTATAGAACTAACATAAAAAAAAAAAAAAAAAAAAAAGATGTCCTTTTCATCATAGGGAGCCGGAATCCAAAAGTAGGAAGTCAAGAGATACCTGGAGTAACAGGCAAGTTTGGCCTTGGAGTACAAACAACACAGGGCAAAGGCTAACAGAGTTTAATCAAGAGGACACTCTAGTCATAGCAAACAACCTCTTCCAACAACACAAGACCTGTTCCCTAGGAGTTGGAAAAAGCAATAAAATAGATTTCTCCCTACAACTTCCAGAAAAGAATTCAGGCCTGCTGGCCTTTGATTTTAGCCCATTGATTTTGAATTTCTGACCTCCAAAAATATAAAATAACAAATTGGTGTGTCAAGCCACAAAATTTTTTGTCATTTGTTGAAGCAGCAGAATTAACTAATTCAGATGTGGTTCAAGTCAACCCACCTCCATCTGTTGCATCATAGGTTTTTGTCTCTCTGCTAGATTGTTCCTCTGACCTCAGAGACAGTTTGTCGTTTCCCGCAATTGGGAGACTTGTCCACTTTCTTCTACTAAATTTGACAAATCATGAATATAAATATTTTATCTAAACCTTTTCTCTAGTAGCAATTGCCCAATACCATGGTCCTCATTACAGCAAAGTCTTTGAAAACTCTGTATACTCTGTCTATCATTGGTCTCTTTCCAACATTTCTTGAACCCACTCTACTCAGGGTTTGCCTTCACCACTCTATCAAAGTTTCCATTGACTTTGCCAAGGTTAACTGCCAAATCCAATGGTTAGTTTTCACCCTTCTCTTACTCGTCCCTTTGAAGCATTAGATTCTTTTCTCCTCCAATCATTTACTTCATGTGCCATCTAAGAACCGTCCCTCCCATCTCACTAGCCTCTCCTTCTCAGCCTCTTTTGCTGGTTCTTCCACTCTAGAAACAAAAAAGAAAAAAAAAACTTCTTACTGCTGGATCCTCATGAAGCTTGACTTCCCTGTCTACACTCACTGTATAATACAATATCTCTGATTTTCTACTTTCACAGCTTTAGGTAGCAACTAAATTTGACAAATCATGAATATAAATATTTTATCTAAACCTTTTCTCTAGTAGACATCTATGTCTAACTGTATTCATACATCTTTACTTGAGTACCTGATGGCACCCAAAGATACATGCCTATAACTGAGCTCACAATCTTCCCACAAAAATGTGCTCCCCCACACTGCCTCCATCTGAGAAAATGGCATCTTCACTTCCTGTCCTTTAACCACTAACATCAGGAGTCAACTTTGATTCCCTTTGCCTTTTACCATACGTCAAATATGTTAGAAAGTCTAGTAGATGCTGCCCTTAAAATATATCCCTCTTCTAACAACTCTGACCACTTTTACTGTTCATTCTGTGGTCCAAGCCAATCCCACTGCTGGGCATACACACCGACGAAATCAGAGACACGTGTACACCAGTGTTAATCACAACAGTGTTTACAAAAGCCAGGACATGGAAGCAACCTAGATGTCCATCGGCCGACAAATGGATAAGAAAGCTGTGGTACATATAAACAATGGAATATTACTCCGCTATTAAAAAGAATGCATTTGAATCAGTTCTAATGAGGTGGATTAAACTGGAGCCTATTATACAGAGTGAAGTGAGTCAGAAAGAAAAACACCAATACAGTATATTACGCATATGGAATTTAGAAAGATGGTAACGATGACCCTGTATGCGAGACAGCAAAAGAGACACAGATATAAAGACAGACTTTTGGACTCTGTGGGAGAAGGCAAGGGTATGATGATTTGACAGAATAGCACTGAAACATGTATGTGATCATCTGTGAAATAGATTGCCAGTCCAAGTTTGATGCATGGGGCAGGGTACTCAGGAGTGGTGCACTGGTATGACCCTGAGGGAGGGATGTGGGAGGGAGGGTCAGGATGGGGAACACATGTACATCCATGACTGATTCATGTGAATGTATAGCAAAAATCACCACAATGTTATAAAGTAATCAGCCTCCAATTTTAAAAAAAAGTAAAAAAAAAAAAAAAAGGCAATATATGAGATAGACACTTATAAACTTTGGCATTGATTATTGATGAGCACTAACAGGAAGTTACACAGTTTCCATTTAAATCATAATTTCATTATAGCTAAAATTCTCTTTTACAGATTATGTCTTAAGCTCATTAAGTTCCTGTATCTTGTTATGTCAAAGACATTTTTTCTCAGTTAATCTTGATAGTTGCAGTTATGAAAGAATTAGTTATTAAGTTAATTCCAATATTTACTTGTAAAATCAAGATTTGCTTCATTAATTTTTGAGTAATTTCTTTTACTAAGATGAATGCATTTCTTTATCATTTATTGTCTCAGATATATTAAAATTTTTTTAAAGTCTACTTGTTATAAACAAAAAGTAAAAGAACTAGTGAGTCGCTGTACATATGATCAGTTGCAGGTTAAGATAATCAAGGTCAGTTGATTATCTGTTTTTACTGTTATAAACTGGGATCATGATAATAAAATGTTTAAGCACAAAACATAAAAATAAAAAAGAAATAAGTCAGAAAAAATAAATAAATAAAGTTTAAAAATAAATTCCTTCAGAGTCCTAAAAGATGGCTCTTTTTCCTCTTTTTCTTCTCAACATAAAAACCAAAGTGACTTTTTAAAAAACATGTCAGTTCACATAACTATTGTGCTCAAAACCAAAAATATCACTCATTTATCTCAGAGTAAAGTCCTTTCAAAAACCTACAGGATACATACCCAAGGTCGCAGTGGCTCTGTAAGCCTTCTTTTCAGCTCTTGTCTCCCCACCTCACTAAACTCCATCCATATCAGCCAACTTGCTGGCTTTTGAATGTTACATGAACTCTCTTCCTTCCTGAACTTAGCATTTACTGTTTCAGAGAAATGCAGGGAGCACTATTACTATGTTTCAAGGCTGTTTCTTGTACAAATGAAAAAATTGTGTGGGATGAAGGGCAGTTGGTGTCTCTGCCTAAGAGATGTTCAACATTAGGAGAGATGGTGTAGAATTATCTCCAACAGGCATTTACCCATTTTTAACAACTAAATAACCCTGATTTTGTTCACAGTCTCAGCTTCCACTAGACTATTGACTCATTTTAATTTATATTTATTGATAAAACAATTTCTAAGGCCACTATCACCCTAACATCAAAACTAGACAAAGATGCCACAAAAAAAGAAAACTACAGGCCAATGTCACTGATGAACATAGATGCAAAAATCCTTAACAAAACTTTAGCAAACATAATCCAACAACATATTAAAAAGATCATACATCTAGACCAAGTGGGCTTTATCCCAAGAATGCAAGGATTGTTCAATATCCACAAGTCAATCAATGTAATACACCACATTAACAAATTGAAAATTAAAAACCATATGATGATCTCAATAGATGCAGAAAAAGCCTTTGACAAAATTCAACATCCATTTATGATAAAAAAAAAAAAATCCTCCAGAAAGCAGGAATAGAAGGAACATACCTCAACATAATAAAAGCTATATATGACAAACCCACAGCAAACTTTATCCTCAATGGTGAAAAATTGAAAGCATTTCCCCTAAAGTCAGTAACAAGACAAGGGTGCCCACTCTCACCACTACTATTCAACATAGTCTTGGAAGATTTGGCCATGATAATGGGAGCTGAAAAAGAAATAAAAGGAATCCAGATTGGAAAAGAAGAAGTAAAACTCTCACTGTTTGCAGATGACTTGATCCTCTACATAGAAAACTCTAAAGATTCTACCAGAAAATTACCAAAACTAATAAATGAATATAGTACAGTTGCAGGATATAAGATCAACACACAGAAATCCCTTGCATTCCTATACATACAAAAAAATGAGAAAACAGAAAGAGAAATTAAGGAAATAATTCTATTCACCATTGCAACAAAAAGAATAAAATGTTTAGGAATATATCTACCTAAAGAAACAAAAGACCTATATATAGAAAATTATAAAAAACGGTGAAAGAAATCAAAGAGGACACAAATAGATGGAGAAATATACCATGTTCATGGATTGGAAGAATCAATATAGTGAAAATGAGTATGCTACCCCCAAAGCAATCTATAGATTCAATGCAATCCCTATCAAGCTACCAATGGTATTTTTCACAGAAATAGAGCAAATAATTTCACTATTTGTATGGAAATACAAAAGACCTCGAATAGCCAAAGCAATCTTGAGAAAGAAGAATGGAACTGGAGGAATCAACCTGCCTGACTTCAGACTCTACTACAAAGCCACAGTCATCAAGACAGTATGGTACTGGCACAGAGACAGAAATATAGGTCAATGGAACAAAATAGAAAGCCCAGAGATAAATCCCAAACCTATGGACACCTTATCTTTGACAAAGGAGGCAAGAATATACAATACAGAAAGCAAAATCTCTTTAACAAGTGGTGCTGGCAAAACTGGTCAACCACCTGTAAAAGAATGAAACTAGAACACTTTCTAACACCATACACAAAAGTACACTCAAAGTGGATTAAAGATCTAAATGTAAGACCAGAAAGTATAAAACTCTTAGAGGAAAACATAGGCAAAACACTCTCTGAAATGAATCACAGCAGGGTCCTATATGACCCAACTCCCAGAATATTAGAAATAAAAGCAAAAATAAACAAATGGGACCTAATGAAACTTAAAAGCTTTTGCACAACAAAGGAAACTATAAGTAAGGTGAAAAGACAGCCTTCAGAATGGGAGGAAATAATAGCAAATGAAGCAACTGATGAAGAATTGATCTCAAAAATATACAAGCAACTCCTGCAGCTCAATTCCAGAAAAATAAATGACCCAATCAAAAAAATGGGCCAAAGAACTAAACAGACAGTTCTCCAAAGAAGACATACAGATGGCTAACAAACACATGAAAAGATGCTCAACATCACTCATTATCAGAGAAATACAAAGCAAAACCACAGTGAAGTACCACCTCACGCCTGTCAGAATGACTGCTATCGAAAAGTCTACAAACACTAAATGCTGGAGAGGGTGTGGGGGAAAGGGAACCCTCTTACACTGTTGGTGGGAATGCAAACTAGTAGAGCCACCATGGAGAACAGTGTGACGATTCCTTAAAAATCTGGAAATACAGCTGCCATATGTCCAGCAAATTCACTGCTTGGCATACACAGCGAGGAAACAAGAATTGAAAGAGACACGTGTACCCCCATGTTCATCACAGCACTGTTTTTTCTTTTTAGGCTTTTCATAATAGTGTTTATTTTTTCCATATATTTAGAGGCAGCTCCCCATACAGCTATATGATTCACATGTGGTTTTTTTTTTTTCATTTATTTTTATTAGTTGGAGGCTAATTACTGTACAATATTGTAGTGGGTTTTGTCATACATTGACATGAATCAGCCATGGATTTACATGTATTCCCCATCCCGATCCCCCCTCCCACCTCCCTCTCTACCCAATCCCTCTGGGTCTTCCCAGTGCACCAGGTCCGAGCACTTGTCTCACGCATCCAACCTGGGCTGGTGATCTGTTTCACTATAGATAATATACATGTTTCGATGCTGTTCTCTTGAAACATCCCACCCTCGCCTTCTCCCACAGATTCCAAAAGTCTGTTCTGTACATCTGTGTCTTTATTCTGTTTTGCATATAGGGTTATCATTACCATCTTTCTAAATTCCATATATATGTGTTAGTATGCTGTAATGTTCTTTATCTTTCTGGCTTACTTCACTCTGTATAATAGGCTCCAGTTTCATCCATCTCATTAGAAGTGATTCGAATGAATTCTTTTTAATGACTGAGTAATATTCCATGGTGTATATGTACCACAGCTTCCTTATCCATTCGTCTGCTGATGGGCATCTAGGTTGCTTCCATGTCCTGGCTATTATAAACAGACAGCACTGCTTAAAATAGCCAGGACATGGAAGCAACCTAGATGTTCATCAGCTGATGAATGGATAAGAAAGCTGTGGTACATATACACAGTGAAATACTACTCAGCCATTGAAAAGGATGCATTTGAATCATTTCTAATGAGGTGGATGAAACTGGAGCCTGTTATACAGAGTGAAGTAAGCCAGAAAGAAAAACACCAATACAGTGCACTAATGCATATATATGGAATTTAGAAAGATGGTAATGATAACCCTGTATGTAAGACAGCAAAAGAGACACAGATGTGAAGAACAGTCTTTTGGACTCTGGGAGAGGGCAAGGGAGAGATGATTTGGGAGAATGGCATGAAAATATGTATATTATCATATGTGAAACGAATCCCCAGTCCAGGTTCTATGCATGATACAGGGTGCTCGGGACTGGTGCACTGGGTAGACCCAGAGGGATGGGATGGGGAGGGAGGTGGGAGGGGGGTTCAGGATGGGACCACAGGTACACATGTCAGGGAATGTTTGTCGGGAGGATTCCTACGTGCTGTCTCTCATGAGTCCTTTGTCCCTCTTCAAGCGGAACAGCACGCTGCTCCCAGGGACTGAGGTCACTGTGTGAGGCAGGCTTGGGTCTCCTTTAGTAAACATTCTCTTTGGGACAAAACTGCTTAGTCTCGTTCCCCTTTCTTGAGATGTGGATTGTGTCCTGACCTTGTGACTAACATTACCCCTTGTTCCCTTGGTAACGGTTGATGTACGTTCGGTTTTCTGATCTCTATCATTCCCGAAAGAAGTTTCTTGTACCACAGCCTATATATACTCATAGGAAAATCATTAAAGCACCTTTGCTCCATCAGAGCTTAGGTCCCCGGGTCTTTTTTGTGTCTCTCTCTCTCTTTCTCTCTCTCTCTCTCTTTTTCTGGCTGACTCTCTGAAGGGTGGTGACCCGTCGTGCTCACTTTTCTGCCCGGGCTTCTAAGACCCCCTCGAGAGGGCGCCTGGTGCCTTCGTGAGTGATGCAAGTCCTGTATCAAGGACTTTATTGGTCCTCTGCGTAAACCAAGGGATATCAGCCTCTTTCTCTCTTTTACTTTCTTATCGCCGACTCCGTACCACAAGGTTCCGGTCCATTAAAGGACCCCAACATACACCCATGGCAGATTCATGTCAATGTGTGGCAAAACCAATACAATATTGCAAAGTAATTAGCCTCCAATTAAAATAAATAATTTTTTAATTTAAAAATAAATAAAACAATTTCTAGGCAAATGAATAAGAAATTAAATAAATGAATAAGATTTTCTGTTTTACAGTAAGCAAATATAGTGCTGGATTTTTTTTTTTTTCATTTACTTTTATTAGTTGGAGGCTAGTTACTTTACAATGTTGTACAGCATCAAACCATGTATATTATCTAAGGTGAAACAGTGCTGGATTTTTTAGATCATATTTTTAGCATACCAAGGTAATTCAGTTCAGTTCAGTTCAGTTCAGTCGCTCAGTCGTGTTCAACTCTTTGCGACCCCATGAATCGCAGCACGCCAGGCCTCCCTGTCCATCACCAACTCCCGGAGTTTACTTATTTAAAAAATCAGTATACAATCTGTAGTTTGAAGATTCCTTCTCTTTGTAAATAAACATGCACACACATTTGTATAGGAAAGTGCACCAAAGTATTATTAAAAGTGTTAATCACAGCTTATTTCTATTTTCAATCCTTTGCCTTCTATTTCCTAGCTTTCTTTAAATTGTATATATTATTTTAATTATCAGAAAAGGAAGTATTCTTATTTTGAAGTCTTTATTGTTTTATAATGTGTTAAATGTTTTAAAAAGAAAAGCAAGCTTTCAAAATTTCAGAAACTTCATTTAAGCACCTCCACCGAGTACGAAAATCTTCTTCACCATCCTAGAAGCAAGACATTCTCAAAGAACCACGGTGAGAGCTGAGAGTCAATATTCTTCAGAGAATGGAAACTCAGGGTGATCGACACCACTGCAAGAGAAGGAGGAGGATTCATTTATTAAATCAGCCATAGAGCATTAATGTCATATAGCATTACTCTATGATGCAGTCAGGATGGGCTAAAACTCTAAATCTACAAACGCGTCCCTCTTTCTCCCCTGACAAGCACACATTAGGAGTCTGCTCCACATGCACACAGCACCTGCTCGTCCAATACCAACATTCATATGTAATATTCACTCCACAGTGACAAGTAGTTTGACTCAGGTTACAATTTATAAGAGGGCACATTCATAGGACTAAGTATGGAGGTTATTTCAGACACAGATGGGACTTTTGTCCCTAGATGATGAGAAGGGTCACAGTGACCAAATTTGCTGCTCTTTTTCACACATCCATGGATAAGCAGATACTGAGAACCCAAAAAAAAAAAAAAAAAAAAAGATACAGAGTGTCTTCATTAAGGAATTTCTCATCTGTTGAAGGGATACCATGTACACCTTAATAATCATACAGCACAAAATGGGATCATTATTTTCTTACTTTATAATATATTAAAACACTGGTTATTCAGCAATTAGTATTAGTGCTGTTTTCTTTTTTTCCATATTTGTATATTTCATTCTAATGTGTCCTTTTCAATTCAATTCATTATAAAGTGCATTTTTAGTGATTCCATATTCCAGGAGCTATGCTATTGAGTTGAGCTCACAAAGATATGTAAGTCTAGGCATTCACAGCCTAATGAAGGAGAACACAGAATTTAAAAGGCTTTGAAAACTTAAAAGCCATTGAGTACAGAAGAGGAACTTTCCAGTTTTTTTCAATGTATCATAACTCTTCTTAGAATCATGGTATAGCTTTGCAACAATTGAGAGAGTTTTGAGATTTTCCACTGAAACTAAATCTTCATTTTACCATTAATTTATATTCTTTTCTCTCAAAATTCCCTTCAAAACTTCTATTTTGTCCCTCCAGTCCTAATCTCCTTCTTCAGGAATTAGGCAGCTGGAGTAGCATGTTAGTGACTAAGTCAAAGTCCAGGTGATAGGGTCTTCCAAAGGGATGTACCCCTGATGGACAGAAGGTACAGAGGGGTAAGTATTGACCCAAGAAACCAGACACCCAGTCGATCTTACCTGGGTGTGTCCTGCTAACAACATAGAAGTCACTCACTGGAGGGTCCATTAAGTTAATGACCTGCTTGTAATTCAGTGTTGTGAAATTATAAGGATGAGGAAATGGGAATTGGAATGGGGGGGGGGGGAAGGCCAATGAAGAGATCAATTTGAAATAAATGGATAATGTCTTCGAAAAGAAATGCCCATTATGGAGAAAACCCACCAGATACTTAGGGGAGGGGACGGAAGTAGGTCCACTGTGACTTTGGAGCATTGGTGCACATTGGCCTGCCTGGATCCCCTCCAGAAAAATATTAACATGACATTTTACAATTGCACATGGGCAAATATCAATGCAGGTTTCCCAGGTTGTTGAGTGGTAAAGGATCCCACTGTCCATGCAGGAGACATGGGTCCAACCTCTGAATTGGGAAGATCCCTTGGAGAGGGAAATGCCTGGGAAATCCCATGGACAGAAGAGCCTGGTAGGTTACAGTCCATGGGGCTGCAAAAGAATCAGATAGGACTTCGCAACTGAACAACAACAAAACATCAATGTAATGCATGATGGATTCATTATTATATAGTTATTATTAACATAATCATTTTCCCCTGATGCAAAAAGAATTAAAGATAAAACATGTTCACAGGTCCCTGAAGGAATAGTGGGCCTGCCCTTTGTGTTTTCTGGGTCCCTCCACACTGAGAGGAGGTGCAGAAGCCCAGGGATTAGGGGCACAAAGTAGTGAATTCACCACAGTGTCCACTCTGGTCATCCTGTACAATGGCCACTCTTTCCTGGGCTTTCCTGGGACCCAGTCACATTTCTGTCAGTCAGAGATGGAGCCCTGAAGGAAACCTCTCGTCTAAGGTCTACAGGAAGCCCCTGGTTTACTCCTACACTGGAAATCAGGACTGTCTCCCAAGAATTAAGCTTTTAAAAACCTTAATTCCCCTGCTGACCTGCCTGCTACAGAACACAGTGTATGTGTGAGATATCTGTAAGTCACTTACAATAGTATCTCATTATATCTTATATTTCTATCGAGGCCATCGATTGTTTTCATGTCTTCTGGAGTCAGCTCGAAGTCAAACACCTGGAAGGAAGGAAGAATCGCATTAACCTCTCCCCCAAGGAGCCAGCCTCCCCCTGGGGACTGGAGGATTTTCCAGCTGGATGGAGACATGAGGAGGGGACAGGGAAGCCATGTCTGTCCTCAGCTTGCAGGTGAACAAGCATGGGAGTCTCCGCTGAGTTCTCACCTCTCCTTCCCACACCTTCTCCTTCTCTGTCCACCTCACAAACATTACAACACATCAGTCCCTTATCTTTCTAAGTGAATCACTTGTGACAGAAAACAAACTAAAATCTCCTTTTTCCAAACTCATTGCCTTTGGACAGTCCTGACTTGATACTGAACCTGAGCTAACATGAGACTGATTGCATCTCCCCAACACACCCTAAGGGTGACAGCATTCAGCTGAAGCAGAGTGGAAAGGAGGCTCCCCCTTGAAAGCCTGTTCAGGAATCTGATATCAAACTACTCATTATCTATGATTGAACCTAACAAAAATTTTATGCAAATGCTTTTGTGCAGAAAGTAATGAAATTGTTAAAACATCAAAGAACACCTTAACAATTAAAAATTCACATCATAGTCATGAAAATGCAAGCAATGGCAACCCACTCCAGTACTCTTGCTGGAAAATCTCATGGACAGAGGAGCCTGGTAGACTACAGTCCATGGGGTCGCAAAGAGTCGAACACAACTAAGCGACTTTACTTTATGTTAACAATTAAAAATTCACATCATAATCATAAAAGTGCGAGCCCAACTTTGTAAAGAAATTTGTTTTCTCCAAAGTGATCTAGTGTTTCAATGCAACATGAACCGAAGACTTGAGCATGTATTATTTCCTGGAAGCTGGTAAAGTGATACTAAATTTTAAATAAAGGAGAGATAATCAAAAGTAGTCAGGACACTCTTTAAAAAAAAAAATTACCATTCTGAAAAGCAAGACTGATTTTTCACTTAAGAACACAGTGTACGTGTCTCTTTCAGATCTGGTTTCCTCGGTGTGTATGCCCAGAAGTGGGATTGCTGGGTCATATGGCAGTTCTCTTTCCAGTTTTTTAGCCCAGGTTGGATGCATGAGACAAGTGCTCGGGGCTGGTGCACTGGGAAGACCCAGAGAGATCGAGTGGAGAGGGATGTGGGAGGGGGGATCGGAATGGGTAATACATGTAAATCCATGGCTGATTCATGTCAATATATGGCAAAACTCACTACAATATTATAAAGTAATTAGCCTCCAACTAATAAAAATAAATGGGAAAAAAAAAATTTTTTTAATAAAAAATAAAGAACACAGTGTAGAAAACTGAATATTCAAATAGAAGAGAGACACCAGAAATGTATTTATGGAAACTTGATATATGACTGAGCTGACAATGAAAATCTGTGAGGAAATATGGAACCTTAGATTTACATTTAAATACACATAAACATGTATGTATCTATTTTCATATTATCTTAGATAATCAGTTCCAACTGGATTACAGAACCAAATTTAAATGGAAATATGGAAACAATTTATCAGGGGACAATTTCTGTTCCCCTTGACTTGGCCTGACCTGTAACCTGCATTGAATAGTGATATATCCCATAAGTGGTAAGCCAGATCTGAGCCCAGACAGGAAGAGGACTTTTTACCTAATCACTGACTTGGGGTCATTGCCCTGTGCTGAGATGAAGACTAGGTTAGTTGGCACAGTCTAGTCAAATATCCATGAAAAACTGTACAGAGAAGTATGAAGGCCTATCTGACAAGAGCCACATCCACCTGCTAAAGCAGAACTGCCAAGCTGCTCTGAGCTGAACTTCAAATTCATAAAAGAGTCCAGCCAAGAGGACAACAGCTTAGCTGAGTGCAGACTGATTGTCAAACCACAGAAGCAAGAGACACATAAAAGACCCCTGAATTAAATTCTGAAACTGAGGAGTTTCCTGTACAGCTATGGCTAAAGGTACAATAATAGTCTCCTACACTGAAAACAAAATACAACCTAGCAAAAATGGACAAACTATTGAAGGAGAACTTCACAAAGACAGAAACTCAAGATTAAATATACAAAAATGAAACCTTATTAGAATTTGGTGAAATGCAAAATAAAAACACAATTTTTCTGCCCTCATATTCACATGTTGATGGTGTTAGAAATGAAATCTTTGAGAGGTGATTAGGTAATGATGGTGGAGCCCTCGTGAATGAGATTTAAACAACATCATATTCATATAAGATATTTGGGAGCGCTCTATTGCCCCCTCCACCATGTTAAGATAGAAAAAGAAGCCTGTGACTTGGAGGAGCACCCTCACCTGACCACAGGGGGACCCTGAACTCAGATCTCCAGCTTCAGAACTGTGAGAAACAAATTTAAATTTTTTTCTCAGGCGCTCAATCTGTGGTATTTTGCTAGATTGATTCAAACATTAAAAAAAAAAAAAAAAATAATTGAATTATGTCCATTGAAAACAAGGAAAACAAAATTTCATTTGCATGAAGTGACAGAATACATTGCAAATGTATTGCTCAAACTAAAACCTCCATTATCTGTCCAACTGTGACCCTCTTCAGACGTGATGCCTCTCCTATTGCCACAGCAGGAGGAGAAAACCACCAGAAATACACACAAGGCATTCATGCTCAGGGAAAGAACAGGTAACTCGTCTTGGCCCAAAGACGGTCTGAGAGTCAGACAAAGAATGACCCTTGTGAAGAATACTCCTTAGGAACCCTCTCCCCACAGACTCACTCATCACCTGTACATTCTCTTTGATCCACTTCTTATTGTTACCCTTGGCCAGAACCACAACCCCACGTTGTATCTGGTAGCGAAGGGCAACCAGAGCTGGGGTTTTCTTATGCTTTTGGGCAATGGCAGAGAGAACCGGGTCCTCCAACAGAATGGGGTGGTTCAGATTCACCCTGGAAGGAAATTCAGAAATGCTGAGAAACTGAGACTAGGTACTCAGTTTGTGAGTAGGTTTCCCAAACAGATCAAGAGGCTCACTCTAGATCACTGCTTCTCAAAGTGTGGTCCATGGACCAGCATCATCAGTATCACCTGGGATGTTATTAGAAATATGACCATGCCTGAGTTGAAGACAAACTGAATCAGAACCTCAACTATGTCACTTCCCATTCTGTGTTTACAAAGCTCTACAGATGATTCAGAGGTATTATTGAGTTGAGACCAGGACTGCCAAACTCATAGATTTTCTCCTTAATTTTCAGGGAGTGTTTTTTCTTCTACAATCAAGGGCATGAAAAGAGAAACTGAAGGAAATGACCAAGAGTAGTTTGTAAATTTCACTTTTTTTAAGGTATTGATAAAAATTGAGGGATTTCAAAATAAGAGACATTTATTTCATCATTATTCTACTATGGATGTTTACAAAAATGGCTCAAGTTGAATTTTTTTCTATCATGATAGACCTAGGAGTTATATATTATTATCTCAACTTAAGACATAAGGTAAGTGAGCCTTGGAACACCTATTTTTTAAAATGTGTTCATTAGTTAATAGGTAAATCATGACATAAACTGGTGTCTCTGGTCTCAACTGGGGGATTATATATAGATTTTAATGCAGACATTTTTTATTCATGAGTCAACAAGCTAATACAATCTAGAAAAATTGGCTGGGTGATGGGAAGATGAAAGAGAAGAAACCATTCCATTACTCCTCTCTCTCCCTTCTGCCTATGAGAGTTACCTGAGTATTGTATGATTTAAACTGTCTCATCAAAAATGAATTTTACATAAACTCCCTGTTGCTTTCATTAGAGTTCAATACCATCCTTTTACTCTTTGGGATCCCAGAGCACTATAGGCAACAAGAACAATATCATGTGACTTGCAGAAATCCAACAGTTTCCTCTGATTGAGATAAGGGTGACATTCCACCTGCAAAAAACCAATAGAGAAGAGTGTCAGATATTATGGAAACATAATACTAATATGACAAAGGGAGACAAAAAGTTTTAAAAATGATAAAGGAAAAATGATAACATTAAATGTAAACTGGAAATGTTAACATCAACAGAGAAACAAAGAAAAGTGTGTTTACATTTATACAGTTAATTTATGATGGACATAGATAGGAGAACCAGTCCAAGATTGACTAATCAAAAGATGGACTGTATATTTGAGTAGACATTCATGAGTAAACTATTTCATAGACTGTTAGCATCACCATGAGCCTTTAACTTCACCCTCTAACCTGGATGATTTTCATAATGTCCAGCACAATTTTCTGAACTGTGCTCCCTGCTAAAGACTTGTAAATGCTGTGACACCAAGATTTAGGAATCAGCCATCAGAACCCCACACAAACCCTTAATACCCATTTCAACTGATTTGACTCTATTAATTTACCTCTGATTCCATGTTTTCATGGTTTTCCTTCCTGTAAAAAGCTTGCTCTAGGGCACTTTCAATCTCCAAACTGGTCATGCTATCATCTCAGGGAAATACTTCCTTCCTCTACTTCTGGGTTCTATTCATAATTTACCAGGAAGCCCTCTGCACTTTCTCCATCCAAATTTGTCAGACAGAGATACCATTATGGGTTCTATTCACACCATCCAGACAGGGGTTCTACTCTCTAGAACCTTCTGTCCACAAATGTAGGATGAACAGGAGGGGAGGAAAGATAGACATCAGGCTCCAGTGCAAGAAGGAGGTCCTGAAGAGCAGGAGGGAGAGGAGCCGAGCTGCTCACCTGGTTGCAGACAGGCTTGTACTTGAGCCCTGGTTTATTCAGGATCTTCTCCAGCTGCTTGTGGTTGAAGTTGGACACCCCAATAGACTTGGTCAGTCCTACATCCTTACACTTCTCCAGGGCCTGGGAGGGAAGAGTGGTGAACAGTCATTTAAAATTAGTGATAGATCAAGAATAAATGCTGGAAAAAATCTGTAAAAGTATCATCCATCAGGAATTAACATTGATTATCAAGAATAAAAGAGGGGACGAAGACATTATACAAAAAGAATTATCGTCTCCTCTTTGAACACTGGAGAAGACATATCACATTGAAGGAAAGAGATACCTGTCTGCACTGTCCCATAATCTCCTCCTCCTTTCCTCTCTGGAACATTTCAGCAATGGTTTCCTCCCCACAACCCCAGCATCACAGCTCTTAGACTTTATGAACTGCTGGGTCTGATGATCCACAGCCCATTCTTACAGGTGGAAGAAATGAAAGAGGTTCCCACTCTCCTGGCTCCTCCTCTGGTCTCTCTCCTCCCCATACTCACCTCCCATGTGCGACAGAAATCCACTGAGTCAAATACCAGTTTTCCATTTTCATCTGTTGGCAAAATGTCCTCCCCTGGCTGGAATAGAAGCAGTCATTTTAGAGATGTCACGAAGTAATTTCTCCATATTTAGCCAGGCTCCCAAGCACCAGGAATTAAACCTCCATGAGGTAAGTTTACAACTTTCTGGATACTAATCTTTGCCTAGTGATTTTGTCTATGTAAGCAATATCTTCAGGAGGGAGGTTTACTCTACTCTTTTACACTAAATATGTGTTGTAATAAGTACAATTTTTCTACTTCCTAAAACAGACTTCCAGTGATTCTGTGAATTTTGTCTCTTCTTGTACTTGCCTCTTTAGAAGTGCTTCTGTGAGCTGGGAATGGCACTAAGTTACATGGCTTTATTTCCAGAATAAAAATTGCAATCTTGACCTGGGCTAGATAATCAGACTTCCTTTTATCTCTGAGCATCAGGTGCCCTAGGTAAGGCATATGAGCCAGCAAGGCTCTCCTTAGGTTGATATGGAATGTGGACGATCCAGCCATGCTCTTAAATATTCATGACCATGAGCCTTGAGCTGCCCCATTATTTGCCACTAATGGAAAATGTTCAGTAAAAGTAAAGCAAACCACGAGTAGTGCCCTGATAAGGGATAGAAAAAAGGAGACAACCCTCAATTGCAACCTTCAATTCTGTCTGTGGCTAGAACTTACCATCTACATAGTCTGTGAAGCTATTTTGCGTCAGATGGCTTGAGTTCTGTGACATGAAATCAGTTGTTCTAAGTAAACCTTTCTTAATGGCTAAGTGCAGACTACAAACCTCATCTGAAGACAGGGGAGACTGTAGGCAAGGTCTCCCAAGTCCCTATAAAGGTATGAGGATTAGACCCACACAGAGGGAGCACCACCAAATCTGCTCACCTAGAAAGGGTGAAAGGCAAGATAAACTCATCATGTTCAATGTAAGGCAGTGTCATGCTTACTACAGCTGCACCAAACTCTTGGTTCATGAAATTTCCAGAGAGTTAGGAGTCATAACCAGGACTGGTTGCAGAACTGGCTTATTTCTATTTCTGAAAATTTTCAAGCAGAGACTCTCAGATTATTTAACTCCTTTTTTCTGGGAGGCATATAAGGAATTCAAAGAATCTCAGTAAAAAGCAACCTAGATGCCCATCAGTAGAAGAATGGATAAGGAAGCTGTGGTACATATACACCATGGAATATTACTCAGCCATTAAAAAGAATTCATTTGAATCAGTTCTAATGAGATGGATGAAACTGGAGCCCATTGTACAGAGTGAAGTAAGCCAGAAAGATAAAGACCAATACAGTATACTAACACATATATATGGAATTTAGAAAGATGGTAATGATAATCCTATATGCAAAGCAGAAAAAGAGACACAAATGTACAGAACAGACTTTTGGACTCTGTGGGAGAAGGCTAGGGTGGGATGTTTCGAGAGAACAGCATCGAAACATGTATATTATCTAGGGTGAAACAGATCACCAGCCCAGGTTGGATTCATGAGACAAGTGCTCAGGCCTGGTGCACTGGGAAGACCCAGAGGGATCAGGTAGAGAGGGAGGTGGGAGGGGGGATCGGGATGGGGAATACATGTAAATCCATGGCTGATTCATGTCAATGTATGACAGAAACCACTACAACATTGTAAGGTAATTAACCTCCAACTAATAAAAATAAATGAAAAAAAAAAAGATGATCACAAATGATTACTTGGGGGATTCTACTCTAGTGTAGAACCTACTAAGACAAATCTTACTTCAACCATCCAGGCAAGTTGATGCATTTTAACATTCTACTCTAGAGCAGAACCTACTAAGACAAATCTTACTTCAACCATCCAGGCAAGTTGATGAACATTTTAACATAAGATACAGCATTGATGTGATCACACAAATTTTCAACCTTCAGAGCCAGTGGATAATGCATAATATAGAGATCGACATAGTCCAGTTGAAGACTTTTCAGTGACTTTTCCAAGGCTGATCGGACCAACTCTGGTCGAAAGGATGTGCACCAAAGCTGCAGAGGTTAAGAAATAAAATTTGTGTTAATAAAACTTTAGGTAATTTTTTTGGGGGGCATACCATGTGGCTTGTAGGATATTACTTTCCCGACCAAGGATGGAATCCCAGTTCATTGCAGTAAAGTACCACGTCTTAAGCACTGAACCATCAGAGAACTCTAATACTTTAGGAGTATACCAATAAGCATAGTTCACCAAACAACTCTTCACTGAACAAATGATCCTATTATATAATTTTCACCTGGGCACAATCTCTTGCACACATGTGCATACACACAACACACACAGTACCTTTGAAGTGCAGAATATGTCTTCTCTCTTCACAGTGCCATCTGCAACCTTACTTTGAATGGCCTGGCCTATCTGCTCTTCATTTTGGTACACATGAGCACAGTCAATATGGCGGAACCCAACCTCTATAGCAAATGGTGTGAATTCCAGAGCTTCCTTCTTAGCAACCTACAAAAGCAACAAAGATAGAAACTGAATATCCACATAAGAAATTGCTAGACACAAACTTTCACCTTCCCAACATAAACATTTATTTGTGCCTTTGGTTAGTCCTGTATGTGTGGTGATGAATGCTTGACGACTTCCCTGAACATTCCTGGTCAGTGGTTAAGTAGACACCCAGGAACCCTTCAACCTGAGGCAAGCAGTGGTTGATTGTTGGCATCAGAGGACCTCAAGACCACCTGCAGGTTCATTGATTTGCTGGAAGAACCCAAAGAATTCATCATAAAGTTGTAGTCATGGATATTATTTATACAGTGAGATGTTTGAAGATAAGTCAACAAAGGTGTAAGGTGCCTGGTAAAAGCATCAGGAAACAAAGTAAAAGCTTCTAAGACCTCTGTCTACCAGTAAAACCACAAAGAATACACCACATAAAAACTATGTAATCAAGGCATACAAAGTGATGTTCTCATATAAGTTGTTGTTTCTATTCAGTTGCTCAGTCCTGTTCAACTCTTTCTGACCCCACTCCAGGTTTCCCTGTATTTCATTATCTCCTGCAGTTTGCTCAAACTCATGTCCATGGGGTCAATACTGCCATCCAGCCATCTCATCTTCTGTTGTATCCTTCTCCTCCTGCTCTCAATCTTTCCCAGAATCAGGGTCTTTTCTAATGGGTTGGCTCTTCACATCATGTGACCAAAGTATTGGAGCTTCAACTTCAGCATCAGTCCTTCCAGGGAATACTCAGGTTTGATTTTCTTTAGGATTGACCAGTTTTGTCTGTCTCCTTGCAGTCCAAGGTACTCTCAAGAGTCCTCTCCAACACCACAGTTCAAAAACATCAATTCTTTGCACTCAGACTTCTTTATGGTCCAACTCTCACATCTATTCATAGCTACTGGAAAAGCATAGCTTTTACTATATGGCCCTTTGTCAGCAAAGTAATGTCTCTGCTTTTTAATACACTGTCTTGACTTCTCATAGCTTTCCTTCCAAGGAGCAAGCGTCTTTTAAAATTCCTGGCTATAGTCACCATCCACAATGATTTTGGAGTTCAAGAAAATAAAGTGTGCCACTGTTTCCATTTTTTCCTCATGTATTTGTCATGATGTGATGGGACTGAATGCCATCATTTTAGTATTTTTTTTTCATCTTACTATTTTTAATGCTGAGTTTTAAGCCAGCTTCTTCACTCCCTCTTTTACCTTCATCAAGAGGCCTTCTAGTTCCTCTTCTCTTTCTGCCATTAGGGTGGTGTCATCTCCATTCTTGCCTAGAGAATCCCAAGGAAAGAGGAGCCTGACAGGCTACAGTCCACGGGATCGCAGAAGTCAGGAATGACTGAGCGACTAAACCACCATCACCACAGAGGAATGAGCCAGTGAGCTTCGGTAACATCCTGACCCCTTCATCCCCCTCACCCCACTTTGCTCTACAAAGTATATAAGTCTTGTCTTCTATCTGCAAAATGTCTCTGAATATGTTTTTCCATTTTATGAATTAGAACAGTGAGACTCAAAGTTTAAGGACCAATCCATTGTCACATCTACCCTAAAGACAAGATAGACAGCAAACTTTCTCGCTTCCAGACTAGAGATTTACCAGCCCATCTTAAGTGTGAGCGCTGCAAACTGTACTTTAATAAAAAGACATTGAAAGTGAAAGTGTTAGTCGCTCAGTCGTGTCCGACTCTTTGTGACCCCGTGGACTAGAGCCCATCAGGCTCCTCTGTCCACGGGTTTCTCCAGGCAAGAACACTGGAGTGGGTTGCCATTTCCTTCTCCAGGGGATCTTCCTGACCCAGGGATCGAACCCATATCTCACACATTGCAAGCAGATTCTTTACCATGTGAGCTACCCAGGGAAGCCCAAGAAAATACTACAAAACCTGGCCTGTAAGATAGTAGCTTTTCCCTTCAAATGAGACTATATTTTCCCTAAGAATAAGTTTCCAAGCAGAAACAGAAATATGAGGCAAAACACAGCTGGAGTGTTTCTTCCCTGCCATCTAGCAGGCACCCCACAGTAGAAAAGCAATTCATTCCCATTATTTTTCATTCACCTCATCTATAGGACCTCCCACCTCAAATACTTCTCTGTGTCACGGCTTTTTGGAAGGAGGAAAGAGTTATGCAGTTAATTAAATATACAGATAAACCTCACCGTTGCAATAACCTTCAAAGAAATGCAGTTGACAGTTTTCTTGACAGCCAAATCTCCTCTTCTGCCAAGTTGGGAAAGAGATGGAAACTGGAGGGGAACCCAGAGTAAATCTGCAAGTGAGCACAGCCTCAGACCCTGGTGCAGAATGGAGACTGGATGCTATCTCCCCTTTCACAGGGCATGGTTCTAGCCTGGTTAGTGATCCTCCCAGAGTCACCCAGGAACTCAGTGCTTGACAACCCAAGTCCCTTCCACTCATGTTACATTCACTTACTATTTATATCTCAACCCACAACCAGTACTGTTACCTCTGGAGGTGCATAGGTTCCAAATCCCAGGACAGGAATGAAGTGGCCATCATTAAGCTTCACCTTCTGGTCTTTGGGATCCATTGCCTGTTTCTCCTCTGAGTAAGTAAATTGATGTTTTCTTCTTCCTACACAGGTTATAAATAGCAGGAAGTTCACATCCCAGCTGCACTGTCCAACATTAGCAGATATATTGTAGGAGAAATGTGATTAAACTAGCGTCCATGGAGTAAGAAGAGGCTTAAAGACAGTCAACTTGTTTGACTTTATTTTATCAGCATAACCTCAAGTATTATATACTGATGAATTTGGGTGGGCAATTATGGACCATTAGTTAGACTAGAAACTTCCAAAAACAATCCCTTTTGTTTTCCTATTATGACCATAATGTCAATCAAACATCAATTGAAAAAGCCATCCTACAGTACAAATACACACACATACACAAATCACACAATCTGAAAGTGCTTAATAGCATTTTAAAAAATGTTACCCCTTGTCTCATGCATCCCACCTGGGCTGGTGATCTGTTTCACCCTAGATAATATACATGCTATTCTTTTGAAACATCCCACCCTCACCTTCTCCCACAGAGTTCAAAAGTCTGTTCTGTAAATCTGTGTCTCTTTTTCTGTTTTGCATATAGGGTTATCATTACCATCTTTCTAAATTCCATATATATGTGTTAGTATGCTGTAATGTTCTTTATCTTTCTGGCTTACTTCACTCTGTATAATGGTGCACTGGGAAGACCCAGAGGAATCGGGTGGAGAGGGAGGTGGGAGGGGGGATCGGGATGGGGAATACGTGTAACTCCATGGCTGATTCATGTCAATGTATGACAAAACCCATTGAAATGTTGTGAAGTAATTAGCCTCCAACTAATAAAAAAAATTTTTTTTTAATGTTACCCCTTAATAAAGAATCAAAACTTCAAATGAAAATAAATTTGTTTCTTCGGACCACCAGCCCAGGTGTGATACATGAGTCAAGTGCTCGGGCCTGGTGCACTGGGAGGACCCTGAGGAGTCGGGTGGGGAGGGAGGTGGGAGGGGGGATCAGGATGGGGAATACGTGTAATTATATGGCTGATTCATGTCAATGTATGACAAAACCCACTGAAATGTTGTAAAGTGATTGGCCTCCAACTAATAAAATAATATTAAAAAAAAAAAAAAAAAAGAAAATAAATTTGTTTCTTTATATTTCCCACCAGGAAAATTATTATGCTTTACAGACCTGACTGGTGAAATCCTGAACAGGATACAGGAACCAGACATTTTGGCAAAGTACTTATTGGAGATTAATTATTAATAGCCTTAGGATATCATATGCACTGTGCAAAGAGACTCTGAGTGTTTGTACATTGTACTTAGTTATATAACTTTAAGAGTACTCTCATAGATTAGCACTGAAACATGTATATTACCATGCATGAAACAGATGACCAGTCCAAGTTCAATGTATGAAATGGGACTCTCAAAGCCTCTGGGACAACCCAGAGGGATGGGACGGGGAAGGAGGTGGAACAGCAGTTCAGAACAAGGGGACACGTACAACCATGGCTGATTCATGTCAATGTATGACAAAGGCCACCACAATATTGTAAAGTAATTAACCTCCAATTAAAACAAGTAAATTATTTTTTAAACAGTAGTCTTATAATGTAGCTGATACATATTTTACATAATTTACTAACTGTTCCACACTATTCATAAAAGAAAAAACTATAAACAAATTAAAATAACATAAATTTGGAAAGAAAACAGAAGTTATGATGCACTGATACACGAAAATGTTGTGAAGATAAATAAAATTTAACATGTACAGTGATGTCAGCAAACTGGTGAGGTGGGAGGACTGAAATCTCCCA
The DNA here is from genome assembly GCF_963930625.1 of Muntiacus reevesi. Classification (NCBI taxonomy): domain Eukaryota; kingdom Metazoa; phylum Chordata; class Mammalia; order Artiodactyla; family Cervidae; genus Muntiacus; species Muntiacus reevesi. The sequence goes on along the minus strand of NC_089250.1, from coordinate 42,267,529 downwards.
TGGAAAGACAAGAAAAGAAAGAGGAATTCGTTGTAAAACCTTATAGGAGTTCTGGAAAACAGTCAAACAAAGATTGACAACAGCAAAGTGAACAGGCAATTAGGAAAAATCCAGAACAGAGTAGAAGGAAATTTCATCATGTATTACTCACTTGTACCCTCCTCCTGCCTGGAGCAGTGCAGTCTTGATCAGCTCTCAGTTGCCTCCCTCAAACCAGAATGATCAGAGGAAACCTTATGTGGGAGGTTCCAACCAATTTGGGGGCTGCCTGGAGACTGGTGTCTCTTCCACTTAACTCTAAGCTTGAACTGAAGAGCTCCTGGAATGCCTATTGCAGCTGCAGGGGAACTATATATTTATGTCTGTGTGTATGTGTGTATATATACATACATACATACATATGGAGCCAAGGAAAACGAATAAAGGTGGAGACTAGACCATGTATTAAAAGACCAAGAATAGAATGGGGGTGTGGCTTTGGGGGACAAAGTGCATTCAAAAACAGCCATATATTCACCAGAATCAGATAGCCAGTCTTGACCAGGTAAGATGTTGACTCAAAGTGAACTGAGTCATGCTTACTTTCCTATTGGGCTGATCCCAGGACTAAGAGAATGACGAGTTAACTAGTGAAAGTTATGACAAGGAACAATTCTACCAAGAGTGAGCATTTGCCTGTTTCAAGTACCCAACTGAATGCACACACACAGGACCACACACACATCTGGACGGGGCAAGGCAGCCATCAAAGAGGGGCCTGATGAGGAGCAGAGTCTGGGGCTCTGATGGTGTGCCAGGGCTGCACCACATGCACGGCTGCCCACACCAGGGGCTGCTCCAGCACGCCTTCCTTCAGCTCTGCCGCCCTCTGGGGCAAAGGTGCCAGTGCAGAGGATGGGGGTGCACACTTACAAGGAGTGGAACCAGTCTGGACCCAACCCTCAGAGTTCTGCTCCAGCATCTTGGGACTCACCTGGCCCAGTAGGGTGGGGACAGCTGCTGAGCACAGGAGAAGCCTTTGCTCACACTGAGCTCTGGCTCTAGCCTGCCCTTCCCCCTCCCACCAAGGTGACAGTTGCCAGTATGACCTGGGAAGGGGTAACCCTGCCCTCCCTCCTCAGCTCCAGCTCTGCCCCACTCCTCTGGGCACATAGACTGTACAGGCACGGGTCTCCACAAGAACACCCCTACAAACCAGGACGGGTAACTTTTATTACCTAATTTTATAGAGAAGGAGGAAGCTAAGCAAAATGAAAAGAGAGAGGAATTTGTGTCAAATGAAACAATAAGAAAAAAAACTGAAAAGGTCAGATATTGAGACAGAGATTAATAATTTACCAGAATGCAGAATTATAAGAAGAATGCTACAATATCTAGGGAATAGAACATACTAACATTCACAGTGTAGGGGTTCCAGAAGCAGAAGAGATGGGGAAGAGGTCTGAAAACATAGGTGTGATGAAATTATGGCTAAAAATTTCCTTTAACCTGGGACTTTCCTGGTGGTCCAGTGCTGAGGACTCTGTGCTTCCACTGCTGGGGGCGCGATTCTGAACCTGGTGTGGGAACAGTCTTGTAAAGATGATTAAAATCTTGCGATGCAAGATATTCTTGGTTTCCCTGGTAACTCTAATATAATGACAAAGTCCTTAAATGTGTGACCTGGGAGGGTTGTAGTCAAAGAGAAGGTGGGAAGATAGGAGCATTGGATAAAAGATTCTAAGATGCTATAGTCTGTCTCTGAAGATCTTGGTAGAGTCTACAAGATGAAGATGGAATAGTTCTCTTATTGTTCAGTTTCTCAGTATGTCCAACTCTTTGCCACCCCATGGACTGCAACACACCAGGCTTCTCTGTCCTTCACTATCTCCCAGAGTTTGCTCAGACTCATGCCCATTGAGTCGACGATGCCATCCAACCATCTCACCATCTGTCATCCCCTTCTCCTCTTGCCCTCAGCATCAGGGTCTTTTCCAGTGAGTTGGCACTTAGCATCAGGTGGCTAAATATTGAGCTTCAGCTTCAGCATCAGTCCTTCCAATGAATATTCAGGTTGATTTCCTTCAGGATTGACCAGTTTGATCTCCTGGCTGTCCAAGGGACTCTCAAGAGTCTTCTCCAGCACCACAGTTTGAAAGCATCAATCCTTCAGGGCTCAGCCTTCTTTATAGTCCAACTCTCACATTCATACATGCCTACTGGAAATGCCATAGCTTTGACTCTACAGAACTTTGTTGACAAAGTGATGGCTCTGTTCTTAAACAGGTTATCTACATTTGTCATAGTTTTTCTTCCAAGGAGTAATCATTTTAATTTAATGGCTTCAGTCAGCATCTGCAGTGATTTTGGAGGCCAAGAAAATAAACTCTGTCACTGTTTCCAAGTTTTCCCCATCTATTTGCTGTGAAGGGATGGAACCAGATGCCATGATCATAATTTTTCAAATATTGAGATTTAAACCAGTTATTTCCCTCTCCTCTTTTACCTCCATCAAGACTCCTTAGTTCCTCTTTGCTTTCTGCCATTAAGGTGAAGTCATCTGCTTATCTGAAGTTACTGATATTTCTCCCAGTGATCTTCAACCCACCTTGTGATTCATCTAGCCTGACGTTATACATGATGTACTCTGCATATAAATTAAATAAACAGGGTGACAATATATGGCTTTGATGGGCTCCCTTCCCAATTTGGAACCAGTTCATTGTTTCGTGTCCTGTCGCATCCTGTTGCTTCTTGGCCTGCATACAGGTTTCTCAGGAGCCAGGTAATGTGGTCTGGGATTTCCATCTCTTTAAGAATTTTCCACAGTTTGTTGCAATCCACACAGTCAAAATCTTTAGCATAGTCAATGAAACAGAAGTAGATGCTTTTTTACGGAATTCTCTCACTTTTTCTATGATTCAATGGATGTTGGCGATTTGATCTCTGGTTTCTCTGCCTTTTCTAAATCCAGCTTGTACATCTGGAAGTTCTCAGTTCACATACCATTGAAGCCTAGCATCAAGGATTTTTAGCATTGCTACCTTGCTACTCTATGAAATGAGTGAAATTGTGCAGCAGTTTCAACATTCTTTGGCATTGCCCTTCTTTGGGATTGGAATGAAAACTGACCTCTTCCAGTCCTGTGGCCACTGCTGAGTTTTCCAAGTTTGCTGGGTTATTGAGTGCAGCACTTTCACAGCATCATCTTTGATGATTTGGAATAGCTCAGCTGAAATTCCATCACCTCCACTAGTTTTGTTCATGCAAAAACCCTCTTGACTTCACATTCCATGATGTCTGGTTCTATGTGAGTGATCACACCATAATGGTTATCCTGGTCACTAAGGCCTTTTTTTTGTATACTTCTTCTTTGTATTTTTGCCACCTGTTCCTAATCTCTTCTGCTTATCTTACCATTTCTGTCCTTTATTGTCCTCATCTTTGAATGATATATTCCTTTGATATCTCTAATTTTCTTGAAGTGATCTCTAGTGTTTCTCATTATATTGTTTTCCTCTGTTTCTTTGCACTGATCACTAAAGAAGACTTCCTTACCTCTCTTAGCTATTTCTTAGAGCTCTTCATTCAGATAGGTAAATCTTTCACTTTCTCCTTTGCCTTTTGCTTTTCCTCTTTTCTCAGCTACTTGTAAGGTCTCCTCAGACAACCATTTTGTCTTGTTGCGTTTCTTTTCTTGGGATGGTCTTGATTACCACCTCCTATATGATGTTGCAAACTTCCACCCATAGTTCGTCACGCACTCTATCTATCAGATCTAATCCTTTGAATCTTTTTGTCACTTCCACTGTATAATCATAAAGAATTTCATGTAGGTCATACCATAATGGCCTAGTGGTTTTCCCTTCTACTGGAGGGAGCACAGTCCCATTTCTACCAAAAAGGTGTTTGTGGGGACAGCTGCTCTTCATGTCAAAGCCAGTAATCAGGCCAGGTTGGTGGAAAGGAAAGTTTGTTTGATTTCAGATTCTAGCAACTGGGCTGTTGGGGTGACACACATCGATCCAAAGACCAACCCCCCTCCACTTCAACCAGTGGGGCAAGAACCCTTATAGACAGAAGTGACAGGGGTGCTATATGCAGGAACAGCACAGTCAGTTCTGACGGTCATCATCAAATTGGTCATCAGTGGTCTGATGTCCAGTGGTCAAATTGGTCATCCGTGTCATCTTGATTGCTTTATGCATATTAGTCTTCAGTTCCAGGACCCATTTGTTTGCATTTCTTCAGGCCAATACTCAGAATTGTGGCAGTTTATGTCATGGATATATTCTGGCCATCATGTGGTTAACTTCTCCACCCGGTGTTGTAGTATCTATAAGGCAGCTCACAGGATATAGTTCAGAATATTTTCTATAGCCCTTGAGAAAGATCTGAAGGTCCTTGATTATGCTTAATGACCACATGGTTATTATTTAGTCTCCTTTGACCCTTTTCCTTTGTATCTACATTTCTCAATTCTCTGATTAAACTTATTCTTTGAAGTTTTCCACAAAGAGCAGGGAAAGGACATGGTACAGGGGCAAGGAACAAAGGACTCTGCTTCATTTCACCACCCATCAGCAGAAAAGTGGATTAAAGATTTACTGAGCATTGCCCTGCCCACCAGAGAAATACTTTCCCCACAGTCAGTCCCTCCCATCAGGAAACTTGCACAAGTCTCTTATCCTCATCCATCAGAGGGCAACAAAGCAGAAGCAAGAATTTCAATTCTATGGCCTCCAGAATGAAAACTGCAATCACAGAAAACTAAACAATATGATCACATGGATCACAACTTTGTGTAACTCATGAAACTATCAGTCATGCCATGCAGGGCCACCCAAGATGGACAACTCATGATGGAGAGATCTAATGATGGAGACGGAATGGTGAGCCACTTCAACATTCCTGCCTTGAGAACCCCGTGAACAGTACGAAAAGGCAAAAGTATATCACACTGAAGGATGAGACCCCGGGGTTGGTAGGCATCCAATGTGCTACTAGAAAAGAGTGGAGAAATAGCTCTAAAAGGAAAGAAGAGGCAGAGCCAAAGCAGAAACAACACCCAATTGTGGATGTGTCTAGTGGTGGAAGTAAAATCTGATGCTGTAAAGAATAAACTTGCATAGGAACCTGGAATGTTAGGTCTCTGAAACCAGGTAAATTTAAAGTAGTCAAACAGGAGATGGCAAGAGTAACATGGATATTTTGGAAATCAGTGAACTAAAATGGACAGGAATGGCTGAAATTAATTCAGATGGCCATTATATCTCTTACTGTGGACAAGAATCCCTTAGAAGAAAGGGAGTAGCCCTCATAGTCAATAAGAGTCCAAAATGCAGTATGCTTGGGTGCAATTTCAAAGATGACAGAATGATCTCAGTTCACTTCCATGGCAAACCATTCACCATCACTATATTTCAAGTCCATGTCCCAAGCACAAAGGCCAGAGAAGCTGAAGTTGACTGGTTCTCTGAAGACTTAAGAGACCTTCAAAACCTACCACCAGATAAAAGATGTCCTTTACATGAGGGGACTGGAATACAAAAGTAGAAAGTCAAGAGATACCTGGACTAACAGACAAGTTTGACCTTGGAGTACAAATGAAGCAGGGCAAAAGCTAACAGAACACTGTCAAGGGAATGCTCTGCTTTTAGCAAACACCCTCTTCCAACACAAGACCTGTTCTCTAGGAGTGGAAAAGACAACAAAATGGATTTCCCCCTACAGCCTCCAGAAAAGAATGCAGGCCTGCTGGCACTTTATTTAGCCCATTGAACCGGATTTTGAATTCCTGACCACGGGATATGTAAACTAATACATTTGTGTTGCTTCAAGGCACAAAGTGCTTGGTCATTTGGTGTAACAGCAGCAGTACCTAATACGGACATGGTTCAAATCAGCCCATCTCCATCTGTGGCATCATAGGTCTTCCTCTCTCTGCTGGACTGTTCCTCTGGCCTCAGAGACTGGCGGTCCTCTGCAGGGTACCCAAGCAGTGTACTTGTCTCTTAATTCCACTTCTTCAGCAACTGCCCAATTCTATGGTCCTCATTACAGCAAAGTCTTTGAAAAGCTGTGTCTACACTGTTTCTCACTGATCTCTTAACACCACTTCTTGAACCCACTCTACTCAGGTTTTGCTTTTACCACTCTTATCAAAGTTGCACTTGACCTTGCCAAGGTTAACTGCCCAATCCAATGGTCAGGTTCAGTCTTCTCTTACTTGTCCCCTTGCAAGAATTGGATTCTTTTCTCCTCCAATCATTTACTTCACGTACTTTCTGAGAACAGTCCCTCCTACCTCACTAGCTTCTTCTCTGTCTCTTCTGCTGGTTCCTCTACATTTTTTTTTTTAAGAAAAAACTAACTTCTCAATGCTGGGTTCTCATGAAGCTTGATGTCCCTGTCTACACTCACTCAATGTATACCATATTACCTCAGATTTTCTAGTTTCATGGCTTTAAGTGCCAACTAAATGTGAGAAACCACAAATAAAAATATTTTACCTAACCCTTTTCTCTAATAGACTTCTATGTCCAACTATATGCATGCATCTACACTTGGGTACCTAAAGCCATCTCAAAGATACATGTCTATAATTGGACTCCTAATCTTTCAACTGAGCGACTGAACTGAAACTGAACTGAATCTTCCCACAAAAATGTGCTCCCCCACATTGTCTTCATCTGAGAAAATGGCATCTCCTTCTCCTATGCCTTAAGCACAAGCATTGCGAGTCGGCTTTGATTCCCCTTTTCCTTTCACTTTACGTCCAATATGTTAGACAATCTACTTGATGAAGCCCTTAAAATGTATCCCTCTATTAACAACTTTGACCACACTTACTGTTACTTCTGTGGTCCAAGCCAACATCATCTCTCACCTAGATTGTTGTAGAGTCCTAAAAGAGGGCTCTTTTTACTCTTATTCTTCTCAAAATAGCTACAAGGGCAATTTTTTTTTAAGCATATCTATTTATGTAACTACCCTGCTCAGAACCCAAAATACCGTTCTCCATTTCCCTCAGAGTAAAGTCTTCAAAACCCCTTGTGACACAAATCCCATGGCGCCACTATCTCTCTGGCTTATCGTCAGCTTCTGTCTCTGCACCTCACTAAGCTTCACCCACATCAGCCAACTTCAGTTCAGTTCAGTCACTCAGTCATCTCCGATTCTTTGCAGCCCCATGGACTGCAGCATGCCAGGCTTCCCTGTCCAACACCAACTCCTGGAGTTTACTCAAACTCATATCCAACGAGTTGGTGATTCCATCCAACCATCTCACCCTCTCTCATCCCCCTCTCCTCTCACCTTCAATCTTTCCCAGCATCAGGGCCTTTTCAAATGAGTCAGTTCTTCACATCAGGTGGCCAAAGTATTGGAGTTTCAGTCTCACAATCAGTCCTTCCAATGAATATTCTGGACTGATTTCCTTTAGGATTGACTGATTGGATTTCCTTGCAGTCCAAGGAACTCTCAAGAGTCTTCTCCAACACCACAGTTCAAAAGCATCCATTCTTCAGTGCTCAGCTTTCTTTATAGTCCAACTCTCACATCCATATATGACTACTGGAAAAAACATAGCTTTGACTAGATGGACCTTTGTTGGTAAAGTAATGTCAGCCAACTTGCTGTCCCTTAAATGTTACATAACACATATCCTTCTTGAAGTTAGTATTTTCTGTTCCAGAGTAATGAATGGAGCCACTGTCTCTATGTTGCAAGGCTGTTTCTTATACAAATGAAAAGTTGTGTGGGATGAAGTGTAGTCAGTGTCTCTGCCTAACAGATGTACAGAAATGAGAGAGATTGTGCAGAATTATATCTTATAGGCACTTACTCATTTCTAACAGCTAAGTTCTAATTTCATTCACAGTCTTAGCCTCCAGTAGGCTATCGACTCAAGAGTTTCTCATTTTAACTGATGTTTATTGATAATACCATGTGATACTAAAGAATATTCAATAAACTTTTGCTGAATTAATGAGTGAATGGCAACCAATGAATCAATGGAAAAATATATAAAAATTCATCAAAGTGCTAAGCATGGGCAAAAAATTAAGAAATTAAATAAAAGAGTAAGATATACTGCTTTATAGTAAGCAAAATATAATACTGGATTTTTACATCATAGTTTTATTTTACCAACATAATTATGCTAAGTTAAAAATAAGTAGAAAACCTGTAATTGAAGATCTTTTCTCTTTGTAAATGAAAACACACACACACATTTCTAGAGGAAAATCATAAGGAAAAGGCACCAAATTTAAGTATTATTAAGTGGGTTAATCACAGGTTATCTTTATTCTTTATCATTTCCTTTCAAATTTCCAAACTGTCTGTAATTTGCATTGTTTAACTATCACAAAAAAAGTATTCTTACTTTGAAGTCTTTATTGTTTCATAAACTTTATTTTTTTAAAGGAAAGGCAAACTTTCAAACATTCAGACATTTCATTTAAGCACCTCCACCAAGTACAAAAATCCTCTTCATAGTCCTAGAAACAAGTAATTCTCAAAGAACCACAGTGAGAACTGAGAGTCAATATTCTTCAGAAAATGGATAGCCGGGCTGACCAACACCACTGAAAGAGAGGAGGAGGATTAACTTATTAAATCTGTCATGTTGTCAAAAACTGCTGCTCAATAGATGCAGTCAGGATATATGTGTCTAAATATATAAACACGTCCCTCGTTCTCCCCCGACAAGCACACATGCCGGTGCCTGCGCCATGTGTACATGGCACCTGCAAATCCAGTTCCAACATTCACGTGTAATATTCACGCCACAGTGACAGGTAGTTTGACTCAGGTTACAATTTATATAAGAGCACAAGACTTAGGGCTAACTGTGGAGGTCATTTCAGACACAGGTAGAACTTCTTTGATCCCTAGTTGATGAAAAGGTGCACAGTGAACAAATTAGCTGCCCTTTTCCACACATCCATGGATAAGCAAATACTGAGCACTCCAAAAATACAGAGCACCTCCATAAAGGACTTTGTCATCTATAGGAGAGCTACCATGCGCACTTGAATAATCATACAGTTCAAAGTGGGATTATTACCTTTTTAATTTAGTCAAACATTGGTTATTTCAAAACATCCCACCCTCACGTTCTCCCCCAGAGTTCAAAAGTCTGTTCTGTACTTCTGTGTCTCTTTTTCTGTTTTGCATATAGGGTTATCACCACCATCTATCTAAATTCCGTATATATGTGTTAGTATGCTGTAATGTTCTTTATCTTTCTGGCTTACTTCACTCTGTATAATGGGCTCCAACTAATAAAATAATATTAAAAAATAAATAAATAAATAAATAAAATAAAATACAAAAAAAAAAAACATTGGTTATGCAGTAAGTACTATTACTGCTTTTTTCACTTTTCCTATGTTTCTACTTTTGTTTCAGAATTTGTCTTTTTCTTTTTTTTCCATTTATTTTTATTAGTTGGAGGCTAATTACTTTACAATATTGTAGTGGTTTTTGTCATACATTGGACTCTGTGGGAGACAACGAGGGTGGGATGTTTCGAGAGAATACATCGAAGCATGTATATTATCTAGGGTGAAACAGATCATCAGCCCAGGTTGGATGCATGAGACAAGTACTCGGGCCTGGTGCACTGGGAAGACCCAGAGGGATCAGGTGGAGAGGGAAGTGGGAGGGGGGATCGGGATGGGGAACACATGTGGATCCATGGCTGATTCATATCAATGTATGTCTTTTTCAATTTGATTCATTAAAGAGTGCATTCTGAGCAATTCCAAGTACCAGGAGCCTGGCTCAGGTCATTACCTGAGCCCACAACAGAGTACAGAAAAGTAACTATCCACCTTGTATTCAATTATCATGTCTTTTATCAGAAGCATGATAGCTATAATAGGGAGAGTTTTGAAATCTTTCACTGGAAATAAATTCTTTGTTTCACCAATAATTTGTATTCCCTTCTCTCTAAACTCCCTTCCAACATCTCCCTGGTTGATTAGCCCTCTGTGCCTTCAATCTTGACATCTTCCTGCAGTAATTGGGCAGCTGGAATTCAATGTTAGTGACTAAGTCAAAGTCACGAGGGTAGAGGCTCCCCAGGGGATGGACCCCTGATGAACAAATACAACACTGGTGTGAGTCTTGACTCAAGAAACCAGAGAGACCCAGACGAACTTACCTGAGTGTGTCCTGCTAAGCAGTCACTCACTGGAGGGTCAGTTAAGCTCATGATCTACTTGGAAATCAGTTTTGTGAGATAACAAGGATGAACACATGGAAGTTGTAATAGGGAAGAAAGGGCAGTGACGAGATAGATTTGTAGGAAGCAGATGGTGTCTTGGTGAAGAAATGCCCATAAGGGAGAATGTCCACCAGACACTTAGGGGACAGAGTGGGGCAGGCCCATGTGACATCGTAGCACTGATGGATGTTGGCCTCTCTAGGACCCTCCTCCATAAAAACATCTACAATACATTTCACAGTTGTGTTGGGATTAACATGATTGCAGGCTTCCTAGGTGGCTCAGTGGTAAAGGATCCACCTGCAAAGCACAAGACATGGGTTTGATCCCTGAGACAGAAAGATCCCCTCAGCCTTGAGAGGAGGTACACCAGGCACAGGGATTAGGGGCACAAAATAGTGAATTCACCATGATGTGAAAACATGTGATTTTATTGATGGGCTGGCCTGGGCCCCATCACATTTCTCTTGGTCAGAGACAGAGCCCTAGAGGAAACCTCTGGTCTATGGTCTGCAGGAAGCCCCTGGTTTATTCCTACTCTAGAAATCAGCACCGTTTTCCTAGAATTAAGCTTTTAAAAAGCTAAGCTCTCCTGCTGACCTGCCTGCTACAGAAAACACTTTTTGTGGGAAGCATCAGCAAGTCACTTACAGGTGAAATTCGTAATATCTTATATTTCTGTTGAGGTCATCGATTGCTTTCATATCTTCTGGAGTCAATTGAAAGTCAAACACCTGGAAGGAAAGAAGAATCACATTACCTCTGCCCCAAGGAGCCGGCCTCCCCCTGGGGACTGAAGGACTTTCCAGGTGGATGGAGAGAAAGAGGGGACAGGGAAGCCATATCTGTCTTCAGTTTCCAGATGAACAAGCCTGGGACCCTCTGCTGAGTTTTCACTTCTCCTTCCCACATCTTCTCTGTCCAGCTCACAAACAATACGGCGCATCAGTCCCTTATCTTTCTAAGTGAATCACTTGTGACAGAAAACAAGAAATCTAAAATCATTTTTTCCGAACACACTGCTCTTAGACGCTCCTGCCTTGATACCTGAACCTGAGTTGACATTAGACTGATTGCCTCTCCCCAACATACCCTAAGGGTGACAGCATTCGGCTGAGCAATGTGGGGAGGAGGCTCCCCTGAGAAAGTCTGTTCAGGAATCTGATATCAAACTACTCATTATCTATGATTGAATCTAAAAGAAACTTTATGTATATACCATCCTGGAGAAAGTTATGAGAAGTGTTTAAACATTAAGGAACAACAAATTATGAAAAATTCATGACATAACAATGAAATGGAAAGCTCAATTTTGTAAAGAAATTCATTTTCTCTGAAGTGATCTCTTGTTTCAATGCAATGTGAACCAAAGACTTAAACACATATTCTGATGTGGAAGTTCATATAGTGATACTAAATTTTAAATAAGAGAAGAGCTAGTCAAAAGCAGTCAAAACATCTTTAAAATAGAAGAACGTACCATATTGAAAAACAAAACTTATTTTTTACTTCAGTAACACAGTAGAGAAATAGTTAAATAGAAAAGAGTGGGCAGAAATGTGCTTATGGACACTTGATATGTGAGAGTTGACAGTGAAAATCTGTGGAAAACATGGACAGTTGTTTTTGTTATTCAGTCACTTAGTTTGTCCGAAGCTTTGTGACCCCAAAGGAAGAGATTTTTTCCCACTCACTGACTGAGAATCATATCACTGTGCTGAAAAGAAGACTAGGTTAGTTGCCTTATTCTAGCCAATAAAAACTATGCAGAGAAGTCTTCAGGCCCCCCTGACAAGAGCCACATCCACCCGTTAAAGCAGAACTGCCAAGCTGCTCAGCACTGAACTGCAAATGCACAAAACAGCCCAGCCTAGAGGCCAACAGCTTAGCTGAGTGCAGGCTGATTTTCAAATCACAGATTCAGAATTACATAAATGAACTCCACATTAAATCCTGAAACTGGGGAGAGTTTCCTGTACAGCTAAGGGTACAATGATGGTCTCCTACAAATAAATCAACAACCTAGCTAAAGTGGACAAAGTCTTGAAGAGGAACTTCACAAAGACAGAAACTCAAAAAGATTAAAAGTATGAAGATGAAAACCTATGAGTATCCAGGGAAATACACAATGATTTGGAAGTGAAAGATCGCAGCCATAATTTCTGTGCCCACAAATTCACATGTTACGGTGTTAAAAATGGTCTAGACCTCCTCCTTTGAAGGAGGAGTAGGTCATGATGGCAGAGCCCTCACAAATGAGATTTCAAGAATATCATATTCACATAAGAGACTTGGGAGTGCTCTTTTTCCCCTCCAACATGTAAAGATATGAGGAGAAGCCTGTGACCTGGAGGAGAGCCCTCACCCAACCACACGGGTACCCTGATCTCAGATCTACAGCTTCACAACTGTGAGAAACAAATTTAACTTCTTCACAGCCACTCAGCCTGTGGTATTTTGTTAGAGCAGTTCAAACAGTCTAAGAAAAATCACATAATGTATTTCTATCAATTGAGAACAGAGCAACTAAGGTATTTTCCTTAGGAACCCTCTGCCCACAGCCTTGCTCATCACCTGTATGTTCTCTTTGATCCACTTCTTGTTGTTACCCTTGGCCAGAACCACAACCCCACGTTGTATCTGGTAGCGAAGGGCAACCAGAGCTGCTGTTTTCTTGTGCTTTTTGGCAATGGCAGAGAGAATCGGATCCTCCAGGAGAACAGGATGGTTTGGGTTCACCCTGAAAGGGATTTCAGAAATGCTGAGGAGCTGAGACTCTGCAGTTTCTAAGGAGGCTTCTCAAACAGACCAATTAGGTCCACTCTAGACCAGTGTTCCCAAAGTGTGGTCCAGGGACCAGCAGTATCAGCATCACTTGGGATCTTATTAGAAATACAAATTCCATGGCTGAGCTGAAGACAAACTGAGTCAGAACCTCAACTGTGTCACTTCCCATTCTGTGTTTACAGAGCTCTGCAGGTGATTCAGGTGTATTATTGAGCTGAGACCAGAATGCCAAATTGTGAATTATTTTCTTTAATTCTCAGGGGTTGTTTTTCTTCTGCAATCAAGGGCATGAATAGAGAAACAGTAGGGAAAGCCTGGGAATTTTTTTTTAATTTCACTTTTTAAGGTATCAACAAAAATTGAGTAGTCTCAAAACTAAGGGACATTTATCTCAGCATTATTTTACTAGGATGTTCACAGAAATGCTTCAAATTGAAATTTTTTTCTATCATGATATACTGACCAGTTACATATTATCCCAATTTTTAGATACAAGTTAAGGGAAGCTTGCAACATCTATTTTTAAAACTGTATTCATTAGCTAATAGTTAATATGTAAATCATGACATCAGCTTGTGTCTCTGGTCTCATCTGGGGGATTATATATAGATTTCAATGCAGACATTTGTTGTTGATGAGTCTACAAGCTAATACAATGTAGAAAAATTGTCTGGGTGATGGGAAGATAAAAGAGAAGGATTCATTTCATCCCACCACTCTCTCCCCTCTGCCTAAGAGAGTTATCTGAGTAGTGTGTTATTTAAAGTATTTTATCGAAAATTGAATTTCAGGGAAACTCCCAGTTGTCTTCATTAGCATTCAATACCATTCTTTTACTCGTTGGGATCCCAGAGCAGCATAGGCAACAAGAACAATTTCATGTGACTTGCAGAAATCCAACAGCTTGCTCTGGTTCAGATAAGGGTGACATTCCACCTGTGGAATGCCCAAAGAGAAGAGTGTCAGATTACATACAAAGGCAAAATTAATATGACAGAGAAAGACTAAAAGTTTTCAAAGGCTAAAGGAAAGACTACAACATTAAATGAAAACTGGAAATGTCAACATCAACAGAAAAACAGAGAAAGGTATATTTATACAGTTATTTTATAATAGACATGGATGGGAGAACCAGTCCACGATTGAGTAATCAAAAGTTGTGCTCTGTATTTGAGTAGATGTTCCTGAGTAAATATTTCATAAATTACTAGAATCACCTTGAGCCTTTAACTTCACCCTCTAACCTGGATGATTTTCATCACCTGCAACAAATTTTTCTGAACTATGCTCCCTGTTTAAGACTCATAAATGCTGAGACAACAAGACCAAGAATTCAAACATCAGAACCCCACACAAACCCTTAAAATCCATCTCAACTGTTTTGACTCTTCATTAATTTACTTATGATTCCATGCTTTCATCATCTTGCTTCTTGTATGCAGTTCTCTTCAGGGCACGTTGCCCTCCATCTGGTCATCCTTTCATCTCAAGGAAATGCCTCCTTCCTCTAGTTCTGGGTTCTAACCACAGTTTAGAAGGAAGGCATCCCACCTTTTCCACCCAGACTTTTGTAAATAGAGATACTGGTATGGATTCTATTCACACTATCCAGAGAGGTTCTGCTCTCTAGAATCCTCTGTCCACAAAGGTCAGATGAACTTGAGGAGAGGCCAGACAGACATCAGGCTCCAGTGCAAGAAGGAGGTTCTGCAGAGCAGGAGGGAGAGGAGCCGAGCTGCTCACCTGGTTGCAGACGGGCTTGTACTTGAGCCCCGGCTTGTTCAGGATCTTCTCCAGCTGCTTGTGGTTGAAGTTGGACACCCCGATGGACTTGGTCAGCCCTGCGTCCTTACACTTTTCCAGGGTCTGGGAGGGAGGGGTGGTGAACAGTCACTTGGAATGGGCAATAAAATAAGAATAAATGCTGAGAAACATCAGTAATCACACTCAGCTATCAAGACTTATCCTTGACTATCAAGAAGAAAAATCGGGAAGAAGTTCATGATATAAAAAGAAAAACTACTGACCCTGCCTTAGAAAAACTCCAGAGAAGATATATCACATGGGAGGAAAAAGATACCTGTCTACACTGTACCAAATTCTCCTCCGCCATTCCTCTCTGTGAACATTTCAGCAATGGTTTCCTCCCCACAACCCCAGCATCCCTGCCCTTAGATTCTTGAACTGCTGAGTCTGATGGGCCACAGCCCATTCTCACAGGTGGAAGAAATGAAGGAGGTTCCCCTTCTCCTGGCTCCTTCCCTGGTTCTCTCCTCCCCAGACTCACCTCCCATGTGCGACAGAAATCCACTGAGTCAAGTATCAGTTTTCCATTTTCATCTTTTGGGAATAATTCCTCCCCTGGCTGGAACAGAAGCAGTTATTTTAGACATGTCACAAAATAATTTCTCTGCATTTACCAAGGCTGCCTGGCACCAGGGATTAAACTTCCATCAGGTAGGTTTACAAACTTCTAAATATTAATATTTGTAAAGTGATTTGCATATATGGAGTTGTCAGCAATACCTTTAGGAAGGAGGCTTATTCCAATCTCTTACACACAATATATGTTGTAATAAATACAATCTTTCTAGGTCCTAAAGGGGACTCACTGTGACTTCTCTGAATTTTGTCTGCTCCTTGTATTTGCCTATTTTGAAATGCCTTTTGGGGTTGGGAATGGCAGTAAGTTACATGACATAATTTCCAGAATAAAAATTGCAGTCTTCATACGGCTGGATATCAGACTTTCATTTCCCTCTGAGCACCAGGTGTCCTAGGGCAGACATGCGAACTGCAAGGCTATCTTTAGATGGATATGGAATGTGGACCATCCACACATGCTCTCAAATTTTCATGACCATGAGTCTCAGACTGCCCCAAAGTCATATTTGCCACCAATGGAAAATGTTCAGTAAAAAATAAAGTAAATCATGGTTAGTGTACTGATAAGGGATAGAAAAAAGGAGACATTTCTGAACACTGCTACAAATCCTCCAAACTCTCTGTGTCTGGGACTTGCAATCTACATAGTCCACTAAGCTATTTTGCATTAGATGGCTTGAATTTATTTCTATAACTTGAAATCCAGAGTTCTAAGTAAACCACCATTCTTAATCGCTAAGTGCATTCTACAAATCTCATCATGAAGACAGGCAAGAGTGTAGGCAATGTCTCCCAACTTCCTATACAGTTAAGAGATTTGATTCACCCAGAGGAAGCACCACCAAATCTGCTCAACTTGAAAGAGTAAAAAACAAAATTAACTCATCATGTTCAATGTAAGGCAGTGTCATGCTCACCACAGCTGCACCAAACTCTTGGCTCATGAAATCCCCAGACACTCAGGAGTCATAACAAGGACTGTGTGCAGAACTGGCTTATTTCTATTTTCTTTACTTTTTCAGGCAGAGCCTCAGATTATTAACTCCTTTCAAAAAACTCAGTAAAAAAAATCACAAAGATTATTTGGGGAATTCTACTCTAGTGTAATCATTCTTTCAACCTACTAAGAGAAATCTTTATTCAATTATCCATACAAGTTGATACACATTCTAACACAAGATATAACATTGATGTGATCACACAAATTTCTAACCTTCAGAGCCAGCGGATAATGCATAATATAGAGATCGACATAGTCCAGTTGAAGATTTTTCAGTGACTTTTCCAAGGCTGGTCGGACCAACTCTGGTCGAAGGGAAGTTAACCAAAGCTGCAGAGGTTAAAGAATTAAAGTTGCATTAATAATACACTAGGTTTTTTTTTTTTTTTTTTTTTTTGAGGATTGTGGGATATAACTTACTGTATCAAGGATGGAATCCTGGCTCATAGCAGTAAAGCACCGAGTCTTAAATATTGAACCACCAGGGAGCTCTAATACTTTAGGAATTTACCAATAGGCATAGTTCACCAAACAACTCTTCACCAAGGGATCCTATTATATAATTGTCATCTGGGCACAGGCACTTGCACACGTGCACACACACAACCTACACAGTACCTTTGAAGTGCAGAATATGTCTTCTCTCCTCACAGTGCCATCTGCAATCTTGCTTCGAATGACCTGGCCAATCTCCTCTTCATTTTGGTAGACATGAGCACAGTCAATATGGCGGAACCCAACCTCTATAGCGAACGGGGTGAATTCCAGAGCTTCCCTCTTAGCAACCTACATAAGCAACAAAGGTAGAAGTTGAAGATCCACATAAGATATTGCTGGGCACAAGCTTTGATCTTCCCAAGAATCAACCTTTTTCTGTGTCTTTGGTTACTTCTGTGTGTGTAGTGATGAACCCATGACATTTTCCCTTAACATTCCTAATAAGTAAACAAATGAACACTGCCCAGGAACCCTTCAACTTCAGGTGATCAGGGGCCGATTGCTGGTATCAGAGGACAGCAAAACCACCTTTAGTTTCAGTGATTTGATGAAAGAACCCAAAGGACTCAACAAAATGTTGTAGTCATGAATGATTTATAATGTGAGGTATTTGAAGCAAAATGAGCAAAGTTACAAGGTGCTTGGCAAAAACCAAGGTGAAAGCTTCTGAGAACTTCTATCTACCAGTGAAGCCGCACAGAATACACCCCCCCCCAAAAAAAAAAAAACCTATCTTTTCAAGGTGTACAATGTGATGGTCTCATATAAGTTGTTCTTGTTATTCACTTGCTCAGTCGTGTCTGACTCTTTGCAACCCCATGGACAGCAGCACTCCAGGTTTCCCTGTTCTTCACCATCTCCCAGAGTTTGCTCAAACTCATGTCCTTTGAGCCAATGATGCCATCAAACCATTTCATCCTCTGTCCCCTCCTTCTCCTCCTGCTATAAATCTTTCCCAGAATCAGGGTGTTTTCCAATGAGTTGTCACTAGAATCAAGTAGCCAAAGTATTGGAGCTTCAGCTTTAGCATCAGTCATTCCAAGGAACATTTAAGGTTGATTTCCTTTAGGATTGGCTAGTTTGATCTGCTGGCTATCCAAGAGACTCTCAAGAGTCTTCTCCAGCATCATTGTTCAAATGCATCAATTCTTTGGTGCACAGCCTTCTTTATGGTCCAGCACATACATCCACACATGAACATGACTACTGGAAAAACCATAGCTTTGACAATATATAACTCTGTTGCCAAAGTAATGTCTCTGCTTTATAATACGCTGTACAAGTTTGTTATAGCTTTTCTTCCAAGGAGCAAGTGTCTTTTAATTTCCTGGCTACACAACATTCACAGTAATTTTGGAGACAAAAAAAAGATAAGAGTCTGTCACTGTTTCCATTATTTCCCCATCTATTTGCCATAAAGTTATGGGACAGGATGCCATGATCATAGTTTTTCAAATGTGGAGTTGTAAGCCAGGTTTTCACTCTCCACTTTCACCTTCATCAAGAGGCTGTTTAATTTCTCTTCACTTTCTGCCATTATGGTGGTGTCATTTGCATATCTGAGGTTACTGATATTTCTCACGGCAATCTTGATTCCAGCTTGGCTTCATCCAGCCTGGCATTTCTCAGGATTGTACTTACTCATATAAGTATCCATTGTTAATAATTATCATAAGCAAGCTAGTTAACAGAACCATCACCTCACATAGCTACCTTTTAGAACTGCTTATAAGAAATTACAGATCTAGTCTCTACAAAATCTCAAGATATAGCCCATTATTTCTAACTATAGTCAATTTGCTGTACATCGGGCCTCCAAATTACGCATCTTATAACAGAAAGTTGTACCCTTGACCAACATTTTCCATTTTTCCCAGTCTTGCAACCAGCTTCTGGTCACCATACCTCTACTCTCTCTTCTACAAGTACCACTATTTTAGATTCCACCTACGAAGAGATCATGCAATATTTGTCTTTCTATTTCTGGCTTACTTAGCTTAATGTTCTCCTAGTTCTTCTGTGTGATTGCAAATGGATTAACTTTGTCTTCAATGCTCAATAATATTCCTTTTCTATTTAAGTGATTCAGAATTTTTCCCACTTCAAGGAGATAGATAATTGGTGTAACAGACTTCTGCAGGGTCTAGTTCTGTTTTTTCTTAAATGCATGGACATTTGGGGATGGGCTTCCCTGGTGGTTCAGATGGTACAGAATCCACCTGCAATGCAGGAAACCTGGGTTCGATCCCTGGAATAGGAAGATCCCCTGGAGAAGGGAAAGGCTACCCAATCCAGTATTCTGGCCTGGAGAATTCCTTGGACTGTACAGTCCACGGGATCGCAAAGAGTCGGACATGACTGAGTGATGTTCACTTTCAGGGATGTACCTGGGAATGAGCCCATGAGCTTCAGTTACAGCCCTGTCCCTTTCCTCACCTCAACCCGGTGTGTTCTATGAAGTAAACAAGGTCTGTCTTCTATCTGCAAAGTGTCTCTTAATAATTTTTCCATTTTATAAATTAGAATAGTGAGCCTCAAAGTATAAACCCAGTCCCTTGTCACATCTAAAGACAAAATAGACAGCAAACTTTCTGGCTTGCCGTCTAGAGACTTGTCCACTAGCCCCTCTTATGACCAAGCACTGCAGACCATACTTTAATAAAAACACATTACAAAACCCCACGATACATTACAAAATCTGGCATGTAAGATTGTATCTTATCCCCTCCAGTGATACTATGGTTCCCATCAGAAGAAGTTTCCAAGCAGAAACAGAAGCACAGGGCAAAACGCAGCTGGAGTGTTTCTTGCCTGGCACCAAGCAGGTATCCCACAGTAGAAAAGCAATTCTCTCCCATTAGTTTTCAGTCACCTCATCTTCAGTACCTTCCACCTCAAACACTTCTCTGGGTCATGTCTTATTGGAAGCAGGAAAGAGTTCTTGAACTAATAAAATGTACAGAGAAACCGTGCGACTGCAGTCACCCACAAAGGAAAGCAGCTGACAGTCAGTGATTTTGACAGCCGAGTCTCACCTCTTCTGCCAAGCTGAGAAAGAGATGGAAACTGGAGGGGAACCCAGACCCAGAGTAATCTACAGGTGAGCACAGTTTCATATCCTGATGCAGAGTGAAGACTCTCTCTGCTTTTTCAAAGAGCATGGTTCTGGCCTGGTTAGTAGAACAATGTGATCCTCCCAGAGTCACACAGGAGCTCAGTGCTTGACAACCCAAGTCCCTTTCACTCATGTTACATCCAGTACTATTTATATCTCGACCCACAACCACTACTGTTACCTCTGGAGGTGCATATGTTCCAAATCCCAGGACAGGAATAAAGTGGCCATCATTAAGTTTCACTCTCTGGCTTTTGGGATCCATTGCCTATTTCTCTTCGGAGTAACCAGACTGATGTTTTTCTTCTTCCTTCACAGGTTAGTAACAACAGGAAGGTAACACCCCAGCTGGATCATCCAATGTTAGCAGATATATTGTAGGAGGAGCATGATTAAACCAGTTCCCATTGAGTAAGAACAGGATTGAAATCAGTTAGCTTGTTTGCTTTTCTTTTTAGCAGTAAAACACTATTATATAATGATGATATGTGCTGAACAATTATAGATCATATTTTAGACTAGAAACTTCCACAAAAGGAATATTTTTTATTTTTCTTTTACAGAGCCAATCTAAATCAAACATCAGTTGAAACAACGGTCTTAGAGCACAAACATACACACATATACAAATCACATAATCTGAAAGTGTTTAATAAGCATTTTTGAAAATGTTATCCTTTAATAAAAAATCAAAACTTCAAATGAGAATAAATTTACCTTTTGACATTTTCCACCAGCAAAATTATTATGCTTTACAGACCTGACTTGTGAAATCCTGAATATGATATGTAAACCAGACATTTTTGCAAAGTGCTTATTGGAGGTTAATTATTAATAGTTTTAGGATATCATGTGCCGTGTGCCCAGAGACTCTGAGTGTTCATAATTGTGCTTAGTTATATAACTCTAATAGTACTCTCATAATGTAACTGACATATATTTTACATAATTTACTAAGTGTTCCACATTATTCATAAAAGAAAAACCCATAAGCAAATTAAAATACAACAAATTTGGAAAGAGTAATGGAAATTGTGATGCATTTAGAGACAGGGATATTGTGAAGACAAACAAAATTTAACATGTGCAGTGATGTCAGCAAAATGGCGAGATGGGAGGAGGTTAGTCTCCCTTGGAAAGACAAGAAAAGAAAGAGAAGGCAGCTGAAAAACCTCTTAGGAGCTTTGGAAAACAGTCAAACAAAGGTCTATAGCAAAAACAGTGAACAGGCAACTAGGAAAAATCCAGAACAGAATGACAGAAAATTTCATCGTGTATTACTCACCTGTACCCTCCTCTTGCCTGGGGCAGTGCAGACTTGATCAGTTCCAGTTGCCTCCCTCAAACCAGAATGATAAGAGAAAATGTTATGTGCAATGTTCGAACCTACCTGGGGACTGTCTGGAGACTGATGTCTGTTCCACTTAACTCTAAACTTAAACTGAAGAGCAGCTGCAGTGGCTATTACAGTTACAGGAGGAATATATATACACACACATATACAGGGACTCAACGACAAAGGAATAAAGTTGGAGACTTTGACTAGACCATGTATTAATAAAACCCTGAATAGAACTGGGGTGTGGCTTTGGGGGACATAGGGCATTCAAAAAACAGTCATAAATTTACTGGAATCAGAAAGCGATTCTCGGGCCAGGCACGATGATGACTCAGAAATGACTGAGACCCCTTAGCTTTCCTGTCAGGCTTATCCCAGGACTAGGAGCATGATGAGCAAACGAATGAAGAAAAGTCATGACAAGAAACACATCTACCAAGAGCGAATTTTTACCTGCTGTTTCAAGTACCCAATGATGAACACAAACATACACAGGAACACACACACAGGAATACACACGCACACACAGCAACACACACAGGAACATACACACACACATCTGGACGGGGCAGTGCACACTTTTAAGGGATGGAATGAGTTTGGACCCAGACAGCAGAGTTTTGCTCCAGCACCTTGGGACCCACACGGCCCAGTGGGGTGAGGACACCCAGTGAGCACAGAAGCCTCTGCTCACTCTTGGCTCTGGTGTAGCCTCTCTCTCCCCTCCCACCAAGCTGTCAGCATGCCCTGAGGAAGGGGTGACCCTGCCAACATCAGCTCCAGCTCTGCCCCAGATCCTCCGGGCACAAAGACTGCACAGGGACATGACCACACATGGACATCCCTGCAAGACCAGAACAGGTAAGTTTTTCACCTACTTTCATAGAGATGTTTCCTTGGTGGCTCAGCAGGTAAAGAATCTGCCTGCAATGTGGGAGACCTGGATTGATCTCTGGGTTGGGAAGATCCACTGGAGAAGGGAATAGCTACCCACTCCAGTATTCTGGCCTGGAGAATTCCATGGACTATACAGAGTCAGACATGACTGAGCGACTTTCACTTCACAGGGAGAGAGGAAGTTAAGCAAAATGAGAAGAGAGAGGAATTTGTGTCAAATGAAACAATAAGAATAAACACCTGAAAAAAATCAGCTCTGAGATAGACATTGATAGTTTACCAATATAATTTACCGGAATTTAGAAACATAAGTAGAGTGCCACCTTAACTAGGGAATAGAACTCTACACTGTGAATAGAACATTCACAGTGTAGGGTTCCAGAAGCAGAAGAGAGGGCAAAAGGGCAGAAAATGTATCTGATGAAATTATGGCTAAAATTTTCTCAACCTGGGACTTCCCTGGATCTCCAGTCGTGAGGACTCTGTGCTTCCACTGCACGGGGCACAGGTTCTGAACCTGGCCGGGGAACTACTTACCAAAGGTGATTAAAATCATGAGATGGGGGATATTCCTGGATTACCTGGATCACTCTGGTATATTCACAAAGTCCTTATATGTGGGACCTGGGAGGGTTGTAGTCGAAGAGAAGGTGGGAAGATAGGAGCACTAGATAAGAGACTTGAAGACACTATGCGCTGTCTCTGAACATGGCAGAAGAGTGTCCAAGACAGATAATGAACCATTCTCTTGTTGTACAGTGACATATTCAAGTACGACTCTATGCACCCCGTGGACTATAACACACAAGGATTCCCTGTCCTTAACTGTCTCCTGGGGTTTGCTCAAATTCATGTCCATTGAGTCATGATGCCATCAAAACAGCTCATCCTCTGTTGCACCCTTCTCCTCCTGCCCTCAGTCTTTCTTGCATCAAGGTCTTATCCAATGAGTCAGCTCTTTGCATTAGGGTGAAAAATATTGGAGCTTCAACTTCAGCACCAATGAACATTCAAGGTTGTTTTCCTGTAGGATTGACTGCTTTGTTCTCCTTACTGCTGAAGGGACTGAATCTTCTTCAACACCACCGTTCAAAAGCATCAATTCTTCGATCTTTACGGTCCAACTCTCATATCTATACATGACTATGGTACTGAAAAAACCATAATTTTGACTATATGAAACTTGGTGGGCAAAGAGATGTCTCTGCTTAATACGTTGTCTAGGTGTGTCATAGCGTGTCACTTGTTTATTTCCAAGGAACAAGTCTTAATTTCCTGGCTGGAGTCATGGTTCACAGCCATTTTGGAGCCCAGGAAAATAAATTTTGGAGCTCAAGAAAATAAATTTTGGAGTCCAAGTAAATAAAGTCTGTCACTGTTTCCATTTTACCCCAAATATTTGCCATAAAATGATGAGACTGGTAGGTTTCCAGGTGGCACTACTGGTAAAGAACTTGCCAATGCAGGAGACATAAGTGACATGGGTTCTACACCTGGGTCAGGAAGATCCCCTGAAGGAGGGCATGGCAACCCACTCCAGTATTCTTGCTCAGGGAATACCACACAGAGTGGAGCCTGGCCAGGTACAGTCCATAGGGTTGCAAAGAGTCAGACATGACTGATGCGACTTAGCATGCACTCACGCACGATGTGACTGATTGCAATGATCTTATTTTCTTGAATGCTGAAATTTAAGCCAGGTTTTTCACTCTCCTCTGCCACCTTCAAGAGGCTCTTTAGTTCCTCTCACTTTCTGCCCGAAAGGTAGAGTTATCTGCATAAATAAGGTTATTGCTATTTCTCCCATCAATCTTGATTCCAGCCTGTGATTCATCCAACCCTGCACATAGCTTGATGTACTCCACATATAAGCCAAATATGCAGGGTGGCAATATATGGCCTTGGCGTACACCTTTCCCAAGCTTAAACCAGTTCATTTTTCTGTGGCTGGTTTTAATTGTTGATTCTTGACCTGCATATAGGTTTCTCAAGAGGCAGGTAAGGTTTTCTGTTTTTCCCATCTTTTTAAGAATTTTCCACAGTTTGTTGTGACCCATACAGTCAAAAACTTTCAAGTAGTCATGCAAGCAGAAGTAGAGGTTTTTATGGAATTCCCTTGCTTTTTCTATAATCCAAGAGATATTGGCAATTAGATCATTGCTTCCTCTACTTTTTCTAAATCCAACTTGTAAAAATTCTCGGTTCACATATTGCTAAAGTCTAGCTTAAAAGATTTTGACCATTACTTTGCTAGCATGTGAAATGAGTGCAATTTGCAGTAGTTTGAACATGCTTTGGCATTGCCCTTTTTGTGATTGGAATAAAAACTGACTTTTTCCAGTCCAGTGGCCACTGCTTTCTTTTCCAAATTTGCTGGCATACTGAGTGCAGCACTTTAACAGCATCATCTTTAGGATTTGAAATAGCTCAGCTAGAATTCCATCATGTCCACTAACTTTGTTCATAGTAATGCTTCCTTAGACTGACTACACTTCACACTCCAGGATTCTGGCTAGAGGTAAGTGACCACACCATCGTGGTTATCGAGGTCATTAAGACCTTTTTTGTACAGCTCTTCAGTATATTCTTACACCTCTTTTTAATCTCCTCTGTTTTTTTTAGGTCCTTACCATTTCTTTCCTTTATTGTCCTCATCTTTACATCATAAGTTTCCTTGGTATCTCTAATTTTCTTGAAGAGACATCTAGTCTTTCCCATTCTATTGTTTTAGTCTATTTCTTTGCATTGTTCACTTAAGAAGGGTTTCTTATCTCTCCTCACTATTCCTTGGAACTCTGTGCTCAGTTGGGTATATCTTTCCCTTACTCATTTGCCTTTCCTAATTCCTCTTTCCTCAGCTTTTTGCAAGGTCTCCTCAGACAGCCATATGGTTTGGTCACCACCTCCTGTACAGTGTTACAAACGTCATTCATAGTTTCAGGCACTCTATCAATTTAATCCCTTGAGTCTATTAAGCATTTCCATTATATCATCATAAGGGATTTTATTTAGGTCATATGTGAATGGTCTAGTGATTTTCCTACTATAGGCAAGGAATAAAGACCCATCTATCAGCAGAAAATTGGATAAAAGATTTACTGAGCATGACCCTGCCTACCAGAGTAAGACTCAGTTTTCCCCACAGGCAGTCCCTCCCATCAGGAAACTTGCAAAACCTCTTATCTTCATCCATCACATGGCAGACAGAGCAGCAAAAATTTCAATTCTATGACGCTCAGAATGAAAACCACAATAACAGAAAACTAGCCTAAATGATCACATGGGATCACAGTCTACTGTAATTCATGTAACTATGAGTTATGCCATACAGGGCCACCCAAGATGGGCGAGTCATGGTGGAGAGTTCCGGCAAAATGTGGTTCACTAGAGAAGGCAATGGAAATCCACTTTAGCATTCTTGCTGTGAGAACTGCATGAACAGAATGAAAAGGCCAAAAAGATACGACACTGAAGGATGTACTCCCCAGGTCAGTAGGTGCCCAATGTGCTACTAGGGAAGAGGGAGAAATAGCACCAGAAAGAATGAAGAGGCTGTGCCAAAGCAGAATTAACGCCCAGTTATAGAGGTATCTGTTGGTGAAAGTAAAGTCTGATGCTGCAAAGAATAATATTGCACAGGAACCTGGAAAGTTAGGTCTCTAATCCAGATAAACTGGATGTGGACAAACAGGAGATTGCAAAAGTAAACATGGACATTTTAGGAATCAATGAACTAAAATGGACAGAAAAGGGCAAATTTAATTCAGATGACCACTATATCTACGACTGTGGGCAAGAATCCCTTAGAATAAAAGGAGAAGCCCTCATAGTCAATAAAAGATTCCAAAATTCAGTACTTGGGTACAATCTCAAAAATGACAGACTGATCTTGGTTCACTTCCAAGGGAAATCATTCAACATCACAGTAATCGAATTCTATGCCCCAACCACAAATGTTGAAGAAGCTAAAGTTGAAAGGTTCTGTGAAGACCTACAAGACCTTCTAGAACAAATCAAAAAAGATGCCCTTTTCATCATAGAGAGCTGAAATCCAAAAGTAGGAAGTCAAGAGATACCTGGAGTAACAGGCAAGTTTGACTTTGGACTACAAACAATGCAAGGCAAAGGCTAACAGAGTTTTGCCAAGAGAACACTCGAGTCATAGCAAACAACCTCTTCCAACAACACAAGACCTGTTCTCTAAGAGCTGGAAAAGGCATTAAAATAGATTGCCCCCTACAACTTCTGGAAAAGAATGCAGGCCTGCTGGCCTTTTATTTTAGCCCATTGATTTTGAATTTCTGACCACCACAAATGTAAAATAACAAATTGGTGTGTCAAGTCACAAAATTTGTGGTCATTTGTTGGAGTAGCAGAAGTAACTAATACAGACGTGGTTCAAGTCAACCCACATCTGTCTGCTGCATCATAGGTTTTTGTCTCTCTGCTAGATCATTCCTCTGACCTCAGAAACAGTTGGTCATCTCCCCCAACTGGGAGCCTTTTCCACTTTCTTCAGCAACTGCCCAATTCCATGGTCCTCAATACAGCAAAGTCTTTGAAAACTGTGTATACTCTGTCTATCATTGGTCTCTTCATGCCATTTCTTGAACCCACTCTACTCAGAGTTTGCCTTTACCATTCTTATCAAAGCTGCACTTGACCTTGCCAAGGTTAAATGCCAAAAACAGTTGTCATTTTTCAGTCTTCTCTCACTTGTCCCTTTGGAAGTGTTAGACTCTTCTTTCCTCCAATACTTTACTTCACATGCCTTCTAAGAACAGTCCTTCCCACATCACTAGCCTCTCCTTTTCAGTCTCTTTTGATGGTTCTTTGATTTTAAAAATAAAAATACCCAGCTTCTTTTTTAATTAATTTATTTATTTTAATTGTAAACTAATTGCTTTACAATATTGTAAAGGTTTTTGCCATACATTGACATGAATCAGCCATGGATATACATGTGTCCCCCTGTCCTGAACCTCCCTCCCACCACCCTCCCCATCCCATCCCTCTGGGTTGTCCCAATGCACCAGCTTTGAGTGCCCTGTATCATTCATCAAGCTTGGACTCGTCATATATTTCACATATGGTAATATACATGTTTCAGCGCTATTCTCTCTAATCCTCCCACCCTCACCTTCTCCCACAAAGCCCAAAAGTCTGTTCTTTACATCTGTGTCTCTTTTGCTGTCTTGCATATAGGGTCATCATTAGCATCTTTCTAAATTCCATATATATTCGTTAATATATTGTATTGGTGTTGTTCTTTCTGATTTACTTCACTCTGTATAATAGGCTTTAGTTTCATCCACCCCATTAGAACTGATTCAAATCCATTCTTTTTAATAACTGAGTAATATTCCAATTTGTATATGTACCACTACTTTCTTATCCATTCATCTACCAATGGACATCTAGGTTGCTTCCATGTTTAGCTATTGTAAGCTGTGCTGTGATGAACATTGGGGTACATGTGTCTCTTTCAATTCTGGTTTCCTTGGTATGTATGCCCAGCAGTGAGATTGCTTAGTCATATGGCAGTTCTATTTTCAGTTTTTTAAGGAATTTCCATGCTGTCCTCCATAGTGGCTGTGGTAGTTTGCATTCCCACCCAACAGTAAGAGGGTTCCCTTTTCACCACACCCTTTCCAACATTTATTGTTTGTAGACTTTTTGATAGCAGCCATTCTGACTGGTGTGAGATGGTACCTCATTGTAAAACCCCAACTTCTTAATGCTGAGTCCTCATGAAGCTTGGCTTCCCTGTCTACATCACTCACTATATAATATAATATCTCTGATTATCTACTTTCATGGCTTTAGTGGCAACTAAATTTGACAAACCACAAATATAAATATTTTGTCTAAATCTTTGCTCTAACAGACTTCTATGTCCAAGTGTATGTGTGCATCTTCACTTCAGTACCTGAAGGCATCTCAAAGATACATGTCTATAATTGAACTCATAATCATCCCACAAAAAATGTACTCTCTCACCATTGTATCCATCTGAGAAAATGTCCCCTAATCACAAACGTCAGGAGTCAACTTTGATTCCTCTTTTCCTTTCGCCTTTCATCCAATATGTTAGAAATGCTACTGGATGGTGCCCTTAAAGTATATCCCTATTCTAACAATGCTGACCACTGTTATTGTTCATTCTGTGGCCCAAGCCAGCATCACATGCCATTTAAATTCCTGCAGAGTCTTAAAAGAGTGCTCTTTTCCCTGTTTCTCCTCTCAATGTAACAACCAGGGTGACGTTTTTATCCTTTCACATTTCTTTATTTTATTTATTATTTAATTGAAGGATAATTGTTTTACAGAATTTTGTTGCTTTCTGCCAAACCTCAACATGAATCAGACATGGGTATATATATATCCCCTCCCTTCTGAAACTCCCTCCCATCCCCCTCCCCATCCCACCCCTCTAGGTTGATACAGAGACCCTGTTTGGGTTTCCTGAGACATACAGCAAAATCCTGTTGTCTATCTATTTTACATATGATAATGTAAGTTTCCATGTTACTCTCTCCAAAAATCTCACCCTCTCTTCTCCACTCCTCATGTCCATAAGTCTATTCTCTATATCTGTTTCTCCATTGCTGCCCAGGAAATAAATTCTTCAGTACCATTTTTCTAGATTCCATATATATACATTAGAATACAAAGTTTATCTTTCTCTTTCAGACTTACATCACTCTGTATAATAGGCTCTAGGTTCATCCACCTTTAGAACTGACTCAAATGCATTCCTTTTTATGGCTAAGTAATATTCCATTGTGTATATGTACCACAACTTCTTTACCCATTCATCTATCAACGGACATCTAGGTTGATTCCATGTTCTAGCTATTGTAAATGGTGCTGCAATGAATAATGGAAAACATGTGTCTTTTTCAACTTTGGTTTCCTCAGGGTATATGCCTAGAAGTGGGATTGATGGGTCTTATGGTGCTTTTATTCCTAGTATTTTAAGGAATCTCCATTCCATCTTCCATAGTGGCTGTATCAGTTTACATTTCCACCAACAGTGCAAGAGCATTCCCTTTTCTCCACACCCTCTCCAGATATTATTGTTTGTAGACTTCTTGATGATGGCCATTCTGACTGGCATGAGGTGGTATCTCATTGTAGTTTTGATTTGAATTTCTCTAATAATGAGTGCTGTTGAGCATCTTTTAATCTGTTTGTTAGCCACCTGAATGTCTTCTTTGTAGAAATGTCTGCTTAGGTAATTTTCTCAATTTTTGATTGGGTTGTTTGTTTTTCTAGTTTTGAATTGTATGAGCTGTTTCTATATTTTGGAAATTAATCCTTTCTCAGTTGTTTCATTTGCTATTATTTCTTCCCATTCTGAGGGTTGGCTTTTCACTTTGCTTATAATCTCCTTTGCTGTGCAAAAGCTTTTAAGTTTAATCAGGCCTCACTTGTTTATTTTTGTTTTTATTTCCATTACTCTAGGAGGTGGGTCATAGAGGATCTTTCTTTGATTTATGTCATCACGTGTTCTGCCTATGTTTTCCTCTAAGAGTTATATATTTTGTGGGCTTACATTTAGGTTTTTAATCTGTTTGGAATCTATCTTTGGGTATCATGTTAGGAAGTGCTCTAACTTCATTCTTTTACATGTACCTGTCCAGTTTTCCCAGAACCATTTATTGAAGAGGCTGTCTTTGCCCCATTATATAGTCTTGCCTCCTTTGTCAAAAATAAGGTACCCATAGGTGCATGGGTTTATTTCTGGGCTTTCTGTATTGTTCCATTAGTCTATATGTCTGTTTTTGTGCCAGTACCATACTGTCTTGATGACTGTAGCTTTGTAGTATAACCTGAAGTAAGGAAGGTTGACTCCTCCAGCTCCATTCTTCTTTCTACTGACTGCTTTGGCTATTTGGGGGTCTTTTGTGTTTCCCTTCAAATTGTGAAATTTTTTCTTCTAGTTCTGTGGGAAATGTCACTGGTAATTTGATAGGGACTCCATTGAATCTGTAGATTGCATTTAGTAATATAGTCATTTTCACAATATTGATTCTTCACATCCAGGAATATGGAATGTCTCTCCATTTGTTTATGTCATCTTTGATTTCTTTCATCAGTGTCATAATTTTCTGTGTACAGTTCTTTTGTCTCCTCAGCTAAGTTGATTCCTAGATAATTTATTCTTTTTCTTGAATAACAACTGGGATTGATTCCTTAATTCCTTAATTTCTCCTTCTGATTTTTCATTGTTAGTATATAGAAATGCAAGTGATTTCTGTGTAGACTTTGCTAACTTCACTGACTAGCTCTAGTAATTTTCTGATAGTATCTTTAAGATTTTCTATGTACAGTATTATGTCATCAGCAAGCAATGAGAGCTTTATTTCTTCTTTTCTTATCTGAATTCCTTTTATTTCTTTTTCTTCTCTGACTGCTGTAGCTAGGACTTCCAAAACAATGTTGAATAATAGTGGTGAAAGTGGACACCCTTGTCTTGTTCCTGATCTTAGGGGGAATGCTTTCAGTTTTTCAACATTGAGAATGTTTGCTGAAGGGTTATCATATATGGCCTTTAGTATGTTGAGATAGGTTCCTTCTATGCCCATTTTTTGAAGAGTTTTAATCATAAATTTTGTCAAAGGCTTTTTCTGCATCTACTGAGATGATCATCTGCTTTCTATCTTTCAATTTGATAATATGGTGTATCACATTGATCGATTTGCATATATTGAAGAATGTGTGCATCCCTGGAATGAACCCAACTTGATCAGGGTATATACTTTATTCTTCTCTTCAGGAGTTATTTCCACCATTTTATCTTCCAGTTCACTGATTCATTCTGCTTTATACATTCGCTATTGCTTCCTTCTAGAATATTTTTAATTCCCGTAATTGTGTTGTTTGTCTTTATATGTTTGTTCTTTAATTCTTCTAGGTCTTTATTAATTGATTTGGGCATTTTCTCCATTCTATTTCTGAGGTTTTTGATCATTTTTACTATCATTATTCTGAATTCCTTATCAGGTAGTTTGCCTATTTCCTCTTCATTTATTTGGACTTCTGTGAAAGTTTGTTCTTTCGTTTATGCAGTGTTTCTCTGCCTTTTCATTTTTTTTTTTTAATTTTTGTGCTTGAGGTTTCCTTTTCCCAGGCTTCAAGGTTGAATTCTTTCTTCCTTTTGGTTTCTGTCCTGCCCCCCAAGGTTGGTGCAGTGGTTTGTGTAAGCTTCGTATAGGGTGAGATCTATGCTGTTTTTTTGTTGGTTGTTTATTTTTCCTCTGATGGGCAAGGCTGAGTGAGGTGGTAATCCTGTCTGCTGATGATAAGGTTTGTATTATTGTTTTGTTTATTGTTTGGATGAGGTGTCCTGCAGAGTGCTCCTGGTGGTGGGGTGATGCCAGATTTTGTATTCAAGTGGTTTCCTTTGTGGGAGTTCTCACTATTTGATAATCCCTAGGGATAGTTCTCTGGTAGTCTAGGGTCTTGGAGTGAGTACTCCCATGCCAGAGGCTCAGGGCTTGATCTCTGGTCAGGAACAAAGATTCCACAAGTGGTTTGCTATGGCAATAAATGAAATTAAAGCACATACCTAAAAATGAGAAACCAAAGATGAACTCAAGACAAATGAAAGTTACAAAATCAGGTAAATAATAATTTAAATGATGGACTATACACATATACATCCATAAGCAAAATCAAGAATCCAACAAAAATAAAGTATGATCAATTGACCCAGCAAACAAAGGAAACCAAAAATTATATCTGCCAATTAAAAACAAAACTAACTAAAGCACAAACTGTAAAACAAAACTAAAGCAAGGTGCCAAGTGGGGAATAAAGCAAAGAAAACAAAACTAACAAATATGTTGAGAGGAAAGGAAAGAAAGAAAGAATAGATATGCAAAGTTAAATAGATATAGATGAAGAAGATTTCTATACATTAAAGATTAACTGCAAGGGGAAAAGAACAGTAGGAAAAGCAAACAAAGGAATGTTTTAAAAAATTAAAAAGAGAAAAAGAAAAAACAAAAAAAGGAAAAGAAAAGAAAAACCAAAAAAAAAAAAAAAAAAAAAAGGAAACAACAGAACAGCAAAAGCCCAACATAGATGCGGAGGTTTATAAGAACAGTAAAAAGTGTGACTGGAAAAAAAAAACTCAAAAGCTTAATTAAATTTCATAGTACCAGTAAAATTAACAACTACAACGTGGATGGGGGAGGGGGAAAAAAGATCCAAAAGAAATCACAGAACAAGTCAAAACATAAGAATAATAAATGTTTTTCTTGAGTCACTGCTATCAGGATCCTTTCCTTCACTTCGAGTCACAGTCCACTTCACCTCCCTAGGATGCCCCCCAACACTGTACTGGTCTCTGGACCCGCTATGGGGGCATTTCAGATTCTAATTGGTCCTACTCCTGTGTGTTCTTGCCTCCAATGTCCACAGCTATCAGAGTTAGTGTGTTTTCTTTTGTGGGAGCTCTCAGTGTCCTCTTATATATTCCATAGACACAGAGTCTGCATAGTTTATTGTGTGGACTTAATCTGCAGCTTATATAGCTTGTGAGAAGGTTTAGGGTCTTGTCCTTAGCCACACTG
Organism: Muntiacus reevesi; assembly: GCF_963930625.1. Classification (NCBI taxonomy): domain Eukaryota; kingdom Metazoa; phylum Chordata; class Mammalia; order Artiodactyla; family Cervidae; genus Muntiacus; species Muntiacus reevesi. Next base: position 42,234,709 of record NC_089250.1, on the reverse strand, counting down.
CCCCTGGGTTTCAATTGTGGCTTTATTTTCACCTCCGCATGTGGGTCATCCACTGGGATTTGCTCCTGAGAGTGCCTTGGAGGACTTGGGTTTGTCCCAGTGAGGGCCAGGTGTGGAGGTGGTGCAGCTGCTTGGGTCACAGGGGTTCTGGCAGCACCAGGTATTCAGGACAGTTAGCAGCTAGGGCAGCAAGAAATATAGTGTTCTAGAAGAGTATGGCAACCAGTATTGTCCAATACACTCCAGTATTCTTGCCTGGAGAGCCACCTGATAGAAAAGCCTGGCAAGCCACAGTCCACAGGGTCACAGAGAGTTGGACATGACCAAAGGGACCCCATGTGCATAGACACAAGACTTTTTCAGCCTGTGACACCTCGGCCGCAGTGAGGGGTAAGCATGAAGGTGGCAGAGCTGCTTGGGTTGTGGGGACCATGATGGTGCCAAGTGTGCAGGGATACAGACTGCCTCAGGCACTGGAGTATTGGCCCTATCAGAGTCTTTTTTCGAGCCTCTGGTACCTGACGATCAGAAGGCCTCTTCAGCTAGTCTTTGTCCATAGCTCAGCCTGTTCAGGCACTTAGAGGGCTCCCTTGCCTGGGGTCCTTCTCTGTTGTTCCATGCATCAGGCACATAGGAGGCCCCCCTCCCAGTGCCCCTCCTTCCTGCCCCAGGCTGGGGACCTACTCTGTAGATCGGCAAGTCAGGCACTGAAAGGAGCACTCTGGGTGGGGTCCTCCTTGGTAGTTCCCTGCCTCAGGTGCTTGATGGGTCAGCCTCTCTATTGTTCAGCTGCCCATGCTGGTGTGTGGGGAGAGAGAGGCTATGGTGATGGCTCCATCCCCTATGCATGACTCAGCAGTATCGCCTTGCTTCCATGTCTGCCTGGCTTTCCTCCACAGGCATTTCCCATCACAGTCTCCTCCCTCACATCCCCTCATCCGTCTCTCCACAGTAGCCCTTGCCTGGGATTGCTGCACAATCCCTAAACTCCAGCTCCCACCCTCTGCACCTTGTAAGGGACTTGCATCCCTGTCCAGGATATGTACGGCTGTGGCAAGAACTGTCTGACTCTCATTCTATTCAGGCTGCCACAGATCAACTGTTTCATACTCATTCTTAAATGTTTCTCTTCTGACTCAGAGAATTGCCCCGCTGTGGGGATTGAACCCCTGTTTCAGTTCCTCCACGCACTGAGGGCAGGTCCAGTCCTACTAACACTCCAGTTTTTCCCCCTCGTTCCTTTGTTCTATGGAGGTTTGTGTGGTTCCATATATTCTTTTCCGCTGGTCAGGTCCTCCTGTCTGCTCTCAGATGGTGTTCTGTATGCACTTCCATGTCTGGGGTGTATTCCTGATGTATCCGAGGAGAGAGATGTACTCCACGTCCACCTACTCATGCGCCATCTTGTTCCTCTACAGAGTGACTTTTTTTTCAGAGTGACTTTTTAAAAAACATCAGCTCATGTAACTACCATGCTCAACACCGAAAATGTAATTCTCCATTTCTCTCAGAGTAAAGTCCTTTCAAAAATCTACATGACACAGACCCCCCACTCTATCCCCACAGTGGGGACACATGGCCCCACTGGCTCTCTGGCCTTCCCTTCAACTCCTCTCTCCCCAACTCACTAAACTCCACCCACATCAGCTGGCTTGCTGGTCCTTAAATGTTACATGAATACTCATACTTCCTTGACTAGCATTTTCTGTTCCAGAGAAACGCAGGGAGCACTATCTCTATGTTTCAAGACTCTTTCTTGTACAAATGAGAAGTTGTGTGGGATGAAGTATAGCTGGCTCCTCTGCCTAACAGATGTACAGAAATGGGAGAGGTTGTGTAGAAATATCTTCTTCACGACCCTAGAAGCAAGACATTCTCAAAGAATCACGGTGAGAGCTGAGAGTCAATATTCAGAGAATGGATAATCAGGGTGACCAACACCACTGAAAGAGAAGGAGAAGGATTCACTTATTAAATCAATCATGTTGTCATAGAGAACATTATTCTGTGAATGTGGTCAGGATGGGATAAAACTCTAAATCTACAAGCAGGTCCCTCCTTCTCCCCCAATAAGCACACATGCAGTTGCCCGCTCCATGTGCACACAGCACCTGCACGTCTAGTCCCAACATTCATATGTAATATTCACTCCATGATGATAGGTAATTTGACTCAGATTACAATTTATATGAGAACACAAGACATAGGACTAACTGTGGGGATCATTTCAGACACAGGTGGAACTTCTGTCCCTAGATGATGAGAAGAGTCACAGTGAACAAATTAGCTGCTCTTTTTCACACATTCATGGATAAGCAGATACTGAGAACCCCCCAAAATACAGGGTGTCTCCATTAAGGAATTTTTCATCTGTTGAAGAGATACCACGTACACCTCAATAATTGCACAGCACAAAGTGATATCATTATTTTCTTACTTTATGATATATTAAAACACTGGTTATTCAGCAGTTAGTATTACTGCTGTTTTCCTTTTTTCCATGTTTGTGCTTTTCATTCTAATGTGTCCTTTCAAATTCAATTCATTATAAAGTGCATTTTTAGAAATTCCATGTTCCAGGAGCTGTGCTATTCAGGTGAGCCCACAAAGACAGGCACTCATGGCCTAATGACAGAGAACATAGAATTAAAAAGCCTTTGAGAACTTAAAAGCCTTTGAGTAGAGAAGAGGAGCTTTCCACGTTTTTTCTATATATCATATCTTTTCTTAGAATCATGATATAGCTTTGCAACAACAGGGGCAGTTTTGAGATCTTTCACTGAAACTAAATCTTCATTTTGCCAATAATTTGTATTCTCATTTCTCAAAACTCCCTTTCAAATTTCTATTCTGTCTCTTCGATCCTGATTGCCTTCTTCAGTAGTTAGGCAGCTGGAGTTGGATGTTAGTGACTAAGTCAAAGTCCAGGTGATAGGGGCTTCCAAAGGGATGTACCTCTGATGGACAGAAGCTACAGTGGGGTAAGTGCTGACTCAAAAAATCAAACACCCTGCCGATCTTACCTGGGCATGTCCTGCTAAGGATGCAGAAGTCATTCATTCACTGGAGGTCAGTTAATGACCTACTTGTAATTCAGTTTTGTGAAATTATAAGGATGAGGAAATGGGAGTTGGAATAGGGGAAAAGGTCAATGAAGAGATCAATTTGAAATAAATGGATAATGTCTTGGAGAAGAAATGCCCATTAGGGAGAAAACCCATCAGACCCTTAGGGGAGGGGGTGGAAGTAGGCCCCCTGTGACTTCGGAGCAGTGATGCACATTGGCCTGCCTGGATCCCCTCCAGAAAAACATTAACATGACATTTTACAACTGTACATGCGCAAACATCAACGCAGGCTTCCCAGGATGTTCAGTGGTAAAGGATCCCACTGCCCAAGCAGGAGACATGGGTCCAACCCCTGGGTTGGGAAGATCCCTTGGACAGGGAAATGCCTGGGAAATCCCATGGACAAAAGAGCCTGGTAGGCTACATCCCATGGGGTTGAAAAAGAGCCAGACAGGACTTTACAAGTGAACAACAAAAAAACAAGAATGTAATGCATGATGGATTCATTATTATACAGCAATTATTAATATAATCATTTTCCCTTGATACGAAAAGAATTAAAGATGAAACATGTTCACAGGTCCCTGAAAGAATAGTGAACTGCAGGCACTATGCACTTTGTGTTTCCTGGGACCCTCTGCCCTGAGAGGTGGTACACTAGGGCTAGTGATTAGGGACACAGTATAGTGAAATCACCATGATGTCTAATCTGGGGGTTCTACTGATGGGCTGTCCTGGGCCCAAGTCACATTTCTGTTGGTCAGAGATGGAACTCTGGAGCAAACCTCTGGTCTGAGGTCTGTAGGAAGCCCCTGGTTTACTCCTACACTGAAAACCAGGACTCTCTTCCCAGAATTAAGCTTTTGAAAAGCTTTTCCTCCTGCTGACCTGCCTGCTACAGAAAACAGTGTATGTGTGAAATATCTGCAAGTCACTTACAATAGTATCTCGTTATATCTTATATTTCTGTTGATGCCATCAATTGCTTTCATGTCTTCTGAACTCAGTTCAAAGTCAAACACCTGAAAGGAAGGAACAATCACATTAACCTCTCCCCCAAGAAGACAGCCTCCCCCCTGGGGACTGGAGGACTTTCCAGCTGGATAAAGACATGAAGAGGGGACAGGGAAACCATGTCTGTCCTCAGCTTCCAGGAGAACAACCTGAGACCCTCTGCTGAGTTCTCACCTCTCCTTCACACACCTTCTCCTTCTCTGTCCACCTCACAAACATTACAGTGCATCAGTCCCTTATCTTTCTTAGTGAATCACTTGTGACAGAAAACAAACTAAAATCTTCTTTTTACAAACACATTGCCTTCGGACACTCCTGACTCAATACCTCAACCTGGGCTAACATTAAACTGATTAACTCTCCCCAACATGCTCTAAGGGTGATAACATTCAGCTGAAGCATTGTGGGAAGGAGGCTCCCTGTGAAAGCCTATTCAAGACTCTGATATCAAACTATTCATTATCTATGACTGAATCTATCAAAAACTTTATGTAAATGCGTTTGTGGAGAAAGTTATGAAAAATGTTTAACATTAAAGAACACGTAGATAATAAATAATTCATATCATATTCATGAAATGGAAAGGTCAATTTTGTAAAGAAATTCATTTTCTCCAAATGATCTAGTGCTTCAATGCAACATGATCCAAAGACTTGAGCATGTATTCTTCCCCAGAAGTTGGTAAAGTGATACTAAATTTTCAATAAAAGAGAGCTAAACAAAAGCAGTCAGGACATTCTTAAAAAATAAAAAATTATCATTCTGAAAAGCATACTTATTTTCTACTTTAATAACATGTTGCAGAAAACAGAATAGTTAAATAAAAGAGAAACACCAGAAATGTACTTCTGAAGACTTGATATATGACAGAGTTGACAATGAAAATCTGTGAGGAAATATGGAATTTAGGTTTAAATTTAAATATACCTAAAGGTGTATGTATCTATTTTCATATTATCTTAGATAATCAGTTCCAGCTAGATTACAGAACCAAATTTAAATGGAAACACGGAAACAATTGATCAGGGGACAATTTCCATTCCCCTTGACTTGGCCTGATCTGTAACCTGTGGCACTGAACAGTGATATTTCCCAGAAGTGCTGAGCCAGATCTGAGCCCAGACAGGAAGAGGATTTTTTCCCTAATCAATGACTTGGGATCACAGCACTGTGTTGACATAAAGACCAAATCAGTTGACCACAGTCTAGCCAAACATATATGAAAAACTATGCAGAGAAGCGTGCAGGCTCCTCTAACCACATCCACCTGCTAAAGCGGAACTGCCGAGCTGCTCTGCACTGAACTGCAAATCCATGAGAGAGCCCGGCCAAGAGGACAACAGCTTAGTTGAGTGCAGGCTCATTGTCAGGCCACAGAATCAAGAGAAACATAACTGATCTCTACATTAAATCCTGAAATTGAGGAGGGTTTTCTGACACCTATGCCTATGAGAACAATACCGGTCTACACAGAAGTCAAAATAGAAACAACCAAGCTAAAGTGGACAAAGACTTGAAGAGGAGCTTCTCAAAGGCAGAAACTCATGGAGATTAAATGTATGAAGATGAAACCTTGTTAATATTCAGGGAAATACTCTGTTGCCCCCTCCACCATGTTAAAATACAAGGAGAAGCCTGTGTGTGACCTGAAGAAGGGCCCTCACCCAACCACATGGGCCCCCTGACCTCAAGACCCCAGCTTCATAAATGTGAGAAACAAATTTCAATTTCTTCTCAGCCACTCAATCTGTGATATTTTATTAGTCCGCACGGCTTTAAAAATTCACAATTTCATCAATTGAGAACAAAGAAAATAAGATGTCATTAGCACAAGATGACAGAATAAATGGCAGAAGTAACACTGGAAATAAATTTCTGTTATCTGTCCAACCTTGGCTCAGAGGTAAAGAATCTGCCTGCAATGCAGGAGACTCCAGTTCAATTCCTGAGTTGGGAAGATCTCCTGGAGAAGAGACAAGTTACCAACTCCAGTGTTCTTGGGCTTTCCTGGTGATGCAGACAGTAAAGAATCTGCCTGCAATGTGGGAGACCTGAGTTCAATCCCTGGGTTGGGAAGATACCCTGGAGGAGGGCATGGCAACCCACTCCAATATTCTTGCCTGAAGAATTCCCAGGGACAGACCAGTCTGGCAGGCTACAGTCCATGGGGTCACAAAGAGTAAGACAAGACTGAGCAACTGAGTACACACATCTATCCAACGTTAACCTTCTCCATCCATGCCACATTTCCTGTTGCCACAGCAGGAGGAGAAATCTACCAGGAATACATACAAGGTGTTCATGCACAGAGAAGAACAAGTAACTCATCTTGACTCAAGGAAAGTCTTGCGAGATGGGCATAGAATGACCCTCGTGAAGGATATCCCCTTAGGAGCCCTCTGCCCATAGCTCCACTCATCATCACCTCTATGTTCTCTTTGATCCACTTCTTGTTGAAACTCTTGATCAGAACCACACCCCACATTGTATCTGGTAGCGAAAGGCAACCAGAGCTGGGGTCTGCTTGTGCTTTTTGGCAATGAAATAAAGAACTGGGTCCTCCAAGAGAACAGGGTGGTTCTGGTTCACCCTGGAAGGAAATTCAGAAATGCTGAGGAGTTGAAACTAAATACTCGGTTTCTAAGGAGGCTTCTCAAACAGACCAAGTAGGTTCACTCTAGTCTGGTGCTTCTCAAAGTGTGATCCAGGGACCAGCTTCATCAGTATCACCTGGGATCCTGTTAGAAATACAAATTCCATGACTTAGTTGAAGACAAACTGAATCAGAACCTCAACTGGGTCACCTCACATTCTGTGTTTACAAAGTTCTGTGTGTAATTCAGATACATGATTGAGTTGAGACCAGGACTGCCAAACTTGTGGAATTTTTTCTTTACTTCTCACTGATTGTTTTTCTTTGATAATCAAGATTATGAGTAGAGAAAGAGGATAAAAATACCAGGAAATATTTTAATGTCACTTTTCTAAGCTCTGATAAAAACTGAGTAGTCCCAGGATGACAGTCATTTATTTCACCATTATACTTCTAGAGATGCTGACAAAAATGGTTCAAATTGAAATTTTTTCTGGCATGATAGAACTAAGAGTTACATATTATTGTTCCAATTTTAGACATAAAGTAAGTGAGATTTGTATCATTTATTTTTAGAAATGTGTTCATTAGTTAATAAGCTAAATCATGACATAAGCTCGGGTTTCTGATCTCAACTGGGAGATTATATACAGATTTTAATGTTATTGATGAATCTACAAGCAGGAGACCTGGGTTGGATCCCGGAGTCAGAAAGATTCCCAGGGGAAGGGAATGGCTACCAACTCCAGTATTCTTGTCTGGAAAATTCCATGGACAGAGGAGTTAAGCAGGCTACAGACCATGAGGTCACAAAGAGTCAGAAATGACATGCAATTAACTATTTCACACAAGCTAATACAATGTAGAGAAACTGTCTGAGTGATGGGAAGATAAAAGAGAAGAAATCAGTCCATCCTTCCCCTTTCTCCCCTCTGCCTATGAGAGTTATCTCGAGACCACTGAGTACTGTATGATTTAAACCATTTCATCGAAAACTGAATTTTAGGTAAACACCATGTTGTCTTCCTTAGAGTTCATTACCAGTCTTTTATTCTTTGGGATCCCAGAGCACTATAGGCAACAAGAACAATATCATGTGACTTGCAGAAATCCAACAGTTTACTCTGGTTGAGATAAGGGTGACATTCCACCTGTAGAATGCCAACAGAGAAGAGTGTTAGATTATATGGAAAAGTAATATTAATATGACAGAGAAATATTAAAAGCTTTTTTAAATGCTAAAAGAAAAACTATAACTTAAATGTAAACTTGGAAATATCAACATCAAGATAAAAATAGAGAAAGGTGTGCTTAAAAGTTAATTTTACAATACACATGGATGAGGGAACCATGCCAAGATTGAGTAATCATAAGGTGAGCTCTACATATGAGTAAATGTTTCTGAGTAAATATTTCATTGACTGTTAGTATCACCATGAGTCATTAACTTCAGCCTTTGAACTGGATTACTTTCATAGTTTTCAGCACATTTTCGGTACTGAAGACCCAGAAAAGGTGAAACACTAAGGATTCAGCCATCCAAACCCCATGCAAATTTTAAACCTATATTACCTGATTTATCTTTCTTTACTCCCCATGCCAAGTTTTCATGGTCCTGCTTCCTGTCCACAGTTCCCTCCCAGGCACTTTCAACATCCATTTCTTGTCACCCTTTAGGCTCAGGTAAACACCACCTTCCTCTAAGTTCTGGATGACTATTCTAACCCTTCTTCACCTCCTTTACCTTTCCTCAGTCTCCACCACTATTTAGCAGGACGCCCTCCCCAGCTGTTCCATCCAGACTTTATCAAACAGAAATACCACTGTGGGTTCTATTCAGTGTTCCATCCACACAGAACCTCTGCTTTCTAGAATATTCTGTCCACAAAGGTCAGATGAACAGGAGGGGAGGACAGAAAGACATAAGGCTCCAGTGCAAGAAAGAGGTTCTGAAGAGCAGGAAAAAGAGGAGCCAAGCTGCTCACCTGGTTGCAGGTGGGCTTCTACTTGAGCCCCGGCTTGTTCAGGATCTTGTGGTTGAAGCTGGACACCCCGATGGACTTGGTCAGCCCTGAGTCCTTACACTTCTCCAGGGTTGTGGTAAGCAGTCCTTTAGAATGGGCAGTGAGCAAAATAAATGCTGAAAAATTATCTGTCAACAGGGTCACCCATCAAGAATTAGCATTGATTATCAAGAGGAAAAAAGAAGTTGTGACACTAAAGAAACAATTACCATTTCCTCCTTAGAAAAATCCTTAGAAGACATATCACATGGAAGGAAAGAGATGCCTTTCTTCACTGTCCCAGATTCTCCTCCTCCGTTCCTCTCTGTGAACATTTCAGCAATGGTTTCCTCCCCAAAACCCCAGCATCCAAGCCCTTAGATTCATGAACTGCTTTATCTGATGATCCACAGCCCATTGTCAAGTTGGAGGAAATGAAAGAGTTTCCCCCTCTTCTGGTTCCTCCTCTGGTTCTCTCCTTCCCAGACTCATCTCCCACTTCCGACAGTGATCCACTGAGTCTAATATCATTCTTCCATTTTCATCTTTTGGAAGAAGTTCCTCCCCTGGCTGGAATAGAAGTAGTCATTTTAGAGATATCACAAAGTAATGTCTCTATATTTAGCCTGGCTGTTTGGCACCAGGTAGTTAACCTCCATGAGGTAGGTGTTATAATATTCTTGATACTAGTATTTGCATATATGGAGTTGTAAGCAATGCTTTTAGGAGGGGGGCTTATCCTAATCTCTTATACTTTATTATATATATATATATATATATATATATATATATATATATATATATATATACACACACACACATATATGTTGTAATAAATATGTTTTCCTAGGCACTAAAAGGGACTTCCCATGACTTTTGTGAATTTTGTCTGTTCCTTCTACTTGCCTCCTTTGAAATGCTTCTCTTGAGCTGGAACTGCCAGTAAGTTACTTGACATAATTTCCAGAATAAAAATTTCAATCTTGATATGATGAAATAATCAGACTTCCTATTCCCTCTGAGCATCAGATGCCCTAGGGCAAGCATGTGAACCAGCAAGGCTCTCGTTGGGTTGATATGGAATGTGGAAGATCCAGACATGCTCTCAAAAGTTCATGACCATGAGCCTTGAGTTGTCCCAAGACCATCTTTGCCACCAATCGAACATGTCATCAACGTTTAGTAAAAATAAAGCAAGTCATGAGTAAAGCCATGATATGTCTGTGTGCTCAGTTGCTTCAGTCATTTCTGACTCTTTGTGTCCCCATGGACTGTAGCCCACTATGCTCCTCTGTCCATGGGATTCTCTAGGCAAGAATACTGGAGTGGGTTGTCAGACGCTCCTCCAGGGGATCTTCCCAACCCAGAGACTGAACCCACATCTCCTGCAGCTCCTGCGTTGCAGGCAGATTCTTTACTGATGAGCCATAGGGAAAGTCTCCAATGCCATGATAAGAGATAGGAAAAAATAGACATTTCTGAAGAGTACTGCAAATCCATAAATCTATCCATGACTTGGACTTCCCATCTGCATAGTCCTCTAAGTTATTTTACATAGGATGGCTTGAGTAGATTTCTGTAACTTAAAATCAAGTGTTCTAGATAACACAGTTTTTTGTTGTTGTAGTTTCATTGTGGGGTTTGGGGTGTGTGTGTGTGTGTGTGTGTGTGTGTGTGTGTGTGTGTGTGTGTCAGGTTTGTGGGATCTTAGTTCCCCAAATATGGATTGCACTTCTTCCCTCAATCCAACTTGCCTCAGCAGTGGAAGCAGGGAGTCATAACTATTGGACTGCCAGGAAATTCCCATCTACATAATAATACAGCATAATAATAGGGTTCTTAAAGTCTAAGTGCAGTGTACAAACTTCATCATGAAGACAAGCAAGTGTAGACAAGGTTGCCCAAGTCACTATGATGTCTGCTAGTTTTAGACAGACCAAGATAGAGTACCCACCAAATCTGCTCAACTCGAAAGGGTGAAAGAGGATAAGAACTCATCGCTTTCAATGTAAGGTTGTGCCATTTCTCATCATGGCTGCACCAAACTCTTGTTTCATGAAATCCCTAGGGACTCAGGAGTCCTATTCAGGACTGTGTGCAGAACTCACCTATTTCTATTTTCTCAAATTTTTGAGGCAGACACTGAAAGATTCTTTAACACCTTTCTCTGGGAGGTGTGTAAGGAATTCAAAGAAAATCAGTGAAAAGGTGATCCTGAATGATTATTAGGGGGATTCTACTCTGTTTATTTAACTTATATGCAGAGTACATCATGAGAAACGCTGGTCTGGAAGAAGCACAAGCTGGAATCAAGATTGCTGGGAGAAATATCAATAACCTCAGATATGCAGATGACACCACACTTATGGCAGAAAATGAAGAGGAACTAAAAAGTCTTGATGAAAGTGAAAGAGGAGAGTGAAAAAGTTGGCATAAATCTCAATATTTAGAAAACTAAGATATGGCACCTGGTCCCATCACTTCATGGCAAATAGATGGGGAAACAGTGAAAACAGTGTAAGACTTCATCTTTGGGGGGCTCCATGGTCATGAATGGATGTGAGAGTTGGACTGTGAAGAAAGCAGAGCGCCAAAAATTTGATGCTTTTGAACTGTGGTGTTGGAGAAGACTCTTGAGAGTCCCTTGGGCTGCAAGGAGATCCAACCAGTCCATCCTAAAGGAGATCAATCCTGGGTGTTCATTGGAAGGACTGATGCTGAAGCTGAAACTCCAATACTTTGGCCACCTGATGCGAAGAGTTAACTCATTGGATAGGACACTGATGCTGGGACGGATTGGGGGCAGGAGGAGAAGGGGACGACAGAGGGTGAGATAGCTGGACCGCATCACTGACTCGATGGGTATGAGTTTGGGTAAACTCCGGGAGTTGGTGATGGACAGGGAGGCCTGGCGTGCTGCAATTCATGGGTTCGCAAAGAGTCGGACACGACTGAGTGACTGAACTGAACTGAACTTTAGTGAAACCCTCGCTACAACCTATTAAGACAAATCTTTAATTCAACCATCCATGCAAGTTGATACACATTCTGAAAAAAGAAGCAAGATAGAAGTGATCACACAAATATCCAACCTTCATGCACTGGGAAATGAATGAGATGGAGATCAACATAGTCCAGCTGAAGATCTTTCAATGACTTTTCCAAGGCTGGTCGGACCAAATCTGGTCAAAGGAAAGTGCACCAAAGCTGCAGAGATTAAAGAAGGAAGCTGTGTCAATAATATTTCAGGAAAATTTTTTTTGATGGGTGATGGGGGGGTGGGGTTGGGGGTGGCTTACCACGTGGCTTTTGGAACATTACTTCATTGACCAAGGATTGAACCTGGGCTCATGGCAATAAAGCACTGAGTCTTAACCATTAGAACACCAGGGAATTCCAATACTTTAGGAATGTAACAATAAACATGGGCCACCAAACAACTCTTCACCAAACAATGATCCTGTTATACAATAGTCACCTGGGCACAATCAGTTGCCCACATGTGCACACACACAACACACACACAGCACCTTTGAAGTATAGAAAATGTCTTCTCTTTTCACAGTGCCATCTGCAATCTTGCTTTGAATGGCTTGGCCAACCTACTCTTCAATTTTGTATACACAAGCACAGTCAATATGGTGGAACCCAACCTCTATAGCAAATTTGGTTGCCTCCAGAGCTTCGCTCTTAGGAAACTACATGAGCAACAAAGGTAATACTTACATATATATATATATATATATATATATATATATATATATATATATATATATATTCAAGGTATACAAAGTGATATTTTCATATAAGTGCATGTTAGCTAAGTTGCTTCAGTCATTTCCAACTCTTTGCCACCCTATGGCAACTATAGCCCACCAGGTTCCTCTGTTCAAGGGATTCTTCATGCAAAAATCCTGAAGTGGATGGCCATGTCCTCCTCCAGGGGATCTTCCCAACTCAGGAATTGAACCCTTAACCTCTTATGTCTCCTGCATTGGCAGGTAGGTTCTTTACAACCAGCACCAGCTGGCACTAATGGTAAAGTAATGTAAGTACTGCTTATAATTACTCACTGTTATTGATGATCACAGTCAAGCTACCAGGAGATCCATCACCTCACATAACTAACTTTTGAGGGTGTTTGTGAGAACACTGAAGATCTGCTCTCTTAGCAAATCTCAAGATAGAATCCATTATTATTAACTGGAGTCACCGTGCTGAACATCAGGGGTCAAGACTTAATCATCTCAAACTGAAAGTCTGTGCCTTTGACCGACATCTTTCCCTTTTTCCCAGCCTTGTCCTCAACTTCTGGTCACCATTCCTCTACTCTCTTCTTCTGTGAGTTCCACTTTTTTAGATTTCACCCATACAGAGATCATGAAGTTTTGTCTTTCTATTTCTGGCTTCTCTCATTTAACTTAATGTTCTCCAGGTTGATCTGTGTGGCTGCAAATGGCAGGATTAACTTTGTTTTTATTGCTGTATAATACTCCATTTCTTTTTATGTGATTCAGAATCTTTCCTGTTTCAAGGAACTAGATGATTGATCTAACTTCCCTCTGTTGGGTCTAGTCCTGGTTTTTCTTAAATACTCAGATATTTGGGACTGTACTGAGGAATGAACCAGTCACTTCCCTCCCCTCATCCCACTTTGCACTACAAGGAAACAAGCCCTGTCTTCCGTCTTGAAAGGGTCTCTGAATATTGCCTTCTGTTTTATAGATGAAGAAGTGAGACACAAAGTTTAAGGACCAGGCAGACCCTTGTCCCAGCTACATACTCTAAAGACCAGATGGACAGCAAACTTTCTGGCTTCCAGTCTAGAGACTTGTCCACTAGCCTCTCATGTCCAATCACTGAAAACTATAATAAAAAGACATGCATAACCCAAGAATACGTTACAAAGCCTGGCCTGTAAGACTGTAACTTATCCCCTCAAATGACAATAGAATTCCCATTAGAAGAAGTAGTCAAGCAGAAACAGGAGTACAGGGTAAAACACATCTGGAATGTGTCTGGCCTGGGACCAAGCCGACATTCTGCAGTAGAAAAGCAATTCTCTCTCATTAGTTTTCAGCCATTTCATCTTCAGGACCTTGTACCTCAAATATTTCTCTGGGTCATGTCTTTTTGGAAGGAGGAAGAAGTTCTGGAACTAATAAAATATACAGAGAAACCTGGCCATTGCAATCCCCTCAGAGAGAAGCAGCTGACAGTCAGTGTTTGGGACAGCAGAGTCTCACCTCTTCTGCTAAGCTGGGAAAGAGGTGGAAACTGGAGGGGAACCAAGAGAAATCTGCAGGTGAGCACAGCCTCAGACTCTGATGTAGAGTGAAGACTGAATGCTCTCTCTCCTTTCACAGGGCATGGTTCTAGCCTCCTTAGTGGAACCATGTGACCTTCCAAGAGTCACACAGGAGCTCAGTGCTTGACAACCCAAGTCCCTTCCACTCATGTTACATCTACTACTATTCATATCTCAACCCCAAACCACCTCTGTTACCTCTTTAGTTTCAGCGGTGCCAAATCCCAGGACAGGAATGAAGTGGCCGTCATTAAGCTTCACTCTCTGGCCTTTGGGATCCACTGCCTGTTTCACCTCTGAATAAGCAGACTGATCTTTTCTTCCACCTCGACAGGTTATAAATAACAGGATGTTAACGCCCCAGCTGACTGTCCAATGTTAGCAGATACTATGGAGGAGGAGAGGATTAAACCAGTGCCCATAAAGTAAGAAGGGAATTGAATCAAGTACAATTTTTTATCAGAAAAAACTTAAGTTATATAATGATAATATGTGTCAAACAGTTATTGACCAAATGTTACACAAAAACCTCCACATTATCAGTCAATTCACTTTTCTAATTATGAAGCCCACTTTTGATCAAACATCAATTGAAACAACTACTACATAGTACAGAAAGACATACTAATCACACAATTAAAAACTGTTCATTATTAAGCATTTTCCAAAATATAATCTCTTAATAAAGAATCAAAATGTGAAACAAACCAAATTTGCCTTTTTAAATTTTCCAGCAGCAATATTATTTTGCTTTATACACCTATGGTGGTGCAGTATAATCAGTAAGTCATGTCTGACTCTTTTAAAACCCCATGGACTGTACCGCACCAGGCTCCACAGTTCATGGAATTTCCTGGTTAGAATACTGGAATGGATTGCCATTTCCTACACCACAGTATGTTCCTCATCCAGAGATCAAACCCAAGTCTCTTGTGTCACTTACTGGCAGGTGAATTCTTACCACTGGTCCACCTGAGAAAATCTTACAGACCTGACTATGGTGAAATTCTGAAAAGGATACCAAAACCAGACATTTTGGCAAAGTGTTTATTGATGTTAATCATTAACAATTTTTGGATACCATGTGCAGGTTCAAACAGACTCTTGAGTGTTTATCAGTTCAGTTCAAGTCAGTCGCTCAGTCGTATCTGA
Organism: Muntiacus reevesi; assembly: GCF_963930625.1. Classification (NCBI taxonomy): domain Eukaryota; kingdom Metazoa; phylum Chordata; class Mammalia; order Artiodactyla; family Cervidae; genus Muntiacus; species Muntiacus reevesi. Next base: position 42,219,571 of record NC_089250.1, on the reverse strand, counting down.
ATCTTTGTGACCCCATGAAGTGCAGCACGCCAGGCCTCCCTGACCATCACAAACTCCCAGAGTTTACTCAAACACATGTCCATTGAGTCGGTGATGCCATCCAGCCATCTCATCCTCTGTCGTCCCCTTCTCCTCCTGCCCCCAATCCCTCCCAGCATCAGGGTCTTTTCCAATGAGTCAACTCTTCGCATGAGGTGGCCAAAGCACTTGAGTTTCAGCTTCAGCATCAGTCCTTCCAATGAACACCCAGGACTGATCTCCTTTAGGACGGACTAGGTGTTTATACCTTGACTGAATTACATAACTATTTAGAGTACTCTTATTATGTAATCATTATATATTTTACATATTTTATTATCATGCTAAACATTATTCATAAAAGAAAAAGCTATAAACAACTGAAATTGTAGCAAATTTGGGAAGAGTAAGGGAAATCATGATGCACTGGTACAAGTGGATGTTGTGATGGAAAATTCAATTGAACACATAGAGTGATGTCAGCAAAATAGTGAGCAGGAGGAGTGAAGTATCCCTTGGAAACAGAAATATGGAAACAGAAAGCAGCTGAAAAACATTGTAGGAGTTCTAGGAAATAGTCAAATAAACATCTACAGCAACAAAGGAACACGCAACTACAGAAGATCCAGAAGACTGGAAGGATATTTCTCTGTGTGTGTGTGTCTGTGTGTGTGTGTGTGTGTGTGTGTGTGTTTTCACACTCATCTCTCCCCTGACTTGAACAGAGCCATCTTGATCTGTAAAGGGCGGTGGCTTGACACCCTGCTACCTCCCTCAAAGCAGACTCATCGCAGAAATCCTTATGTGCTATATTCTCCCCTACTTGGGGCTTGCCTGGAAACTGGTGTCCATTTCACTTAGCTCTGAGTTTGAACTGAAGAGCAGCTGGACTGGCTAGTTACAGCTACAGGGGGACTAGATATATATGGGGCCAGGGCCAGGGAGTAAAGGTGGAGATACACACAAGACCATGTAAAACTCTGATAGAACTAAGATATGGATTTGGGGGATAGAAAGGAATTCTTGTTCCCTTGGTATCTTTAATTATCTTGAAGAGATCTCTAATCTTTCCCATTCTGTTGGTTTCCTCTATTTCTTTGCATTGATTGCTCAGAAAGGCTTTCTTTCTCTCCTTGCTATTCTTTGGAACTCTGCATTCAAATGGGAATATCTTTCCTTTTCTCCTTTATTTTTTACTTCCCTTCTTTTCACAGCTATTTCTAAGGCCTCCTCAGACAGCCATTTTGCTTTTTTGCATTTCTTTTCTGTAGAGATGGTCTTAATCCCTGGCTCCTGTATAATGTCACAAACCTCCGTCCATAGTTCATCAGGCAGTCTGTCTTATCAGATCTAGTCCCTTAAATCTGCTTCTCACTTCCACTGTATAATCATAAGGGATTTGATTTAGGTCATACCTGAATAGTTTAGTGGTTTTCCCTACTTTCTTCAATTTAACTCTGAATTTGGCAAAAAGGAGTTCATGATCTGAGCCACAGTCAGCTCCCAGTCTTGTTTTTGGTGACTATATAGAGTTTCTCCATCTTTGGCTGCAAAGAAAATAATCAATCTGATTTCGGTGTTGACCATCTGGTGATGTCCATGTGTAGAGTCTTCTCGTGTTGTTGGAAGAGGGTGTTTGCTATGACCAGTGTGTTCTCTTGGCAAAACTCTATTAGCCTTTGCTCTGTTTCATTCCGTACTCCGAAGCCAAATTTGCCTGTTACTCCAGGTGTTTCTTGTCTTCCTATTTTTGAATTCCAGTACCCTATAATGAAAAGGACATCTGTTTTGGGTGTTAGTTCTAAAAGGTCTTGTAGGTCTTCATAAAACCATTCAACCTCAGCTTCTTCTGCATTACTGGTTTGGGCATAGGCTTGGATTACTGTGATATTGAATGGTTTGCCTTGAAAATGAACAGAGATCCTTCTGACATTTTTGAGATTGCATCCAAGAACTGCAGTTCAGACTCTTTTGTTGACCATGATGGCTACTCCATTTCTTCTAAGGGATTCGTGCCCACAGTAGTAGATATAATGGTCATCTGAGTTAAATTCACCCATTCCAGTCCACTTTAGTTCACTGATTCCTTTGACTGTGTGGATCACAATAAACTGTGGAAAATTCTTCAAGAGATGGGGATACCAGACCACCTGACCTGCCTTTTGAGAAACCTATATGCAGGTCAGGAGGCAACAGTTAGAACTGGACATGGAACAACAGACTGGCTCTGAATAGAAAAAGGAGTACGACAAGGCTGTATATTGTCACCCTGCTTATTTAACTTATATGCAGAATACATCATGAGAAACCCTGGGCTGGAAGAAGCACAAGCTGGAGTCAAGATTGCTGGGAGAAATATAAATAACCTCAGATATGCAGATGACACAACCATTATGGCAGAAAGTGAAGAACTAAACAGCTTCTTGATGAAAGTGAAAGAGGAGAGTAAAAAAGTTGGCTTAAAGCTCAACATTCAGACAGCTAAGATCATGGCATCTGGTCTTGTCACTTCATGGCAAATAGATGGGGAAACAGTGGAGATAGTGGCTGACTTCATTTTGGGGGGCTCCAAAATCACTGCAGATGGTTATTGCAGTCATAAAATTAAAAGACACTCCTTGGAAGGAAAGTTCTGACCAACCCAGACAGCATATTAAAAAGCAGAGACATTACTTTGTCAACAATGGTCCATATAGTCAAGGCTATTGTTTTTCCAGTGGTCATGTATGGATGTGAGAGTTGGACTATAAAGAAAGCTGAGTGCCAAAAAAATTGATGCTTTTGAACTGTGGTGTCAGAGAAGACTCTTAAGAGTCTCTTGGCCTGCAAGGAGATCCAACCAGTCCATCCTAAAGGAGATCAGTCCTGGGTGTTCATTGGGAAGACTGATGTTGAAGCCGAAACTCCAATACTTTGGCCACCTGATGTGAAGAGCTGACTCATTGGAAAAGACCATGATGCAAGGAAAGACTGGGGGCAGGAGGAGAAGGGGACTACAGAGTATGAGATTGTTGGATAGCATCACCGACTCAATGGACGTGAGTTTGGGTAAACTCCATGAGCCGGTGATGGACAGGAGGGCCTGGAGTTCTGCATTTCTTGGGGTCACAAAGAGTCGGACACCACTGAGAGGCTGAACTGAACTGAACTGAAGGCATTCAAAAACAATGATAAATTCCCAGAATCAGAAAGGCTGTCATGGCCCAGGTAAGTTGTTGACTCAGAAATGAACTGAGTTTCCCTTAGTTTAGTGTTGGGCTGACCCCATGACCAGGTACATGCCATGCCAGCTAGTGAAGGACAATCAGGATGTGGCACAAATCTGCAAACAATGGGTGTGCTGTGCTTTTCCAAGTACCCAGTCATGAACACACAGAGGGAGAGAGAGAAAAGGCATACAGTAAAGAAAGGTGAAAAAAGAAAGCTAATAAAAGAAACACAGATGAAAAAAGAAAGAAAAACATGAGCTGTGAAACAGTTTTGTTACTCTTTAGTCGCTAAGTCAGACTATCTCAACCCCATGGATGGTAGCCCCACAGGTTTCTCTGTCCATGGGATTCTGCAGCTAAGAATACTGAGTGGGCTGCCATTTCCTTTTCCAGTGAATCTTTCTCGACCTGAGATCCAACCCGCATCTATTGCATTGGCAGGCAGATTCTTTACCACTGCCCTACCTGGGAAACCTGATCCATGAAAGGAAAAAAAGAAATTGGCACCAACTCTTTCTGAACTATCACAGGAGCCACACTTACCATACAGTGAGTATCACACACTGTCCTGGGGAGGAGCTCCAGGTGGGCAAGAGGGAGGGCCCCAGAGGAGAGGGGGGACAGGGACTTGGAGGTCCTCCCTAGAGAGACATGTGAACGCCACGCACTGGGCACCGCAGCCCTGGGGTGACCCCGGGAGGTGGCAGCCCTGCAGCTGCTGTGAACCCAGGGGTACCCACAGGAGGCCCAGGAACCTGACTCGTCTCCTGAGATATGCACCCACTTCTGCTCCTGGAACAGGCTGAGGAGGCCGCCAGACACTGTCCAGGACTCGGCCGATTTACTAGGCAGTGTCTGTGCCCCGCAGCCCACAGATACCCCCTCAGTGCCTCTGGATCCAGTTCACTCCCCCTGGGGCAAGGGCTGCCCAAGCTGGGCAGAGGGGGTAGTGGGGGTACAGAGCCGGCTCAGACCAGCAGGACATCTGGACGGGCCAGGGTGGCCATCGGCTATGAGAGGGGATCAAGGAGCAGGGTTCTGGAAATATCCTTCTTCATTTCCTTCACAGTAAAGTCCTTTAAAAGCCTATGTGACAGGGACCCCGTGCCCCACTGGCTCTTTGACCTGTCTTCAGTTCCTGTCTCCCTACTTCACTAAATTCCACCCACATCAGTCGACTTGCTGGCCCTTAAATGTTCCATGAACACTTTTTCTTCCTGGAATAAGCGTTCTCTCTTCCAGAGAAATGCAGGGAGCCACGGTCTGTGTGTTTCAAGGCTGTTTTTTACAAATGAAAAGTTGTGTGGGATGAAGTGTAGTTGATGCCTCTGTCTAAGAGAAGTATAGAAATAGGAGAGATTGTGCAGAATTATCTCAACAGGCACTTACCCATTTCTAACAGTTAAATTCTCCTAATGTCATTCACAGTCTCATTCTCCATGAGACTAACGGTTCAAGACATTTCTCATTTCACTTATGACATTTGTTCATATGACAATGTCTTTCTAAAGAATGTCAATAAAGTTTTGCTGAATAACCAATGAATAAACTCAAAATATGTAAGGATTCATCAAAATGCTGAGTACGGGCAGACAAATAAGAAATTACATAAATGACTAAGATGTGTTGCTTGCTATACAGGAAACAAAATATAATACTGAATTTTTTAAATCATATTTTTAGCTTACCAAGATACTTAGGCTGTTTCAAACGAAGTATGCAATCTGTACACTGACGTTTATATGTCTTTGTAAATAAACAAATGCACGTATGTGTCTAGGAAAATTATAAGCTAAATGCACCAAACATAAGTATTATCAAATGGGTAAACACAGCTGATATTTATTTCCTATCCTGTCCCTTCTCTATCTAAATATTCTGTCATGCATATGCATTATTTCAATGATCAGGAAACAAGAGTATTTTTACCTTTTTATTATTTTTTTCCCATTTATTTTTATTAGTTGGAGGCTAATTGCTTTACAATATTGTAGTGGTTTTGCCATACATTGACATGAATCAGCCATGGATTTACATTTCTTCCCCATCCTGAACCCTCCTCCCACCTCCCTCCCCATCCCATCCCTCTGGGTCATCCTAGTGCATCACCCCCGAGCACTTGTCTCATGCATCCAACTTGGACTGGCAATCTGTTTCACACTTGATAATATACATGTTTCGATGCTGCTCTCAGATCATCCCACCCTCACCTTCTCCCACAGAGTCTAAAAGTCTGTTCTATACATGTGTGTCTCTTTGTTTGTCTTGCATATAGGGTTATCGTTACCATCTTTTTAACTTCCATATATATGCATTAGCATACTGTATTGGTGTTTATCTTTCTGGCTTACTTCACTCTGTATAATGGGCTCCAGTTTTATCCATCTCATTAGAACTGATTCAAGTCTATGCTGTTTCATAAACTGTTTATTTTTAAAAGGAAAGGAGTGGTTTCGGAAGTTCAGACACTTTATTTAAACTTCTCCATCAAGAAACCAAAAGTTTTACAGACAAGCAAAAGCTGAGAAAATTCAGCACCATCAAACCAGCTCTCCAACAAATTCTAAAAGATCTTCTCTAGACAGGAAACACAGAAAGGGTGTATAAACTTGAACCCAAAACAACAAAGTAAATGGCAACAGGACCATACTTACCAATAATTACCTTAAATGTAAATGGGTTGAATGTCCCAACTAAAAGACAAAGACTGACTGAATGGATACAAAAACAAGACCCCTATATATGTTGTCTATCAGAGACCCACCTCAAAACAAGGGACACATACATACTGAAAGTGAAGGGCTGGGAAAAGATATTCCACGCAAATAGAGACCAAAAGAAAGCAACACTCATATCGGATAAAATAGATTTTAAAATAAAGGCTGTGAAAAAAGACAAAGAAGGACACTACATAATGATCAAAGGATCATTTCAAGAAGAAGATATGACAATTATAAATATATATGTACCCAACATAGGAGCACTGCAATATGTAAGGCAAATGCTAAAAAGTATGAAAGGGGAAATTAACAATAACACATTAATAGTGGGAGATTTTAATACCCCACTCACACCTATGGATAGATCAACTGAACAGAATATTAACAAGGAAACACAAACTTTAAATGATACAATAGATCAGTTAGACCTAATTGATATCTATAGGACATTTCACCCCAAAACAATGAATTTCACTTTTTTATCAAGTGCACATGGAACCTTCTCCAGGATAGATCACATCCTGGGCCATAAATCTAGGCTTGGTAAATTCAAAATTTGAAATCATTCCAAGCATCTTTTCTGACCACAATGCAGTGAGATTAGATGTCAATTACAGGAGAAAAATTATTAAAAATACAAACATATGGAGCTGAAAAACACGCTGCTGAATAACCAACAAATCACAGAAGAAATCAAAAAAGAAACCAAAAAATACTTAGGAGTATATCTACCTAAAGAAACAAAAGACCTGTACATAGAAAACTATAAAACACTGATAAAAGAAATCAAAGAGGACACAAACAGATGGAGAAACATACCGTGTTCATGGATTGGAAGAATCAATATTGTCAAAATGGCTATTCTACCCAAAGCAATCTATAGATTCAATGCAATCCCTATCAAGCTACCAACGGTATTTTTCACAGAACTAGAACAAATAATTTCACAATTTGTATGGAAATACAGAAAACCACGAATAGCCAAAGTAATCTTGAGAAAGAAGAATGGAACTGGAGGAATCACCCTCCCTGACTTCAGACTCTACTACAAAGCCACAGTCATCAAGACAGTATGGTACTGGCACAAAGATAGAAATATAGATCAATGGAACAGAATAGAAAGCCCAGAGATAAATCCACGAACCTATGGACACCTTATCTTTGACAAAGGAGGCAAGGATATACAATGGAAAAAAGACAACCTCTTTAACAAGTGGTGCTGGGAAAACTGGTTAACCACTTGTAAAAGAATGAAACTAGAACACTTTCTAACACCATACACAAAAATAAACTCAAAATGGATTAAAGATCTAAATGTAAGACCAGAAACTATAAAACTCCTAGAGGAGAACATAGGCAAAACACTCTCTGACATAAATCTCAGCAGGATCCTCTATGACCCACCTCCCAGAATATTGGAAATAAAAGCAAAACTAAACAAATGGGACCTAATGAAACTTAAAAGCTTTTGCACTACAAAGGAAACTATAAGTAAGGTGAAAAGACAGCCCTCAGATTGGGAGAAAATAATAGCAAATGAAGAAACAGACAAAGGACTAATCTCAAAAATATACAAGCAACTCCTGCAGCTCAATTCCAGAAAAATAAATGACCCAATCAAAAAATGGGCCAAAGAACTAAACAGACATTTCTCCAAAGAAGACATACAGATGGCTAACAAACACATGAAAAGATGCTCAACATCACTCATTATTAGAGAAATGCAAATCAAAACCACAATGAGATACCATTACACGCCAGTCAGGATGGCTGCTATCCAAAAGTCTACAAGCAATAAATGCTGGAGAGGGTGTGGAGAAAAGGGAACCCTCTTACACTGTTGGTGGGAATGCAAACTAGTACAGCCACTATGGAAAACAGTGTGGAGATTTCTTAAAAAACTGGAAATAGAACTGCCATATGACCCAGCAATACCACTTCTGGGCATACACACCGAGGAAACCAGATCTGAAAGAGACACGTGCACCCCAATGTTCATCGCAGCACTGTTTATAATAGCCAGGACATGGAAGCAGCCTAGATGCCCATCCGCAGATGAATGGATAAGGAAGCTGTGGTACATATACACCATGGAATATTACTCAGCCGTTAAAAAGAATTCATTTGAATCAGTTCTAATGAGATGGACGAAACTGGAGCCCATTATACAGAGTGAAGTAAGCCAGAAAGATAAAGAACATTACAGCATACTAACACATATATACGGAATTTAGAAAGATGGTAACGATAACCCTATATGCAAAACAGAAAAAGAAACACAGAAGTACAGAACAGACTTTTGAACTCCGTGGGAGAAGGTGAGGGTGGGATGTTTCAAAAGAACAGCATGTATATTATCTATGGTGAATCAGATCACTAGCCCAGGTGGGATGCATGAGACGAGTGCTCGGGCCTGGTGCACTGGGAGGACCCAGAGGAGTCGGGTGGAGAGGGAGGTGGGAGGGGGGATTGGGATGGGGAATACGTGTAACTCAATGGCTGATTCGTGTCAATGTATGACAAAACCCACTGAAATGTTGTGAAGTAATTGGCCTCCAACTAATAAAATAAAATTAAAAAAAAAAAAAAAAACATGCATAGAAACGAATGAAAATGAAAACACAACAACCCAAAACCTATGGGACACTGTAAAAGCAGTGCTAAGTTCATAGCCTTATAGGCTTACCTCAAGAAACAAGAAAAAAAGTTAAATAAATAACCTAACTCTACACCTAAAGCAACTAGAAAAGGAAGAAATGAAGAATCCCAGGGTTAGTATAAGGAAAGAAATTGAGAGAGTCATTTCCTAGGCAGGTTGATAAGAAGTCTAGGGGTCCCCAAGGAGAGAGAGGTCTGGGATATTCAAGGAGGAAGAAAGGACAAACTTTTTTACTTTTTGTCCTCTACATTCCTTAGGATTATATAACAATAATGTATCCTGCCTGAGGACAGTCTTTGGATTAAACCCTCTGGCTAATTCTGTTCTCTTAAAACATAATTTATGGGAGTAGGTCTGGTCTTTACAAGGATATATCCTGCCTGAGGACAATCTTTGGATTAAACCTTCTAGCCAACTCTGTTATCTTAAAATGCGAATTATGGGAGTGGGTCTGGTGAGGTCTTTGCAACCTCCAGACATTCTTTGGATTCATTGGAGAGTATATAACTCCATTGCTAACACTAGCAAAGGGGGTACTCTTTTGCCCCCTTCTGATGCCTATGTCAGAAGCTTTCTCTATCTCCTTTATACTTTAATAAAACTTTATTACACAAAACCTCTGAGCGATCCAGCCTCGTCTCTGGCCCTGGATTGAATTCATCTCCTCTGGAGGCCAAGAATCCCGCGTCTCATCGTTCAGCAACAACCTTTCAAAATCTTAAAAATTAGGGCAGAAATAAATGCAAAAGAGACCATAGCGAAAATCAACAAAGCTGAAAGCTGGTTCTTTGAGAAGATAAATAAAATTGACAAACCTTTACCCAAACTCATCAAGAAACCAAGGGAGAAGAATATCAACAAAATTAGAAATGAAAATGGAGAAATCACAACAGCCAATGCAGAAATACAAAGGCTCATAAGAGACTACTATCAGCAACTAAATGCCAATAAAATGAACAACTTGGTTCTGAGAGAATAGCATTGAAACAAGTATACTATCAAGGGTGAAACAAATCACCAGCCCAAGTTGGATGCATGAGACAAGTGCTCAGGGCTGGTGCACTGGGAAAACCCAGAGGGGTGGGATGGGAAGGGAGGCGGGAGGGGGGATCAGGATAGGGAACACACGTAGATCCATGGCTGATTCATGTCAGTGTATGGCAAAAACCACTACAATATTGCAATTAGCCTCCAATTAATTAAAAAAATGAAAGAAAAAAAAACTTGGAAGAAATGGACAAATTCTTAGAAAAGTACAACTTTCCAAAACTGAACCAGGAAGAAACAGAAAATTTTAACAGACCCATCACAGCACGGAAATTGAAACTATAATAAAAAATCTTCCAGCAAACAAAAGCCCAAGACCAGACGGCTTCACAGCTGAATTCTACCAAAAATTTAGAGAAGAGCTAACACCTATCCTATTCAAGCTCTTCCAGAAAATTGCAGGGGAAGGTAAACTTGCAAACTCATTCTATGTGGCCACCATCACCCTAATACCAAAACCAGACAAAGATGCCACAAAAAAAGAAAACTACAGGCCAATATCACCGATGAACATAGATGCAAAAATTCTTAACAAAATTCTAGCAAACAGAATCCAACAACATATTTAAAAGCTCATACATCACGACCAAATGGGCTTTATCCCAGGGATGCAAGGATTCTTCAATATCCACAAATCAATCAATGTAATACACCTCATTAACAAATTGAAAGATAAAAAACAATATGATTATATCAATAGATGCAGAGAAGGCCTTTGACAAAATTCAACATCCATTTATGATAAAAACCCTCCAGAAAGCAGGATGAGAAGGAACATACCTCAACATAATAAAAGCTATATATGACATACCCACAGCAAACATTATCCTCAACAGTGAAAAATTGAAAGCATCTCCCCTAAAGTCAGGAACAAGACAAGGGTGCCCACTCTCACCACTACTATTCAACATAGTTTTGGAAGTTTTGGTCACAACAATCAGAGCAAAAAAAGAAATAAAAGGAATCCAGATTGGAAAAGAATTAAAACTCTCACTGTTTGCAGATGACATGATCCTCTACATAGAAAACCCTGAAGAATCCACCAGAAAATTACTACAACTAATCAATGAATATAATGAAATTGCAGGATATAAAATCAACACACAGAAATCCCTTGCATTTCTATACACTAACAATGAGAAAACAGAAAGAGAAATTAAGGAAACAATTCTTTTCACCATTGCAACAAAAAGAATAAAAAACTTGGGAATATATCTACCTAAAGAAACAAAAGACCTATATATAGAAAACTATAAGACACTGATGAAAGCAATCAAGGATGACACAAATAGATGGGAAAATATACCATGTTCATGGATTGGAAGATCAATATAGTGAAAATGAGTACACTACCCAAAGCAATCTATAGATTCAATGTAATCCCTATCAAGCTACCCAGGGTATTTTTCAGAGAACTAGAAGAAATAATTTCACAATTTGTATGGAAATACAAAAAAACCTTGAATACCCAAGGCAATCTTGAGAAAGAAGAATGGAACTGGAGGAATCAATCTGCCTGACTTCAGGCTATACTTCAGAGCTAGTCATCAAGACAGTATGGTACTGGCACAAAAACAGAAATATTGATCATGGAACAAAATAGAAAGCCCTGAGATAAATCCACACACTTATGGACCTCTTATCTTTGACAAAGGAGGCAAGAATATACAATGGAGAAAAGACAATCTCTTTAACAAGTGGTGCTGGGAAAACTGGTTAACCACTTGTAAAAGAACAAAACTAGAACACTTTCTAACACCATACACAAAAATAAACTCGAAATGGATTAAAGATCTCAATGTAAGACCAGAAACTATAAAACTCCTAGAGGAAAACATAGGCAAAACACTCTCTGACATAAATCACAGTAGGATCCTCTATGACCCACCTCCCAAAGTAATGGAAATAAAAGCAAAAATAAGCAAATGTGACCTAATTAAACTTAAAAGCTTTTGAACAATGAAGGAAACTATAAGCAAGATGAAAAGACAGCCTTCAGATGGGAGAAAATAATAGCAAACAAAGGAACTGACAAAGAATTAATCTCAAAAATACACAAGCATCTCCTACATCTCAATTCCAGAAAAATAAATGACCCAATCAAAAAATGGGCCAAAGAACTAAACAGACAGTTCTCCGAAGAAGACAAACAGATGGCTAACAAACATGTTGAAAAGATGTTCAACATCACTCATTATCAAAGAAATGCAAATCAAAACTGCAACAAGGTACCATTTCACGCTAGTCAGAATGACTGCTATCCAAAAGTCTACAAGCAATAAACGCTGGAGAGGGTGTGGAGAAAACGGAACCCTCTTACACTGTTGGTAGGAATGCAATCTAGTACAGCCACTATGGAGAACAGTGTGGAGATTCCTTAAAAAACTGGAAATAGAGCTTCCATATGACCCAGCAATCCCACTACTGGGCATAGACACCAAGAAAACCAGAATTGAAAGAGACACGTACACCCCAATGTTCATCGCAGCACTGTTTATAATAGCCAGGACATGGAAGCAACCTAGATGTCTATCAGCAGATGAATGGTGGTACATATACACAATGGAATACTACTCAGCCATTAAAAAGAATACATTTGAATCAGTTCTAATGAGGTGGAGGAAACTGGAACCTATTATATGGAGTGAAGTAAGCCAGAAAGTAAAACATCAATACAGTATACTAACACATATATATGGAATTTAGAAAGATAGTAACAATAACCCTATATGCAAGACAGCAAAAGAGACACAGATGTATAGAACAGTCTTTTGGACTCTGTGGGAGGAGAGGGTGGGATGATTTGGAAGAATGACATTGAAACCTGTATATTATCATACGTGAAATGGACCGTCAGTCCAGGTTCAATGCATGAGACAGGGTGCTCAGGGTTGGTGCACTGGGATAACCCAGAGGGATGGGATGGGGAGGGAGGTGGGAGGGGATGGGGAACACATGTACACCCATGGCTGATTCATGTCAATGTATGGCAAAACCACTACAATATTATAAAGTAATTAGCCTCCAATTAAAATGAATAAATTTATTTTAAAAAATAAATAAAGTGAGATGAAAGTACAAAAAATAAAGATATTTTTTAAAAAAGTAGATACCCAGTAACCCTAACATCCCAAATGATTCGTGGTCAATCACTAGCATCAGAGGACCCCAAGACCACCTCCAGGTTAAGAGATTTGCTAGAAGAACCCAAAGGTCTCAGCATAAAGTTGTAGTCATGAGTATGATTTATCTACAACATAGGTGAAGCAAAATCAACAAAGGTAAAAGGTACATGGTAAAAACATTAAACTATAGGAGACAGAGACAAGGAACCTGGCCTGTTGCAATCCATAAGATCACAAAGAGTCAGACATGACTTAGTGACTGAACAACAACAATAACAAAAAGCATCAAGAAGCAAGGTGAAAGCTTCTAAGACAACTGTCTACCAGTGAAGCTATGTGGAATACACCAAATATAAACTGTATCTATTTAAGGTGTACAAAGTGATGTTCTCATATGAGAATCCATTGTTGATGATCACCAAAATCAAGCTAGTTAACAGATCCATCTCTTCACATACCTCACTTTAGGGGGTATTTGTAAGAAGGATTAAAATCTAGTCTCTACAAAACCTCAGGTATCACCCATTATTTTTAACTATAGTCATGGTGCTATACATCAGGTCTCCAATTTATTCCTCTTATAACTGAAGGTCTGGACTGTTGACCAACATCTTTCCATTTTTCCCAGATTTGTCTCACCTTCTGGTCATCATTTCTCTACTCTCTGTTTCTATAAGTTCCACTATTTTAGATTCCACCTAAAGAGATCATGTAGTATTTGTGTTTTTACTTCTGGCTTACTTCACTTAGCTAAAGTTCTCCCGGTTCAACTGTGTGGTTTCAAATGGCAGGATTAACTCTGTTTTAAATGCTGAATAATATTCCATATCTTTTTCAGAATCTTTTCTATTTCAAGGAGGTAGATAATTGGTGTAATCGCCCTCTGTTGGGTGCAGTCCTGGTGTTTCTTTAACACTCTGGCATTCGGGAAATGTACTGAGGAATGGACCAGTGAGCTTCAGTACTAACCTGTGCACTTTACTCCCAGCACCCTACTTTGCACTACAAAATCCTGTCTTCTCTTTCCAAAATGCCTCCGAATATTTCCTTCTGTTCTCCAAATGAAAAAAATGAGATGCAAAGTTTCAGGATCAGACCTTGTCACAACTACATTCTCTAAAGACAAGATGGACAGCAAAGTTTCTGGCTTCAGGTCTAGAGATTTGTCTGCTAGTTCCTTTTCTGTCCAAGCCCTGAAAACTACACTTTAATAAAAAGACATTACAACACCCAAGGATACATTACAAAACCATACCTGTAAGATGGTAGCTTATCCCCTCAAATGACACTATATTTTCCATTAGAAGAAATTTCCAGGGAGCAACCGAAGTACAAGGCAAAACACAGCTGGAGTGTCTTGCCTGGCACCTACCAAGCACCCCACGGTAGAAAAGCAATTCTCTCCACTCTTTCCTATTCACCTCATCCTTAGGACATTCCACCTCAAATATTTCTCTTGGTCACATCTTTTTTGAGAGGTAAGAGTTCTGGAACTAATGAAATACACAGAAACCCGGCCATTGCAATCGCCCTCAAAGCAAAGCAGCTGACAGTCAGTGATCTTGACAGCCGAGTCTCACCTCTTCTGACAAGCTGGGAAAGAGACAGAAACCAGAGGGGAACCCTGAGTAATCTGCAGGTGAGCGCAGCCTCAGACCCTGATGCAGAATGAAGACGTGATGCTCTCTTCCCTTTCACAGGACATGGTTCTAGCCTGATTGTGGAACCACGTGACCCAGCCAGAGTCACGCAGGAGCTCTGTGCTTGACAACCCAAGTCCCTTCCACTCATGTTACATTCACTACTATTTTTATCTCAATCTCATACCAGTACTGATACCTCTGGAGGTACAGCGGTGCCAAATCCCAGGACAGGAATGAAGTGGCTGTCATTAAGCTTGAGTGAAGCTTAATGGGATCCATTGTCTGTTTCGCCTCTGAATAAGCAGAATCTGATCTTTTCTTCCGCCTCCACAGGTTTTAAATAACAGGAAGTTAACATCCCAGCTGACTGTCCAATGTAAGCAGATACATTGGAGGAGGAGAGGATTAAACCAGTGCCCATAGAGTAAGAAGAGAATTGAAGCCAGTTACATTGCTTTTTTTTTTAATCAGAATAACTTAAGTTATATAATGATGAAATGTTCCAAACAATTATTGACCAAATGTTACACAGAAACCTCCACATATCAGTCATTTCTTTTTTCTAATTATGGAGTCCACTTTTGATCAACCATCAATTGAAATAACTATGTCATTGTACATAAAGACACACTAATTACACAATTGAAAAGTGATGATTATTAACCATTTTCCTAAATGTGGTCCTAAAATAAAGAATCAAAATGTGAAATGAAACTAAATTTGCCTTCTTAAATTTCCCAACAACAAAATTGTTTTGTTTTACACACCTGTGGTTGCTGTAGCCAGCGCAGCAAGGTAGGAATCCAAATTGGTCGACGCACAGTATGGGAAAAAGAAACTAGACAGAATGGAAGTTTTAAAGATGGGACTGGGGGACTCAAGAGCTCTTGGATCAAGAGCCCTGTTCCTCAGAGCCACATCACTTTTATTTAGTGTATTGGCAAGCGGAAAGTATCTGTTGTGCTACAATGAAGTCAGTTTCCTGTGTCCCTTGTCATGTCTCCCATTTTATTGATTACTTTAAACCATCTTCGCTATTTCCTTGTACAAGGACTATCACCTAGCTGGAGGTCGTAGATCTGCATGTGCCTTGGGAAAACATCTTGGTGTGTGCACAACCCACGTTCTGAACTTGCACTCACCCGGCGTCCCAAGGTCCACACTATGTTTTCCCTTAACTTAGCAGGGTATGACGACCACAACTAATCAGCCTAATGTACTTTTATTGGGGTTATGCTGTATTGCTATATTTTGCTTTTATTCTTTTCCCATGGTGATTTTTCTCATGGCTTAACCAGAGCAACAGGGGCCTGACTATTAAACCCTGCATATCTCCCTTTTTGTTTTTGTAGCAGAAAATATGCTGATCTCGCAACTTCTGTTTTCATTAGTTTTCAGAGGGCTTTTTGCATGCATCTAAGGACTAAAGAGAAGATTATAGTGAAACAGCAAAACATTGCTAGTGTTCCAATGAAACCACCTCTGATACCTTTGATCCACTCAAGAGGACTCAGTGAGTTAAGGCCCTCTGCTATTCCTAGAAGTGTATCTGTACCTGGTAATAGTCTAAGAGAAGCATGCTGTATGCCAGTGATTTTTGCTTGTAGCTTTTTAATATGTAGAGTAAGGTTGTCAGCCATATGGCAAAAATGCCTATTATGGCAGCAATAAGCCCAATAAAACGTTTGCATCTTTTCAGAATAATATTTAGGTCTGTGAGCAAAGTATGCATGTCAGGGGAGAGTGCCCAAGGCCTATTTTGAGTTACTGGCAGCCAAACTCTTAAACATCTACACAAAATCACATAGGAATGTTTAGAGTTAAATAAAGAACTGTTCAAGAATACAGTTTGCAATTCTGGCAGTTCCGGTTCCTTTCTTTCTGATTAATAGTTATAGTGCTAATTATAATCACTTAGGGATCTGTAGCACAAACTTGAGTATAAATGTCCAATTTGTTAATATATTTAATGATAAGGTATAATTCATAGAATAAGAATAATTTCTGTCCCAAAATCGATATTTCTTCAGGCTTTGGGCAGCTTCCATATTTCTGTTTGAGCCCTACCTAATTTGAGCTGTGGCTGTGGTGGGGACCTGCCACTGCCATGCCAGATAATAGGATATTCTGAGTGTGTAGTAATATTAGTGTGATTGTATACAGACACATGCCAATGCAACTTCTCATAAGGATTGTAGGATGAGTTATGGTGTGAGCAATTCGAGGAAGCATACCCCTTAGGGGACAGTCCCAGACAATTTCATAGGAACCATTAAGTAAGATCACCCCCTCATTCCCACGACAATTATTCCAGAGTATTTGATCGTGTCATTTGGCCCTTCGTGTCTGCTCTCACACAAAGGTCTATCTGGCTTGGTTAGATTATTTTGATCAGTCTCTTGATATTCAAAGTTCAATCCAGAAAGTAAATGCAGTTGAGCCTTAGTGTGATTTCTGTTCAAAGAATTTACAGAAAGCCAAGTCTGAATTGATAGATTAAGACAGCCCTGATCAGCACCCAGGAAAACAGGACAAGTGTCAAAACCCAAAGTACTATTAAAGGGAGTCCCCTCTTCCTTTTTATGAATGGGCAAATGCTTGTCTTCTAGACCAGGGATCCAGGAGGAGTCATTAACATAAACAGGGATAGATCCTTCACCTTAATCAACAGGCCTTAGCAAGGGTACATAGGTCCAATAGGTATAATTCTTTGCTTCTACTAAAGCTAGGGGTATACTCACTGTGATGGTTATCAACATAACCATGACCAGGTTGCCTGGAATCACTGGTTGTCTCTGCTAGGTTTTACTCTACGAGCTGGAACCCACACAGATTCTAGACCTGCTTCTGGGGAGATACAAGCAAACCCTCTTCCCCTTGTAATTAACTTCCCCGGTGACCAAGCATTTGTTAGTGGATCTTGCCACCGAATCACAGGCTTAGTTGTATTTGTGAACGTACCCTGAAAATGTCACTCAGCTGCAGTTTCCATAGTTTGTGACAAAATATTTAAAAAATTGAAAGTAAATAAAGCTTTATTAATATTGTTTGCTGTCCTATGTCATCTCCCCCTTTTTGTTTTGTATCATATGCTTAAGTGATTGATTAGCACCCTCCACTATGGCCTGTCCTTGTGGATTATATGGAAAGCCAGTAGAATGTTTTATAGACCAAATTTTAAGAAATTGTTGGAATACTCTACTGGCATAAGCAGGGCCATTATCAGTTTTGGCAGTTTTATAGCAGCAAAAAAGGAGCACATAGATGTCTTTGTACATATTTCATAGTCTCACTGGATTGAGTAGTGGTCTATATAAATTGAAAGAATGTATCAATAGTCACATGTGCATAAGAGAGTTTACCAAAGGAAGATATATGAGTTATATTCATTACAACTATGGATTTCACATGGAACTGTATACCATCATTATATCGGGCTCAATCACACCTATGATAACACCTCTGACACTTTTTGAAATAGGCGATGTAGAAAACAATATAGCTAGCAGTAACAGTAAAATCACAAGTAAGAACTTAAGTCAAGAACTTTCACTAGGTATAGCCTAGTGACATCTTTAAGTCATCTGACTTAGTTTGTTAAATGACTATAACTTGTTGTTAACTTTCTGGTTGTAGATCCTGGAGCATCTGATCTTTATTTAAAGACTGGTTACTGAGATAAGCTTTAGAAACAAACTTAGAGTGTCCTTTTTCATGAAGGACACTTTTAATTTAACTTAATGAATGTCCTTTTAGCAATGTAACATAACCACAAGGAACTATCTAAGAAGTGATTCTTATTAAAGACAGACCTTAATTAAAACAACTAGAACTTAATATGCAGTGAAATATATTAGATGTCATAGGCCTGACATCAGTTGGGTGGATATTTTTTTAGAGCTCCCTAGTATTACTCTGAGATTTTTGTATATGTCTAGAGACAGTCTTTTTTTTTTTTTTACCTTGATGAGGCTGTTTAGAACTCAAAATGTCTCCAATTCTTGGAGGGATGAGGCAGAGAGAAAAGAAAAATGTTTCAATTTTACCCACAGGTGTAAATCACTAAATTGTTTTAAACCCATCAGTGACTCCAGGAGAAGAGCTTTTTTATATCTGAAAACAAAGATTAGAAGCCAGTAATAAGTCAGACAAAAAATCATGAAAATTTTAGTCATTTTTAGCGGTCTGTTTAATCTCATGTAACCAATCCCTTTGTTTTGTGGTCCTTGTCTGATGACAAAGGACGTCAGTGAAAGTGGTAGTCTCTAAGAAGTTCATGAAGTTTTTGCTAGTGTCTATACAACCTGTCCAGCAGAGTGGGTGCCCTGATCACTGGAGATCACAGAAAATGCATTTTAACCACTTTTTCCATTGTGAGATATTAACCCCGCAGCCAGGAAAGGCTTTATCCTATAAAAAGAAGTGAAGTTTTAGAGGGAGCCGGGAAAAGCCAAGCTGCCGTCTTGGACTTCCCATAGCCCTGATTGTTTGGTTTATAGCCATTGTTTATCCATTTTAAATTTCCTGATGGGGGGTTAATTTTGTAGAAGCAGAATGAGCTTTGTCTATGTGTGCCATGGTTTCCATAGATCATTGTGAAATAACACCCATTTATTTTGTCAAAGTAACAACAGATTTTAAAAACAAGTATGAATCACTTAAAGAAATTTACATAATCTGCTATCAAAAGTCATATTCCAAGAAACCTTTGTTTTTTGATAAGAAGAGAAAACCAAATTCCAGATTGGTACCACCTTATATTCATTGTGAAACAATAATTATTTACTTAGTCAAAGTAACAATAAGACTTCAAAGGCAGTTTAATGTCTTAAGAAAATTGTACCATACACAAAACTCTTTTTTCACTTGCATAAACCTTTTTTTACATTTTCTGAAGTCATCACTTCATTTACCTGTTTAGAGAATAGCCAGTTGGAAGTTTAGATTTACTTTATTTTTGCTTAATAGACGGCAATTTTATTTTTCATATCTTTTATTATTATTAAAAACATAAATCGTATTTTCCTTAAGCAACCATGAACCATCTTGTATATTAACATTTTCTAGATTGGTGAACATAAACACCAGTTTTAATTTTTTTTTAATATTTGCTTTTTTTCTTTTTTAACAGAGAACATCTCAGGATAGCACCAAACATATTTATTAATGGTCCAAAATCTCTAGCTTCTCTGTAAGAGGAAGTTAGTATTCAGTAATTAATGTTTCAAAATCTTATTTTACTTGGAAATGACCTAGCTATTTAATAAACTTTCATCATTTAGTTTAGTACAACTCTAGAAATTTAAAATACCCCAATTCTCAGAGATTATTTTAGATAGACATTTATAAAATATAGCTATTTTTAATAGAGTTTATCTAAAAGTTTTCATCTCATTTATATATATAAAGTTACTTTCTTTGCTGACAAGTTTAGTTTACCTTAAACCTAGGCACAATAAAAATATTACACAATGTTGATGATTTAAGACATGTCTTAATTAGATTAGCAAACAAATAATAATGTTAGATATTTAATAGCGAATATTTTTCAGTTTATGTGAACCTGAGTTTAAACAGAGCTCATTTATAAATTGCCCTCATGCTATGCAAAAACAAAGACATACACTGAGACACAGATAAATTTAGACAGACAGAGATCCCATAGTTTTCCACTTGAAATTTGAAATGTCTCTTTGCCCCTTTTTCTTTTTTTTCCTTGGCTTGAGTTCTACCAATTTGCCCAGGGCTGAAGTCCCAAATAGAATGGGCTGTGTATCCCAAGGACAAAATAAGAGTTAACTTCTGGTTTTTTCCCAGGCCTGTTTTAGTTTTTTAGGCAGAATTGGAGCTCCAAAAAAGTTTCTTAACAAGCCAACTTTTTCTTAATTGTACATGCAAGAACCAGTTTTGCAACTTCAAAAAAGATTCTATTTTAGCCAGTTTTCTAAAGAATATCATGGCCATTCAGTGTCAAAAATGTCATCTCTTTTTTGTAGTCATAGTTTCATAGCTAAAAAGTAAACCAGGGAATGTTCAAATTGGCTTTGATGACAGGGGTAGCCTGACTGGTAAGATGTTGTCCCAGCAGGGATTGTGTCTCTGGGGAGGTGAGGTATTCTTTTAAAGTAAAGAAAGCCTGTCCTTTAGCCTTTATTTTCTCCCAGGCTCTTATGCAGTATCACCTCACCTGTTCTATAGCTTGGTCTTCCATAAGCATTTGATCTTGGATTCTCCCCCAATTTCCACTGCCTATCAATTGATCTAAAGAGGTGGGGCTCTGCCTGGCTTGGTCATGAGACACCATAAGCAAATGGGAACCCTCAGCTAGTCCCTGCACTATGCCCAAGTTAAAGGAGAATTTACTCCATGATTCTGAACAGCTTGCTTAAGTTCCTTTAGTATTTTGAAGAGAATCCATTTGTGTACAGCTTCACACACCCCAGTAGGATTATTAGGATCTGTCCCAGTATCTATCCATTCATGTATTGTCACTAGGAATGCCATAATCATAGCCTCCAAGTCACCCTCCTGTCGAGTCCAACAAACAACTTTCTGGAGGGGTGACAGAACTGCTGTCTGTTGTAAGGAAGGAAAAACGCCAGCCGCTCCAGCGGTTAAGGCAGGAGGGGGCAGAGGAAACCAGTCTTTCTCAAAGGCGCAGAAGGAGCTGCAGCTTTAAGAGCCTCCTGCGTTTTTTGTTCTACCCCCTTGGGCTCTGCATTTTCAGGTCCTCCCTCTGATGGGATTTCACTTTCATCTTCACTCCCTTCTGAGCTTTCTGGGATCTGAAGAGGTTCCAAAACGGATTTTATCAGTGCCCAAGTTGACCAGATAGATACAGGCAAGGGCACTCCCTTACAAAGAGGTTTCTCTAATTCACTATCTACCTTCTCCCACGTTCGTAAATCTAAAGTACCGAGAGAAGGGAACTATAATCAGTGTTTCCCAATGGTTTGTGACAGCTCCAATAGCTGGCCCTCACTTGTTTTTGTTCCTCCTGCTTTCAAAAGCTGCCTTTTGTTCCCAGCTTTCTGAATTCCCATGCCCGGTTTCAATGCCTGAGAGAGTATCACTTACCACAAAGGAGGATTTTCAGAGGCCTCACCCCATTCTCCTGCAGGACCAAGCGCCACCCATATTTCAACTTCAGTTTCTCTCTCACCAATCCTTCACATCCCAGCCCCGAGTTGGGGGCCATTTGCTGCAGTGAGCGCAGCAGGTAGGGATCCAAAGTGGTCAACAACCAATAACGCACAGTTTGGGGAAAAGAATCTAGAGACAGAATGAAAGCTTTAAAGATGGGACTGGGGGACTCAAGACCTCTTGGATCAAGAGCGCTGTTTCTCGGAGACACATCATTTTTATTTAGTGTCTTGGCAAGCAGAAAGTATCTGTTGTGCTGCGATGAAGTCCACCTCCTGCGTCCCCAGGCACGTCTCCCATTTTTATTGATTACTTTAACTTATCTTTGTTATTTCCTTGTACAAGGGCTATCACCTAGCTGGAGGCCATAGACCCGCATATGCCTTGGGAAAACATCTTGGTGTGTGCACAACCCATGTTCTGAACTTGCCCTCACCTGGCGTTTCAAGGTCCACACTATGCTTTTCTTTAGCTTAGCAGGGTATGATGACTCCAACTAATCAACCCGATGTACTTTTATTTGGGTTATGCTGTATTGCTCTATTTTGCTTTTATTCTTTTCCCATGGTGATTTTTCTCATGGCTTAACCAGAGCAACAGGCGGCTGACTATTAACCCCTGCATGTGGTGGTGAAGGTTTAGTCAATAAGTGATGTCCAACTCTTTTAAAACCCCATGGACTATAGCCTCCAGGCTACATAGTTCATGGATTTCTAGGCTAGAATACTGGAGTTGGTTGCCATTTACTATACCATGGGAACTTCCTGGCCCAGGGATTGAACCTGTGTCTCTTGTGTCACTTGCATTGGTGGGGGGGTGAATTCTTACCACTGGGCCGCCTGGGAAGCCCTTAGAGAAGTGACAAGGGAGAAATCCTACAAAGGTTACAAAACCAGATATTTTGGCAACATGTATATTGAAAGCTAATTATTAATAGCTTTAGGATACCATGTGCAGGATGCAAAGAGACTCTGTTGTTTATACCTTGCACTTAGTTATAGAACATTTAGAGTACTCTCATAATTTAGCTGAAACATATTATACATACTTTATTATCTTGTTCAACATTATTCATAAGAGGAAAAACTATGAACAACTGAAATTGCAACAAATTTGGGAAGAGTAAGGGAAATCATGATGCACTGGTACAAATAGATATTGTGAAGGAAAATGCAATTTAACACATAGAGTGGTGTCAGCAAAATAGTGATCTAGGAGGAGTGAAGTCTCCCTTGGAAAGGGAAGCATGGAAAGAGAAAGCAGCTGAAAAACATCACAGGAGTTCTGGGAAACAGTCAAACAAACATCTACAGCAACAAAGTGAACACGCAACTAGGGAAGATCCAGAAGACTGGAAGAACATTTCTGTGTGTTTTTGTTCACACTCACCTCTCCCCTGACTTGAACAGAGCCATCTTGATCTGTAAAGGGTGGTGGCTCAGCACCCTGGTGCATCCCTCAAAGCAGATTCATTGCAGAAATCCTCATGTGCAATATTCTCCCCTACTTAGGAGCTGCCTGGAGACTGATATCCATTTCACTTAACTGAGCTTAAACTGAAGAGCAACTGGAGTGGTTCCTTACAGTTGCACGCAAACTATATATATATGGGGCCAAGGACAAGGGAGTAAGGGTGGAGACACACACTAGACCATGTAAAACACTGATAGAACTGGAGTGTGGATTTGGGGGGTAGTAGGGCTTTGAGGAGAAGGTAATAGCACCCCACTCCAGTACTCTTGCCTGGAAAATCCCATGGGCAGAGGAGCCTAGTAGGCTGCAGTCCACGGGGTCACGGAGAGTGAGCGACTTCACTTTCACTTTTCACTTTCATGCTTTGGAGAAGGAAATGGCAACCCACTCCAGTGTTCCTGCCTGGAGAATCCCAGGGACGGGGAAACCTGGTGGGCTGCTGTCTATGGGGTCGCACAGAGTCGGACATGACTGAAACGACGTAGCAGCAGCAGTAGGGCTTCAAGGAAGGAAAGGCATCAACAGAGAGTGTGTTTTCAGGCCTCTATGTATCAGGAGCTGCCCAGCTTCTAAGATGTGAGACCTCCAAGTTTTCCAAAAGGCCTAACTTCCAGAGATAGGGCAGTGTGTCTCCCTGCACTTTCCGAGTCTTATAACCACATTCCCAGGTCATACTGGGACTGCTCATGAGGAAACAGGTTGTGGGAGTGTGTGTGAGAGTGCTGGGTGCCATACTGCGGTTGCCTAGACAAGGTAATATTAGTTCAAACAGTAAATAATCTGCCTGTGATGCAGGAGACCAGGGTTCAATCCCCAGGTTGGGAAGTTCCTCTGGAGAAGGAAATAGCAACCCACTCCAGTATTCTGCCTGGAGAATTCCATGGACAGAGAAACCTGGCGGGTTACAGTCCATGGAGTTGCAAAGAGTTGGACACGCCTGCACCACTAACACACACACACACACACACACACACACACACACACACAGGGCACTCAAAAACAGTCATAAATTCCCCAGAACCAGAGCCACTCAGGAGTCAGGTAAGTTGTGACTCAGAAATGAACTGAGTTGCCATTAGTTTCCTATTGGGCTGACCCAAGGACTGGGCACATGCCACACCAACTAGGGAAGGACAATCAGGATGTGGTACAAATCTGCAAACAGTGAGTATGCTGTGGTTGTTCAAGTACCCAGTCATGAACACACAGAGGAAGAGAGAGAAAAGACATACAATAAAGAAACGTGAAAAAAGAAAGCTAAAAAAGAGACAGAGAGGAAAAAAGAAAGAGAAAATCATGAGTCATGACACTGTTTTTGTTACTGTTTAGTTGCTAAGTCAAGACCCTTCTTTTGTGACCCCATGGATGGTAGCCCCACAGGTTTCTCTGCCTATGGGATTCTGCAGGCAAGAATACTAGAGTGGGCTGCCATTTCCCTTGCCAGAGGATCTTCCTGGATCAGGGATCCAACCCACATCAACTGCATTGGCGGGCAGATTCTTTACCCCTGCCCTACCTAGGAAGTCTGATCCATGAAAGAAATAAAAGAAATCGGCACTGACTCTTCCAGAACTGTCACAGGAGCCACATTTAGTGCACAGTGAGTGTCACACACTGTCCTGGGAAGGAGCTTCAGATGGGCAAGCTGATGCTGAGATCACCCTCCCCCGGGAGCATATCAGGGTCACATCTCTTGAAAACACACGACACCAGCAGGAAGCCCCCTCCACCAAGGCTGTAAAGAACCATCCCCATGGAGCTAGGTGGGAAGGAAAGAGAAACCGTCAGATCAGGACTGAGTTCACAGGAGGGTCCCAGATGAGGAGGGGGGGACAGGGAATTGGAGGTCCTCCCTGCAGAGACCTGTGCACACCACGCACTGGGCACCGCAGCCCTGGGACGACCCCAGGAGGTGACGACCCTGCAGCTGTTGGGAACCCAGAGGGACCCACAGGAGGGTCCGGAACCTGACTCCTCTCCTGAGACACACATCCGCTTCTGCTCCTGGAACAGATTGAAGGGGTCACCGGATGCTGCCCAGGACTTGGCCGATTTACTGGGCAGCCCGTGTGCCCCCAGCCCAAAGATGCCCCCCTCAGTGCCTCTGGATCCAGTTCACTCTCCCCGGGGCGAGGGCCACATGTGCTGGACAGAGTGGGTAGTGGGGGATACATAGTTGTATCAGACAATGAGACATCTGGACAGGCCAGGGTGGTCATTGGCTATCAGAGATGGGCCCAAGTATCAGTGTTCTGGAAATACCCTTCTCCATTTCCCTCACAGTAAAGTTCTTTAAAAGCCTATGTGACAAGGACCCCCTGCCCCACCAGCTCTCTGACTTGTCTTCAGCTCCTGTCTCCCCAACTCACTAAATCCACCCCATCAGCCATCATGCTGGCCCTTAAATGTTCCATGAATATTCTTCCTTCCTGGAGTAAGTGTTTACTATTCCGGAGAAATGCAGGGAGCCACTATCTTTATTTTCAAGACTGTTTGTAAAAGCAAGGCTGTTTGAAAAGGTATGTGAGGTGAAGGGGATTTGATGTCTCTGCCTAAAAAATGTACAGAGGAAACAGGAGAGATTGGGCAGAATTATCTCAACAGACACTTACCCATTTCTAACAGCTAAATTCTGCTGATATCATTCACAGTCTCATTCTCCACAAGACTCAAGACATTTCTCATTTCATTTATTGACATTTATTGATATAACAATTTCTTACTAAAGAATGCTCAATAAAGTTTTCCTGAATGACCAATGAATAAACTCAAAATATGTAAAGATTCATCAATATGCTGAGCATGGGCAGACAAACAAGAAATTACATAAATGGATAAGATGTCCTGCTTACTATACAGGAAGAGAAATATAATACTGGATTTTTTTTTCAGTCAATATTGGATTTTTTAACTCATATTTTCAGCTCACCAGGATACTTAGGCTATGTTTCAAGAGAAGTATACAACCTGTTGATTGAAGTTTATTTATCTTTGTAAGTAAACAAATGCACATATTTGTCTAAGAAAATCACAAGGTAAATGCATCAAAGGTAACTGTTATCCAATGGGTAAACACAGCTAATCATCATTGCCCATCCTGTCCCTTCTCTATCTAAATATTCTGTCATACATATGTATTATTTCAGGAAGAAAGAGTATTCTTACTTTGAAGTCTATGCTGTTTCATAAACTGTTTATTTTTAAAAGGAAAGGCATGATTTCAGAAGTTCAGACACTTGATTTAAACTTCTCCTTCAGGCACAAAAATTTTCTTCACCACTCTAGAAGTAACAAGTTATGGAAGAACCACAGTGAGAGCTGAGAGTCAATATTCTTCAGAGAATGGATACTCAGGGTGACTGACACCACTGGAAGACAAAGAGGTGGATTCATTTACGAAATCTGACATCATTATAACACAGCTTTAATTAACATATTCCCCTGACATAAATAGAATTAACAATTAAACATATTCACTGGTCACTGAAAGAATAGTCGGCTGCAGGCATTGTCCCTTTGTGTTTCCTGGCTCCCTGGGCTCTGAGAGGAGGTACACCAGGCACAAGGTTTAGGGGAACAAATTAGTGAATTCATTCACCTCAATGTCAACTGTGGGAGTTTTACTGATGGGCTATCCTGGGCCCCAATCACATTTCTGTTGATCAAGGATGGAGCTCTGGAGGAAATCTCTGGTTTGAGGTCTGCAGGAAGTACCTGGCTGACTCCTACACTAGAAATCAAGACTGTCTTCCAAGAATTAAACTTTTAAAAAGCTTAGTTTCCCTGCTCACCTGCCTGTGACAAAAGAAAAAAGAAAAAAAAAAAAAAAAAACCTGTGTATGTGAAACAGTCACTTACATTAGAAATTCATAGTATCTTATATTTCTGTTGAGGCCATCAATTGCTTTCATGTCATCTGGACTCAATTCAAAGTCAAACACCTGGAAGGAAGGAACAATCACATTAATCTCTCCCAGAAGGAGCTGACCTCCCCCTGGGGACTGGAGGAATTTCCAGCTGGATGGAGACAAGAAGAGGGGGCAGGAAAGCCATGTCTGTCCTCAGCTTGCTGGAGAAGAACCTGGGCCCCTCTGCTGAGTTCTCACCTCTCCTTCCCACACCTTCTCCTTCTCTGTCCACCTCACAAACATTACAGTGCATCAGTCCCTTATCTTTCTGAGTGAATCACTTGTGACAGAAAACAAACTAAAACCTGCTTTTTCCAAACACACTGCTTTAGACACTCCTGATTCGATACTGAACCTGAGCTAACATTAGAATGTTTGCCTCTCCCCAACATGCCCTAAGGGTGACAGCATTCAGCTGAAGCAGTGTGGGAAGGAAATGCCCCCTTGAAATCCTGTTCAGGAATATGTTATGAAACTTGCTCATTATCTATGAGTAAATCTAAGGAAACCTATATATCAATGCCTTAGTGGAGGAGATCCCAGTGTTGGGAAAATGTCCTGGAGAAGGAAAGGGCAACCCACTCCAGCATTCTTCCCTGGAGAATCGCATGGACAGAGGAACCTGGCGGGCTACAGTCCATGGGGTTGCAAAGAGTCAGACACAACTAAAGCAACTAATGCTTTAGTATAAACAGTTATGAGTGAAAAGTGTTTAAAACAATAAAGAACAACAAATTATTAAAAATTCACATCACAGTCAATAAAAAAAAAGCTCAACTTTCTAAAGAAATACATTTTCCAGAGTGATTCAGTGTGACATGAACATGACTTAAACACATATTCCTTTGTGGAAATCAGTAAAGTGATACTAAATTTTAAGTAGAAGAACAGCTAGTCAAGAGCAGTCAAGACATCCTTAAAAACAAATGTACCATTCTGAGAAAGAACATTTATTTTCCATTTTAAAAACACAGAACAGAAAACTGAATAGTTAAATAGAAGAGAAGGGCCACAAATGTACTTATGGACACTTGTTATATGACAGAGTTGATAACGAAAATCTATTAAATATATTTCAACAAACATATAGGCAATCATTTTTATATCACATTAGAAAATCAATTTCAGGTGTATTTTTGAATCAAATTTGAAAGAAAAACAATTTTTCAAGGGCCCATGCACCTGACTCTTGTCATGGGCTGACCTGTAACTTGCAGTGAGACTGAAATTTGCAAGAAGTGGTGACTTAGTTCTGAGCTGAGATAATGACATAGATTTTTCCCCACTCCCTGGCTTGAAATCACAGCACTATCCTGAGATGAAAATCAAGTTAGTTGACCACAGTCTAGCCAAATTTATATGAAAAACTGCATGGAAAAGTGTGCAGGCTCCTCTGAGAAGAGTCATATCTGCCTGCTACAGCAGAACTGCCAAACTGCTCTGCACTGAACTGCAAATGCATAAGGGAGCCCAGCCAAGAGGACAACAGTTGAGCTGAGTGCAGGCGGAAACTCAAACCACAGAATCAAGAGACGCATAACTGATCTCTGCATTAAATCTTAAAACTGGGGAGAGTTTTCTATACACCTATGCCTAAGGGTAGAGTAATGGTCTCTTGCACAGAAAACAAATGAGATACATCATGCAAAAGTGGACAAAGTCTTGAAGAGGAACTTCACAAAGACAGAAACTCAAGAAAGTTAAATATATGAAGATGAAACCTTATTAGTATTCAGGAAAATGCAAAACAAAACCACAATGGTTTGGAGATGAAAGATTGCTGCCATAATTTTCATGCCCCAAAATTCACATATGGATGGTGTTAGAAATGGAGCCATTCAGGGGTGATTAGGTCATGATGATGGAGCCTTAGTGAATGAGATTTCAACAATCACAGTCATGTAAGAAACTTGGGAGAACTCTGTTGCCCCTCAACCCTGTTAAGATACAAGGAGAACCTTATGACCTAGAAGAGGGGCCATTACATGACCATACAGGCACCCTGACCTCAGACCTCCAGTTTCAGAAATGTGAGAAACAAATTTTCATTGTTTCTAAGACACCGCATCTGTGGCATTTTGTTAAAAACAAACAAACAAAAAAAGTCCAAAAGGCTTAAAATAATCACATAATGCAATTTCATCCATTGAGAATGAAGGTAAGAAGACATCATTTGTACACGGTGATAGGATAAATTGCAGACCTAGCACTGGAACTAAAATCTCCATTTTCTGTCCAAATGTATTTTCTTGGGCTCCAAAATCACTATAGATTGTGACTGCAGCCATGAAATTAAAAGACCCTTGCTCCTTCTAAGAAAAGCTATGACAAACCTAGACAGCATATTAAAAAACAGAGGCATTGCTTTACCAACAAAAGCCCATAGTCAAAGCTGTGCTTTTCCCAGTAGCCATGTATGGATGTGAGAGGTACACCGTAAAGAAAGCTGAGCACCAAAGAAATGATGCTTTTGAACTGTGGCATTGAAGAAGACTCTTGAGAGTCCCTTGGACTGCAAGAGGATCAAACCAGTCAATTTTAAAGGAAAACAGTCCTGAATATTCATTGGAAGGACTGATGCTGAAGGTGAAGCTCCAATACTTTGGTAACCTGATGCAAAGAACTGAGTCATTGGAAAAGACCCTGATGCTGCAAAAGATAGAAGGCAGGAAGAATAGGGTAAGATAGAGGATGAGATGATTGGATGGCATCACCAGCTTGATGGACATGACTTTGAGCAAGCTCAAGGAGTTGGTGATGGACAGTGAAGCCTGGTGTGCTGCAGTCCATGGGGTCGAAAAGAGTCAGACAAGACTGAACGACTGAACAGAACTGAACACTCTCCAGCCAAGCCACCTCTCCTGTTGCCTCAGTAGAAGGAGAAAACCATCAGGAATATACATAAGGCATTCATGCACAGGGAAGAACAGGTAATTCATCTTGTCTCAAGGAAAGTCTTGAGAGATAGACAAAGAATGACCCTCATGAAGGATATTCGTTAGAACCCCTCTGCCAACAGCCCTACTCATCACCTTTATGTTTTCTTTGATCCGCTTCTTGTTGTAACTCTTGGCCAGAACCACAACTCCACGTTGTATCTGGTAGCGAAGGACAACCAGCGCGGGAGTTTGCTTGTGCTTTTTGGCAATGGTACAGAGAACTGGGTCCTCCAAGAGAACAGGGTGGTTCAGATTCACCCTGGAAGAAAATTCAGAAATGCTGAGGTGCTGAGACTAAGTACTCGCTTCGTGAGTAGTTTTTCCAAACAGATCAAGTAGGTACGCTCTACACCAGTGCTTCTCAAAGTGTGGTCCATGGACCAGCATGATCAACATCACCTGGGATTTTGTTCAAAATACAAATTTCATGGCTTAGCTGAAGAGAAACTGAATCAGCATCTCAACTGGATCACCTCCCATTCTGTTTACAAAGCTCTGCATGTGGTTCGGATACATTATTGACCTGAGACCAGGATTGCTAAAGTTGTGGGGTTTTTCTTTAATTCTGAAAGGTTGTTTTTCTTCTATAATCAAGGACATGAACAGGGAAACAGAAGGGGAAAACCAGGGATTTTTTTTAATTTCACTTTCCTAAGGTATTGATAAAAAGTAAGTAGTCTCAAAATCAGAGACACTTATTCCCTCGTTACTCTTCTTTAGATATTTACAAAAATGGATAAAGTTTAGTTTTTTCTATCATAATAGACCTGAGAATTGTATATTATTATCCCAATTTTAGGCATAAGGTAAATGAGACTTGGAACTTCTATTTTTAGAAATATGTTATTAGTTAATAACTACATAAATCATGATATAAGCTTGTGTCTCTGGTTCCAACTAGGTGATTATATATACATTTTAATGAAAACATTTGTTAATGATGAGTCTACAAGCTAATACAATGTATGAAAAATGGCTGGGTGATGGGAAGTTAAAACAGAAGAAAATATTGCATCCATCCCCTCTCTCCCCTCTGCTTATGAGAATTATCTGAGTACTGTATTTTAAAATATCTCATCAAAAATTGAATTTTAGGGAAACTCCCACTTGTCTTCAATAGGATTCAATACCATCCTTTTATTCGTTGGGATCCCAGAGCACCGTAGGCAACAAGAACAATATCATGTGACTTGCAGAAATCCAACAGTTTGCTCTGATTGAGATAAGGGTGACATTCCACCTGTAGAATGTCAACAGAGAAGAGTGTCAGATTATTTGAAAAGATAATATTAATATGACAGAGAAAGATTAAAAGTTTTAAATGCCTACAGGAAAGATAAACTGTGGAAAATTTTGAAAGAGATGGGAATACCAGACCACCAGACCTGCCTCTTGAGAAACCTGTATGCAGGTCAGGAAGCAACAGTTAGAATTGGACATGGAACAACAGACTGGTTCCAAATAGGAAAAGGAGAATGTCAAGGCTGTATATTGTCACTCTGCTTATTTAACTTATATGCAGAGTACATCATGAGAAATGCTGGGCTGGAGGAAGCACGAGCTGGAATAAAGTTTGCCAGGAGAAATATCAATAACCTCAGCTACGCAGATGACACCACCCTTATGGCAGAAAGTGGGGAAGAACTTAAGAGCCTCTTGATGAAAGTGAAAGAAAGAGAGTGAAAAAGTTCGCTTAAAACTCAACATTCAGAAAACTAAGGTCATGGCATCTGGTCCCATCACTTCATGGCAAATAGATGGGGAAACAGTGGAAACAGTGGCTGACTTTATCTTGGGGGACTCCAAAACAACTGCAGATGTTGATTGCAGCCATAAAATTAAAAGATGCTTACTCCTTGGAAGGAAAGTTATGACCAACCTAGACAGCATATTAAAAAGCAGAGACATTACTTTTTCAACAGAGGCTGTCTAGTCGGGCTATGGTTTTTCCAGTGGTCAAGTATGGATGTGAGAGTTGGACTATAAAGAAAGCTGAGTGCCAAAAAATTGATGCTTTTGAACTGTGGTGTCAGAGAAGACTCTTGAGAGTCTCTTGGCCTGCAAGGAGATCCAACCAGTCCATCCTAAAGGAGATCAGTCCTGGGTGTTCGTTGGTAGGACTGATGTTGAAGCCGAAACTCCAATACTTTGGCCACCTGATGTGAAGAGCTGACTCATTTGAAAAGACCCTGTTGCTGGGAAAGATTGAGGGCAGGAGGAGAAAGGGACGACAGAGGATGAGATGCCTGGATGGCATCACCGACTCAATAGACATAGGTTTGGGTGCACTCCGGGAGTTGGTGATGGACAGGGAGGCTTGGCGTGCTGCTGTTCATGGGGTCACAAAGAGTTGAACATGACAGAGTGACTGAACTGAACTGAAAGGAAAGATTGCAACATTAAATGTAAACTGGAAATATCAACATCTACAGAGAAATAGAGAAAAGTGTGTTTATACAGTTAATTTTATGACAGACCATGGATGGGAGAACCAGTCCAAGACTGAGTAATCAAAAGGTAAACTCTATATTTGAGTAGATATTCCCGGGTAAATGTTTTATCTTCTGTTAGCATCTTCACGAGCCTTTAACTTCACCCTGTAACCTGGATGACTTTCATCATCACCAGCACATTTTTCTGTTCTGTGCTCCCTGTTGAGACTCATAAATGCTGAGACAACAAGACTAAGGATTCAGCCATCAGAGCCCCACACAAACCCTTATCACCCATCTCAGCTGATTTGTTAATTTATTAATTTACTTTTCATTCTATGTTTTCATGGCTTCCTTCCTATACACAGTTCATTTCAGGGCACTTTCCCATCCAATCTTGTCATCCTTTAATCTCAGGGAAACACCTCCTACCTCTAGTTCTAGGTTCTACCTACAATTCATCAGGATGCCCTCCCCCACCTTTTCCATCCAGACTACATAGAAATACTATTTTGGGTTCTATTCACACCATCCAGATAGAGATTCTGTTCTCTAGAGTCCTCTGTCCACAAAGGTCGGATGAACAGGAGGGGAGGATAGACAGATGTTTGGCTCCAGTGCAAGAAGGAGTGTCTGAAGAGCAGGAGGGACAGGAGCTGAGTTGCTCACCTGGTTGCAGACAGGCTTATACTTGAGCCCCGGCTTGTTCAGGATCTTCTCTAGCTGCTTGTGGTTGAAGTTGGACACCCCGATGGACTTGGTCAACCCTGCGTCCTTACACTTCTCCAGGGCCTGGGGAAGAAGAAGTGGTGAGCAGTCACTAGGAACAGGCAATAGGACAAAAATACATGTTAAAAAAAATCAATAAAGATGGTCATGTTCAAGAGTTAACATTGAGCA
The DNA here is from genome assembly GCF_963930625.1 of Muntiacus reevesi. Classification (NCBI taxonomy): domain Eukaryota; kingdom Metazoa; phylum Chordata; class Mammalia; order Artiodactyla; family Cervidae; genus Muntiacus; species Muntiacus reevesi. Next base: position 42,186,355 of record NC_089250.1, on the reverse strand, counting down.
TCAAGAGGAAAAAACAGAAGAAAGTCAACACGTAAATTGAAGAATTACCATTTCCTCCATAAAAAAAACTGAAGAAGACATATCACATGGAAAGAAAAATGCATTGTCTTCATTGTCCAAAATTCTCCATTTCATCCCTCTATGTAAATATTTCAGCAATGATTTCTCCCCTACAACCCAAGCATCCCAGCCCTTAGATTCATGAACTGCTGAGTCAGATGGTCCACAGCCCATTCTCACAGGTAGAAGAAATGAAGGAGGTTCCCCCTCTCCTGGCTCCTCCACTGGTTCTCTCCTCCCTGGACTCACCTCCCATGTGTGACAGAGATCCACCGAGTCAACTATCAGTTTTCCATTTTCATCTTTTGGAAACAATTCCTCCCCTGGCTGGAACAGAAGCAGGAATATTAGGGATGTGACCAAATAATTTGTCCACAATTAGCCAGGCTGCAAGGCACCAGGAATTAAATCTCCACGAGGTAGGTTTACAACTTTCTGCATACTAATATTTGCAAGGTGATTTGTGTATGGAGTTGTAAGAAATTTCTATAGGAGGGAGGCTTATTTTATTGTCTTACACTTTTTATGTGTTACAAAAAATACAATTTTTCTATGTCCTAAAATGGACTTCCAGTGACTTCTGTGAATTTTGTCTGTTTCCTGTACTTGCCTTTCTTGAAATGTCTCTGGTCTGAGAAGGGCAGTAAGTTCCATGCCATAATTTCCAGAATAAAATTTGCAAGCTACATCTGGGCTAGATATAAGATTTCCTTTTCCCTTTGAGCATCAGATGCGCTAGAGCAGGCATGTGAGCCAGCAAGGCTCTCGTTAGGTTTATATGGAATGTGGAAAATCCAGACATGCTCTCAAATATCCATGACCCAGAGCCTTGAAATGCCCCCAAAATTATATTTGCCACCAATGGAAAATGTTCAATAAAAATATAGTAATGCCATGGTAAGCGATAGAAAAAGGAGACATTTCTGAAGAGTCCTGCAAATCCTCAAATTTCTCTGTGTCTGAGACTTGCAGTCTACGTAGTGCACTTAGCTATTTTGCATTAGATGACTTGAGTTGATTTCTGTAACTTGAAATCAAAAGTTCTAAGCAAACCATTCTTTCTTTTTAATTTCTTTTTTAATTGAAGCATCATTGCTTTACAGAATTTTGTTGTTTTCTGTCAAACCTCAACACGAATCAGCCATAGGTAAACATATATCTCCTCCCTTTTCAACCTCCTTCCCATCTCCCTCCAAATCCCACCCCTCTAGGTTGATACAGTGCCCCTATTTGAGTTCTAAGTAAACATTCTTAATTACTAAGTGCGGCCTACAAATCTCATTGTAAAGTCAGGCAGGACTGTAGACAATGTCTCCCAATTCCCTATAAAGGTACAAGGTTTAGACTCACCCAAGAGGGAGCACCACCAAATCTGCTCAACTTAAAAGGATGAAAGACAAGATAAACTCATCGTGTTCAATGTAAGGCAGTGTCATGCTCACCACAGCTGCACCAAACTCTTGGTTCATGAAATCCCCAGACACTCAGGAGTCATAACCAGGACTGTGTGCAGAACTCACCTATTTCTACCTCCTCAAGTTTTTCAGGCAGAGACTCTCAGATTATTAACTCCTTTGTCTGGGAGGCATGTAACAGAGTCAAAGAAACTCGGTAAATAGATGACCACAAATGATTATTTGGGGGATTCTACTCTAGTGAAGAGTTGACTCACTGGAAAAGACCCTGATGCTGGGGAAGGGGGGTGTTGGGGGCAGGAGGAGAAAGGGACCACAGAGGATGAGATGGCTGGATGGCATCACTGACTCGATGGGCATGAGCTTGAGTAGCCTCCGGGAGTTGGTGATGGACAGGGAGGCCTGGTGTGCTGCGATTCATGGGATCACAAAGAGTTGGACACGACTGAGTGACTGAACTGAACTGAACTCTAGCGTAATCATCCCTTCAATCTACCAAGAAAAATCTTAATTCAACCATCCTTGCAAGTTGATGCACATTCTAACACAAGACATAATATTGATGTAATCACACATATTTCCAACCTTCATAGCCAGTGGAAAATGAATAATATAGAGATCGACATAGTCCAGTTGAAGATTTTTCAGTGACTTTTCCAAGGCTGGCCTGACCAGCTCTGGCCGAAGAAAGGTGCACCAAAGCTGAAAATATTAAAGAATAGAAATTTTATTAATAATAATTTAGGAAATTTTCTTTTGGTCTTCCCTTGTGGCTTGTGGGATATTACTTCCTTTACCAATAATGGTAATGTGCCAACTCTTAACCGCTGAACACCAAGGATTTTTAATACCGTAAGAACATACCAAAAATCATAGTTCACCAATCAACTCTTCACCAAATAAATAATACTATTATATATTAGTCACCTGGGCACACTCACTAGCCCACATATTCACACACACAACACACAATACCTTTGAAGTGTAGAATATGTCTTCTCTCTTCACAGTGCCATTTGCAATCTTGCTTCGAATGGCCTGGCCAACCTGCTCCTCATTTTGATACAAATGAGCACAGTCAACATGGCGGAACCCAACGTCTATAGCGAATTTGGTGACTTCCAGAGCTTCACTCTTAAGAACCTACATGAGCAACAAGGCAGAATTTTAACATCCACATGATTAAGTGATTGCTAGCACAAGCTTTGATTTTCCAAAGATTCAACTTTTCTTCATGTCTTTGATTAGATCTGTATGTGTGGTGCCGAACCCTGGACAGTTTCCCTGAACATTCTTGGTCAGATTTTAAATACACACAGTAACCCTCACATCCCTAATGATCTGTGGTCAATCACAGGCATCAGATGACCCAAAGCCCACCTCCAGTTTCAGTAGACCCAAAGGACTCAGCATAAAGTTGTAGTCATGAATATGATTTGTACTATAAGATTCTTGCAGTAAAATCAACAAAGGTATAAGGTATATGGTAAAGACATTAAACTACAGGAGATAGTGAGAGACAGGGAGCCTGGCCTGTTGCAATCCATACGATCACAAAGAGTCAGACATGACTTAGTGACTGAACAACAACAATAACAAAAAGCATCAAGAAGCAAGGTGAAAACTTCTGAGACCACTATCTACCAGTGAAGCTATGTGGAATACACCAGATGTAAACTGTATCTATTCAAGGTACACAAAGTGAAGTTCTCATATAAGGATCCATTGTTGATGATCACCAAAAACAAGCCAGTTAGCAGATCCCTCATTTCACTTACCTTACTTTATGGAGTTTGTAAGAAAACTTAAGACCTAGTCTCTACAAAATCTCAGGTTATCAGCCATTATTTATAACTATAGTCACGGTTCTGTGCATCAGGTCACCAACTTATTCATCTTATCACTGAAAGTCTAGACTGTTGACAAACATCTTTCCATTTTTCACAGATTTGTCTTCAGCTTCTGGTCTCCATTTCTCTACTCTCTGTTTCTATATGTTCCACTATTTTAGTTCCACCTATAAAGAGACTTTCTTGGTGGCTCAGACGGTAAAGCATCTGACCACAATAAGGGAGACCCAGGTTTGATCCCTGGGTCAAGAAGATCTCCTGGAGAAGGAAATGGCAACCCACTCCAGTGTTCTTGCCTGGAAAATCCCATGGACAGAGGAGTCTTGTAGGCTACAATACATGGGGTAGCAAAGAGTCGGACACGACTGAGCGACTTCACTTTCACTTTTCACAAAAACATCAAGTAATATTTATCCTTTTATTTTTGGCTTACTTCACTTAGTTAAAGTTCTCCCGGTTCACCTGTGTGGTTTCAAATGGCAGGATTAACTTTTTTTTAAATGTTGAATAATATTCCATAATTTTTCATGTGTCAGAATCTTTTCTACTTCAAGGAGATAGATAATTGGTGTAACCACCCTCTGTTGGGTGCAGTCCTGGTCTTTCTTAAACACATGGGCATTCAGGGATGTACTGAGGAAAGGACCAGTGAGCTTCAGTACTAGCCTGGACACTTTACTCCCAGCACCCTACTTTGCACTACAAAGTCCTGTCTTCTCTTTCCAAAATGCCTCTGAATATTTCCTTCCATTCTCCAAATGATAAAAGCGAGATGCAAAGTTTCAGGATCAGACCTTGTCACAACTACATTCTCTAAAGACAAGATGGACAGCAAACTTTCTGGCTTCAGGTCTGGGGACTTGTTCGATAGTCCATTTTCTGTCCAAGCACTGAAAACTACACTTTAATGAAAAGACATTACAACACCCAAGAATACATTACACAACCATGCCTGTAAGATGGTAGCTTATCCCCTCAAATGACACTACATTTTCCACTAGAAGTTTCCAAGGAGCAACCAATGTACAGGGCAAAACACAGCTGGAGTGTCTTGCCTGGCACCTACCAAGCACCCCACGGTAGAAAAGCAATTCTCTCCACTCTTTCCTATTCACCTCATCCTTAGGACCTTCCACCTCAAATACTTCTCTGGGTCACATCTTTTTTGAAGGAAGTAAGAGTTCTGGAACTAATGAATTACAAAGAGAACCCCAGCCATTGCAATCGCCCTCAAAGCAAAGCAGTTGACAGTCAGTGATCTTGACAGCTGAAGCTCACCTCTTCTACCAAGCTGGAAAAGAGACAGAAACTGGGGCAAGGGGCGGGGGGAACCAGAGTAATTTGCAGGTGAGTGCGGCCTCAGACCCTGATGTTGAGTGAAAACTGGATGCTCTCTCCCCTTTCACAGGGCATGGTTCTATTCTGGCTAGTGGCTAGAGAAGCTAGCCAGGAGCTCAGTGCTTGACAACACAAGTCCCTTCCACTCATGTTACATCCACTACTATTTATATCTCAACCCCAAATCACCTCTGTTACCTCTTTAGTTTCAGCGGTGCCAAATCCCAGGACAGGAATGAAGTGGCCGTCATTAAGCTTCACTCTCTGGCCTTTGGGATCCATTGTCTGTTTCACCTTTGAATAAGCAGACTGATCTTTTCTTCTGCCTCCAAGGTTATAAATAACAGGAAGTTAACGCCCCACCTGACTGTCCAATGCTAGCAGGTACATTGGAGGAAGAGAGGATTAAACCAGTGCCCATAGAGTAGGAAGAGAAATGAAGCCAATTACATTGGTAGTTTTTTTTTTAATCAGAATGACTTCAGTTATATAATGGTGAAATATGCCAAACAATTATTGCCCAAATATTACATGGAAACCTCCACATACCAGTCATTTTACTTTTCTAATTATGAAGCCCACTTTTGATCAAACATCAATTGAAACAACAATTTCATAGTACAGAACGGCACACTAATCACACAATTAAAAAGTGTTGATTATTAATCATTTTCCAAAATCTCTTAATAGAGAATCAAAATGTGAAAAAACCAAATTTGCCTTTTTAAATTTTCCAGCAGCAAAATTATTTTGCTTTAAACACCTATGGTGGTAGAGGTATAGTCAGTAAGTCATGTCCAACTCTTTTACAACCCCATGGACTGTACCCCGCCAGGCTCCACAGTTCATGGAATACCAGGCTTGATTATTGGAGTCGGTTGCCATTTCCTACACCACAATATCTTCCTGATCCAGGGATTCAACTCAAGTCTCTTGTGTCACTTACATTGGCAGGCGAATTCTCACCACTGGGCCACCGGAGAAGCCCTTACAGGCTTGACTAGGGTGAAATTCTGAAAAGAATACCAAAACCAGACATGTTGGCAAAGTGTTTATTGGCATTAATCATTAACGATTTTGGATATCACGTGCAGGTTCAAACAGAATCTTGAGTGTTTATACCTTGTACTGAGTTGTATAACGTTTTAGAGTACTCTTATTATGTAATCATTACATATTTTATTATCATGCTAAACATGCTAATAAGAAAAACATATAAATAACTGAAATTGCAACAAATTTGGGAAGAGTAAGGGAAATCATGATGCACTGGTACAAGTAGATGTTGTGAAGGGAAATTCAATTTAACACATAGAGTGATGTCAGCAAAATAGTGAGCTTGGAGGAATGATGTCTCCCTTGAAAAGGGAAGTATGGAGAGAAAGCAACTGAAAAATGTCGTAGGAGTTCTGGGAAACAGTCAAAAAAAATCTATAGCAACAAAGTGTACACACAACTAGGGAAGATTCAAAAGACCGGAAGGACATTTCTGCTATGTTTTTATTCAGACTCACCTCTCCCCTAACTTGAGAGGAGCCATCTTGATCTGTAAAATGTGGCGGTTCAGCACCCTGCTGCCTCCCTCAAAGCAGACTCATCGCAGAAATCCTTGTGTGCAATATTCTCCCCTACTTGGAGCTTCCCTGGAAACTGGTGTCCATTTCACTTAACTCTGAGTTTGAACTGAAGAGCAGCTGGAGTGGCTCATTACACCTGCAGAGGAACTAGATAAATATGGGGCCAGGACCAGGGAGTAAGGGTAGAAACACACACAAGATCATGTAAAACTCTGATAGAACAGGGGTGTGGATTTGGGAGATAGTAAGGCATTCAATCAAATCCCTTATGACTATACAGTGGAAGTGAGAAATAGATTTAAGGGACTTGATCTGATAGACAGAGAGCCTGATGAACTATGGATGGAGGTTTGTGACATTGTACAGAAGACAGGGATCAAGACTATCCCCATGGAAAAGAAATGCAAAAAGGCAAAAATGGTTGTCTGAGAAGGCCTTACAAATAGCTGTGAAAAGAAGGGAAGCAAAAAGCAAAGGAGAAAAAGAAAGATATTCCCATTTGAATGCAGATTTCAACTCCTGCAACTCAATTCCAGAAAAATAAATGACCCAATCAAAAAATGGGCCAAAGAACTAAACAGTCATTTCTCCAAAGAAGACATACAGATGGCTAACAAACACATGAAAAGATGCTCAACATCACTCATTATCAAAGAAATGCAAATCAAAACCACAATGAGGTACCATTACACGCCAGTCAGGATGGCTGCTATCCAAAAGTCTACAAGCAATAAATGCTGGAGAGGGTGTGGAGAAAAAGGAACCCTATAACACTGTTGGTGGGAATGCAAACTAGTACAGCCGTTATGGAGAACAGTGTGGAGATTCCTTAAAAAACTGGAAATAGAACTGATATATGGCTCAGCAATCCCACTCCTGGGTATACACACTGAGGAAAACAGACCTGAAAGAGACACATACACCCCAATGTTCATCGCAGCACTGTTTAAAATAGCCAGGACATGGAAGCAACCTAGATGCTCATCAGCAGACAAATAGATAAGGAAGCTGTGGTACATATACACCATGGAATATTACTCAGCTGTTAAAAAGAATTCATTTTAATCAGCTCTAATGAGATGGATGAAACTGGAGCCCATTATACAGAGTTAAGTAAACCAGAAAGATAAAGACCAATACAGCATACTAATGCATATATATGGAAATTAGAAAGATGGCAACGATAACCCTATATGCAAAACAGAAAAAGAGACACAGATGCACAGAACAGACCCTTGTACTCTGTGGGAAAAGGCAAGGGTGGGATGTTCTGAGAGAACAGCATCAAAACATGTATATTATCAAGGGTGAAACAGATCACCAGCCCAGGTTGGGTGCATGAGACAAGTGCTCGGGGCTGGTGCACTGGGAAGACCCAGAGAGATGGGGTGGAGAGGGAGGTGGAAGGGGGGATCAGGATGGGGAACACATGTAAATCCATGGCTGATTCATGTCAATGTATGGCAAAAACCACTACAATATTGTAAAGTAATTAGCCTCCAACTAATAAAAATAAATGGAAAAATAAAAACAAACAAAGAACAGCCAGGAGAGACAAGAAAGCCTTCCTCAGCGATCAATGCAAAGAAATAGAGGAAAACAACAGAATGGGAAAGACTAGAGACCTCTTCAAGAAAATTAGAGATACCAAGGGAACATTTCACACAAAGATGGGTTCGATAAAGGACAGAAATAGTATGGACCTACAGAAGCAGAAGATATTAAGAAGAGGTGGCAAGAATACACAGAAGAACTTTACAAAAAAGATCTTCATGACCCAGATAATCACAATGGTGTGATCACTCACCTAGAGCCAGACATCCTGGAATGTGAAATCAAGTGGGCCTTAGAAAGCATCACTAAGAACAAAACTAGTGGATGTGATGGAATTCCAGTTAAGCTATTTCACATCCTGAAAGATGATGCTGTGAAAGTGCTGCACTCAATATGCCAGCAAATATGGAAAATTCAGCAGCGGCCACAGGACTGGAAAAAGTCAGTTTTCATTCCAATCCCAAAGAAAGGCCATCCCAAAGAATGCTCAAACTACCACACAATTGCACTTTTCTCACACGCTAATAAAGTAATGCTCAAAATTCTCCAAGCCAGGCTTCAGCAATACGTGAACCATGAACTTCCAGATATTCAAGCTGATTTTAGAAAAGGCAGAGGAAGCAGAGATCAAATAGCCAACATCAGCTGTATCATCGAAAAAGTAAGAGAGTTCCAGAAAAACATCTATTTCTGCTTTATTGACTATGCGAAAGCCTTCGACTGTGTGGATCACAAAAAACTGTGGAAAATTCTGAAAGAGATGGGAATACCAGACCACCTGACCTGCCTCTTGAGAAACCTGTATGAATGTCAGGAAGTAACAGTTAGAACTGGACATGGAACAACAGACTGGTTCCAAATAGGAAAAGGAGTACACAGTCAAGGCTGTATATTGTCACGCTGCTTATTTAACTTATATGCAGAGTACATCATGAGAAATGCTGGGCTGGAAGAAGCACAAGCTGGAATCAAGATTGCTGGGAGAAATATCAATAACCTCAGATATGCAGATGACACCACCCTTATGGCAGAGAGTGAAGAGAAATGAAAAAACCTCTTGATGAAAGTGAAAGAGGAGAGTGAAAAAGTTGACTTAAAGCTCAACATTCAGAAAACTAAGATCATGGCATCTGGTCCCATCACTTCATGGCAAATAGATGGGGAAACAGTGGAAACAGTGTCAGGCTTTATTTTGGGGAGCTCCAAAATCACTGCAGATGGTGATTGCAGCCATGAAATTAAAAGACGCTTACTCCTGGGAAGGAAAGTTATGACCAACCTAGACAGCGTATTAGAAAGCAGAGACATTACTTTGCCAGCAAAGGTCTGTCTAGTCAAGGCTATGGTTTTTCCAGTGGTCATGTATGGGTGTGAGAGTTGGACTGTGAGGAAAGCTGAGCGCCGACGAATTGATGCTTTTGAACTAGTGTTGGAGAAGACTCTTGAGAGTCCCTTGGACTGCAAGGAGATCCAACCAGTACATCCTAAAGGAGATCAGTCCTGGATGTTCATTGGAAGGACTGATGCTGAAGCTGAAACTCCAATACTTTGGCCACCGATGTGAAGAGCTGACTCATTGGAATTATTGGTCTATTACCCCAATGCTGGGAGGGATTGGGGGCAGAAGGAGAAGGGGACGACAGAGGATGAGATGGCTGGATGGCATCACCGACTCGATGGGCATGAGTTTGAGTAAACTCTGGGAGTTGGTGATGGACAGGGAGACCTGGCGTGCTGCGATTCATGGGGTTGCAAAGAGTCGGACATGACTAAGCAACTGAACTGAACTGAACTGAACTGAAAGCATTCAAAAACAATCATATATTTCCCAGAATCAGAAAGCCACTCCTGGGCCAGGTAAGTTGTTGACTCAGAAATGAACTGAGTTTCCCTTAGTTTTCTGTTGGGCTGACCCCAGGACCAGGCACATGCAATGTCTGCTAGTAAAGGACAATCAGGATGTGGTTCAAATCTGCCAACAGTGGGTGTACTGTGCTTGTCCAAGTACCCAGTCAAGAACGCACAGAAGAAGAGAGAGAAAAGGCATACAATAAAGAAAGGTGAAACAACAAAGCTAAAAAAAGAGACAGAGGAAAAAAGAGAGAAAAACATGAGCCATGAAACTTTTTTTGTTACTATTTAGTCGCTAAGTCAAGACCCCTCTATTCTGACCCCATAGGCCCCCCAGGTTTCTCTGTCCATGGTATTCTCCAGGCAAGTGGCTGGAGTGGGCTGCCGTTTCCTTTTCCAGTGGATCTTCCTGGATCAGGAATGCAACCCGTATCTCCTGCACTGTCAGGCAGATTCTTTACCACTGCCCTAACTGAAAAGCCTGATCCATGAAAGGAAGAAAAGAAATTGGCACTGACTCTTCCTGAACAGTCACAGGAACCACACTTAGTGCACAGTGAGTGTCACACACTGTCCTGGGGAGGAGCTCGAGGGGGGCAAAAGGACACTGAGCTCAGCTCCCACAGGTGCACATTAGGGGGTCCCATCTCCTGAAAACACACGACACAAGCAGGAAGGCTCCTCCACACCAAGGCTGTAAAGAACCATCCCCATGGAGCTGGATGGGAAGGGAAGAGAAGCCGTCATATCAGGACTGAGCCCACAGGAGTGCCACAGACGAAGAGGAGGAACAGGGGCTCAGAGGTCCTCCCTGGAGAGACCTATGCACACCACACACTGGGCACTGCAGCCCTGGGACAACCCCAGGAGGTCACAGCCCCACAGCTACTGTGATTCCAGGGGGACCCACAGGAGGCCCAGGAACCTGACTCCTCTCCTGAGACATGCACCCACTCCTGCTCCTGGAACAGGCTGAGGAGGCGGCCGGACGTTGTCCAGGGCTCGGCCAGATTACTGGGCAGCCCGTGTGCCCCCTGGCCACAGATGCCCCCTCAGTGCCTCTGGATTCAGTTTACTCCCCTGAGGGCAAGGGCCGCCCATGCTGGGCAGAGTGGGCAGTGTGGGGTACAGAGTCAGCTCAGACCAGCAGGCCATCTGGACAGGCCAGGGTCGCCATCGACTATCAGAGAGAGGCCCGAGGAGCAGTGTTTTGGAAATATCCTTCTCCATTTTCCTCACAGTAAAGTCCTTTAAAAGCCTATGTGACAAGGACCCCCTGCCCCACCGGTTCTCTGACTTGTCTTCAGCTCCTGTCTCCCCACCTCACTAAACTCCACCCATATCAGCCAACTTGCTGGCCCTTAAATATTCCAAGAACGCTCTTCCTTCCTGGCAAAAGCGTTTTCTGTTCCAGAGAAACTCAGGAGCCACTGTCTCTATCTTGAAGCCTGTTTTGTAGAAATGAAAATTTGTGTGGGATGAAGGGTAGTTGGTGTCTCTGCCAAATAGATGTACAGAAATGCAAGGTGTTATGCAGAACTATCTCAACAGACACATACCCATTTCTAACAGCTAAATTCTCCTGATACCATTCACAGTCTCATTCTCCACGAGACTAACGACTCAAGAATTCATTTCACTTATTGACATTTGTTGATGAAACAATGTCTTTCTAAAGAGTGTTCAATAAAGTTTTGCTGAATGACCAATGAACGAACTCAAACTATGTAAGGATTCATCAAAATGCTAAGCATGGGCAGACGATTAAGAAATTACATAAATGAGTAAAATGTACTGCTTTACAGGAAGCAAAATAGAACACCAATTTTTTAAAATCATTCTTTTAGCTTACCAAGATACTTATGCTGTTTCAAAAGAAGTATACAACCTGTGGATTGAGGTTTAATTGTCTTTGAAGGTAAACAAATGCACATATTTGTCTAGGAAAATCACAAGGTAAATATTCCAAAAGTATTTTTTAATGGGTAAACATAACTGATCTTTATTTTCTATCTGGTCCCTTCTATTTTCCAAACTTTCTATAATTTGGAGGTATTATTTTAATGATCAGAAGCAAGAGTTCTTACTTGAAGTCTTTATTGTTTCATGAACTTTTTATTTTTTAAAAAGGAAAGGCAAGCTTTCAGAAGTTCAGACACTTCATTTAAGTACCTTCACCAAGTACAAAAGTCTTCACCACCCTAGACGCAAGAAATTCTCGAAGAATCTCAGTGAAAGTTGAGAGTCAATATTCTTCAGAGAATGGATACTCAGGGTGACCAACACCACTGAAAGAGAAGGAGGAAGTTTCACTTATTAAATCAGTCATGTTGTCATAGAGCATTATTCTATGATGCGGTCAGGATGGGCTAAAACTCTCAATCTACAAACACATCCCTCCTTCTCCCCTGACAAGCACACATGCAGGTGTCTGCTCCATGTGCACACAGCACCTGCACATCCAATCCCAACATTCACGGGTAATATTCCCTTCACAATGACAGGTAGTTTGACCCAGGTTACAGTTTATATGAGACCACAAGACATGGCAGTAACTGTAGTGATCATTTCAGACACAAGTGAAGCTTCTGCCCCTAGATGATGAAAAGGTGCACAGTGAACAAATTAGCTGCCCTTTTTCTTACATCCATGGATAAGCAAATGAGCACTCCAAAAATCCAGAGTGCCTGGAACTTGTCATCTATTGGAGAGTTACCACAAGCTCCTGAATAATCAAACAGCTCAAAGTGGGATTATTCCTTTCTTAATTTATAATGTATTAAAACACTTGTTACTCAGCAATTAGTATTACTGCTGTTTTCCTTTTTTTCCATGTTTTCATTTTTCTTTCTAAATTTGTCCTTTTCAATTCATTCAAAAGTGCACTCTGAGCAATTCCAAGTGCCAGGAGCTATGCTGCTGAACTGAGCCCACAAAGATGAGTAAGTCAAGGCATTCACAGCCTAATGAAGAGGAACATAGAATTATACTTAAGCACCCCTAAGTACAGGAAAACAACTTGCCACCTTTTTTCTTTTATCATGGCTTTCCTCAGAAGCATGACACTGCTTTACAAGCAATAGGGAGAGTTTTGAGATCCTCCATTGGAAACAAAATCTTCATTTTACCAATAATTTGTATTCCTTTCTCTCTAAACTCCCTTCCACTTCTCCCTGTTTGATCAGTCATCTGTCTCTTCAGTCTTGACATCCTCCTGCAGTAATTAGGCAGCTGAAATCCCATGTTAGTGACTAAGTCAAAGTACAGGAGGTAGAGACTCCACAGTGGGTGAATCACTGATGAACAAATACAACACAGGTCTTTACTCAAGAAAGCAGAAGACCCAGGTGATCTTACCTGGGTGTGTCCTGCTAAGGACACAGCAGTCACTCACTGGAGGGTCAGTTAAGCTCATGATCTACTGGTAATTCAGCTTTGTGAGATAACAAGGATGAGGATGTGGGAGTTATAACAGGGGGAAAAGGCCAATTAAGAGACACATTTGAAAGAAATGGATGATGTTTTGGAGGAAAATGCAAAATCCACCAGACACTTAGGGGACAGGGTGGAAGCAGGCCCCCTGTGACTTCGTAGCACAGATGCACATTGGATTTCATGGGACCATTCTTCATAAAAAATATCAACAATACATTTTGTAATTTTGTTAGGCATAATATGAATGTCTTCTTCCTAGGTGGCTCAGTGGTTAAGGATCCACCTGCCAAGCAGGAGACCTGGGTTCAATCCCTAGGGTCACAAAATCCATTGGAGAAGGCAAAAGCAATCCATTCCAGTATTATTGCCTGGGAAATTCCAAGAACAGAGGAGCTTGTAGGGCTATAGATCATGGGATGGTAGAGAGTCATACAGGACTTAGAGATTAAACAAAAACAACAAAACATGAATGTAATGCATGATGGATTCATTATTATATAGTTATTATTAATATAATTGTTTTCCCCTGATGTAAAAAGAATTAAAGATGAAATAAGTTCACAAGTCCCTGAAGGAATACTGGGCTGCAGACACTGTGCCATCTGTTTCCTGAGTCTCTCGGCCCTGAGAGGAGGTACACCAGGCATAGGGATCAGGGGCACAAAGCAGTGAATTCACTATGATGTGAACTTGGGATTTTATTGATGGGCTGTTCTGGGTTCCAATCACATTTCTGTTGGTCAGAGATGAACCCCTAGAGGAAACCTCTGGTGTGAGGTCTGCAGGAAGCCCCTGGTTTACTCCTATGCTGGAAATCAGGACTGTTTTCCAAGAATTAAGCTTTAAAAAGCTTAGTTCCTCTACTGAACCACCTGCTACAGAAAGTAACGTGAAACATCTGCAAGTCACTTACGGTAGAAATTCATAGTATCTTCTATTTCTGTTGAGGCCATCAATTGCTTTCATGTCTTCCAGACTCAGTTCAAAGTCAAACACCTGGAAGAAAGGAAAGAACCACATTAATTCCCCCCAAGAACTGGCATCCCCCTGGGGACTGGAGGACTTTTCTACTGGATGGAGACAAGAAGAGGGGACAGGGAAGCCTTGTCTGTCCTCAGCTTCCAGGTGAACAAGCCTGGGAGCCTCTGCTGAGTTCTCACCTCTCCTTCCCACACCCTCTCCTTCTCTGTCCATCTCACAAATGTTACAGTGCATCAGTCCCTTATCCTTCTAGGTGGATCACTTGAAAAAACAAACAAATTAAAATCTTCTTTTACCAAACATGGCTGTTGGACACTCCTGGCTCGATACTGAACCTGAGCTAACATTAGACTGATTAACTCTCCCCAACATGCCCTAAGAGTAACAGCATTCAGCTGAAGCAGTGTCAGAAGAAGGCTCCTCCATGAAAGCCTATTCAAGAATCTGATATCAAACTTACTCATTACCTATAACTGAATCTAAAAAACTTTTTGTAAATGCCTTTGTGGAGAAAATTATGAAAAGTGTTTAAGACATTAGAGAACACCTAAATAATTTAAAGTTCATATCATAATTTTGAAACGGAAAGCTCAATTTTATCAAAAAAATTCATTTTCTCCAAAGTGATGTAGTGTTTCAGTGCAACATGAACCAAAGACTTAAACACATATTATTTTGTGGAATTCAGTAAAGTGATACTAAGTTTGAAATAAGAAATACCTAGTCAAGAACATTCAAGATAGCCTTTAAGAAGAAGAATATACCATGCTGAGAAGCAGCACTTATTTTATACATTTGTAACAGTATAGAAAAATGAATAGTTAAATAGGAGTTAATAGAGTTGGCAGTGAAAATCTGTGGAAAATGTGAACACTTAGATTTCCATTTAAATATGTGTGTGTGTGTGTGTGTGTGTGTGTGTGTGTAATCATTTTATATCATATTAGAAAATCAGTTCCAGGTGTATTTCAGAGCCAAATTTGAAAGCAAACACAAAAACAATTTTTCAGGGAACCATATAATTGACCCGTCACTTGACCTGACCCATAGCTTACATTGGGCAGTTAAATTTGCCGGAAGAAATGGTGAATTAATTCTGAACCTAGACATGAAGAGGATTTTTTCCTACTCCCTAACTTGGGATCATAATTGGGAAATTAAAAGACACTTGCTCCTTGGAAGAAAAACTATGACAAACCTAGACAGCATATTAAAAATCAGAGACATCACTTTTCTGACAAAGGTCCCTCTATTCAAAGCTATGTCTTTTCCAGTAGTCATGTATGGATGTGAGAGTTGGACTCTAAAGAAAGCTGAGTGCTGAAGAATTGATGTTTTTGAACTGTGGTGTTGGAAAAGACTCTTGAGAGTCTCTTGGACTGCAAGGAGGTAAAACCAGTCAATCGTAAAGGAAATCATTCCTGGAAGGAATGGAAGAATCCTTCCATTATTTGGAGGGACAAATGCTGAAGTTAAAACTCCAGTCTTTGGCCACCTGATGCAAAGAGCTGACTCATTAGAAAAGACCCTGATGCTGGAAAAGATTGAAAGCAGGAGGAGAAGGGGAGGACAGAGGATGAGATGGTTGCATGGCATCACCGACTTGATGGACATAAATTTGAGTAAACTCTGGGAGTTGGTGATGAACAAGGAAGCCTGGCATGCTGCAGTCCACAGGGGTGCAAAGAGTCAGACACGACTGAGTAACTGAACTGACTGACTTGCTTGGGATCATAGGGCTGTGCTGAGATAGTTGTCACAGTGTAGCCAAATATATATGAAGAAATATACAGAGAAGCATGCAGGCTCCTCTGATAAGAGTCACATCCACCTGGTAAAGCACTGAACTGCAAATGAACAAAAACGCCAAGCCTACAGGACAACAGTTGAGCTGAGTGCTGGCTAACACTGTGGATTGTCAAACATTGTGGATCATCAAACATTGTGGATTGTCAAATCACAGAATCAAGAGATGCAAAAAATGATCTCTCCATTAAATCCTAAAACTGGGAACAGCTTCCTGTACAGCTATGCTAAGGGTACAATAATGGTCTCCTACACAGAAATCAAAACACAGACAGCTTAGCATTAATAAGCAAAGTCTAGAATAGGAACTTTGCAACAGCAGAAACTCAAGGAGATTAAGTGTGTTACATTACAGGATTCATGGAAATACAAAATAAATCCAATATTACTAGAGCTAATCAATGAATATAGTAAAGTTTCAGATATAAAATTAGCACACAGAAATCCCTTGCATTACTATACACTAACAATGAGAAAACAGAAAGAGAAATTAAGGAAACAATTCTGTTCACCATTGCAACGAAAAGAATAAAATACTTAGAAATAAATCTACCTATAGAAGCAAAAGACCTATATATAGAAAACTATAAAACACTGATGAAAGAAATCAAAGACGACACAAATAGATGGAGAAATACACCATGTTCATGTACTGGAAGAATCAATATAGTGAAAATGAGTATACTAACCAAAGCAATCTATAGATTCAATGCAATCCCTATCAAGCTACCAATGATATTTTTCAGAGAACTAGAACAAATAATTTCACAATTTGTATGGAAACACGAAAAACCTCGAATAGCCAAAGTAATCTTGAGAAAGAAGAATGGAACTGGAGGAATCAACCTGCCTGACTTCAGGCTATACTACAAAGCTACAGTCATTAAGACAGTATGGTACTGGCACAAAGACAGAAATCTAGATCAATGGGACAAAATAGAAAGCCCAGAGATAAATCCATGCACCTATGGACACCTTATCTTCGGCAAAGGAGGCAAGAATATACAATGGAGAAAAGACAATCTCTTTAACAAGTGGTGCTGGGAATACTGGTCAACCACCTGTAAAAGAATGAAACTAGAACACTTTCTAACACCATACACAAAAGTAAACTCAAAATGGATTAAAGATCTAAGTGTAAGACCAGAAACTATAAAAATCCTAGAGGAAAACATAGGCAAAACACTCTCTGACATAAATCACAGCAGGATCCTCTATAACCCACCTCCCAGAGTAATGGAAATAAAAGCAAATATAAACGAAGGGACCTAATTAAACTTAAAAGTTTTTGAACAATGAAGGAAACTCTAAGAAAGGTGAAAAGACACCCTTCAGAATGGGAAAAGATAATAGCAAATGAAGCAACTGACAAATAATTAATCTCAAAAATATAAGCAGCTCATGCAGCTCAATTCCCAAAAAATAAACAGCCAAATCAAAAAATGGGGCCAAAGAACTAAACAGACATTTCTCCAAAGACATACAGATGGCTACCAAACACATGGAAAGATACTAAACATCACTCATTATCAAAGAAATGCAATCAAAACCACAATGAGGTACCATCTCACGCTGGTCAGAATGACTGCTATCAAAAAGTCTACAAACAACAAAAGCTGGAGAGGGTGTGGAGAAAAGGGAACCCTCTCACATTGTTGGTGGGAATGCAAGCTAGTATAGCCACTATGGAGAACAGAGTGGAGATTCCTTAGAATAACAGAAATACAACTGCCATATGACCCAGCAATCCCATTGCTGGGCATACGCACTGAGGAAATCAAAATTGAAAGAGACATGTTTTCCCCAGTGTTCATTGCAGCACTGTTTACAAGAGGCAGAACACGGAGGCAACCTAGATGTCCATCGGTGGAAGAATGGATAAGAAAGTTATGGTACATATACACAATGGACTATTACTCAGCTATTAAAAGGAATGCATTTGAATCATTTCTAATGAGGTGGATGAAACTCGAGCCTATTATACAGAGTGAAGTAAGCCAGAAAGAAAAGCACCAATACAGTATACTAATGCATATATATGGAATTTAGAAAGATGGTAACAATAAGTCTATATGTGAGACAGCAAAAGAGAAACAGATGTAAAGAACAGTCTTTTGGACTCTGTGGGAGAATGGGAGGGTGGGATGATTGAGAGAATAGCATTGAAACATGTATAGTGTCATACGTGAAACAGATCGCCAGTCCAGGTTCAATGCATGAGAAGGCTGCTCATGGCTGGTGCACTGGGGTGACCCTGAGGGACGGGATGGGGAGAGAGGTGGGAGGGGAGTTCAAGATGGGAAACACATGTATACCCATGGCTGATTCATGTCAAGGTATGGTAAAAACCACTACAATATTGTAAAGCAATTAACCTCCAATTAAAATAAATTAATTAATTTAATTTTAAAAAGGAGGTTAGAGATCACTGCCATAAATATGTGCCCCAAAATTCACAATTGATGGTGTTAGAAAAGCAGTTTTTGAGAGGTGATCAGGACATAATTGTGCAGCCCTCACGAATGATATTTTTAAAATATCATATAAGAGCCTTGGGACAGCTCTGTGGCCCCTCCACCATGTTAAGGTACAAGGAGAAGCCTCTGACCTAGAGGAAGACCCTCACCTGACCACACGGGCACCCTGACCTCAGACCTCCAGCTTTAGAACTGTGAGGAACAAATTTCACTTTTTCCCAGTCACTCAGTCTGTAGTATTGTGTTAAAACACACAAAACAGTCTAAAAAAAAAAAAAAAATCACTTAATGCAATTTCATCAATTAAGAACAAAGACAATAAGATATCACTTGTACAACGTGACAGAATAAATTGGAGACATAGCACTGGAGTTAAAATCTCTGTTTTCTGTCCAGCCATAAGTCTCTCCAGCCATGCCAACTCTCCTGTTGTCACATCAGGTGGAGAAAACCACCAGGAATACACACAAGGCTTTCATGAATGGGAAAGAACAGGTAACTCATCTTGGCTCAAGGAAAGTCTTGAGAGATGGACATAGAATGACCCTGTGAAGGATATTCCCTAGGAGCCCTCTGCCCACAGCCCTGCTCATCATCACCTGCATGTTCTCTTTGACCCGCTTCTTGTTGAAACTCTTGGTCAGAACCACAACCCCACGTTGTATCTGGTACCGAAGGGCAACTAGAGCTGGGGTTTGCTTGTGCTTTTGGGCAATGGCAGAGAGAACTGGGTCCTCCAAGAGAACGGGGTGGTTCAGGTTCACCCTGGAAGGAAATTCAGAAATGCTGAGGAGCTGAGACTGATTTGTCTCAGCTTCCCAAACAGACAAGAAAGGTCCACTGTAGACAGGGCTTCTCAAAGTGTGGTCCATGGACCAACAGCATCAGCACCACTTGGGATCTTGTAAGAAATACAAATTCCATGGCTTAGATGAAGACAAACTGAATCAAGACCTCAACTGTGTAACCTCCCATTCTGTGTTTACAGGGCTCTGCAGGTGATTCGGATGCATTATTGAGTTGAGACCAGGACTGCCAAACTCATGGATTATTCTTTAAATCTGAGAGGTTGTTTTTCTTCTATTATCAAGAGCATGAATAGAGAAACAAAAGAAAAAAAACAGGGATCGTTTTTAAATTTCACTTTTCTAAGGTACTAATTGAGACGTCTCAAAATAAGACACATTTATTTCATCATTATTCTACTATAGATGATTACAAGAATGACTCATCAAAAATTGTTTCTATCATGATTGATCTATGAGTTACATATTATTATCTCAATTTTAGACATAAGATAAGAGGTTTGGAACATCTATTTTTAGAAATGTGTTCCTTGGTTAATAAATAAGTAAATCATGACATAATGTGTCTCTGGCCTCAACTGGGGGACTATATGTAGATTTTAATGCAGACATTTTTTACTGATGAGTCAACAAGCTCATACATATGGAAAAACAGGCTGGGTGATGGCATTACAAAAGAGAAGAATTCATTCCATCCCTCCCCACTCTCCCTGCTGCCTATGAGAGCTATCTGAGTACCATAAAATGTAAACTATTTCATCAAAAATTGAATTTCAGGGAAAATTCCAGTTGTCTTCAATAGGATTCAGTACCATTCTTTTACTCGTTGGGATCCCAGAGCACCAAAGGCAACAAAAACGATATCATGTGACTTGCAGAAGTCCAACAGTTTGCTCTGATTGAGATAAGGGTGACATTCCACCTGTAGAAGGCCCAAAGAGAACAGTGTCAGATTATTTGCAAAGGTAATATTAACAGGAGAGAAATATTAAAAGGTTAAAAAATGCTGAGGGAAAAACTATAACATTAACTAGAAACTTGAAATATTAACAGCAAGAGTGAAATAGAGAAAAGTGTGTTTACATACTTAATTATATGATGGAAATGGATGGGAGAACAAGTCCAAGATTGAGTAATCAAAATATAGGCTCTACATCTGAGTAAAAGTTTCAGAGTAAATATTTCATCTACTGTTAGTATTACCATGAACCTTTAACTTTGCCCTCTAACCTAGACGGTTTTCATCATCCCCAACACATTCTTTTCTACTGTGCTCCTTGTTGAAGGCCCATAAAGGATGAGATCACCAAGACTAAGGATTTAGCCATCAAGTTCAGTTCAGTCACTCAGTCGTGTCTGACTCTTTGTGACCCAATGAATCGCAGCACGCCAGGCCTCCTTGTCCATCACAAACTCCTGGAGTTTTCTCAAACTCATATCCATCGAGTTGGTGATGCCACCCAGCCATCACATCCTCTGTCGGCCCCTTCTCTTGCCCCCAGTCCCTCCCAGCATCAGGGTCTATTCCAATGAGTCAACTCTTCACATGAGGTGGCCAAAGCATTGGCGTTTCAGCATCAGTCCTTCCAATGAACACCCAGGACTGATCTCCTTTAGGATGTACTGGTTGGATCTCCTTGCAGTCCAAGGGACTCTCAAGAGTCTTCTCCAACACCACAGTTCAAAAGCATCAATACTTCGGTGCTCAGCTTTCTTCACAGTTCAACTCTCACACCCATACATGACCACTGGAAAAACCATAGCCTTGACCAGACGGACCTTTGTTGGCAAAGTAATGTCTCTGCTTTTTCATATGCTGTCTAGGTTGGTCATAACTTTCCTTCCAAGGAGTAAGCGTCTTTTAATTTCATGGCTGCAATCACCATCTGCAGTGATTTTGGAGCCCAAAAAAGTAAAATCTGATACTGTTTCCACTTTTTCCCCATCTGTTTCCCATGAAGTGATGGGACCAGATGCCATGATCTTAGTTTTCTGAATGTTGAGCTTTAAGTCAACTTTTTCACTCTCCTCTTTCACTTTCATCAAGAGGCTTTTTAGTTGATCTTCACTTTCTGCCATAAGGGTGGTGTCATCTGCATAGCTGAGGTTATTGATATTTCTCCTGGCAATCTTGATACCAACTTGTGCTTCTTCCAGCCCAGCATTTCTCATGATGTACCCTGCATATAAGTTAAATAAGTAGGGTGACAATATACAGCCTTGTCATACTCCTTTTCCTATTTGGAACCAGTCTGTTGTTCCATGTCCAGTTATAACTGTTGCTTCCTGACATTCATACAGGTTTCTCAAGAGGTGGGTCGGGTGGTCTGGTTTCCCTTCTTTTTCAGAATTTTCCACAGTTTATTGTGACCAAAACACCACACAAATTCTTAAGCCACTCTTACATGATTTGTCTTTTTTATTTACTTCCCATTCCATCTTTTCGTGGTTTTCCTTCCTATACATGTTTTGCTACAAGGCACTTTCCAGTCCAATTTCTGTTCATGCTTTCATCTCAGAAAAACGCCTCTGGATTCTACCCATAATTTACCTGGAAGTCTTCCCCACCTTTTCCACCCAAATTTATCAAACAAGGGATATCATTCTGGGTTCTAGTCACACCATCCAGACAGAGGCTCTGAGCTCTAGAATCGTCTGTCCACAGAGGTTGGATGAACAGGAGGGGAGGACAGACAGGCATCAGGCTCCAGGGAAAAAGGAGGTTCTGAGAGCAGGAGGGAGAGGAGCTGAGCAGCTCACCTGGTTGCAGACGGGCTTGTACTTGAGCCCCGGCTTGTTCAGGATCTTCTCCAGCTGCTTGTGGTTGAAGTTGGACACCCCGATGGATTTGGCCAGCCCTGCATCCTTGCATTTCTCCAGGGCCTGGAAGGGAAGGGTGGTGAAAAATTACATGGAATGATAGAGCAAGAATAAATGCTGAAAAACATCGGTAATCACCGTCATCCATCAAGAGTTAGCATTGATTATCAAGAAGAAAACAGTGGAAAAATTCATGACACAAGAAGAATTACTGTCTCCTTAGAAAAAAACCCTAGAGAAGACATATCACATGGAAGGAAAGAGATACCTGTCTGCCCTGTCCCATATTCTACTCCTTCGTTCCTCTCTGTGAACATTTCAGCAATGGTTTCCTCCCCACAACCTCAACATCACCACTCTTAGATTCATGAACTGTTGAGTCTGATGGTCCACAGCCCATTCTTACAGGTGGAAGAAATGAAAGAGGTTGCTCCTCCCTGGTTGTCTCCTCCCTGGACTTACCTCCCACGTAAGACAGAGATCCACTGAGTCAAATATCAGTTTTCCATTTTCATCTTTTGGAAATAATTCCTCCCCTGGCTGGAACAAAAGCAGATATTTTAGAGATGTCACAAAATAATTTCCCAATATTTATCCAGGCTGACAGGCATCAGAAATTAAACATCCATGAGTTAGGTTTACAACTTTCGAGATACTAATATCTGCAAAGTGATTTGTCTATGGAATTGTAAGCAGTGTCTTTAGGAGAGAGGCTTATTCTAATCTCTTATACTTAATATATGTTGTAATAAATACAATTTTTCTAGGTTCTAAAAGTGACTCACAGTGATTTCTGTGATATTTGTCTGTTACTTGTACTTATCTATTTTGAAGTGTCTCTCTTGAGCTAGAACTGGTAGTAAGTTACATGGGCTTCATTTCCAGCATAAATATTGCAATCACTTTCTTTTCCCCCTGAGGATCAGATGCCCTAGGGCAGGCATATGAACCAGTAAGGCTCAAGTTAGTTGGATATGGAATGTGGAAGATCCAGACAAGCTCTCAAATTCGTGACCATGAGCCTTGAACTGCCCCGAAGCCACATTTGCCACCAATGGAATATGTTCAGTAAACATAAAACATACCATGAGTAACGCCATGATAAGGGATACAAATGAGGAGACATTTCCGAAGAGTTCTAAAGCTCCTAAAATCTGTCTGTGACTGGGACTTGCCATCTACATAGTCCACTAAGTGATTTTGCATCAGATGAGTTGAGTTGATTTCTATAACTTGAAATCAAGAATTCTAAGTAAACTGTTCTTATTGGCTAAGTGCAATCTACAAACGTCATCTTGAAGACAGACAAGAGTGTAGGCAAGGTCTTCCAATCCCTATAAAGGTATGAGGTTTAGATGCACCCAGAGGGAGCACCATCAAATCTGCTCAACTTAAAAGGATGAAAGACAAGATAAACTCATCATGTTCAATGTAAGGCAGTGTCATGCTCACCATGGCTGCACCAAACTCTTGGTTCATGAAATCCCCAGAGACTCACAATCATAACCAGGACTGTGTGCAGAACTGGCTTTTTTCCCAAGATTTTCAGGCAGAAAAACTCAGATTATTTAACACCTTTCCCTGGGAGTCTTGTAAGGGATTCAAAGAAACTCAGTAAAAAAAAAAAAATGATCACTAATGATTATTTGGGAGATTCCACTCTAGTGTAACCATCCCTACAACCTACTAAGAAAAATCTTCATTCAACCATCCAAGCAAGTTGATGCACATTCTAACACAAGATACAAAATTATGTGATCACACAAAGTTCTAACCTTCAGAGCCACTGGAATATGAATAATATAGAGATCAACATAGTCCAGTTGAAGAGTTTTCAGTGATTTTTCCAAGGCTGGTTGGACCAACTCTGGTCGAAGGGAAGTTAACCAAAGCTGCAAGAGGTTAAAGAATGGAAGTTGAATCAATAACACTTTAGGTAACTTTTTTTCCATACCACTTGGCTTGTGGGATATTACTTCCTTGACCAAGGATAGATCCTGGCTCATGGCATTAAATCACCAAGTCTTAACCACTGAACCACCAGGGAACTCTAATACTTCAGGAATGCATGTACGAATAGTTCACCAAACAGTGATCCTATTATATAACTGTCACCTGGGCAAATCACTTCCACACATGTGCAAACACTTAACACACAGCACCTTTGAGGTGTAGAATATGTCTTCTCTCTTCACAGTGCCATCTGCAATCTTGCTTCGAATGGCCTGGCCAACTTGCTCTTCATTTTGGTACACATGAGCACAGTCGATATGGCGGAACCCAACCTCTATAGCGAATTTGGTGATTTCCAGAGCTTCCCTCTTAGCAGCCTACATAAGCAACAAGGTAAAAGTTGAATATCTACATGACCAAGAGATTGCTAAGGCGCAAGAAGATCTTCCTAAGAATCAACATTTCTTTGTGCTTTTGGTTCATTCTGCAAGTGTTATGATGAACTCATGGCAGTTTCTCTGAATGTTCCTGGCCAGTGATTAAATGAACACCAAGGAACCCTTCAATCCCAGATGGCCAGTGGTTAATCACAGGTCTCGGAGGACCCCAAGACAACCTCCAGGTTCAGTGATCTGCTGGAAGACCCAAAGGACTCAGCATTAAGTTATAGTCATGGATAAGATTTATACTGTGAGCTGTTTGAAGCAAAATCAACGAAGGTGTAAAATCCCTGGCAAAAGCATCAAGAACCATGTGAAAACTTCCAAGACTTTTGTCTCCCAGTGAAGCCACACAGAATACACCAAATAAAACGCATATGTGTTAAATAAAGTGATGTTTTCATATAAGTATACATTGCTAATGATTACCACAATCGACCTAGGCAACAGATGCATCACCTCACACACTTAAATTTAAGGTATGTTTGTAAGAAAATTTAAGGTCTAGTCTCTATAAAATCTCAAGTTATAGCCCATTGTCTTTAACCATAGTCACCGTGCTACACATCAGGTGTTCAGACTTCTTCATCTTAGGACTGAAAGTCTGTACCCTTGACCAACATCTTTTCATTTTTCCTAGACTTGTCCCCAGTTTCTGGTCACCATACCCTACCCTTTCTACTATGAGTTCCACTTTTTTAGATTCCACCTATAAGGAGATCATACAGTCATTGTCTTTCTGTTTATGGTTTATTACACTTAGCTTAATGTTCTCACAGTTCATCTGTGTGCTTGGAAATGACAGGATTAATTTTGTTTTTAATATTGAATAATATTCCATATCTTTTTATGTGATTCAGACTCGTTCCTGTTTCAAGGAGGTAGATAGTTGGTGTAGCTTCTCTCTGTTAGGGTTAGTCCTGGATTTTCTAAATGCTTGGTTATTTGTGTGTATACCAAGGAATGAACCCAATGAGCTTCAGTAACAGTCTGGACTCTTCCCTCCCCACTCCAATTTGTACTACAAAGTGCTGGCTTCTGTTTCCAAATTGTGTCTAATTATTTCCACCAGTTTTATAGATGAAAACTATGAGGCTCAAAGTTTAAGGACCAGTCCACTGTCACAACTACATACTATAAACACAAGATGGATAGCAAATTTTCTGGTTACAACATGGAGACTTGTCCACTAGCTCCTCTTTTATACCCCAGCGCTGAAAACACTACTTAAATAAAAACACATTAGAAAACACAAAGATACATTACAAAACCTGGCCTGTAAGATTGCATCTTATCACCTCAAATGATACTATAGTTCCCATCAGAAGAAGTTTCCAAGCAGAAACTGAAGCACAGGGCAAAACACAGCTGGAGTGTTTCTGCCCTGGCACCTATCAGGCACCCCACAGTAGAAAAACAGTTTTCTCCCATTATTTTTCAGTCACCTCATCTTCAGGACCTTCCACCTAAAAACTTCTCTGGGTCATATCTTTTTGGAAGGAGGAAAGAGCTCTTGAGCTAATAATATCTACAGAGAAACCCCACCATTGCAATCACCCTTAAAGCAAAACAGCTGACAGTGTTCTCCACAGCCGAGCCGAGCCTCTTCTGCCACGCTGGGAAAGAGACAGAAACTGGAGGGGAACCCAGAGTAATCTGCAGGTGAGCACAGCCTCAGACCCTGATGCAGAGCGGAGACTGGATGCTCTCTCCCCTTTCACAGCACATGGTTCTAGCCTGGTTAGTGGAACCCCGTGACCCGTGACCCTCCCAGAGTCACACAGGAGCTCAGTGTTTGACAATCCAAGTCCCTTCTGCTGTCACATCCACTACTATTTATATCTCAGCCCACAACCAGTACTGTTACCTCTGGAGGTGCATAGGTTCCAAATCCAAGGACAGGAATGAAGTGGCCATCATTAAGCTTCACCTTCTGGCTTTTGGGATCCATTGTCTGTTGTTCCTCTGAGAAAGCAGATTGATTTTTTCTTCTGCCTTCAGAGGTTATAAATAACAAAAAGATAACACTCCAGCTGCACTGTCCAGTGTTTACTGATGCATTGTAGGAGAAGTGTGATTAAACAAATGTCCATGGAGTCAGAGAGTTACCTTGTTTGATTTTTTTATCAGTATAACCTAAAGTATTATATAAAGTGAGATTGACTGAACAATTAATGACCATTAGTAAAACTAGAAATTTCTACTCACCAATCTTTTTTATTTTCTGTTATAGGCCCAATCTCAATCAAACATAAACTGAAACAACTATCTTACAATACAAACAGCACACATACACAAAATGTAAAAGTGATAATAGCATTTTTGAAAATTTTATCCCTTAATAAAGAATCAAAACTTCAAATGAAAGTAAATTTTCTTTTTTACATTTCCCACCAGCAAAATTATTTTGCTTTACAGACCTGACAGTGGTGAAATCTTGAACGGGAAACCTAAACCAGACATTTTGGCAAAGCGTTTATTGGAGGTTAATTATTAACAGCTTTAGGATACCATGTGCAGTGTGCAAAGAGACTCTGAGTGTTTCTATGTTGTACTTAGCTCTATAACTTTTAGAGTACACTTACTTTCCGGGTGGCCCTAGTGATAAAGGACCTGCCTGCCAACGCAGGAGATGTAAAGTTTCGATCACTGGGTTCGATCCCTGGGTTGGGAAGATCCTCTGGAGGGCATGGTAACTCACTCCAGTATTCTTGCCTGGAGAATCCCATGAACAGAGGAGCCTGGCGGGCTACAGTCCACGGGGTTGCAAAGAGTCAGATGGGACTAAAATGACTTAGCACACACCCAAAGTACTCTCATGATGTAACTGATACATACTATACATAATTCACTAACTTGTTCAACATTATTCATAAAAGAAAACCCTATAAACTACATGTGTGTTAGTCGCTCAGTCATGTCCGACTCTTTGCGACCCCACGGGGTGTAGCCCACCAAGCTCCTCCATCCATGGGATTTTCCAGGTAAGAATTCTGGAGTGGTTTGCCATTTCCTTCACCAGAGGATCTTCCTGACCCAGGGATTGAACCTGAGTCTCCTGCATAAACTACATAAATTATAACAAACTTGGAAAGAGTAAGGAAAATCGTGATGCATTGATATATGGGGGTGTGGTAAAGTTAAATAAAATTTAACAAATACAGTGATGTCAGCAAAATGGTGAACTAGGAGGGCTGAACTCTCCCATGGAAAGGCAAGAAAAGAAAGAGAAATCAGCTGAAAAACCTCGTAAGGTCTCTGGGAAACAGTCAAAGATCTACAGCAACAAAGTGAACACACAATTAGGAAAAATCCAGAACAGAATGGTAGGAAATTTCATCGTGTATTACTCACCTGTACCCTCCACCTGCCTGGGACAGTGCAGTCTTGATCAGCCCCCAGTTGTCTCCCTCAATCCAGAGTGATCAAAGAAAACCAATTGTGCAATGTTCCAAGCAGCTTGGGGGCTGCCTGGAGACTGGTGTCTGTTCTACTTAACTCTAAGCTTAACCTGAAGGGCAGCTGGAATGGCTATTGCAGTTGCAGGGGATTTATATATATATATATATATATATATATACATATACATATTTATAAGTATGTATATACATGGAGCCAAGAACAAAGGAATAAGGGTGGAGACATAGACTAGACCATGTATTGATAAAACCCTGAGTAGAACTGGGGTGTGGATTTGGGAGCCATAGGGCATTCAAAAACAATCATAAATTCACCAGACTCAGAATGTCACCCAGGGGCCAGGCAAGATGCTGACTCAGAAATGAAGTGAGTCACTCTTAACTTTCCTGTTGGGGTGAAACAAGGGCAAGGAGAATGCCAGGCAAACTAGTGAAAGCCAGCCAGGACAAGGAACAAGATCTACCAAGAGTGAGTATTTGCCCGCTGTTTCAGGTAGCCAATTATGAACACACACATATATACACACACACAGGAACACACACACATCAGGATGGGGCAGGGAGGTCAGACGGCCCCGAGGATCAGGGTTTGGGGCTCTGATGGTGTGCCAGGGCTGCACAACAGGCACAGCTGCCCGCACCAGGGGCTGCTCCAGCATGCCTCCCTCCAGCTCTGCCACCCTCTGGAGCAAAGGTGCCAGAGTAGGGGAGGGGAGTGCACACTTACAAGGGGTGGAACCAGTCTGAATCCAATCCTCAGAGTTCTCCTCCAGCATCCTGGGACCTGCCTGGCCCAGTAGGGTGGAGACAGCCACTGCGCACAGGAGAAGCCTTTGCTCACACTGGGCTCTGACTCTAGTCTGCCCCTCCCCCTCCCACCGAGGTGACAGTTGCCAGCACGCCCTGGGAAAGGGTGACCTCTGACCAGTTCAACTCTAGCTCTGCCCCAAAGCCTCTGGGCACACAGACTGCACAGAGACGCGTACACAAAAGGACAGCCCTGCAAACCAAGACAGGTAACTATTTCACCTAATTTCATAGACACAGAGGATGTTAAGCAAAATGAGAGGACAGAGAAATCTGTTTCAAATGAAACAATGAAAAAAAAGACTTGAAAAAATCTGCTAATAAGATAGATATTAATAATTTACCAGAATTCAGAACAGTAACAAGAATGCTATTCTAACTAGGAAATAGAACATACTAACATTCACATGATGGGTGTTCCAGAAGGAGAAGAGAGAGGGAAAGGGGCAGAAAATGTATCTGATGAAAATATGGCTAAAATTTTCTGAACCTGGGACTTCCGTGGTGGTCCGGTGGTGAGGATTCTGTGCTTCCACATCAGGGGGCACAAGTTCTGAAACTGGTTGAGGAACTACTTAGCAAAGGTGATTAAAACCATGAGATGGGGATGTTCCTGGATTACCTGGGTCATGCTAGTGTAATCACAAAGTCCTTATACGTGGGACCTGGAAGGGTTGTAGTTAAAGAGGAGGTGGGAAGATAGGAGCATTAGATAAGAGATTCGAAGACACTATGTACTGTCTCTGAGATGGTGGGAGAGTCTACAAGATCAAGAACAGAGGGTTCTACTGTTGTCAGTCCCTCAGTGGTGTCCAACTCTACCACAGCATGGACTGCAGCACACCAGACACTTCACGCTTCACTGTCTCCCAGAGTTTGCTCAACCTCATGTCCATCGAGTTGGTGATGCCATCTAACCATCTCATCCTCTGTCACCGTCTTCTCCTCCTTTTCTTAATCATTCCCAGCATCAGGGTCTATTCCAATGAGTTGCCTCTTCTGGTCAGATGACCAAAGCATTGGAGCTTCAGCTTCAGCATTAGTCCTTCCAATGAATATTCAGTGTCGATTTCCTTTAGGATTGACTGGTTTGATCCCCTTGCAGCCCAAGGGACTCTCAAGAGCCTTCTCTGGCACCCAATTTGAAAACATCAACTCTTCGGCACTCAGCCTTCTTTATGCTCCAACTCTTACATCTGTACATGACTACTGGAAAAACCAGAGCTTTGACTATATAGAACTTTGTCAGAAAAATGATATCTCTCCTTTTTAATATGCTGCCTAGGTTTGTAGTAATTTTTCTTCCAAGGGGCTTTTAATTTTATGGCTAAGGTTAGCATCCACAGTGATTTTGGAACCCAAGAAAATAAAATCTGTCACTGCTTCCGTTGTTTCCCCATCTATTTGCCATGAAGTGATGGGACCAGATGCCATGATCTTAGCTTTTTGAATGTTGAGTTTCAAGTTGGCTTTTTCACTCTGCTTTTTCACCCTCATCAAAAGGCTCTTTAGTTCCTCTTCCCTTTCTGCCATAAGGGTGGCATCATCTGCATACATGAGGTTATTAATATTTCTCCCCAAATCTTGTTTCCAGCTTGTGATTCATCCAGCTTGGCATTTTGGGTGATGTACTCTGCATGGAACATAGATAAGCATGGTGACAATATACAGCCTTGATGTGCCTCTTTCCCAATTTTGAACCACTCTGTCATTCCATATCCAATTCTAACTGTTGCTTCTTGGCCTGCATACAGGTTTCTCATGAGGAAGGTAAGGTGGTCTGGTATTGCCAACTCTTTAAGATGTATCCACAATTTTCTGTGATCCATAATGTCAGAGGCATGAGCCTAGTCAATAAAGCAGAAGTAGATGTTTTTCAGGAATTCTTTTGCATTTTCTGTGATCCAATGGATGTTGGCAATTTGATCTCTGGTTCCTCTGCCTTTTCCATATCCATCTTGTGTATCTGCTATTGAAGCTTAACTCAAAGGATTTTGAGCTTTACCTTGCTAGCATGTGAGATGAGCACAATCATGTGGTAATTTGAACATTATTTGACACTGCCCTTCTTTGGAACTGGAAAGAAAACTGACCTTTTCCACTGCTGAGTTTTCAAAATTAGCTGCCATATTGAGTGCAACACTATAACAACATCATCTTTTAGCATTTGAAATAACTTAGCTGGAAATCCTTCACCTTCAATAGCTTTGATCATAGTAATGCTTCCTACGGCCCACTTGACTTCACACTCCAGGATGTCTGGCTCTAGGTGAGTGAACATATTGACCTGGTTATCCAGGTCATTAAAATCTTTTTTGTGTAGTTCTTCTGTGTATTTTTGCCACTTTTTTTTTAAATCTCCTCTGCTTATGTTAGTTCCTTACAGTTTCTGTCCTTTCTGCAGTCATCTTCACATGAAATGTCCCCTTAGTATTTCTAATTTTCTTGAAGAGATCTCTAGTCTTTCTCATTCTGTAGTTTTAATCTATCTCTTTGCATTGTTCACTAATGAAGGGGTTCTTATCTCTCCTTGCTATTCTTCAGAACTCTGCATTCAGTTACATATATATTTCCCCTTCTCCTTTGCCTTTCACTCTTCTTTTCTCAGGTATTTGTAAGGCCTCCTCAGACAACCATTTTGTCTTCTTGCCTTTCTTTTTCTTGGGGATGGTTTTAGCCACTGCCTACTGTACAATATTATGAACCTCCATTCACAGTTCTTCAGGCACTCTGAGTCAGATCTAATCTCTTGAATCTATTTGTCACTTTCATTGTATAATCATAAGGGATTTGATTTAGGTCATGCCTGAATGGCCTAGTAATTTTCCCTACTACAGGGAGGAACCACAATCCCACCCATTAGCAGAAATTGGATACAAGATTTACTGAACATGGCCCTGCCCACCAGAGCAAGACTCAGTTTCCCCCACATCCAGTCCCTCCCATCAGGTAACTTGCACAAGCCTCTTATCCTCATTCATCACAAGGCAGACAGAAGGAGCAAGAATTTCAATCCCATGGCCTCCAAAATGAAGACAATCACAGAAAAGTAACCAAAATGATCACATGGATCACATCCTTGTGTAACTCATGAAACTATGAGTCATCCATACATGGCCCCCAAGATGGATGAGTCATGGTGGAGAGTTCCAACAACACTTGGTTCACTAGAGAAAGGAATAGCAAACCACTCAGAATTCTTGCTTTGAGAACACCATGAACAGTATGAAAAAGCAAAAAAGATACGACCCTAAGAGATGACTCCAACAGGACAGTAGGTGTCCAATATTCTACTAGGGAAGAGTGGAGAAATACAACCTGAAAGAATGATGAGGCTGAGCCAAAGCAGAAATGACACCTAGTTCTGGATGTGTCTGGTGGTGAAAGTAAATCTGATGCTTTAAAGAACAGTATTGCATAGGAACCTGGAACATTAGGTCCATGAATCTAGGTAAATTGGATTTGGTCAAACAGAAGATAGCAAGAGTGAATACGGATTTTTTAAGAATCAGCGAACTAAAATAGATGGGAATTGGTGAATTTAATTCAGATGATGATTATATCAACTACTGTGGGGAAGTATCCCATAGAAGAAATGAAGTAACCCTCATAGTCAACAAAAGAGACAAAAGTGCAGTACTTAGGTGCAATCTCAAAATGACAGAAGGTACTTGGTCCATTTCCAAAGTAAATCATTCAATATCACAATAATCTAAGTCTATGCCCCAACCACAAATGCAGGAGAAGCTGAATTTGAATGTTCTATGAGGACCTCCAAGATCTTCTAGATCTAACACCAAAAAAAAAAAAAAAAAAAAAGATGTCCTTTTCATCATAGGGGACCACAATGCACAAGTAGGAAGTCAAGAGATACCTGGAGTAACAGGCAAGTTTAGCCTCGGGGTACAAATGAAGCAGGGCAAAGGATAACAGAGTATTACCAAGAGAACACTCTGGTCTTAGCAAACACACTCTTTCAACAACTCAAGACCTGTTCTCTAGGAGTTGGACAAAGAAACAAAATGGATTTCCCCTACAAACTCCAGAAAAGACCACAAGCCTGCTGGTACTTTTATTTTAGACCTCAGAACTGTATTTTGAATTTCTGACCTCCAGATATGCAAACAAATACCTTGGTGTTGTTTCAAAGTACAAAGTTTTTGGTCATTTGTTACAGCAGCAGCGTTAACTAAGACATTTGTGGTTCATGTCAGTCCACCTCCATCTGCTGCATCATGAGTTTTACTCTCTGCTGGAATGTTCCTCTGACCTCAGAGGCAGGTGGTCATCTCCCCAAACACGGGAACTTCATCTCTTGATTCCACTTTCTTCCTTAGTGACTGACCGATTCTGTGGTCCTCATTACAGCAAAGTCTTTGAAAACTGTGTATACTCTGTTCCACATTGGTCTCTTCACATCATTTCTTGAACCAACTTTACTCAGGGTTTGCCTTCACTACTCTATCAAACCTGTACTTGATCCTGCCAAGGTTAACTGCCGAATCCAGTGATCCATTTTCAATCTTCTCTTACTCGACCCATTCAAAGCACTGGACTCTTTTCTCCTGCAAACACTTATTTCACATGCCTTCTAAGAACAGTCCCACCTACCTCACTCGCTGATCCTTTTCAGCCTCTTTTGCTGGTTCCTTCAGTTTTTGGTTTTTGTTGTTGTTGCTGTTGTTGTTGTTTGTTTTTTTTAAGCATTTTCTTAATGCTTATTTCTCATGAAGCTTGACTTCCCTGTCCACACCACTCACTGTATAATGTAATATCTCTGACTGGTTGGTTTCATGGCTTTAAGAGGCTATATTTGACAAATTTCAGATATGAATATTTTGTCCAAATCTTTTCTCTAATTGACTTGCATGTCCAACTCTATGCACACATCTTTACTTGGATACATAAAGGCACTTGAAAGATATGTATCTATAACTGAACTCATGATCGTCCCACAAAAATGAGATTCCCCGAATTGTCTCCATCTGAGAAAATGGCATCTGCATTTCCTGTCACTTAAACACAAACACCTGGAGTCAACTTTGATTCCCCTTTGCCTTTCACCATATGTCCAACATGTTAGCAGTCTAGTTAATGCTGCCCCTAGAATAAGCTCCTATTCCAATACCTCTGGCCATCTTTACTGCTCCTTCTGTGGTTCCAACCAACATTACCTCTCATCTAAATTCCTGTAGAGTCCTAAAAAATGGCTCTTTTCCCTCTTTTTCTTCTAAACATAACAACCAGAGTGATTCTTTTTAAAACAAGTCAGCTCATGTAACTACTGTGCCCAAAACCAAAATATCATTCTCCACTTCTCTCAGAGTAAAGACCTCTCAAAAACCTACATGACATAGACCCCATTGCCCCACTGGCTCTTCAGCTTGTTGTCAACTCCTGTCTTCTTCCCTTACTAAAATCCACCCACATCAGCCAATTGCTTGCCCTCAAATGTTACATGAACACTCTTCCTTCCTGGACTTAAAGTTTTCTGTTCCAGAGAAATGCAAGGAGCCACTGTCTCTATGTTTCAAGGCTGTTTCTTGTACAAATGAAAAGTTGTGTGGAATGAAGGGTAGTTGGTGTGTCTGCCTAACAGATGGACAGAAATGTGAGAGATTGTGCAGGATTTTCTCAACAGGCACTTACCCATTTCTAACATCTCCTGATGACATTCACTGTACCATCCTCCACTAGACTATAAATTTAAGGATTTCTCATTTAGTTAATATTTGTTGATAAAACAATGTCTTACTAAAGAATGTTCAATAATGTTTTGCTGAATGAATGAGTGAATGACAACCAATGAATGAATGGCAAAATATGTAAGTATTTATCAAAATGTTAATCATGGCCAGACAATTAAGAAATTAAAGAAATTAATCAGATGCACTGCTTTACAGAGAGCAAAATATAATACTGGGTTTTTTAAATCATATTTTAGCTTACCAAGATGATTATGCTAAGTTGAAAAGTATACAACCTGTAGATTGAAGATTATTTGTCTTTGTAAATAATCGTGCACACAAATTTGTATAGGATTCTATAAGGAAAATGTACCAAAGTATTATATAATGGTGAATTACAGCTTATCTTTATTTTCTATCATGTCTCTTTTACTTTCTGAATTTCCTATTTTTTTAAAATTATCAGAAGAAAAGAACATTCTTACTTTGAAGTTTTAATTGTTTCATAAACTTTATTTTTTCACAAGGAAAGCCATTTTCGAAAGTTTAGACACTTCATTCAAGCACCTTCACCACTTACAAAAATCCTCTTCACAGCCCCAGAAGCAAGAAATTCTTGAAGAACCACAGTGAGACCCGAGAATCAATATTCTTCAAGAAATGGATATTCAGGGTGACTGACACCACTGAAAGAGAAGGAGGAGGATTCATTTATTAATTCTATGATGTTGTCAAAGAGAGCATTACTTTGCGAGTGCAGTCAGGATGGGCTAAAATTCAAAATCTACAAACACATCCCTCCTGCTACCCCAACAAACACACATCAGGTGTCTGCTCCATGTGCACATGTCACCTGCACGTCCAGTCCCAACATTCACATGTAATTGTCACTCCATGGTGACAGGTAGTTTGACTCAGGTTACAGTTTTAAGAGGGCGCAAGACCTGGGGCTAACTCTGGAGATCATTTCAGCCCCTTCATGGAACTTCTGTCCCTAGATGATGAGAAGGATCATAGCAAACAAATTAGCTGCTCTTTTTTCGCACATCCAT
This sequence comes from Muntiacus reevesi, assembly GCF_963930625.1. NCBI lineage: Eukaryota > Metazoa > Chordata > Mammalia > Artiodactyla > Cervidae > Muntiacus > Muntiacus reevesi. The sequence goes on along the minus strand of NC_089250.1, from coordinate 42,151,027 downwards.
GGATAAGCAGATACTGAGCACCCCAAAAAATAAAGACTGTCTCCATTAAGGAAATTCTAATCTATTGAAAAGATACCACAGTCACCTGAATAATCACACAGCACAAATTGGCATTGATATTTTCTTAATTTATGATGTGTTAAAACATTGGTTACTCAGTAATTAGTATAACTATGGTTTTCTTTTTCTCCATGTTTCTACTTTTCTTTCTAAATTTGTCCTTTTCAATTCAATTCATTAAAGAGTGCATTCTGAGCAATTCCAAGTGCCAGGAGCTGTGCTGTTGACCTGAGCCCACAAAGAAGAATAAGTCTAGGCATTCACAGCCTAATGAAGGAGAAGATAGAATTATACTTGAAAGTCTTTAAGGACAGAAAAGTAAGTTTCCACCTTTTTCTATTTATCATGTATTTTATCATAATTGTGATATAGTTTTATAAACAATAGGGAGAGTTTTGAGATCTTTCCCTTCAAACAAAATCTTCACTGTACCAATAATTTGCATTCCCTCCTCTCTAAACTGTCTTCCCAATTTCTCTTCTGTCTCTTCAATCCTGACATTCTCCTGCAGTAATGAGGCAGCTGGAATTCTATGTTAGTGACTAAGTCAAAGTCAAGTAGATGGGGCCTCCCCAGGGGATGGACTTCTGCTGGACAAAGGCTAAACTGCAGTGTCTTGACTGAAGAAACCAGAGAGACCCAGATGATCTTACCTGAGTGTGTTCTGTTAAGGACACATCAGTCTCTCACTGGAGGGTCAGTATAGCTCATGGTCTACTGGTAATTCAACTTTGTGAGATACCAAGGATGAGGACATGGGAATTGTAATAGGGAAAAAAGATCAATGAAGAGATTAATTTGAAAGAAATGGATTGTGTCTTGGAGAAGAAATGCCCATAAGGGAGAAAATCCACCAGACACTTAGGAGATGGGGTGGAAGCAGACCCATGTGATTTCTCAAAACTGTTGCAGGTTGGCCTTCATGGGACCTTCCTCCATAAAAAAGTATCAACAAGATGTTTTATCATTGTGTTAGGAATAACGTGAATGGGGGCTCCCCAGGAGGTCAGTGTAAAGGATCCACCTGCCAAGTAGGAGACATGGGTTCAGTGATTGCAAGATAACTTGGAGAAGAAAATGGCAACTCACTCCAGTATTCCTGCCTGGGAAATTCCACAGACCCTGGAGCCTAGCAGGCTACAGTCCGTGGGTCCCAAGAGTTGGATACAACTAAGCAACTAAACAAGAACAACAAAACATGAATGTAATCCAGAAAGGATTCATTATTTTACAGTTTTTATTAATATAATCATTTTATCCTGATGTAAAAATAATTAAACATGTTGGCAGGTCCCTGTAAGAATAGTGGGCTGCTGGCACTGTGTCCTGTGTTTACTGGGTCCCTTGGCCCTGAGAGGAGGTGCGCCAGGCACAGGGATTAGGGCACATAGTAGTGAAATCACCACGATGTCAACTCTGAGGATTTTACTGAAGGGCTGTCCTAGGTCCCAATCATTTCTATTGGTCAGAGACAGAGACCAGGAGGAAACCTCTGGTTTGAGGTCTGCAGAAGACTCTGGTTGGCTCCTATGCTGGAATCAGGACTGTCTTCCTAGAATCAAGTTTTTAAAAAGCTTAATTGCCCTACTGATCTGCCTGCTACAGGAAAAAAAATAAAAAAACCATGTGTATGAAACATCTGCAAATCACTTACGGTAGAAATTCGTAATATCTTATATTTCTATTGATGCCATCGATTGCTTTCATGTCTTCTGGAGTCAGTTCAAAGTCAAACACCTGGAAGGAAAGAAGAATCACATTTACCTCTCCCCCAAGAAGACAGCCTCCCCCTGGGGACTGGAGGACTTTCCAGCTGGATGGGGACAAGAAGAGCGGACAGGGAAGCCTTGTCTGTCCTCTGCTTCCAGGTGAACAAGCCTGGGACCCTCTGCTGAGTTCTCACCTCTCCTTCCCACACCTCCTTCTCTGTCTGCCTCACAAACATTACAGTGCATCAGTCCCTTATCTTTCTAAGTGAATCACTTCAGACAGAAAAGAAATGTACTCTTTTGTCTTTGGACATTCTTGCCTAAATTCCTGCACCTGAACAAACATTAGACTGCTTCATGCTCCCCAACATGCCCTAAGTGTGACAGCATTGCACTGAAGCCATGTGGGGAGGAGTCTTCCTTGCAAAAGCCTATCCAAGAATCTGATATCAAACTTACTCTTTATCTATGAATAAATCTAAAAGAAACTTTATGTAAATACCTTTGTAGATAAAGTTATGAAAAGTTTAAACATTAAAGAACACCTAAAATATTAAAAATTCACATCGTAATCATGAAATGGATAGCTCAGTTTATAAAGAAATTTGTTTTCTCTGAAGTGATCTAGCGTTTCAATGCAACATGAATCAAGACTGACATACATATTCTCTTGTAGAAGTCAGTATGACTTCTTTGGAGAAAAAAGTGATACCAAATTTTAAATAAAAGAAGAACTAATAAAAAGTAGCCAAGACATTCTTCAGTTCAGTTCAGTTCAGTTGCTCAGTCATGTCCGACTCTTTGCAACCCCATGAACAGCAGCATGCCAGGCCTCCCTGTCCATCACCAACTCCCAGAGTCCACTCTAACCCATGTCGAGTCAGTGATGCCATCCAACCATCTCATTCTCTGTCGTCCCCTTCTCCTCCTGCCCTCAGTCTTTTCCAGCATCAGAGTCTTTTCCAATGAGTCAGCCCTTCACACCAGATGGTCAAAGTATTAGAGCTTCGGCTTCAACACCAGTTCTTCCAATGAATATTCGAGGTTGATTTCCTTTAGGATGGATTGATTTGGTATCCTTGCTGTCTTAGATTTCCATTTAGTAAATAGATATATATGTAACCATTTTCATATTATATTGGAAAACTATTTCTAGCTGTATTGCAGGGCCAAATTTGAATGGAAACACAGAAACAAGTTTTTAGGGGACCATACACTTGACCTTGACTTAGATGGATCTTTAACACTGGACAGTGAAATTTGTCAGAATTGATGAGTCAGTCCTGAGTCTAGAAATGAAGAGTACTATTTTTTCCATTCACTGACTATGGATCATAGTACTGTGCTGAGGTGATAACCAGGTTAGTTGATCACAGTCTAGCCAAATATATATGTAAAACTACATGAAGAAGCTTGCAGGTTCCTCTGACAAGAGTCATATCCACCTGCTAAAGCAGAACTGCTGAGCTGCTCTGCACAGAGCTGCAAATGCATGAGTGAAACCAGCTAAGAGGACAGCAGCTGAGCTGCGGCCAGGCTGATTGTCAAAACACAGAATCAAGAGACACAGAAATGATCTCTGCATTAAATCCTGAAAGTGAGGAGAGTTTCCTGTATAGCTGTAACTAAGGGCACAATAATGGTCTCCTACAAATAAATCAAAAGAGAAACAACCTAGCTAAAGTGTACAAAGTCTTGAAAAGGAGCTTCACAAAGAGAAACTCAAAAAGATTAAATGTATATAGATGAAACCATATAATATTCAGGGAAATGCAAAATAAAACCATGATGGTTTGGGGGTTAAAGATTGCTGCTATAGTATTTGTGCCCCCAAGCTTCCAAACAGGAAAAGGAGTATGTCAAGGTTGTATATTGTCACCCTGCTTATTTAACTTATATGCAGAGTACATCATGAGAAATGCTGGGCTGGAAGAAGCACAAGCTATAATCAAGATTGCCAGGAGAAATATCAATAACCTCAGATATGCAGATGACATCACTCTTATGGCAGAAAGTGAAAAAAAACTAAAGAGCCTCTTGGTGAAAGAGGAGAGTGAAACAGTTGACTTAAAACTCAACATTCAGAAAACTAAGATTATATCATCTGGTCCCATCACTTCATAGCAAATAGACGGGGAAACAGTGGAAACAGTGGCTGACTTTATTTTGGAGGGCTCCAAAATCACTGCAGATGGTGACTGCAGCCATGAAATTAAAAGATACTTACTCCTTGGAAGGAGTTATGACCAACCTAGACAGCATATTAAAAAGCAGAGACATTACTTTGTCAACAAAGGTCTGTATAGTCAAGGCTATGGTTTTTTCAGTAGTCATGTATGGATGTGAGAGTTAGACTATAAAGAAAGCTGAGTGCCGAAGAAATGATCCTTTTGAACTGTGGTGTTTGAGAAGACTCTTGAGAGTCCCTTGGGCTGCAAGGAGATAAAACCAGTCCATCCTAAAGGAGATCAGTCCTGGGTGCTCATTGGAAGGACTGATGTTGAAGCTGAAACTCCAATACTTTGGCCACCCAAAGTCAGCAAAGAGCTGATTAATTTGAAAAGACCCTGATGCTGGGAAAGATTGAGGGCAGGAGGAGAAGGGGACAACAGAGGATGAGATGATTGGATGGTATCACCGATTCAATGGACATGAGTTTGGGTATACTCTGGGAGTTGGTGATGGACAGGGAGGCATGGCGTGCTGTGGTTCAGGGGGTCACAAAGAGTTAAACATAACTTAGCAACTGAAATGAACTGAACTGAACTGAAATTTACATGTTGATGGTGTTAGAAATGGAGCCTTTGATAGGTCATGATAGTGGAGCTCTCACAAATGAGATTTTAAAATAGCATATTCATGTAAGAGACTTGGGAGAGCTCTGTTGCCCGCTCCATGACATTAAGATGCAAAGAGAAGCCTGTGACCTAGATGAGGGCCCTCAACTGACCACACAGGAACCCTGACTCAGATCTCCAGCTTCAAAACTGTGAGAAATAAATTTCAATTTTTCTCAGGCACTCAATCTGTGATATTTTGTTAGAGCAGTTCAAATGGTCTAAAAAAATCATATAATGCAATTTCATCAACTGAGAACAAAGAAAATAAGATATCATTTGCACGAGATGACAGAATAAATGGCTGATGTAACTCTGAAACTAAAATATCTATTTTCTGTCCAACCTTAACCCTCTCCAGCCATGCCGCCTCTCCTGTTGCCACATCAGGAGGAGAAAATCACCAGGAACACACACAACACATTCATGCACGGAGAAGAAAAGTAACTTGTCTTGATGCAAGGAAAGTCTTGAGAGATGGACAAAGAATGACTCTTGTGAAGGATATTCCTTAGGAGTCCTCTGCCCACAGCCCCAGTCATCACCTGTATGTTCTCTTTGATCCGTTTCTTGTTGAAACTCTTGGCCAGAACCACAACTCCACGTTGTATCTGATAACGAAGGGCAACCAGAGCTGGGGTTTGCTTGTGCTTATTGGCAATGGCACAAAGAACTGGGTCCTCCAAGAGAACAGGCAGGTCCAGGTTCATCCTGGAAGGAAATTCAGAAATGCTGAGGACCTGAGACTAAGTACTTAGTTTGTGAGTAGTTTTACCAAACAGACCAAGTATGTCCACTCTATACCAATGCTTCTCAAAGTATGGCCCATGTACTAAGAGCATCAGCATTACCAGGGATCTTATTAGAAATACAAATTCCCAGCTTAAATGCAGACACACTGAATCAGAACCTCACTGTGGCACCTCCCAATCTATTTTTACAAAGTTCTCACAGTCATTTGGATGCATATTTGAGTGAGACCAGAACTGCCAGACTTGTGGATTTTTTTTTCCTTTTTTAATTCTCATTTGTTGTTTTTCTCCATTCATAGCTCTAAAGTTTGTACAATGGTACAAAAAGAAATAGTGATGGAAAAAGACTGGGAATTTTTTTTTTAATTGTCACTTTTCACAGGTATTGATACAAGTGGAATAGTCCAAAATATAGAACTATTCATTTCATTATTTTTTATATTATGCAATTTTCTATAGATGTTTACAAAAATGATTCATAGTGAAATTTGTTACCATGATAGACCTGGAAATTACATATTATTATCCCAATTTTAGATAAAAGATATGTGAGGCTTAGACATGTATTTTTAGAAACATGTTCATTGTTTAATAAATAAGTAAATCATGATATAAGCTTGTGTCTCTGGTCTCAGCTGGGGGATTACATATAGATTTTAAGGCAGACATTTGTTATTGATAGGTCAACAATCTAATACAATGAAGAAAAATTGGCTGGGCGATGGGAAGATAACAGAGAAGGATTCATTCCATCCCTCCCTGCTTATCCCCTGTGCTTATGAGTTATCTGAGTAAAATATGATTTAAACTATTTTATCAAAAATTGAATTTAAAATAAATTCCTTGTTCTCTTCATTAGGGTTCAATACCATTCTTTTAGTCGCTGGGATCCCAGAGCAGCATAGGCAACAAGAACAATATCATGTGACTTGCAGAAATCCAACAGTTTCCTCTGGTTGAGATAAGGGTGACATTCCACCTGAAGAATGTCAACAGAGAAGAATGTCAGATTATATGGAAAGGTATTATTAATGTGACAGGAAAAGGTGTAAGCTGCAAATATCAACACGAAGAGAGAAATGGAGAAAAGTGTGTTTATACAGTTAATTTTATGATAGACATGGATGGGAAAACCAGTTTAAGACTGAATAATCAAAAGGTGGGCTCTATATTTGAGTAAATGTTTCTGAGTAAATATTTCATGTAATGTTAGCATCACCATGAGCCTTTAAATTAACCCTCTAACCTGGATGATTTTCATCATCTCCAGCACATTTTTCTGTTCTGTGCTCCCTGTTGAGACTCATAAATGCTGAGACAGCAAGATTTTGGATTCAGTCAACAGAACCCCACACGAATGCTTAACATCCATCTCAGCTAATTTGTCTCTTTATTACTTCTCATTCCAGGTTTTTTTAATTAATTGATTTTTTACTGGAGGATGATTACTTTACAGGATTTTGCTGGTTTCTGTCAAACCTCAACATGAATCCATTCCAGGTTTTCATGGTCTTCCTTCCTTCTTGCAGTTTGCTCCAAGTCACTTTCACCCTCTGTCTTGTTCCATCTCAGGGAAATGCCTCCTTCCTCTAGTTCTGGATTCTACCCACAATTCACCAGGAAGACCTCCACACCTATCCACCCAGGCTTTATCAGAGATATCATTATGGATTTCATTCACAAAGTCCAGACAGAGGCTCTGCTCTCTAGAATCCCTTGATCCACAAAGGTCGGATGAACAGGAGGAGAGGACAGACAGACATCAGGCTTCAGGGCAGGAGGTTGTGAAGAGCAGGAGGGAGAGGAGCTGAGCTGCTCACCTGATTGCAGACAGGCTTGTACTTGAGCCCTGGCTTGTTCAGAATCTTCTCCAGCTGCTTGTGGTTGAAGTTGGACACCCCGATGGACTTGGTCAGCCCTGCGTCCTTACACTTCTCAAGGGCCTGGGAGGGAGGGATGGTGAGCAGTCACTCGGAATGGGCAATAGAACAAGAATAAAAGCTGAAAAAAGATCTGTAAAAAGTGTCATCCAGCAAGAATTAGCATTGATTATCAAGAAGGAAAGAGGGGAAGAATGGCATGACACAAAAAGAAGAATTGCCATCTCCTCCTTGGAAAACCCTGGAGAACACATATGACATGGAAGGAAATAAATATCTGTCTCACTGTCCCAGATTCTCCTCCTCTGTTCCTCTCTGTGAACATTTCAGAAATGGTTTCCTCCCCACCACCCCAGCATCATATCCCTTAGAGGTCATGAACTGCTGAGTCTGATGGCCCACAGCCCATTCTCACAGGCAGAAGAATTAAGAGAGGTTTCCACTCTCCTGGCTCCTCCTTTAATTCTCTACTCTTGGAACTCACCTCCCATGTGTGACAGAGATCCACTGAGTCAGCTATCAGTTTTCCATTTTCATCTTTTGGAAATAATTCCTCCCCTGGCTAGAATAGAAGCAGTCATTTTAAACATATCACAAAATAACTTCTCCACATTTAGCAAGGCTTCCCGGCACCTGGGATTAAACCTACATGAGGGAGGTTTACAACTTTCTAGATACTAACATTTGCAAAGTGATTGCATATGGAGACGTAAGCAAGGTCTTTAGGAGGGAGGTTTATTCTGCTTTTTTACACTCAATACATGTTGTAATAAGTACAATTTTTATAGGTCCTAAAAAGGACTTCAAGTGACTTCTGTGAATTTTGTCTGTTCTTGTACTTCCCTCTTTTGAAATATCTCTGATCTGAGAATGGCAGTAAGTTACATGGCTTTATTTCCAGAATAAAAATGTCAAACTTGACCTGGGCTAGATAATAAGATTTCCTTTTCCCTCTGAGCATCAGATGCCCTAGGGCAGGCACATGAACCAGCAAGACTCTCCTTAAGTTGGTACGGATTGTGGAAGATCAAGATCTCAAAGATCAATGGTCTCTGAGACCATTGTGGAAGATCAAGGGTCTCAAATGGTCATGGCCATGAACCTTGAGCTGCCCCAAGGTCATATTTGCCATCAGTGGAAAATTTTCACTAAAAAATAAGCAAACTATGAGTAACATCCTGATAAGGGATAGAAATCGGTAAAAATTAAGAGATATTTCTGAAGAGTACCACGAATCCCCAAGCTGTCTGTGGCTATGACTTGTCATCTACCTAGTCCACTAAGCTATTGTGCATTAGATGGTTGAAGCTGCTTTTTGTAACTTGAAATCAAGATTTCTCAGTAAACCATTCTTAACAGCAGTCTACAAACCTCATCATGAAGTCAGGCAAGAGAGGAGGCAATCTCTCCCAAGTCCTTATAAAGGAACAAAGTTTAGATGCACCCAGAGGGAGCACCACCAAACATGCTCAACTTGAAAGGGTGAAAGACAAGAGAAACTCATCATGTTCAATATAAGGCAGTGTCATGCTCACCACAGCTGCACAAAACTCTTGGTTCATGAAATCCCCAGAGACCCAGGAATCATATTCAGCACTGTGTGCAGAACTGCCCTGCTTCTACTTTCTCAAGTTTTCCTGGCAGAGATTCTCAGATTATTAAATCTTTTCTCTGGGAGGCATGTAAGGGAGTCAAAAAACCTCAGTAAAAAGATGATCACAAATTATTGTTTGGGAGATTCTACTCTAATGTAATCATCCCTTCAACCTACTAAGATAAATCTTAATTCAACCATCCATGCAAGCTGATGCACATTCTAACACAAGAAATAAAATTGATGTGATCACACATATTTCCAACCTTCACAGCCAGTGGAAAATGAATAATATAGAGATCGACATAGTCCAGTTGAAGATTTTTCAGTGACTTTTCCAAGGCTGGTCGGACCAACTCTTGTCGAAGGGAAGTTAACCAAAGCTGTAGAGATTAAAGAAAGGAAGTTTTATCAATAATACTTCAGGGAATTTTTTTTTTTTTTTTTTGCCTTACTGTGAGGCTTGTGGGATATTACTTCCCTGACCAAGGATCAAATCTGGGCTCATGGCATTGAAAGCACCAAGTCTTAACCATTGAACCTCCATGGAATTCTAATACTCAATAAGCATAGATCACCAAACAAATGATCCTATTATATAACTGTCACCTTGGCACAATCACTTGCATACATGTTCACACACAACATGCATAGCACCTTTGAAGTGTAGAATATGTCTTCTCTCTTCACAGTGCCATCTGCAATCTTGCTTCGAATGGCCTGGCCAACTTGCTCTTCATTTTGGTACACATGAGCACAGTCGATATGGCGGAACCCGACCTCTATAGCGAATTGGGTGACTTCCTGAGCTTCACGCTTAGCAGTCTACATAAACAGAAATGTTGAATATCCACATGATTAAGAGATTGTTAAGGTACAAGCTTTGATCTTCCCAAGGGTCGACTTTTCTTTGTGCCTTTGGTTAGTTCTATATGTGTGGTGATGAACCCATGAAAGTTTCCCTGAACATTCCTGGTGAGTTATTCCATGGACACCCAAGAACCCTTCAACCCCAGGCAACCAGTGGTTGGTTGCTGACCTCAGAAGACCCAAGAACACCTCCAGGTTCAGTGATTTGCTGTTAGAAGCCAAAAGACTCAGCTTAAGTTGTAGTCATGGGTAGCATTTAACCTGTGAGATGTATACAAAGATATAAGGTGCCTGGTAAAAGCAACAAGAAACCAAGTGAAAGCATTTGAGACCTCTGTCTACCAGTGAAACTACACGGAATACACCAAATAAAACTGTATCCATTCAAGGTGTACAAAGTGATGTTCTCATATAAGAATCCATAGTTAATAATCACCACAATCAAGCTAGGTAACAGATCCATCACCTCCCAGAGCTAACCATTAAGGTTGTTTGTAAGAAGACTTAAAATCTAATCTAACAAAATCTCATGTTATAGTACATTATCTTTAACTAAAGTCACTGTGCTATACATCAGTTATTCAGGCTTATTCATCCTATAACTGAAGGTCTATACCATTGACCAACATCTTTCCATTTTTCCCAGCATGGACACCAGCTTCTGGTCACCATTTCTCTATTCTCTGCTTCTACAAGTTCACTTTTAGAGAATCCACCTATAAAGATATCATATAGTATTTGTCTTTCTATTTCTGGCTAATTTCGCTTAGCTTAATGTTCTCCCAGTTCATCTGTGTGGTTACAAACAGCAGGATTATTTCGTTTATAATGCTGAATAAATGTTCCATTTTTTTTTTTTTTTTTAGAAATTATTGCTTTATTTGAGAAACTTACTTCCATATTACTTTTATGTATTTTAAAAAGTCATAAAGAGCATCCAAGAGAAAAACATACACAGTTTCCATAGGAATAAGGACAAAAAAATGGGGTTGATGACTGCCCCAAATGATATTTCCTAAAGGAAAAAAAATGTAATATTTAACTTCTCTTTTTTTGAGGCAGGGTAAGTGAACTACACACATCATAAATAAAATTTTCTTACTTTACAAAGAGGAAGGACTGTGATCCTGTTTTTGATGCATATTAAATAAAAAATCCACTGTTCTGATCAAGATGAGGGAAAAAACATCATTCTTCAACACTTGAGCTCATGCAATGAAATCCAAAGGTCTGCTGAATCCACCTTTTCGATTCATTACTGCCTATAGTTTCTCTTCTGTGATACATTTATGGCATAGGCATTTACAGAGCCATTCACCTTTTTCCCTTTTGTGGAGTCAAAGGAGGCAAATCCCATTAACTTATCATTTCTATTTCTTCCTCTGTTTTGCCCTCTATGTCTTCCTCAGTTATCTGACATTCTTTGCTGTTTGTTTCTTTTGTTTCTTTCTTCTCCTCATCTCTTGTTTCTTTCAATCGAGAAGGGGAAGGAGATGTGGATCTATGTCGTCTTGGGGACCTGGAACGCCATCTCTGTGGGGAGCGAGAGCAGCTTCTTCTCCGATCTCACTCCCGTGACCCGGATCTTCCTGTGCGCCTGCTTTCTCTTTCCAGAGATGTGAACCAGGACCGCCTCCGCTCACTCCGTGGGGCGCGGCTGTGGTTGCGACCCATTTGGAATCCTTCTCCAATACACGTCCTCCATTTCTTTTTATGTGATTCAGAATCTGTCCTATTTCAAGGAGATAGATATTTGGTCTAACTTCCCTCTGTGGTGTCTGCTCCTGGTTTTTCTTAAATGCTCGGACATTTGGGTATGTACTGAGCCATGAACTAGGGAATTTCATTGACAGCCTGGACCCTTCCCTGCCCTCGCCCCCTGACTACTACAAAGTCCTGTCTTCTGTATCCAAAATGTCTCTGGATATTTCTATCCGTTTTATAGATGAAAAAGTGAGACTCAAAGTTTAAGGCCCAGTCCTTTGTGACAATTACATGCTCTAAAGACAAGACAGACAGCCAGTTGACACCAGCATAGGGAAATCCATACAAGAGACGGAGGGTCAATTACTATTTGCCTAAGACCAAGGGGGTTGGGGAAAATAAGAAGTGACTGTTCAGGGATATGAAGGGTCTTGCTGGTGTGATGAAAATCTTCTAAAATGATGGTGGTGATGGCTGCACAATTCTGTGACTATATTAAAAGCCGTTGAATTGCATACATTAAGTGGGTAAATGGTATGATGTGTGATTTAGATCTCAATAAAGCTGTTTTTAAAAGCTAAAAAAATAAATAAATAAATGACAAGACAGACAGCCAACTTTCTGCCTTCCAGTCTAAAGACTTGTCCACTAGCCCCACTTATGCCCAAGCACTTTAGACTATACATTAATAAAAACACACAATGAAACCCAAGAATACATTGCAAAACCTGGCTTGTAAGACTGTAGTTTATCCCTTCAGTGATATACCCTCAGTTATATCCTCCTCCCCGCTCAAATGATACTATAATTCCCATCAGAAGTTTCCAAGCAGAAAGAGAAGTACAGGGGAAAACATAGCTGGAGTGTTTCTGCTCTGGCACTGAGCAGGTATCCCACAGTATAAAAGCAATTCTCTCCCATTATTTTTCAATCACCTCATCTTCAGGACCTTCCATCTCAAATGTTTCTCTGAATCATGTCTTTTTGGCAGAAGGAAAGTGTTCTGGAACTCATGAAATATACAGAGACGCCCCACCATTGCAATCCCCCTCAAAGCAAAACAGCTGAAAGTCAGTGGTCTTGATGGCCAAGTCTCAACATCTTGAGTGGTGGATCTTACAGTGGGTTAATGAACCAAATGTCCCTCCTAGTGTTACATGGGGACTCAAGACTTGAGACCCCCACATTCCTTTCACTCATGTTACATCCACTATTTTTTATATCTCAACCCCAAACCACTACTCTTACCTCTGGAGGTGCATAGGTTCCAAATCCCAGGACAGGAATTAAGTGGCCATCATTAAGCTTCACTTGCCTTTTGGAATCCATTGCCTGTTTCTCCTCTGAGTAAGCAGACTGATGTTTTTCTTCTTCACTCACAGTTATAAATAACAGGAAGGTAACACCCAGCTTCAGGATCCAATGTTAGCTGATATGTTGTAGGAGGAGCATGACTAAACCAGTGCCCACAGAGTAAGAAGAGAATTGAAATCAGTTAACTTGCTTGATTTTTTTAATCAATATAAACTTAAGTACCAAAATATGATGAGATGTGCTGAACAATTATTAACCATTACTTGGACAAGAAACTCTACACAGTAATCTTTTTTATTTTTCTATTATGAAGCCAATCTCAATCAAACATCAATTTAAACAACTACCTTACAGTACAAACATGCACATATGCATGAGACAAGTGCTCAGGGCTGGTGCACTGGGAAGACCCAGTGGGATGGAATGGGGAGGGAGGTGGGAGGGGGGATCAGAATGAGGAACACATGTAAATCCATGGCTGATTCATGTCAATGTATGGCAAAAACCACTACAATATTATAAAGTAATTAGCTTTCAACTAATAAAAATAAATGAAAAAATAAAAAAATTTTAAGTGTTTAATAAAGAGTTTTCAAAATGTTTTCCCTTAATAAAAAATTAAAACTTCAAAAGAACATAAATTTCCTTTTCTACATTTCCCACCAGCAAAATTATTTTGCTTTACAGATCTTACAGTGGTGAAATCCTGAACAGGATACCAAAACCAGACATTTGGCAAAGTCCTTATTGGAGGTTAACCATTAATAGCTTTAGGACACCATATGCAATGAGCAAACAGACTTTGAGTGCTTATACCTTGTCCTTAGTTACGTAGCTATTAGGGTACTCTCATAATGTAACTGATACATATTTTACATATCTCACTTAACTTACTATCTTATTCAGCATTACTCATAAAAGAAAAAGCTATAAACAACTTAAATTATAACAAATTCAGGAAGAGTAAGGGAAATTATCATGCAATGCTGCATTGTTATATTGTGAAGTTAAAAGTTTAATATGTACTATGATGCCAGCAAAATGGTGAGCTCAGTTCAGTTCAGTTCAGTCACTCAGTCGTGTCCGACTCTTTGCTACCCCATGAATCACATCACGCCAGGCCTCCCTGTCCATCACCAACTCCCGGAGTTTATTCAAACTCATGCCCATCGAGTCAGTGATGTCATCCAGCCATCCTCTGTCACCCCCTTCTCCTCCTGCCCCCAATCCCTCCCAGCATCAGGGTCTTTTCCAATGAGTCAACTCTTCGCATGAGGTGGTCAAAGTATTGGAGTTTCAGCTTCAGCATCAGTCCTTCCAATGAACACCCAGGACTGATTTCCTTCAGAATGAACTGGTTGGATCTCCTTGCAGTCCAAGGGGCTCTCAACAGTCTTCTCCAACACCATAGTTCAAAAGCATCAATTTTTTGGTGCTCAGCTTTCTTCACAGTCCAACTCTCACATTCATACATGACCACTGGAAAAACCATAGCCTTGACCAGATGGACCTTTGTTGGCAAAGTAATGTCTCTGCTTTTTAATATGCTGTCTAGGTTGGTCATAACTTTCCTTCCAAGGAGTAAGCATCTTTTAATTTCATGGCTGCCATCACCATCTGCAGTGATTTTGGAGCCCCCCAAAAACTAAAGTCTGACGCTGTTTCCACTGTCTCCCCATCTATTTCCCATGAAGTGATGGGACCAGATGTCATGACCTTAGTTTTCTGAATGTTAAGCTTTATGCCAACTTTTTCACTCTCCTCTTTCACTTTCATCAAGAGGCTTTTTAGTTTCTCTTCACTTTCTGCCATAAGGAAATTCTCCCAAGGAAAGATGAAAAAAGAGAGAAAAAGCAGCTGAAAAATCTCATAGGAGTTCTGGAAAACAGTCAAACAAAGAACTACAGCAACAAAGTAAACAGGCAATTAGGAAAAATTCAGAACAGTGTGACAGGGAATTTCATTGTGGGTCGCTCACCTGTACCCTCCACCTGTCTGGAGCAGTGCAGTCTTGATCAGCTCCCAGTTGCCTCCCTCAAACAAAAGTGATCACAGAAAACCTGTGTGCAATGTTCCAACCTATTTGGGGGCTGTTTGGAGATCACTGTCTGTTCCACTTAATTCTAAACTTAAACTGAAGCGCAGCTAGAGGGGCTATTACAGATTCAGGGGGACTATATATATATATGGATTGAGTGTTAGTTGCTCAGCCATGTCTGACTCCTTGCAACCCTATGGGCATGGCCCACCAGGTTCCTCTGTCCATGGAATTCTCCAGGCAAGAATACTAGAGTGGGTTGCCAGTCCCTTCTCCAGGGGATGCTCCCAACCCAGGGATTGAACCCAGGTTTCCTGCATTATAGGCAGATTCTCTACCATCTAAGCCACTGGGGAAGCCCATATATATATATATATATATATATATATATATATATATAGGGCCAAGGACAAAGGAATAAGGAAGGAGACAGAGACTAGACCAAGTATTAGTAAAACCCTGAGTAGAACTGGGGTGTGGATTTGGGGGGGGGGGGACATAAAGCATTGAAAAACAGTCATAAATACACCAGAATCAGAAAGCCACCCACGGGCCAGGCAAGATGCTGACTCAGAAATGAACTGAGACCCCTCAGTTTTCCTGTTGGGCTAAAACCAGGACTGGAAGCATACGAAGCAAACTAATGAAGGAAAACCATGACAAGGAACAAATCTACCAAGAGGATTTGCCTTGTTTGTCAAACAAGTTTTTTAAAGTACCCAACTTTAACACCTTCACAAAGGACCACACACCGGAACACATGCACGTATGGATGGGGCAGGGCAACCATCAGAGAGGGGCCAGAGGAGCAGGGTCTGGAGCTCTGACAAGTGTGCCAGGGTTGCACCACATGCACGGGCATCCATGCCAGGGACTGCTCCAACACGCCTTCCTCCAGCTCTGCTCCCCTCTGGGGCAAAGGTGCCAGCGTCAGGGATTGGGATGGGGGGTGCACACTTACAAGGGGTGGAACTAAATTGAGGCTGACCTCCATGGCTTCTGCTCCAGCCCCTTGGGACCTGCCTAGCCCAGTAGGGTTGGGACAGTCAGTGAGCACAGGAGAAGCCTTTGCTCACATTGGGCTCTGGTTCTTGCCTCTCCCAACCCCTCCCATCAAGGTGACAGTTGCCAGCATGCCCTGGGAAGGAGTGACCCTGCCCACCTCAGCTCCAGCTCTGCCTCAAAGCTTCTAGGCACACAGATTGTGCAAAGATGCATCCACACAAGGACACCGCTGTAAGAACAAATCAGGAAACTTTTTCACCTAATTTCATAGGGACAGAGAAAGTAAAGCAAAATGAGAAGACAGAGGAATTTGTCTCAAATGAAACAATAAGAAAAACACCTGAAAAAATCCACTAAAGAGATAGAGATGAATAATTTATCAAAATAATTCATTTACCAGAATTCAGAATAGTAATTAAGAATGCTTCTCTAACTAGGAAATAGAACATAAAAACATTCACATGATAGGGGTTCCAGAAGGAGAAGAGAAAGGAAAAGGGGTGCAAAATGTATGTGGTGAAATTATGGGTAAAATCTTTCTGAACCTGGGACTTCCCTGGTGGTTCCAGTGGTGAGGACTCTGTACTTCCACTGCAGGGGGTACAGGTTCTGAACCTGGTCAGGGAACTACTTATCAAAGGTGATTAAAACCATGACACAGGGGATGTTCCTGGATTACCTGGGTCACCCTAGTGTAATCACAAAGTCCTGGGACCTGGGAGGACTGTAATCGAAGAGAAGGTGGAAAGATAGGAGCATTAGAAAAGAGACTCCAAGATGTGATGTGCTGTCTCTGAAGAGGGCAGAAGAATCTACAATAGAAAAAATGAGGTGTTCAGTCTCTCAGTTGTGTCCAACTCTTTGCCACCCTATGGACTGCAGCACCCTATGGACTACACCCTCTGTCCTCACTATTTCCCAGAGTTTGCTCAAATTCATTTCCATTGAGTCAGTGAAGTCCTCCAACCATCTCGTCATCTGTCAGCCCTTCTCCTCCTGCCTTCAATCTTGCCCAAAATCAGGGTCTTCTCTAATGAGCCAGCTCTTAGCATCAGGTTGCCAAAGTATTGGAGCTTCAGGTTCAGCATCAGTCCTTTCAATAAATATCAGGGTTAGAACTAGGATTTCCTTCAGGGTGGACTGGTTTGATCTTCTTTCAGTCCAAGGGACTCCCAAGAGTCTTCTCCAGCACCACAGCTCAAAAGCATCAATTCTTCAATGCTCAGCTTTCTTTATGGTCCTACTCTCACATCCATACATGACTATAGGAAAAGCCACAGCTTTGATTCTATGGACCTTGGTCAGAAAAGTGATGTCTCTGCTTTTCAATATGCTGTCTAGGCTTCTCATAGCTTTTTTCCCAAGGGGCAAGTGTCTTTAATTTCCTGGCTGTGGTCACAGTCTACATTAATTTTTAGCCTGAGAATGTGAAGTCTGTCACTGTTTCCATTTTTTCCCTATCTATTTTCCATAAAGTTATTGGACCAGATGCCAAATCTCAGTTTTTGAGTGTTGAGTTTTAAGCCAACTTTTTCACTCTTCTCCTTCACTTTCATCAAGAGGCTCCTCAGTTCCTCCTCACTTTTGCCAGAAGGGTAGTGTCACCTGCATATTTGAGGTTACTGATATTTCTCCTGGCAATCTTGATTCCAGCTTGTGATTCATCCAGTCCTGCATTCACATGATGTACTCTGCATATAAATTAAATAAGCAGGATACGGTAATATACAGCCTTGACATACTTCTTTCCCAATTTTGAAGCAGCCCATTGTTCCATATCCAATTCTAACTGTTGCTTCTTGGTCTGCATACAGGTTTCTCAGGAGGCTAGTTAGGTGGTCTGGCATTCCCATCTCTTTAAGAATTTCCCACAGTTTGTTGTGACCCACACAGCCAAAGGCTTCAGCATAGTCAGTGAGGAGAAGTGGATTTTTTCTGGAATTCTCTTGCTTTTTCTATGATCCCATGGATGCTAGCAATTTGATCTCTGGGCCTCTGCCTTTTCTAAATCCAACTTGTACATTTGGAAGTCGTTGGCTCACATACTGTTGAAGTCTAGCTTGAAGGATTTTGAGCATTAATTTGTTAGCATGTAAAAAGAGTGCAGTTTGCCATATTTTGAACATTCTTTGCAATTGCCCTTCTTTGGGATTGAAATGAAAACTGACATTTTCTACAGTTTTCCAAATTTGCTGGTAAATTGAGTGCAACACTTTAATGGCATCATCTTTTAGGCTTTAAAATAGTTCCGCTTGAAATCCACCATCTCCACTACCTTTGTTCATAGTAATGCTTCCTAAGGCCCACTAGACTTCACACTCCAGGATGTCTGGCTGGAGGTAAGTGACCACACCATAGTGGTTATCTGGATCATTAAGACATTTGTAGTTAATTCTTCTGTTTATTCTTGCCATCTGTTCTTAATCTCTTTTGCTTCTTTTAGGTCCATACTGTTTCTGTCCTTTACCGTGCCCACCCTTGCATGACATTTTCCCTTGGTATCTCTAATTTTCTGAAGAGATCGCTAGTCTTTCTCATTCTATTGTTTCAATCTATCTCTTTGCATTGTTCACTTATGAAGGTGTTCTTATCTCTCTTTGCTAGTCTTCAGAACTCTACATTGCCTATATATATTCTCTTCAGTTGCCTATACATTTCCCTTTCTCCTTTGCCTTTCACTCCTCTTTTTTCTCAGGTATTTGTAATGCCTTCTCAGACAACCATTTTGTCTTCATGCATTTCTTTTTCTTGGTGATGGTTTCAGTCACTGTCTACTGTACAATGTTATGAACCTCCATCAACAGTTCTTCAGGAACTCTGTATCAGATCTAATCTTTAATCTATTTGTCACTTCCATTGTATAACCATTTGATTTAGGTCATACCTGAATGGCCATCACAACAAACTGTGGAAAATTCTTCAAGAGATTGCAATACCAGACCGCCTGACCTACCTCCTGAGAAATCTGTATGCAGGTCAACAAGCAACAGTTAGAAATGGAAATAGAATAACAGACAGTTTCCAAATCAGGAAAGGAGTACATCAAGGCTGTATATCATCACCCTGCTTATTTAACTTATATGCAGAGTACATCATGAGAAATGCTGGTCTGGATGAAGCACAAGCTGGAATCAAGATTGCTGGGAAAAATATCAATAACGTCAGATATGCAGATGACACAACCATTATGGCAGAAAGCAAAGAAGAACTAAAGAGCCTCTTGATGAAAGTGAAAGAGGAGAGTGAAAAAGTTGGTTTAAAGCTCAACATTCAGAAAACTAAGATCATGGCATCTGCTCCCATCACTTCATGGCAAATCGATGGGGAAACAATGGAAATAGCGAGAGATTTTATTTTGGGGGGCTCCAAAATCACTGCAGATGGTGACTGCAGCCATGAAATTAAAAAAACCCTTGCTCCTTGGAAGAAAAGCTATGACACACTTAGACAGCATATTAAAAATCAGAGACATTACTTTGCCAACAAAAGGCCATCTAGTCAAAGCTATGGTTTTTCCAGTAGTCATGTATGGATGTTAGAGTTGGGCTATAAAGGAAGCTGAACACTGAAGAATTGATGTATTTGAACTGTGGTATTAGAGAACACTCTTGAGAATCCCTTGGACTGCAAGGAGATCCAACCAGTCCATCGTAAAGGAAATCAGTCCTGAATATTCATTGCAAGGACTGATTCAGAAGCTGAAACTCCAATAATTTGGCCACCTAATGTGAAGAACTGACTCATTGGAAAAACCCCTGATGCTGAGAAAGATTGAAGGTGAGAGGAGAAGGGGACGGCAGAGGATGAGATGGTTGGATAGCATCACTGATTCGATGAACATGAGTTTGAGTAAGCTCCAGGACTTGGTGGTGGACAGGAAAGCCTAGTGTGCTGCAGTCTATGGGGTCACAAAGAGTCGTTCACAACTGAGTGACTGAACTGAACTGACCTGAATTGCCTAGTTGCTTTCCCTAGTACAGGGAGGAAGCACAGTCCCACCCGTTAGCATAAAATTGGATAAAAGATTTACTGAACATGGCCCTGCCCACCAGAGCAAGACTCAGTTTTCCCCACAGCCAGTCCCTCCCATCAGGTAGCTTGCACAAGCCTCTTATTCTCATCCATCACAGGGCAGACAGAAGGAGCAAGAATCTCAATACTATGGCCTCCAGAATGAAAACTGCAATCACAGAAAACTAACTAAAATAATCAGATGGATCAAAGCCTTGTGAAAGTAACTATCAGTTCAGTTCAGTCGCTCAGTCTATAAGTCATGCCATTCAGGGCCACCCATGATGGACAGGTCCTGGTAGAGAGTTCTGATAAAATGCAGTTCACTGGAGAAGGAATGGCAAACCACATAGTATTCTTGCCTTAAGAACCCCATTAACAGCATGAAAAGACAAAAAATATGACACTGAAAGATGAGCACCCCGGGTTAGTAGGTGCCCAACATGCTACTAAGGAAGAACAGAAATGTACCAGTGGAAAGACAGAAGAGGATGAGCCAATGCAGAACAACAGCCAGTTGTGGGTGTGTCCAGTGGTAAAAGTAAAGTCTGATGCTTTGAAGAATGATATTGCATAGGAAGTTGGAATGTTAGGTCCATGAATCAAGGTAAATTGGATATGGTCAAACAGGAGATGGCAAGTGTAAACATCAACATTTTATGAATCAGTGAACTAAAATGGGCTGGAATGGGCAAGTTTAATTCAGATGACCATTATATCTACTACTGTGGGCAAGAATTCCTTAGAAGAATTGGAGTAGCCCTCATTGTCAAGAGAAGAGTCTGAAATGCAGTACATGGGTGCAATCTCAAAAACAGCAGAAGGATCTCAATTCATTTCCAAAACAAACTATTCAGCATCACAGTAATCCAAGTCTATACCCCAACTTCGAATTCCAAAGAAGGTAAAGTTGAATGGTTCTGTAGACCTACAAGACCTTCTAGATCCAACACCAAAAAGAAGAAATGTCCTTTTCATCATAGAGGACTGTGAAGCAAAAGTAAGAAGTCAAGAGATACCTGAAGTAACAGGCAAGTTCGGCCTTGGAGTACAAATGAAGCAGGGCAAAGACTAAACAGAGTTACAAAAAGAATGCTCAGGTCTTAGCAAATGCCCTCTTCCAACAACACAAGACCTGGTCTTTAGGAGTTGGAAAAGGTAAGAGAACAGATTTTCCCCTACAACCTCCAGAAAAGAAAGCACGACTGCTAACACTTCAACTTTAACCCATGGAACCAGATTTTTAATTTCTGACCTCCAGAAATATAAAACAATACATTATTTTTGTTTTCATCCATGAAGGTTTTGGTCATTTGTTGTAGCAGCAACAGTAAGTAATACAGATGTGGTTCAAGTCAGCCCCACCTCTGTCTGCTGCATCATAGGTTTTCCTCTCTCTGCCGGACTGTTCCTCCAACCTCAGAGGCAGGCAGTCCTCTGCTGCATCAGGGAAACTTGTCTCTTGATTCCACTTCTCTCCTCAGAGACTGCGCAATTCTGTGGTCCTCGTTACAGCAAAGTCTTTGAAAACTGTGTATACGCTGCTTCCCATTGGTGTCTTGCACCATTTCTTGAACCCACTCTACTCAGGGTTTGCTCTCACCACTCTATCAAAGCTGCCCTTGACCTTGCCAAGGTTAACTGCCCAATCCAGTGGTCAGTTTCAGTCTTCTCTGACTTGTCCCCTTGTTAGCATTGGTCTCTTTTATCTTCCAAACATCTGCTTCACATGCCTTCTAAGAACAATCCCTCCTTCCTCACGCACCAATCCTTCTCAGCCTCTTTTGCAGATTCCTCCATTTTTTTTTTTTTTAGTTTTTTTTTAATTTTTATTTTTTTTTTATTAGTTGGAGGATAATTACTTCACAACATTTCAGTGGGTTTTGTCATACATTGACATGAATCAGCCATAGAGTTACACGTAATCCCCACCCTGATCCCCCCTCCCACCACCCTCTCCACCCCACTCCTCTGGGTCCTGCTGCTATCCAAAAGTCTACAAGCAATAAATGTTGGAGAGGGTTTGGAGAAAAGGGAACCCTCTTACACTGTTGGTGGGAATGCAAACTAGTACAGCCACTATGGAAAACAGTGAGGAGATTTCTTAAAAAACTGGAAATAGAACTGTCACTTGACCCAGCAATACCACTTCTGGGCATACACACTGAGGAAACCAGATCTGAAAGAGACACGTGCACCCCAATGTTCATTGCAGCACTGTTTATAATAGCCAGGACATGGAAACAACCTAGATGCTCATCAGCAGACGAATGGATAAGGAAGCTGTGGTACATATACACCATGCAATATTACTCAGCCGTTAAAAAGAATTCATTTGAATCAGTTCTAATGAGATGGATGAAACTGGAGCCTATTATACAGAGTGAAATAAGCCAGAAAGATAAAGAACATTACAGCATACTAACACATATATATGGAATTTACAAAGATGGTAACGATGGCCCTATATGCAGGGCAGAAGAAGAGACGCAGAAGTACAGAACAGACTTTTGAACTCTGTGGGAGAAGGTGAGGGTGGGATGTTTCAAAAGAACTCCATATTTTTTTTTTAAATCACTTTCTTAATGCTGGGTTCTCATGAAGCTTAACTTCCCTATCTATACCACTCACTGTATAACATATCTCTGATTTTCTAGTCTCGTGGCTTTAAGAGGTAACTAAGATTAACAAACCACAAATTAAATATTTTATCTAAATCTTTTCTCTGATAGAATTCTATGTCCAGCTGTATGCATGCATCTTCACTTGGGTACCTAAAGGCACCTCAAAGATGCAGATCTATAATGGAACTGCTAATCTTCCCACAGAAGTGTGCTCCCCTACAGTGTCTCCATCTGAGAAAATGGCATCTCCATCTCCTGTCCCTTAGCCACAAACATCTGGAGTCAACTTTGATTCCCCTTTTCCTTTAACTGTATGTCCAACATGTTAGACAGTCTAATTCATGCTTCCCTTAAAATAAATCCCTATTCTAACAACTCTGACCATGTTTACTGCTCCTTTTGTGGTCCAAGCCAACATCATCTGTCACCTAAATTCCTATAGAGTCCTAAAAGAGGGCTCTTTTTTCTCTTTTCTTCTCAACATAACAACCAGGTTGATTTTTTTAAAACTCATGTCTCTTTGTGTAACTGCTCAGCTCAAAACACAAAATTTCATTCTCCATTTCTCTCACAGTAAACTCCTTTTAAATGCCTATGTGACACAGATCCACTGGCCCAACTGGTCCCACTGGCCCCACTGGCTCTCAGGCTTGTCTTAACTCCTGTCTTCTTTCCTCACTAAACTCCACCCACATCAGCTGACTTGCTGGCCCTTAAATGTTACATGAATACTCTTCCTTTCTGAATTTAGTGTTTTGTGTTCCAGAGAAATGAAGGGAGTCACAATCTCTCTTTCAAGGCTGCTTCTTGTACAATTGAAAAGTTGTGTGGGATATAGGGAAGTTGGTGTTTCTGCCTAACAGATGTACAGAAATGCAAGAGATTGTGTAGAATTTTCTCAACAGGCACTTACCCATTTCTACAGCTAAATTCTCTTGATTTCATTTATTGTCTCATCCTCCACTGAACAATTAACCCAAGAATTTCTCATTTTAAAAGAAAAAGAAGTTCTCATTTTAATTAACATTTATTGATAAAACAATGTATTGCTAAAGAACATTCACTAAAGCTTTGCTGAATGAGAGTGAATGGCAACTAATGAAATACTAGGAGAATATATAAGAACTCATTAAAATGCTAAGCATAGGCAGACAATTAAGAAATTAAATAAATGAACAAGATGTGTTGCTTTACAATAAAAAGTATAATACTGGATTTTTTAAATCATATTTTAGCTTATCAAGATAATTATGCTAGGTTAAAAAATTAATATACAATCTGCAGATTGAAGATTATTTGTCTTTGTATATAAACACACATACACAATTGCATAGGATTCATAAAGAAAATGCACCAAAGTTAAGTATTAGCAAATGGTTTAATCATAGCTTATTTTTATTTCCAATCTTTTCCCTTCTGTTTTCCAAATTTTCTGCAATTTGCATGTTTTTTCAAATATCAGAAAGAAAGAGTATTCTTACTTTGAAGTCTTTATTGTTTCATAAACTATTTTTCTTTTGTTAAGGAAAGTCAAGCTTTCAAACATTCGGACACTTCATTTAAGCATCTCCACGAAGTACAAAAATCCCATCCCCTAGAAGCAAGAAATTCTTGAAGATCCAGAAGGAAGACTAAGAGTCAATATTCTTCAGAAAATGGAAACTCAGGGTGACCAATACCCCTGAAAGAGAAGGAAGAGGATTAATTTATTAAATCTGTCATATCGCCAGAGAGAGCATTACACTGTGGAGGCAGTCAGGATGGGCTGAACCTCTCAATCTACAAACACATCCCTCCTTCTCCCCACCCTCCCCGACAAGAACACATCCAGGTGTCCGCTCCATGTGCACACTGCACCTGCACGTCCAACCCCAACATTCATGTGTAATATTCACTCCACAGTGATACGCAGTTTGACTCAGGTTACAATTTCCAAGAGGGCAAAAGACCTGGGTCTGACTATGGAGATCATTTCAGACACAAGTGGAACTCCCATCCCTAGATGATGAGAAGGGTCACAGTGAACAAATTAGCTCCTCTTTTCCACAAATCCATTGATAGGTTGATATTGAGCACCCCCAAAACAGAGTGTCTCCATTAAGGAACTTCTTATCTATTGGAGAGATACCACGTGCACCTAAATAATCATAGAGCACAGAGTGGGATTGTTATTGTCTTAATCTATACTGTACTATGTTAAAACATTGGTTATTCAGCAATTAGTATTACTGCTGTTTTCCTTTTTTATCCGTGTTTCTACTTTTCTTTCTGAAAATGTCTTTTTCAATTCAATTCATTAAAAAGTGAATTCTGAATGATTCCAAGTGCCAGGAGCTGTGCTGTTGACCAAAGCCCACAAAGATGTGTAAGTCTAGGCATTCACAGCCTAATGAAAGAAAATATACAGTTATACTTAAAAGCCTTTAAGTATAGAAATGCAACTATCCACTTTTCTTCAAATATGATGTCTTTTATCAGTACATGATAGTGGTTCAGCTGGTAAAGAATCTGCCTGCAATGTGGGAGACCTAGATCAATCCTTGGGTTGGGAAGATCTCCTAGAGAAGGGAAAGGCTACCCACTCCAGTATTTTGGCCTAGAAAATTCCAGGGACTGTATAGTCCATGCGGTGCCAAAGAGTCGGACATGACTGAGCGACTTCCACACCTGTCAGAATCATGATATAGCTTTACAAACAATAGGGAGAGCTTTGGGATCTTTCATTTGAAGCATAATCTTTGTTAACCAATAATTTGTATTCCCTTCTCTCTAAACTCCCTTCCAAATTTCTCTTCCATCTCTTCAGTCCCAATATTCTCCTGCAGTAATTAATAACTGGAATCATATTAGTGACTAAGTCAAAGTCAAGGAGGTGGGGGCTCCCCAGGGGATGGACTTCTAAAGTGTGCTTAGTTGCTCGGTCACGTCTGACTGTTTGTGACGCCATGGACTCTAACCCACCAGGCTCCTTTGTCCATGGGATTTTTCAGGCAAGAATGCTGGAGTGGGCTGCCATGCCCTCCTCCAGCGGATCTTCCCACGCAAGAATTGAACCCAGGTCTCCCGCCTTGCAGGTGGATTCTTTACCATCTGAGCCACCAAGGACTTCTGATGGACAAAAGCTAAACTGGGGTGAGTCTTTACTCAAGAAACCAGAGACCCAGATGATCCTATCTGGGTGTGTCCTGCTAAGGACCCAGAAGTCACTCACTGGATGGTCAATTAAACTCAGGATCTACTGGTAATTCAGCTTTGTGAGTTAACAGGAATGAGGTTATGGGAGTTGTAATAGGGAAAAAGCATCAATGAAGAGATTCATTGGAAAGAAATGGATAGTGTCTTGGAAAAGAAATGCCCATTGATGAGAATATCCACCAGACACTTATGAGCAGACCCATGTGACTTCACAGCACTGTTGCACGTTGGCCTTCATGAAACCCTCCTCAATAAAAGTGTCAACAAAACATTTTATAATTGTGTTCACAGGATTAACATGAATGCCGGCTTCCCAGGTGGCTCAGTGGTAAAGGATCCACTTGCCAAGCAGGAGTTCCCCAAGGTTCCCTGGAGAAGGAAATGGCAACCCACTCCAGTATTCCTGCCTCGGGAATCCCATGGATTGAGGAGCCTGTTGCGATTCATTCCACAAAGTCCCAAGATTTGGGCATGAATAAGCGACTAACAGAAGAAAACAAGAATGTAATCCTTGATGGATTCATTAACACATAGTTATTATTAATATAATCATTTTCCCCTGATGTAAAAAGAAATAAAGATTAACCATGTTCACAGGTCGCTGAAAAAAATGTTGGCTGCAGGCACTGTGCCCTTGGTGTTCCGTGGGTTCTTGGCACAGAGAGGAGGTGCACCAGGCACAGGGAATTGGGGCACAAAGGAGTGAATTCACCACGATGTCAACTCGGGATTTTACTGATGAGTTGTCCTGAGCCCATCACACTGCTGTTGATCAAAGACGGGACCCTGGAGGAAACCTCTGGTGTGAGGTCTGCAGAAAGTCCCCGGTTACTCTTAAGCAGGAAATCAGCACTGTCTTTCTAGAATTATGCTTTTGAAAAACTTATTTCCCCTGCTGACCCGCCTGCTACAGAAAACAGTGTGTGGGTGAAACATCTGCAAGTCACTTACAGTTGAAAATCACAATATCTTATATTTCTGTCGAGGCCGTCAATTGCTTTCATGTCTTCTGGAGTCAGTTCAAAGTCAAACACCTGGAAGGAAGGAACAATCACATTACCTCTCCCTCAAGGAGCCAGTCTTCCCCCTGGGGACTGGAGGATTTTCCAGCTCGATGGAGACAAGAAGACGGGGCAAGGAAGCCGTGTCAGTCCTCAGCTTTCAGGAGAACAAGCCTGGGAACCTCTGCTGAGTTCTCACCTCTCCTTCCCACATCTTCTCCTTCTCTGTCCACCTCACAAACATTACAGTGCATCAGTCTTTTATCTTTCTAAGTGAATCACTTCAGACAGAAAACAAACTAAAATCATTCTTTTCCAATCACACTGCCTTCAGACACTCCTAACTCAATAACTGCAATTGAGCAAATATTAAATTGATTAACTCTTCCCAACATACTGTAAGGGTGACAGCGATCAGCTAAAGTAGCATAGGGAGGAGGCTCCCCCTTGAAAGCCTGTTCAGGAATCTGATACCAAACTTACTCATTATCTATGAATAAATCTAACAAAACTTTATGCAAATGCCTTAGTGGAGAAACTTATGAAAAGTGTTTTAATGTTAAAGAACACCTAAGTAATTAAAAATTCACATCATAATCATGAAATGGAAAGCTCAATTTTGTAAAGAAATTCATTTTCTCCAAAGTGATCTAATGTTTCAATGCAACATGAACCAAAGACTTGAGCATATATTCTTTCTTAGAAGTTAGTAAAGTTATACTAAATGTTAAATAAAAGAACAGCTAATCAAAAGCAGCTAAGACAGCTTTAAAAAATAAAAAATTACCATTCTGAAAAGCAAGACTTATTTTTCCACTTTAATAACATGGTGCAGAAAGCTGAATAGTTAAATAGAAAAGAGACAACAGAAATGTACTTATGGACACTTGAAGTATGACTGAGTTGACAATGAAAATCTGTGAGGAAATATGAAACCTTAGCTTTACATTTAAATATACTTAAACTTGTGTGCATCCATTTTCATATTGTCTTAGTTAAACAGTTCCAGCTAGATTACAGAACCAAATTTAAATGGAAACACAGAGACAATTGATCAGGGGACAATTTCCATTCCCCTTACTTGGCCTGACCTACAACCTGCATTGGACAGTGATATTTCCCAGAAGAAGAGATGACCCAGATCTGAGCCCAGACAGGAAGAGGACTATTTCCTTAATCACTGACTTGGGATCATAGCACTGTGCTGAGATGAAAACCAGGTTAGTGGTCCCAGTCTAGTCAAATATTCATAAAAACTATACAAAGAAGGGTGGAGGCTCCTCTGACAGGAGCCTCGTCCACCTGCTAAAGCAGAACTGCCCAGCTGCTCGGCATTAAACTGCAAAAGCACAGGAGAGCCCAGCCTAGAGGACGACAGCTTATCTGAGTGCAGGATGATTGTCAAACCACAGAATCAAGAGACGCATAAATCATCTCTGCATTAAATCCTGAAACTGGGGAGTTTCCATACAGTTGTAGCTAAAGGTACAATAATGGTCTCCTACACAGAAAACAAAGTATAGACAACCTAGAAAAGTGTACAAAGTCTTGAAGAGGAACTTCACAAAGACAGAAACTCAAGAAGATTAAATGCATGAAGATGAAATCTTGTTAGTATTCAGAGAAAGGCAAAATAAAAACACAATGGTTTGGAAGTTAAAGATCACTGCCATAATTTTTCTGCCTTCATATTCACATGTTGATGCTGTTAGAAATGAATCCTTTGAGAGGTGATTACATCATGATGGTGGAGCCCTCATGAATGAGATTTAAACAACATCATATTCATATAAGAGAATTGGGGGAGGTCTTTGCCCCCTCCACCATGTTAAGATATAAGGAGTAACCTGTGACTTGGAGCAGCAGCCTCACCTGACCACACAGGCACTCTGAGCTCAGATCTCCAGATTCAGAACTGTGAGAAACAAAGTCCACTTTTTTTCTCAGCCATTCAACCTATGGTGCTTTATTAGAGCAGTTCAAACAGTATTTTAAAAAAAATCACAAAATGCAATTGCATAAAGAATGAAGAAAATATTATGTCATTTGCACAAAGTGACAGAATACATTGCAAATGTAATGCTCAAGCTAAAATCTTCATTTTCTGTCCAACCATAACCCGCTCCAGTCATAATGCCTCTCCTGTTGCACAGCAGGAGGAGAAAATTACCAGGCATTCACACACAGGGAAAGATCAGGTAACACGTTTTGGCCCAAAGATAGTCTGAGGGCTGGACAAAGAATGACCCTCATGAAGGATATTCCCTAGGAGCCCTCTGCCCACAGCCCCACTCGTCATCACCTGCATGTTCTCTTTGATCCATGCCTTGTTGTTACCCTTGGCCAGAACCACAACCCCACGTTGTATCTGGTAGCGAAGGGCAACCAGAGCTGGGGTTTTCTTGTGCTTTTGGGCAATGGCAGACAGAACTGGGTCCTCCAAGAGAACGGGGTGGTTCAGGTTCACCCTGGAAGGAAATTCAGAAATACTGAGGAGCTGAGACTAAATACTCAGTTTCCGAATATTTTCCCAAACAGAACAAGAGGTTCACTCTAGACCAGGGCTTCTCAAAGTATAGTTCATTAACCTGCATCATCACTATCAGCTGGTATCTTGTAAGAAATATAAATTCCATGGCAGAGCTGAAAACAAACTGAATCAGAACCTCAACTGTGTCACCTCCTACTCTGTGTTTATAAAACTCTGCAGGTGACTCAGAGGCAATATTGAGTTGAGACCAGGACTGCCAAACTCATGGGTTTTTTTTCCTTTAATGTTCAGGGGTGTTTTTTCTTATATAATCAAGGGTATGAATACAGAAGCAGAAGGAAAGACCAAGAATTACTTGTAAATTTCACTCTTTCTAGGGTATTGATAAAAACTGAGAGGCCTCAAAATAAGAGACATTTATTTCATCATTATTCTACTATAGATGCTTACAAAAATGGTTCAAATTGAACCTTTTTTCAATCATGATAGAAACCTAGGAGTTAAATGCTATTATCTCAACTTTAGACATAAGGTAAGTGAACCTTGGAACACCTATTTTTAAAAATGTGTTCATTAGTTAATAAGTAGGTCATGACATAAACTTGTGTCTCTGGTCTCAACTGGGAGATTTTATATATAGATTTTAATGCAGACACTTGTTATTCATGTGTCAACAAGCTAATACAATCTAGAAAAATTGGCTGGGTGATCGAAAGATAAAAGAGAAGAATTCATTCCATTACTCCTCTCTCTCCCCTCTGCCTATGAGAATTATCTGAGTATTGTATGCTTTAAACTATGTCATCGAAAATTGATTTTTACATAAACTCCCTGTTGCTTTCATTAGAGTTCAATACCATCCTTTTACTCTTTGGGATCCCAGAGCACTATAGGCAACAAGAACAATATCATGTGACTTGCAGAAATCCAACAGTTTCCTCTGATTGAGATAAGGGTGACATTCCACCTGTAGAAAACCAATAGAAAAGAGTGTCACATATTATGGAAATGTAATATTAAATGACAGAGAAAGGGAAAAAGTTTAGAAAATGATAAAGGAAAAACTATAACATTAAATGTAAATTGGAAACATCAATATCAACAGAGGAATAGAGAAAGGTTTGTATATACACTTAATTTATAATGGACATAGACAAGAGAACCAGTCCGAGATTGACTAACCAAAAGATGGGCTCTACATTTGAGAAGATATTCATGAGTAAAATTCATAGAGTGTTAGCATCACGATGAGCCTTTAACATCACTCTCTAACCTGAATGATTTTCATCATACCAACACATTTTTCTCAACTGTGTTCCCTGTTAAAGACTTGTAAACACTGCGACACCAAGATTAAGGATTCCGCCATCAGAACCCCACACAAACCCTCAACACCCATCTCAGCTGATTTGCCTCTTTATCAAATTTATTTCCCATTCCACATTTTCATGGTTCTCCTTCCTGTACAAAGTTCGCTCCAGGGCACTTTCACCCTGTCATCTGGCCATCCTTTCATCTCGGGGAAATACCTCCTTCCTCTACTTCTGGGTTCTAGTGCAGGAAGATCTCTGCACTTTTCCGCCCAGACATACAGAGATACCATTTTGGATTTTATACACATCATCCAGACAGGAACTCAGCTGTTTAGAATCTCCTGTCCACAATGGCCAGATGAACAGGAGGGGAGGACAGACAGACATCAGGTTCCAGGGCAAGAAGGAGGTTCTGAAGAGCAGGAGGGAGAGGAGCCGAGCTGCTCACCTGGTTACAGACGGGCTTGTACTTGAGCCCTGGCTTATTCAGGATCTTCTCCAGCTGCTTGTGGTTGAAATTGGACACCCCAATGGATTTGGCCAGCCCTGCGTCCTTGCACCTCTCCAGGGCCTGGGAGGGAGGGGTGGTGAACAATTACATGGAATGATAGAGCAAGAATAAATGCTGAAAAACATTGGTAATCACCGTCATCCATCAAGAATTAGCACCAATTATCAAGAAGGAAAGAAGGGAAGGAGACATGATATAAAAAGAAATACTGTCTGCTCCTTGAACCCTGGAAAAGACATATCACATGGAAGGAAAGAGATGACTGTCTGCATTGTCCCATATTCTCCTCCTCCATTCCTCTCTGTAAACATTTCAGCAATGATTTCCTCCCACAAACCCAGCACCCCAGCCCTTAGATTCATGAACTGCTGACTCTGATGGTCCACAGCCCATTCTCACAGGTGGAAGAAGTGAAGGAGGTTCCCACTCTCCTGGCTCCTCCCCAGTCTCTCTACTCCTCGTACTCACCTCCCATGTGCGACAGAAATCCACTGAGTCAGCTATCAGTTTTCCATTTTCATCTTTTGGATATAACTCCTCCCCTGGCTATAATAGAAGCAGTCATTTTAGAGACATCACAAAATAATTTCTCCACAGTTAGCAAGGCTGCCTGGCACGAGGGATTAAAACTGCATGAGGCAGGTTTACAACTTTCTAGATACTAAATAATATTTGCAAAGTGATTTGTGTATATAAGCAATGTCTTTAGGAGGGAGACTTATTCTAATATCTTATATTTAATATATGTTGTAATAAGTACAAGTCTTCTAGGTCCTAAAAGGGACTTCCTGTGACTTCTGTAAATTTTGTCTGTTCTTGTACTTGCCTGTTTCCAAATGCCTCTATGAGCTGGAAGTGGCAGTAAGTTACATGGCTTTATTCCCAGAATAAAATGTGCTATCTTGACCTGGTCTAGATAATCAGACTCTCTTTTCCCTCTGAGCATCAGGTGCCCTAGGACAAGCACATGAATCAGCAAGACTTTCATTAGGTTGATATGGAATGTGGAAGACCCAGACATGCTCTCATATATTCATGACCATGAGCCTCGAGCTGCTCCAAGGTCAAATTTCCCACCAATGGAAAATGTTCAGTAAAAATAAAGTAAACCATGAGTAGTGCCCTTATAAGGGATAGGAAAAGGAGACACATCTCTAGAGTACTGCAACCATCATTTCTGTCTGTGGCTGGAACTTGCCATCTATGTAGTCCACTAAGCTATTTTGCATTGGGAGGTTTGAGCTGGTTTTTGTGACTTGAAATCAAGTATTCTAAGTAAACCTTTCTTAATGGATAAGTGCAGTCTACAAACCACATCTGAAGACTAGGAAGAGTGCAGGAAAGTAATTCCAAGTCCCTGTATAGGTACGAGGTTTAGATGCACCCAGAAGGAGCACCACCAAATATACTCAACTTGAAAGGGTGAAAGACAAGATAAACTCATCGTGGTCAATGTAAGGCAGTGTCTGCTCACCATGGATGCAGCAAACTCTTGGTTCATGAAATCCCCAGACACTCAGGAGTCATAACAAGGACTGTGTGAAGAACTAACCTAGTTCTATTTTCTCAAGTTTTTCTGGCAGAGAATCTCAGAATATTAACTCTTTTCTCTGGAAGGCATGTAAGGGATTCAAAGAAACTCAGTGAAAAGATGATCACAAATGATTATTTGGAGGATTCTACTCTAGTGTAATCATCCCTTCAACCGACTAAGAAAAATCTTAATTTAGCCATCCATGCAAGTTGATGCACATTCTAACAGAAGATGTAACACTGATGTGATCACACAAATTTCTAACCTTTAGAGCCAGTGGATAATGCATAATATAGAGATCGACATAGTCCAGTTGAAGACTTTTCAGTGACTTTTCCAAGGCTGGTCGGACCAGCTCTGGTCGAAAGGATGTGCACCACAGCTGCAGAGGTTAAAGAAAAACAGTTGTGTTAAGAATACTTTAGGTAACTTATTTTGGCCTTACTGCAAGGCTTGTCTGCTATTACTTCCCCAACCAAGGATCAAATCCAGGCACACGGCATTAAAGTGCCAAGTCTTAAGCATTGAAACACCAGGGAACTCTAATACTTTAGGAATTTACCAATAAGCATAGTTCACCAAGCAACTGTTCACCAAAGATCCTATTATATAATTGTCACCTGGGCACAATCACTTGCACACATGTGCACACACACAACACACACAGTACCTTTGAAGTGCAGAATATGTCTTCTCTCTTCACAGTGCCATCTGCAATCTTGCTCCGAATAGCCTGGCCAATCTGCTCTTCATTTTGGTAAGCATGAGCACAGTCAACATGGCGGAACCCAACCTCTATAGCAAATGGGGTGAATTCCAGAGCATCCCTCTTAGCAACCTACATAAGCAACAAAGGTAGAAGTTGAATATCCACATGATTAAGAGATTGCTAGGAACAAGCTTTCATCTTCCCAACATCAACTTTTCTTTGTGTCTTTGGTTAGTTCTGTATGTGTGGTGATGAATGCTTGACTATTTCCCTGAATGTTCCTGGTCAGTGATTAAGTGGACACCCAGGAACCATTCATCCTGATGTGATCGTGGTTGATTATGCACATCAGAGACCTCAAGACCTCCTTCAGGTTCATTGATTTGCTGGTAGAACCCAAAGGACTCAGAATAACATTGCAATCACGGATAGGATTTATACTATGAGATCTTTGCAGATAATTGAACAAAGTTGTAAGTTGCCTGGTAAAAGCCTCAGGATACAAGGTAATTGCTTCTAAGATCTCTGTCTACCAGCGAGGCCACAAAGAATACATCACATAAAAACTGTATGCAATCAAGGTGTACAAAGAGATGTTCTCATATAAGTCACTGTTTTTGTTCAGTCACTCAGTCCTATTCAATCCTTTCTGACCCCACAGACTGCAGCACTCCAGGTTTCCCTATATTTCATTATCTCCTGCAGTTTGCTCAAACTCATGTCCATTGTATCAATGATGCCACCCAACTATCTCACTCTCTGTTGCCTCCTTCTCTTCATGCCTTCTATCCTTTCCTGAAACAGGGTCTTTTCCAATGAGTTGGCTCTTCGTATTGTGTGGCCAAAGTATTGGAGCTTCAGCTTCAGCATCAGTCCTTCCAAGGAATACTCAGGGTTGATTTCCTTTAGGACTGACTGGTTTGATCTCCTTGCTGTCCAAGGCATTCTCAAGAGTCTTCTCAAACACCATAGTTCAAAAGCATCAATTCTTTCCCGCCTATCCTTTTATGGTCCAACTCTCACATCCATACATAACGACAGGAAAAACCATGGCTTTGACTATATGGACCTTTGTCCACAAGCCAATGTCTTTGTTTTTAAAGATGATGTCTAGGTTTCTCGCAGCTTTTCTTCTAAGGAGCAATTGCTTTTTAATTTCCTGGCTACAGTCACTGTCCACAATGATTTGGAGTTCAAGAAAATAAAGTCTGCCACTGTTTCCGTTTCTCCCCCATTTATTTGCCATGAAGTGATGGGACTCGATAACATGATCTTAGTTTTTTGAATGCTTAATTTTAAGTCAGCTTTTCACTCCCTCTTTCACCTTCTTCAAGAGTTTCTCTAGTTCCTCTTCCCTTCTGCCATTAGGGTGGTGTCATCTCCATTCTGAGGTTATTGATCTTTCTCCTGGCTTGAGCTTGATTCAAGTTTGAACTTCAACCAGTCCACCATTTCCCATGATTATTCTTACCAATGTAAGTATCCACTCTTAATGAATTACCAAATTCAACCTAGGTAACAGTTCCATCACCTCACACACCTAACTTTTTTGGGTGTTTGTAAGAAGACATAAGATCTAGTCTACAAAACTAAAGCTATATCCCATTATTTTTAGCTACAGTCACAGTGCTTTACATCAGGTCTCCATGATTATTCATCTTATAATTGGTGATCTGTACCCTTGGCCGACAACTTACCATTTATCCCAGGCTTGACACCAGCTTCTGGTCACCACACCTCTCTTCTCTGCTTCTTTGAGTTCTACTTTTTTAGATTCTAGCTACAAGGATATTATGCAGTATTTGTCTTTCTATTTCTGGCTTGTTTTATTTGCCTTAAAGTTCTCACCATCCATCTGTGCAGTTGCAAATGGCAGGATTAACTTCCTTTTAATGCTGAATAATATTCCTTTTCTCTTTATGTGATTCAGAATCTTTCCCATTTCAAAGTTTAAAGTGTTAGTTGAGAGAACAGCATCGAAACATGTGTACTATCTAGGGTGAAACAGATCACCAGCCCAGGTTGGATGCATGAGACAAGTGCTCAGGCCTGGTGCACTGGGAAGACCCAGAGGAATCGGGTGGAGAGGGAGGTGGGAGGGGGAATCGGGATGGGGAATACATGTAAATCCATGGCTGATTCATGTCAATGGATGGAAAAACCACTACAATATAGTAAAGTAATTAGCCTCCAACAAATAAAAATAAATGGAAAAAAAAAAGAATAAATGAATAATACTTTTTTAGATTAAAAAAAAAGTGTTAGTCATTCAGTCATGTCCAAGTCTTTGTGACCACATGGACTGTAATTAGGCTCCTCTGTCCATGGGATTCTCCACAAGAATACTGGAGTGGGTTGTCATTTCCTTCTCCAGGGGATCTTCCCGACCCAGGGATAGAACTCAGATCTCCCACATTGCAGGCAGATTCTTAAACATTTGAACTACCCAGGGAAGCCCAAGTAAACATTACAAAACCTGCCCAGTAAGGTAGTAACTTTTACCCTCAAATGACAGTATATTTTCTCTGAGAATAAATTTCCAAGCAGAAACAAAAATATGAGGCAAAATACAGCTGGAGTGTTTCTTGACTGCCATCTAGTAGGCACTCCACAGTATAAAAGCAACTCATTCCCATTATTTTTCATTCACCTCATCTACAGGACCTCCCACCTCAAATACTTCTCTGTGTCATGGCTTTCTGGAAGGAGGAAAGAGTTCTGGAATTAATTAAATATACAGATGAACCTCACCATTGCAATCACCTTCAAAGCAAAGCAGCTGACAGTATTCTTGACAGCTGAGTCTCACCTCTTCTGCCAAGCTGGGAAAGAGATGGAAACTGGAGGGGAACCCAGCGTAATCTGCAGGTGAGCACAGCTTCAGACCATGATGCAGAGTGAAGGCTGAATGCTTTCTCCTCTTTCATAGGAAATGGTTCTAGCCTGCTTGATGGAACCACGTGATCCTCCCAGAGTCACACAGGAGCTCAGTGCT
Source organism: Muntiacus reevesi (assembly GCF_963930625.1). NCBI lineage: Eukaryota > Metazoa > Chordata > Mammalia > Artiodactyla > Cervidae > Muntiacus > Muntiacus reevesi. The sequence goes on along the minus strand of NC_089250.1, from coordinate 42,114,880 downwards.
TGACAACCCAAGTCCCTTCTGCTCATGTCACATCCACTGCTATTTATATCTCAACCCACTACCAGCAATGTTACCTCTGGAGGTGCATAGGTTCCAAATCCCAGGACAGGAATGAAATGGCCATCATTAAGCTTCACCTTCTGGCCTTTAGGATCCATTGTCTTTTCCTCCTCTGAGTAAGCAGACTGGGATTTTTTTTTTCTTCTCCCTTCAAATGTTATAAGTAACAAGAACAAAGCCCCCCAGCTGCACTGTCCAGTGTTGGGAGAGACATTGTAGGAGAAGCATGATTAAATTAGTATCCATGGAGTCAGAGACAATTGAAGACAGTTAACTTGTTTGATTCTTTTTATCAGCATAACCTCAAGTATTATATAATGATGAGATTGGGTGAGCAATTATTAACTATTAGTTAGATTAGAAACTTCCAACAACATTCTTTTTTAATTTTCTATTATGAAGCCCAATCTCAATCAAATATCAATTGAAAAAACTACCTTACAGTACAAACACACACACATACACAAATCACACAGTCTGAAAGTGTTTAATAGCATTTTTCAAAATGTTACCCCTTAATAAAAAATCAAAACTTCAAATGAAAATAGATTTCCACTTTTGCATGTACCACAGCAAAATTATTGTTCTTTACAGACCTGACTGGTGAAATCCTGAACAGAAAACTGAAACAAGACATTTTGGCAAAGTGCTTATTGAAAGTTAATTATTAATAGCCTTAGGATACCATGTACAGTGTGCAAAGAGACTTTGAGTGTTGATTCCTTGTAGCTAGTTATATAACTTTTAGGGTACTCTCATAATGTCACTGATATATATTTTACATAATTTACTAACTGCTCCACATCATTCATAAATGAAAAACCTATAAACAAATTAAAATGCAACAAATTTGGAAAGAGTAACAGAAATTGTGATGCACTGATACACGAGAACATTGTGAAGACAAAATTTAACATGTACAGTGATGTCAGCAAAATGTTGAGGTGGGAGGACTGAACTCTCCCATGGAAAGACAAGAACAGGAAGAGAAATTAGCTGAAAAACCTCATAGGAGTTCTGGAAAGCAGTCAAACACAGATTGACAGCAACAACATGACAGGCAATTACGAAAAATCCAGAACAGAGTGGAAGGAAATTTCATCGTGTATTACTCACCTGTACCCTTCTCCTGCCTGGGGCAGTGCAGTCTTGGTGAGCTCCCAGTTGCTTCCCTCAATCCAGAATGACAGAAAACCTTATGTGTGGTGTTTCAACCTACCTGAGGACTGTCTGGGGACTAGTGTCTGTTCCACTTAACTCTAAGGTTAAACTGAAGGGCACCTGGAATGCCTATTGCAGCTGCAGGGGAACTATATGTGTGTGTGTGTGTGTGTGTGTGTGTGTGTGTGTGGAGAGAGAGAGAGAGAGAGAGAGAAAGAGAGCCAAAGACAAAGAACAAGGGTGCAGACATAGACTAGACCATGTATTAAAAGGGCCCTGAATAGAATGTGGGTGTGGCTTTGAGGAGCATAGTGCATTCAAAAACAGTCATAAATTCACCTTAATCAGATAGCCAGTCTCGGTCAAGTAAGATGCTGACTCAAAAGTGAACTGAGCCACTCGTAGCTTTACTGTTGGGCTGATCCCTGGACTAGAAGCATGACAAGCTAACTAGTGAAAGTCATGACAAGGAACAAATCTACCAAGAGTGAGATTTTCCCTCTTATTTCAAGTACCAAACTCAACGCACACACACACAAACACACAGAAGAACACACATACAGGAACACACACACACAGAAGAACACACATACAGGAACACACACACACAGGAACACATACAGGAACACACACACACAGGAACACACACACGCATCCAGGAACACACACACACAGGAACACTACACACACAGAGGAACACACATCCAGGAACACACACACACAGGAACACACACACAGGAACACACACACATAGGGCCAAACACAGGACACACACAGGGACACACACACAGGACACACACAGGGACACATATACAGGAACACACACACACACAGGAACACACACGCATCTGGACGGGGCAGAGTGGCCATCACAGAGGGCCCGGAGGAGCTGGGTCTGGGGCTCTGATGGTGTGAAAGGGCTGCACCACATGCATGGCCACCCGCACCAGGGGCCGCTCCTGCACATCTTCCTCCAGCTCTGCCACCCTCTGGGGCAAAGGTGCAGTGCAGGGGATGGGGGTGCTTACTTACAAGGGGTACACACTTAAAATGAGTGGAACCAGTCTGGACCCAGCCTTCAGAGTTCTGCTCCAGCGTATTGGGACTCGCCTGGCCCAGTAGGGTGGGGACAGCCCCTGAGCACAGAAGCCTTTGCTCACACTGGGCTCTGGCTCTAGCCTGCCCTTCCCCCTCCCACCGAGGTGACAGTTGCCAACTCAAGCTGGGAAGGATTGACCTCTGACTTGCTCAGCTCCAGCTCTGCCCCAAAGCCTTGTGCACACAGACTCCACAGGGACGGGTCCACACAAGGACAGCCCTGCAAAACCAAGACAGATAAATTTTTCACCTAACTTAATAGAAAAGGAGGAAGCTAAGCAAATGAAAAGAGAGAGGAATTTGTGTCAAATGAAAAAAAAAAAAAAAAAAACCTTGAAAAGATCAGTATTGGGATAAAGATTAACAATTTACCAGAATACAGACTCATAAGAAGAATGCTACATTAACTAGGGAATAGAACACACTAATATTCACAGAATATTAGGGGTTCCAGAAGCAGAAGAGTTGGAGAAGGGAGCCGAAAATGTAGGTGCGATGAAATAATGGCTAAAAATTTCCTTTAACCTGGGACTTTCCTGGTGGTCCAGTGGTGAGGACTCTGTGCTTCCACCGCAGGAGTAATGGTTCTGAACCTGGTCTGAGAACGATCTTGTAAAGCTGATTAAAATCTTGAGAGGCAAGATATTCTTGGTTTACCTGGTAACCCTAGTATAATGACAAAGTCCTTACATGTGTGACCTGGGAGGGTTGTATTCAAAGAGAAGGTGGAAAGATAGGAGCATTAGATAAAAGTTTCTAAAATACAATATTGTAAAGTAATTAGCCTCCAACTAATAAAAATAAATGGAAAAAAAAAAGATACTATAATCTGTCTCCGAAGATCTCGGTAGAGTCTACCAGATGAAGATGGAAGAGTTCTCTTGTTCAGTTTCTCAGTTGAGTCCAACTCTTTGCCACCCAATGGACTGCAGCACACCAGGTTTCTCTGTCCTTCACTATCTCCCAGAGTTTGCTCAACTCATGTCCATTGAATCAGTGATGCCATCCAACCATCTCATCCTCTGTCCTCCCCTTCTCCTCTTGCCCTCAATCTTTCCCAGCATCGGGGTCTTTTCCAATGAGTTGGTTTTTCACATCAGGTGGCCAAAATATTGGCATTGCAGCTTCAGCATCAGTCCTTCCAATGACTATTCAGGTTGATTTCCTTCAGGATTGACTGGTTTGATCTTCTGGTTGTCCAAGGGACTCTCAAGAGTCTTCTCCAGCACCACAGTTTGAAAGCATCAATTCTTCAGGGCTCAGCCTTCTTTATAGTCCAACCCTCACATTCATACATGACTACTGGAAATGCCAAAGCTTTGACTCTACAGATCTTTGTCAGCACAGTGATGGCTCTGCTCTTAAACAGCTTACCTACATTTGTCATACTTTTTCTTCCAAGAAGCAAGCAACTTAATTTAATGCTACAGTCACCATCTGCAGTGATTTTGGAGGCCAAGAAAATAAACTCTGTCACTCTTTCCATTTTTTTCCCCATCTGTTTGCTGTGAAGGGGTGGAACCAGATGCCATGATTGTAATTTTTCAGATATTGATATATAAGCCCGTTATTTGTCTCTCCTCTTTCACCTCCATCAAGAGACTCGTTAGTTCCTCTTTTCTTTCTGTCATTGAAAGAAAGAAAGAAAGTGAAGTTACTCAATCATGTCTTACTCTTTTCGACCCCAGAGACTGTAGCCTTCCATGCTCCTCCATCCTCGGGATTTTCCAGGCAAGAGTACTGGAGTGGGTTGCCATTTTCTTCTCCAGAGGATCTTCCTGACCCAGGGATTGAACCTGGGTCTCCCACATTGTAGGCAGTTCTTTAGTGTCTGAGCCACCAGGGAAGCCTTTCTGCCATTAACGTGATGTCATCTGCGTATCTGAGGTTACTGATATTTCTCCAAGCAATCTTCAACCCACTTTGTGATTCAGCCAGCTTGGCATTCCACATAATGTACTTTGCATATAAATTAAATAAGCAGGGTGAAAATATACAGCTTTGATGTATGCCTTTCCCAATTTGGAACCAGTCCATTGTTTCATGTCCTGTTCTAACTGTTACTCCTTGGCCTGCATACAGGTTTCTCAGGAGACAGGTAAGGTGGTCTGGTATTTCCATCTCTTTAAGAATTTTCCACAGTTTGTTGTGATCCACACAGTCAAAGGCTTTAGTGTAGCCAAAGAAACAGAAGTAGATATATTTTCTGGAATTCTCTTGCTTTTTCTATGATCCAATGGATGTTGGCAGTTTGATATCTGGTTCCTCTGGCTTTTCTAAATCCAGTTAGTACATCTGGAAGTTCTTGGTTCATATACCATTGCAGCCTAGCATCAAGCATTTTCAGCATTACCTTACTACTATGTGAAACGAGTGCAATTATGCAGCAGTTTGAACATTCTTTGGCATTGCCCTTCTTTGGGATTGGAATGAAAACACTTCTTCCAGTCTTGTGGCCACTGCTGAGTTTTCCAAATTTGCTGGGCTATTGAGCGCAGCACTTTCATAGCATCATCTTTTAGGATTTAGAATAGCTCAGTTGGAATTCCATCACCTTCACTAGTTTCATTCATAGTGATTCTTTCTAAGGCCCACTTGACTTCACATTCCATGATGTCTGGCTCGATGTGAGTGATCACACCGTAATGGTTATCCCAGGCATTAAGGCTTTTTTTGGGAATAGTTCTTCTTTGTAGTCTTGCCATCTTTTCCTAATCTCTTCTGCTTATCTTAGGTCCATAGCATTTCTTCCCTTTATTGTCCTCATCTCTGCATGAAATGTTCCTTTGGTATCTCTAATTTTCTTGAAGTGATCTCTAGTGTTTCTCATTATTTTGTTTTCCTCTATTTCTTTGCATTGATCACTTAAGACTTCCTTATCTCTCGTAGCTGTTCCTTGGAACTCTGCATTCAGATGGGTAAATCTTTCCCTTCCTCCTTTACCTTTTGGGTTTCCTCTTTTCTCAGCTATTTGTAAGGTTTCCTCAGACAACCATTTTGACTTGTTGCGTTTCTTTTCTTGGTAATGGTTTGGTCACCGCCTCCTGTGCAATGTTACAAACCTCCACCCATAGTTCTTCAGGAACTCTGTCTATCATATCTAATTCCTTGAATCTTTTTGTCACTTCCACTATATAATCATAAGGAATTTCATTTAGGTCATACCATAATGGCCTAGTGGTTTTCCCTTCTGCTGGAGGGAGCACAGTCCCACTTCTACCAAAAAGATGTTTGTGGGGACAGCTGCTCTTCATGTCAAAGCCAATAATCAGGCCAGGTTGGTGGAGAGGAAAGTTTGTTTGATTTCAGATTCTAGCAACTGGGCCGGTGGGGTGACACACATCGATCCAAAGCCCAACCCCCCTCCACTTCAACCAGTGGGGCAAGAACCCTTATAGACAGAAGTGACAGGGGTGCTATATGCAGGAACAGCACAGTCAGCTCTGACAGTCATCTTCAAATTGGTCATCAGTGGTCTGACCCGTGTCATCTTCATTTATTTATGCACATTAGTCTTCAGTTCCAGGACCCATTTGTTTGCATTTCTTGAGGCCAGTACTCAGAATTGTGGCAGCTTATGTCATGGATATATTCTGGCCATCATGTGGTTAACTTCTCCACCTGGTGTTGTAGTATCTATAAGGCAGCTCACAGGATATGGTTCAGAATATTATCTATAGCCCTTGAGAAAGAGCTGAAGGCACTTGATTATGCTTAACGACCACATGGTTATTATTTAGTCTCCTTTGACCCTTTTCCTTTGTATCTACATTTCTCAATTCTCTGATTATTCTTTGAAGTTTTCCACAAAGAGCAGGGAAAGGACATGGTACAGGGGCAAGGAACAAAGGACTCTGCTTCATTTCACCACCCATCAGCAGAAAAGTGGATTAAAGATTTACTGAGCATTGCCCTGCCCACCAGAGAAATACTTTCCCCACAGTCAGTCCCTCCCATCAGGAAACTTGCACAAGTCTCTTATCCTCATCCATCAGAGGGCAACAAAGAAGAAGCAAGAATTTCAATTCTATGGCCTCCAGAATGAAAACTGCAATCACAGAAAACTAAACAATATGATCACATGGATCACAACTTTGTGTAACTCATGAAACTATCAGTCATGTCATGCAGGGCCACCCAAGATGGACAACTCATGATGGAGAGATCTAATGATGGAGACGGAATGGTGAGCCACTTCAACATTCCTGCCTTGAGAACCCCGTGAACAGTACGAAAAGGCAAAAGTATATCACACTGAAGGATGAGACCCCGGGGTTGGTAGGCATCCAATGTGCTACTAGAAAAGAGTGGAGAAATAGCTCTAAAAGGAAAGAAGAGGCAGAGCCAAAGCAGAAACAACACCCAATTGTGGATGTGTCTAGTGGTGGAAGTAAAATCTGATGCTGTAAAGAATAAAATTGCATAGGAACCTGGAATGTTAGGTCTCTGAAACCAGGTAAATTGAAAGTAGCCAAAGAGGAGATGGCAAGAGTAACATGGATATTTTGGAAATCAGTGAACTGAAATGGACGGGAATGGCTGAAATTAATTCAGATGACCATTATATCTCCTACTGTGGACAAGAATCCCTTAGAAGAAAGGGAGTAGCCCTCATAGTCAACAAGAGTCCAAAATGCAGTATACTTGGGTGCTATTTCAAAGATGACAGAAGGATCTCATTTCACTTCCATGGCAAACCATTCACCATCACTATATTTCAAGTCCATGTCCCAAGCACAAAGGCCAGAGAAGCTGAAGCTGACTGGTTTTCTGAAGACTTAAGAGACCTTCAAAACCTACCACCAAAAAAAGATGCCCTTTACATGAGGGGACTGGAATACAAAAGTAGAAAGTCAAGAGATACCTGAAGTAACAGGCAAGTTTGACCTTAGAGTACAAATGAAGCAGGAAAAAGCTAACAGAACTTTGTCAAAAGAATGCTCTGCTTTTAGCAAACACCCTCTTCCAACAACACAAGACCTGTTCTCTAGGAGTGGAAAAGACAACAAAATGGATTTCCCACTACAGCCTCCAGAAAAGAATGCAGGCCTGCTGGCAATTTAATTAGCCCATTGAACCGGATTTTGAATTCCTGACCTCGGGATATGTAAACTAATACATTTGTGTTGCTTCAAGGCACAAAGTGTTTGGTCATTTGGTGTAACAGCAGCAGTACCTAATACGGACATGGTTCAAATCAGCCCATCTCCGTCTGTGACATCATAGGTCTTCCTCTCTCTGCTGGACTGTTCCTCTGACCTCAGAGGCTGGCGGTCCTCTGCAGGGTACCCAAGCAGTGTACTTGTCTCTTAATTCCACTTTCTTCTTCAGCAACTGCCCAATTCTGTGGTCCTCATTACAGCAAAGTCTTTGAAAAGCTGTGTCTACACTGTTTCTCACTGATCTCTTAACACCACTTCTTGAACCCACTCTACTCAGGTTTTGCTTTTACCACTCTTATCAAAGTTGCACTTGACCTTGCCAAGGTTAACTGCCCAATCCAATGGTCAGGTTCAGTCTTCTCTTACTTGTCCCCTTGCAAGAATTGGATTCTTTTCTCCTCCAATCATTTACTTCACGTGCTTTCTGAGAACAGTCCCTCCTACCTCACTAGCTTCTTCTCTGTCTCTTCTGCTGGTTCCTCCACATTTTCTTTTTTTAAGAAGAAACTAACTTCTCAATGCTGGGTTCTCATGAAGCTTGATGTCCCTGTCTACACTCACTCAATGTATACCATATTACCTCAGATTTTCTAGTTTCATGGCTTTAAGTGCCAACTAAATGTGAGAAACCACAAATAAAAATATTTTACCTAACCCTTTTCTCTAATAGACTTCTATGTCCAACTATATGCATGCATCTTCACATGGGTACCTAAGGCATCTCAAAGATACATGTCTATAATTGAACTCCTAATCTTTCAACTGAGCGACTGAACTGAAACTGAACTGAATCTTCCCACAAAAATGTGCTCCCCCACAATGTCTCCATCTGAGAAAATGGCATCTCCTTTTCCTATCCCTTAAGCACAAGCATTGCGAGTCGGCTTTGATTCCCCTTTTCCTTTCACTTTACGTCCAATATGTTAGACAATCTACTTGATGAAGCCCTTAAAATGTATCCCTCTTTTAACAACTTTGACCACACTTACTGTTACTTCTGTGGTCCAAGCCAACATCATCTCTCACCTAGATTGTTGTAGAGTCCTAAAAGAGGGCTCTTTTTTCTCTTATTCTTCTCAAAATAGCAACAAGGGTAATTTTTTTTAAGTGTGTCTGTTTATGCAACTACTCTGCTCAGAACCCAAAATACCGTTCTCCATTTCCCTCAGAGTAAAGTCTTCAAAACCCCTTGTGACACAAATCCCATGGCACCACTATCTCTCTGGCTTATCTTCAGCTCCTGTGTCTGCACCTCACTAAGCTTCACCCACATCAGCCAACTTCAGTTCAGTTCAGTCACTCAGTCATCTCCGATTCTTTGCAACCCCATGGACTGCAGCATGCCAGGCTTCCCTGTCCAACACCAACTCCTGGAGTTTACTCAAACTCATATCCATCGAGTTGGTGATTCCATCCAACCATCTCACCCTCTGTCATCCCCCTCTCCTCTCACCTTCAATCTTTCCCAGCATCAGGGCCTTTTCAAATGAGTCAGTTCTTCACATCAGGTGGCCAAAGTTTTGGAGTTTCAGCTTCAGCATCAGTCCTTCCAATGAATATTCTGGACTGATTTCCTTTAGGATTGACTGATTGGATTTCCTTGCAGTCCAAGGAACTCTCAAGAGTCTTCTCCAACACCACAGTTCAAAAGCATCCATTCTTCAGTGCTCAGCTTTCTTTATAGTCCAACTCTCACATCCATATATGACTACTGGAAAAAACATAGTTTTGACTAGATGGACCTTTGTTGGTAAAGTAATGTCAGCCAACTTGCTGTCCCTTAAATGTTACATAACACATGTCCTTCTTGAACTTAGTATTTTCTGTTCCAGAGTAATGAATGGAGCCACTGTCTCTATGTTGCAAGGCTGTTTCTTATACAAATGAAAAGTTGTGTGGGATGAAGTGCAGTTGGTGTCTCTGCCTAACAGATGTACAGAAATGAGAGAGATTGTGCAGAATTATATCTTATAGGCACTTACTCATTTCTAACAGCTAAGTCCTCCTTATTTCATTCACAGTTTTAGCCTACAGTAGGCTATCAACTCAAGAGTTTCTCATTTTAATTGATATTTATTGATAATACCATGTGTTACTAAAGAATATTCAATAAACTTTTGCTGAATTAATGAGTGAATGACAACCAATGAATCAATGGAAAAATATATAAAAATTCATCAAAGTGCTAAGCATGGGCAAAAAATTAAGAAATTAAATAAAAGAGTAAGATATACTGCTTTATAGTAAGCAAAATATAATACTGGATTTTTACATCATAGTTTTATTTTACCAACATAATTATGCTAAGTTAAAAATAAGTAGAAAACCTGTAATTGAAGATCTTTTCTCTTTGTAAATGAAAACACACACACATTTCTACAGGAAAATCATAAGGAAAAGGCACCAAATTTAAGTATTATTAAGTGGGTTAATCACAGGTTATCTTTATTCTCTATTATTTCCTTTCAACTTTCCAAACTGTCTGTAATTTGCATTGTTTAACTATCACAAAAAAAAGTATTCTTACTTTGAAGTCTTTATTGTTTCATAAACTTTATTTTTTTAAAGAAAAGACAAACTTTCAAACATTCAGACACTTCATTTAAGCACCTCCACCAAGTACAAAAATCCTCCTCATAGTCCTAGAAGCAAGTAGTTCTCAAAGAACCACAGTGAGAGCTGAGAGTCAATATTCTTCAGAAAATGGATAGCCGGGCTGACCAACACCACTGAAAGAGAGGAGGGGGATTAACTTATTAAATCTGTCATGTTGTCAAAAACTGCTGCTCAATAGATGCAGTCAGGATATATTTGTCTAAATATATAAACACGTTCCTCGTTCTCCCCCGACAAGCACACATGCAGGTGCCTGCGCCATGTGTACACGGCACCTGCACATTCAGTCCCAACATTCACGTGTAATATTCACGCCACAGTGACAGGTAGTTTGACCCAGGTTACAATTTATATGACAACACAAGACTTAGGGCTAACTGTGGAGGTCATTTCAGACACAGGTAGAACTTCTTTGATCCCTAGTTGATGAAAAGGTGCACAGTGAACAAATTAGCTGCCCTTTTCCACACATCCATGGATAAGCAAATACTGAGCACTCCAAAAATACAGAGCAGCTCCATAAAGGACTTTGTCATCTATAGGAGAGCTACCATGCGCACTTGAATAATCATACAGTTCAAAGTGGGATTATTACCTTTTTAATTTAGTCAAACATTGGTTATGCAGTAAGTACTATTACTGCTTTTTTCATTTTTCCTGTTTCTAGTTTTGTTTCAGAATTTGTCTTTTTCTTTTTTTTTCCATTTATTTTTATTAGTTGGAGGCTAATTACCTTACAATATTGTAGTGGTTTTTGTCATACATTGGACTCTGTGGGAGACAACGAGGGTGGGATGTTTCGAGAGAATAGCATCGAAGCATGTATATTATCTAGGGTGAAACAGATCATCAGCCCAGGTTGGATGCATGAGACAAGTGCTCGGACCTGGTGCACTGGGAAGACCCAGAGTGATCAAGTGGAGAGGGAGGTGGGAGGGGGATCGGGATGGGGAACACATGTGGATCCATGGCTGATTCATATCAATGTATGTCTTTTTCAATCTGATTCATTAAAGAGTGCATTCTGAGCAATTCCAAGTACCAGGAGCCTGGCTCAAGTCATTACCTGAGCCCACAACAGAGTACAGAAAAGTAACTATCCACCTTGTATTCAATTATCATGTCTTTTATCAGAAGCATGATAGCTATAATAGGGAGAGTTTTGAAATCTTTCACTGGAAATAAATTCTTTGTTTCACCAATAATTTGTATTCCCTTCTCTCTAAACTCCCTTCCAACATCTCCCTGGTTGATTAGCCCTCTGTGCCTTCAATCTTGACATCTTCCTGCAGTAATTGGGCAGCTGGAATTCAATGTTAGTGACTAAGTCGAAGTCAAGAAGGTAGAGGCTCCCCAGGGGATGGACCCCTGATGGACAAATACAACACTGGTGTGAGTCTTGACTCAAGAAACCAGAGAGACCCAGACAATCTTACCTGAGAGTGTCCTGCTAAGCAGTCACTCAATGGAGGGTCAGTTAAGCTCATGATCTACTTGTAAATAAGTTTGGTGAGATAACAAGGATGAACACATGGAAGTTGTAATAGGGAAGAAAGGGCAGTGAAGAGATCGATTTGTAGGAAGCAGATGGTGTCTTGGTGAAGAAATGCCCATAAGGGAGAATGTCCACCAGACACTTAGGGGACAGAGTGGGGCAGGCCCATGTGACATCGTAGCACTGATGGATGTTGGCCTCTGTAGGACCCTCCTCCATAAAAATCATCTACAATACATATCACATTTGTGTTGGGATTAACATGATTGCAGGCTTCCTAGGTTGCTCAGTGGTAAAGGATCCACCTGCAAAGCACAAGACATGAGTTTGATCCCTGAGCCAAAAAGATCCCCTGAAGAAGGAAAAGGCAACTCACTTCAGTATTCTTGCCTGGGCAATCCCAGGGACAGAGGAGTCTGGTTGGCTACAGTCCATGGGGTACCAAGAGCTGGAAATGACTGAGTGACTAAATAACAATAACAAAACTTGAATGCAATTCACGATGGATTCATTATTATACAGTTATTATTAATATAATAATTTTCCACCGATGTAGAAAGAAATAGAGATTAAACATGTTCACAGGACCCTGAAAGAATACAGGGATGCAGGCACTGCGCCCTCTGGGTTTCCTGGGTCCCTCAGCCTTGAGAGGAGGTACACCAGGCACAGGGATTAGGGGCACAAAATAGTGAATTCACCACGATGTGAACTCATGTGATTTTATTGATGGGCTGGCCTGGGCCCCATCGCATTTCTCTTGGTCAGAGACAGAGCCCTGGAGGAAACCTCTGATCTGAAGTCTGCAGGAAGCCCCTGGTTTATTCCTACTCTAGAAATCAGCACCGTTTTCCTAGAATTAAGCCTTTAAAAAGCTAAGCTCTCCTGCTGACCTGCCTGCTACAGAAAACGGTTTTTTTGGGAAGCATCGGCAAGTCACTTACAGGTGAAATTCGTAATATCTTATATTTTTGTTGAGGTCATCGATTGCTTTCATGTCTTCTGGAGTCAATTGAAAGTCAAATACCTGGAAGGAAAGAAGAATCACATTACCTCTGCCCCAAGGAGCCGGCCTCCCCCTGGGGACTGAAGGACTTTCCAGGTGGATGAAGAGAAAGAAGGGACAGGGAAGCCATGTCTGTCTTCAGTTTCCAGATGAACAGGCCTGGGACCCTCTGCTGAGTTTTCACCTCTCCTTCCCACATCTTCTCTTCAAGCTCACAAACATTACGGCGCATCAGTCCCTTGTCTTTCTAAGTGAACCACTTGTGACAGAAAACAAGAAATCTAAAATCATTTTTTCCAAACACACTGCTCTTAGATGCTCCTGCCTTGATACCTGAACCTGAGTTGACATTAGACTGATTGCCTCTCCCCAACATACCCTAAGGGTGACAGCATTCGGCTGAGCAATGTGGGGAGGAGGCTCCCCTGAGAAAGTCTGTTCAGTAATCTGATATCAAATTACTCATTATCTATGATTGAATCTAAAAGAAACTTTATGTATATGCCATCCTGGAGAAAGTTATGAGAAGTGTTTAAACATTAAGGAACAACAAATTATTAAAAATTCATGACATAACAATGAAATGGAAAGCTCAGTTTTGTAAAGAAATTCATTTCCTCTGAAGTGATCTCTTGTTTCAATGCAATGTGAACCAAAGACTTAAACACATATTCTGATGTGGAAGTTGATATAGTGATACTAAATTTTAAATAAGAGAAGAGCTAGTCAAAAGCAGTCAAAACATCTTTAAAATAGAAGAACGTACCATATTGAAAAACAAAACTTATTTTTTACTTCAGTAACACAGTAGAGAAATAGTTAAATAGAAAAGAGTGGGCAGAAATGTGCTTATGGACACTTGATATGTGAGAGTTGACAGTGAAAATCTGTGGAAAACATGGACAATTGTTTTTGTTATTCAGTCACTTAGTTTGTCCGAAGCTTTGTGACCCCAAAGGAAGAGATTTTTTCCCACTCACTGACTGAGAATCATATCACTGTGCTGAAAAGAAGACTAGGTTAGTTGCCTTATTCTAGCCAATAAAAACTATGCAGAGAAGTCTTCAGGCCTCCCTGACAAGAGCCACATCCACCCATTAAAGCAGAACTGCCAAGCTGCTCAGCACTGAACTGCAAATGCACAAAACAGCCCAGCCTAGAGGCCAACAGCTTAGCTGAGTGCAGGCTGATTTTTAAATCACAGATTCAGAATTACATAAATGAACTCCACATTAAATCCTGAAACTGGGGAGAGTTTCCTGTACAGCTAAGGGTACAATGATGGTCTCCTACAAATAAATCAACAACCTAGCTAAAGTGGACAAAGTCTTGAAGAGGAACTTCACAAAGACAGAAACTCAAAAATATTAAATGTATGAAGATGAAAACCTATGAGTATCCAGGGAAATACACAATGATTTGGAAGTGAAAGATCGCAGCCATAATTTCTGTGCCCACAAATTCACATGTTACGGTGTTAAAAATGGTCTAGACCTCCTCCTTTGAAGGAGGAGTAAGTCATGATGGCAGAGCCCTCACAAATGAGATTTCAAGAATATCATATTCACATAAGAGACTTGGGAGTGCTCTTTTTCCCCTCCAACATGTAAAGATATGAGGAGAAGCCTGTGACCTGGAGGAGAGCCCTCACCCAACCACACGGGTACCCTGATCTCAGATCTACAGCTTCACAACTGTGAGAAACAAATTTAACTTCTTCACAGCCACTCAGCCTGTGGTATTTTGTTAGAGCAGTTCAAACAGTCTAAGAAAAATCACATAATGTATTTCTATCAATTGAGAACAGAGCAACTAAGGTATTTTCCTTAGGAACCCTCTGCCCACAGCCTTGCTCATCACCTGTATGTTCTCTTTGATCCACTTCTTGTTGTTACCCTTGGCCAGAACCACAACCCCACGTTGTATCTGGTAGCGAAGGGCAACCAGAGCTGCTGTTTTCTTGTGCTTTTTGGCAATGGCAGAGAGAATCAGATCCTCCAGGAGAACAGGATGGTTTGGGTTCACCCTGAAAGGGATTTCAGAAATGCTGAGGAGCTGAGACTCTGCAGTTTCTAAGGAGGCTTCTCAAATAGACCAATTAGGTCCACTCTAGACCAGTGTTCCCAAAGTGTGGTCCAGGTACCGGCAGCATCAGCATCACTTGGGATCTTATTAGAAATACAAATTCCATGGCTGAGCTGAAGACAAACTGAGTCAGAACCTCAAATGTGTCACTTCCCATTCTGTGTTTACAGAGCTCTGCAGGTGATTCAGGTGTATTATTGAGCTGAGACCAGAATGCCAAATTGTGAATTATTTTCTTTAATTCTCAGGGGTTGTTTTTCTTCTGCAATCAAGGGCATGAATAGAGAAACAGTAGGGAAAGCCTGGGAATTTTTTTTTTAATTTCACTTTTTAAGGTATCGACAAAAATTGAGTAGTCTCAAAAATAAGGGATATTTATCTCATCATTATTTTACTAGGATGTTCACAGAAATGCTTCAAATTGAAATTTTTTTCTATCATGATATACTGAGCAGTTACATATTATCCCAATTTTTAGATATAAGTTAAGGGAGGCTTGCAACATCTTTTTTTCCAACTGTATTCATTAGCTA
Source organism: Muntiacus reevesi (assembly GCF_963930625.1). NCBI lineage: Eukaryota > Metazoa > Chordata > Mammalia > Artiodactyla > Cervidae > Muntiacus > Muntiacus reevesi. The sequence goes on along the minus strand of NC_089250.1, from coordinate 42,099,664 downwards.
ATAGTTAATAAGTAAATCATGACATCAGCTTGTGTCTCTGGTCTCATCTGGGGGATTATATATAGATTTCAATGCAGACATTTGTTGTTGATGAGTCCACAAGCTAATACAATGTAGAAAAATTGTCTGGGTGATGGGAAGATAAAAGAGAAGGATTCATTTCATCCCACCACTCTCTCCCCTCTGCCTAAGAGAGTTATCTGAGTAGTGTGTTATTTAAAGTATTTCATCAAAAATTGAATTTCAGGGAAACTCCCAGTTGTCTTCATTAGCATTCAATACCATTCTTTTACTCGTTGGGATCCCAGAGCAGCATAGGCAACAAGAACAATTTCATGTGACTTGCAGAAATCCAACAGCTTGCTCTGGTTCAGATAAGGGTGACATTCCACCTGTGGAATGCCCAAAGAGAAGAGTGTCAGATTACATACAAAGGCAAAATTAATATGACAGAGAAAGACTAAAAGTTTTCAAAGGCTAAAGGAAAGACTACAACATTAAATGAAAACTGGAAATGTCAACATCAACAGAAAAACAGAGAAAGGTATATTTATACAGTTATTTTATAATAGACATGGATGGGAGAACCAGTCCAAGATTGAGTAATCAAAAGTTGTGCTCTATATTTGAGTAGATGTTCCTGAGTAAATATTTCATAAATTACTAGTATCACTTTGAGCCTTTAACTTCACCCTCTAACCTGGATGATTTTCATCACCTGCAACAAATTTTTCTGAGCTATGCTCCCTGTTTAAGACTCATAAATGCTGAGACAACAAGACCAAGAATTCAAACATCAGAACCCCACACACACCCTTAAAATCCATCTCAACTGTTTTGACTCTTCATTAATTTACTTATGATTCCATGTTTTCATCATTTTCCTTCTTGTATGCAGTTCTCTTCAGGGCACGTTGCCCTCCATCTGGTCATCCTTTCATCTCAAGGAAATGCCTCCTTCCTCTAGTTCTGGGTTCTAACCACAGTTTAGAAGGAAGGCATCCCACCTTTTCCACCCAGACTTTTGTAAACAGAGATACTGGTATGGATTCTATTCACACCATCCAGAGAGGCTCTGCTCTCTAGAATCCTCTGTCCACAAAGGTCAGATGAACTTGAGGAGAGGCCAGACAGACATCAGGCTCCAGTGCAAGAAGGAGGTTCTGAAGAGCAGGAGGGAGAGGAGCCGAGCTGCTCACCTGGTTGCAGACGGGCTTGTACTTGAGCCCCGGCTTGTTCAGGATCTTCTCCAGCTGCTTGTGGTTGAAGTTGGACACCCCGATGGACTTGGTCAGCCCTGCGTCCTTACACTTTTCCAGGGCCTGGGAGGGAGGGGTGGTGAACAGTCACTTGGAATGGGCAATAAGAAAAGAATAAATGCTTAGAAACATCAGTAATCACACTCAGCTATCAAGAATTACCCTTGACTATCAAGAAGAAAAATTGGGAAGAAGTTCATGATATAAAAAGAAAAACTACTGACCCCGCCTTAGAAAAACTCCAGAGAAGATATATCACATGGGAGGAAAAAGATACCTGTCTACACGGTACCAAATTCTCCTCCGCCATTCCTCTCTGTGAACATTTCAGCAATGGTTTCCTCCCCACAACCCCAGCATCCCTGCCCTTAGATTCTTGAACTGCTGAGTCTGATGAGCCACAGCCCATTCTCACAGGTGGAAGAAATGAAGGAGGTTCCCCCTCTCCTGGCTCCTTCCCTGCTTCTCTCCTCCCCAGACTCACCTCCCATGTGCGACAGAAATCCACTGAGTCAAGTATCAGTTTTCCATTTTCATCTTTTGGGAATAATTCCTCCCCTGACTGGAATAGAAGCAGTCATTTTAGACATGTCACAAAATAATTTCTCTGCATTTACCAAGGCTGCCTGGCACCAGGGATTAAACTTCCATCAGGTAGGTTTACAAACTTCTAAATATTAATATTTGTAAAGTGATTTGCATATATGGAGTTGTCAGCAATACCTTTAGGAAGGAGGCTTATTCCAATTTCTTACACTCAATATACGTTGTAATAAATACAATCTTTCTAGGTCCTAAAAGGGACTCACTGTGACTTCTCTGAATTTTGTCTCCTCCTTGTATTTGCCTATTTTGAAATGCCTTTTTGGGCTGGGAATGGCAGTAAGTTACATGACATAATTTCCAGAATAAAAATTGCAGTCTTCATACGGCTAGATATCAGACTTTCTTTTCCCTCTGAGCACCAGGTGTCCTAGGGCAGACATGCAAACTGCAAGGCTATCTTTAGATGGATATGGAATATGGACCATCCACACATGCTCTCAAATATTCATGACCGTGAGCCTCAGACTGCCCCAAAGTCATATTTGCCACCAATGGAAAATGTTCAGTAAAAAATAAAGTAAATCGTGGTTAGTGTCCTGATAAGGGATAGAAAAAAGGAGACATTTCTGAACACTGCTACAAATCCTCAAAACTCTCTGTGTCTGGGACGTACAATCTACATAGTCCACTAAGCTATTTTGCATTGGATGGCTTGAATTTATTTCTATAACTTGAAATCCAGAGTTCTAAGTAAACCACCATTCTTAATCGCTAAGTGCATTCTACAAATCTCATCATGAAGACAGGCAAGAGTGTAGGCAATGTCTCCCAACTTCCTATACAGTTAAGAGATTTGACTCCCCCAGAGGAAACACCACCAAATCTGCTCAACTTGAAAGAGTGAAAAACAAGATTAACTCATCATGTTCAATGTAAGGCAGTGTCATGCTCACCACAGCTGCACCAAACTCTTGGCTCATGAAATCCCCAGACACTCAGGAGTCATAACAAGGAGTGTGTGCAGAACTGGCTTATTTCTATTTTCTTTACTTTTTCAGGCAGAGCCTCAGATTATTAACTCCTTTCAAAAAACTCAGTAAAAAAAATCACAAAGATTATTTGGGGAATTCTACTCTAGTGTAATCATCCTTTCAACCTACTAAGAGAAATCTTTATTCAATTATCCATGCAAGTTGATACACATTCTAACACAAGATATAACATTGATGTGATCACACAAATTTCTAACCTTCAGAGCCAGTGGATAATGCATAATATAGAGATCTACATAGTCCAGTTGAAGATTTTTCAGTGACTTTTCCAAGGCTGGTCCGACCAACTCTGGTCGAAGGGAAGTTAACCAAAGCTGCAGAGGTTAAAGAATTAAAGTTGCATTAATAATACACTAGGTTATTTTTTTTTTTTTTTGAGGATTGTGGGATATAACTTACTGTATCAAGGATGGAATCCTGGCTCATAGCAGTAAAGCACCGAGTCTTAAACACTGAACCACCAGGGAGCTCTAATACTTTAGGAATTTACCAATAGGCATAGTTCACCAAACAACTCTTCACCAAGGGATCCTATTATATAATTGTCATCTGGGCACAGGCACTTGCACACGTGCACACACACAACCTACACAGTACCTTTGAGGTGCAGAATATGTCTTCTCTCCTCACAGTGCCATCTGCAATCTTGCTTCGAATGACCTGGCCAATCTCCTCTTCATTTTGGTAGACATGAGCACAGTCAATATGGCGGAACCCAACCTCTATAGCGAATGGGGTGAATTCCAGAGCTTCCCTCTTAGCAACCTACATAAGCAACAAAGGTAGAAGTTGAAGATCCACATAAGATATTGCTGGGCACAAGCTTTGATCTTCCCAAGAATCAACCTTTTTCTGTGTCTTTGGTTACTTCTGTGTGTGTAGTGATGAACCCATGACAGTCTCCCTTAACATTCCTAATAAGTAAACAAATGAACACTGCCCAGGAACCCTTCAACTTCAGGTGATCAGGGGCTGATTGCTGGTATCAGAGGACAGCAAAACCACCTTTAGTTTCAGTGATTTGATGAAAGAACCCAAAGGACTCAACAAAATGTTGTAGTCATGAATGATTTATAATGTGAGGTATTTGAAGCAAAATGAGCAAAGTTATAAGGTGCTTGGCAAAAACCAAGGTGAAAGCTTCTGAGAACTTCTATCTACCAGTGAAGCCGCACAGAATACACACCCCCTCCAAAAAAAAAAAAAAAACTATCTTTTCAAGGTGTACAATGTGATGGTCTCATATAAGTTGTTCTTATTATTCACTTGCTAGTCGTGTCTGACTCTTTGTAACCCCATGGACAGCAACACTCCAGGTTTCCCTGTTCTTCACCATCTCCCAGAGTTTGCTCAAACTCATGTCCTTTGAGCCAATGATGCCATCAAACCGTCTCATCCTCTGTTCCCTCCTTCTCCTCCTGCTATAAATCTTTCCCAGAATCAGGGTGTTTTCCAATGAGTTGTCACTAGAATCAAGTAGCCAAAATATTGGAGCTTCAGCTTTAGCATCAATCATTCAAAGGAATATTTAGGGTTGATTTCCTTTAGGATTGACTAGTTTGATCTGCTGGCTATCCAAGAGACTCTCAAGAGTCTTCTCCAACGTCACTGTTCAAATGCATCAATTCTTTGGTGCACAGCCTTCTTTATGGTCAAGCACGTACATCCACACATGAACATGACTACTGGAACAACCATAGCTTTGACAATATATACCTCTGTGTGCAAAGTAATGTCTCTGCTTTTTAATACGCTGTACAAGTTTGTTATAGCTTTTCTTCCAAGGAGCAAGTGTCTTTTAATTTCCTGGCTACACACCATTCACAGTAATTTTGGAGACAAAAAAAAGATAAGAGTCTGTCACTGTTTCCATTATTTCCCCATCTATTTGCCATAAAGTTATGGCACAGGATGCCATGATCATAGTTTTTCAAAACTATGGAGTTGTAAGCCAGGTTATTCACTCTCCACTTTCACCTTCATCAAGAGGCTGTTTAATTTCTCTTCACTTTCTGCCATTATGGTGGTGTCATTTGCATATCTGAGGTTACTGATGTTTCTCACGGCAATCTTGATTCCAGCTTGGCTTCATCCAGCCTGGCATTTCTCAGGATTGTACTTACTCATATAAGTATCCATTGTTAATAATTACCACAAGCAAGCTAGTTAACAGAACCATCACCTCACATAGCTACCTTTTAGAACTGCTTGTAAGAAGATACAGATCTAGTCTCTACAAAATCTCAAGATATAGCCCATTGTTTCTAACTATAGTCAACTTGCTGTACATCAGGCTTCCAAATTATGCCTCTTATAACAGAAGGTTGTACCCTTGACCAACATCTTCCATTTTTCCCAGTCTTGCAACCAGCTTCTGGTCACCATACCTCTACTCTCTCTTCTACAAGTACCACTATTTTAGATTCCACCTATGAAGAGATCATGCAATATTTGTCTTTCTATTTCTGGCTTAGTTAGCTTAATGTTCTCCTAGGTCTTCTGTGCGATTGCAAATGGATTAACTTTGTCTTCAATGCTCAATAATATTCCTTTTCTTTTTATGTGATTCAGAATCTTTCCCATTTCAAGGAGATAGATAATTGGTGTAACAGAATTCTGCTGGGTCTAGTTCTGGTTTTTCTTAAATGCATGGACATTTGGGGATGGGCTTCCCTGGTGGTTCAGATGGTACAGAATCCACCTGCAATGCAGGAAACCTGGGTTCGATCCCTGGAATAGGAAGATCCCCTGGAGAAGGGAAAGGCTACCCACTCCAGTATTCTGACCTGGAGAATTCCATGGACTGTACAGTCCATGGGATCGCAAAGAGTCAGACATGACTGAGTGATGTTCACTTTCAGGGATGTACCTGGGAATGAGCCCATGAGCTTCAGTTACAGCCCTGTCCCTTTCCTCACCTCAACCCGGTGTGCTCTATGAAGTAAACAAGTCTGTCTTCTATCTGCAAAGTGTCTCTTAATAATTTTTCCATTTTATAAGTTAAAATAGTGAGCCTCAAAGTATAAACCCAGTCCCTTGTCACATCTAAAGACAAAATAGACAGCAAACTTTCTGGCTTGCCGTCTAGAGACTTGTCCACTAGCCCCTCTTATGACCAAGCACAGCAGACCATACTTTAATAAAAACACATTACAAAACCCCACGATACATTACAAAATCTGGCCTGTAAGATTGTATCTTATCCCCTCCAGTGATACTATGGTTCCCATCAGAAGAAGTTTCCAAGCAGAAACAGAAGCACAGGGCAAAATACAGCTGGAGTATTTTTTGCCTGGCACCAAGCAGGTATCCCACAGTAGAAAAGCAATTCTCTCCCATTAGTTTTCAGTCACCTCATCTTCAGGACCTTCCACCTCAAATACTTCTCTGGGTCATGTCTTATTGGAAGCAGGAAAGAGTTCTTGAACTAATAAAATGTACAGAGAAACCGTGCGACTGCAGTCACCCACAAAGGAAAGCAGCTGACAGTCAGTGATTTTGACAGCCAAGTCTCACCTCTTCTGCCAAGCTGAGAAAGAGATGGAAACTGGAGGGGAACCCAGACCCAGAGCAATCTACAGGTGAGCACAGTTTCATATCCTGATGCAGAGTGAAGACTCTCTCTCCTCTTTCATAGAGCATGGTTCTGGCCTGGTTAGTGGAACAATGTGATCCTCCCAGAGTCACACAGGAGCTCAGTGCTTGACAACCCAAGTCCATTTCACTCATGTTACATCCAGTACTATTTATATCTCGACCCACAACCACTACTGTTACCTCTGGAGGTGCATAGGTTCCAAATCCCAGGACAGGAATAAAGTGGCCATCATTAAGTTTCACTTTCTGGCTTTTGGGATCCATTGCCTATTTCTCCTCGGAATAACCAGACTGATGTTTCTCTTCTTCCTTCACAGGTTAGTAACAACAGGAAGGTAACACCCCAGCTGCACCATCCAATGTTAGCAGATATATTGTAGGAGGAGCATGATTAAACCAGTTCCCATTGAGTAAGAACAGGATTGAAATCAGTTAGCTTGTTTGCTTTTCTTTTTAGCAGTAAAACACTATTATATAATGATGATATGTGCTGAATAATTATAGATCATATTTTAGACTAGAAACTTCCACAAAAGTAATATTTTTTATTTTTCTTTTACAGAGCCAATCTAAATCAAACATCAGCTGAAACAACGGTCTTAGAGCACAAACATACACACATATACAAATCACATAATCTGAAAGTGTTTAACAAGCATTTTTGAAAATGTTATCCTTTAATAAAGAATCAAAACTTCAAATGAGAATAAATTTATCTTTTGACATTTTCCACCAGCAAAATTATTATGCTTTACAGACCTGACTTGTGAAATCCTGAATATGATATGTAAACCAGACATTTTGGCAAAGTGCTTATTGGAGGTTAATTATTAATAGTTTTAGGATATCATGTGCCGTGTGCCCAGAGACTCTGAGTGTTCATATATTGTGCTTAGTTATATAACTCTAATAGTACTCTCATAATGTAATTGACATATATTTTACATAATTTACTAACTGTTCCACATTATTCATAAAAGAAAAACCCATAAACAAATTAAAATACAACAAATTTGAAAAGAATAATGGAAATTGTGATGCACTTAGAGACAGGGATATTGTGAAGACAAACAAAATTTAACATGTGCAGTGATGTCAGCAAAATGGTGAGATGGGAGGAGGGAAGTCTCCCTTGGAAAGACAAGAAAAGAAAGAGAAGGCAGCTGAAAAACCTCTTAGGAGCTTTGGAAAACAGTCAAACAAAGATCTATAGCAAAAACAGTGAACAGGCAACTAGGAAAAATCCAGAACAGAATGACAGAAAATTTCATCGTGTATTACTCACCTGTACCCTCCTCTTGCCTGGGGCAGTGCAGTCTTGATCAGTTCCAGTTGCCTCCCTCAAACCAGAATGATAAGAGAAAATGTTATGTGCAATGTTCGAACCTACCTGGGGACTGTCTGGAGACTGATGTCTGTTCCACTTAACTCTAAACTTAAACTGAAGAGCAGCTGCAGTGGCTATTACAGTTACAGGAGGAATATATATACAAACACATATACAGGAACTCAACGACAAAGGAATAAAAGTGGAGACTTTGACTAGACCATGTATTAATAAAACCCTGAATAGAACTGGGGTGTGGCTTTGGGGGACATAGGGCATTCAAAAAACAGTCATAAATTTACTGGAATCAGAAAGCGATTCTCGGGCCAGGCACGATGATGACTCAGAAATGACTGAGACCCCTTAGCTTTCCTGTCAGGCTTATCCCAGGACTAGGAGCATGATGAGCAAACGAATGAAGAAAAGTCATGACAAGAAACACATCTACCAAGAGCGAATTTTTACTTGCTGTTTCAAGTGCCCAATGATGAACACAAACATACACAGGAACACACACACAGGAATACACACGCACACACAGCAACACACACAGGAACATACACACACACATCTGGACGGGGCAGTGCACACTTATAAGGGATGGAATGAGTTTGGACCCAGACAGCAGAGTTTTGCTCCAGCACCTTGGGACCCACACGGCCCAGTGGGGTGAGGACACCCAGTGAGCACAGAAGCCTCTGCTCACTCTTGGCTCTGGTGTAGCCTCTCTCTCCCCTCCCACCAAGCTGTCAGCATGCCCTGAGGAAGGGGTGACCCTGCCAACATCAGCTCCAGCTCTGCCCCAGATCCTCCGGGCACAAAGACTGCACAGGGACATGACCACACATGGACATCCCTGCAAGACCAGAACAGGTAAGTTTTTCACCTACTTTCATAGAGATGTTTCCTTGGTGGCTCAGCAGGTAAAGAATCTGCCTGCAGTGTGGGAGACCTGGATTGATCTCTGGGTTGGGAAGATCCCCTGGAGAAGGGAATAGCTACCCACTCCAGTATTCTGGCCTGGAGAATTCCATGGACTATACAAAGAGTCAGACATGACTGAGCGACTTTCACTTCACAGGGAGAGAGGAAGTTAAGCAAAATGAGAAGAGAGAGGAATTTGTGTCAAATGAAACAATAAGAATAAACACCTGAAAAAAATCAGCTCTGAGATAAACATTGATAGTTTACCAATATAATTTACCGGAATTTAGAAACATAAGTAGAGTGCCACCTTAACTAGGGAATAGAACTCTACACTGTGAATAGAACATTCACAGTGTAGGGTTCCAGAAGCAGAAGAGAGGGCAAAAGGGCAGAAAATGTATCTGATGAAATTATGGCTAAAATTTTCTTAACCTGGGTCTTCCCTGGTTGTCCAGTGGTGAGGACTGTACTTCCACTGCACAGGGCACAGGTTCCGAACCTGGCCGGGGAACTACTTACCAAAGGTGATTAAAATCATGAGATGGGGGATATTCCTGGATTACCTGGATCACTCTGGTATATTCACAAAGTCCTTATATGTGGAACCTGGGAGGGTTGTAGTCGAAGAGAAGGTGGGAAGATAGATTAGATAAGAGACTTGAAAACACTATGCGCTGTCTTTGAACATGGCAGAAGTGTCCAAGACAGAAAATGAAGCATTCTTTTGTTGTACAGTAACATATTCAGGTATGACTCTTTGCACCCCATGGACTAAAACACACAAGGATTCCCTATCCTTCACTGTCTCCTGGGGTTTGCTCAAATTCAAGTCCATTGAGTCGATGATGCCATCAAAACAGCTCATCCTCTGTTGCACCCTTTTCCTCCTGCCCTCAGTCTTTCTTGCATCAAGGTCTTTTCCAATGAGTCAGTTCTTTGCATTAGGGTGAAAAATATTGGAGCTTCAACTTCAGCACCAATGAATATTCAAGGTTGTTTTCCTGTAGGATTGACTGCTTTGTTCTCCTTACTGCTGAAGGGACTGAATCTTCTCCAACACCACCGTTCAAAAGCATCAATTCTTCGATCTTCTTTATGGTCCAACTCTCATATCTATACATGACTATGGTACTGAAAAAAACATAATTTTGACTATATGGAACTTGGTGGGCAAAGTGATGTCTCTGCCTAATATGCTGTCTAGATGTGTCATAGCGTGTCACTTGTTTTTTTTCAAGGAACAAGCGTCTTAATTTCCTGGCTGCAGTCATGGTTCACAGCCATTTTGGAGCCCAGGAAAATAAATTCTGGAGCTCAAGAAAATAAATTTTTGAGTCCAAGAAAATAAAGTCTGTCACTGTTTCCATTTTTCCCCAACTATATGCCATAAAATGATGGGACTGGTAGGTTTCCAGGTGGCACTACTGGTAAAGAACTTGCCAATGCAGGAGACATAAGTGACATGGGTTCTACACCTGGGTCAGGAAGATCCCCTGAAGGAGGGCATGGCAACCCACTCCAGTATTCTTGCTCAGGGAATACCACACACAGTGGAGCCTGGCCAGGTACAGTCCATAGGGTTGCAAAGAGTCAGACATGACTGATGCAACTTAGCATGCACTCACGCACGATGTGACTGATTGCAATGATCTTATTTTCTTGAATGCTGAAATTTAAGCCAGGTTTTTCACTCTCCTCTGCCACCTTCATCAAGAGGCTCTTTAGTTCCTCTTCACTTTCTGCCCAAAAGGTAGAGTTATCTGCATAAATAAGGTTATTGCTATTTCTCCCATCAATCTTGATTCCAGCCTGTGATTCATCCAACCCTGCACGTATCTTGATGTACTCCACATATAAGCCAAAAATGCAGGGTGGCAATATACGGCCTTGACGTACACCTTTCCCAATCTTAAACCAGTTCATTTTTCCGCGGCTGGTTCTAATTGTTGATTCTTGACCTGCATACAGGTTTCTCAGGAGGCAGGTAAGGTTTTCTGTTTTTCCCATCTTTTTAAGAATTTTCCACAGTTTGTTGTGATCCATACAGTCAAAGACTTTCAAGTAGTCATGCAAGCAGAAGTAGAGGTTTTTATGGAATTCCCTTGCTTTTTCTATGATCCAAGAGATATTGGCAATTAGATCATTGCTTCCTCTACTTTTTCTAAATCCAACTTGTAAAAGTTCTCGGTTCACATATTGCTAAAGTCTAGCTTAAAAGATTTTGAGCATTACTTTGCTAGCATGTGAAATGAGTGCAATTTGCAGTAGTTTGAACATACTTTGGCATTGCCATTTTCTGTGATTGGAATAAAAACTGACTTTTTCCAGTCCTGTGGCCACTGCTTTCTTTTCCAAATTTGCTGGAATACTGAGTGCAGCACTTTAACAGCATCATCTTTAGGATTTGAAATAACTCAGCTAGAATTCCATCATGTCCACTAACTTTGTTCATAGTAATGCTTCCTTAGACTGACTACACTTCACTCTCCAGGATTCTGGCTAGAGGTAAGTGACCACACCATCGTGGTTATCGAGGTCATTAAGACCTTTTTTGTACAGTTCTTCAGTATATTCTTGCACCTCTTTTTAATCTCCTCTGTTTTTTTTAGGTCCTTACCATTTCTTTCCTTTATTGCCCTCATCTTTACATGAAAAGTTTCCTTGGTATCTCTAATTTTCTTGAAGAGACATCTAGTCTTTCCCATTCTATTGTTCCAGTCTATTTCTTTGCATTGTTCACTTAAGAAGGGTTTCTTATCTCTCCTCACTATTCCTTGGAACTCTGTGCTCAGTTAGGTATATCTTTCCCTTACTCATTTGCCTTTCCCGATTCCTCTTTCCTCAGCTTTTTGCAAGGTCTCCTCAGACAGCCATATGGTTTGGTCACCACCTCCTGTACAGTGTTACAAACGTCATTCATAGTTTCAGGCACTCTATCAATTTAATCCCTTGAGTCTATTAAGCATTTCCATTATATCATCATAAGGGATTTTATTTAGGTCATATGTGAATGGTCTAGTGATTTTCCTACTACAGGGAAGGAATACAGACCCACCTATCAGCAGAAAATTGGATAAAAGATTTACTGAGCATGACCCTGCCTACCAAAGTAAGACTCAGTTTTCCCCACAGTCAGTCCCTCCCATCAGGAAACTTGCAAAACCTCTTATCTTCATCCATCACATGGCAGACAGAGCAGCAAGAATTTCAATTCTATGGCCCTCAGAATGAAAACCACAATCACAGAAAACTAACCTAAATGATCACATGGGATCACAGTCTACTGTAATTCATGTAACTATGAGTTATGCCATACAGGGCCACCCAAGATGGGCGAGTCATGGTGGAGAGTTCCGGCAAAATGTGGTTCACTAGAAAAGGCAATGGAAAACCAGTTTAGCATTCTTGCTGTGAGAACTGCATGAACAGAATGAAAAGGCCAAAAAGATACAACACTGAAGGATGTACTCCCCAGGTCAGTAGGTGCCCAATGTGCTACTAGGAAAGAGGGAGAAATAGCACCAGAAAGAATGAAGAGGCTGTGCCAAAGCAGAATTAACGCCCAGTTATAGAGGTATCTGTTGGTGAAAGTAAAGTCTGATGCTGCAAAGAATAATATTCCACAGGAATCTGGAAAATTAGGTCTCTAATCCAGATAAACTGGATGTGGACAAACAGGAGATTGCAAAAGTAAACATGGACATTTTAGGAATCAATGAACTAAAATGGACAGAAAAGGGCAAATTTAATTCAGATGACCACTATATCTACGACTGTGGGCAAGAATCCCTTAGAATAAAAGGAGAAGCCCTCATAGTCAATAAAAGATTCCAAAATTCAGTACTTGGGTACAATCTCAAAAATGACAGACTGATCTTGGTTCACTTCCAAGGGAAATCATTCAACATCACAGTAATCGAATTCTATGCCCCAACCACAAATGTTGAAGAAGCTAAAGTTGAAAGGTTCTGTGAAGACCTACAAGACCTTCTAGAACTAATCAAAAAAGATGCCCTTTTCATCATAGAGAGCTGAAATCCAAAAGTAGGAAGTCAAGAGATACCTGGAGTAACAGGCAAGTTTGACTTTGGACTACAAACAATGCAAGGCAAAGGCTAACAGAGTTTTGCCAAGGCAACACTCGAGTCATAGCAAACAACCTCTTCCAACAACACAAGACCTGTTCTCTAGGAGCTGGAAAAGGCAATAAAATAGATTGCCCCCTACAACTTCTGGAAGAGAATGCAGGCCTGCTGGCCTTTAATTTTAGCCCATTGATTTTGAATTTCTGACCACCACAAATGAAAATAACAAATTGGTGTGTCAAGCCACAAAATTTGTGGTCACTTGTTGGAGTAGCAGAAGTAACTAATACAGACGTGGTTCAAGTCAACCCACATCTGTCTGCTGCATCATAGGTTTTGGTCTCTCTGCTAGATCATTCCTCTGACTTCAGAAACAGTTGGTCATCTCCCCCAACTGGGAGCCTTTTCCACTTTCTTCAGCAACTGCCCAATTCCATGGTCCTCAGTACAGCAAAGTCTTTGAAAACTGTGTATACTCTGTCTATCATTGGTCTCTTCATGCCATTTCTTGAACCCACTCTACTCAGAGTTTGCCTTTACCATTCTTATCAAAGCTGCACTTGACCTTGCCAAGGTTAAATGCCAAAAACAGTTGTCATTTTTCAGTCTTCTCTCACTTGTCCCTTGGAAGTGTTGGACTCTTCTTTCCTCCAATACTTTACTTCACATGCCTTCTAAGAACAGTCCTTCCCACATCACTAGCCTCTCCTTTTCAGTCTCTTTTGATGGTTCTTTCACTTAAAAAAAAAAATACCCAGCTTCTTTTTTAATTAATTTATTTATTTTAATTGGAAACTAATTGCTTTACAATATTGTAAAGGTTTTTGCCATACATTGACATGAATCGGCCATGGATATACATATGTCCCCCGTCCTGAACCCCCCTCCCACCACCGTCCCCATCCCATCCCTCTGGGTTGTCCCAATGCACCAGCTTTGAGTGCCCTGTATCATTCATCAAGCTTGGACTCATCATATATTTCACATATGGTAATATACATGTTTCAGCGCTATTCTCTCTAATCCTCCCACCCTCACCTTCTCCCACAAAGCCCAAAAGTCTGTTCTTTACATCTGTGTCTCTTTTGCTGTCTTGCATATAGGGTCATCATTAGCATCTTTCTAAATTCCATATATATTCGTTAATATATTGTATTGGTGTTGTTCTTTCTGATTTACTTCACTCTGTATAATAGGCTTTAGTTTCATCCACCCCATTAGAACTGATTCAAATCCATTCTTTTTAATAACTGAGTAATATTCCAATTTGTATATGTACCACTACTTTCTTATCCATTCATCTACCAATGGACATCTAGGTTGCTTCCATGTTTAGCTATTGTACGCAGTGCTGTGATGAACATTGGGGTACATGTGTCTCTTTCAATTCTGGTTTCCTTGGTATGTATGCCCAGCAGTGAGATTGCTTAATCATATGGCAGTTCTATTTTCAGTTTTTTAAGGAATTTCCACGCTGTCCTCCATAGTGGCTGTGGTAGTTTGCATTCCCACCCAACAGTAAGAGGGTTCCCTTTTCACCACACCCTTTCCAGCATTTATTGTTTGTAGACTTTTTGATAGCAGCCATTCTGACTGGTGTGAGATGGTACCTCATTGTAAAAACCCAACTTCTTAATGCTGGGTCCTCATGAAGCTTGGCTTCCCTGTCTACATCACTCACTGTATAATATAATATCTCTGATTATCTACTTTCATGGCTTTAGTGGCAACTAAATTTGACAAACCACAAATATAAATATTTTGTCTAAATCTTTGCTCTAACAGACTTCTATGTCCAAGTGTATGTGTGCATCTTCACTTCAGTACCTGAAGGCATCTCAAAGATACATGTCTATAATTGAACTCATAATCATCCCACAAAAAAATGTACTCTCTCACCATTGTATCCATCTGAGAAAATGTCCCCTAATCACAAAAGTCAGTAGTCAACTTTGATTCCTCTTTTCCTTTCGCAATTCATCCAATATGTTAGAAATGCTACTGGATGGTGCCCTTAAAGTATATCCCTATTCTAACAATGCTGACCACTTTTATTGTTCATTCTGTGGCCCAAGCTAGCATCACATGCCATTTAAATTCCTGCAGAGTCTTAAAAGAGGGCTCTTTTCCCTGTTTCTCTTCTCAATGTAACAACCAGGGTGACGTTTTTATCCTTTCACATTTCTTTATTTTATTTATTATTTAATTGAAGGATAATAGTTTTGCAGAATTTTGTTGCTTTCTGCCAAACCTCAACATGAATCAGACATGGGTATATATATATCCCCTCCCTTCTGAACCTCCCTCCCATCCCCCTCCCCATCCCACCCCTCTAGGTTGATACAGAGACCCTGTTTGGGTTTCCTGAGACATACAGCAAAATCCTCTTGTCTATCTATTTTACATATGGTAATGTAAGTTTCCATGTTACTCTCTCCATAAATCTCACCCTCTCTTCTCCACCCCTCATGTCCGTAGGTCTATTCTCTATATCTGTTTCTCCATTGCTGCCCAAGAAATAAATTTTTCAGTACCATTTTTCTAGATTCCATATATATACATTAGAATACAATGTTTATCTTTCTCTTTCAGACTTACGTCACTCTGTATAATAGGCTCTAGGTTCATCCACCTTTAGAAATGACTCAAATGCATTCCTTTTTATGGCTAAGTAATATTCCATTGTGCACATGTACCACGACTTCTTTACCCATTCATCTATCAACGGACATCTAGATTGATTCCATGTTCTAGCTATTGTAAATGGTGCTGCAATGAATAATGGAAAACATGTGTCTTTTTCAACTTTGGTTTCCTCAGGGTATATGCCTAGGAGTGGGATTGTTGGGTCATATGGTGCTTTTATTCCTAGTTTTTTAAGGAATCTCCATTCCATCTTCCATAGTGGCTGTATCAGTTTACATTTCCACCAACAGTGCAAGAGCATTCCCTTTTCTCCACACCCTCTCCAGAATTTATTGTTTGTAGACTTCTTGATGATGGCCGTTCTGACTGGCATGAGGTGGTATCTCATTGTAGTTTTGATTTGAATTTCTCTAATAATGAGTGCTGTTGAGCATCTTTTAAACTGTTTGTTAGCCACCTGAATGTCTTCTTTGGAGAAATGTCTGCTTAGGTAATTTTCCCACTTTTTGGTTGGGTTGTTTGTTTTTCTAGATTTGAATTGTATGAGCTGTTTGTATATTTTGGAAATTAATCCTTTGTCAGTTGTTTCATTTGCTATTATTTTTTCCCTTTCAGAGGATTGGCTTTTCACTTTGCTTATAATCTCCTTTGCTGTGCAAAAGTTTTTAAGTTTAATCAGGCCTCACTTGTTTATTTTCGTTTTTATTTCCGTTACTCTAGGAGGTGGGTCATAGAGGATCTTGCTTTGATTTATGTCATCACGTGTTCTGCCTATGTTTTCCTCTAAGAGTTACATATTTTCTGGCCTTATTTTTAGGTCTTTAATCCGTTTGGAATTTATCTTTGGGTATCATGTTAGCAAGTGCTCTAATTTCATTCTTTTACATGTACCTGTCCAGTTTTCCCAGAACCATTTATTGAAGAGGCTGTCTTTGCCCCATTATATAGTCTTGCCTCCTTTGTCAAAAATAAGGTACTCATAGGTGCATGGGTTTATTTCTGGGCTTTCTATATTGTTCCGTTAGTCTATATGTCTGTTTTTGTGCCAGTACCATACTGTCTTGATGACTGTAGCTTTGTAGTATAACCTGAAGTAAGGAAGGTTGACTCCTCCAGCTCCATTCTTCTTTCTACTGACTGCTTTGGCTATTTGGGGGTCTTTTGTGTTTCCCTTCAAATTGTGAAATTTTTTCTTCTAGTTCTGTGGGAAATGTCACTGGTAATTTGATAGGGACTCCATTGAATCTGTAGATTGCATTTAGTAATATAGTCATTTTCACAATATTGATTCTTCACATCCAGGAATATGGAATGTCTCTCCATTTGTTTATGTCATCTTTGATTTCTTTCATCAGTGTCTTATAATTTTCTGTGTACAGTTCTTTTGTCTCCTCAGCTAAGTTGATTCCTAGATAATTTATTCTTTTTGTTGAATAACAACTGGGATTGATTCCTTAATTCCTTAATTTCTCCTTCTGATTTTTCATTGTTAGTATATAGAAATGCAAGTGATTTCTGTGTAGATTTTGCTAACTTCACTGACTAGCTCTAGTAATTTTCTGATAGTATCTTTAAGATTTTCTATGTACAGTAGTATTATGTCATCAGCAAACAATGAGAGCTTTATTTCTTCTTTTCTTATCTGAATTCCTTTTATTTCTTTTTCTTCTCTGACTGCTGTAGCTAGGACTTCCAAAACGATGTTGAATAATAGTGGTGAAAGTGGACACCCTTGTCTTGTTCCTGATCTTAGGGGGCATGCTTTCAGTTTTTCATCATTGAGAATGTTTGCTGAAGGGTTATCATATATGGCCTTTAGTATGTTGAGATAGGTTCCTTCTGTGCCCATTTTTTGAAGAGTTTTAATCATAAATTTTGTCAAAGGCTTTTTCTCCATCTACTGAGATAATCATATGCTTTCTATCTTTCAATTTGTTAATATGGTGTATCACATTGATCGATTTGCATATATTGAAGAATGCGTGCATCCCTGGGATGAACCCAACTTGATCATGGTGTATGAGTTTTTTAATTTGCTGTTGAATTCTGTTTGCTAAAATTTGGTTGAGGATTTTTGCATCTATGATCAGCAGTGATATTGGCCTGTAGTTTTCTTTTTGTGTGTTGTCTTTGTCTGGTTTTGAGATAAGGGTGATGGTGGCTTTGTAGAATGAGTTTGGAAGTGTTCCTTCCTCTGCAATTTTTTGAAAGAGTTTTAGAAGGATAGGCATTAGCTCTTCTTTAAATATTTGACAGAATTCTCCTGTGAAGACATCAGGCCCTGAGCTTTTGTTATTTTGGAGATTTTTTATCACACCTTCGATTTCAGTTTTGGAATTGGGTTGTTCATAATTTCTATTTCTTCCTGGTTCAGTCTGGGAAGATTGAACATTTCTACGAATCTGTCCATTTCTTCCAGGTTATTCATTTTATTGCCATATGGTTGTTCATAATTGTCTCTTACAATCCTCTGTATTTCTGCATTGTCTGTTGTAACCTTTCCTTTTTCATTTCTAATTTTCTTGATTTGATTCTTCTCTCTTTTTTTCTTGATGAGTCTGGCTAAAGGTTTGTCAGGTTTGTTTATCTTCTCAAAGATCCAGCTTTTAGTTTTATTAATCTTTACTATTGATTCTTTTATTTCTTTTTCATTTATTTCTGCTCTGATCTTTATAACTTCTTTCCTTCTACTAATTTTGTGGGAGGGGTCTTCTTTTTCCAGTTGTTATAGGTGTAAAGTTGTGTTGTCTATTCGATGTTTGTCTTGTTTCTTGAGGTAGGATTGTATTTGCTCTAAACTTCTCTCTTAGAACTGCTTTTGCTGCATCCCATAGGTTTTGAGTTGTCATGTTTTCCTTGTCATTTGTTTCTAGAAATCTTTTGATTTCCCCTTTGATTTTTTCAGTAACTTGTTGGTTATTTAGAAATTTATTATTTAATCTCCATGTGTTTGTGTTTCTTATAATTTTTTACTTGTAATTGATATCTAGTCTCAGTGTTGTGGTCAGAAAAGATGCTTGATATGATTTCAATTTTCTTAAATTTACTAAGCCTTGATTTGTAACCCAAGATGTGCTCTATTCTTGAAAATGTTCCATATGCACTTGAGAAGAAGGTGTATTCTTCTGCATTTGTATGGAATATCCTGAAAATATCAATGAGATCCATCTCATCTAATGTATCATTTAAGACTTGTGCTCTCTTATTAATTTTCAGTTTTGATGATCTGTCCATTGGCGTGAGTGGGGTGTTAAAGTCTCCTACTATTATTGTGTTACTGTCAATTTCTCCTTTTATGTCTGTTACTGTTTGTCTTATGTATTGAGGTGCTCCTATGTTGGGTGCATAGATATTCACAATCATTATGACTTCCTCTTGGATTGATCCCTTGATCATTATGTAGTGTCCTTCCTTACCTCTTGAAATATTGTTTATTTTAAGGTCTATTTTGTCTAACGTGAGGATTGCTACTCCAGATTTCATTTGCTTTCCATTTGCATGGAATTTATTTCACCATCCTCTCACTTTCAGTATATATGTGTATTAAGGTCTGAAGCGGGTTTCTTGTAGACAGTATATATATATATATATATGTGGGTCTTGTTTTTCTATCCCTTCAGCCAGTCTGTGTCTTTTAGTGGAGCATTTAATCTATTTACATTTAAAGTAATTATTGATATATATGTTCCTATTGCCATTTTCTTAATTGTTAGAGTTTGATTTTGTAGATCTTTTTCTTCTCTTGTATTTCTTGACTATTTAAGTCCCTTTAACATCTGTTGTAAAGCTGGTTTGGTGGTACTGAATTCTCTTAACTTTTGCTTGTCTGAAAAGCTTTTGATTTCTCCATCAATTTTGAATGAGGTCCTTGCCACATAGAGTAGTCTTGGTTGTAGATTTTTCCCTTTCAGTACTTTAAAAATATTCTGCCATTCCCTTCTGACCCGCAGAGTTTCTGCTGCAAGATCAGCTGTTAAACATATGGGGTTTCCCTTGTATGTTACTTGTTGCTTTTCCCTTGCTGCTTTTAATATTCTTTCTTTGTGTTTAACCTTTGTTAGTTTGATTAGTATGTGTCTTGATGTGTTTCTCCTTGGGTTTATTCTATGTATGGGACTCTTTGTGCCTCTTGGACTTGATTGACTCTTTCCTTTTCCATGCTGGGGAAATTTTCAAATATAATCACTTCAAAAACTTTCTCATATCCTTCCTTTCTCTCTTCTTCTTCTTGGACCCTATAATTTGTATGTTGGTGCATTTGATATTGTCCCAGAGGTCTCGGAAAGTATCCTCAGTTCTTTTCATTCTTTTTACTTTATTCTGCTCTTCAGGAGTTATTCCCACCATTTTATCTTCCAGCTCACTGATTCATTCTGCTTCATACATTCTGCTATTGCTTCCTTCTAGAATATTTTTAATTCCAGTAATTGTGTTGTTTGTCTCTATATGTTTGTTCTTTAATTCTTCTAGGTCTTTATTAATTGATTTGGGCATTTTATCCATTCTATTTTTGAGATTTTTGATCATTTGTACTATCATTATTCTGAATTCCTTATCAGGTAGTTTGCCTATTTCCTCTTCATTTATTTGGACTTCTGTGAAAGTTTGTTCCTTCATTTATGCAGTGTTTCTCTGCCTTTTCATTCTTTTTTTTTTTTAATTATTGTGCTTGAGGTTTCCTTTTCCCAGGCTTCAAGGTTGAATTCTTTCTTCCTTTTGGTTTCTGCCCCGCCCACCAAGGTTGGTGCAGTGGTTTGTGTAAGCTTCCTATAGGGTGAGATCTATGCTGTTTTTTTGTTGGTTGTTTGTTTTTCCTCTGATGGGCAAGGCTGAGTGAGGTGGTAATCCTGTCTGCTGATGATTAGGTTTGTATTTTTGTTTTGTTTATTTGGATGAGGTGTCCTGCAGAGTGCTCCTGGTGGTTGGTTGATGCCAGATTTTGTATTCAAGTGGTTTCCTTTGTGGGAGTTCTCACTATTTGATAATCCCTAGGGATAGTTCTCTGGTAGTCTAGGGTCTTGGAGTCAGTACTCCCATGCCAGAGGCTCAGGGCTTGATCTCTGGTCAGGAACAAAGATTCCACAAGTGGTTTGCTATGGCAATAAATGAGATTAAAGCACATACCTAAAAATGAGAAACCAAAGATGAACTCAAGACAAATGAAAGTTACAAAATCAGGTAAATAATAATTTAAATGATGGACTATATACATATACATATACATCCATAAGCAAAATCAAGAGTCCAACAAAAATAAAGTACGATCAATTGACCCAGCAAACAAAGGAAACCAAAAATTATATCTACCAATTAAAAACAAAACTAACTAAAGCACAAACTGTAAAACAAAACTAAAGCAAGGTGCCAAGTGGGGAATAAAGCAATGAAAACAAAACTAACAAATATGTTGAGAGGAAAGGAAAGAAAGAAAGAATAGATATGCAAAGTTAAATAGATATAGATGAAGAAGATTTCTATACATTAAAGATTAACTGCAAGGGGAAAAGAACAGTAGGAAAAGCAAACAAAGGAAGGTTTTAAAAAATTAAAGAGAGAAAAAGAAAAAACAAAAAAAGGAAGAGAAAAGAAAAACCAAAAAAAAAAAAAAAGGAAACTCAACAGAACAGCAAAAGCCCAACATAGAGGCGGAGGTTTATAAGAACAGTAAAAAGTGTGACTGGGGAAAAAAAAAAAACTCAAAAGCGTAATTAAATTTCATAGTACCAGTAAAATTAACAACTACAACGGGGATGGGAGAGGGGGAAAAAAGGTCCAAAAGAAATCACAGAACAAGTCAAAACATAAGAATAATAAATGTTTTTCTTGAGTCACTGCTATCAGGATCCTTTCCTTCACTTCGAGTCACAGTCCACCTCACCTCCCTAGGATGCCCCCCAACACTGTGCTGGTCTCTGGACCCGCTGTGGGGGCATTTCAGATTCTAATTGGTCCTACTCCTGTGTGTTCTTGCCTCCAATGTCCACAGCTATCAGAAGAGTTAGTGTGTTTTCTTTTGTGGGAGCTCTCAGTGTCATTTTATATATTCCATAGACACAGAGTCTGTGTAGTTTATTCTGTGGATTTAATCTGCAGTTTATATAGCTGGTGAGAAGGTTTGGGTCTTTTCCTTAGCCACACTGCCCCTGGGTTTCAATTGTGGCTTTATTTTCACCTCCGCATGTGGGTCATCCACTGGGATTTGCTCCTGAGAGTGCCCTGGAGGACTTGGGTTTGTCCCAATGAGGGCCAGGTGTGGAGGTGGTGCAGCTGCTTGGGTCACAGGGGTTCTGGCAGCACCAGGTATTCAGGACAGTTAGCAGCTAGGGCAGCAAGAAATATAGTGTTCTAGAAGAGTATGGCAACCAGTATTGTCCAATACACTCCAGTATTCTTGCCTGGAGAGCCACTTGATAGAAAAGCCTGGCAAGCCACAGTCCACAGGGTCACAGAGAGTTGGACATGACCAAAGGGACCCCATGTGCATAGACACAAGACTTTTTCAGCCTGTGACAGCTCTGCCCAAGTGAGGGGTAAGCATGAAGGTGGCAGAGCTGCTTGGGTTGTGGGGACCATGATGGTGCCAAGTGTGCAGGGATACAGACTGCCTCAGGCACTGGAGTATTGGCCCTATCAGAGTCTTTTTTCGAGCCTCTGGTACCTGACGATCAGAAGGCCTCTTCAGCTAGTCTTTGTCCATAGCTCAGCCTGTTCAGGCACTTAGAGGGCTCCCTTGCCTGGGGTCCTTCTCTGTTGTTCCAAGCATCAGGCACATAGGAGGCCCCCCTCCCAGTGCCCCTCCTTCCTGCCCCAGGCTGGGGACCTACTCTGTAGATCGGCAAGTCAGGCACTTAAAGGAGCACTCTGGGTGGGGTCCTCCTTGGTAGTTCCCTGCCTCAGGTGCTTGATGGGTCAGCCTCTCTATTGTTCAGCTGCCCATGCTGGTGTGTGGGGAGAGAGAGGCTATGGTGATGGCTCCATCCCCTATGCATGACTCAGCAGTATCACCTTGCTTCCATGTCTGCCTGGCTTTCCTCCACAGGCATTTCCTACCACAGTCTCCTCCCTCACATCCCCTCATCTGTCTCTCCACAGTAGCCCTTGCCTGGGATTGCTCCACAATCCCTAAGCTCCAGCTCCCAGCCACTGCGCCTTCTAGGGGACTTGCATCCCTGTCCAGGATATGTATGGCTGTGGCAAGAACTGTCTGATTCTCATTCTATTCAGGCTGCCACAGATCAACTGTTTCACACTCATTCTTAAATGTTTCTCTTCTGACTCAGACAATTGCCCCGCTGTGGGGATTGAACCCCTGTTTCAGTTCCTCCACACTCTGAGGGCAGGTCCTACTAACACTCCAGTTTTTCCCCCTCGTTCCTTTGTTCTATGGAGGTTTGTGTGGTTCCATATATTCTTTTCCGCTGGTCAGGTCCTCCTGTCTGCTCTCAGATGGTGTTCTGTATGCACTTCCATGTCTGGGGTGTATTCCTGATGTATCCAAGGAGAGAGATGTACTCCACATCCACCTACTCATGTGCCATCTTGTTCCTCTACAGAGTGACTTTTTTTTTTTCAGAGTGACTTTTTAAAAAACATCAGCTCATGTAACTACTATGCTCAACACCTGAAATGTAATTCTCCATTTCTCTCAGAGTAAATTCCTTTCAAAAATTTACATGACACAGACCCCCATTCTATCCCCACAGTGGGGACACATGGCCCCACTGGCTCTCTGGCCTTCCCTTCAGCTCCTCTCTCCCCAACTCACTAAGCTCCACCCACATCAGCTGGCTTGCTGGTCCTTAAATGTTACATGAATACTCATACTTCCTTGACTAGCATTTTCTGTTCCAGAGAAATGCAGGGAGCACTATCTCTATGTTTCAAGACTCTTTCTTTTACAAATGAGAAGTTGTGTGGGATGAAGTATAGCTGGCTCCTCTGCCTAACAGATGTACAGAAATGGGAGAGGTTGTGTAGAAATATCTCTTACAGGCACTTACCCTTTTCTAAGGGCTAAATGTTCCTGATCTTATTCACAGTCTCAGCCTCCACTAGACTATCAACTCAATAATTTCTCATTTTAATTAATATCTACTGATAAAACAATTTCTACACAGTCAATTAAGAAATTAAATGAATAAGATTTGCTGCCTTACAGTAAGCAAAATATAATGCTGGATTTGTAAATCATATTTTTAACTTACCAAAATAATTATACTAAGTTAAAAAATAAGTATACAACCTGTAGATTGAAGATCACATTTGTATAGGAAAATGCACCAAAGTATTATTAAAATGGCTAATCACAGCTTATTTTTATTTTTGATCCTTTGCCTTCTATTTCCTAATTTTCTGTAATTTGTATGCATTACCTTAATTATCAGAAAAAAATAAGTATTCTTACTTTGAAGTTTTTATTGTATCATACAGTGTTAAATGTTTTAAAAGGAAAAGCAAGCATTCAAAATTTCAGACACTTCATTTAAGCACCTCAAACAAGAATAAAAATCTTCTTCACCACCCTAGAAGCAAGACATTCTCAAAGAATCATGGTGAGAGCTGAGAGTCAATATTCTTCAGAGAATGGATAATCAGGGTGACCAACACCACTGAAAGAGAAGGAGAAGGATTCACTTATTAAATCAATCATGTTGTCATAGAGAACATTATTCTGTGAATGTGGTCAGGATGGGATAAAACTCTAAATCTACAAGCAGGTCCCTTCTTCTCCCCCAACAAGCACACATGCAGATGCCTGCTCCATGTGCACACAGCACCTTGCACATCTAGTCCCAACATTCATGTGTAATATTCACTCCATGATGACAGTTAATTTGACTCAGGTTATAATTTATATGAGAACACAAGACATAGGACTAACTGTGGGGATCATTTCAGACACAGGTGGAACTTCTGTCCCTAGATGATGAGAAGAGTCACAGTGAACAAATTAGCTGCTCTTTTTCACACATTCATGGATAAGCAGATACTGAGAACCCCCCAAAATACAGGGTGTCTCCATTAAGGAATTTTTCATCTGTTGAAGAGATACCACGTACACCTCAATAATCACACAGCACAAAGTGATATCATTATTTTCTTACTTTATAATATATTAAAACACTGGTTATTCAGCAGTTAGTATTACTGCTGTTTTCCTTTTTTCCATGTTTGTGCTTTTCATTCTAATGTGTCCTTTCAAATTCAATTCATTATAAAGTGCATTTTTAGAAATTCCATGTTCCAGGAGCTGTGCTATTCAGTTGAGCCCACAAAGATAGGCACTCACAGCCTAATGACAGAGAACATAGAATTAAAAAGCCTTTGAGAACTTAAAAGCCTTTGAGTAGAGAAGAGGAGCTTTCCATGTTTTTTCCATGTATCATATCTTTTCTTAGAATCATGATATAGCTTTGCAACAACAGGGGCAGTTTTGAGATCTTTCACTGAAATTAAATCTTCATTTTGCCAATAATTTGTATTCTCATTTCTCAAAACTCCCTTTCAAATTTCTATTCTGTCTCTTCGATCCTGATTGCTTTCTTCAGTAGTTAGGCAGCTGGAGTTGGATGTTAGTGACTAAGTCAAAGTCCAGGTGATAGGGGCTTCCAAAGGGATGTACCTCTGATGGACAGAAGCTACAGTGGGGTAAGTGCTGACTCAAAAAATCAAACACCCTGCCGATCTTACCTGGGCATGTCCTGCTAAGGATGCAGAAGTCATTCACTGGAGGTCAGTTAATGACCTACTTGTAATTCAGTTTTGTGAAATTATAAAAATGAGGAAATGGGAGTTGGAATAGGGGAAAAGGTCAATGAAGAGATCAATTTGAAATAAATGGATAATGTCTTGGAGAAGAAATGCCCATTAGGGAGAAAACACATCAGACCCTTAGGGGAGGGGGTGGAAGTAGGCCCCCTGTGACTTTGGAGCAGTGATGCACATTGGCCTGCCTGGATCCCCTCCAGAAAAACATTAACATGACATTTTACAACTGTACATGGGCAAACATCAATGCAGGCTTCCCAGGATGTTCAGTGGTAAAGGATCCCACTGCCCAAGCAGGAGACATGGGTCCAACCCCTGGGTTGGGAAGATCCCCTGGACAGGGAAATGCCTGGGAAATCCCATGGACAAAAGAGCCTGGTAGGTTACAGCCCATGGGGTTGAAAAAGAGTCAAACAGGACTTTACAACTGAACAACAAAAAAACATGAATATAATGCATGATGGATTCATTATTATACAGCAATTATTAATATAATCGTTTTCCCTTGATACAAAAAGAATTAAAGATGAAACATGTTCACAGATCCCTGAAAGAATAGTGAACTGCAGGCACTATGCACTTTGTGTTTCCTGGGACCCTCTGCCCTGAGAGGTGGTACACTAGGGCTAGTGATTAGGGACACAGTGTAGTGAAATCCCCATGATGTCTAATCTGGGGGTTCTACTGATGGGCTGTCCTGGGCCCAAGTCACATTTCTGTTGGTCAGAGATGGAACTCTGGAGCAAACCTCTGGTCTGAGGTCTGTAGGAAGCCCCTGGTTTACTCCTACACTGAAAACCAGGACTCTCTTCCCAGAATTAAGCTTTTGAAAAGCTTTTCCTCCTGCTGACCTGCCTGCTACAGAAAACAGTGTATGTGTGAAATATCTGCAAGTCACTTACAATAGAATCTCGTTATATCTTATATTTCTGTTGATGCCATCAATTGCTTTCATGTCTTCTGAACTCAGTTCAAAGTCAAACACCTGAAAGGAAGGAACAATCACTTTAACCTCTCCCCCAAGGAGACAGCCTCCCCCCTGGGGACTGGAGGACTTTCCAGCTGGATAAAGACATGAAGAGGGGACAGGGAAGCCATGTCTGTCCTCAGCTTCCAGGAGAACAACCTGAGACCCTCTGCTGAGTTCTCACCTCTCCTTCACACACCTTCTCCTTCTCTGTCCACCTCACAAACATTACAGTGCATCAGTCCCTTATCTTTCTTAGTGAATCACTTGTGACAGAAAACAAACTAAAATCTTCTTTTTCCAAACACATTGTCTTCGGACACTCCTGACTCAATACCTCAACCTGGGCTAACATTAAACTGATTAATTCTCCCCAACATGCTCTAAGGGTGATAACATTCAGCTGAAGCATTGTGGGAAGGAGGCTCCCTGTGAAAGCCTATTCAAGACTCTGATATCAAACTATTCATTATCTATGACTGAATCTAACAAAAACTTTATGTAAATGCGTTTGTGGAGAAAGTTATGAAAAATGTTTAACATTAAAGAACACGTAGATAATAAAAAATTCATATCATATTCATGAAATGGAAAGCTCAATTTTGTAAAGAAATTCATTTTCTCCAAATGATCTAGTGCTTCAATGCAACATGATCCAAAGACTTGAGCATGTATTCTTCCCCAGAAGTTGGTAAAGTGATACTAAATTTTCAATAAAAGAGAGCTAAACAAAAGCAGTCAGGACATTCTTAAAAAATAAAAAATTATCATTCTGAAAAGCATACTTATTTTCCACTTTAATAACATGTTGCAGAAAACAGAATAGTTAAATAGAAGAGAGACACCAGAAATGTACTTCTGAAGACTTGATATATGACAGAGTTGACAATGAAAATCTGTGAGGAAATATGGAACTTTAGGTTTAAATTTAAATATACCTAAAGATGTATGTATCTATTTTCATATTATCTTAGATAATCAGTTCCAGCTAGATTACAGAACCAAATTTAAATGGAAACACGGAAACAATTGATCAGGGGACAATTTCCATTCCCCTTGACTTGGCCTGACCTGTAACCTGTGGCACTGAACAGTGATATTTCCCAGAAGTGCTGAGCCAGATCTGAGCCCAGATAGGAAGAGGATTTTTTCCCTAATCAATGACTTAGGATCACAGCACTGTACTGAGATAAAGACCTAGTCAGTTTACCACAGTCTAGCCAAACATATATGAAAAATTATGCAGAGAAGCATGCAGGCTCCTCTAACAAGAGCCACATCCACCTGCTAAAGCGGAACTGCTGAGGTGCTCTGCACTGAACTGCAAATGCATGAGAGAGCCCAACCAAGAGGACAACAGCTTAGTTGAGTGTGGGCTGATTGTCAAACCACAGAATCAAGAGAAGCATATCTGATCTCTACATTAAATCCTGAAACTGGGGAGTTTTCTGTGCAGCTACACTAAGAGGACAATATTGGTCTCCTACACAGAAGTCAAAATAGAAACAACCTAGCTAAAGTAGGCAAAGTCTTGAAGAGGAGCTTCTCAAAGGCAGAAACTCGTGGAAATTAAATGTGTGAAAATGAAACCTTGTTAGTATTCAGGGAAATACTCTGTTCTCCCCTCTACCATGGTAAGGTACAAGGAGAAGCTTGTGACCTGAAGGAGGGCCCTCACCCAACCATACAAGCCCCCTGACCTCAAGACTCCAGCTTCATAAATGTGAGAAAGAAATTTCAATTTTTTTCTCAGCCACTCAATCTGTGGTATTTTGCTGGAGCAGTCCAAACAGCCTAAAAAATTCACAATTTCATCAATTGAGAACAAAGAAAATAAGATGTCATTTGCACAAGGTGACAGAATAAATTGCAGAAGTGACACTGGAAATAAATCTCTGTCATCTGTCTAAACTTGGCTCAGATGGTGAAGAATCGGCCTGCAATGCAGGAGACTCCAGTTAGATTCCTGGGTTGGGAAGATCCCCTGGAGAAGGGCATGGCAACCCACCCCAGTATTCTTGCCTAAAGGATCCCCATGGACAGACTAGCCTGGCAGGCTACAGTCCATGCAGTCACAAAGAGTCAGACACGACTAAACAACTGAGCACACACATCTGTCCAACGTTAACCCTCTCCAGCCATGCCACCTTTCCTGTTGCCACATCAGGAGGAGAAAACTACCAGGAATACACACAAGGCGTTCATGCACAGGGAAGAACAGGTGACTTGTCTTGACTCAAGGAAAGTCTTGAGAGACGGACAAAGAATGACCCTCGTGAAGGATATTCCTTTGGAGCCATCTGCCCACAGCCCCACTCATCATCACCTGTGTGTTCTCTTTGATCCGCTTCTTGTTGAAACTCTTGATCAGAACCACAACCCCACGTTGTATCTGGTAACGAAGGGCAACCAGAGCTGGGGTCTGCTTGTTCTTTTTGGCAATGGCACAAAGAACTGGGTCCTCCAAGAGAACGGGGTGGTTCTGGTTCATCCTGGAAGGAAATTCAGAAATGCCAAGGAGCTAAGACTAAATTATCAATTTCAAAGGAGGCTTCTCAAACAGACCAAGTAGGTCCACTCTAGACCAGTTCTTCTCAAAGTACGGTCCAGGGACCAGCATCATCAGTATCACCCGGGATCTTGTTAGAAATACAAATTCCATGACTTAGTTGAAGACAAACTGAATCAGAATCTCAACTGGGTCACCTCCCATTCTGTGTTTACAAAGTTCTGCATATAATTCAGATTCATGATTGAGTTGAAATCACGCCTGCCAAACTCGTGGAATTTTTCCTTTACTTCTCAGTGATTATTTTTCTTTGATAATCAAGACCATGAGTAGAGAAAGAGAAGAAAAATACCAGAAAAAATTTTAATGTTACTTTTCTAGGCTTTGATAAAACCTGAGTAGTCCCAGAATGACAGTCATTTATTTCATCATTATTCTCCTACAGATGTTTGCATAACTGGTTCAAATTGAAATTTTTTCTAGCATGACAGACCTAGAAGTTACATATTATTGTCCCAATTTTAGACATAAGGTAAGTGAGGTTTGGATCATCTATTTTTAGAAATGTGTTCATTAATTAATAAGCAAAATCATGACATAAGCTTGGGTTTCTGGTCTCAACTGGCAGATTATATACAGATTTTAATGTAATTGATGAATCTACAAGCAGGAGACCTGGGTTGGATCTCTGAGTCAGAAAGATCCCCTGGGGAAGGGAATGGCTACCCACTTCATTATTCTTGCCTGGAAAATCCCAGGACAGAAGAGTTTGGTGGGCTACAGACTATGAGGTCGCAAAGAGTCAGACACGACAAGCAACAACTTTTTCACACAAGTTAATACAGTGTAGAGAAACTGTCTGGGCAATGAGAAGATAAAAGAGAAAAAATCAGTCCATCCTTCCCCTTTTTCCCCCTGCCTATGAGAGTTATCTCCTGACCACTGAGTACTGTATGATTTAAACCATTTCATCGAAAACTGAATTTTAGGTAAACACCGTGTTGTCTTTCTTAGGGTTCATTACCATCCTTTTACTCTTTGGGATCCCAGAGCACTATAGGCAACAAGAACAATATCATGTGACTTGCAGAAATCCAACAGTTTTCTCTGGTTGAGATAAGGGTGACATTCCACCTGTAGAATGCCAACAGAGAAGAGTGTCAGATTATATGGAAAAGTAATACTAATACAACAGAAAAATTAAAAGTTTTAAAAATGCTAAAGGAAAAACTATAACTTCAATGTAAACTTGAAATATCGACATCAAGATAAAAATAGAGAAAAGTGTGCTTAAAAGTTACTTTTATGATAGACATGGATGAGAGAACCATTCCAAGCTTGAGTAATCACAAGGTGAGCTCTACATATGAGTAAATATTTCTGAGTAAATATTTTATTGACTGTTAGTATCACCATGAGCCATTAACTTCAGCCTTTCAACTGGATGATTTTCATAGTTTTCAGCACATTTTCAGTACTGAAGACCCATAAAAGGTGAAACACTGAAACTAAGGATTCAGCCATCCAAAACCCATGCAAATTTTAAACCAATATTACCTGACTTATCTTTCTTTACACCCCATGCCATGTTTTCGTGGTCCTCCTTCTTGTCCACAATTCCCTCCCAGGCACTTTTAACATCCATTTCTGGACACCCTTTAGACTCAGGTAAAAACCACCCTCCTCTAAGTTTTGGGTGACTAGTCCAAACCTTCTTCACCTCCTTTACCTTTCCTCAGTCTCCACCAAAATTTAGCAGGACCCCCTCCCCAGCTTTTCCACCCAAACTTTATCAAACAGAGATACCACTGTGGGTTCTATTCACAGTGTTCCATAAATACAGAGGCTCTGCTCTCTAGAATATTCTGTCCACAGAGAATGATGAACAGGATGAACAGGAGGGAAGGGCAGACAGACATCAGGCTCCAGTGCAAGAAAGAGGTTCTGAAGAGCAGGAAAGAGAGGACCTGAGCTGCTCACCTGGTTGCAGGCGGGCTTGTACTTGAGCCCCGGCTTGTTCAGGATCTTCTCCAGCTGCTTGTGGTTGAAGTTGGACACCCCAATGGACTTGGTCAGCCCTGCGTCCTTACACTTCTCCAGGGCCTGGGGAGGAAGGGGTGGTGAGCAGTCATTTAGAATGGGCAACAGAGCAAAAATAAATGCTGAAAAATTATCTGTCAACAGAGTCACCCATCAAGAATTAGCATTGATTATCAAGAGGAAAAAAGAAGTTGTGACACAAAAACAACAATTACCATTTCCTCCTAGAAAAATCCCTGAGAAGACATATCATATGGAAGGAAAGAGATGCCTGTCTTCACTGTCCCATATTCTCCTCATTTGTTCCTCTCTGTGAGCATTCTAGCAATGGTTTCCTCCCCAAAACCCCAGCATCACAACCCTTAGATTCATGAACTGCTGATTCTGATGGTCCACAGCCCATTCTCACAGATGGAAGAAATGAAGGAAGTTCCCCCTCTCCTGGCTCCTCCCCTGATTTTCTCCTCCCCAGACTCACCTCCCACGTGCGACAGAGATCCACTGAGTCTAATATTATTTTTCCATTTTCATCTTTTGGAAGCAATTCCTCCCCTGGCTGGAATAGAAGTAGTCATTTTAGAGATGTCACAAAGTAATATCTCTACATTTAGCCTGGCTGCTTGGCACCAGGTAGTAAACCTTCATGAAGTAGGTGTTATTATATTCTGGATACTAGTATTTGCAAAGTGATTTGCATATATGGAGTTGTAAGCAATGTCTTTAGGAGGGAGGCTTATTCTAATCTCTTATACTTTATATATATATATATATATATATATATATATATATATATATATATATATATATGTTGTAATAGATATGTGGGGGGGGCGGTGTGTGTGTGTGTAATCTGTGTGGCTTCAGTGGTAGGTAGTGTTTCTAGGTCCTAAAAGAGAATTCCCATGACTTTTGTGGATTTTGTGTGTTCCTTGTACTTTCTTTTGAAATGCTTCTCTTGAGCTGGAAAAGGCAGTAAGTTACATGACATAATTTCCAGAATAAAAATTTCAATCTTGATATGACTAGATAATCAAACTTCCTTTTCCATCTGATCATCAGAAGCCCTAGAGCAGGCATGTGAACCAGCAAGGCTCTCTTTAGGTTGATATGGAATGTGGAAGATCCAGACACGCTCTCAAACATTCATGACCATGAGGCTTGAGCTGCCCCAAGACCATATTTGCCACCAATCAAAAATGTCACCAATGTTCAGTAAAAATAAAGCAAATCATGAGCAATGCCATGATGTGTCTGTGTGTTAAGTTGATTCAGTTGTTTCTGACTCTTTGTGTCCCCATGGACTGTAGCCCACCAGGCTCCTCTGTCCATGAGATTTTCCAGGCAAGAATACTAGAGTGGGTTGCCATTGTCTCCTCCAGGGGATCTTCCCAACCCAGAGATTGAACCCACATCTCCTGCAGCTTCTGCATTGCAGACAGATTCTTTACTGATGAGCCACACAAGAAGCCTCCAATGCCATGATAAGAGATAGAAAAAATAGACATTTCTGAAGAGTACAGCAAATCCTTAAATCTATCGATGACTTGGACTTCCCATCTACATAGTCATCTAAGCTATTTTGCATAGGATGACTTGAGTAGATTTCTGTAGCTTAAAATCAAGAGTTCTAGATAACACAGTTTTTTGTTGTTGTAGTTTCATTGTGGGTTGTTTCTTTCTTTCTTTTTTTTTTTTTTTTTTTTTTGTCTCAGGTTTATGGGATCTTAGTTCCCCAAACATGGATTGTACTCCTTCCCTCAGCTCAACTTGCCTCAGCAGTGAAAGCATGGAGTCATAACTATTGGACTGCCAGGAAATTCCTGTCTACATAATAATACAAAGTCTTAAAGTCTAAGTGCAGTCTACAAACTTCATCATGAAGCCAAGCAACAGTGTAGGCAAGGTTTCCCAAGTCCCTATGATGTCTGCTAGTTTTAGACCCATCCAGATGGAGCACCACCAAATCTGCTAAACTTGAAAGGGTGAAAGAGAAGAAGAACTCATCACATTCAATGTAAGATTGTGTCATTGCTCATCAGGGCTGCACCAAACTCTTGTTTCATGAAATCCCTGGAGATTCAGGAGTCATATTCAGGACTGTGTGCAGAACTCACCTATTTCTATTTCCTCAAGTTTTTAAAGCAGATACTGAGAGATTCTTTAACTCCTTTCTCTGGGAGGTGTGTAAGGGATTCAAAGAAATTCAGTAAAAATATGATCCTGAATGATTATTAGGGGGATTCTACTCTAGTGAGACCCTCCCTACAACCTACTAAGATAGATCTTAATTCAACCATCCATGCAAGTTGATACACATTCTAAAAAAAGAAGTAAAATAGAAGTGATCATACAAATTTCCAACCTTCACGGCCACTGGGAAATGAATGATATAGAGATCAACATAATCCAGTTGAAGATCTTTCAGTGACTTTTCCAAGGCTGGTCGGACCAAATCTGGTTGAAGGAAAGTGGACCAAAGCTGTAGAGATTAAAGAAAGGAAGCTGTATTAATAATACTTCAGGAAATTTTTTGGGGGGGAGGGAGGCTTACCACATGGCTTTTGGGATATTACTTCACTGACCAAGGATTGAACCTGGGCTCATGGCAATAAAGCACTGAGTCTTAACCATTGGAACACCAGGGAATTCCAATACTTTAGGAATGTAATAATAAACATGGGTCACCAAACAACTCTTCACCAAACAATGATCCTGTTATACAATAGTCACCTGGGCACAATCTGTTGCCCACATGTGCACACACACAACCCACACACAGCACCTTTGAAGTATAGAAAATGTCTTCTCTCTTCACAGTGCCATCTGCAATCTTGCTTCGAATGGCTTGGCCAACCTGCTCTTCATTTTGGTACACACGAGCAGAGTCAATATGGCGGAACCCAATCTCTATAGCAAATTTGGTTGCCTCCAGAGCTTCACTCTTAGGAACCTACATGAGCAACAAAGGTAGTACTTACATATTCACATGGTTAAAAGATTGCTAAAGCACAAGCTTTAATCTTCCGCAGATTCAACTTTTCTTTGGGTAGTTCTGTATGTGTGGTGATGAACCCATAACAGTTTGCTGAACATTCCTAGTCAGTAATTAAATAAACACCCAGGAACTCATCAACCCCAGGCAATTAGTGGTTGATCACAGGTATCAGAGGACCCTGAAGGCCACCTGCAGGTTCAGTGATTTGCTGTTAGAACCCAATGGACTAAACATAAAGTTGTAGTCATGGATAGGATTTACACTGTGAGATGTTTGAAGCAAAATTGACAAAGGTATAAGATGTATGGTGAAAGCATCAAGAAACAAGCTGGAAGCTTCTATGACTCTGGCTACCACTGAAGCCACACAGAATACACCAAAAAAATGTATCTATTCAAGGTATACAAAGTGATATTTCCATATAAGTGCACGTGTGCTTAGTTGCTTCAGTCATGTCCAACTCTCTGCCACCCTATGGCAACCATAGCCCACCAGGCTCCTCTGTTCAAGGGATTCTTCATGCAAAAATCCTGAAGTGGATGGCCATCCTCTCCTCCAGGGGATCTTCCCAACCCAGGGATCGAACCCTTAACCTTTATGTCTCCTGAATTGGCAGGTGGGTTCTTTACAGCCAGCACCAAGTGGCACTAGTGCTAAAGCAGTGTAAGTGCTGCTTATAATCACTCACTGTTATTGATGATCACAATCAAGCTACCAGGAGATCCATCACCTCACATAGCTAACTTTTGAGGGTGTTTGTGAGAACACTGAAGATCTGCTCTCTTAGCAAATCTCAAGATAGAACCCATTATTATTAACTGGAGTCACCATACTGAACATCAGGGGTCAAGACTTATTCATCTCAAACTGAAGGTCTGTTCCTTTAACTGACATCTTTCCCTTTTTCCCAGCCTTGTCCTCAACTTCTGGTCACCATTCCTCTACTCTCTTCTTCTACGAGTTCTACTTTTTTAGATTTCACCCATATAGAGATCATGAAGTTTTGTCTTTCTATTTCTGGCTTCTCTCATTTTACTTAATGTTCTCCAGGTTGATGTGTGTGGCTGCAAATGGCAGGATTAACTTTGTTTTTAATGCTGCATAATACTCCATTTCTTTTTATGTGATTCAGAATCTTTCCTGTTTCAAGGAACTAGATGATTGGTCTAACTTCCCTCTTGTTGGGTCTAGTCCTGGTTTTTCTTAAATACTCAGCTATTTGGGACTGTACTGAGGAATGAACCAGTGAGCTTCAGTATAGCCTGGTCCCTTCCCTCCTCTCATCCCACTTTGCACTACAAGGAAACAAGCCCTGTCTTCTGTCTTGAAAGGGTCTCTGAATATTGCCTTCTGTTTTACAGATGAAGAAGTGAGACACAAAGTTTAAGGACCAGGCAGACCCTTGTCACAGCTACATACTCTAAAGACCAGTTGGACAGCAAACTTTCTGGCTTCCAGTCTAGAGACTTGTCCACTAGCCCCTCATGTCCAAGCACTGAAAACTATACTTTAATAAAAAGACACTGCAAAACCCAAGAATACATTACATAGCCCGGCCTGTAAGACTGTAGCTTATCCCCTCAAGTGACACTAGAATTCCCATTAGAAGAAGTGGTCAACAGAAACAGAAGTACAGGGTAAAACACATCTGGAGTGTGTCTGGCCTCGGACCAAGCCGACACTCTGCAGTAGAAAAGCAATTCTCTCCCATTAGTTTTCAGCCATTTCATCTTCAGGACCTTGTACCTCAAACATTTCTCTGGGTCATGTCTTTTTGGAAGGAGGAAGGAGTTCTGGAACTAACAAAATATACAGAGAAACCCGACAATTGCAATCCCCCCTCAGAGCAAAGCAGCTTACAGTCAGTGTTCTCGA
Organism: Muntiacus reevesi; assembly: GCF_963930625.1. Classification (NCBI taxonomy): domain Eukaryota; kingdom Metazoa; phylum Chordata; class Mammalia; order Artiodactyla; family Cervidae; genus Muntiacus; species Muntiacus reevesi. Next base: position 42,064,071 of record NC_089250.1, on the reverse strand, counting down.
CACCCAAGTCTCGCCTCTTCTACTGAGCTGGGGAAGAGATGGAAACTGGAGGGGAACCCAGAGTAATCTGCAGGTGAGCACAGCCTCAGACCCTGATGCGGAGTGGAGACTGGATGCTCTCTTCCCTTTCACAGGGCGTGGTTCTAGCCTGGTTAGTGAAACCATGTGACCCTCCCAGAGTCACACAGGAGCTCAGTGCTTGACAACCCAAGTCCCCTTCCTCTCATGTTACATCCACTACTATTTATATCTCAACCCCAAACCACTACTCTTACCTCCTCAGGTGCATAGGTTCCAAATCCCAGGACAGGAATGAAGTGGCCATCATTAAGCTTCACCTTCTGGCTTTTGAGATCCATTGTCTGTTGTTCCTCTGACTAAGCAGAGTGATTTGATTTTTTTCTTCAACCTTCACAAGTTAAAAATAACAGAAAGGTAACACACCAGCTGCACCGTCCAATGTTAGCACATATATTATAGAAGGAGTAGGATTAAACCCATACACATGGAGTAAGAAGAGGATTGAAGTGAGTTAAGCAAACTGTTTCCTTTTTTAATCCATATAACTTTAAGTATTATGTAATGATGAGACTGGCTGAACAATTATTGACCATATGCCAAACTTCCACACAGCAATTGTTTTTCATTTTTCTATTATGAATCCCAATCTCAATCAAACATCAATTGAAACAACTCTTTCAGAACAAACATACACACATACACAAATCACACAAACTAAAAGTGTTTAATAAGCATTTTTTTAAACGTTACCTCTTAATAAAGAATCAAAACTTCAAATGAAACTAAATTTGTCTTTTTACATTTCCCACAAGCAAAAATTATTTGCCTTACAGATCTGACAGTGGTGAAATCCTGAACAGAATATGGAAACCAGACATTTTGGCAAAATACTTATTGGAGGTTAATTATTAACAGCTTTAGGATACCATGTGCAGTGTACAAACAGACTCTTGAGTGTTTATACCTTGTACCTAGGTATATAACTTCTAGAGTACTCTCATAATGCAACTGATACATATTTTACATAATTTACTGTCTTGTACAACATTATTCATAAAAGAAAAACCTATAAAAAATTGACAAATTTGGGACAGAAAAGGAAACTGTGATGCACTGATACTTGGGGACATTGTGACGACAAATAAACTTTAACATGTACAGTGATACCAGCAAAATGGTGAGCTAGGAGGATAGATTTCTCCCTTCGGAAGGCAAGAAAAGGAAGAGAAGGCAGCTGAAAAACCTCATAGGAGTTCTGGGAAACAGTCACAGATAAACAGCAACAAAGTGAACACACAACTAGGAAAAATTCAGACTAGAATGGTAGGAAATTTCACCATGTATTTACTCACACGTACTCTCCTCCTGCCTGGGGCAGTGCAGTCTTGATCAGTTCCCAGTTGCCTCCCTCAAACCAGAGTGACCACAGAAAACCTTATCAGCAACCTACTTCGGGGCTGCCTGGAGACTGGTGTCTGTTTTACTGAGCTTAAACTGAAGAGCAGCTGGAATGGGTATTACAGCTGCGGGGGTACTATATACAGGGCCAGGGACAAAGGAATAAGGGTGGAGACATAGATTATATCATGTATTAATAAAATCCTGAGTAGAACTGGGGTGTGGATTTGGGGAGATAGTAAGGCATTCAAAAACAGTCATAAGTACACCGGAGTCAAAAAGCCACACAGATGCTGACTCAGAAATGAACTGAATTGCCCTAAACTTTCCTGTTGGGCTGATACAAAGACTAAGAGCATGCCAAGCAAACTAGTGAAAGCCAATCAGGACAAGGAATCTAATCTACCAAGAGTGAGTATTTGCCCATTGTTTCAAGTATCCAACTATGAACACATACACACACACATACAGGAACACACACACACACAGAGACACACACAGGAACACACACACACAGGAACACACACACACAGGAACACACACACAAAGGAACACGCACACATCTGGACGGGGCAGGGCAGCCATCACAGAAGGGCCCAAGGAGCAGGGTCTGGGGCTCTGATGGTGTGCCAAGGTTTCACCACATGCACAGCCACCCACACCAAGGGCTGCTCCAACACGCCTTCCTCCAGCTCTGCCACCCTCTGGGGCAAAGGAGCCAGTGCTGGGAGTGGGGAAGGAGGGGAGTGCACACTTACAAGGGGTGGAACCAAGTTAAGGCCAACCATCAGGGTTTCTGTTCCAGCACCTTGGGACCCGCCCAGCCCAGTAGGGTGGGGACAGCCACAGAGCACTAGAGAAACCTGTGCTCACACTGGGCTCTGGCCCTAGCCTCCACTTCCCCCTCCTACCAACTTAAAAGTTGCCAGCAGGCCCTGGGAAGGGGTGGCCTCTGACCAGCTCAGCTCCAGCTCTGCCCCAAAGCCTGTGGACACACAGACTGCATAGAGACACATCTGCACAAGGACACCCCTACAAGACTAGAGCAGGAAACTTTTTCAACTAATCTCATGGAAACAGAGGAAATTAAGCAAAATGAGAAGACAGAGGAATTTGTTTCAAGTGAAACAATAAGAAAAACACATGAAAAAATCTGCTAATGATACAGAGATTAGTAATTTACCAAAATAATCATTTACCAAAATTCAGAACAGTAAGAAGAATGCTTCCCTAACTACAAATAGAACACAGTAACAATCACATGATAGGGGTTTCAGGAGGAGAGAGAGAGGAAAAGGGACAGAAATGGATGTGATGAAATTATGGCTAAAAGCTTTCTGAACCTGGAACTTCCCTGGTGGTCCAGTAGTGAGGACTCTGTGCTTCCACTGCATGGGGAGTGGTTTTGAACCTGGTCAGGGAACTACTTAACAAACGTGATTAAAATCATGAGATGGCAGATGTTCCTGGAGTACCTGGATCATGCTGGTGCAATCACAAAGTCCTTATACATGGGACCTGGGAGGGTTGTAGTTGAAGAGGAGGTGGAAGATAGGATTAGATAAGAGAATCAAAGATTCTCTATCTATGCGCTATCTCTGCGATGGCAGGAGAGTCTCCAAGATGGAAAATGAAGTGTTCTCTAGGAGCTGGAAGAGGCAACAAAATGGAGTTTCCCCTGAAACCTCCAGAAAAGAATACAGGCCTGCTGGCACTTTGATTTTAGCCCATTGAACCAGCTTTTGAATTTCTGACCTCCATAAATGTAAACTAACACATTGGTGGTGTTTCAAGTCACAAAGGTTTCAGCCATTTGTTGGAGCAGCAACAGTAACTAATACAGATGTGGTTCAAGTCATCCCACCTCTATCTGCTTCATCATAGGTTTTCCTCTCTCTGGGGACTGTTCCTCTGATCTCAGAGGCAGGTGGTCAACTCCGCCAACAGGAAACCTCGTCTCTTGATTCCATTTTCATCTTCAGCGACTGCCAAATTCCTTAGTCCTCATTACAGAAAAGTCTTTGAAAACTTGGCACCATTTCTTGAAACAACTCTACTCGGGGTTTGCCTTCACCATTCTATCAAAGTTGCACTTGACCTTGCCAAGGTTAACTGCCCAATCCAGTGGTCAGTTTCAGTCTTCTTTTACCTGTCCCCTTGGAAGCATTGAACTATTTTTTCCTTCAAGCATCTACTTCACGTGCCTTCTAAGAACAACCCCTCCTACCTCGTTCACCTCCTCTTCTCTGCCTCATTTGCTGATTCCTCCACTTTAAAAAAATGCCTTCTTAATGCTGGGTCTTCATGAAGCTTGACTTCACTGTCTACACCACTCACTGTTTAATATATCTCTGATTGTCTACTTTCATGACATTAGGTGGCAACTAAATTTGATAAGTCACAAATATAAATATTGTCTAAACTTTTCCTCTAATAGACTTCTATGTCCAACTGTATGCATGCATCTTCACTTGGGTACCTAAAGGCATCTCAAAGATACAGATCTATAATTGAACTCAGAATCTTCCCACAAAAGTGTGCTCCCCACATTGTCTCCATTTGAGAAAATGGCATCTCCTTTTCCTGTTCCTTAATTACAAACGCCTGGAGTCAGCTTTGATTCCCCTTTACCTCTCACTATATGTTTAACATACCAGACAGTCTAGTTAATGCTGCCCCTAAAATATATCCCTATTCTAATACCTCTGACCACATTTACTGCTCCTTCTGTGGTCCAAGCCAATGTCATCTCTCACCTAGATTCCTGTAGAGTCCTAAAAGAGGGCTCTTTTTCCTCTTTTGCTTCTCAACAACCAGAGTGATTCTTTAAAAAACATGTCAGTCAGCTCATGTAACTACTATGCTCAAAACCCAAAATATCATTCTCTATTTCTCTCACAGTAAAGCCCTTTGAAAAGCCTACATGACACAGACTCCCTAACCCCACTGGTTCTCTGGCCTTATCTTCAACTCCTGTCTCCCCACCTCACTAAAGTTCACCCTCATCAGCTGACTTGCTGTCACTGTGACAGCTGTCACTTGTGTTACGTGAATACTCTTTCTTCCAGGACTTAGCGTTTTCTGTTCCACAGCAATGAAGGGAGCCACTGTCTCTATGTTTCAAGGCTGTTTCTTGTACAAATGAAAAGTGTGGGATGAAGAGTAACTGATGGCTCTGCCTAACAAATGTACAGAAACAGGAGAGATTGTGCACAGTTATCTCAACAGGCCCTTACCCATTTCTAACAGCTAGATTCTTCTGATGTCATTCACAGTTTCCTTCTCCACTAGACTAATGATTCAAGACATTTCTCAATTTACTTATTGATATTTACAGATAAAACAATGTCTTACTAAAGAATGTTCAATCAAGTTTTGATGACTGAACAGCAAAATACATAAGGACTCATCAAAATGCTGAATATGGTAGACAAATAAGAAATTACATAAATGAGTAAGATGTGCTGCTTTACAGGAAGCAAAATATAACACTGCATTTTTAAATCCTATTTTTAGCTTATCAAGATACTTACGTTAAGAATATGTAAACAACCTGTGGGTTGAAGATTATCTCTATTTGTAAACAAACACACACACATACACATTCGCCTAAGAAAAGCATAAGGACACTGCACCAGAGTTTTGTTGTTGTTCAGCCACTCAGTCCTGTGACTCTTTGCAACCCCATGGACTGCAGCATGCCAGGCTTCCCTGTCCTTCACCATCTCCCGTAGTTTGCACTAAAGTTAAGAATTATTAAATGGATTTATCACAGCTTATCTTTATTTTCTATCCTTTCCCTTCTACTTTCCAAATTTTCTGTACTTTACCTGTATTATTTTAATCATCAGAAAAAATGAGTATCCTTACTTTGAAGTCTTTTTTTTCTTTTTTTTTTTTTCATTTATTTTTGTTAGTTAGAGGCTAATTACTTTACAATATTGTAGTGATTTTTGTCATACATTGACATGAATCTTTGAAGTCTTTTATTTCATAAAATGTTTTGTAAAAAAATTAAGAAAGGCACGCTTCCAAAAGTTCAGACGCTTCATTTAAGCACCTCCTCTATGTACAAAAACCCTCTTCACAGCCCTAGAAGCCAGAAATTTTTGAAGAACCGCAGTGAGAGCTGAGAGTCAATATTTCTCAGAGAATGGATACTCAGGGTGACCGACGCCACTGGAAGAGAAAGAGGTGGATTTATTTATTAACTCTGTCATGTTGTCAAAGAGAAGCTTTATCTGAATGCAGTATGGACAGACTAAAAACTCTAAATTTACAACCATGTCCTGCCATCTCCCCCACCAAGCACACATGTGGGTGTCTGCTCCATGTGCACACAGCACCTGCATGTCCAGTCCCAACACTCTGTGTAATATTCACTCCACAGTGACAGGTAGTTTGACTCAAGTTACAATTTATAAGAAGGCACAAGTCCTAGGGCTAACTGTGGAGATCGTTTCAGCCCCAAGTAGAAGTTTTGACCCTAGATGATGAGAAGAATCACAGTTACGGAATTTGTTGCTCTTTTTCATGCATCCATTCAAAAAAAAAAAAAAATTCAACACCCCTAAAATACAGGGTGTCTCCAGTAAGGAACTTCTAATCTATGGAAGAGATACCACATCCACTTGAATCATCATACAACATAAATAGGATTATTATTTTCTTAATTTATAGTTTAGTAAAACACTAGTTATTCAGTAACCTGCATTACTAAAATGAAGATTTAGTTTGCATTTAGATTGCAAACTAAATCATTTTATTACTAATTCTTGTTCCCTTTTCTCTGAACAAGTTTTCTGCAGGCAGTTTAAAGTCAAACACCTGGAAGGAAGGAAGAATCATATTAACCTCTCCCCCAAGGAGCTGGCCTCTCCCTGGGGACTGGAGGACTTTCCAACTGGATGGGGACAAGAAGAGGGGACAGGGAAGCTGTGTCTGTCCTCAGCTTTCAGCTGAACCAGCCTGGGACCCTCTGCTGAGTTCTCACCTCTCCTTCCCACACTTTCTCCTTCTCTGTCCACATAAGCAAAGAAAGGCTTGCCATGAATCAATCCCAAACATTTCTAAAGAAATTGCTTTAGACAGAAAGATCCTTTTTTTCCAGATAAAGAGATAGTTGGACCATCTGGACAGTCTACCTGCACTTGACCAAACTTTACACAGGTTTTTCCTTCCACACGTCCCTCTAGAATTTGGCACAGCCTTGAACTTAAGCAAGCTGGTGGGGAGAGCGACCTCCCTGTCAGGCCCCTCCAATGCTCTACTGACCTCAGGAAAGAGCTCTCCCTGATCAGTCACAGCCCCTGCTTCTCCCACCCCAACACCCTTCCCCTTCTAGTTATGTTCACCCTTCCCCAGAAAAGTCTTTCCATTAATCTCTGAGATGCCTCTGTCACAGCCATCACCTCCTCCTAGAAGAACCTGCTCTGTTCCCACCTTGTTTCCATCAGCACTGTGAATACTTATCCTAAAAGCATGAGCTCCAGCCCATATTCTTCACAATGCCTATGACCTTGCCAGGTGAGGTTAATCACTTTCTCTTGTGTGTCCTCACATTATTATAGCCCCTATTAATGCAGGTCAAAAGTCCCCGTTAGTGAAAGTACACTTATAAGGAGCTTGTGCTAGATAAAAACTCTAAGGACTGTTGCTTCATGTTACAATCATGTCATGCTTCCCCACCCAGTATTTGTACAGTTTGACATCTTAGAGCAAACCACAGAACATAACACTGCATTTATCTTATTATTATCAACCCATCCCCCTGGGTGGTTAAGGTTAGAATTCTGCCTTGACTCTGTTATCCCCATATAGTTAGTATTTATTTCATCCCTCTATCAACTCTAAATTTGATGAGTATGCCCTTTACATTTCCACTGTTAAAAATTAGGAGTAAGTTCTGTGTCAGGTCATGAGAAAATTCTCTCCATCAATGTTGATAGCCTTGAGTAGATCACATTTGTTGAAGACCCCTTGCAAAGTTTATCTGAATTTTGACCTAAATGCTTTGTTGAAAGCAGAGGTACAGTTTCTTCCTGCCTTCCTGATTCACTAGCTAAAGGACATTGTCAGTAAAAGAGAACAAATCAGCCTCTTCCCTGGTAAAGTCACACCAGGCTCTCATGCTCCCTGCCTCTTTTAAAAGGTCTCACAAAACTTGCATTTAAACAGTATCCTGAAATAGGTATGGAGATTACTATCACACCTTATGGCTAATAGTTTTCAGCAGCCAGCTTCCCTTTGTAATTGAGAAGAAATGTATCTTTTCTTCAGACATGTCTCTCCTCTAAGGTTTCTCAAAGGCCACCACCGAGATGGATGCTCTCAAGCAACTCCTGGTCCCCAAGAGGGGTACTGGGCACACAGGGAGACACTCCCTATTATACCCAATTTCATTGACTGGTAGTCATGACTTTGTGAAATACCCTCTCCTTGGGGATGGGTAGTACTTATGACTTGCTTCTAACCAATAGAATGTTATAAGGAAAAGGAATATGATTGCCATTATCAGGCTTTACAAGACTGTCCTCCACCTCAACAGTAAACTCTAGTGTCCTTCCAGTTTGCAAGCTTCAATAAGATAAGTGGCGAAGTTGAAGAACCTGCAAAAGATGCAGAGCTGGTTTTCCTCAGCAACACAAGGAATTTCGGGTGGGTGGACGGCCTTGTGAAAGTCATGGGAAGGCGCTGGGTGGTGACAAGTTTGAAAGAATCATACTCTACTTGAATGAACAAAAGTTTTATTTTACCACAAATAAAACTTTCTTTAAAGGAAAGCTTTCTTTATCTCATCTTCACTCTGAGTGTTTCTCAAAGACTTTCATATTCTGGTGCTTGTTATGGTAGAAAGGGGATTCCCTGGTGGCTCAGATGGTAAAGAACCCACCTGCCAATACAGGAGATGCAGGTTTGATCCCTGGTTTGGGAAGATCCCATGGAGAAGGGAATGGCTACCCACTCCAGTATTCTTGCCTGGAGAATCCCATGGACAGGAGAGCCTGGCAGGTTACAGTCTATGGGGTTGCAAAGAGACACGAATGAGTGACTAACACTTTCACTTTTCAAGGTAGAAAGTCTCAGTTCAGTGCAGGAGTTTCAGGTAGGTGGACCGATGGCCCCTGAGCACAGCAACCCGTCGCTCTCCTGCAGGAGGTCTCAGTGTTGACATCTGTGGGACAATGAACCCAGCCCTCAGGAGGACAAGGTGGACTCTGATTGAATGTCCTTTTAGGGGACCATCACACATTTCCAACTGCAGGGTCTCAGAAGTATTACACATATTTTAAAAAAAAAAAAAAAGCAATGCTTGTACACAGAAATATATTTGCACAAGGACAGCTCTTAACTCTTTCTCTCTCACACATACACACACGAACACACAATTTCCAATCTGTTCTCCCTAACCAGCCCTTACTATGGCCATAGGTCTTTGCCTCTGTGTGCAGCTGGGGGAGGGAGAGAAGATGAAGGATCTACACATTCTGACCCTCAATTATCTAAATACATATATACAGGCGGTGCATCCCTCCTTCATGTCATTTTCAGGGTAATATGTGCTACTTCAAGGACTGCAATTTGTTAACTGCCTTTATTTCATCTGGCTTTCATGTCAAATGCAGACACACTTTATGATAAACCTTAAAAACCTAAGTGCAAGAGAGACCCTTGGTCAGTGGCCCCACCCTTGCCTTCAGGGAAGCTGGACACTGGTTGTGAAAACATTGCACAAGAAATCCAAGAAATAGAATGATTTTTAAAGTAATAGCCCTCATTTTGCAAGCTTCTTTCCATCCAGTGGAACCAAAAGAGAACCTGTTGGTTCAGAGCCTATGCAGAAACCCCAGGGCTGTGCTTCCATCGCTTCTACTGTGCTCCAAAAATCTTTGTTCACTGTGAGTCAGCAATATTTTTGAAAGAGGGTGGGGTGATATTTTTGACAGCAAGGAGACAGAAATTTCAAGGTACTAAAAAAACACAGGCAAGTCCAAGTTTCACTCATCTGTTTTCTCAGAATGCAATGCCAGGTACTAACTGAAAATGTCCATGAACATTGCCCCTCAATAGGAAGGTGGGGTTCTTCAACTGCCCAGTGCTTCTGGGATCCAAGGCTGGCATTGCTCCCTAAGTGAGATGAACGTGGGAAGGAGAGAAGAGTCCCCACACCCATGTCAGCAGGCATAACTGGACAGCGCCCACCCTGGGGAGGACTCAGGAAGGAGAGATGGTTCTGTCTCCTTTATTACTTCACTGAAGATGGAAATTCTGAGCCCATAGTGACATCCAATGGCAATCTTCTCTTACCTCTCACCGAACGCTGATAGTCAAACTTTTCCACAGTCATGTTTGAGGGAAAGTTATAAAGAAAATCTCGGACTAACCCACGAAATTGCTCTCCACACATGTAGAAAAGAAACGGTTTTGTTAAACCAAGCTGCAGTGACCACTGAAATAATTTGCTAATGAGATTATAAAGACAGGATGGAATCTCGTCCCTTTATATATTCAGATATATATTCTGAAATATTTTATATATTCAGCAGATATGGTCTCAAGATACATGACAACTTTGTCCTCAGATGAGACAATGCAACATTTGGGATGCCTTATTTCATAGTTTAACCCTAAACTGACCTGGTCACTGGGGCAGCCATCTGTGCTCGTTAATTGCCTTTATCCCAAGGAAAAATGAAGTCTCTGTGGCAACAGGCAATTATTGTTTGGATCAAGGTACCCAGAGAAATAGGAACCTCTTTTCTCTGATGTTTACATTTCAAAGATAAGGCTCCCAGTCCGTTAACAAAAAGTTGCAAAACCGAAAAAACTTTATCTTGACTAACCAACAAAAAGAGGGCCAGCAGAGTAACATCGATCAACTGAGCTGGTTCTGGTTCAGGGCCAGAATTTGGTATTGATGAAATACAGCCCTCCTCTGTGCTCCACTCAGTAAAGCTAGGACACAGGGTTATGTGAACTTGACAGTGACCAACACTCTGGCCATCTGATGCGAAGAACTGACTCATTGGAAAAGATCCTGATGCTGGGAAAGATTAAAGGCAAGAGGAACAGGGGACGACAGAGAATGAGGTGGTTGGATGGCATCACCAACTCAATGAACATGAGTTTGAGCAAGCTCCAGGAGTTGGTGATGGACAGGGAGGCCTGGCATGAGGCAGTCCATGGGATCACAAAGAGTCGGACACAACTGAGAGGCTGAACTGAGCTGAAGACAGTGACCAGAGTAGGAGAACTAGAATGTGTTAAAACTTGCTCCTGGGGAAATGCAAGACTTCTTCAGCATTCACAATATTCAAGTCACCTTTGCCAAATGTTGGGATTAGCAACATTTCTGTGGCTTAAGTGTCCTCACTAGAATTCAGTTAGGTAAACAATGAATCTATGTTAACAGCAAACACCCTTGCTATTTTTTTTCCCCAGGTTATGCACGCAAGAACAAGCCTGAGAGTTTTGCAATTTGCTTTTGCAGGTTATATTCTCAGATCTTGCCCTGGCACTTGACAACCATCTTCTCTGAAAGATGAAGATGTTTGGTTTTTTGTTTTTGTTCAGTCACTAAGTTGTGTCCAACTCTTTGTGACCCCATGGATGGCAGCACACCAGGCTTCCCTGTCCTTCACTATCTCCTGGAGTTTCCTCAAATTCATGTCCATTGAGTCAGTGATATCATCCATTGGTGCCAAACAATGGGGATGCCCTTGTTTGTTTTAATTGGAGAATAATTGCTTTACAACGTTGTGTTGGTTTCTACTATACCATGAATCGGGATGTGTTTACATATATCCCCTCCCTCTTTAGCCTTCCCCCACTCCCGCCATCCAGGACCAAGATTTTGAAGTGCTGTGGGAGGGCAACTCTGTAGCCTCCACTGTCTTGCAACTCAGGGACGTTGGAAGGAAAAACCTACAGGAAGAAACTGGGAGCACAAGCTTGTCCTCTCCATTGGCAGGAACCCCCGGTGCAGGATTGAATGCAAGCATTTGAGCCAGGTAGACCAACGGCCACTGAGCATAGGAACTGGGCAGTTTCCTGCAGGAGGCTTCACCATTGGCATCAGTGGGACAGCGAGCTCAGCCCTCAGGACAACAAGGTGGACCCTGACCGAACATTCCTATAGGGGACCATCACACACTTCCAACTGTAGGCTCTCAGAGGCCTTACATTTATTTAAATAAAAAAAAACAATATTTATACACAGAAATAAATTTGCACAAGGAAAAATTCTGCTGACAACAAGTCTTAACTCACACACACACACACAGAGGCATACACACAATTTCCAATCTGCTCTCCCTAACCAGCCCTAACTATGGCCATAGGTCTCTGCCTCTGTGGGCAGCTGGGAGAGGGAGAGAAGATGAAAGATCTATGCTTTCTGACCCTCAATTATCTAAATACATTATTTACCCCTCCTTCCTGCCATTTTTGGGGTAATATTTGCTACTTCTAGGACTGCAATTTGTTAATTGCCTTTATCTCATCTGGTTTCCATAGCAAGTGCAGACACACCTTATGATAAATCTTAAAAACCTAAGTGCACCAAGAAACTCTTGGTCAGTGGCCGCGCCCCTGCCTCCTAGGAAAATGCACACTGGCCATGAAAACAATGGAAGAGAGATGCAAGAAATAGAATAATTTTTAAGAAGTAGCCTTCATTTTGAGAGCTCCTTTCCATCCAGTGGTACCAAAAGAGGGAGCTTGTTGGCTCAGAGTCTGTGCAGCCATCCCAGGGCTGTGCTTCCATCCTTCTATCCTGCTCTAAAAGTCTTTGTTCACTGTGAGTCAGCAGTATTTTTGAAAGAGGGTGGGGTGCTATTTTTGATAGTAAGGAGGAAGAAATCTCAAGACGCTAATAAGTGCAAGCAGATCCAAGTTTCACTCTTCTGTTTTCTCAGAAAGTAATGCAAGCTTCTAATCAAAACCGTCCATGGACTCTGGCTCTCAATAGGACGGTGGGGTTCCTCAACTGCCCAGTGGTTCTGGGGTCCAAGGTGGTACCCTCAACAGTCCTATTGTGCTGTCCAAGAGCTTTGTTCACTGTGAGTCAGCAGTATTTTTGAAAGAGGGTGGGGTGCTATTTTTGATAGTAAGGAGGAAGAAATCTCAAGATGCTAATAAGTGCAAGCAGATCCAAGTTTCACTCTTCTGTTTTCTCAGAAAGTAATGCCAGCTTCTAATCAAAACTATATGGCTGATTCATGTCAATGTATGACAAAACCCACTGAAATGTTGTGAAGTGATTGGCCTCCAACTAATAAAATAATATTTTTAAAAAAAAAAAAATTTGTATAGAGAAGGAAAAAAAAAAAAAAAAACCGTCCATGGACTCTGGCTCTCAATAGGACGGTGGGGTTCCTCAACTGCCCAGTGGTTCTGGGGTCCAAGGTGGTACCCTCAACAGTCCTATTGTGCTGTCCAAGAGCTTTGTTCACTGTGTGTCAGCAGTATTTTTAAAAGAGGGAGATTAGAGAGCTAATGGTACAGAAACACTTTTGGATTATCACGCTTGGTAACCATGAATGCTTCAGTGAGGACTGGTATGGAGAAACCTCTGCAGGGCGTGTTTTTATAGGAGCCTCTTTAAGCAACTCTAACGTTTTATGTAAACATTACCTGTTGGTCTTCTTATTGTACTACTTGCAAATGGAACAGAACACTGGATTATGTAAGAATGTGAACTGAATGCGTCACTAGGTAGTTAAAGCTTGCTCCCGAGGAAACACAAAAGCTCTTTTAGCACTGAACCTTGGGATTAGCACAGACGGGGCTGCAGAAGATGTCAAAACTAGAATTCAGTTAGGCAAATACTTACTGAGTCTCTCCTATGTCCAAAACACTGTTTATAATTTTTTTTTAGGGTCACATAAACAAGCCTAAGAGTTTTGCAATTTGTAGGACTATATCCTCGAATCTTGCCCTGGATCTAAAATTACAAAACCTTCTTTGCAAAAAAAAAGGAATAATTGTTGCTGGACCTTGAAGCCCCTGTGCTGTGTGCTGTGCTTAGTCAGTGATGTTCAACTCTTTGCAACCCCATGGACTGTAGCCCACCAGGCTCCTCTGTCTGTGGGATTCTCCAGGCAAGAATACTGGAGTGGATTGCTATGCCTTCCCTCCAGGGGATCTTCCCAATCCAGGGACCCAACAACGCTCATCTCTTGCACCTCCTGCATTGGCAAGTGGGTTCTTTACCACTAGTGCTATTTAGGAAGCCCAATATTGAATATACCTACTCTGAAGAGTCTCTTCTTCTGGCAAAACAACCTCTGTCACTTTAGAACTTCTTTATACTAAAAGTTTAATACTTTCATGATTCACATTGACTTTTTCTAGGCTATCCTGTATTCCATTAGTTGCACATTCCTACACATAAAATGAAACCAAAGTGCATCTTAAAATTGATAGTATGCCATTGTCTAATGAACAGAGGTTTTTCTTTCTTAGGTAGAACATCTTAGTCCATCATACAACCATTTACATCTTAGATTTGAGGGATGAAGGTCACGATGTGGAGCATCACTAACCTCTGCAACATTCAGCTTAGCAGGGCATGCATCCTGGAGCAACTTAATATCATCAGTCATGACTGTAAATCTGTCTTCATACATAAAAATGCATATGAATTCTTCAGAGAGGACTTCCCTGGTGTCCTGGGTCAGGAAGATCCCCTAGAGAAGGAAATGGCAACCGACTTGCCATGTTCTTGCCTGGGAAATCCATGGACAGGGAAGCCTGGTGGGCTACAGTCCATGGGGTCTGTGAAGAAGATGAAGACTTAGACTTCACCTTCCAGTACAGGGGATGTGGGTTTGATCCCTGGTGGGAGGGCTAAGATCCCACATGCCTTGCAGCCAAAAACCCAAAACATAAAAAGTAGAAACAATACTGTAACAAATTCAATGAAGAGTTTAAAAAACGGTCCACAGGATGAAATTTAAAAAAAAAAAAAAAAAAAAACGGGGAAAAAAAAAGTCTCCAGAGAGGACATAACACAGAGCTCCATGTTGAAAAGTGAAGAGGTCTTAGAGTGGATTGAATGGGTGGCCCCCAAAGATACACCCACCCTATAAATGACATATTTTGGGGAAAGGTCTCTGCAGGTGTAATTAAGTTAAGGATTTGGGGATGAGATTATCCTTCATTATCCAGGTGATCCACAAATCTAAGGATGTGTGTTAATCCCTCAATCTTGTCCAACGTTTTTGCTACCCCATGGACTGTAGCCCACCAGGCTTCCCTGTCCATGGATTTCCCAGGCAAGAATACTGGAGTGGGTAGCCATTTCCTTCTCCAAGGGCTCTTCCCAACCCAAGGATTGAACCCAGGTCTCCTGTGTTGCAGGCAAATTCCTTACCATCTGAGCAACAAGGGAAGCCCTAGGTGTCCTTATAAGAGACAGAAAAGAAGACATAGAGAGAAGAGGAGGCTGCAAGAAGATGGGGGCAGAGACCTGACTGATGCAGCTGCAAGAGGCAGTCGCTGGGGACCAGGGGTCCAGGCCCAAGAACCCCTGGAACCAGCAGAAGTTGCAAGAGGCAGGAGTGATTCTCCCCTCCAGAGCCTGTAGGATGAGCATGCCCTTCGTGCTCCACAAGTGAAGACAACAGATATTTCCAAGCCTTTGAGCTCTTCCAGTGGATGTGAATGATTCTAAGTATCCCTTAACGAGACCCTCATCTATCGTGCTCTACCTTAGATTCATGGTCAGAATCCCTATTTGCAAACTCTCACTCCATAGCCACAGGCAGAACTCAGAACATCCTGGGAGGAAAGAAGAGTTTGAGTAAATTGAAGATGCTCATCCTGTAATAAACAAAGATGACACATTGACAACAAATCACTTTAAATGTTGGAGGTTTTCTTATACGGTCTCCTGTTACTCATCCCCACTTGAGACAAGATCAGAACAGCGTATTTCAGGCAGAAGGAGTTCAGACACAAGAAAAGTGATCCTGACCCACTTTGCAAAGAAAAGTTCTGCATCATCCCTTCTAGGGTTAAAAAGTTGGTGGACGCCTCCCCCCAACCCCAGCCCTCCAACTCGTGTGCCCCTCTGGGAAGGCTAAGGGAGCCTCCAGTCCAAACAAACTATGACATTAAGCAACTCTCATGCCCTAAAGAGATAAACAGCCTTCACTCTGCTGCCATCCTCATCACCAATATTTGCTCAAACAAACCAAAATAAACTTGCAAGCTAGTCTAGCCGACGTGAACTTCTCAACACTTTAGCCAATGCTTCCCCCTGGTGTGTGGCTGAGATATTGCATGAGCCCAGGATTGGGACTATAAATAGCAGACAAGAGTTTGAGGAAAACCTAGAGACACTTTCAAACTCCTGTCAACCAGCTTATTCCACAGACAAGGAAACTGACAAGACCTGGATTTCCCCGTGGGTCCCATAGGCAAGGCTGGAGGAGGTGATGGGACTTGAGGGTGCCTGTCTCCCATCTTTGCTGCCTGGTCAGATAACAGCCGGGCAGGGCGGGCCAGGTAACAGTGATCCACTCAGACTCCCCAGCTCCCCATTAGGCTTTGGGAAATTCCACAAACCATCAAGCACAGTATTCTCCTCTGCCCCCCAGAAATTTGTCATTGAGAACAGAGAATATGATGACAAATCTCAGGGTGGTTCAGTCGGTAAAAACCTGCCTGCCAATGCAGGAGACGCAGGTTCAATCCCTGGATTGGAAATTCCTTCTCCCTGGAGAAAGAAATCACAACCCACTCCACTACTCTTGCCTGGAGAATCCCTTGTACAGAGGAGCCTGATGGACTACACTCCATGGGGTTGCAAATAGTCAGCCATGTCTTCTTAGTGACTAAATAACAACAAAGATGCCTGTGGATTATGAGATAATAAAGATGCTTTGTTAACTAAGGAGACACAGGGCTTCCATGATAGTTCAGTTGGTAAAGAATCCACCTGCAATAAGAAAATGGCCTCTCCAAAATGTCCACTTCCTTATCCCAGAAACCTACAAAATGTTTCCTTATATAGTTAAAAAAAATAAAAATAAAAAGACTTGGAAGGGACTTCCCTGGAGGGTCCAGTGGTAAAGACTTTACCTTTCAATGCAGGGGGTGCAGCTTTGATCCCTGGTCAGGGAGCTAAGATCCCACAGGCCTTAGGGCCAAAAAACCAAAACGTAAAACAGAAGCAATTTTGGAACAAATTCAATAAAGACTTTAAATACGGCCCACAGTTAAATAATTTTTTTTAAAGTGGGGGTGGGATTCCCTGGTGGTCCAGTGGTTAAGACTCCATGCTCCCAATGCAAGTGATCTGGGCTCAATCCCTGATCAGAGAACTAGATCCTGCAGGCCACAACTAAGGCCTGGTTTGGCCAGATAAATAAATAAAATAAAATTTTTAACAAAAGACTTTGGAGGTGTAAGCTAAGGATCTTCCAATGGGAAGATTGTCCTGGATTATTCAGGCAAACCCCCTATAATCATGAGCCTCCTCATCAGAGGATGGCAGAAGGCAGAACCAGAGGGGCCATGTGGCAACAGAAGCAAAGACGGAAGCAGGAGAACTGCCGGCTGTCAAGACAGGAAGGAGCCAGGAGCCCCGGAGGGCAGGCGACTTCCACAACTAGAAACATCTAGGGAACATTCTCCCCTAGAAGCTCCAGAAAAATTGCAGCCCTGCTGAACCGTTCTGGGTGTCTGTCCTGCCCAACAATAAGATGAATCTGTGTTGTTCTAAGCTGTCGAGTTCATGTTAATTGGTTACAGCAACAACAAGAAACCAATAGAACTGAGTTTCAATAGTGTTTATCTTCTGCAATCCTGTGTATTTTTACTTTATTTTCTGGATTTAAAAACATTACCAAAATAAGAGGACTTCCCAGGTGGCACAGTGGTAAAGAATCCACCTCCCCATGCAGGAGATGCAAGTGTTCAATCCCTGGGTTGGGAAGATCCCCTGGAGGAGGGCATGGCTACCCACTCCAGTATTCTTGCCTGGAGAATTCCATGGACAGAAGAGCTTTGTGGGCTACAGTCCATGGGGTCAGGAAGAGTCAGACATGACTGAGCAACTGAGTACGCACATGATGAGGGCCCATGGGCCTCACTCAACTTGCCATATATCCTGAGGTGTATATTAATGTTGATATACTTGCCAGAGATCAGTGGTTAGGGCCAGGTTGGAGACTTGGACTCGAGAACTGGAAAAGGCTCGCCTTTGGAAAACACTACTGGGAGAGGCAGTTGGCTCTGGCCAAGATGTCCTGCACACTCTCGCCAGATGTACTGGTGGTCTCATCGCTCTTTCCCAAGGCTTTCTCTGGCTGTGTTCACAGCAAGCTGTGTTCACAGCAAGCCGACTTCAGGGTGGAGTGACATCTCTCCACAAACAGCGGGTTGATTCCTCTTGCTGCCAAGGCTTCCGCTGTAACACAGCAGTACCTGAAGGGAGATGGGGTTTGTGAGATTTAGATTTAGTTTCTTTGTAACTGATTTTAATAGCCCTTACACTTGATGTAGTTGTTATGCAAAATATATAGATGAGTACTCTCTTCTTTTAAAAATATATGTTAATGGTGATCCCTCCGGGCTCAGTGCACACCCACTGTGTGTGGGGAATCCCTCCAGGCCCCCAGAAGGTCAAAGTTGCTGACAGGTCAGGCCAAACAGGAGAGAGAATGGACCGCATGATCTGACAGCATGGAGGTCACTGGTGTCCTTGAGAAGAAGGATTTCATGGGGTCAAGGAGGAGAAAGCTCCATGGGAGTGAATTTAAAAGAAGATGGAAAGGGAGTAGAGGTATTGGATATTGGATATTTCCTGTTGTTGTTTCTGGCCACAACACTCAACACGCAGGATCTTAGTTCCCCAACCAGGGATTGAACTCCCTGCAGTGGGAGTGCAAAGTCTTAACCACTGGACCACCAGAGTAGTCCCAATATTGAATATTTTCTAGCACTTTTGCCAAAAAGAGAAATGAGAAAATGAGAAACTCTCTTGCATGCTCTAAGCAAACCTGCTCTTAAATAACAGTTTCTCTATTAAGAGTTGTATAACCCCACACCTGTGGGAAAAACTCGTGCATACCACCTTGGTATGCAACCTGTAAGATATGTACCTCTTGAGGGAAAACAAGGTCTCAGGTCAAAGCTAGGCCACAGGCCCCTGAGAAGGATGCCACACTGCCATCATCACTGGCCAAGCTGGTGGCTAAACCGCATTCCATGGCCAGCACATGGAGATCTTTGTTTGATTGCCCCTTAAAGGAAATTCTAAGTGAGGTACAAAGACTTAGAGCGGCAAATGCTAATCAGTTAATATTCCCCAACACCAGGAAGAAATTAAAACAGCAGCAATTAACTGTCTTGATCTTGGAAAGGCCATTAAATGGTATCAAGTTCCCTATTAGTTCCCACAGCTCATGAGAAAATAACACCAACCTGCCTTCTTATGCTTGCCAGATCCACAGGGTTTCTTTGCTGATCAAGGTGCTTATACCAGTAATAAGCATATTTTAAGAGCTGGCACCAGTGGCAAACCAGCTGATCACCTCATCCCTGAAAGGAAGTAGGCATTGAAGTTTTCTTTGCACCAGGAAACTATCCTTTCTCCCCAAATACCACCAGTGTTCTATGGGCTTTCCAAGTGTCTCAGACTGTAAATCTGCCTGCAATGCAGGAGACCAGGGTTCAATCCCTGGGTCAGGAAGATTCCCTGGAGAAGGGAATGGTTACCCACTCTAGTATTCTTGCCTAGGAAATTCCATGGACAGAAGAGTCTGGCAGGCTACAGTCTATGGGGTCTCAAAGAGCTGGACACGACTGAGCGATTAACACTTTTGTTTTCACTTTTCTATGTCAAGAATGAGAAGATGGGATGGGAGAGGACAGTTGAACCAGTGGAGGGAAGAAGGGGAATTTTAGAATCCTCCAGCCAGTGGGAATCTCTAAGACAAGCTCCCTTGTTTCACTAAGGCCCAGGGGATCTGGTTGATTCTCTGGAGCTCACCCAGAAAGTCCAGAGCAGAACTGAGATTATAACCCAGGTGACCTGGTGTGCTTTGAAAAATATTACACTATCCAGAAGGACAGGCTAGTGGTAAAGAACCCGCCTGCCAATGCAGGAGACATAAGAGATGCTGGTTTGATCCCTAGGTCAGGAAGATCTCCTGCAGGAGGGCATGGCAACCCACTCCAGTATTCTCATCTGGAGAATCCCACTGACAGAGGAGCCCGGTGGTCTACAGTCTGTGGGACCCCACAGAGTTGGACAAAGCTAAAGTGACCTGGCACACCCAGAATAATGGCACCATCAAGGGTCTCCCAGAAAGTGGACTGTGGAGCCTGACTGTGGGGCTCAACACCCAGCCCTGACTCACAGTCACCTCGGCAACCTCCTGAAATTTTCCTCCACCTGCAGTAAACGGGACAAATTAGGTACCCTCCCTGGGCAGCACTCCTAGAAGTGTTGGGATGTATATAACCTAAAGCTTAGCTTATCACATCAACAGCACTCAGAAATGTTAATTTATTACTTATTGTCTCCCTGGGACATTCCAATCCAAGCATTGGACAACAATTGTACCAGAAATGAGCCCACGTGAGGGAAGGAACAAAAAGTCTAGCAAAATGTGGAATGTCTTGTGACCATGGAGAAGGTCAACAGAAGTTGCAAAATCCCAGGAATGATTACTCTTTCCTTCTAGGCCAGGTTCCTGCCTTTGGAGATGTCATGAGTTCACCGCAAACTGGGTTCTTCAAGCAGCCCCTGAAAGTGGCCTCAAGGTTGAGAGAAGAAAGTTCAGTTCAGTTCAATTGCTCAACCATTTCCAACTTTTCGCAATCCCATGGACTGCAGCCAGGCCTCCCTGTCCATCACCAACTGCCGGAGTTTACTCAAACTCATCTCCATTGAGTCAGTGATGCCATCCATCCACCTAATTCTTGTCATTCCCTTCTCCTCCTGCCTTCAATCTTTCCCAGCATTAGGGTCTTTTCAAATGAGTCAGTTCTTCGCATCAGGTGGCCAAAGTACTGGAGTTTCAACTTCAGCATCAATCCTTCCAATGAACACTCAGGACTGATCTCCTTTAGGATGGACTGGTTGGATCTCCTTGCAGTCCAAGGGACTCTCAAGAGTCTTCTCCAACATCACAGTTCAAAAGCATCAATTCTTCAGCGCTCAGCCTTCTTTATAGTCCAACTCTCACATCCATACATGACTACTGGAAAAACCATAGTCTTGATAAGACAGACCTTTGCTGGCAAAGTAATCTCTCTGCTTTTTAATATGCTGTCTAGGTTGGTCCAAGGAGTAAGCATTCTCCAAGGAGTGCTTTCTTCCAAGGAGTAAGCATCTTTTAATTTCATGGTTGCAGTCACCATCTGCAGTGATTTTGGAGTCCAAAAAAATAAAGTCAGCAACTGTTTCCACTGTTTCCCCATCTATTTATCATGAAGTGATGGGACCAGATGCCGTGATCTTAGTTTTCTGAATGTTGAGTTTTAAGACAATTTTTTCACTCTCCTCTTTCACTTTCATCAAGAGACTCTTTAGTTCTTCTTCACTTTCCACCATAAGGTGGTGTCATCTGTGTATCTGAGGATATTGATATTTCTTTCAGCCTTCTCGATTCCAGCTTGTGCTTCATCCAGCCCAGTGTATTTCATGATGTACTCTGCATATAACTTAAATAAGTAGGGTGACAATATACAGCCTTGATGTACTCCTTTTCCTGTTTGGAACCAGTCTGTTGTTCCATGTCCAGTTCTAACTGTTGCTTCCTGACCTGCATATAGATTTCTCAAGAGGAAAAATGTTGAGTGCAAAGTCCCTGGATGATGTCCCACAGCCAGCAGACCCGTTTGGTGGGAGGGATACCAGGGAGTGATCAGACCTGAGCCAGAAGCTCAAGGCCAGTGTCAGCAGAGCACAGGGCTGAGGGGGCTGTGGGGGATGGCATGAAGACACAACTCAGTCAAGAACAGCCCTGACCCAGCTGTGGGTTCCAGGGAGAGTCAGCAAGGAGCTGGGAGCGTCCGCCCACTTCAGATCACAGACCCACAGCACTGGGTCCCCACTGCCCACCTGCCAAATCTGAAGTCGTTTTGCTGAAAAGATAACAACCATGCCAAACAGGCAATATAGTAAAAGTTGTACCCTCTTGACACACTCGCTCCCCCAGAGTCTTTTGCCATGCTTTCTCAGGAATTGCCTTTAAAGGGACTTTTTAATCCATTTTTCTTGTTTCTTTTTTCATGTGCCTGAACATAATTCCAAACATCTCCATCCACCACACTTTGTTTTCAATCATTCATTCCATGAGCACTGCATGAGCACTTTTAATCAGACACCACATGAAGGAAGCAGAGGTGTGGGAGCAACTAACCCCAAGGAGGGTGCTGGTACCCAGGTTGATGATGCAGGATGTGTTTCCTCGATGTGTCTGAAGTTAGGGTCCCCAGACAGACCCTGAGACAGAGAGCTGCACGCAGAAGGTTTGGGCAAATACCCTTGGAGACACACCCGTGAGAAGATAAGGATGGTGAGACTGGGCCGAGGGAGAAGCTCGCCTGCAAGCAGGGGCAGCTGAGGCTCCACCAGGCTGGGGATGCTCTTGGCAAGTTGTTGAATTTTGGCAGGGGCCATGCCCTTGTGTACATATGGGCACCAGTGATCAGTGGCAGGAAATTACCCCAATAGGACATCCAACCTTGGATTGAGGCTGTTTCTTGCTTCTGGGGTCAATCTCCAAGTCCACCAACAGAGTGGATGAAGAAGATGTGATATATATATACATATATATATGTGTGTGTGTGTGTGTATATATATATATATATATATGTATATATGTATACATATACATATGTATGGAGAAGGAAATGGCGACCCAATCCAGTATTCTTGCCTGGAGAATCCCATGGACAGAGGAGCCTGGTGGGCTACTGTCCATGGGGTTGCAAGAGTCAGACATGACTTAGTGACTAAACGACTACTACTACTATATATGTATATAAAATGGAATATTGTTCAGCATAAAAAGAATGAAATAATGCCATTTGTAGCAACATGATGGAGTAGGAAATGGCAACCCACTCCACTGTGTTTGCCTAGAAAATTCCATGGACAGAGGAGCCTGGCAGACTACAGTCCATGGGGTCGCAAAGAGTCAGACATAACTGAGCAACGGAGCAGGTAGCAACATGGATGGACTTGGAGGACATTATGCTCAGTGAAATAAGTGAGACAAAGACAGATACCATATGATATCCCTTATATGTGGAATCTTTTTCAAAAAAAATACAGCAAACCAGTGAACATAATGAAAAAGAAGATTCACAGATATAAAGAACAAACTAGTGGTTACCAGTGGAGAGAGTGAGGGAGGGGCAACAGAGGGGTGGGAGAGTGGGAAACACAAGCTATTGCACGTAAGATGGACTACAGGGATATGTCATACAGCACGAGGAGTGTAGCCAGTATTTTGTAATAACTGAAAGTGGAATATAATCTTTTAAAGCTGTATATAAAATGTTAAACATTTTAAAATTTCCAACAGTGAAATTATAACGCCACAGTGGCCACACACATGCCCCCCCCGAAATGTCTGGAGAGCTTACTTCGCCACCCAGGTGAAGGGACCACACCTTCCCCACAATCATAGAACATTCACGGGAGCAGGGTGGCCTGATAGCATTCCCTCTAGACAAACAAGGTTGTAGACAGCCTGAGCTGATGCTTCACCTTCACTGAGCATTGAATTACCCAGAAGAACATCTATTGCCTCATTAACTCTCTAACCGTGACCACTGCAGTTAGAGACGCAAACACAGCAGCCGGCCAAGGTAAACACAGCCCTGCCAGTTTGCAAGGTTGAGGATGGATGCCTCACTGCCAACAGGCGGTGGTCATGTGGGTAGGGAGCTGTCAGCTAATCCTCCCCAGGTGAGTCGGGCAGGGAGGCCCTCTGTGTCTTCAAGCGGAACTCAGAGAAAGGGAGCTAGAGCAGCCCATTGGGAGAGTTCAGCCTTCCCATGGTAACCCCCAGCAGCCCCCCTTTCTTTGTTCTGCTGAGAAGCAGCCTGGAAATATGGAGTCCAAGCACCTTGTCATCACACACCTTCCCATCCCTGGAGGGAAGACAGGTGCAGGCAGGGGACAGAGGTGGGGATGGGAGGCTGCAGAGAGAGAAATGGGGGCTTTGCTATGTCCTACGTTGATGAGCAGAGCTGAGTCACATGGAAGAAATGAGGTGTTCTATGGAAAAAAGAAGACCAGAACTAGTCTCATCCACTCCCTCATTTTATAGAAAAGGACACTAAAACCCAGAGAGCAGGCACCACTTGCCTGAAGTCACATGCCCCACTCAAGACAGAACTCACG
The DNA here is from genome assembly GCF_963930625.1 of Muntiacus reevesi. NCBI lineage: Eukaryota > Metazoa > Chordata > Mammalia > Artiodactyla > Cervidae > Muntiacus > Muntiacus reevesi. The sequence continues at coordinate 42,040,277 of NC_089250.1, read as the reverse complement.
TTAAAACTCAGATTCTTTGACTTCTCCTGCAGGCTTCTGGTCACCTCCTCAAAGAAAATGGAGGAAAATGAGAAACGTGGGTGACAAAATGATAAAGTGATAAAGCAAGTGGTAAACAAAGTGATAAAGCAAGGGGTAAAACAAGAAAAGGGTGAAAAATCCAGCTGGGAAAGGAATGGAAACAAGCAAAGAATATCAAAATCAATGCTGATGCTAAAATTCCTGTGCACAGGAAGGGCCAAGAAAAGTGCTGGTAAAGAGCAGGATATGCAGCCAGTCCTAAGATTGCAAATATTCTGGACGTACTGTGATTCAGTGTTACCAGACAGGAGTCAACAAATACATCAAAGGAACAGAATATGCAGCCCAGACACAAAGCAAAGTAGACATGGAATTTAGTAACACCCTGAACACACAATTTCACAGGAGGGTCACAGGATGGGGGAGGATGAAGAAGCAGTCAAGATAGGCAATAGCACCATAGGCTGTTTGTTTCAGAGGGAATTAAGTTAAATCCCCACTTCACAGTATTCCCCCAAAAGAGAGAGAGATGAATAACCTCATTTAAAATGACAATTAAGCAACATCTTAAAAATACTACAAGAAAAATATAGGAGACTCTCTCCAGGAGGATGGGAAATCTTTATAAATAAGGCACAAGAAAGCAAAAGCCAAAAGGGAAAAGACTGATCAGTTTGACATCAGAATTTAAAACCCTTATTTTCTAGTAAGAGACCACATGGAAAATTAAAATCAAGGAACAGATCCAGAGAAATATCACAGCTATCTAGCAAAGAACTTAAAGCCATAAAAGGGAAAGAATTCCTAAAATCAAGACAAAAAGACTATAGAAATAGAAAACTTGGGCAAAGAACATAAGCAAATGATTCAAAGAAGCAGCAGCAAAAATGTCCAATCAATGTACAAGAAGGTGGTTGACTCATAACTAGGGAAATGCAGATGAAAGCAAAGTGAGCTATTTCTTCATCAGCCTGGGGAACATGTGCTTGTTTGATGACATGGAGGAGCATGTGGAATTTGTACATTCACACCCAGCTGACGGAAGGAAACTGTGTGTAACTACGTTGAAGGGCAAATTCGTTAAATCTATTGACGCTAAAGAAGGCTGAACGTCAAAGAATTGATGCTTTTGAGCTGTAATGTTAGAGAAGACTCTTGAGAGTCCCTTGGACTGTGAAGAGATCAAAGACTGTGAAGAGATCAAACCAGCCAATCCTAAAGGAAATTGATCCTGAATATTCCTTGGAAGGACTGATATTGAAGCTGAAGCTCCAACATTTTGGCCACCTGATGCAAAGAGCCCACTCATTAGAAAAGACCTTGATGCTGGGAAAGATTGAAGGCAGGAGCAGAAGGGGATGACAGAGGACAAGATGGCTGAATGGTATCACCAACTTGATGGACATGAGTTTGAGTAAGCTCCAGGAGACAGTGAAGGACAGGGTAGCCTGGTATGCTGCAGTCCATGGGGTCGCAAAGAGTTGGACACTATTGAGCGACTGAACAACAACATTGACACTAAATCCCCTGATTTTCACTCTTATGTTTAAGCAAATGAATATATTACTTGCCACTCTTGGAGTAAAGGGAGTCACTAGGACCACAAATTTAAGACCAAATGTCATCAGGCTGGGAGTCTGGACAGGGGAGGATGTCTGCAGACCTCAGCATCTCAGCCCCCAGGAGGGGCCAGGTTGGAGCTGGCAGAGCCAGTACCTGAGCAGGAAGGGCGGGGGACCAACCTAGGGGTCAGCACTTCATCCCTCCTTCATGACCTTCAACACCCTGGATCCCTGGCTGTCCCAAACAAAGGAGACAGCTCTGCCATCAGACTATCTCATTTTCCAAATTCAGTGGTGAATCTATTTACAACTACATTTCTAAGTGGGGTGGGTCACTTGGGGCTAAATGAAGAAGTTGACTCTGCCAGCAAGAGAGATTCATGTCATTCATCACACCCACAGCAGTTCCGGGTCCACCTCCCTCCCTTGGGCTGACTCCTTTTCCATCTCCTTTCTCTGTGGCCAGAGATGGTGCCTGGAGCCACAAGGGAAGGTAAGGCATTTAAATTCCAGCCACCCAGGAAATTGACAATCTACCACGACAGTAGTAGGGCACAGAGAGTGAATTGATTTCCTTTAGCGTCTGGACTCTGAAATGTCTGGGGGATCACGTCAGAACCAGGGCAGGAAACCAGCACAGCTGAACAGATAGGAGTTGAGAGCAAAGTTGGGAGCAGTGGAGGGCGGGTGGGGCACCCCATAGAGTCAGGTGTTGAAGGCCCTGGATTACCTGCATCCCTTGGGAACATGTCTCCTTTGTAGATTGTTCCAAACTTAATGCCCGAAACCTGGGTTTCCCCAGTCATGCCTGACTGCCTCTCGCTGTCATTGGCTCAATGCCCTTTGGCATCCCTGACCCTACTTCCCCTCTGCGTCCCAGGAGTACCCATCCTGCTTCTGGTCCAGAGAGAGTAATAACAACCGTTCAGTCCAGACAATCAGTGCAAGCACTTTACATGAGCTATTTAATCAGCTTGGGCTCTCTCACGATGCTGGTGAATGACCACAGACCCCAGGGCCTGCCTCCTCTGGGCAGTGGTGACTGGTGCACCATCTTTCAGAGGACCTTTATCAAAACATACCTGCCAGGACCCCACAAGAGCTTCTGAAATAGAGTCTGTAGTGGGTGAAGCCTAGAAGTTCTCCAGATGGTCATAAGGATGACTCCTAGTTCAGAGCTACCATTTGGGCTCTGAACACACCTTGGTTTGACTAATCCCACCACACCAGGGCTTCCCAGGTGGCGCTAGTGGTAAAGACCCCGCCTGCCTATGCAGGAGATGAAGCTTTGATTTCTGGGTCGGGAAGAACCCCTGGAGAAGGGCACAGCAACCCACTCCAGTGTTCTTGCCTAGAAAATCCCATGGACAGAGGAGCCTGGTGGGCTACAGTCCATAGGATTGCAAAGAGTCAGACATGACTGAAGCAACTCAGCATGCTGGCACACACCACAATAGGAAGAAACTGAACTCCTTCTCTTGCTATTAGATCCCCGCTGGAGCCTCCATCAGAGTACCTGACCTATCTGGCTTCCTCCTCAGATCTTCCCCAAAGGCAGCATTCCGAAGTTTTTTTTAAACATCCTTGAGGGTTAAGTGTTGGTTCAGATAATCTACATCTCTTCTCTCTCTTTTAGACAGTGCTCAGAAGCTCCTTCAGCAGGGACCAACAAATCCCGAAGACAACTCTCGAGAAAGAGAGTTTGAGTAAACCCATTACTCAAAAAGTCTTCAAAATAAAAAATGCTGATGGCAACCAGAAATAGGATAGTTCCGCCCCCAGCCCTCCCGGTAATAAGGAGACAGTCTGTGAATCAGCTTCTCTAAAGGGCAGGGAGTCGGGCAGGGATCCATCACCTGAGGACACCTCCCAACTGCCAGTGTCTTCCCGCATTAAATAGGAAACTAATTAATACTGATGATAATAATAGTTGGGCTATTGTGCTAAGAAGAATGGAGGAGGGATGAGGAGATGTGCCCTTGACCCTGAGCACTGGGAGAATATAAAGGATGTTTCTAAATGGGGAAGCTGCCCCCAGCAAACTATGGAGGGAGAGCGGAGGAGGGAAGTAGGTCTTATCCAAAGTGGATGGAGGAGGGAAGTAGGTCTTATCCAAAGTGGATGGAGGACAAAGCGAGTCAAAGCTTCAGAGGCAGACAGACCTGAACTCAGACCCTGGGTCTCCACTTCCAACCTGTGTGATGATGGGGAAGATACGGCTCCTTCATCCCTAGGTGGGAAGAGTTCCTGTACAATCATCACAGGGCAAGTGCTGTATGTTAATAACCACACAACATGGCTTTGGAAGAAACTTGAATGAAAAAACAGAGAGCATATTCAGTATCTTGTAATAACCTATAATGGAAAAGAATCTGAATACATATATTTACATATATAAATATATATGTAACTGAATCACTTTGCTGTACTCCTGAAACTAATATAGTACTGAAAATAAGTTGTGCTTCAATAAAAATAAATAAATGAGTAAATATGTAGGAAATGTTTATCTCAGTGCCCAGCGCTGAGTGAGAGTTCAACAGATGGTCAACAATTGTTATGACAGCATAGCTGTCCCCCCTGGACTTCCTCATCTGATCCCTGATGAAAGCTTGGCAGGGACTTCATGACTCAGAGCTTCATGCTCCACACACACACACACACACACAGAGGATGTAAATAACCTCTGACCCCAATCCTCCTTAAGTCTTTAGTTTCCCAAAGGGCAGGATCCAGGGAAGTGACATTACTGATCTTTGGTCGTAAAAAGAGAGAGCTCTCCCCATTATCTCACTTATGCTAAGTGAGATAAGACAAAGACAAATACTGCATGATCTTGGGTGTTTGTGGAATCTAGAATAGGTGAACTCGTAGAAGCAAAGAGCAGAAGGGTGGGTGCCTAGGGGTGGTCAAGGGGTACAAAGTTCAGGGTACAAGATGGGTATGTTCTGGAGTACTTAAATTTTACCAAGAGGGTAGATCGTGTGTCCTCTATACACTGTTTGTGACCCCATGGACTGTGGGCCACCAGTCTCCTCCTTCCATGGGATTCTTCAGGCAAGAATACTGGAGTGGGTTGCCTTTCCCTTCTCCAGGGGATCTTCCCGACCCAGGGATCAAACCCAGGTCTCCTGCATTGCAGGCAGATTCTTTATCATCTGAGTCACCAGGGAAGCCCCCCCTATATATCCTAGCCATATATTTATAAGTGAAATTTAATTCATAATTTAAAATCTTATTACCCTGACACCAAACCACACAAAGATATCACCAAAAAATGAAAGTGCAGGGTTATATCCCTCGTGAACATATGTATAAAAATCCTCAACAAAATAAGCAAACCCAATAATATATAAGAAGGACAACACAGTACAATCAAATGATATTAGGTCCCAGAAATGGATAGAGAAAAAGAAATTTTTGGATACCATTGATTCTCATTATTTGTAGCAATGATGTTTGAAAGAATTGCTGTGAACACTGAATCAGTGAATCAGAGCCATCTGCTCTGGGGTGGTTAACATCCCCCACTTCCCCAGCAAGCTTAAAGGAAATCCTGGAGGCAGTGCCATGCCTCTTGGCTATTCAAAGCAGGAGAGGGAAGGATGACTCCCAGTTACTGGGTTCCTACCAGGCAGAAATCACTTGCATATACACAACTTCATTAAATCCTCACCAAAATCCTGCCAAGTAAATACAGTGTTCTCCATTATACACATGAAGAAACAGAAGCTTTGAGAAGGTAATTCACTAAAGGCAAGCTGGTAAATGAAAGAACTAGGATTTGAGCTATCGACTGAAAAAGATGCACAACGTGAGAGTTGGTAGTTAAGTTCTACTGGGGGCAAAATGAGGACTGCAGCTCTGAGAAACTGCTCGAAAGAGGTAGGGGGGGAAGGTCAGTATATATGTGATTTTGGTGAAGGGGGAGTACAATCAAGCACATGTTTTTTCAGACGGTTTCTACTGGTTTTATTAAGTGTTGCTAGTCACATGGAGCAGTCGTCACCAGGAAGGATTTTAGTGCTTTTCTAGATATGGGGAGATACAAGACAGGTTGATAAAATTGGCTCCTGAAAATATCTATCTGAAGACCCGTCGTGCCAGTTTTCCCCAAGTACAGAGCACCTCATTTCTGCTCTCCCTCCTGAACACCTTTCAGGGGGTGTTGGAAGTCAGCTGCTGGAGCAGCATATGATATAATCCTTGCAGAAGCACAAGGCAAGTGCCAGTTTTTAGTTGACAGAGCTCAGGTCTGTTTACTTTCAAAATCTTTGCTTATAGGGTGAGGAAACGAGACTCAGAGGCAACAACAGATAGTAAGCGGCCAATAGCTTCATTTTGGAAGACTGTCTGCAGTTTCTCACCAAACTAAACATACTCTGATGCAATCACACTCCTAGGTATTGGCTCATATGAACTGAAAATGTTTGTCCATGCAAAAACCTATACCGATACTTACAGTGGCTTTATTTGCAAATGCCAGAACCAGAAGCAACCATGATGTCCTTCAGAGGGTGAATGGACAAATAGACCGTGGTCCATCCAGACAAAGGAAATGTGATTCACGACTAAAAAGAAATTAGCTATCAAGCCATGAAAGACATTGAGGAAGCTTAAATGCTCATTCCTAAGTGAAAGGGGTCAACCTGAAAAGGCTACAGCCTGTGATTCCAATTACATAACATCCTAGAAAAGGTAAAACTACAGAGACAGTAAAATGATCAGCCGATGGCGGCGGCGGGGGTGGTGATTTGAGAAAGGGAGGGATGAACTGGTGGAAGAGAAGATTATTAGAGCAGTGATCCAATTACATTTGCTATTGTAATGATGGATAGATGTGAGTATACATCTGTCCAAACCCACAGAATACTGCTCACTGGATAAGAGCAACACTTAATGTAAACTCTGGATTTTACCTGATGATGTGTCAACCTAGGTTCATTGATTGTAACAATGTACCATCTGGTGGGGGATATTGATAGTGGGGGAGGCTGCGCACATTGGGGAGCAGAGGGGGAATGGAAAATCTCTGTACCTTCCCCTCAATTTTGCTGTGAACCTAAAGCTGCTCCTAAAAAGTGTGTATTTTTGTTTGCAGAAGGGAAAAAATGAATTTTTTTAAAAAAATTTAATCTCTACTCATTCCAAAAACCTAGTCGTAAAAAGTTAGATAAATGATCAGATAAAACAACCAAGAATTTTATATCTCTTCACTTTTTCATTTAGAGCTTGACTCTAAACAGACAAACAAAAAAGACTATGATGGTTTTTGAAAAGAGGTGACTGAATTTCAAGTCACTTTAGAGTCATCTAATGCTCTCCTAAACAGAGATGGAGCATTAAAAAAAAAAAAAAATGAGCTTAGATTTTTAAAAAATATCATTTCCTAACATTGGTGAGTGTAAAATCCATGTAAAATGGATGAAAGGAGAATGTGAACTCTGCTTCTTTAGACATTAATGGGGTGTTTGTGAAAGAAACACTCATGGAGAAGGTGATAGAGTTGGAAGGTCCAGGGGTTGTTTGAATTCCCAGGGGGGCCAGGGTTCTGATACCATCTGAGCTGCCTTGTGGAATTAATGAAGGGGAAGTTTGCCCCACTGTGAATGAAGCAGCCTGTTTCATATATGTTTTCTGTATTAAAATCCTAAGTAAATTTGCACTTGTTCAAATCACTGCACTACTTTAAACAAAAACAATTTTTTAAAAAAGGAAAAAGAGAAATTGAAAACCACTTACAAAGGAACCACCTTTTCTTCTGAACCCGAAATATTGATTTCTTTTTTAAGAACAAAGCAAAAGAAATGTTGTTTTACACAGTGGGCAGCCAATCTTTGGAACTTGCCTCCCTCGGAGGTGTTACAGGTTGAAAAACACGGCGGTTCACACATCTTGCTCACCAATTTATTGTCTGTACCAGGGCTACAGTGTCAACAAGATAGGTGTGACTCCTCCTTCATGGACTTTATATGTGTGTGTATTTTAAGATTTTTTGATGTGGACCACTTTTAAACTCCTTCACTGAATTTGTTACAATATTGCTTCTATTTCATGCCTTGGTTTTTTGGCCACAAGTCATGTGGGACCTTAGTTGCCCAAACAGGAATTGAACTCACACCCCCTGCATTGGAAGATGAAGTCTTAACCACTGGACTGCCAGGGAAGTCCCAAGTTATATATTTTTAATAGCATTAAAAGAAAATCATGAAGTAAGTTTCAACATTTGCAAAGAAAAGAAGGGAATTTCTTTGAGGTCTTAGAATGTGAGCTTCCACAGACCAGAGGCTCCAACAGCCCAGCGTATTCTTCTCACTTCCCTAAAATACCAACTTTAGAAGGAAATGACCCCAGCAGCGTTTGGAGTTAGAGCCACCACAGGACAAGGTTGTGAAGCTGGTCTGGTTTGTCTTGAGTTGACTCTTAGTACCCCTTCTTTCTCCCCTAAATGGCTTTGTCCCATCACCTCCTTGTTTAGCTTTTCAGGGCTCCCCATTCCAGTGATCGTTGGAGGAATTACTCTTTCCATGACATTTGCATCTAAGACTGACAAGTCTTAGGGCAGGAGATATCCAATGGTTTGATTACGGACACAACGATCGGACAGTGGGGAAATAATTTTGAGCTCGGCCTCTAAAGTGACACCCTGCCTGCTCTCAGGGCTCCAAGGATGAGGACAGAGAACAGAAACACAAGTCCTCGCCAGGAGGGAGCACAGCACTGCTCATGAACCTCACATGGGTGGAGAGATGTGTGGAGAGATGCTGCCCCAGGACTGCATCCTTGCTCTGTTTTAACCTCTCATATCCGATCTCCCGACAGAGGCCCTGTCCCTTCTCTGGGTGTGTAGGACCAGTACCACCTCCTTCCCCCACGGAAAGTGATGGAACTGCCCAGCACAGCCCATGACTTAAATGAGTTTCTCTGTTCCTCAGTGATCAGATTTGACCTTGATTGGATTTCCAGATGCAGAGAACACAGATCAGTCACAATGCTGGGCTTAATACAATTGCAGCCCTGCTCTCACGTCCACATCCTGATAGGAGAGAAGGGAGGGAGCAGAGAAAACTCGAAGTATAAGTCTATCCATTCACCCCAGTTGGAGAATGAGACCTATCAGGACCTGCCTTATTCCTGCTTTCATTAGGCACCATGGCCCCACCTGGGGATAGTGCCTGCCTTCCACCTATAACGATGCTGATATGGATGAATTTTCGGTTGGCAGAGCTTCTCAAAGTTTCCGGCGTGCAGGGCCCCCTCCTCCCAACCCCTCTCAGCTCTAGCACATCTCCTGACCCCTCTGGCCGAGGTTTCAGCCCCCTGCCAGTTTATGTATATAACTGAGTCCCTCTGCTGTACAGAAGAAATTAACACAGCATTGCAAATGAACTATATATTTCAATAAGAATGTTTAATGTTATGCTTTGAGCCACTGAACTGAATCTTGGGCATTTATTCCCAACCCATTACTTCAGAAATAAGAGGGCGGGGGGGACGCTATCTAACTAAAGGTATTGTGTACCAAGGCAGTCACAAGAGAGAGAAAAAATCTTTAAACAAAATACTCACAAATTGAGGAGAGACAAAATACAGCAACTTCAGGAAATATTCTGCAGCCATTTTTTTAAGATACATGAAGACAGATACAGAGCAAGGTGCTTATCATGTAATATTGTACGTGTGCTCAGTCACTCAGTCATGTCCAACTCTTCACAACCCCATGGACTGTGGCCTGCCAAATTCCTTTGTCTATGGGATTCTCCAGGCATGAATACTGCAGTGGGTTGCCATTTCCTCCTCCAAGGGATCTTCTCGACCCAGGGATCAAACCTGCGTGTCTTGCGTCTCCTGCATTGGCAGGTAGGTTCTTTACCATTAGTGCCACCTGGGAAGTCTATCAAAGTGAAGTGTGCCTTAAAATTATAGCAAAAGTATTCATTTATGTCAGAAGATATTAAAAGGATACCTAATTGAAAGTAGCTCTACAAGAGTTTGAAACAAATATTTAATCTTAAAAAATAAAATGTCATCATGGTTTAAAGGTGATGTAATAATAGCCATTTTTTGAATTTAAAATAATTAGTTATGCAGAAGAGTTGAGATAATGAAGGTGGAAATTTTTAGTGAAATTGATCTGGACAACTCCATGTTCATATTTCTGAGTGCTCCATAACCATGAACCACAGCACACCAGGCCTCCCTGTCCATCACCAACTCCCGGAGTCCACCCAAACCCATGTCCATTGAGTGGGTGATGCCATCCACCTATTTCATCCTCTGTTGTCCCCTTCTCCTGCCCTCAGTCTTTCCCAGCATCAGGGTCTTTTCCAATGCGTCAGCTCTTCTCATCAGGTGGCCAAAGTATTGGGGTTTCAGCTTCAGCATCAGTCCTTCCAGTGAACACCCAGGACAGATCTCCTTTAGGATGGACTGGTTGGATATCCTTGCAGTCCAAGGGACTCTCAAGAGTCGTCTCCAACACCACAGTTCAAAAGCATCAATTCTTCGGTGCTCAGCTTTCTTTATAGTCCAACTCTCACATCCATACATGACTACTGGAAAAACCATAGCCTTGACCAGACGGACCTTTGTTGACAAAGTAATGTCTCTGCTTTTTATTTTTATTTATTTTATTTATTTATTTTTTTTTTTTTAGTGGAGTGCAGTTTATTACACCGGCGGGCCCAAGGCAGAGTCTCCTCTTAGCCAAGGGCCCTGACCAGCATTTGTGAAAATCTTTTATACCCCATGTGTACGTGTCCAAACCCACCACCCCAATCCCTTGATGCTTACAAAGGAAGGGTAAATACAGTCACAATAACCCCATCATTCACGTGTTATGTGTTCAAACAGTTAATCATCAATAAGCCCGCAGTTACATTCCAACCAGTTAATAACCAATAAGTCTGTGCTTACATTCTGATAGATAGTGTCCGGAGGCAGGGGTGATTAGTGTCTGTTTTCTCTTAGGTGATGAGGAACCTGGATATGATCTTCAAAGTTCCCCTGTTCGGAGGGGGTCTTATCCTTCCATTGTCGTTCCCACAGGCACTAAGCAGAGAGTTCAGAGTCCACTGGAGAGGCGGCGGAGCACGATCAGCACAGACAGGCCTGAGATGGAGTCCAGGCCCTATGAATTCCTTCTTCATTCCCCCCTCTTGATGCTCTTAACTCATATTATGAGCATCATTCATAGGGATATATTGCACCCTGGCTCTCCAACTGCCAATTAGGGAGAATGACATCAACCTTTGGGTTACAAAGTTCATAATACATTGTAAAATTCAGGGTCCGCAAAGCAGAACTATCAAGGCAACTATAATAGTGGTAAATATAGTTTTCCACCAATCGCTCTTCACCCAAGATAGGACCGAAGCCCAGAAAGGAATATTCTCTTTTGACATTGCTTTTACCTGGTTTTTCATGTCATCTAAAGTAGTCGATACATTGTCAGATAAGTCAGGAATGTATACACAACATTCAACCTTAATTATAGCACAGGTCCCTCCTTGAGCAGCTGTGAGTATGTCCAAAGCCATTTTATTATGAATTACTGCTTTTCTCATTTAGTTTTGCTCTTCATTTAAGGTTTGGATGGCTTCTGTTCTATCTAGGCGGACCTGTTTGTGAAATTAGTCAAGGCCTCTACTTTAATCATAATATATTTGTTGTCCCTACAGAGGGTACGAAAAAGGCAGCAATATACTCATACCATTGAAACACAGATCTTGTCCACCTAGCATGTAAATAAGGTAGATTTACTGGGGCTTGTTGTAGGTTAGGCTTTTGCTACACTGGCATTTATATCAAATGTAACCCCATGACCCAAGTCTATTGACTGTAGGTCTTACACCAAGAGAGCAAGGAGAGATTATGATTGACAAGAGAGAGGAAAGTCTCTTTGTCATCCCAGAAAAGAGCAGAGTGGTTTAAAATCTGCTTGGTGGCACGGTGACACCCACCAAGGAAGTCCATCCTTCACAGACAGAGGCATAGTCCTACATACCCAGAAGTTGTAAGTGTTGTGAATGTCTCTGCTTTTTAATATGCTGTCTAGGTTGGTCTTAACTTTCCTTCCAAGGAGTAAGCGTCCTTTAATTTCATTGCTGCAATCACCATCTACAGTGATTTTGGAGCCCCAAAAAATAAAGTCAACCACTGTTTCCCCATCTATTTGCCGTAAAGTGATGAGACCGGGTGTCATGATCTTAGTTTTCTGAATGTTGACCTTTAAGCCAACTTTTTCACTCTCCTCTTTCACTTTCATCAAGAGGCTCTTTAATTCTTCTTCACTTTCTGCCATAAGGGTGGTGTCATCTGCATATGTGAGGTTATTGATATTTCTCCCGGCAATCTTGATTCCAGCTTGTGCTTCTTCCAGTTGCTCCCTTACACATCCCTAAACTCTGTTGAGCACAAAGAGCACCCCAGAACCATACCCCTGAGCTCAATTCCTGCTGATGAGTTCAGAGGCCCTGGTTCTTTTTATCTTCCTCTGAATTTATAGGATTAGATTTAGAGCTTTAGGATCCTCCTTGCCATTAAACGCACTTGGATAAGTCTACAGTTTTGTGCCCATAATATAAACCTATAAATAAAATGGTTAACAATAACAAATTCACTCACCAAATATATATCAAATAGCAGGCACCATAAGCTAGATCCTAACATTTTATTTTTCTCTCAACAAGCCTAGGATTCCTGTAATTTACAGCCCAGGTGTAACCAAGCAGGACTTCATATGGCCTTCCCAGGCCTCACCCCACCTCCATCCTTTGCTTTAGCTCTTCTATAAAGTACCTAGATAATAGTATTTAATGCACAATTCCTGAGTTGTTTTGCAGATGTAAAAAACCTCCCCATCTCCAACAATGGAAGATATTAACTACTTGAGGACCATAAGCACATAGCCCCAGGACTCCAGGAGTGCTCAGTCTCTTCAGTCACGTCTGACCCTGCAACCTCATGGACTGTAGCTCGCCAGGCACCACTGTCCATAGAATTTTCCAGACAAGAACACTGGAATGTGTTGCATTTCCTGTTCCAGGGATCTTCCCTACTCCAGGGGATATTCCCCACCCAAGGATCAAACCCACTTTTTTTGCATCTCCTGAACTGACAGGCAGAATGTTCACCTCTGAGCCACCTGACGAGACCTAGTTCCCCAACCAAGGATTGAACCAGGGCCCCTGCTCCTTTCAACCACACCTCAGTTTATGCTAATAAGGTGACTTTTGGAAAAAAAGCCCTTGGAACCAGCCAGGGAAACCAGTCACTGATTAGAGGGTTGAAACTTTCAGCCCAAATCAGAGCTCAGTTCTGTACAAGTGAAATGTGAGATGCAGAAAAGACACTGAAAAGGACTGTGGACAATTGAATTAGAAGACAGGTACTGCCAAAGATATGACTATATAAATGTGGGAATCATAAGCATTGAAGGAAACAGCTGAATCAAACATTCTTAAGAACACATATCTACAAGAGTAAATAGATCTCAACATTATATACAGAATGCTTGTTCTGTCTCTCATTCAGGACAAAGTGCATGTACAGACAGGTTGTCTATCATGTCTGCCATCACAAGGGCTTTTGCTCTGGACTTGAGTGATACTCCTCACCAGGCTTGTCGGTTTTTTTCTGGCAGTAGTTATTTTGTCTGACAGATTGCCTGCAAAGGTCTTTTGTTTTGTGAAATACAATGGAAATTTTGCTACTTGGCAAGCAAAGCTGAAGTACACCCACACAAACGTGTCAATTCTACTCTATGTAAATTTAAATAAAAATATGTATTTTTAATTCTTCAGCCTCACAGATTCTGCCTTTGAAGTTTTCCAAAGGAATTCGTCAACCTAAAGAGAAGAAATGACCTCCTCAGGCAAGATGGTGGTTGTTGTTCAGTCGCTAAGTTGTGTCGTGTCTGTCTCTTTGCGACCCCATGGACTGCAGCACGCCAGGGTCCTCTGTCCTTCACTATCTCCTGGAGCTTGCTCAAACTGATATCCACTGAGTCGAAGATGCCATTCAACCACCTCATCCTCTGCCATTCCCTTCTCCTCCTGCCCTCAACCTTTCCCAGCATCAGAGTCTTTTCCAATGAGTTGGCTCTTCACATCAGGTGGTCAAAGTATTGGAGCTTCAGCTTCAGCATGAGTCCTTCCGATGAAATTCAGGGTTGACTTCCTTTAGGATTGACTGGTTTGATCTCCTTTCAGTACAAAGGACTCAAGTAAGATGGAAGTGCAGGTATTTATAAAATGGGGTGCCTGTGACAGGGGGAGGGGGCTTCTTATTATTTGGAGTCTAAATGAACCAAAGTCCCTTGTTGTATAGGTGAGAGAGTCATTTCCTAGGCAGGCTGATAAGAAGCCCAGGGGTCCCCAAGGAGAGAGGGGTCTGGAATTCTCAAGGAGGAAGAAAGGACAAACTTTTTTCCCTCTACATTCCTTAGGATTATATAACAATAATGTATCCTGCTTGAAAATAGTCTCTGGAAAAAACCTTCTGGCTAATCCTGTTATCTTAAAATGAAAATTATGGGAGTAGGTCTAGTGAGGTCTTCACAACCTCCAGATATTCTTTTGATTCACTGTAATAACTAATTAGAGAGTATAAAACTCCATGACTAACACTAGCAAGGGGGTACTCTTTCTGCCCCCTTCTGATGCCTATGTCAGAAGCTTTCTCTATCTCCTTTATACTTTAATAAAACTTTATTACACAAAAGCTTTGAGTGATCAAGCCTCGTCTCTGCCCCCAGATTGAATTCTTCTCCAGAGGCCAAGAATTCCGGAGTCTTTGCATGGTTCAGCAACAACCTTTCATAGGTTGATAGATCTAATTTTGCAGCATTCAAACTGGAGGCTGAAGGCGGCCTTCAGAGATGGCACAGTCACCTCGTCATCCATCATTGTGCTGCCTCTAACACTAAGATGGCGTCTGGTCCCATCACTTCATGGCAAATGAATGGGGAAACAGTGGAAACAGTGGCTGACTTTATTTTTCTGGGCTCCAAAATCACTGCAGATGGTGATTGCAGCAATGAAATTAAAAGACGCTTACTCCTTGGGAGGAAAGTTATGAACAACCTAGACAGCATATTGAAAAGCAGAGACATTACTTTGTAAACCAAGGTCTGTCTAGTCAAGGCTATGGTTTTTCCAGTGGTCATGTATGGATGTGAGAGTTGGACTATAAAGAAAGCTGAGCACCGAAGAATTGATGCTTTTGAACTGTGGTGTTGGAGACGACTCTTGAGAGTCCCTTGGACTGTAAGGAGATCCAGCCAGTCCATCCTAAAGGAGATCTGTCCTGGGTGTTCATTGGAAGGACTGATGCTGAAGCTGAAACTCCAATACTTTGGCCACCTGATGAGAAGAGCTGATTCAATGGAAAAGACCCTGATGCTGGGAAAGATTGAAGGCAGGAGGAGAAGGGGATGACAGAGGATGAGATAGGTGGATGGCATCACCCACTCAATGGACATGGGTTTGGGTGGACTCCGGGAGTTGGTGATGGACAGGGAGGCCTGGCGTGCTGTGGTTCATGGGGTCGCAAAGAGTCGGACATGACTGAGCAAATGAACTGAACTGAACTGAACTAAGTAACACACCCTAGACTGAAATACCTTAATTGTCTCATAGAATTATAACAAGAATCACATGAGAGAGTCAATAGCTAAGGATAGAATTAGGAGCTTTACAAGTGGAAATTTTTCCATTTCTTCCCTTTCCCTGTGAATCCAAGCTTACCAATCATTTCTATCAAAATCATAAAGTTATCAAGAACCAAGATACCTCTTTAACATTTAGCATCAGTATTCCTTTACTGTATTTACCATTGCCCAGAAGCATTGGCTTCAGCATCACTTTGTTTCCTTTCTAAAACTTGGCAAATTTATTGAACTCTTGTTGAGATTACTCTGACTCCCACATCCTCCTTCTGCTCATCCTATCCTTGACTAATGTGTGACCTTTTTGTTGGACTTATTGAAATTCATTAATGGTCTTATTGTCCCTGATTGCTGGCATTTGTCAATTGTGCCGTGGCATTCATCAAGCTCTCATTAGCCCCAACAAGGATCACTTCCGGCGCTGACCAAACTTCAGAAACTAATTTTCCTTAACTCCATCAGCTCAGCTTCAACAGCCCTGGCTAATAAGCTACTAATGAGTTTGCTGTTGAGTTTGTAACAAAAAGAAATAGAACTAGTGAGTATTCAGCAAAATTAAAAGATATTGAACTTTCAGAAAAGGATGTCATTTCTCTAGAGCACTGTTCTATAGAATGCCTTCCTGTGGAAGGGTAGTGGGATGGCAGGAAATGGCTTTACCCCTGGGGATGGGGGTGACAGTCCATATCCCCCTTCCTTTAGCCCTAACAATGTGATGTGTCTACATCTAAGATGACTTCTGATCATCCCAGAGCCCAGAAAAGAAAGGCATTTACGTCAATGTGAAACAGTGGGGACGCTGACTCACTCCTCGAAGGAAGCTCAAGTGATATCTTTATTGCTCAAATAGCTTCTGAGAGTTTGAAAAAATGAATCTTGCCTTCAAAGTCATTAGGTTTAGGTTCTTACTAGCCATTGGGCAAATGATTTAACCTCTTAACCTTGGATCCAGGTATGTCTTCAGTAAAATAAGGATAACAAAACCTCACCTGCTCCCAAGAACAAAATTTGGTCAGATGAATTCTGCCCAATGTCTCCTCAAAGATGGAAAGGTGGGTACCCCACAGATTTTGCTTGTTGCTGTCCTCACTCCAACACTCACCTCCTTCCTCATTTTCACACCAAGAAGGTCGAAAGTTTCCTTCTGCTATGGCTGGAGGAATTTGGCTACATTGTGGTGAAAAGCATAGTTTTCATGGACAATCTGCCAAGCTTCTCTAGTTTTGAAAGGGAATGACCTCTGTGGTAAATACCAAGCTGAAAACTCTCCAAGGGTTACTTGTTGTGTGTCTCAGGGAACTCAAACAGGGACTCTGTATCAACCTAGAGGAGTGTGATGGTGAGAGAAATGGGAGAGAGTTTCAAAAGGGAGGGGGCATATGGACACCCATGGCTAATTCATGTTGAGGTTTGACAGAAAACAGCAAAATTCTGTAAAGCAATTATCCTTCAATTTAAAAATAAATTAATTAAAATTTAAAAGAAAAAAAAATACCCTCCAAGGTTTGAACAAAAAAAGTGGTGGATAGGAGAAGCTCTAGGATGGGCAGGAGAAGGCGCACTCAACATGCAGGGAATCTTGACATTTCCCACCAAGGTCTGCCCTCCTCCACAAGGCTTCTGTCACTCTGATCCTGGTCTCTGTTGGTCAAAGTTGGTCCCCCAAAATGGTGTGCTCCTTCTAACAGCTCATCCTCCTTCAGTCAGCTTCATCTCCTTAGTTCTCCACTTTGGGATAAAAGTCCTCGATTAAACAGGGCACAGTCCTTGACCTTGGGAAACTCACAAGATAATAGAGGCAGAAGCTGGGGAAAGAGATAGTAATAATGACATGACATAAGTGGTCTCATGAGAGGACATACAAGGTGATACAGCAGGATCAAAGAGGGAAAGACCAGCCTGCAGAAAACTTTCATAGAGGAAGTTAGTTTTCTACCACATACAGTTGACATCACAGTCAGACATGACTGAGTGACTGAACTGTACTGAATAGTTAAAATCTGAGAAGAAGGATACCTGTATGACCTGGCTCAGCCTCCTGAGATTAATCCCTTAGTGATGTGGGCACCAGGATGTACAGCATCCACCCCAGTCTGCCCTCTGTAGCCGGTGAGTGAGGGGTTGAGCTGCTGGCCTCGCCCAGGTGACTGTGGGCTGGGGGCTGATGCTACCACCTGTGCTTTGCCTTTACCATCAGCAGACAGCTCCTGGAGCTACTTGGAAACAACATTGCTTGGAAAGTATTGACATATATTAGTATAATTTCTAGAAGAATTAGTAGAACCATATTATCCATCAGAGTATTTATAGTCAGGGTTCACCCACTGAAAATAGGCACAATTTCTTCCTTGGGAATCCTAAAACCAAATAACCCACAGGATGCTCATCTTAAAAATCATAATGCTGTCCACTCCCAAAGCCACTGCCCTAGTTAAGACTCTCATTACCTTTAATGAAATTCTTAGGGCACACTACTAACTGCTTCCTTCACTCCCGGATTCCAATATTAATGCTGACAGTCTTCCTCAGAGTACAGCTAAGACCACAGTCGTTAATGTCCCCTATGTTGCAGCTGTCATCCCCAAAATGTTCTATCTCTCCAGCCTTGTCTCTCACCGCACCCCACCACAGCCCAGTCCATCAGTCTCACTGTTCCACGAACACCCTCGGCTTTTGCTCAAATATTCCCTCCACCAAGAATACATCCTACACCCCACAACCACAGTCTTTGCCTTTCAAAGTTTTTCCCTGATGTCCAAGCCTTGCAAAGACATCCTCCCCGATGAAGCTCTTGACATCTTCTTATTCAGATGTGATGTTTCCTCCTCTGAGCCCCCATCTCAATTAGCTAGGAATTCTCTTGTGACCCTTCACTTAGCACATGACCCTGGGAAAATCATAAGGGATTTGATTTAGGTCATACCTGAATGCTCTAGTGGTTTTCCCTACTTTCTTCAATTTGAGTCTGAATTTGGCAATAAGGAGTTCATGATCTGAGCCACAGTCATCTCCCGGTCTTGCTTTTGCTGGTGGTATAGAGTTTTTCCATCTTTCGCTACAAAGAATATAATCAATCTGATTTCGGCATTGACCATCTGGGGATGTTCATATGTAGAGTGTTCTCTTGTGTTGCTGGAAAAGAGTGTTTGCTATGACCAGTGCATTCTTTTTGCAAAACTCTATTAGCCTTTGCCTTGCTTCATTCTGTACTCCAAGGCCAAATTTATCTGTCACTCCAGATACTTCTTGACTACCTATTTTTGCATTCCAGTCCCCTATAATGAAAAGGACATCTTTTTTGGGTGTTTGTCCTAGAAGATCTTGTAGGTCTTCATGGAACCATTCAACTTCAGCATCTTCAGCATTACTGGTTGGAGCATAGACTTGGATTATTGTCATAATGAATGGTTTGCCTTGAAAATAAACAGAGATCATTCTGTCATTTTTGAGACTGCATCCAAGTACTGCATTTCAGACTCTTTTGTTGACTATGATGGCTATTCCATTTCTTCTAAGGGATTCTTGGTCACAGTAGTAGATATAATGGTCATCTAAGTTAAATTGCATGAAATTAAAAGATGTTTACTCCTTGGAAGGAAAGTTATGACCAACCTAGACAGCATATTAAAAAGCAGAGACATTACTTTGCCAACAAAGGTCTGTCTAGTCAAGGCTATGGTTTTTCCAGTGGTCATGTATGGATGTGAGAGTTGGACTATAAAGAAAGCTGAGCACTGAAGAATTGATGCTTTTGAACTGTGGTGTTGGAGAAGTTTCTTGAGAGTCCCTTGGACTGCAAGGAGATCCAACCAGTCCATCCTAAAGGAGATCAGTCCTGGGTGTTCATTGGAAGGACTGATGTTGAAGCTGAAACTCCAATACTTCAGCCACCTCGTGCGAAGAGTTGACTCATTGGAAAAGACCCTGATGCTGGGAGGGATTGGGGGCAGGAGGAGAAGGGGATGACAGAGGATGAGATGACTGGATGGCATCACCTACTCAATGGACATGAGTTTGAGTAAGCTCCGGGAGTTGGTGATGGACAGGGATGCCTGGCATGCTGCGATTCATGGAGTCACAAAGAGTCGGTCACAACTGAGCGACTGAACTGAACTGAAGTTAAATTCAACCATTCCTGTCCATTTTAGTTCATTGATTCCTAAAATGTCGATGTTCACTCTTGCCATCTCCTCTTTGACCACTCCCAATTTGTCTTGATTCATGGACCTAACATTCCAGGTTCCTATGCAATATTACTCTTTACAGCATCAAACTTTACTTCCATCACCAGTCACATCCACAATTGGGTGTTGTTTTTGCTTTGGTTCCATCTCTTCATTCTTTCTGGAGTTATTTCTCCACTGATCTCTAGTAGCATATTGGACACCTACCGACCTGGGGAGTTCATCTTACAGTATCCTATCTTTTTGCCTCTTCCTACTGTTCATGGGGTTCTCAAGGCAAGAATACTGAAGTGATTTGTCATTCCCTTCTCCAGTGGACCATGTTTTGTCAAGTTAGATCTGATAGACAGAGTGCCTGAAGAACCATGGATGGAGGTTCATGACATTGTACAGGGGACATTGATCAAGACCATCCCCAAGAAAAAGAAATGCAAAAAGGCAAAATGGTTGTCTGATGAGGTCTTACAAATAGCTGAGAAAAGAAGAGAAGCGAAAGGCAAAGGAAAAAAGGAAAGACATACCCATCTGAATTCAGAGCTCCAAAGAATAGCAAGGAGAGATAAGAAAGCCTTCCTCAGTGATCAGTGCAAAGAAATAGAGGAAAACAACAGAATGAGAAAGACTAGAGATCTCTTCAAGAAAATTAGAAATACCAAGGGAACATCACATGCAAAGATGGGCACAATAAAGGACAGAAATGGTATGGACCTAACAGATGCAGAATATATTAAGAAGAGGTGGCAAGAATACATAGAAGAACTTTACAAGAAAGATCTTCATGACCCAGATAACCACAATGGTGTGATCACTCACCTAGAACCAAACATCTAGGAATGTGAAGTCAAGTGGGCCTTAGGAAGCATCACCATGAACAAAGCTAGTGGAGATGATGAAATTCCAGTTGAGCTTATTTCAAATCCTAAAAGATGATGCTGTCAAAGTGCTGCACTCAATATGCCAGCAAATTGGAAAAACCCAGCAGTGGCCATGGGACTGGAAAATGTCAGTTTTCATTCCAATCCCAAAGAAAGGCAATGCCAAAGAATGCTCAAACTACTGCACAATCACACTCATCTCACAAGCTAGCAAAGTAATGCTCAAAATTCTCCAAGCCAGGTTTCAACATTAAATGAACTGTGAACTTCCAGATGTTCAAGCTGGATTTAGAAAAGGCAGAGGAACCAGAGATCAAATTGCCAATGTGATTGGATCATCAAAAAAGCAAGAGTTCCAGAAAAACATCTACTTCTGCTTTATTGACTATGCCAGAAACTGGAAAATTCTTAAAGAGATGAGAATACCAGACCACCTGACCTATCTCCTGAGAAACCTGTATGCAGGTCAACAAGCAACAGTTAGAACTGGACTTGGAACAACAGACTGGTTCCAAACAGGAAAAGGATTGCGTCAAGGCTGTATATTGTCACCCTGCTTAATTAACTTATATGCAGCGTACATCACGCAAAATGCCAGACTCTGTGACGCACAAGCTGGAATCAAGGTTGCCAGGAGAAATATCAATCCTCAGATATGCAGATGACACCACCCTTATGGCAGAAAGTGAAGAAGAACTAAAGAGCCTCTTGATCAAAAGGAAAGAGGAGAGTGGAAAAAGTTGTCTTAAAACTCAGCATTCAGAAAACTAAGATCATGGCATCTGGTCCCATCACTTCATGGCAAATAGATGGGGAAACCATGGAAACTATGACAGACCTTATTTTGGGGGACTCAAAAATCACTGCAGATGGTGACTGCAGTCATGAAATTAAAAGACGTTTGCTCTTAGGAAGGAAAGTTATGACGCACCTAGACAGCATGAGACACAGAAGTACAGAACAGACTTTTGAACTCTGTGGGAGAAGGTGAGGGTGGGATGTTTCGAAAGAACAGCATGTATATTATCTATGATGAAACAGATCACCAGCCCAGGTGGGATGCATGAGACAAGTGCTCGAGCCTGGTGCACTGGGAAGACCCAGAGGAGTCGGGTGGAGAGGGAGGTGGGAGGGGGGATCGGGATGGGGAATACATGTAACTCTGTGGCTGATTCATGTCACTGTATGACAAAACCCACTGAAATGTTGTAAAGTAATTAGCCTCCAACTAATAAAAAAAAATTTAAAAAATAATAATAAAAAAAGAAAGTGTAAAAAAAATAAAATAAAATAACCTAAAAAAAAAAAAAAGCAGAGACATTACTTTGCCAACAAAGTCTAGTCAAACCTATGGTTTTTCCAGTAGTCATGTACAGTTGTGAGAGTTGGACTATAAAGAAAGCTGAGCACTGAAGAATTGATGCTTTTGAGCTGTGACGTTGGAGAAGACTCTTGAGAGTCCCTTGGACAGCAAGGAGATCCAACCAGTTCATCCTAAAGGAAATCAGTCCTGAATATTCATTAGAAGGACTGATGCTGAAGCTGAAACTACAATACTTTGGCCACCTGTCGTGAAGAACTGACTCATTTGAAAAGATCCTGATGCTGGGAAAGATTAAAGGTGGGAGGGGAAAGGGACAACAGAGGATGAAATGACTGGATGACATCACCAACTCAAAGGACATCTGTTTGAGTAAACTGTGGGAGTTGATGATAGACTGGGAGGCCTAGTATGCTGCAGTCCATGAGGTTGCAAAGAGTCGGACACGACTGAGCAACTGAACTGAACTGGGAAAATCACTTAACCATAAATAGAGAATCATACCTATCTTACATGGTTGTTGAAAGGATTAAATGAGATTAAAAATAACTTGGAGGGACTTACCTGGTGATCCAGTAGTTAAGACTCTGAGCTTCCAATGCAGAGGGCATGGATTCATGCCCATTCAGACCATGTCTGGTCTGGGAACTATGATTCCACATGCCATGCTACCAGCCTAAAAAATAAAATAAATAGAAAATATAAATAAATAAATAAAAATAGCTATGAGTAGTGCCAGGCATATGAAGTACTCAATCTATGGTAGCTTTTCTGGTAACTATCTTTTTTTTGTCTCTAATCTCACACACACACACACACACACACACACACACACACACACACACACACACACACTTACGCTGTGAGCCCTGTGGACAAGTGCCAGTGCTGTTCATCTTTGTGTCCCTCACAGGACCTCTCATGTGGTTTGTCTTTAAAAAGCGATGATCGAATTGGAAATGCCAGCCTCCCAACTATAACAGTAATTCTTAACATCCAGAGAAAAAGCTCTAAGAAAAGGAAAAACTCACACCCTTTTGTTACTACATGCAGGCTTCATCAATATATCTCTTTTACCTCCTTGAGTCATTTGTTGTTGACAGACTAGGTATTGTCTTACCTAATAAGGACACTGACATATACCCAACTCATATCTCAACTACTTGATTTCTAAAGCATCTCAAAAATGTAAGGGTATGTCTCCCAGACTGAATTGTGTGGTTTCTATTTCCTCAATTTGTGTAGGGGTCACAGAGGAGGGTGGAGTGACTTTCTCTCCTCTGTTTTAGTAGTGAGGACCCAAAAACAGATCTCAACACAGAACCATATTCCAGAAAACGCTCCCTAGATATTGTTGAGTCAGACTGTCACTCATATTTCTTCTTTTCAAGTTGAACAAGCTGAAGGATATTCATGCACATTTCTTAGTGAAGCTGCTAAGGAAGCCATAGGTCAGTCTGGGGGCAGTGGAGGCCCAGCCGAGACTGGCAGGTCTCTCTCCCCTGAGCTTTGTCCTTACTTCATTGTCTTCAGGACAGCTTCCTCACATTTCCTCCTGCACAGCCCAGACAGGGGCAAAGGTTCTCAGATGTGCTAAGGCTATCAGGGCTGCGATACCATTTGGAATTAAGTCTTGATGGAGTGTACTAAGAAACCGTCTTGTTCTATTGGTGTTCTCAAAGCTTTTCTGCCCTCCTGTTCATTCTATCAGAAGCTGATCTGAGGGGAGGATATTAAACCATCCATCAAAGGTCTTTGCTTCAGGGAAACAATCATAAAGAACGTAGTTGTTAAAAGTGTTTTGTTGTTTAATTGGAAGAAGAATAGGTACATGTGTTGGGGCTTCCCAGGTGATAAAGTACCCGCCTGCCAATGTAGGAGCACCAGAGATGCAAGTTCTATCCCTGGGTCGGGAAGATCCCCTGGAAGACCCCCTGAAGCAGGGCATGGCAACCCACTCCAGAATTCTTGCCTGGAGAATCCCATGGACAGAGGAGCCTGGTGGGCTACAGTCCATGGGTCGCAGAGTCAGACACAATTGAGCACCTGACCACAGAGCATACAAGGCACACGTGTGTGTATAATGAATAAATGAATGTATAAATATATAAATGAATCACTTTGCTGTACACTTGAAACTATCACAACATGGTTAATCAATTATACTCCAGTATGAAATGAAAAATTTTTATAAAAGTACTTTCTTTTTAAGTTCATGATCAAGAAAAGGGAAGAAAAATACCATCCCTTCATGTATGCAGAGAGACAGGGAATCTTATCTTCATCTGAGATTTAGAGAGAGAAACATTAGAGACTGAACAAAACAGCAACATATCCCAGAGAAACGGTGAACTTATTTCCTATTGGAAATGGATGAGTCCTGTTCATCCTCACCTCTCATACTAAGTGTGAATTTTGATGTCTGAGTCTTTTGGTGGCCCCCAAGATTGGACTTGGATGTCCTTAATGTACCCTGTCTTTCCCTCTTATAGAAATGGTCATCCCACTGTCCAGTCACTTCCTCTTTATCCATCCTCAGCTTACTCCAGCCCACCTGGCAGGTGCTTCAGATTCAAGAGACCTTAATTTGCATTCTGATATATTGCTATTAAGACTGAAAATTGCTACTTATCACTATAGAGGACAATTGGCGATATTTGTCTAATCTTATCATATCTTTTGGGCTTCCCTGGTGGCTTTAAAGATTATAAAAGAACCGTCTTTGATCTGGCAGTTCTTATACATCTAATCTTAACCTTAATCTTAACACTTAATCTTCCAAGTGAAGGATGAACAGGAATGATCCTCTCTCAACAGGAAATGAGTTCATCTTTTGTTCTGAAAGATGCTGCTTTGAAGGCAAGAATCGTGACTGTCCTGCTCTATCTTCAATCTTCAAAAGTCAAGACTGTCCCTAACACCCATAGGCATTCAATAAATATTTAAGTGAACAAATGACCTTACCAAAAATTCAAATTTCCTTCATCATGTAAAACCTATTTTTATAAACTCAGTGTGCTCCTCTTCCAAACGGGACAATTAACTAGTCCTATTGTTTTGAAAGGGCAAAACAGGGCGTCTCTGCAGCTCTTCCTGAGTTGAAAACTGAAACATTTATTACTGACATTTAAGTGTTGCTCCCACCTACTCTCCCTTTGCAAATATTTCTGAAGAAAATTCATTTCTATACGGATATATCCTCATTTACATCTAATTCTCTGCATATTACACTCAGTGGAGGAGGGCCAGCAAAGGTTAGGGCATTGGAGAAAGGTGACAACCAGAGACTTGAGTGAATGCAAAGCTTTAATTGGCAATTAGTCAGAATGAAGTAAGAGATCGTGGAACCAGGTGCCTGTTCTAGTACGCAGCAAAGAACTCTGCATTGTGACGGCATTACAAAGAACACAGAAGATATCTTTCCGTTTTATCTAAGTCAATGTACTTAAGGACAGAGAGGTGTTTGTCACAGTTATTACTGTCCTGAAGGGTCAGTAATGAAGTCCCTCTTGGATTCCTGATATCAGTAATTTGGGTCTTCTCTCTTTTATTCATGGTCTAGCTGGAGGTTGATCAATTCTGTTGCTCTTTGAAGAATACCAGCTTTTTGTTGTTGTTGTTGTTGTTGTTGTTTTTCCTTTATTTTTATTAGTTGGAGGCTAATTACTTTACAATATTGTAGTGGGTTTTGTCATACATTGACATGAATCAGCCATGGAGTTACATGTATTCCCCATCCCGATCCCCCCTCCCACCTCCCTCTCTACCCAATCCCTCTGGGTCTTCCCAGTGCACCAGCCCCAAGCACTTGTCTCACGTATCCAACCTGGGTTGGTGATATGTTTCACTATAGATAATATACATGTTTCGATGTTGTTCTTTCAAAACATCCCACCCTCGCCTTCTTCCACAGAGTCCAAAAGTCTGTTCTGTACATCTGTGTCTCTTTTTCTGTTTTGCATATAGGGTTATCATTACCATCTTTCTAAATTCCATATATATGTGTTAGTATGCTGTAATGTTCTTTATCTTTCTGGCTTACTTCACTCTGTATAATGGGCTCCAGTTTCATCCATCTCATTAGAACTGATTCAATGAATTCTGTTTAATGGCTGAGTAATATTCCATGGTGTATATGTACCACAGCTTCCTTATCCATTCATCTGCTGATGGGCATCTAGGTTGCTTCCATGTCCTGGCTATTATAAACAGTGCTTCGATGAACATTGGGGTGCATGTGTCTCTTTCAGATCTGGTTTCCTCGGTGTGTATGCCCAGAAGTGGGATTGCTGGGTCATATGGCAGTTCTAGTTCCAGTCTTTTAAGAAATCTGCACACTGTTCTCCATAGCGGCTATACTAGTTTGCATTCCCACCAACAGTGTAAGAGGGTTCCCTTTTCTCCACACCCTCTCCAGCATTTATTTCTTGTAGACTTTCGGATAGCAGCCATCCTGACTGGCATGTAATGGTACCTCATTGTGGTTTTGATTTGCATTTCTCTGATAATGAGTGATGTTGAGCATCTTTTCATGTGTTGGTTAGCCATCTGTATGTCTTCTTTGGAGAAATGTCTGTTTAGTGAAAAATACCAGCTTTTGTTTTCATTGTTCCTCTCATTTTCTAGTCTCTATTTCATATATATATGTATATATACACAATGACATATATCACACTGTGTGTGTGTATATATATATATATATATATACTCTAAGATATATATAGATAGATAGATATAGATATAGATATATACTCTGAAGCTGAAACTCCAAGACTTTGGCCACCTGATGCAAAGAACTGACTCATTGGAAAAGACCCTGATGCTGGAAAAGGTTGAAGGCAGGAGAAGGGGGTGACAGAGAATAAGAGGGTAGGATGGCATCACCAACTTGATGGACACGAGTTTGAGCAAGCTCCCGGAGTTGGTGATGGACAGGGAAGCCTGTCAGGCTGCAATCCATAGGGTCACAAAGAGTTGGACACAACTGAGTGACTGAACTGGACTGACTCTCATCTCTACTACTTAAATTCCTTGCTTTGGACTTAATTTGTTTTTCTTTTTCTAGGTGAAAGCTTAGATCACTGGTTTCAGACCTTTGTTCTCTTCCCATATAAGCATTTAAAGCTATAAATTTCCTCTGTATGCTGCTTTGAATACATGCCACAATTCTTAATATATTGAAGGAGCAATTCAAATTTCAAGGCATATGCAAGTCAAGCTGTGTTCCTCGAAGAGTTAAAAAGCTGATCATTTCCTCATACATCACCCCCGACACACACACACACACACACACACACACACACACACACACACAGATTCACAATGTTGATATTTGGTTAATTTAGGTAAGGAGTACACCTTTGTTCATCACACTCATTTCTACTTTCCTGGAAACTTTTAAAAACAACTGGGGTTTAAAAAGAGTGCACAGAAAGTTACTGGGGCAACTGCCTCATTTTACAGGGCTTCCCAGGTGGTGCAGTTGTAAAGAACCCGCCTGCTAATGCAGGAGACATGGGTTCATCCCTGGGTCCAGAAGATCCTCTGGAAGAGGAAATGGCAACCCACTCCAGTATTCTTGCCTACAAAATTTCAAGAACAGAGGAGACTGGCAGGCTACAATCCATGGGATCGCAAAGAGTTAGATACGACTGAGCACAAATGCTTGTTTTACAAGGAGGACAGTGGGCTTGCAATCATGGTAAGGCACTAAGAAGCCGCCATCTTCAATAACAAGGTTTGGATGGTTGAAAACAAGCCTAGGAGAGAAGGACCAGCTGGTGGGAATGAACAATGGACCATCATGAGGCAGGATCTCATTTTCACCTCTGAGCTGCTGCAGGGAGACTCCAGGGTGCGGTTATGTTCTCGTTAGCAGCTCAGGATCAGCTCAGGCTTCTCTACCTTCTACACCGTGTAACATCAGCGATATTTCCTGCACACCCCAGGACCTCAGCAGGCACCCACTGCTCACCAAGATGACTGTGGAGACCTCCCTTCCCAAATGGGAACATGAGCAATCCTGAGAGCTGCCCACCGTCCAGAGTGTGACAAGAAGGAACAGATGTTATCAGCCCCAGGACAGAGAGTGGGTGGAAAGCAAGTCTGGGATGAACAGAGAGAAAAGCAGATTTTTAAATGTTCACAAATGCAGGGAGAGAGGGAGAAAGGGCAGAATATAAAGTAACACCTACGCTATGGCAACAAATTCATGCACCCATGTTTTCTCAGGTTACCAGTTCAGTTTCTCACACCTTGGTCTGATGACATGGGACCTGCAGTCCACACCGCCTCCAAGGCCCAACAAGCTATTTCTGGGTGTGTCTTACTGAACAATACTTTTAATTTCATCCACATTTGGCCCCTCACCACGGTGAAAAGGTGTCCTTCCCAAAGTTACAGGCCCTAATGGGACCAAAGTAACACTGAGCTTTCACTGGGGGGTAAAGTCAAGCTGTGTTCCACAAAGGATTAAAAAGCTGATCATGTCTGGGCTTCCCCAGTGGCTCAGTGGTAAAGAATCTGCCTGCCAATGCAGGAAACCCAGGTTTGATTTCTGGTCCAGGAAGATCCCACATAGCCGCCCAGGAGCAGCTAAGCCCATGGGCCACAACTACTGAGTCTGCACCCTAGAGCCTGGGAGCCACAACTACTGAGCCCACGACCACAACAACTGAAGCCCCTGCACCTAGAGCTCTGCCCTGAGACTTGCCGCAATGCGAAGCCCACACCACACAGCTACAGCGGAGCCCCCACTCGCCGCAACTAGACGAAAAGCCTAAACGGCAACAAAGTCCCAGCACAGCCAAAAACAAAGAGGATTATTTTAAAAACAAACTAAAAGCTTATCATTTCTAATCTTCTTGTGAGGCTTTCTTCCCATTTAACTGCCTGATTCCTCAAACTTGTCTACAAACATACTCCTGCGATACAGCCTTTGATGAGCGCTTCCAAAGGCTATTCTTCTCAGCTGAGGCTCTCATTAAAAGGAAGAGTTAGACTCATTAGGTCTGAGGTGAGAGCTGAGATTCTGCATCTCTAAAAGCTCCCAAGGATGCTGAGGTTGAAGGTCCATAGACCACACTTTGAGCAGCTGGCTTCATAGTTCTTAGTACTTACTATAGTCCTTAGTGTTAAATATTTAGCACTTGTGTTTCTCGTCCTTAGTAGGTCTACAATAAACCTGACTTGGAGGGATGGCTTTTTAATTGAAGTATAGTTGATTTACAAGGCTGTGTTAGATTCTGCTGCTGCTGTTGTTGTTGTTCAGTCACTACGTCCTGTCCAACTCTTTGTGACCCCATGGACTGCAGCTCACCAGGCTCCTCTGTCCTCCACTATCTCCTGGAGTTTGCTCAAATTCATGTCCATTGAGTCGATGATGCTATCCAACCATCTCATCCTTTGCCGCCCCCTACTCCTTTTGCCTTCAGTCTTTCCCAGAATCAGGATCTTTTCCAATGAGTCGACTCTTCACACCAGGAGGGCCAAAGTATTGGAGCTTTTAGTTTCTGCTGTGCAGCAAAGTGAATCAACTGTATGTATACATATAGCCCTCTTTTTTGGATTTCCTTCCCATTTAGGTCACCACAGGGCATTGAGGAAAGTTCCCTGTGCTATACAGAAGGTTCTCATTGGTTATCTGTTTTATACACAGTGTCAATAGTATATATATGTCAATCCCAATCTCCTAATTCATCCCATGGAGCTATGATTGAATTTATTAAACGTTTCTACAATAGTAGAATAAAGAGGGAAAGCTTTACCAAGACATCAGTCTTTCATCCTACTCATGTTCCCTCTCTTTTCTTGGAGTTAAGGAAGCCAGGGCATGATTGGGTGGAGGCAGATTTGGCAAAGTGGTGTTTCTTTTCTGGCTTATAGAGCAAAACAAGAAAGGTTGGAGGTGGAGTCAGTGGTGGAGGTCTCTGCCCATGTGGCCAGTGATCCAGCATCATAGGATGAACCTGCTTTTCCTGTTTGTAGCAGCTCTCCTCCCTAACCTTATGACAATTACTGGCCAAAATTGTAGAATTGTCTGTTTTTTACTCTCCCCCTACTGTCTCTGTCTTGTACACCTGTATACACACGAGTGTACTCCCTGAAATTTGAATTGCTCCTTCTGCCTCTATAATGGAAACTGTAGAATTTTATACCCTTGAAAGCCAACTATAGTGACGACATCACTGTCTTCTAACCCAGCCTTGCTCTGCAGAGACCTGCACACATATCCTTCACCCTCCCTTGATTATTAAAGATGAAATGGAATCTCAACGCAATCTGAGTCCTTGTAATTTGTCTTTTTGAATAAACCTCTAATAATCTCTCTTTTTAATTTCATTTCAATACTATTATCTTCAATTATGGGGCTCCTTGTCTACAACAATCCCTCACTCTCAAGGCCAAGTTCTGTTCTCTCCTTGTGGCTGGAGATGCAGGCTCATCCAGCTTTGCAAAAGAGATCATCCTTGAGGATGTTGGAGGCCTGAGAACCAAGGCTCACCCGTGTGTGACCCCAGCTAAGTGACTGAACAAGAGCATGAACTCTCTTTTAGGCCAGCATTCTGTGATTCTGGAAGAGTTCATGTAAACAAAAGCATTTAAAATACTAAAGAATGTCAATTGGGACTTCCCTGCTGGTCCAGTGGCTAAGACTCCACGCTCCCAATGCAGGGGGCCCAGGTTCGATCCCTGGTCAGGGAACTAGATCCCACGTGCCACAGCTAAGACTCACTGCAGCCAAATACATTTTTTTAAATACATATTATCTGTTCGGGTATATGTGATGGGTTGCAACTGTATATGCATATACACAGAGCTACTGAATAAGAAGAATCAACCTCACTTATTGAGTCTCTACTATATAGCAGATGCTGTGTTCGTGATGCTTCTCCTGGCATAGACTTCAGTCTCAAGCTGCTTACAGACAAACGGACACAGGCAGGAGTGGACCACAGCCAGTTTCAAAGCCTAGACTTGCCAAGGGAAACAGATAATAATTCACAGTATATAGGAACATGCTGGTTTATTTCTGATTGATTGATTGACTGGTGAACTGATTAAGCATAGTCCCTGATTAGCTGGCAGGCATGCAGGCATACTTTGGCCACCTGATGAGAAGAGTTGACCCATTAGAAAAGACCCCGATGCTGGGAAAGATTGAAGGCAGCAGGAGAAGGGGATGACAGAGCATCACGAACTCAATGGACATGAGTTTGAGCAAGCTCCAGGAGCTGGTGATGGACAGGGAAGCCTGGCATGCTGCAGTCTATGGGATCGCAAAGAGTCAGACATGACTGAAAGACTGAACTGAACTGAATAATAACATGGTGTGCTATGTATCAGGCTTCCCCTCGATGGCTCAGTGGTAAAGAATCTGCCAGCAATACAGGAGACATAAGAGATGTGGGTTCAATCCCTGGGTCAGGAAAATCTCCTGGAGGAGGCCATGGCAACTCACTCCAGTATTTATGCCTGGAAAATTCCATGGACCAAGAAGCCTGGTGGGCTACAGTCCACAGGGCTGCAAAGAGTCGGACATTACCGAGCAACTGATCAACAAGAAGATAAGAGATTCCGAAACATGTTCAGGGGTGGGGGTGGCAAAGTGCATGTATTACCCTTGGAAGAACATGGGCTGCTTGGTTACCATTACTACTGACTTTGCCCATGAGCAGAACCACAAGTGAGCTTGCCGTCCTGGCCCCATCTAGGAGCACGCTGCCCAGTCCACTGCTTTGTAAGATGTTCAGAAGAGTTTCCAATTCCCTTGTCACTAGAGAAAACATGTCCCCTAAGTGTATCTGTTGGTGTTGATCCCCTTGTCTACGAGTCATTGTAGTGCCCTGTGAACAGGGCACTGTGATTATGCCCACGTGTGGAAAATTGGCTATGGGGCAGTATGCAAGTTTACCCAAGAAGGCAACATCCTCCCCTTCCCCTGGAGGGAGACAGAAAGCTTTTTTTTTTTAAGGTTATTACTTAACTATTTATTTATTTGGCTACGCAACATGAGGGATCTTAGTTCACTGACCAGGGATCAAACCCAAACCCCCTGCAGGGGCAGCATGGAGTTTTAACCACTGGACCATCAGGAAGTAAGTCCCAGACAGAAAGCTCTGATGCTGTTTCACGAGGCCCCGAGGGAGGCAGCTGCCTCTAGACTGTGGCTCCCAGGAGCTTTGCTCCAGAAATCAATCAACCACTAAAAGTCCATCAGAGAGGATCATAAAATGTCTGTAATTCACCACGGCACCTGGACACAGAGACAGGCTGGAACTGTCCCCACCTGTTCCCACTGCTGCTGGTTCCAAGGGGGATGCAAAGTCCAATGAGACTGATTCCTGATAGGTGGATAGGAGACAGTGCTGGAGAACCCATATCAGAAAGGACTGGACGTGAATGCAGGATCATGGGTGTGCTGTTATTATAGAAGTTCAGTTACTAATAACTAAATCAGTCCTGCCTGTTGGAAGAAACAAGAGTCAAGGCAAGGGTCTCCCCTTACCCCACAGACCAGAGAAATTTCACCAGGTAACAGGGGGCTCTGTTCATGCGTGAGGTGTAGTGAATCAGTGCCCAGAACAAGAACTGTAGTTTTTGCATGCTCACTTGCTCAGTGGTGTCCAACTCTGTACGATCCCATGGACTGTAGCCCACCAGACTCGTCTGTCCTTGGGATTCTCCAGGAAAGAATACTGGAAAGGGCTGCCATTTCCTCCTCCAGGGGATCTTCCTAACCCAGGGATTAAACCAGAGTCTCCTGCGGCTCCTGCATTGGCAAGATTGTTCTTTACCACTGAACCACCAGGGAAGCCCCAATTGTATTTTTAAATGTTTATATACAAACTAAAGTGGGGAAAATGAAATGAAAATTTAATCAATCTAGAAGAACACAGACAAGGAAAAACAGAAATAAACAGAAACAGAGGGGGAAAGTAGACCAAATAGGAAGTGTTTTACAACGTAAAATAGCAGAAAATAATCCAAAAACATCAGTAATCATTATTTGCACAAATGTGTCACGTCAGTGATCACTATTAGTACAAATTAATACAGAGACCTGTATTAAGGTCTTGTTAGTACAGAAATGGTTAATTAGATTTTTTTAAATTTCAGTATATACCCTTTACAAAAGAACTTTGACACAAAAAAACTGGAAAAAATGCTCCAAGCAAATGTCAACCAAAGGAAAACTGGAATAGCTGTTTCAATATCCGGCAAAGCAGACTGTAAGACAAAAAGTGTTATTTGGCTTGAAAGGGTTTATAGTCAAATCATTAAAGGGGTCATTTGCATTGAGCTGGCCAAAAAGTTCATTTGGAATGTAGCTAGGCTGTTCAATAAAGGTCTTGGTGAAAATGAAAACTGTGCCTAAGCCCACACACTGCAGCTCCTGAGCCCATGTGCCACAACTAGAGAAACCTGCATGCTGCAATGAAGACCCAGAACAGCCAAAATAATAATAAATACAGTGAAGTCACTCAGTCGTGTCCGACTCTTTGTGACTCTGTGGACTGTAACCC
This sequence comes from Muntiacus reevesi, assembly GCF_963930625.1. Classification (NCBI taxonomy): domain Eukaryota; kingdom Metazoa; phylum Chordata; class Mammalia; order Artiodactyla; family Cervidae; genus Muntiacus; species Muntiacus reevesi. Next base: position 42,007,120 of record NC_089250.1, on the reverse strand, counting down.
AGCAGGCTCCTCCGTCCATGGAATTCTCCAGGCAAGAACACTGGAGTGGGTTGCCATTTCCTTCTCCAGGGGATCTTCCCAACCCAGGGATCAAAACCAGGTCTCCCACATTGCAGGCAGACACTTAACGTCTGAGCTACCATAAATGTTGCCATTGCTCAGTAGCTAAGTCGTGTCTGACTCTTTTTGGACCCCACTGACTGCAGCACGCCAGGCTTTCCTGTCCTTCATAACCTCCCAGAGTTTGCTCAAGCTCTTGTCCATTGAGTCAGTGATGCCAAAGAAATTTAAAAAAAAAAAAAAAAAAACGAATCACAGGACAGCATACGAACTTTCCTCTCTACTTTCAAGTAGGTGTTGGCTCCAGAAAGAAGGGTAGAGAGGCTGAAGTTAGTAAGAACGAAGATGAGTAACGAAACTCTTCAAAGAAACTGCTTCTCAGTTCAACAGAGTGTGTTTTTTTTCTTTTTATCAATGAAGCCAGTTGCTAGGGCAGGAAGGGCAGGTGGGGGTGGGGGCGGTGATGGGAGGTCTGGGAGAGAAGGTGGGTAGGAGCGGTCAGAGATGCTGACAGCTTGTCGTCTCCGTGACGTGCACAGCTGCTTGGGTTGTATTTTAAACGGGATCACATCCCAGGGTAGACACGGCGTCTGGATTTATGATCCACCCCGTGATCTGTCACTTTTATGTATATGCACACACACACGAGGGAGTGGAGTGGTTTCCATAGAGAGGAAAGATCACGGCCCACTTACAAATAATTCAAGAAAAGGAGCCGGCGACCCCAGAGAAGACAGAAGTTCAGGGGGATGTTCCCGGGGCAGACTTCTTGGTTCTGAAGCTTCCGGCCTGCCTCACTGAGCGTTTGCACTCCAGAGGGACGTCTGCTCACAGGTAAGGCTCTGGTTGGGGACTTCCCTACGAAGGATAACTTGATTTGCCCTTAATTATGCAGGAGATGCTAGGGATTGGATGGGGTGAGTGATAAGAGTTGCAAGCACCCCTGGGGACACTGTGCTGAATGGTCAAGGTCTGTGTTTTAAATGGGGAGAAGGCAGCCCCAAAGGGATGAGGGGGAAGTTTCTCAGGGGGGCAAGAGCATCCTCCCCCCATTAGTAGACAGGCCTGCTTTGCAAAAGGTAATAGACCGGAAGCAGGATGGTTTCTCACAAATGTGTTTTTCTGAACAGAGCCCAGCTGTGAACATGAAAATCATGTTTCCAGATGGGGTGGATGGGGAAGATGGGAGTGGAAACCGGGGTACCATTCCCCACTGCCTGACCGACCAGGAAGATGCTTGCATTTCCTGGTTGCCAAGGCATCTCCTTTCGTTCTCTCCATACACCTGCGAGGCAGGTAACGTCTGCTTTTTAAGATGTGGTGACTGAGAGGTTAAGTAACTGATGGAAGGCATTTGAGGGTGAGGGAGGTTTGCAGCCCAGGTCTTCTGCCCTCATAGCCTGGAGTCCTTTCCCCCTGGCCACTGGGGACACTGGAGGAAGGGAACAGATGTCTGTAATAATTAGGTGCCCCCCGCCTTGAAAGGGAGAGGCCATAAAGATGGATGTTTGATGTCTCCATTTGATGTCAAAGTGTTCCGAGAAATCCTGTCTGCAGGGTTCTCCTGTAACACAGCAATCTAGCCAGCATCCCACTTCTGAGGATGAATAGAGTCAGAAAAGCAACACAAAAGCTGCCAGTAACAAGTGCTGTCTAGATCTTGTCAACTTTCTCCTGGCTTTTCTCCCTCTTGGGGGGAAAGGCCTTTCATGAATGAACCCCCTCTGCTCGCTCAAGTGTGAATTGCTAAGAAGTGTGTGTGTGACACATAAATGCTTCCATGAGTCTGCAGCTCATTACTATAATACCATTCAAAATGCTTAAAGGGTCCCTGGGTTCAGCAGTGACTGTTTTATAAATTGTTTTTTTAATTCAACGTCTTACCCGTGTTTGCAGACTGCGAACTATCTCTCCCTTCCTCGATGCTGGAGAATGGGACTGCCTCTGGGCAAAGCCCGTGGTGTCCTGCGTTTGCCTCTAGCTTCACGTTTTTCCTTCGGGGACGCTCTCTCTCACAGGTGCTTTGAATTTTAGACCAGATGAGTCCCTCAATGCCTGTCATTCTGGGCGTGACGTGACTGTCACAGCTCTCAGAAGCAAGTGTCCATCTCCAGAGAAGCACTATCCTAAATAACCCTCAAAGAATGGCTGAGTGTCAGGTACCCAAATGAAAAAAATGAAGATGAAGAACTTTTTCCTGTAAATCTAACTAGATGGGGACCATGTGTTTTCAGAGCAGGTAGCAGGGAAATCTTAAACCTTTGTACTCTTGCACTGTGGTAAGGGCAAAGGAATCCAAAGAATGTAAGAGGAGAAACTTGCTTAGGAATCAGACCTGAGTAAGGAGGAAAGGACGTTTCTTTTCTTTGACAGTCCTCTCTGTTCCTGGGATTGGCTCCAGGACCGTCACAGATCCCCAGATGCTCAAGTCCCTTATATAAAATAATGTATTGTTTGCACATAACCTACAAACATCCTCCCATGCAGGGGTGAGTGCTAAGTCACTTCAGTCATGTCCAGCCCTTTGTGACCCTATGGACTATAGCCCGCCAGGCTCCTCTGTCCATGGGATTCTCCAGGCATGAATACTAGAGTGGGCTGCCATGTCCTTCTCCAGGAGATCTTCCCCCCCCAGGGACTGAACCCATGTCTCCTGCATTGCCAGGCAGATTCTTTACCACTAGTGCCACCTGGAAAGCCCCACAATCTCCCATGGTTTTATTCAAATGCTAAACAAAGCTAAACTGGAGAGAGAGGGAGAAAAGGAGAAAGAGAGAGGAGAGCCTGGAGCTCAATCCCCTAATCTCACAGATGGGAACACAGGGACCTGGGGCATTTAGTCACTGAGCCAATTAGTGGGGGGTAGGGCCAAGCCTGACCCATGAAAAGAGCAGGGGACCAAGGGAGAGAGTGACAATGACAGAGAGAGACAGATCCCCTCCCACCCCGACCCCCCCCCCCCCCCGGGTCCCGTTATTAACCCTTTCTCTGTGCATTCGTTTTTGGTTTTTTAAATCTTTTCAGGCTTAACAAGCCCTTTGAGAATGCTCCCAAGCTTTAAGATGCCTTCAAGGCACAAGGCAGCTAAAGCCACAATTCATGGATGTTTATGCAAATCAACTAAGGACAGCCTCAGTGAATGAGGAAACCCGAAGTCTGGGTATTGAGCACAATATCAAAAGAAAGGATAAGTCCATTCTTTTGCAGTCAACAGAACCCTGTAAAATGTTCTCCAGGAACTGGGCACACAGTTCTAAGGACCTCGGAGATGGATGGGAACACTGAGCAAGTGGTTCGCAAAGTGTGGTCCATGAACCCACAGCATCAGTATCTTCTAGGGATGTGTTAGGGATGCAGATTCTCAGGCCTTGCCCCAAATCTACTGATTCAGAAATGCTGGAGATGTGGCCCAGCAGCTGTTGTTTGAACAGTCCATTCACGTGATTCTGAACACTCTGAAGCGTGAGAACCGCTGACTTAGAGTCCAAGGCACGATAAGCCTACCTGGGTAAGAGTGGAGCAAACAGACAAAAAAGAAAACCCAGAAACGCAACACAACAAAGATAATGGTCTGCAGGATCAAGTTACCTGGCATACTATACATCTATATTTATATTCATATGATTTATATTCATTAGTTATATAATGTATAGTACATTTACAGATACAGAGAGATCACTTCTGAGATGGCCACCTGTGTACTGAATCTTATCCTAATAGCACCTGGGGATTATTACATGTAAACAGTCATGAATCAACATGCTTCATTAAGTATTTGGTTAGACAGGGAGCTTTTCCATTTTAATTTAACCTTTATGAGGTAGTACCTATTATCCCCCATTATTATTATTATTACCATTATTATTATCAGATGAGGAAATTGACGTTCTCAGAGGTTAAGTAATCTGCCCACCACCCTCAGGCAAACAAGGACCCAGTTGGAATTTGAACCTACCTCTGTCTAACTCCAGAGCCTGTATTGCTTTCCATGTGCTAGTTAGCTAGTTCCTACATCTGGACCATTCCTACATTTGGCAACGATCCGTCATCAACAGGCTTGTTAACACGCAGATTGCTGGCCCCAGAGTTTTCAACCGACCAGCTCTGCAGTAAGACCCGAGAATTCTTTGCATTGCTAACAAATTTCCATGAGACGCGGCCTGCAGGTCTAGAGAACACGCTTTCAAAACCTGGCAAAGCTGAACGTGCACAAAGCCTGGTGGATCTGCCCCATCTCCCCCTGAGCCCTAAGACCCTCTCACACGTATTGCTCTTTTCCGCAGCAGGAAGAGATGCTCGTGCCGGCCCCCTTCCTGCTGGTCTTGCTGCTGCTCCTCGGGGCCCCCCAGGCGGGCCTCTCCCAGAGGTCCTCCAAAGCCGGGTCCAGCCTCAGCTGCCTCCACACAGCCCTGCGCGAGGCCGAGAAGAGCCAGCGGAAGGACACATCGCTGCTGATCAAGCGGACCTTCCCCGCCCTGCCCCGCGGAGACCTGGAGGACCAGGAGGGGCAGGAGGAGGAGGACACAGAGAAAAGGACCTTCCCCGGAGGTGGCGGCGGTGGTGGCGGGGCTGGCAGCACCCGGTACAAGTACCCGTTCCAGGCACAGTTCCAGGGGCGGTCATCCCAGGACAAGGCCAAGAGTGACCGGCGCACCAAGGTCACTCTGTCCCTGGACGTCCCCACTAACATCATGAACATCCTCTTCAACATCGCCAAGGCCAAGAACCTGCGAGCCAAGGCCGCCGCCAATGCCCACCTCATGGCCCAGATCGGGCGGAAGAAGTAGAGGAGGAGGCTGGGGACCCCCTGGGATAAGGACGGAGGTTGGGGGGGACAAGGAGGGTTGGCCCGTCCCGCCGGTTTGTATCGTTTCCAGGCTCTCCACCCCTCTGCACCTTCCCACCTACGGCTGGGCCCCCCAGCCCTCTATATCTACACACACCAGCGCCGTGTTGTTCCAGATCCACAGATGGAGGCCACCGTACTGATACTGAGACACTGAGGTCTACCCTACACGTCTTCTCTCTCCTTCCCCACAAGGAGCGGCAAAGGTCACGCCCTCCTGCCCTCCACTCCACTCTCTGACTCCAAGAAGAGGGGTACAGGAGGCCCTCCCCTCCCCACACCAACACCAGCCCAAGCCGGAAGGCAAGGGCGCTGAGCACCCTGCCCCCAGACTCTCTCTCCCCTCTGACCCACATTAAAACCCATGGCTTCTTGAACCCCTGGCTGGTTTCAATTCCTCTTCCTTCAGTCGGCTGCCTTCAGGCCTCCGAGCTTGGAAAGGGGCAGCGAGTGAGACAGGGTACAGGTGAGTCCATTCCTGACCCTCCCAGAACGAGAATGGCCCCTCAAGGTCTTGGGAGGCATGAAGAGCTTGGGAAAGGCCAAGTTGGCAGGACCCTGTTGGCCATCACTGGATCTAAAGCTGGCTGTGTGGCCAGGTCCCACCAGAGGCATAGCCTGGGGTCTGCTACAGAGTGGGGCCCTGGGTAGAAGAGGAGACATCCCCAGCTCTTCCCTGGCTTGCTAGGGCCTGGGCCACTAAGTCTGTCATAGGTGCTTCTTGAACTGAAGGTCACTGTCCAGCCCTGTGCTGGGCCTGGTGAGGGATACTGAGGTGGGAGGCGTGAGGCCCTTGCTGTCCATGAGTCAACAGTCTTACGTGAACAGACAAAAACAAAATGTGAAAAGAAGCAATTTCACCAAGGAGTATATAAGTGATGAACTGCAAGGTGATCGCAATTAGTGTAAAAAATACAAGGAATTCAGAGCAAGATGAGAAGGCTTAATATTAAAGGCAGTTCACTAAAAATGGACATCAGCAAACACCCTGATGACCTCTGGCAGCAGAGCTTTCTGCATGGTGACAAGTCATGAATACACAGAAGGTTTATGGAATAAACCTCATATACACACACCACCACCATCAGACCCAAATTCAAGAGACAAACAGACAACAAATTGGAAAAATGTTTGCCACACAGGCAAAAGACAAGTATCTTACTGATCAAATATATAAAGAGCTAATAACTTCCCAGATGGCACTACTGGTAAAGAACCTGCCTGCCATTGCAGGAGACGGTCGATCCCTGGGTTGGGAAGATCCCCTGGAGGAGGGCACAGCAACCCACTCCAGTGTTCTTGCCTGGAGAATCCCATGGAGAGAGGAGCCTGGCGGGCTACAGTTATAGGGTTGCACAGAGCCGGACATGACTGGAACGACTTAACACACACAAACACGCACACAAAATAACAACTGAAAAGAACAATCTCCCTCAAAAAAATAAGCAGGAACACATATATCACACACACACACACACACAAACACAAGTGATCCTTAAATGTACAAACAGATGCTAAACTTCACTGCTAAAAAAGAAAAAGCAAAACGGCACTCTTACAGAATTTGTCAAAATCTGATTGACAAAGGCTCACACCGTGACTGATGAGCTGCAAAACCTCCTTCCTTCACTGATGGTTGGTGGGAATGTGAATTCTGAGAGGCAGTTTGGAAAACCCGTATCAAAATCACAAATTCACTTTACCTTTAACTCAACAAGCCTGATTCTGGTGGACATTATTGGAAAAAGCAAAATTGTGCAGTTTTTTAAATGGTAAGCTAACTTGGAAATGAAAAATACCCCATCTCTTAACAGAACCAATGCTCAAAAAGCTGAAATGCAACTGTTTTTTCCAACCTGGGCCGGGGGCGGGGTGGGGGGGGCCGGTGGCTCGGGGCAGGGGGGGGGGGAACCGTCTTGGCACAGCAGAAAGAATCCTGACGAGACTCAGAATACCTACACAAGTCTGGGTTCCTCCTCTTCTGTGTCTCTGAGCAAATCCTTTAACTTCCCTCGGTACTGGTGTGCCAGGAACCCTCTTTAGGAACATGACCTCACAGAATTCTCACAAGTATATTTAACATTTATTTTTGTTCTAACAGTGCTTGCTGCATTCTGCTCACGCCAGAGGTGCAAAGGACAGGAAATGGGGGGGATTAGCTTCGTTAAAGAAAACCCAAGCAGGTGTGACATTGCCCTGAACAACCAAAAACACCAGGAGAACTTCCAACTTCGGGTTGGCATCTGCAAGCATACCCAACTTCACAGCTATCTCCTCTTAGGGCCTTTGGCTAGGTGAGCAAAGCCTTGAAGACAGCAGCCTCTAGTGGACTTAGATAAGTGTCTTTAAAATGTTTTGTTTCGCCTTTTTTTTTTTTTTTTTCTGTATTGGAGGATAGTTGCTTTACGCTGCTGTGTCAGTTTCTGCTGCACAGCAAAGTGAGTCAGCCATGTGTGTACATATCTCCCCTCTTCCTTGGATTTCCTTCCCTTTTAGGTCATCACAGTCCACTGAGTAGAGTTTTCTGTGCTATAACATCAGTTCTCATATTTTGCTTTATTTTAAATCATGGTTCCTGCATCACAAAGCTCCAATCAAGAGAGTGATTAAAAAAAAAAAAAAGACAGATCATTGCAAATGCCAGAATCACACACCTTGCAGCCAAAAAAACCCTGAAGCATAAAACAGAAGCAATATTGTAACAGATGCAATAAAGACTTCAAAAATGATTCACATCAAAATAAAATAAAATAAAAAAACCGTGGAGGAGACTGCCACACCCAGAGGCCACTACCACTGCCTTCTACCACCCCTGAATTCACCTTGCAAAACCAAGATTCTCTTGATTTCACTTTGTAGAATCATTGATGGGAGCAGGGGAGTTGGGAAGAACTGTGTTGGTTTGAGTTCCCTTGAAAAAACTGTTTTAAGCTCTCTTTTTAAAATAAAAAAGGGTTTGGGGGGGCTTCCCTGGTGGCTCAAACAGTAAAAGAATCTGCCTACAATGCAGGAGACCCAAGTTTGATCCCTGGGTTGGAAAGATCCACTGGAGAAGGGCATGGCAACCCACTCCTGTATTCTTGCCTGGAGAATCCCACGAACAAAGGAGCCTGGGGGGCTACAGTTCATGGGGTCGCAAAGAGTCAGACATGATTGAGAAACTTTTACTTAAAACAAGGCTCAAGTGCCAAGTGAACCTTCTCCAAAGAGACCAGTGCCTGGAAGACAGGATCTCTAAATGTTCTACCCAACAAGAAACCCCAAAAACAAATACTAAAGACCAAAAATGGTTCCTGCTTCCTGATACCAGAAGAATTTTGTAAGCTGTAACAAAATAATTAGCAAAAGCCAAGTGATACCCAGAATTCAATCAGATACTTTATATAATTCCAAGAAATGGGAGGTACATGTGCTCTAAGGTATGTAGTATTAAACTAAAAGACATTCATAGATATTAAGAGCCGAAGAAAAGCAAAATCTAATCAAATGGTGTAGCTAGCTAACTCTGTAAGAATTACAGATGGAATCAGACTTGAAAAACTAAACATGTGACTCAAATCTAAGTGTGCTATGGGACATTTCGTTCTTTTTAAAATTTATTTTTGTTGAGATGTAATCGACACACACCATTGCACTAGTCCCAGGTGTACGGCAGATCCCACATCATCCTTTAATTAATGAAGTCCCTGTTACAGACAGTTGCTAGGGTTCAGCACGTCCATTAGAGCCACAAAGATCCTGTCACAGCATCATCACTTAGGAGCTGCAGCAAGCTGAGAAGACAAAAGACAAAAAAGATATCTTGGGAAGACAACCCAAGCCTATGGGATGACACAGTGTGTTTCTCTTTTGTTTTCTTGGCCATGTCTCAAGGTACGTGGGATCTTAGTTCCCTGACCAGGGATTGAAACTGCACCCCCTGCAGTGAAAGCATAGAGTCTTAACTGGACGGCCATGGAAGTCCCAGACACAGTGTTTTGTTAAGGAGTGAGCATCTTTACATAGTCAGGAAATAGACTCCCAACTTCACTATCATATAAACCATGAGGGCAAGAATTTTTTTTTTTTTTTGTTCACTGTTTATCCTCAGTGGACAGAATAATTAGGAGCACATGACAGGTGTTCAGAAAATAACTGGTGAAGGAGTGAATTGAATCCGGATCATTAAAGTTCTTTTGATATAAGAATCCGTGGATATTTAGCATTTAAAGTGCAATGTGTATAATATTTGAGAGTATTTGGCCTAATAGAAGGACTTCCCTGGTGGCTCAGACGGTAAAGCGTCTGTCTACAATGCGGGAGACCCGGGTTCGATCCCTGGGTTGGGAAGATTCCCTGGACAAGGAAACGGCAACCCACTCCAGTACTCTTGCCTGGAAAATCCCATGGATGGAGGGGCCCGGTAGGCTACAGTCCCTGGGGATGCTACGAGTTGGACACGACTGAGCGATAATTCCAATTTAAATACATATTTTGAGTAAAGGTGAAGAAGGAATTCATAGGGCCTGGACTCCATCTTAGGCCTGTTCATGCTGATCATGCTCGGCCACCTCTCCAATGGACTCTGAACTCTGTTTAGTGTCTATGGAAATGACAACAGAAGGATAAGACCCCCTCCGGACAGGGGAACCTTGCAGGTTGTATCCAGGTTACTCCTCGCCTAAGAGAACACATATACTGATCACTCCTTCCTTCAGACAGGCCATAAATTTTCTGTTCCTATCAGAGTGTAACCTCGGGCTTATTGATTATTGGCTAATTGTTTAACTGTCTAAGCACATGGCACATGAATGATGGTGTTATTGGAATTATATTTACCCTTCCTTTGTTTATGTAAGTCTCAAGGAATTTGGGGTGGTGGGTTCCGACACATACACATGGGGTATAAAAGATTTTCACAAATGCCGGTTGGGGTCCTTGGCTAAGAGGAGACTCTGCCTTGGGCCCACTGGTGTAATAAACTGCACTCCACTATCTGCATTGTCCTTCTGAGTGAGTTTGTTTCCCGGAATGCGTGGCTACAACAAAGGATTTACACATGTGATCTTAAATAAAACTCTTAATAATTTATAGACAGTTTGGAGAATGTAAGAATACCAATCACCACATTTATAGTTTAGTTTATTTGATTTTAAAAGAACTAGAGCTCTTGGGAAGGTTTGTCAGATAATTAAAGTTCTTAAAATAAATTAAAATGAATATAACATAAAGTATTTAAGCATTTATCTAAGATTGCAAAGGGGACCAAAAATTCATACATATTTAAAATGATTATTTAAATGTTGCTTAACTTAGAAATAAGATTTACAAACTGAACTTAAAAAAAGAAATTATTAGGCTTTTAATCTTAATTTTAGTAGGTTACTAATTTAAAAAAAATTAAAGGAAATTTCTAAAAGGTGTTTTCTGAGTTTTTTAAATGTGTTTTCACACATGCATACACATACATACAGAGATACAAATGCCCTTCAATTCAGTTCAGTCGCTTAGTGGTGTCCGACTCTGTGCAAGTACGCCTGGCTTCCCTATAAACCGAGCAGTTATTTAAGCATTTCGCTAGCGCCCTCTAGTGTCTAAATAGAGAAATAACACAGGTAAACAAAACATTTTCACTTGGTAAAAAGCCTCCAGTTCAATTCAGTCGCTCTGTCGTGTCTGACTCTTTGCGACCCCATGGACTGCAACACACTAGGCCTCCCTGTCCATCACCAACTCCCGGAGTTTGCTCAAACTCATGTCCAGCGAGTCAGTGATGCCATCCAACCATCTTATCCTCTGTCATCCCCTTCTCCTCCTGCCTTCAATCTTTCCCAGCATCAGGGTCTTTTCCAATGAGTCAGTTCTTCATATCAGGTGGCCAAAGTATTGGAGTTTCAGCTTCAGCATCAGTTCTTCCAATGAATACTCAGGACTGATTTTCTTTACGATTGACTGGTTTGATCTCCTTGCAGTCCAAGGGACTCTCAAGAGTCTTCTCCAACACCACAGTTCAAAAGCATCAATTTTTCGGTGCTCAGCTATCTTTATAGTCCAACTCTCACATTGATACGTGACTACTGGAAAAACCACAGCCTTGACTAGACAGACCTTTGTTGGCAAAGTAATGCCTGCTTTTTAATATGCTGTCTAGGTTGGTCATAGCTTTTCTTCCACGGAGCAAGTGTCTTTTAATTTCATGACTGCAGTCACCATCTGCGGTGATTTTGGAGCTCAGGAAAATAAAGTCTCTCACTGTTTCCACTGTTTCCCCATCTATTTGCCATGAAGTGATGGGATCGGATGCCATGGTCTTAGTTTTCTGAATGTTGAGTTTTAAGCCAACTTTTTCGCTCTCCTCTTTCACTTTCAAGAGGCTCTTTAGTTGTTCTTCACTTTCTACCATAAGGGTGGTGTCATCTGCATATCTGAGATTCATATCATAATGATATGATATTGATATCATATTGATATTTCATTCAATCATATTCAATTTATATCATATTGACATTTCTCCCAGCAATCTTGATTACAGTTGGTGCTTCATGCAGGCCAGTATTTTGCATGATACAGTCTGCATATAAGTTAAATAAGCAGAATGACAACACACAGCCTTGATGTACTCCTTTCCCAATTTGGAACCAGCCTAATAAAAGTTCAAATTACTATCTATGATATTCACATGAAAAACTATATTTTATGAGTGAGTATTTTCAACACAGTGGGAAACTTCACAGTGTACCTTCACTCTCTCTGTATTCTGGGTTAAAGTAAGTGAATTCCAAAGAGGCTAAACGCAATAGGTGACACCTGAACTGGGTTTGAAGTTGGAATTATACCCCACAGTCATAGAAGGAAAGAAAAGAGAAAGCAGGGAGAAGAAAGAGTGAGAGAGGAGAGAGAGAGGAGCAGTCAAGAAAGAGAAAAACATGGGAAGGGGCAAGCCGTCTAGCTTGATTGGAGTGTATGAGAACACAGTGAAAAGTGTGTGTTTATAAACATTTCCACCAAACTGCAATCATTGTCCTCTGTGGCAACAACAGTGTGAGCTGAAAACAGGCAAAGTGGTACGTTGTTAGTATTTTATTTGTTTAATTATTTATTTTCCACGACATGTGGGATCTTCCCAGATCAGGGATCAAACCTGTGTCCCCTGCATTGGCTGGCGGATTCTTAACCACTGGACCACCAGGGAAGTTCAGGCTTACTGTTAATGTTGACCCCCATTTGATTGAGCATGGAACTTGGGGTCTTGCTTGACTTAATTTCCTTTTTCTTCTCATCAAGGGAACTCTAGCCTTGAAACATAAAGCGTGACACTTCAACTCAGCATTCATTGTTACCGGTCAGATCTGCATCAGAGACTTCTCCCCATTTCCTCGTAATCCTTCTCCAGGACCGCCAAGTCCTCCCTGGCCTCTGCAAACTCGCCTTCCTCCATGCCCTCCCTGATGTACCAGTGCAGAAATGCTCTCTTAGCGAACATGAGATCAAACTTGTGGCCCAGACGGGCCCAGGCCTCTGCCACCGCCGTGCTGTTGCTCAGCATACAGACTGCCCGCTGGACCTCAGCCAGGTCCCCTCCTGGCACCTCCCGGGGGGGCCGATCATTGATACCCACCTTGAATCCAGTCGGACACCAGTCTACAAACTGAACAGAGTTCCTGGACTTCGTGGCCGCAATCGCCGCGTTCACCTCCTTGGGGACCACATCCCCTCTGTAGAGCAGGCAGCAAGCCACGTACTTCCCCAGGTGAGGGTCACACCTGACTAGCTGGTGGGAGGGCTCAAAGCATGCAGCTGTGATGTCCAACACAGATGGCTCCTTGTGGTGGTTGCTGTCGGCGGACAGGATGGGGGCGAAGCTGGTCACTGGGAAGTGTATCCGCGGATAAGGCACCAGATTGGTCTGGAATTCGATCAGGTCCACGTTCAGGATGCCTTCAAACCGGAGGGAGGCAGTGATGGAAGATGCTGCCTGGCTGATCAGCCTGTTGATGCTGGCATAAGAGGGGCGTTCAAGGTCAAGTTTGCCATGACAGATGTTGTAGATGGCCTCGTTGTCCACCAGGAAGGTACAGTCCACGTACTCTATGGTGGGGTGGGTGGTGAGGATGGAGTTGTAAGGCTCCACTACAGCGGTTGAGATCCTGGGGGCTGGATAGACGGAGAACTCCAATTTAGTCTTGCCACTGTATTCTGTGGAGAGCTGCTCCAACAAGAGAGACGTAAATCCCGACCCAGTGCCTCCTCCAAAGCTTCGGAAGATCAGAAACCCCTGAAGCCCACTGCAGTGTTCCGCCTGGGGAAAGTATTCATAAACGAGAAATGAGAATTCAGCCAAATAAACCCAGAAGCAGTGGTAACTGTGGGACACAACCAGTACCCAAAAATAGAAAGTTCTGGTTTACCGTTGTTATCACCATCACAAACATGTTTACTTTGAAACATACTTGAATGGTTACTTCTGGAGTGGGGGAAATGCTTTAGAGTTTTGCTATTAGCTGGGCATAAACATTCCACTGTCTTTTGCTGCCCTCTATGAATGTACGTGTATGTGAGCTAAAGTATAGGTATATGTGTATACAAATGTATATGTGAACTAAAGTCAAGTGTTTATCAATAATGAAGAAAATGACAAGCAAAATATTAAAGCAATATAGTTCCCCACCACCACTCCTCAGTAGATGAAATATCCATCACTTTTGTACCCAATCTATTTTGCTGGTGTAAAAAAGCACCATATTCTCTAATGATGATGCCAAACACCAAAATATTTACTAAACAGAGGATTCTCCAGACAGGATTTTAAAGAAGAATTTACTGTCAGTAAATGGAGGAACTGATTTCCAAGGAGTATGTGCCTCCTGTTAACTTTACAACTCATGGTCACTATTGGAAAATGACAAGTTTCAGAGGGAAGTCTCTGATAACCAGACAAGTCATGAGTCAGCAGAAGCAAGAGTAGACGGTGGCTAGTCGTTTAAAAGAAGGAAATCCTGCCATTTGCGACAACATGAATGGACCTCAGGGGCAATTAAGCAAAGTGAAATAAGTCAGACAGAGCAAGACAAATATTGAATCATCTCACTGACATGTGAAATCGAAAAAGGCCAAACTCGTAGAAACAGAGAGAACAATAGTAGTTGCCAGAGGGTGGGGGGTGGAGGAAAAAGGGGAGATGCTGGTGCTCAGAGGGTATAAACTTCCAGTTATAAGATTAATAACTTCTGGGGGTTTAATGTACAGCATAGTGACTGTAGTTAACAGCATTGTATAGTATACTTGAAAGCTACTAAGAGACTAGATCTTTTCTTTTTTAAAGATTTTTTTTTAATGTGAACCATTTTAAAGTCTTTATTGAATTTGTTACAATATTACTTCCATTTTATGTCTTGGGTTTTTTTGGCTGAGAGGCATGTGAGATCTTAGCTCCCTGAGGAGGGATCAAACCCCATCCCCTGCACTGGAAGGTGAAGTCCAGTGGTTACACTGGACTGCGAGGGAAGTCCTAGAGAATAGATCTTAAATGCTGTCACCACACAAAAAAAAAAGGTAATTATGTGAGGGATGGATGTCTTAACTATCCTGATGGTGGTGATCATTTGATAATATATATGTATATTTGATAATAGGAATTAAATCATCTTGCTGTACACCTTAAATTTACACAGTGTTTGCCTGGCAGCTCAGATGGTAAAGAATCTGCCTGCAATGTGGGAGACCTGGGTTCAATCCCTGGGTCGGGAAGATCCCCCTGGAGAAGGGAATGGCAACTCACTCCAGTGTTCTTGCCTGGAGAATTCCATGGACAGAAGAGTCTGGTGGGCTACAGTCCATGAGGCTGCAAAGAGTCAGACACAACTGAGCAACTAACACACTCCACTCCATATGTCAATTATATCTCAATAAAGCAAGGGGGAATGAAATAAAACATTTCTTCATGCATGGGGAAAGGAATAAGAAACAAAGGAGTTGACTGGCCCTTGGAGTAAGTGTGAGGCTTCTCCCCTCCGTAGTAAGGAAGGTTAGCAGTTCCAGCATCAGGACCAGCCCAGCTCTGAGCATGCGCATGTGCGGGAGGCTTCAGGGTAGAAATCGGGCGATGGAGGGGAGGGAGAAAGTGCTGGTGCTGGCTAGGCGGGTCCCCAGGGACCCCGGGCACTCTGAATGACCCTGGAAGGAGAAGGGAGCCACTTGCCAGCTTGCGGATCCTCTCCAGCACCAGGTCGAGGATCTCTGGCCCCACAGAGTAGCGACCTCGGGCGTAGTTGTTTGCAGCATCTTCTTTTCCACTGACGAGCTGCTCAGAGTGGAAGAGTGAGCGGTAGCTGCCTGCACGCACCTCGTCTGCAGAGGGGAAGGGAGGTCAGTGCCACCCACTCCATCCCACCCCTAACTCGTGCCCAGCCCCCTTTCTCTCCACCAATATCATAGGAAGAAATGAATTTAAACTGCCCAATTGGCTTTTTTAGTCTAGGAAAAGGTGTAATTATTCCCACATTAATGGAAAGCACGTTTTTCCATCATCCCACCCTTTATTAGTTTATTGGGGCTGCCCTAACAAATGACAACAAACTTGGCTTAAAACAGGGGAGGTTGGACTTCCCTGGTGGTACAGTGGATAAGAATCCTCCCGCCAATGCAGGAGATACAGGTTCGATCCCTGGTCCAGGAGGATTCCACATGTCACAGAGCGACTGAGCCCATGCACCACAGCTAGAGAGTAGCCCCCACTCACCGCAACGAGAGAAAGCCTGAGCACAGCAACAAAGACCCAGCACAGCCAAAAATAAAATAAATTAATTTACAAACAAAACCAAGGGAGGTTTATGGTCTCATAGTTCAGGAAGCCAGAAGTTCAACGTCCAGGCACTGGCGGGGTTGGCTCCTTCTGGAAGTTCTGATGGAGAAACTGCCCCCTGCCTCTCTCCCAGCTCCTGGTGACTGTGGACAGTTCTTGGAGTTCCCAGGCCCACAGCTAGTCATGCCAGTCTCTGTACTTGTTTGTTTGGGTTGTGGACCCAGTTAAGCATACTGGAATGTACATTACCTATGACAGTAGGCTCCAGGTCCATGAAGAGTGCTCTGGGCACATACTTCCCAGCTCTGGTCTCACAAAAGAAGGAATCAAAAGATGCACCCATGGGCTCTGTTTTAGCAGGTGCCAGCGGATCCTGACCGCCATTGGGAACAACACCATCTGGCTGGATTCCATGTTCCAGGCAATAGAGCTCCCAGCAAGCACCCCCAATCTGGACACCGGCCTGGCCAATGTGGATAGACAGGCACTCCCTCTGAAAAGAGCCATAGTAAGAAGTTACAACTGTGTGTGTGCATCCTCCTAACGTGACAACATGAACTACATCACTCAGCATGTCTGCTCATGACTGACAGAAACCAGGCTAGCCTATGCCAGCAAGAGAACTTGATGATAAGGCTAATGAAAGCTGTGTCATGGAAACCAAAAACCAGGATACAGGTAAGCTTCAGGAATAATTGAACTAGACTTCCCTGGCGGTCCAGGGGTTAAGACTCCACACTTCAATTGCAGGGGGTATGGGTTCCATCCCTGGTTAGGGAACTAAGATACTACATGCTGTGTGATGCAGCAAAAAAAAAAAAAGAAAAGGAACAAGTGAATCAAGGACTCTAGTTCAAGAAACATAAATTAAGTACCTATTGTGTGATGAGCTAAGAATGAGTTAAGACATGCTATATATGAATAAAATCAAGCTTACTCACCCAGAAAAAAATTAGTTATTGGAAAGGAATAAAACCAAAATTGATGTACAGCCTGATACATATTAAAATCCACTGCAGTAAATTAAAGATGTTATCATTTCATGTCTTGAGATTTTACTTTTCTTATGTGCTCTAAATAAGGAAGGATGTTCTAAGCTTAAAAGTAGAGCAAATTTCACCAAAGAAACAAGCTAGAGATTTAACAACCCCAAAATACAAAAACTCCGTACCATAATAGGCAAAAATCTTGATGTATATAAAAAGGATTTATGTATAACCCTTCATATGTAAGAGCTATGTAGAAGGCAATTTTATTTACATCATTTTTAAAAATACTTGATATATCTATTAGAAAAATGGGCAAATGACATAAGCGAATGCATTATAAAAGAATCTAAAATGAAAAGATTTAAGCAGAGTGGCATTCACAGTATCATTATTTGCAAGAGTAAAAACCAAGAACCAATATAGTTAACCATTCACTTTTTGGTGGCATTTAAAGGAAAATAATACAATGGCATGTTATGCAAACTTTTACATTTACCACCCCCCACCCAAAAAAATAAAAGCTATATGACATGGGAAATGCTTATGTTAAAATATTGAATGAAAAGCATATGTTATGTAATTTTTATAAAGTATGATGTCAGATACATTTAAAAATGAGCTTACTCAGAAAAATGAAATTATGCTATGTGCAACAACATGGATGGACCTGGAGATGATCATATGAAGTGAAGTAAGTCAGACAGAGAAAGACAAATATCATATGATAGCACTTTATATGTGAAATCTAAAATATGATAAAAATGAACTTATTTATAAAATGGAAACAGATCACAGACATACAAAACAAACTTATAGTTACCAAAGGGAAAGTGGGGAGGGATAAATTAGCAGTTTGGGATTAACATACACACACTACTATATATAAAATAGATAAACAACAAGGTCCTATTGTATGGCACAAGGAACTATATTCAATGTGCTGTGCTTAGACGCTCAGTCATGTCCAACTCTTTGCAACCCCATGCACTATAGCCCACCAGGTTCCTCTGTCCATGGGGATTCTCCTGGCAAGAATACTAGAATGGGTTGCCATGCCCTCATCCAGGGTATCTTCCCAACCCAGCGATCGAACCCAGGTCTCCTGCATTGCAGGCAGATTCTTTACCCTCTGAGCCTGTAATAAATCATAATAGAAAAGAATATGAAAGTGCATATATATATACTTCAATAAAAATAAATAAATGAAGTAAAATAAAAATAAGCATAGGAAAAGTCTTTAAAATGCATTAAAACACTAACTCTAGTTATATCTGGGGAGAATTTCTTTATCCTCTTTAAACTTACCTGTTTTCTTCATTTCCATTGGCCTCCCCCTCCTCTCACACTTTTAAATCACCATTCACTCCTTTTTTTTAAGGCAAACAACTTTTTTTTGTAATTTAAGTATCTACTCATCTTAGAGCCAGGAGAAAAAGTTAAATCCTAAAAATCTAAAAGAACAGCAATTGCTAGCTTTAGTATCATTGTGTTCTGAATGCCAATTGTCATGGAAAAAGTCTATGCAGAAGGGTAAGTAGACTATTTGCTGCAATATCAGGACCCTTCAGGCTGTCTCTCTATCCACTAATAGGCAACCCTGCCCTCGTCTGTCCATCCATGGCTGCACTTTCCGAAGGTCTGAGTTGTTGTTCAGTCCAACTCTTTGTGACTCCATGGCAGCACGCCAGGCTTCCCTGTCCTTCACTATCTCCCAGAATTTGCTCAGATTCATGTCCATTGAGTCAGTGATGCTATCCAACCATCTCGTCCTGTGCCATCCCCTTCTACTCCTGCCTTCAATCTTTGCCAGAGTCGGAGTCTTTTCTAATGAGTCAGCGCATCGCATCAGGTGGCCAAAGTATTGGAGCATCAGCATCAGTCCATCCAATCAATATTCAGGACTGATTTTCTTTAGGATTGACTGGTTTGATCTCTTTGCAGTTCAGGGGACTCTTAAGAGTCTTCTCCAGCACCACAGTTCAAAAGCATCAGTTCTTCGGAACTCGGCCTTCTTTTATGGTCCAACTCTCATATCTGTACATGACTACTGGAAAAACCATAGTTTTGACTCTACACACCTTTGCCAGCAAAGTGATGTCTTTGCTTTTTAATATGCTGTCTGGGTTTGTCATAGCTTTCCTTCCAAGGAGCAAGAATCTTTTAATTTCATGGCTGCTGTCACCATTCAAAGTGACTGAGACTGAACCACAAAAAGACACCAGCTGGAGGTTGGGGGTAGTTTCTCTGGCTGGTCACACCCCCATCATCTGACCTGGACTCTGCTCCTGCTTAGCTGCACAAACTCTGTACTTTGTCTCTCTGAGTCATGTGGCCTAACAGTGCTTTATGAGGAATTCCAGTGCACAAGTCAAGTAGAACTTCCCTCTTGTTGCTTTTCTGTGCCACCATGTCTCTCACGACAAAGGCAGTGAACCTCACTTAGTATCAACCAATTTTTCCAACCTCTTTCTGGCACAGGAAAACCTAAACAGCACATTCCATCAGCAGCCTTCTCACACCCCATCTGCAAGGCACAGCTTTCTCCTCTCCCCTCAGGAAGGACTCAAGATGATCTCAGTACATCAGCTACTATAATCAGATCAAAACTTACCTACATCTCGAGATTCAGGTACAAACTTGAAAGCAGTCGGGGTGAGGTGGAGGTTTGTTGTTTCTACATCATTAAAACCACTTACATATGGACTTCTCTCACAACATCCTCCCCTGACTATTTTCTACCCAATCCACCAGTCCACAGGACACTTGCTCTTAATTATTCACAGTAAAAATAAACACCAACATGGAAAAAAATCGCTGCTCTTCATGGGGGCTATTCCCCTGTGTGATGCACACATAGGAGTGAGACTGAACGTTTTGAACTTAGCAAGAATACTTGGCCCAGGAAGGACAAATCATGCCCACGCTGGTTGCAGAAGCAGCTGAGTTTATCTCATAACTATGTCCCTAGGGACAGAAGGCTATCTCCACCTTATTCTTCTCTTAGCCTCTTTCTCCTTTCCAAACTATGTTAAAATAATCACACTATTTAAAAAAAAAAAAGTTGCCCACAGAATATCAGTAGTGATGTCCCAGCACTAATAAATGCAGCTTTAAAGCTTACTGGAATTACTAGGACAGCACAATTTTCTAATTACTATTTATTTTGAGATAAATATGAATTGTAGATTCATGGATCGCTCACCCATTTTTCCACAATGGAAATATCTTGCAGGGACACCCAGAATATCAAAGCTGATACAGTCAAAACACAGTGGGTTTCCATTGCTGCAAGCACTCCTCGTGTAGAAAGGCATAATTTTTTCAGATCAAAACAATATAAAACAAACATCCTTAAATTTGGCGAGAATATCCAACAGGGAGAGATGATAAAAGATGAAAAAAAGCAGTTTGAATACTTGCTTCCATTGAAGAATTAAAAAATTCTAAGATACTAAAATTTACTGTCACTGGAACATAAGAGATTACGCTGTTGGTAGGAATGTAAATTGGTCCAGCCACTGTGTAAAACTAAATATAGAACTACCACTTAACCCGCAATTCGACTCTTTGTATTCCAAAAAAACAAAAACACTGATTCGAAAAAACACATGCACCTCAGTGTTCATAGCACCACTATTACCAGTAGCCAAAAAATGAAAGCAAACTACATGTCCATTGACAGATGACTGGATAAAGAAGAAGTGGTATGATACAGTGGAATATTACTCAGCTATTAAAAAGAACAAATTTTTGCAATTTACAGTAAACTGGATGTCTGCTGCTGCTGCTAAGTCACTTCAGTCGTGTCCGACTCTGTGTGACCCCATAGACAGCAGCCCACCAGGCTCCCCCATCCCTGGGATTCTCCAGGCAAGAACACTGGAGTGGGTTGCCATATCCTTCTCCAATGCATGAAAGTGAAAAGTGAAAGTGAAGTCGCTCAGTCGTGTCCGACTCAGCGACCCCATGGACTGCAGCCTACCAGTCTCCTCCGTCCATGGGATTTTCCAGGCAAGAGTACTGGAGTGGGGTACCATTGCCTTCTCTGGGATGGACCTGAAGTGTATTATAAAGTCAGACAAGGACAAAGATTGCATGTTATCACTTATATATGGAATCTAAAAAAAATAAGCAAATAAATATAATAATCGAAACAGACTCACAAAGAGAACAAACTACTGATTACCAGTGGGGAGAAGGATGGAGGGAGGTTCAAGACAGGGGTGGAGATTAAGAAGTACAAACTATTATGTACAAAGAACAAGTTGCAAAGATATAGTACACAACACAGGAAATATAGCCAATACGTCATAGTAATTATACATGGAGTATGACCTTTGAAAATAATGAATCACTATACTATATACCTGTAATTTATATAATATTGTAAGCAACTATATGTCAACTAAAAAAAGAGAGAATGAAAGGAAAGTGGATCTTAAAAGGTGGTCTCCAAACAGAATTATTGTAAGTAACTGTATTTATTATTGTCCACAAAGAACTACACTCAAGAGAGAATAAGACAGAGGTCCCCGTACTTCACCCGGCCACGCATCTGTGAGCTTAGTAAGAGCAACCTGAGTCTGAAGTCCCCAGAAACTCTGAAAGCGTAACTAAAAGCAAAACTACTGATTCCTACAGAAAGGTCAGCACACTTGATCTAAAGCAAATGTAAAAACTAAAGAAAGATCTTGCCTCAGTGCTTCCATTGAAGGCAAATCAATGAAGATTTTCCCCAAAGCGGCAGAATTATAGATGAACTGGTGCAATTCAGATCTAACTGGTGCATATCTGATCTAAACACAGATATTGAAAGAAACAAATGTCTCTTTAAATATTTTGTCTCTTGTATGAAGAATTTATGAAGAACTGTTTGTTGGGGAAAAGAAAGATACAGGATGAGTAAAATTTGCTATAACTATAGACAACAGCACTTACCATGCTGATCTGAAGGTGCCCCACTGCCCGTGGTAATGACAGGAGGCGCCCGCCCAGGTAAGCTTTATCACAGGGCAGGAAATGACCCCACCTGAGGGCCGCACACTTAAAGCACCACAGTCTCTTTTCAGTTTTTCACTTTTCTGGGGTCAAAGGAGGTGTGACAGACCTGCCTGAGTCCCCTGGGATAAAATCTGTGCACAACCACTGATGAATTTGCTAAAGTTTTTCCAAATCTGCTTGCAACATATACCTAGGTTGAAAATTTAAAAAATAATCTTTAAAAAAAATAATCCTCCTCTCATATTAAGAATGTATGATAACCAATGAATGTTTCACTTGGTAAGTAGCTTTACAAAAACACTGTTTGATTTTTGTTTCCTCTTTATTCCTTAACTTTACTTTCTATTTCATTACATTTTGTGTATATCTGTTACTGCTTTTTTGAATCCTGTTTTTGAATCTTTAATTGGAAGGTAATTGCTTTACAATGTTGTGTTGGCTTTAGAATGATTGATTTACACATTAATTTATATTAGAATACTAGTTGTTGAATATATGTAATATCAACCTACACAGTGATTGGTGTAATTGCATACAGCTGAAGATTCTGGAAATAATCTAGAAGGAAATCCCCCTAAACAGTATTTGTAAATCTGTGGTTGTAAATCCATGATTAAAGGAATTTGGGTGATATTTAGGTCCAGTTAAGGTAACAGGAACATCTTCTCTGGGAGGGAAATCTAGAGTCTGATTATTACAAGAAAAATAATGAGAAAAAGAGGATTCAGGGAATGTTTGTCATGTACTCAGCACTGTCCTAGGCAGAGTAAGACATTCCATTCGGGACCGGGATTTAGCAACAGAAAGTTGATCTCTTGTGGGATCAAGATGGTTCATCAGACTTTTCACATCTGTGAGTAGCCAGCCCTCATACAAATCCACTCTCCTCAGCTCTATTTCTGCAGTACCTAGTAAAGTTTGTCTTCTGTTCATCACTTCCCTACTGTGTAGCCAGGGCATCTTATAGTAGGAATTCAATAAATACTTGTGAGTAACTGAACAAAATAGTAGGTTACCAAGTGTCTAAAAATAGGAAAGGGAGGCTCTGCCTAAAATGACAGTATTCTCATTACTGATAAGAAACCCCTCCCCACTGAGAATCCCAGTCGACATCCTGGATTACCTGTCACTGTGGGAACTGATGATCACAAACCCCAAAGGACTGTTTCCTTTTACACCATCAAAGAGCTAAGGACAGATTCTAACTTCAGAAAATCTCAACAAAGTACTAGGTTGAAAGGGTGAAATTGTTGTTTCTGTGAGTAAAAAGATCAAATGTCAGCAATTTCTTAGGTACCATTGACATCCCTGCATGTTCTGAAGGCCTGTCTGGATGGAGACCAGCTCCCTAGATGACATTTCTGTACTGCTTTACTCAAACTACTCCAAAGCGGTATAGAGATGATTCTTAACTATCAACTTCTTACTCTCTAACTTCTCACTCTTTCTAAAACTAAAAACTATTTCAACATTTTGTACTAACCTGTAAGGGAAAAGAATCTGAAAAGGAATATAGAAAATATATATGGTGTATATCCCTTTATCTGAATCACTTCTGTCCATTAACATGATATTGAAAATCAACTAAACTTTAATTAAAAAAAAAAAAAAAACTTTCTTCCCTGTGTCATGATTCTGGTGCAAGTTCAGTCGCTCAGTCATGTCTGACTCTTTGCAGCCCCATCAACTGCAGCGTGCCAGGCTTCCCTGTCCTTCATCAATTCCTGGAGTCTGCTCAAACTCATGTCCATTGAGTTGGTGATGGCATCCAACCATCTCATCCTCTGATGTCCCCTTCTCCTCCTGCCTTCATTATTTCCCAGCATCAGGGTCTTTTGAAATGAGTCAGCTCTTCACATCAGGTGGCCAAAGTACTGGAGCTTCAGCTTCCGTATCCATTCTTCCAATGAATAGTCAGGACTGAGTTCCTTTACGATTGACTGGTTGGATCTCCTTGCAGTCCAAGGGACTCTCAAGAGTCTTCAACACCACAGTTCAAAAGCACCAATTCTTCAGTGCTCAACTTTCTTTATAGTTCAACTCTCACATCCATACATGACTATGGGAAAAAGCATAGCTTTGACTAGATGGACCTTTGTTGGCAAAATAATGTTTCTGCTTTTTAATACACTGTCTAGGTTGGTCATAGCTTTTCTTCCAAGGAGCAAGTGAACGTGAAAGTCTCTCCATCGTGTCTAAGTCTTTGTGACTCCATGGACTACACAGGCCATGGAATTCTCCAGGCCAGAATAATGGAGTGGGTAGCCTTTCCCTTCTCCAGGGACTCTTCCCAACCAAGGGATCAAACCCAGGTCTCCCCCATTGCAGACGGATTCTTTACCAGCTAAGACACAGAGAAAGCCCAAGAATACTGGAGTGGGTAGTCTATCCCTTCTCCAGCGGATCTTCCCAACCCAGGAATCAAACCAGTGTCTCTTGCATTGCAGGCAGATTCTTTACAAACTGAGCTATCCAGGAATCCCCCTCCAAGGAGCAATCGCCTTTTAATTTCATGGGTGCAGTCGCCATCTGCAGTGATTTTGGAGTCCAAGAAAATAAAGTCTCTCACTGTTTCCACTGTTTCCCCATCTATTTGCCATGAAGAGATGGGACCAGATGCCATGACCTTAGTTTTCTGAATGTTGAGTTTTAAGCCAACATTTTACTCTCCTCTTTCACTTTCATCAAGAGGCTCTTTAGTTCTTCACTTTCTACCATAAGGGTGGTGTCATCTGCATATCTTGAGGTTTTTTATATTTCTCCGACCAATCTTGATTCCAGCCTGTGCTTCATACAGCCTGGCATTTCGAATGATGTACACTGCATATAAGTTAAATAAGCAGGGTGACAGTATACAGCCTTGACGTACTCCTTTCCCAATTTGGAACCAGTCTATTGTTCCATCTCCAGTTCCAACCATTGATTCTTGACCTGCATACAGGTTTCTCAGGAGGCAGGTCAGGTGCTCTGGTATTCCCATCTCTTGAATAATTTTCCACAGTTTGTTGTGATCCACACAATCGAAGACTTTGGCATAGTCAATAAAGCAGAAGTAGTTGTTTTTCTGGAACTCTCTTGCTTTTTTGATCATCTAATGGATGTTATATAGTTGATCTCTGGTTCCTCTACCTTTTCTAAATCCAGCTTGAACATCTGGGAGTTCATGGTTCACATACTGTTGAAGCCTGGCTTAGAGATATTTTGAGTTAGCGTGTGAGACGAGTGCAATTGTGTGGTAGTTTGAGCATTCTTTGGCATTGCCTTTCTTTGGGATTGGAATGAAAACTGACCTTTTCCAGTCCCATGGCCACTGCCGAGTTTTCTCAGTTTGCTGGCACATTGAGTGCAGCACTTTCACAGCATCATCTTTTAGGATTTGAAACAGCTCAACTGGGATTCCATCACCTCCACTAGCTTTGTTCATAGTGATGCTTCCTAAGGCCCACGTGACTTCGAATTCCAGGATGTCTGGTTCTAGAAGAGTGATCACACCATTTTGATTATCTGGGTCATGAAGATCTTTCTTGTAAAGTTCTTCTGTGTATTCTTGCCACCTCTTCTTAATATCTTCTGCTTCTGTTAGGTCCATACCATTTCTGTCCTTTATTGTGCCCATCTTTGCATGAAATGTTCCCTTGGTATCTCTAATTTTCTTGAAGAGATCTCTAGTCTTTCCATTCTATTGTTTTACTCTATTTCTTTGCATTGATCACAGAGGAAGGCTTTCTTATCTTTCCCTGCTATTCTTTGGAACTTTGCATTCAAATGGGTATATCTTTCTTTTTCTCCTTTGCCTTTCACCCTCTTAGGGTATCCAGTAAGCATGAGAATATAAACGACAGAAGATGGATTAACAGGAGAAAAGCAAACAGACTTTGACATGTACAGAGGAGCCTCCATAAGAAAACAAAGATGCAAAAAGGCAGCAAAACCTTAGTGCTTATGCATGAGGTGGGACAATGAAAGGGAATTATGGAAAAGTAGCTAAAATACACGGGGTCACCAAAGGAAGATAGGAGCTACTTAAACAAGGTTTGTTTGCACACAGTTCTCTGTCTCTTGGCTCTGCTCATCTCTGGTGACAAGTATGCGTCCCTGATGCCAGGAGGGCTCCTCTCACAAGGGAAGTTTATCTCCCACTTTTAGGAAGAAAGGGGAGGTCAGAAGGTGCTTCTGGTACCTGTTGTTCTTCAGCTCAAAATAATCCTGCTGCCAAAGCGGCATATATAGGGCAGCACATTCTGCCACCCTTTAATGTGTATATAATTTTATTTCTTGGGATAGATTCCCTTTCTGGTGTGAAAGAAGAAGCTATTTTTAAAGGCTTTGAACACCTACAAAACGGTATTTTGAACCAAAGAATGTACTATGTAACAGTTGCTAAATTGTCTTTTTCATTTAAGATCCTTTAGGTGATGTGGTTCTTTCTTATAATTAGAGGATGAAGCGCTTTCACTCTCTTTTGCTAAGGAGATGCTGTCCCCTCTGCACCGGGAGGCAGGTCTCAGAATCAGATTTACTATTTCCTAGAGACAACCTGAGAACTCATCTTCAGTACCTTTGGCAACCGGGGATTTATTGAACATGAATAATTCATTTTAGGTCATGACTTTCAACCTCTCTTCTCCCCAAAGGTTAAGAAAGATCTAAAAGTTGAACAGTTCCATGAAGACTACAAGACCTTCTAGAACTAACACCAAAAATAGATGTCCTTTTCATTATAGGGGACTGGAATGCAAAAGTAGGTAGTCAAGAAATACCTGGAGTAACAGGCAAATTTGGCCTTGGAATACGGAATGAAGTAGGGCAAAGGCTAATAGAGTTTTGCCAAGAGAATGCACTGGTCATAACAAACACCCTCTTCCAACAACACAAGAGAAGACTCTATACATGGACATCACCAGATGGTCAATACCGAAATCAGATTAATTATATTCTTTGCAGCCAAAGATGGAAAAGCTCTATACAGTCAGCAAAAACAAGACTGGGAGCTGACTGTGGCTCAGATCACGAACTCCTTATTTCCAAATTCTGTCTTAAATTGAAGAAAGTAGGAAAAACCACTAGACCATTCAGGTCTGACCTAAATCAAGTCCCTTATGACTATACAGTAGAGTGACAAATAGATTCAAGGTATTAGATCTGATAGAGTGCCTGAAGAACTATGGACGGGCTTTGTGACACTGTACAGGAGGTAGTGATCATGACCATCCCCAAGAGAAAGAAATGCAAAAAAGCAGAATGGTTGTCTGACGAGGTCTTACAAACAGCTTTGAAAAGAAGAGAAGCAAAACGCAAAGGAGAAAAGGAAAGATATACCCATCTGAATGCAGAGTTCCAAAGGATAGCAGGGAAAGATAAGAAAGCCTTCCTCAGTGATCAGTGCAAAGAAATATAGGAAAACAATAGAATGGAAAGACTAGAGATCTCTTCAAGAAAATTAGAGATACCAAGGGAACATTTCATGCAAAGATGGGCACAATAAAGGACAGAAATGGTATGGACCTAACAGAAGCAGAAGATATTGAGAAGAGATGGCAAGAATACACAGAAGAACTTTACAAGAAAGATCTTCATGACCCAGATCACAGTGGTGTGATCACTCTTCTAGAACCAGACATCCTGGAATGCAAAGTCAAGTGGGCCTTAGTGCTTCCACTGAAGGCAAATCAATGAAGCTTTTCCCCAAGGCAGCAGAATTATAGATGAACAGGTGAAATTCAAAGTAGATTTAAATCTGATCCAAACACAGATATTGAAAGAAACAAATGTCTCTTTAAATATTTTGTCTCTTGTATGAAGAATCTATGAAGAATTATTTGGTGGGGAAAAGAAAGACACAGATGAGTAAAATTTGCTACAACTATTGACAGCAGCACTTACCATGCTGACCTGAAGTTGCCCCACCGCCCGTGGTAATGACAGGAGGCGCCCGCCCAGGTAAGCTTTATCACAGGGCAGGAAATGACCCCACCTGAGGGCTGCACACTTAAAGCAGCACATTCTCTTTTCAGTTTTTCACTTTTCTGGGGTCAAAGGAGGTGTGACAGGCCTGCCTGAGTCCCCTGGGATAAAATCTGTGCACAACCACTGATGAATTTACCGGAATTTATCCAAATCTCCTTTGACTGTGCCAAAGCCTTCTATTGTGTGGATCACAACAAACTGTGGAAAATTCTTCAAGAGATCAAATACCAGAGCACCTGACCTGCCCTGAGAAATCTGTATGCAGGTCAAGAATCAACAGTTAGAAATGGACATGGAACAACAGACTGGTACCAAATCGGGAAACTAGTACGTCAAGGCTGCATACTGTCACCCTGCTTATTTAACTTATATGCAGTGTACATCATGCGAAATGCCAGGCTGGATGAAGCACAAGCTAGAATCAAGATTGCTGGAAGAAATATCAATAACCTCAGATATGCAGATGACACCAACCTTATTGCAGAAAGTAAAGAAGAACTAAAGAGCCTCTTAATGAAAGTGAAAGAGGAGAGTGAAAAAGTTGGCTTAAAACTCAACATTCAGAAAACTAAGGTCATGGCATCTGGTCCCATCACTTCATGGCAAATAGATGGAGGAACAGCGGAAATAGTGAAAGACTATTTTCTTGGGCTCCAAAATCACTGCAGATGGTGACTGCAGCCATGAAATTAAAAGATGCTTGCTCCTTGGAATAAAAGCTATGA
Organism: Muntiacus reevesi; assembly: GCF_963930625.1. Classification (NCBI taxonomy): domain Eukaryota; kingdom Metazoa; phylum Chordata; class Mammalia; order Artiodactyla; family Cervidae; genus Muntiacus; species Muntiacus reevesi. Next base: position 41,978,752 of record NC_089250.1, on the reverse strand, counting down.
CCAACCTAGACAGCATATTAAAAAGCAGAGACATTACTTTGCCAACAAAGGTCCATATTTTCAAGGCTATGGTTTTTCCAGTAGTCATGTATGGATGTGAGAGTTGGACTGTAAAGAAAGCTGAGCACTGAAGAATTGTGCTTTTAAACCGTGGTTTTGGAGAAGACTCTCAAGAGTCCTTTGGACTGCAAGGAGATCCTACCAGTCCACCCTAAAGGAAATGGGTCTTGAATATTCATTGGAAGGGCTGATGTTGAAGCTGAAACTCCAATGCTTTGGCCACCTGATGCAAAGAGCTGACTCACTGGAAAAGACCTTGATGCTGGGGAAAGATTGAAGGCAGGAGGAGACGGGACGACAGACGATGAGATGGTTGGATGGCATCACCAACTCAATGGACATGAGTCTGAGTAAACTCTGGGAGATACTGAAGGAAAGGGGAGCCTGGCGTGCTGCAGTCCATGGGGTCGCAAACAGTAGGACAGGAATGAGTGACTGAACTGAGCTGAAAATGCTTCCAGTTTCCCTTGACTTGTGGTGAAAGTCCTAATGAACTATACACTAGTAATCGGGCCTTGGCGATTTAGGAACTAGACCCCAGACCACCAGCTCATCAGCCGGTCGACCCTGGGGACCACGCTCCCTCTCACAGATTCCGAGCAGTTTAGCGCCCGAAGGGAGGAGTGGGGCGGGACTCCACGTTCCTAGCAAAGGCGCCGCGTCCCCTGATTGGCTGGTCGCCGCGCGGCCGCCATTTTCAAACCCCGGAAGATGGCGGCGGCGGAGGTGGCGGCGCCGTCCTGACAGGAACCCGTCTCCGGGCCGCAGCGGCCGGGCGCCGTGCCGCTCCCAGCGGGCCTCCTGGGCACCCAGCCACCGCGCCGCCCCCTCCACGCAATGGAGCCCGAGCTGGAGGCCCAGGAGCAGAGCCGGCCGCGGAGGCGAAGCCGCCGGGCCTCGGGGCTCAACGCCGGCGGCGCCGCGGAGCCAGCGGCCGACACCCCCGGGCCCGGCCAGGACGGCAGGTGAGCGCGGCCTCGACTGCGCTTGGGGACTCGGGGTGTCGGGCCCGAGACTGGGGAGGGGGTGGCGGGCAGGGAAGGGGCCGGGGACAGGGAAGAGCCGGGCTGCCTGCTCTCCTTCCTCCTCTCTCCCCTCGTCCCCCTCTTCCGATCGCCTGACCCTCCTTTATTTTTACGTCCGGTTCCTCTTCCTCCTCCCTCTTGTCTCCTCCCCTCCCGGCTTCTTGTCTCCTCCCCTCCTGGCTCAGGGGCTGGAGGTCCTCTCTGCACACCCAGCAGGTTTCGGGCTGGATTTGGGGGGTGAGCGGGGGGCGGTTCCTAAACGCCCACAGAGAGCTGCTGGCTCGGGACTGGAATCGTTCCTGGAGCCGGAGAGTTTCTGTTCAGTTGCTCAGTCGTGTCCGACTCCTTACGACCCCATGGACCGCAGCCCGCCAGGCTCCTCTTGTCCATGGATTCTCCAGACAAGAATCCTGGAGTGGGTTTCCATTCCCTTCTCCGGGGGATCTTCCCAGCCCAGGGATCAAGCCAGCATCTCCTGCATTGACAGGCGAATTCTTTACCATTGTGCCACCAGGGAAGCCCCCGAGGACTTCTACCAGACACCAAACTTTTAGCTTAAAAGCAAGCATTAAAATGAAAAGTTTCGCCGAGGTCAGAGTCCCTCCTTTCGAGCCTCTGACCAAGTCCGTGATCAAGGCGCAGCTCAGGGCCCCAGCCTCCCTGGTAAAGAGGACGCAGAGGCCCTTCTTGGACTTTTTAACTGTTGACACATTTAATTCTGTCCGATGCGTCTGCAAAGGGAGGACACCGACCGAGGGTGTTAGAGGCTGTGTCTGCCAGCGAGTGGTGAACAAGGGCTGGGGGCATTGCTTTTCCGTCAGGATGCTGCAGGCCCTAGGTTCCTGTGACCAGCCGTTGAACCTTTCATCTCTAAGATTGAGTCCTCATCCGTCACATGGGGTTGAAATAGTACCCACTTCCTCCAAGTTGTGCAATTCAATGAGGTCATTGTGTGAGCCTGTATGCAGGGAGCTCGCAACCAACTGTTATTTCCTGATTTTTATCTGTAATTCCATATCTGCTTCTCTTTTCAGAAGTTCCTGTGGTCCACTACTTAAACTACAGTTCCTTATTGATGTTACATTCCAGTCATTCTTGGATGTACCAGTCATTTTTTCAGAGAAAGGAAAACACCTTACTTTCTTGGACAGGGCATTTGTAAACTCACTGTTAATAAGTCATAGTGCAGAGAACTAGACTTTTTCATTAGGTATTGAGTTTTTATTTTGAAGATTAGGATAATCCTTGCCTAAAATCTTTATACTGATTACAACTTACATTTAAGAGGTAGTGAAAGAGCAGAAAGACGTCATCATTCCAGAGACTGAGAAATAGAATCAGGACCATGTAGTGAAGGGAAGAAGAACAGTGATAAATTCATTCTGCATTCATTCAGTAAAGCTTTTGAGCATTTGCCTGGAAAGATCCCCAGGGGAGGGCATGGCAACCCACTCCAGTATTCCTGCCTGGAGAATCGCATGGACAGAGGATCCTGGAGGGCTAGTCTGTGGGAGTCACAGAGAGTCGGACACAACTGAACAACTAATACTTTCGCTTCACTAGATCTTCACTTTGTTGTAGATATTGGAGATTTTGGTGAAAAGATGAAGTTTCTGCTCTCATAAAGCTTACATTCTGGTTAGGGATGAAAGACAATGAGGAAATGCCAGGTGGTCATCCTGTGAGGAGGATTAAGGCATGTTAAGGGCAGGCAGAGACAAGGAGAGGGGCAATGTTGCACTTTTTAAAAGATCAAAAAAGTCTCCTCCATGGTAATGATGCCGTTTAAGCAGAGATCTGAAGGAATTAAGGAACTCAGCCATGTGAAGATGTGGAGAGAAAGGCAGTAAGTGCAGGTAGAATCCTGTTTTGTGTGTTTAAGGACTGTAGAGAAGCCACGGTAACTGAAGTGGAGCAAGACAAAGGGAGAAACGTGGACGGTGAGGTCACAGAGAGGCCTGGGGTCAGAGCGGGTAGTACATGGCCAACCACCGAAACACTTCAACTTTGAGTCTGTGGTTGGGAGACAATAGAAAATTGTGTGATGTGTATTTTAAAAAGATTGGTCTGTAATGTGGCAGGGAGAAAATCAGGGAGACTAATGAAGAGGTTATTGCAGTTTGAGACATCTGAGTGGTAAACATGGTGGAAAATATTCCTATTTGGGATGTATTTTTCAAGTAGCACTGACATATTTGCACATGGATTCAGTGTGGAGTTAAGAGAGATGGAGGAATGAAGAATGATTCAGAGGTTTTTAATCTGAGCACCAGAAGAGCAGGTTTCCATGTTCCTGGAGAGGAAAGATCTGGGGAGAAGTTTGCTTTGGAATATGTTATGAGGCTCCTATTAAGGAGTGTATCACAACAATTTTTTCCTCCTTTTCTCTTTTTTTGCTTTTTTCTCTTTAAAAAAAAAAAAAGTTTAAAGTTTAAGTGAAGTTTAAGTCAAATGAAAGAGTGCATGAATCATAAGTGTTTTGCCCAGTGAAATTTCACAAAGTAAACAGATCTGTGTAACCAAATATAAATTGAGGGCATGTCAGCAAATAGACTTGAAATCACAGCACTGGGAAGTCATCTAGATAGTCTGAATAGAGGAGAGTTTGGGGCCCAAACCCTGAGACACTCCCCACATGTAAAGATCCAGGAGATGAACAAACTCGGAGGAGCCGCAGCTGGTGAGGAACCAGGTGAGATCAGTGTCCAGGAGGCCAAGTGGCGAAAGGGTTCTGAGAAAGGACATGGGAAAGTTTGTCAAGTGTTACTGATAAGGAAGGAATGAACAGGTTAGTGAGATGAGGAATGAGTGACTGTTGAATCTGGTCGTGAGAAGAGCATATTGACCTCCAGTAGTTTCCATAAAATAGTTAAACTATTAAGAATGTTTGTAGTGGGTTGAGAAGAGAATGAGGTGTGGTTTATTCCAGAAATGTGTAAGTGTCAGACACTATAAATATGGAGATGCAAAATACAGTCCTTACTCTGGGAGTGTTGCTGAGATCCCAGCCTCTGTTCTCTGGGCCAGATAGAAACACAGAGACAAGAGTTTTGGATGAAGTTGAACAGAGTAGCTTTGTTTTGCCAGGCAAAGGAGGCCGCAGTAGGCTAGCGCCCTCAAGACTGCCCTCCCTTGGGAAAAATAGGAAGGGAACTTATAGTTCAGGAGGGGAAGGGAGTGCTGTAGATAAGGAGTAGGGCAGTAGCAAGCTTGCATTCTTCTTTCCTGTTGGAAAATTTCTACATGGTCTAAGTTAGTGTCAAGCTGTCTTGGGAGGAATACAGTAGTCTTTGAGGCTAACACACTGTGCTTTTCTTTCTAGAATAAAGAATGCTAACAAGAGAAGAGAGTGTTAGGAAGTGCTTCCTTAGAAGCGAACACCATATGCATTGTACACAGCTCTGATTAGAAAGTAATCGTTTTCAAAATGTAATTAAGTAAGCAAGAGAAGCTTTTCTGAGAAAATGGCTTAGTGGACTTAAAAGAATAAGGCCTAGCCTGTTGGAAGCAGCCTTAACCAATTTCTGCTCTTACAGAAGAACTTACAGTGGTATAGGGAAGAAACTTATTAATCATAATCGTGTATGATGACAGTTACTATCGTGTTAGGTATATGATGCCATAGATGCAAATAAAAGGAGAAATTCTGGTTTGAAAGGACAGGAAATGATTCCCTGTTGTAACCCTTGAGTCTCAGAGGGCCAATTTAGAGAGTGGATGTGCATGGGTGATATATAGGGGGAAGCATTTAAATATTAAAAGGCCCTTTACACAAATGAGCATAAAGAGTTGAAGGTATCATGACACTGACTGTATAGGGAGGAGACTGAGATGGGGATAGAGAGGAGGTAGTAATTGGAGATGATACTGAAGAAGTAAGAGCCACATCACTGAGGGGAGCCTTGTATTCCAAGACAGTAAATCTGATGAAAATTAGCCCCCAAACAAGTGCTCATATACACAAAATTTGTGGACCCTTGCAGCCCAACTATGGAACCAAATTAAAAGTCACATGTGAATTCATCATTGGCGGGAAGTCAATTTGCAGTCGCCTGGATGAGTGTTTGACTCTAATGGCTGGCAGTGAGGTTGGAGAACTTGAAACACTGGGTTACACTTTCAGGAAGTCCCACTGCAACCCGAGGGCAAGAAAGAATAATGGAGGTAGCACCAGCTTATGGGGTAGATTCTGAAGAAGGGTTGAACTTGATATGGGGCAGATGGGGGAATAAGCAAGTACAAAGAGAGGTTGAAGAGACAGGAGGGAAGAAAGGTGATAAAACAAGCAACCAGAAAGACAGAAGGATGGACTCCTAAGTGTAAAGGTAGAGTCTAGCCTGTCTGAGAGCTGTGGACAGGAGCCTTTGGGGTAAGTTTGGGGAATGTGGGATGTTATGAGCAGGAATTTGGGGGCTTTCCCACCAGGGTTCTGTTTTTTAGGTGAGGTTGTAAATTATGTCAGCTTTGAAAAGGTTGTTGACATAGGCTTCCCTGGTAGCCCTGTGGTAAAGAATCTGTCTGCAATTCAGGAGACACAGGAGACATGGGTTTGATCCCTGGGTCAACAAGATCCCCTGGAGAAGGAAATGGCAACCCATGCCAGTGTTCTTGCCTGGGAAATCCCATGGACAGAGGAGCCTGGCAGGCTACAGTCCATGGGGTCACAAGATTCCAACATGAGTTAGTGACTAAACCACCACCATAGGCATCGTTAGGAGAATAATGAAGTTGTCCTACTTCATTACTCTCTATTCTTTTTTTTTTTTGAAGGACAAAAAAAAAGAAAATGAAAGTATCACCTTTTTGGAAAACAGTGTTCACATACTATACAGTTTTACCCACTTGAAGTGTACAATTCACTGTTTTCCTCTAGATTCAGGACATGTGAATGTCCTCTAGACATATGCAACCATCACCAGGCAATTTTTGAACATTTTTTTCACCTCAGAATGAAAGCCCATACCTCTCTCCCTAACGCCTCTCTCTTCTTTACCCCAAACTCTAACCTGCTTCCTATCTCTATGAATTTCCCTGTTCCGGACATTTCACATGAATGAAATTGTATGTGGCCATTTTTTAGTGAGCCATCCTCTGCCCATTTTAAAAATTGGGTTATTTATATTTTTTATTACTAAGATATAAGAACTCTTTACTCGTGATAACAAGTCCCTACATGGTTTGCAGATATGTTCCCCTTTTTGTGGGTTATCTTTTTTTTTTTAACTGAAGTCCAGTTGATTTACAAATTGTGTTAGTTTCTGGTGTACAGCAGAGTGATCCAGCACGTGTGTGTTTGTACACATATTTGCATGCACACTGCTGTTTACAGGCCTGCCATTTAATCAGCCTGTCCACGTGGTTGCAGCTCATTTTCAGCCACATCTTTGCTAATTGTTAATCCCAGCCATCCAAATGAGAAACGGGTAGACTTGAGAACGAGCTCAGGAGTTGGAAGGGCTAATACTTGCAGAACCTGAGAGAGAGGGCCTGCTGTACCAAGTTAAATAACGATCATGATGCTCATCTGCCTTTGCTAAAGACTGATCCTGGGCATTGCTTCACACAGAGGTAAAAAAAAATTTTGAACATAACATGAATGCTGACTACCATAGGACATGGCTGGGGCAAGATAATTAGGGAGAAAAAGCGAGTAGAGACAGCTGGAATCCATTGGGGGTCTAAGCTTGCTCTGCGGCAATGGCTCTCGGCTGCTTTCTCCTCCTCCTTGTCCCTCTCTGTTTGTTCTGGGTAGTAATAGTCCAGGGTCTTGTCCACAAGCGACCCTGGGCCCGGCTGCATGGCTTAGAACTCAGAAAGCAGCGTGCTTCTCTGACCTAGTTTTCCTGACACTGAGTCTGCTCTAGCCCCGGCTTTGATTCAGCTAATTACTCTCTCTGGGAATGGACATTCTTTTAGACTGAGATCCAAAGCTGAATAAAACATTAGTGTTTAAAGAGTTTAGGCTTTACAGTGAGACTCCTTGGGTTCAAATTCTGGCTCTTGAGGATTTAATCTCTTTAAACCTCACTTCATACTTTCTGACTCATTAGTAGTATCTGTGATTAATCACAGTCAGGCTGTGATTAATCTCTTTTAAATCTCACTTTATAGTCTCTGTCTCATAAGGTTGTGGAAATTCTAAGAGGTAATTCATGTAAAGCACGAGAACAGTACCTAGATATAGCAAATGCTCCATAAATCTTAGGTATCATTGTTTTCATTTTCTGCAGGAAACACTAAGAACTATAACTTACCCTCTATCAAGGAGTATTTAGCAGTTACATCTGTTATCAGTTTTGTAGAGGTGGATCTCTGACTAGATGCTAAATCTTTGACTTTTGTTTTTCTAGTGAAACTGATGGATTTGTAGAGTGGACATCCAGAGTTAAATGTATATTCTTAAACCAAATTCTGTTAATTTTGAGCTAAGGGTTCCTGTTCCCTTTAAGAGAATTTAACTTCTTGGATGGACTGTTTTTTCAAAACATTTATAAAACCAAATTAAACAGAAATTGAGCCAGTCCTTGATAACCCGGGATTGTCATCATTATTACTATTTATATTAATAGATTCTGAAAATAAAAGGATGCTCCCACTAGCTCCTAAGGCTGTTTTCTCCCACATCAAAATGACTGTACTGTTCGACAGTTTTATTGAGACATAATTTGCATATCATAACATTCACCCATTGTAAGTGTGCAATTCAGTAATCATTAGTAAGTGTATAGACACAGTCCACCATTAGATCATTCATCATCCCAAATACTCCCTCAAGTTTGTTTGCAGTCAGTCCTTCTCCTACCCCTAGGCCTAGGCAGCCACTAGTCTGCTTTCCATGTCTGTAAATTTCTATTTCTGGACATCCATATAAATAGAATCACCCAATATAATCTTTCACATTTGCATGTTTTGCAGTTTGCCCGTGTTAATTACCTGCCATGATAGAGGAGGGCAATGACATAATCTCTGAAAATATAATTTGGCTTGAGAATGAAATAACAGGTGATTTTCTGTGGAACATCAACTGTACCATTTTATTTATGCTTTGTTTAGACTAAATCTAGTTGAGTGTAAAAATAATTTACATAGTTTGAAAATAATCAAATGACACAAAAAGAAGTATGTAAAGACCCAGGAGTAATCAGTGGGGCTAATAGGAAACACAGTTTAATATATCAAGCTAGTTCCTTCAGGTTATGCCTTAAATGTTAGTAATTAATTGGATATATGAAAAAAGAAGATTGGACAAAAATTCTTAAAAAGATGAACTGTCACTTCTTATTTCAGCCTTTGAGCTCCTTATTAAATGGACTGTACTGCATATCTTCTAAAGGCTACTTTTAATGTTTTATGAAATAAAAAATTTTCCCACAAGGATTTAAAATAGCTGCTACATTTTGAGTGTGACCCCTATGAAGAAATGACTATCTTTCCAAGTTTTTTGAAAACTGGCACTGACTCACATACTTTGAGGGCACAGTTTGTTTTTTGGGTTCCTATTTTCCATGAGTTCTCAAAATAAATAGGTACTTGCTTTTCAAATAGGAAAAAATAGCATTACTATAAAGCTGATTACAGCTGGTGCTGGAAACAATCTTGCCATCCAGTTGGAAATATTTTCCAGTTTGCAGTGTGTTTAAAATTCCTAACAGCTAATTCTTTCCAGCTTTTAAACATCAAATTCATTCTGAGGTCAGTATGGACAATTCTAGGGAATAAAGAAATGAATATCTTTGGTTTTGTGTTCTACTTGTCTTATATCTGAAAGGAAGCACTCAAAGTGCCACTATGATTACTACTTTGTAATGAATATTTGTATTACTTTAAAAATAATCTTCTGAGAAATCATAATTTTTGCTTCTCAACCCAGTCCCCAGCGGTGGCTCTTTGTGTAGTATATGATACCTGGAACAGTGTTTTCAAAAAGTAATCATAACATGAAGGTTCATTTGCCCTATAATCATTTGGCATTTGATTATAGTACTGTATCTCTGTATACTCTTATCTATGTATTCTTTGGTCATATGAATTATAATTTATTGCTGATATCTTACTGTTTTATCAGAAATCGTGCGATCTTCAGTTGTTACTTGACTTTTCTATAGTGGCAAGAAATCATCAGTTCCTTAGTTTATTTTGCTTCACTAAAGAGGCCCTTAAAACAATTTTTGAGCTACAAATAATTATTTAGGGAGCATTTGCTTTAAATAGCTTAAGATCTTTCTGCATCTGTTTCTAATTATGATTAGTGGCATCCTATTTCACTGTGCCAGGACCCTTCCCAGGAACTGGACAGGCCTTGGGAGGAAGGGAGAGTTCTCCAACCGGACCTTGAGCCCTCTCTAGTCACCTCCCCTCTCTGCCGTTGCTGCTGTCCCTCCGCCCCTCGCCATCTGTTGTCAGCAGTATCAGAACTGCCTCTTAACCGGCCTCCTGACCAGTGCTGCCTTCTTCCAACCCAGCCTTCTTGTTCCTTAGAACTCAATTGCTGACAGCTGCCATACGTATTCAAGATCAAGTTCATATTTTTAAGAGTTGTACATGAGGCCTTTTATCATGATGGAGCCCTGTTTTATTTCTTTTGATGCTCAAACATAAAGAGCTACTTGCAGTTTCCTGTATATAATTCATTTCACTCCCCCTTCACATGTGCCTTTCCCTTTCCCCACAGAGCCTGCCTGGCTCTTATATGCTTTGCTGATTGCAATTTCTCTTTGCTTCAGTTTTGCACTTACCTCAGTGTTAATTCTTTTGTGAAGCCATTTTGCTGTCCTCTTTCTCCTTGTAGCCAATTTCACTTGTGCTCCTCGTCAAAATATAAACAAACTTCTGCTTTATATTTAGCTTAGAAAACTACAAAAGCCTGTGTTTGATTTAAGCTTGTAAATGTCTGTAGAAATAACCACCATCTGTAGTGTTTCTGTAACTTAAAGTGACTATGAGAATGAAGGTGAGAGACGGAATGCACAAGTGGACAGTGGCCTGACAGTGCAGGAGCTAAGCAATAACTTCTGTAATAATTGGCCCCAAATGGCCAAGACTTGATCAGCAACAGCCAGCTTCCCCAGTTTTTGTATTTGGTTCCAACTTAAGAGTCTGCCTGCAATGCAGGACACCTGGGTTCAATCCCTGAGTCAGGGAGATCCCCTGGAGAAGGGAATGGCAATCCACTCCAGTTATTCTTGCCTGGGAAATCCCTTGGACAGAGGATCCTATAGTCCATGGGGCCGCAAAGAGTCAGACATGACTGAGCGACTAACACTTCACTTCCAACTTAAAACTGACTCGAGCAAACTCTGTCTGCACCCAGTAAATCACATAGGAGCCCCAGTCCCACTTAGCCTGCCTTCACCTTCCCCCTGCTGACAGCCTCCAGTCAGAACACACCTGAAGCCTTCCCTTGTTCCTCATTCCCCAGCCTGCCTTTCAGTCTCCCTAAACACCAGTGATGGTGGCCAGCTCCCTTGCTGTAGCAAGCTCTGAATTAATAACCTTTGCTTTTCTCATAAGTATAGTTTATAAGGGTTTCCCAGTTGGCGCAGTGGTAAAGAGCAGGAGATTCGGGTTCAATCCCTATGTCAGGAAGATCCACTGGAGGAGGAAATAGCAACCCACTTCAGTATTCTTGCCTGAAAAATCCCATGGATAGAGGAGCCTGGCAGGCTACAGTCCACAGGGTCATAAAGAGTCGGTCAGACACAACTTGAGTGACAGAACACATGCACATAGTTTATAAACATTTCCTGCACCACCTATGTTTTGTGATTTTCTACATGTTTGACAAACCTAGACAGCACATTAAAAGCAGAGACATTACTTTGCCGACAAAGGTCCGCATAGTCAAAGCTATAGTTTTCCCCATAGTCATGTATAGATGTGAGAGTTGGACCATAAAGACGGCTGAAGGCCAAAGAATTGATGCTTTTAAACTGTGGTGTTGGAGACAACTCTTGAGAGTCCCTTGGACTGTAAGGAGAACAAACCAGTAATCCTAAAGGAAATCAATCCTGAATATTCATTGGAAGGACTGATGCTGAAGCTCCAATACTTTGGCCACCTGATGTGAAGAGGTGACTCATAAGAAAAGACCCTGATGCTGGGAAAGATTGAAGGCAGGGTTGGTCAGTCACTAAGTTGTGTCCAACTCATGGACTGAGCCTACCAGGCTCCTCTGTCCAGGGAAGCCCGTGTCACTTAGTAGTAAAGAGCAACATCCTAGTCAAATTTTAACCTTACTTGAGACCTTTGTCTCAGATATAGTTATTCAAAGCTTTTAATTTGGTCTATTAAGTCATAACACTAAAAATACATGTATCAGTACATGGAAGAGATTTACACATAAAATACAAAATAAATGCATTTAAGTTTTGTTTATTATGTTGAGTTTTTTTACTATTATTTTTAAAATATTAAACATGAATGCCGAGTTTTATCAAGTAATTTGTTGCATCATTTACTGTTTTCTTAATGTATTAGTGAAATATGTAAAATATATTTCATATCATTGAGCCATGTATATGTTTCTATAATAAACTCTGCTTGTTTTGGTGAATTAGTTTAATCTACTAGTTTTATAAAGGTTTTTTCACTTTTGTAATATTTCTGAAAATTTCCAAAAGTGACCAGAACCTATACACTGATTTTTTTATTTCCGTTTTTGTGGGTTGTTTTGTTTTTAAATATTCTCCCTCTTATTTCTACAATTGAATGATTAATAAGGCTACTTTGAAGAGTTTTGAAACTACGAAAAAGATAGCTTCTTACCTATTAGTGCTTAATTTTACTGAAGTTACTCTCAATATATTTGTTTGAATTTTCTGTTAACAGATACTCCCTTCGGAGAGGTAGCTCCTTCACATTTTTAACACCTGGCCCCCATTGGGATTTCACTTTGGTGAGTAGACACCTGGGTTTTTATTTCAAGATATTAGATAGAAATAATTCCTGGGCTGTCCTTCAGTCTAGTTGTACATCTCTGAAAATATTAAGGTACAGAGTTTCTATCACTGTCTTTGGCAGCCTAATTTAACTCTTCTCTGCTAACAGACTGAAATTTTTATTTCAGTTAAATGTAAAATATATTTTGAAAAGTATTGGATCTATTCATCTTTATTCAATTCTTTCTCTTATTTCTACTAGTGTTAATACATTATGAAACATGAATATATTAATATTTTTATGTACATACTCTGACAGTTTTCTCCTTTGTTTAAAAATATAAAATTGATTGTAGGTAATACATATAATGAATGAATTATTTCTGTTATTAATAATCTTGGTACAGAGGGACTGCTTCATTATTTTTAGGAGACTTTCCAGAGGCATCCAACCTTATGGAAACTAACACCAGAAAATTGGAGCTTTTTAATAATTAAAAACTAATTTAAATAATTAAAACCTCATTGCTTCATGATACTCATATAAATAAAATATGTACAAAGAGATCATGATTGTTACGCTTTTCTTATTTGGGGGAAATAGCAAAAATGATTCTGCTTCTAGTATGCCAAACTTTACCTGTATGCGTGTATTATGATGTGCTGATGGTCCAATAATACATGCTTCATTTGTATTCTGTTCTCTTTTATTTAATTTAATATTTTAGTGTATCAAAACACAATACTCAGGGTGAGGTTAATGAGAGTGGACATAATGTGTATTTCAGATATCCAGAATAATTTCACAGTTGGGGACTGACTTCTAAATTAAAATGTGGGTGATGATGAGCTTGTCATCTGTATATTAAATTTTAGTAGCCCATTTTAAGGAATAAGAAATACATAGAAATGAAGTTCTAATATTTTACTCCTGTACTCCAGGGAAGATATCTTGCATTTACTCTGAGATAGGTGCATCTCACTTGTGAAAACACTTCTATAGAGGTCTCCATGAAAAAAGAAATATCTCATGGTTCATGTATTAACACTTTTGAAATATGATTAAGAAAACTTAAGAGGGAGATTTGTTACTTTTTAAATATATAGTTGGAGAAAGGAAAAGAACAAAAATTAAGCATCTAACTCAAGGGGTGAGGAAAAGAACAATAGAGTGAACTGAAGAAAAGAGGAGGAGAAGTAAGAGTGGAAAAGTAAAGTCAACACCCAATCATGGTAAAAGTCTCGGCAAACCAAGGTTAGAATATAGAATAGAACATTGTACTTAGCCTGAGACCTACCATAGCAACATACATGATGATAAAGTGCTAGCCACGTTCCCTTCCATGTATTTCCCCCACTTCTGCCTGGACTTTATCTTTCCTTTTCTCAGTTGTCCCCATCCTGCACAGTGTAGATTCTATTCTCCCAGTTCCTCCTCTGTGGAGGGGCCAGGTCCTGGGAGGGAGCCCTGGCTGCTCAGTGTTGAGAGTTCACAGGAGCTGGGCTATGTCATATTTAATCTGAAAATTATTTTGAGATATAGAAGAAATGTTACTTAAGGATTCTTTTTCAGTATTGACTTTGTTCAGTTGCTAAGTCATGTCTGACTCTGTGACCCCATGGACTCCCTATTCCTCATCATCTCCCAGAGTTAGCCCAAGTTCATGTCCATTGAGACAGTGATACCATCCAACCATCTCATCGTCTGCCTCCCTCTTCTTTTGCTTTCAACCTTTCCCAGCAATATTGACTCAGGACTAGAAGTTAAAGCTATATACACAGTTGGGTCACTGCTGGCACTTGTAGGGCTGAAGGAAGGTGGTAATGATTACTGGAAGGTTCTCTACGTACGTGCATGTTCTTCCAGCTGAAAAGTCCTGCTTCGGGCAACAAACCTTAATTACTTGAACCAGGAGAAAAGGATATTTCTTTCCTAGTGAAATCACCCCCTCATAGAATAAATAAAATGTGTTCCTTTTTAAAAATACTTCTGCCTGTATATATAAAATATATTTTACTTTTTCTCTAGCAAGTATAGGCTTGACTTGCATAAGAGTGCTGTTCTGGAAAACTTTAGATAAGTTTTTTAGTAGAGTGGAATCACTTCACACCAGATGATTCAATCTGAGGGAACTTTTTAGAAAGTATATAGTATGTGCTAGTGATAAATTATGAGTATCCCTCATAAAAATAGCTTTCTTATGAATACAGCCTAAGGCTTCACTTTTTAAAAGTGATTTTCCTTCTATAAAAGAATGAAATCTTTTCCTTTTTTTATAGAAAAGAAAACGAAGAGAGAAAGATGATGATGTCATAAGCCTTAGCAGCCTTGATCTGAAGGTAAGCCTTACTGCTCTGGCAAAGAAAAGCTTTTAAGAATATGCAGATAGCACTTTGTTTCTCTGCTATGAAAATAGCAAATGCTGAGTTTTTTGCATTTTGCATTTTCTAAGTGGAGAACTGAGTAGTATTGGCTCTTACAAATACCCTCCTTTTTCTATTCTACTTCTCTGTGAAGAATGAGCAGAAAATGTCACTCAAAACAGTAGTGACCGCAAGCTCCTGTACCTGAGGAGACCAGGCCTGTCATCTGTGCAGAGGAAGGAGGGTAGCTGATCAATGGGAGAGCACATGCCCCTCTGAGAGGCAGTTTCTCCTGTGCCCTAGCCCCAAATCTGGGGTTTTGTATGAAATCCTAAATTTTAAATGTTGGATCAGATTTGTTCTAACAACCGTGCAAGCCAAATAACTTATCTGCAAACCAGATGTGGCCCAGGGGTTTTCAGTGTGTGATGTATGAAACAATTATGTCTCCTCTTCTGTAAAACTGTAGTTTAAAGTCCAAAACTCTGCTGTCCTGGAATTACTTATTTCGCTCTTGTCACTTGGAAGTTTTACAAAACCACCTTGGTTTTAAGGAACCTTGTTTTAAAAGATTGTTATGAAAAAATTATACATTTTTTAAGTGAGGTTTTTTAAAAAAATGTTTGCCATCATGTTTAATGATGGGAGCTGCTATTTCTTTTTAAAGACAGGTATTTTTTAAAAATTAGATTTTTTACAGGTCTGCCCCTCAATATTTTAGCAAATCTGGTTAATTTGCTTGATTATCAAAGATTAATTGTCATTGCCTAGATTCATTTATTCATTGACTTTGCAGAATAGTTCTATTGTGCCTTTATCAGCTCTTTATTAACTGGAACACTTCTGTAAAGAGAAAATTCCTCTCATCAACCTTGGTTACTCAGAGTACTGTTTTATAATAAAGACTGGACAAGTGCTTGATTTCTTTCCTTTATCAGTTTTCAAAAATAATGAGTTTTAGTCATTAAAGTCCTCTAAAAGTAACTAGCGATTTTCCTTTTTAATAGAACTATAAACTCATGGATATGAACACTTTTGTTGTGTTTTGATCCATTTTAGTTGTTACTCTTACTGGGTTCACATTGTCCCATCTTTGGCTTCCAGATGCCTTCTCAGGATGGCTTCTATGTCCTTTTCCCCCAGCTCTAGTAAGATATAATTGACGTACAACATTGTGTAAATTTAAGGTGTACAGCAGGGTGATTCCCCATGTCCTTTTGATACTCTCGCCTCACACCCAGAGGCTAAATGGCCTCCCTTTCTTCCTGGACGAAAAGTTATTCCAAGCCTTTGTGGGTCATATGATCTTTGCCTCGTGTTATTTTGTCCCCAGTCTGGTGAAAGGGAAATTCAGCTTTCTTCTAAACCTGATGTCATTTTAGCAGTTTTTACTGACATTGAATGTATGGGAATTATTTGAATTACTATAATTTTTAGAGTAGATATTATATTATGAACTAATATTCAGCAACTAGCCAAAGACAGGCTTCTGTTGCCCTTCAGAATTTATTAATAGTACGTTTTAGGGCAGTAGTTGTATATTTGTACATACTGTTATTAACCTCCTTAAAACTGAGGAATTATATTCAAGAAGGAAATCCTTATAAAATTTTAGTTACATTAAATACATGCCCAGCTGCAAAGAGAATAATGCAGTGATATGCAGTCTCCATTTGTTCCAAAGCCAAGGATTCGTGTACAACTATAGTAAGGAAAGAATGAATTTGAAATAATTATTTATTCAACATCATCTTTGTATACTCAAAACTTCATTGAGGTCTGATCTAAATTCTTTTATTCTTTTCTTTTTTTAATACCACAAACATTCACAGAGTACCCATAATATTTCAAATACTATACTGGATCTTAGAGATAAGACTGTATACAAACAGGAAACAAGAACCTTTGACAGAATCATACCTGCATAGATTACAGTAGACTGTGCAGAAGTACCAATTGGTATTAGAAGGCGTTATGACAGTAACAGAAGATACTGTCAGTTCAGTTCATTCGCTCAGTCATGTCCAACTCTTTGTGACCCACAGCACGCCAAGCCTCCCTGTCCATCACCAACTCCCAGAGTCCACCCAAACCCATATCCATCAAGTCGGTGATGCCATCCAACCATCTCATCCTCTGTAGTCCCCTTCTCCTCCTGCCTTCAATCTTTCCCAGCATCAGGGTCTTTTCCAGTGAGTCGACTCTTCTCATAAGGTAGCCAAAGTATTCGAGTTTCGGCTTCAACATCAGTCCTTCCAATGAGCACCCAGGACTGATCTCCTTTATATTAGACTGGTTGGATCTCCTTGCAGTCCAAGGGACTCTCAAGAGTCTTCTCCAACACCACAGTTCAAAAGCATCAATTCTTCGGCGCTCAGCTTTCTTTATAGTCCAACTCTCACATCCATACATGACCACAGGAAAAACCATAGCCTTGACTAGACAGACCTTTGTTGGCAAAGTAATGTCTCTGCTTTTTAATATGCTGTCTAGGTTGGTCATAACTTTCCTTCTAAGGAGTTAGGGTCTTTTAATTTCACAGCTGCAATCACCATCTGCAGTGATTTTGGAGCGCAGAAAAATAAAGTCAGTCACTGTTTCCACTGTTGCCCCATCTATTTGCCATGAAGTGATGGGACCGGATGCCATGATCTTAGTTTTCTGAATGTTGAGCTTTAAGCCAACTTTTTCACTCTCCTCTTTCACTTTCATCAAGAGACTCTTTAGTTCTTCACTTTCTGCCATAAGGGTGGTGTCATCTGCATATCTGAGGTTACTGATATTTCTCCCAGCAGTCTTGATTCCAGCTTGTGCTTCCTCCAGCCCAGCGTATACTGTGGAGGTCTTGATTTGGAGTTGGGTGTTTGGGAAAGCAAACATGAGGTTGGGAAAACCAGCCCAGATAGAGAAGGGGCATCTACAGGTACCAACAGTTAAGATCAGTTATGTTAACATAATGATGAACAAGTGATTTGAAGAGAGTCCAATATATGAAGAAGAACTAAGAAATGAAATAGAGGGCTAATTGACGACTTAGTCAAAGGCTATAAATGATAGGCTGAAGAATTTATTTATCTCCCATGAAAAACAACAGAAGCAACATTCTGGATTCTTGGAATGATTTTCTGAAATACAATCCTTCTGTTTGTGTAGCAAGTTGCCGGGGTCCAGCCCCAGCAGGATCTAGGGGCACCCTCAGGATGAACAGCGTCGGCGAATGAGAGAGAGAGTGAGACAAAGCTCGGGGCTAAGTCTGAAGTTTATCTTTGCACGGCTCCTTTATACCCTTAACAACATCTTTGGGGGAAGTGCACATTGCTTACACACAGGGCATCTCAAAACATTACAGCAACTTGACCTTCAACAGAAACTGGATGTCACCCACATACTTTTTCGTTCACAAGAGTCTTTCTTATCATTTGGCCTTCAGGCCTGCTAACATTTTATGGCTTGCACCTGGTGTGACTTAGGCAACTTCAGTAGCCGACCCTGTTTTTCTTATAATTAATCTATTTCCTTTTTAATAAGCGTCATCTCTATGGGAACTAGTTAGGATTACATTTTTTACAGAAGTGCGAAGGACTGCAAAAACAGCAGATATGGCACAAAACAGGCTCTTAGTCTAAAAGTTAACCACCTGCAAGAAGTCGCCAGCTAATCTCTATCTAAAGTATTTTCTATTAGGCACATTTGTGGCTATAATATTTGTGGAGCTTTTTTCACCCCGTGAAGGGGCCTATGCTTAATAGTTTCTTTTGTTAGCATACTGTATTTAGGATGTTTAGAACAATCAAGAGCATTTTGTGCAATGAGATTACACATTTTTCAAACAAGCCAGAATGCCAGCAAAATGTTTGAATGGAAGCATTTCTTTCATCTTTGGCCCCTTCATAGGGTTCCAGCGTTCAGGAGATTTATTAATTAGGGTTTTAAGTTGGTCCTCATTCAGTGAAAGAGGAGCAGGAGAGCTCTCGGCAGGCAACACAAGAATCTGCAACAGGGCAGACAAGAACAACAGCAGACAATGGGGGGAGGATACAGGGTGGGGTAGAGGCCGAGGCCAACCTGGAGGGTCCCTTATCCTAGACGGCCTTGCCTGCCCGGTATTTTCTTCATGACCTCGTCACGGGCGGGACCCCCCATAACGGCTCCTGGCAGCAAGTCTACGTTAGTAGTGGTCTGGGGTAGTCTAGACTAAACTGCTGTGTGATCTAAAATACTTTTGTCTGTTTTTTCATTGTGAAAGTAGCACAAATGCATTGTCCTTGTACAAAATTAAAACTTTTCAAGTGTCCAGTTTTCACCTCCATCGTCTGAAGCAACTAGTTATTATTTTATGTGTTCTAGGCCCTTTTTATTTACCTACTTTCACACAGTGTGTATAATGATGACATATATGAGTATACTGTACATATGCTATAGCTTGCTTTTTTAAATTTATATCTTATCAATATATATAGGGCTACCTCATGCCTTTTTATAGTATTTCATAGTATTAAAGTACCAATTGCCTGTCATAGTCATTAAAGAATAAAAATACATAATTTAGTATTAGGTGTAATCTAAAATTGTAGAGTATATCATTATATTCTGCAAATTGGTATACAGTTTGGTATACAATACTCAAAATGTAACCCTTCAATGCACTATTAACTTTTAAGAAAATGAGATCCCCAAATCTGAACCTTCAGAGAAAGAACCACCACCTCCTTGCAGGAGGCTTAATAGAGGTACAGTAGAGATCACCACTCTTGCCTGCTCCAAATTTGATGGCTGTCTCTGCAGTTTCTCTCGGTATGCAATATTGCTTCAGTCTCTTACCTTGGCCCAGGGGTAGGGGGTTAAATTTCAGGGGCTCCCACTTTGCCCTTCCCTCTGTAATGACTCAGAACATGAAGGTTACCATCTTCTTTTTCAGTCTCTTAAAGTAATTAACAGAAGCCAGCCAACTCTGTAGTCCTTACAGTTTGTTGCTCCCATGTCATCCCTGCTACATATGCCATTGCTTCACTGCTCCATCTGTACCAGTCCATACCTGTGGTCCTTGTCACCACTTCATCCATGAGTGACCAGTTCCAGACTCCCATCCCGAGTGTCTGGTCTCTAGGGCCAGTCTCCGTGTCAGTGTCTCAGCCCGTGGTCCCTCCAGAAATCCGAGCCTGAGGCATGAGGTAGTGGACAGGTAGTTGGGTTCCAGGTGTGTTGCCAAGGAACATGGAGGCGGCTACTGGAAGTGTCTAATTATGGGACCTTCTAAAGAGCCACATAAAATACACCACACGGTTGTCTTCTCGGGACTCATGGGGGAGCTTTTACCCACCAGCTTCTGTGCTCCATTAGTCAGTGGGTGTCCCAAGGGATGTTAATCCCTCACACTTCCAGGTAACCATGTGTAAATGCCTCTCTCTGCCTCTGAGAAGCCCAGGGTGAGAACGTAACACAGCTGGGGTCAGGAACTATCTGAGGCCAAGCCATTGCTGCAGCAGCTGCTGGAGTGAGATGTGGGCTGAGAACACAGGACTGGCTCAGAGCAGTGCATTTGGTCTTTGGGTTTCGGCCTTAGCTGAGTTTTAGGGAAAAAACTTGGAAATCTCACTCAACATTATGGTATTAATACGTAAGCACAGGCCACCTTACATGATACACTTAAGATAAAAAGTCATCACTAACAGCAGCAGTATCTGATTCTGTTTGCTGCTTGGGTTATCATTGCAAAGAGAACTGTGGTTTTGATAATACCAAGCTTCTTAGCCTGTCAGCTATTCTGGTTATAGTCTTTCTCATATTATTAACTGATCTGAGTTGATCTTTTCCCAAAATAAATTCTTTGTAAAGCTTATCCACATATAGTTTCATTGCTGACTTCTTTCATACGCATCTCGCCCAAATGTGAATGCCTTTTTTGGTGTTGTTTTTAACTCATTACTAGGTATTATGGAACTCTCATTCCTCAGAAGTCCCACTTTGTTAATATTTCAATCAGTGTTTCCTTTTTTAGTAAGATTTGAAATTCTATTTTTAACTCAAGTATTTTTAGTGAAGTACAGTAGTTTTTGTAATCTTGAACTGGAGTTTTAAAGTTGAACATAGTTTTTTATATTTATAAAAAGTCCCTAAAATATATCTTGTGAACTTTGCAATCCCTTTATATACTTGTACAATTTTAAAATATGTTTAATTTAGCAATATAAAACATGAGCGCTATACAAGGGCTTAAAGATAAACATTTTACTGACCTCAATGTAAGATCCTTACAAAGTTGAAGAAAAGCAGGTTGACAGTTGCATTTCACACTATCCCTTGTAGAGGGCAGCAGAGAACTTAGTTTTTGTTTCCTTCTTTACCTTTAAGAAGGGTTTCCTAGCCTAATTTCCAATTGCTTGTTTTTATTCCAGACAAAAGTAAATAAGAACAAATAGTATCTAGATCCAAAAAAAATAATGGTTATTCTTCAGCTTTAATTTATTTCTAAATTCCAGAATTCTTATTTCACATTAAAAGGAGAAAAAAGGTAAATAGGCTAATAGTCCTTTGTCTATAGAGACGGAAAACATCTTTCTCTTCACAGTATTCAAATTTTAGGAAAGTAAGCATTGAAGGTACCATGTGAACAGATGAACAGAGGCTATCATTACACTTGGTTTTTGGAAAACAGTAATTTTACCAAAAACTTGATTTTTTTTTTAACAAAGTTGCATTACTATTTTCAGATAATGTAATTTTGCTTTTATGTTTATAAATTCTAGATTTTATACACCAAGACAAGACACTTAACCAGTTTGTGTTCCAAATATGCCAGTTGTTGAAATTCAAATTGCTGTTAATAGCATCTTTAAAGTAAACTGTTGATTAAAATAGGATTTTTTTCTAAAACTTAAGCAGCTGGAACTATTTCATTATTATCTTTTTATTTACCTACCTATAATACAAATAATCTTTCTACTATGGTTTATATGGTTTGCTTCCCTGTAAACTGTTGGCAGTTATTTAGCAAAACTAACCTGGGACTAAGAGATTGGATTTTAAACTCATCTCTGCTCCTAACTCACAGAATGACAACTAGCCATGCCTGAGCACTGAGCTGAAGGTGCTACACAGACTGTCTCATGGGGAAGGGACACTGCAGCAGCAGTTGAGCAGACCAGATTCAAACCTGTCTAGTCACTGACGACCCCTGAAACTTGGGACAGGTTTCTCAAACTTCTGAGGCCTGATTTCCTCCATCTGTAAGATGAAGGTAATAATACATACTTCATAAAGTTGGGTGAATAAGATAATATGCATAAAGCTTCCAGCACAGAATAAGGACTCACATTTCCCTTTTCTTTTCCCCACTGTCCATTTTCCTCTTGTTTTCTTAGGAGGGTGAGTTAGCAGTCACAAGGGACCTTTTTCAGCCATTGGATTTTAATAGAGCATTGTTAGAGTCAAGAGTCCCTCAGACTCATCACTCAGAGTGCTCACTGAACTGAATTCCAGGGTCACTGTTGCTTTTATAGATGCTCTCTACAGTTGTCTAAATTAGATGTAGACCACAAACCTGGACATCCAAACTGAAGCTAAGATTTTAGGTTTTGTGAGGTGAGATATTTTTTCCACTGGGACTATCACTGTACCTCCTTGACTTTCATGGCTATTTCTACCTTTATCCGTTACATCCTTACTGAAGGAGAGAAGTGAGAGAGAATCGTTTCCCCCCAGTTACCTTGGCCTTACCTCTATCAGAACTAAATAGAAAAACAGCCTTGAGAAAGACGTAAGGTGAGAGATCATGAGAACACCCTCGCAGCTTCTTCCTTCACCCCCTCTCTGCATAAGTCCTTTATTCCCTATGAAACTAAGTAGCCACAAGGTATTGGCCTTCCTTGCAACTATGTTTTAATGAATGAAACTAATTGAACCAGGTTATTGTACCCTGTGAGCTCCGAGGGCTTAAGCAGATCAGTGTTCTCACCTGTAAAATGAGGGGACAAGATTCCAGAATCTCTAAGGTGCTTCCACTTTAATGCTGTGTAGCAGAGAACTGTCTACTACAAGCAGCCTCTCTTAAGGCCCCATGCGTCACACATGTTGCCCAGGTGTGACTTGGTAATAAAGATTAGTTGATGAAATATAGTCAGTCGCCATTACTCTTTCCAAGTCTCAAAGCAGACAGATTATTATTAGCACCATCCTAAATGCAAAGCACATTGGTGTTTATGGAAAGACAGCATTCTTCCTCCCTGCAAGAAGTAACACTGTTCTGCAAATCTTAATAAATTGTTTTTTATAGATTATTTGTCATTATAGTCTATGCCTACTGTTGTTCTGCTTGATTCACTCTTCAACCTTTGTGATTTCTCTTCTGTCTTTATTCTGCTGAACTAGCACACTTGAAGTCTTCATTAGACCTATAATCAGTAAATCCATGAATCTTTTCTTACCCTTTGTAACCTTTTTGCCATAATTAACACCTTTTCTTCCCTTGACATCTTGTTTTGTTTCCTTCCTTTTGACTGTTCCTTTTGCAAAATTCTTTTTCCCTTGGCATTTCTCCAAAGTTAGATCCTTGGGCCTCTTTTCTTTTTCTCCAGCTTTTCTCCCCCAGGCATCTCATTCACTCCCAGATCTTCAACTCTGATCCCTGTGTCTCTGACTCCCCAATCTAAATCCACTCTCTGACCTCTTCATGAGTCTTTGTCCAGCATTTCCAACTACTCACTCAGTAGTTTTATTTTCATGTTTTTCCACCACCTCAGACTCAGAATATCTAAAATGAAACTCAGAATGTCCTTTCAAAGCTGATTCTTCTTTATTTGCATTAACAGTTACCCTCCTAACTTTACAGTCATTGGAATCTCTAACTTCTTGCACATGTTGTCTCGCACTTGTCCTTTGCTTTTCCCACTGGCCTACCTTAGGCAAAGTACTTGATACCTGGCCATGATTTTTGCGTTACATTTCCAGCGATCTTTTAAACCATCATAAACACCACCTTACAACACACCTCTTATTATCTCTCTTACCTGCTCAGTAAAAACCCTGTGCTCATCTGTCTCTATCCAAAGCCTGTAACCTCATGCTGTGAGTTTGCTCCCTGTGCTCCTTTGGGAAGGCCTTGCACTTTTCCCTTGCTCAGACCTATGGAAAACACAACATGACCTTCCAAGCCCTGAAAAAACATCTTACAGCCCCTCCCCCAATGTCTTTCCCACCCTCCTCTCAGCTGGGAAGACCCTGGAAGTGGTCTCTTCTCCTGAATGCCTCACTAGCCGTACAACTTATTTGGGACTTGTAAGAAGCTGTCTTGCATCACTTATCTCTTTGTGTGGCCTTGCTTTACACAATGATCTGTTAGCACTTCAGGAGTGGATGTGGAACCTATTGTTTTCTATCACCTGCATCATCTAGAATAATGCTTTTACAGAGATGCCTCCTATTTCTCTGATCCTAGTAAATTGAAGGCAGGAGGAACAGGGGATGACAGAGGATGAGATGGTTGGATGGCATCACTGACTCAATGGACATGAGTTTGAGCAAGCTCTAGGAGGAATTGGTGATGGACAGGGAAGCCTGGTGTGCTGCAGTCCCCGGCGTCACAAAGAGTCAGACACGACTGAGCTACTGAACTGAATAAATTCTAAAGATAGTTTTCACAAATTACCAGCATCCTGTCATTCATAGTGCATGTGTGCTTTGTCACTCAGTCGTGTCCAACTCTTGTGACCCCAAGGACCCTCTAGGCTCTTCTGTCCAGGGGATTCTCCAGGCAAGAATACTGGTGTGGGTTGCCATGCCCTTGTCCAGGGGATCTTCCCAACCCAGGGATCAAACCCATGTCTTTTGAGTCTCCTGCATTGGCAGGCTCACAGTAGCATATAATTAAGAGAAAATTCTACTTTTCAAAATGGAATACAGTACTTACTGTCTAAAAAGAAAACCTGCTCAGTTGTAGGCCTGCCAAACCAACAGAAGTAGGGTTGCTTCATAGAGGCAAGGTTATTTAACTCTCAGTTACGATTTTCTTAAAGTTGTCAAGTAGTCCATAATTTATTTTTTAGGTAACAGGGTTTTATAGAAAAAGTATCCGTGTCTGCAGCTAAGTACTAGAAAAGGTAACCTGGAAAAGCAGTTTGTTTGTCTCTGGGAATGCTTTTTAAGTCAGGAAGAGCCTTACTTTAACCCAGTTTCCTTTTCCCCTCTGGCCTCACTGTAGAAATACCAAAACCACTGATAGAGAGCTTTCTCTGGCAGGGAAAGCGGAGAAGCCTAGGTGCGCCCTGCTGTCAGTTAAGGCGGTCACGTGTCCCCGGGGCCCCGCCCACCTAGCCCGCCCCGCCCCCAGAGCCTGGAGCCTGCGAGCCTGGCGGGCGCCCGCAGAAACTGCAGCCGCGCCGAGACTGGCTGATGGCTGCGGAGGCCGGTTGAGCGCCCCGCCGGGAGGAGCCAGCAAAGAGGAGCCGGGGGATTCGGGCTGGGGGTGCGAGGGCATTCGGGAAGCATGGTGGCGCACGATGAGGTCGGAGGTCTCCTGCCCATTAAAAGGACTATACGAGTCCTCGACGTGAACAACCAGTCGTTCCGAGAGCAGGAGGTAAGACTGGAGAACAGCCCAGGGAAGGTTTCTAACGCCACGAAACTTACCCTCTTGAACAGTGTATTAACCGTATGACGCTAAACTGAACTTTTGCTCTTACTGAGCACTAAAGTGGCCTTGATTCACATGCAGGTTTGAAATGTGTTTATGCATAGCGTTACTTAAGTGTATATAAACCTTTATACAAAAGAAAAAGATTTTAAATGTATATACTTAAGTTTGGTTGAATTGGTCACATTTCTGATGTTTAATTCAGTTTTTTGTTTGGTTAGATTTTGGTTTTGGGGCTTTTTTTTTTTTTGTCTTGCATTTATTTCTGTTACCTAGTCAGTCTTAGGAACTGGGCTGTGGAGTAAGCAGAAAGTAGGAATCCCTTAGTTACAAGTTAATGCTAGTGAACAAAATGCCAGCGTTCATTTTTAATTTTCTTTCTACATCTAATAAGTTCGTTGTGTGTGGCTTTGTCCTTCAGAAAGAAAAATATGTTAAATTATTTAAGCCAGCGAATCAGTATTTAGGTACTTCTGCCGCCCTTGCTTTAATTACCTAAAGTTATTGTACTTTTTTAAGGTCTTTATGAACATTTATCAAATTAAGTGACTTTTATGCCACTTATTTAATTTTAATAGTTAATGCTATGTGCTCGTTCTATATATATAACAGCAATAGATATACTCTATGGTATGTACTTTGTCATTGCTGATGGAATAGAAATATCATTCCTGTATTCAGTTAAGTATATGCCGCTGCTTTGAGGTGATGGTTTTGTGGCCATGTACCTATATCAAAACTTACGTAATTATACATTTTAAATATGCGCAGTGTATTGTGTGTCTCAGCAAAGCTGTGTATCTCTCACACACACACACACACCTTTGGTAGTTAAAATAACTGCTATCTTTAAAAGACGTGATTTGGCTTTGGTTTTCGTTTTTCTGTTTGGTTTTGGCTTTTGTGTTTCAGTTTTCGCAAAAGTGGTCATCAGTGTAAATACTAAAGCAGAACTAGTCTTGTTTGGTATCAGACACTGACCCTGTTTACGGCATACTTTTATTCCAGAGATTAAAATCACCAGGAATGTCATCAGGCTTTTAGCAGCACAGCCTTAAATAAATAACTATATTTGACTATTTATTACTAAGAGGAAAGGGAAGAAATCCTATGTGATCATAACTCATTTTTATCTTTTTATAAATAACTTTTTCTTTTCATTCTTCTTAAAGCTTTTGCCAAATAGAGGAGAAAATTACTTATCCAGTAACCCAAATGAGTAAACCCAAACACATACTTGTTTTTTTGTGTCTTGATTTGGTTGATTCTAGAAAAGATGACCCCCCCAAAAAAAGTATATCCTCTATGTGACATCCTGAGGAGAAAAAAAACCTCTTTACAAAAAAACGGGGTTCACCTCAGAACTTTTCCATATTGTTGCTTTTATGCACAAGGTACATCCCAGTAAAAGACTTTAAATTGTTTTTAAGAATTTTCTGTTTGTAGCTATACAGAAAATATTTTAAGGCATAAAATCTGAGTACAGCTGGGTTAGTGAAATAAATAGATTGATTAAATACTAGGTCTCAAGTCAGATTCCCTATAACAATTCATGTGATTGCCTGGCTAACCTAGATAGTCTGGTTAAAAGCTAACCTAAATAAACAACATAAATTTATATTAGAGGGTGTTGGGTTTTTTCCCTCTAAGTGGACTTTAGCCCTAGTGAAAGGTTGCCGACCATAGAAAGTTCCTTGAACATGTGAAATTTGTTCATGTTTTTTATTGTTCCCCTGGGTTTTCAGATCATTTTTTTCAAGGAGGGTATCCAGTTTCACTATCTGTACCCATTCTTTAAGCTTCTTATGTTTACTAAGTGTTGAAGTGTTTACTATGTTTGAAGTGTTGCTAACAACACTTCAAAACAAAAATAACACGACAGTAAAACCAGGAAGAAAGCCTTATTTGGGTACTGGTAAGGCAGGTAGACTCCTACCTTCTGTTCCTTCGCCTGCAGAGGGACAGACATGGGTGGATTCCCAGCACTCCCCACCAGAAACCAGGGTAGGTTAGATGGCTCATCTCAGCCTCTAAAGAAACACTGCCCTTGGTTGTAGCTCACACAGACCAAATTCTAACCCATAAAAGACAATTTGTTGTCCCTACCTTATAGGTGACCTATAGCACTTTTCCATAGCAGTTGTCTCTGATTTTTTTCTTATGTGTTTATCCTGAGATTAGTGAGCCATATTCAGTATTACATCTTTGCCTTTCAATCATACTTTTTGAATTAGTTATTCGTTAAAGTTTTCTGTACTTTTGTAATAAGTATATATGCTAAAAGTTTGTGTTGCATGTTACAAGCATTCTTCACATGTGAATGTTTAGTAAGGCATGAAAATTACTTTCAGATACCAAAAGCCAGTGTGGAAAGTACGAAGATGCCCTCTCACCCCAGGCCCTCCTCCGTGTACTCCTGATTCAGCACTACTTTGGTACAGACTTAAGAGTATCTTGCTCTGTGATAGAGCTACCCGGGTGCTCCTCCCAGACGTTTTAGATTAGATACACTCCTGAGACTGGCATCTCCTTTGTGAAGCAGTGAGATTATGGGTGGGCTTCTCAAGGGCTGGGAACGTATGTAACACCATACATATACCCCACCACCCTCAGAGAATCCACATTTCAGTTTTAGTTTCAGAAAGATGTTTTAGATATCTTTACATTTAATTACCTAAATTAAATTCAGTAGTTTTCATTTTAAATATCACAATTTTACGTTACCAGGAAATTAGTAGTTGTACTGACTGATCCAAAGATAAGTTTTTATGTATTAAAATAGATAGCAGAAATCCCTTTCCTTCCAGCTAAACTTAACTTTTCCTTTCAAATTCACTGGGAAGAGCACGTTTCCAGAGACTTTTCAATTGAAATTAAATATTTTACGATTTATCAGGAAGTCAGATTGGTTATGCTCTAAACAGGGATGAGGAATTAACCTCTCCTTCCAATCGGTGAAGCAGATCTTTCTGACAACTGCTCTGTTTCTCCTTGGCGCTGGCATATCTTACTTTGTTAGGTAATTCTATCTCCGTTCACACAGAAGCGTCTTTGTCCTGCCTTTACTAAATAGAAAGGAATGCCTTCTGCCTGCCTTCTGCCCGCGCATATGTCCCTTCAGTCTTGCACAGATGGGTCTGGTAAAGGCATTCACACATGTCCTCAACCACACAGTGCATCATTTTAGTACATATCTCGGGAGGTTTCTTTTTCAGTTCATTTAACATTCGCACACTTGTGGCTTTATAGTCACGGTTTTACTTCGGAGTCCCTTATTTGGGGTGGGGGTGGGGGCTGGCCTGCTGCACTACCTCTTCAGGACTGACCCAGGGGCCTGGAATGTGTGGTCTGTCTGCAGAGCCTCCTGGCCTGGTCGACTGTGTCCACACCTTCGGAGCCTCGATAGGTCTCTTTGCTTGTTTGGATATTCCATCATTTAAGTTCTTTCCGGAGGATTTTAACCCTTTCTGCCACTCTACGCTCAAATTATTCTCAAGGGATTATTTTTACTCACTTTCCTCTTTTTCATGACTTGGGTCATAGCAAAGATTTTTAGAAAAAAATTCCATCTGTCATTTTTAAGTAGTGAGTTTTGTATAATTTTTCATCATGTACCCTTCTGTAGCCTCATTAAAATTTTGTCAAGTATGCCACAATTGCCAAAGGCACCAAAAATTACAAACAAATAATTATGCACCATAGACATTATAAAGGGTAGGACTGTTTTATGATCTAACCTTCATTACCCTAGGCAGCTGTGTGAGTCACCTGGTAGAGTGCCTCCTCTCTCCTAGCTGTAAAGTTAAATAAATGCAGTTTGTAAGGTTTTGGAATCTTTGGTAAATGATGTGTTTGCTATATTATTATTGTTTTAAAAGCAATATATGTAAAATAATTATATTTTCTCAATCTGTGTATATTTTTCCTTGATAATTAAATGTATGAGAGGATCTAATTATTTATAAATACCAGCGTTTGCATAGTAAGTGGAAATATTCCTGAGAAAGGATGTCAGTAATAGCTAAAACTCAGTATGTTCCAAGAACTATTCTGAACCCTTTAAACATCTTATTTAATCTTCATATCACCTTTATAAGAGAAGCTCTCATGTTAACCCCATTTTACAGATGAGAACATTGGGAACCAGGACGTTTCCTGTCAGGTGTCAGAACCAGGATTTGGGCCCAGTTGGTCTGAGTCCAGAGGCTCAGCCTCCTCTTAACCACTGTTCTACCTGTGCTTGAACACCTCCCACCACGGGGACCTGGCTGCCTTGGAGCTGACTCATCCCAATGTCAGATGCCTTCATTTTAAGGCTGTTCTTTAAGTGAAGTATTTAAGAGTGAAATGATAGAAGGTCTGGCATTTGCTGTAAAATATTTCAGTATGGGCACAGATGAAACCAGTTGTTAGACCAAGATCCATTATGCAATTCTCTCCTTTTGTGAATGTTTGATTTTTCATAATAAGAAGGTGTTTTTTTAAAGTTACTCTCTCTATTAAGCTAAAAGTTTCTGTGGGATTTTAGAATCTAATTCTTTTGTTTTAATTTTGGATTTTTGTTGTTGTTGTTTAATGATATAGTATGTTATGTTCTCGGTGATGTTCAGATATTTGACCTTTCTTGTACCATTTATTTTTTAATTTTCTGTTCCTCATAGTGTTCTTCATATTTTAACAATGAGAAACAACATTCACTTTCAGAGTTCTGTGTTTCTTTATACTGTACAAGTATCTGACTTTTGAGAGATCTTAACGTTTTGTCCAAACTTGCTTGAAATCATTATACCTAAACACATGTTTAGTATAACTGGTTTTTGTTTTCACAGGAGCCAAGCAATAAAAGAGTGCGACCTCTAGCTCGGGTCACATCCTTGGCAAATCTAATCTCTCCTGTAAGAAATGGAGCTGTCAGGCGGTTTGGTCAAACATTACAGGTAGGAGCAAGTAATGCAGTGAAGTGACTTTTTATAGAAGCCTAAAATTTGCATTTTCTTTGAGCTGTACAGACAGGTTTGTACTGTTATACTTAAATATAATTTTCCTCTTTTGGAATAAGCTGTTAAGTAATGTTGTTGTCAAAACAGTATTTATATAATCTCATTATATTAGTTTACATCTTAGAGCAAAGCAAGAACTTGGATAGTTTTTATTCCCAGAAAGTAATTTTGACTGACAAATACTTTATAATACTGTCAGATTGAAGCTGACATAAATGACTTTTATGCATAAAGAAATTGTCAGAACCTTTTTTTTTTTTTGAGGAAAAAATAAATAGTTTCTGTATCCTCCAAAGCTTTCTTTTTCACTTTTTTCTTTTCTTTTAAGTCATTTACCCTTCGTGGTGACAGCAGATCCCCAGCTTCAGCCCAAAAGTTTTCTAGCAGGTCGACAGTCCCAGTGCCTGCCAAGAGGAGAAGCAGCGCCCTGTGGTCGGAGACGTTAGACGGCAGCATGAAGCAGTCTCTAACCTCCAGGGAGATCAGACGTCAAGAGGTGTGCACCCCACAGCAAAACTGTGTGCACTAGCATAAACTGAAACATAGACTCTGATTCTTAAACATGTGCTTTGCCGGAAGAATAGCAAACTAACACCTCCGGCAAGATAGACTTGCATTTTTGCATTTGAGTGGCCGTTTTCAGCACTTGGAGAGGGTGGTGGTCATTTGGTTTAACACCCTGATGGGGTAGAATATGAAACGTATGGCATCCTCTTATTAGAAGTTCCATTCTGAATTATAGTGTTCAGACTGAGTCATTTTGAAAAGCACTGTTCAAGCATCAATTAAATAATGGTAACTATCCATTGTGATTTTCCTTTCTGAAAGGAAGGAGTAACTTGTGATGTTTGCTGGATTTTTTTAGGCAATCTATGAAATGTCCCGAGGGGAACAGGACTTAATTGAGGACCTCAAACTTGCAAGAAAGGTCAGTAAAGAACTTTCTCTCCTGTGCCATAGGTTTTAAAAATTACATTCCACAAATTCTAAAGGGTGTTACCTTTAGAAGTTGAAAAGTAGAGAATATCTACTGGTGAATACTAATTTTAGATGAGGTTTATTAGAGGCATTTCTTCAAATATGAATATCAGGAAGAGTTTTTCAAGATTAACATGTACTTTAATTTCTATTAGGTATAAAATAATATCCACTCTGGTTTTTACGTAGTCAGGCTTGCACACGCCGACCTCTCTTCGTGTTTTATTTGTTTGATCTGTGCATGACGCATTTCTCCCCTCCAACAGGCCTACCACGACCCCATGTTAAAGCTGTCTATTATGTCAGAAGAGGAGCTCACACATATATTTGGTGATTTGGATGCTTACATACCTCTGCATGAAGGTAAGGTGTGCTCCCTAATTTTCATAAGATTCTGAACAGCAACAACAATTTTAAATCTAAACTTCTAATTTAACTCAGCATATTTTTGAAATTTTTATTGACAGAGTTGATGTACAAAATTAGTTTTAGGTGTACAACATAATGATTAATATTTTTAAGTATACTACATTTAAAGTTACGGCTACATTCCCTGTGCTGTGCAGTATGTCTTTGTAGCTTATTTATATCATACACAGTAGTTTGCACCCCTTAATCCCCTACCACTGTCTTGCTCCTCCCTGAATTGTTTTTAAGTAAACTTGTTCTTGGAATTTCTGCTTTCTTACACTTCAGATTTGTTGGCAAGAATAGGAGAAGCCACCAAGCCTGGCGGGACAGTGGAGCACGTTGGCCACATTCTCGTGAACTGGGTATGTAGCATGTTTATGCAGACAGGGCAGGCTTGTCACTTGTGATCAGGATCACACTGATTTGATCCAGTTAGTGGATTCTAAAATCAGATAAATGGGACTCTAAAACTGAACAAATGTACATAGAAGTTACAGTCACTGTTTAAGAAAAACATGTCATGAATGACACTGTTTCATTTGTTTTAAGAATATGTTCCTCCTTAAACAGAATTCCCATGTTACATGCTGTTAATTACCTGTCTTACTCTCTCAGTTAACATCTGAGTGCCTGCCGATGCCAGGCCCTGTTCTCGGAGGGACGGCTGGGGTTTGGTGATGAAAGACAGCCTTTGCATGTACGGTCAAGTGAGAGAACAGTCACCCATTATCACCTGCAGGAGGATCTTCACAGCTTGTTAAAACTTTCATGAATAGCTCTAAGTTTCATGTCGTATGCTTGCAATCTCACTAATGGACTATACTTTGATTTTTCTTACTGCTGTTTAGTTGCCAGGCTTGAATGCCTACAAAGGCTACTGCAGTAACCAGCTGGCAGCCAAGGCTCTTCTGGATCAGAAGAAACAGGACCCAAGAGTCCAGGACTTTCTCCAACGGTGCCTGGAGTCTCCCTTCAGCCGAAAACTGGATCTCTGGAGCTTCCTGGATATTCCTCGAAGCCGCCTTGTCAAATACCCTTTACTGTTGAAAGAGATTCTTAGACATACTCCCAAAGACCACCCGGATGTTCAGCTCCTGCAGGAGGCTGTAAGTAGCCCAAGAAGTGGTTCCTGTGCTTTGCCAGTTTGCATGTTAGCTTGCCTGAGAAAGATACACAGCGATCCCCTCACAGCTTCTGCATGCTGAATGAGTACATGAACTTTCAGTTCTTGTGGGTTAGCTCACTGTGCACTAGTATAAAGGTGTAACATGTTTTATTTATGTTTTAGTCGAGAGATTGGGTTCTAATCTGACCTCTTCCATTAGCTAGCTGTGTGACTTAAGGCAAATCACCAGTGTGGCTGACAGCATAAAATGAAGGGATTGACTGAATTATCTGATTTCTGGGGTCCCTTCAAGCTGTAAAATTTTATCATTTTAATGCAACATTTTAGTCCTGTAGGAAAATAAGGATAAATTAATATGCTGAAAATGCACCATTGATTTCTTTATATATATATATAATTTTTTAGATACTGATAATACAAGGAGTTCTCTCTGATATCAACGTGAAGAAAGGTGAATCAGAATGCCAATATTACATTGACAAGCTGGAGTATCTGGATGAAAAGCAGAAGGACCCTAGAATTGAAGCAAGCAAAGTGTTGCTCTGCCATGGGGAACTGAAAAATAAAAACGGACACGTAAGTGCATCTAACACTAATATGAAGTGAGCAGTTCCTGCCCTCTTCCCATTGTTTAGTTTTTTCCACTTGAATTATGAAGCAGGTTTATAAAATAAACTCATCACATACTGAAAGTAACTGGATTTTATGTTATCAGCTTTGATAAAGTAAATAGTTGGTTTCTGTAAGTGACTTAAATGTCTTGGTGAAGAATCAGTAATAATTTATTTTTTAGTGTTGAAGCATAAGTCAACTTGTTTGACTAGGGGTTCCTTTCTAAATAACTTATTAGATTTATGATGTTTAATAAAAAAGTACATTCTTCAGAATAATTTTTTGAAGAGTTTATAGTATTGGAAGTTTTTAGCACTATGAAACAAACTTTTACAGCAGACAGAATGATAGCAGACTTCTTTTCTCAATCTTAGTTACAAAGGTACCTGCTAGAACTAAGTATACACATGGAATGGTTTTTTTATTTCATCATGTGCTTTTCAGAAGCCCAATTCGTAAGTTAAGGTTATTTTTGGAAAAAGTTAATATTCCATCTGTGATTTCTCTTACAAGGCCTCATTGTTCTATAAAAGCTTAGATTTGTCTCTGTTTAGAGAAAACAGAACCATTAACATTTTTACCAGCTTACATTTTTAAGTTCTCACCCTGTTAGAAGACTATGGTGTACAGTCCTGGCCTTTCTAGTCACGCCGCCACTGACAGGTCTTTGTGGTGCGTGGCGTTTGCTCAGCTGCTGCTGATCTAATGTTACACATGGACAGAAAAGTTGTGTATAGTCTACATTGAGAAAAACTCTCCAAGGAGAACGTGCATTGCTTTTAAAGCACCATGTTTATGAAGTCATTTGTAAGGGGATCTTAGTAAATCAATTTGATAAAATTAAGATCCAGTCACGTTTTTTTAACAATGGATTTCACTCAAAGTCACAAAGTTCTACATTTAAGAAGTATTTGTTTCTTGCTTCTCCAGAAACTGTACATTTTCCTATTTCAAGACATCTTGGTGTTGACTCGGCCTGTTACTCGAAACGAGCGTCACTCCTACCAGGTTTACCGGCAGCCCATCCCCGTCCAAGAGCTAGTCTTGGAAGACCTGCAGGATGGAGACGTGAGGATGGGAGGGTCCTTCCGAGGGGCTTTTGGCAACTCAGATAAAGGTACCAGTCACACTTTAAAATGGTTTCAAAGATCATAACCTCAGAACCTAAATGATTTCAGCTTTAATAATTAAGAATCTGTCCCCAGACAAAACACTAAACATGAAATGGGTTCTGTCGTCCCGACCTGGTCCACTTGCTGAGTGGTCAGGTGCTGTGGCGCTCTGACTCTAGCATGTGTACGTGATACACATGGGCACTACTGCCTCATACATACATAATACGTAGGGCACTGCCTCCTAGATAGATGTGCCTGCTGTGGCAAGACCAGCACCCATACTCATGTAGTCTGACCACATCATCTACGATAAGCTTTCTAAGTCTGATTTCCTTTTGTCAATGTTTATTTTTCTAGCTAAAAACATCTTCCGAGTTCGCTTCCAAGACCCCTCTCCGGGCCAGTCCCACACTCTCCAAGCCAACGACGTGTTCCACAAGCAGCAGTGGTTCAGCTGCATCCGCACCGCCATCGCCCCTTTCCGACAGGCCACCGGCCCCTCGGAGTTCCACGAGGAGTGCGGGGAGAACCCCACCACCACCAGCAATGCTAGGGCCCAGAAACAGGCGCCCACGGCCTCTAGCATGACTCAGGGCGAAGCTGATGGAGACGCTGCTGAGTGTGGCGCCCCGGTGCACACAGCAGACAACACTATGGGCGTGAAAGCACCCCGAGCCCAGACCAGCCTCCGCAAAGCCAGGGACAAAGCCCAGGTCGGTGGCAAGCGGAAGGAGACCCTGGTATAAAGGAAGCTCTGGCTAGCAGCTGGGAGAGACTTTATTTATGACCTGTACAGTTTTTCTTTCTGTCCTATGAGCACGGCAGCGTTACTTAGTACCGTCTCATGTCTTCTGTGTGTGTGGTTGGTTTTGGTTGTTGTTCTTTTATTTTTTTTTAATGGCAGCTAAAGGTATATATACACATTACTGTTAAACTACAGGTTTTTGTTTTTGTTTTGTTTTTCTTCTCAGATCATTTAGAACATGCAAACTTGATATTTTTAATCAAATGAAATACTTAATGGGTATTCTTATTCTGCATTCATCATGACTTTTTAATACAAACTGTGATACTTACAGTATTTGCCAAAACTTAAAATTTTGCAAATACCAGGATTTTACCAGTGTTTCTTTGATGAACTTTGCATGCAGAATTTGAAATTGTAACATTGGCATCTAAGATCTACTTGGAATGTCTGTAATATTTCAAAATTTACATTGAAACATAAGTTCCTTGGAAAACAA
This sequence comes from Muntiacus reevesi, assembly GCF_963930625.1. NCBI lineage: Eukaryota > Metazoa > Chordata > Mammalia > Artiodactyla > Cervidae > Muntiacus > Muntiacus reevesi. The sequence goes on along the minus strand of NC_089250.1, from coordinate 41,943,313 downwards.
ACAAAGCTTAATAGGTTTTCCATTTTGCCAACTGGAATGGTTTTTATTAGTTTGTTTTTCACTGCACATTCCTCATTTTTCATTGATTTAACCTGCCGATTATTTAATTTTTTTTTATTGTAAAGTAGTTTTTAGTATTTCCTTTTATTTTTTTACTTTGATCCCTTTTCAAATTGGCATGTTTTTAAAGTATTTTTCTCCCTTGATTAAAAATGTGTGTGTGTGTGTGTGTGTTTTTAAATCATATTAACTTTACCAAGTGAAATCAAGCCATACTGTTTTTGAGCCAATTAAGAAAATTGCGATTTTTACAATGTAGTGTTTCAGGGTGGTGGACACACATGAAATGACTCAGTGTGTTCTGAACTGCTGAAAGAAAACCATCTTAAGGATTTCATGGAAAGTTAATATTCTCTGAAAAGCAAGAGGGAAGGCAATTGACTGGTAATAGGTATTTTTTTAAAAAACAGATGGAAAAAGAGTGTAGTTTTGTCTTAAAGTAAAAATGTCTGATTGTGCCAGACATTTCTGAGAAGAGATAGTAAAAGCTGAAGTCGAGTGTATGTAGTAAGTCGTAGAAGGCTTGGGGGATGTGAACTGTTTGCCTTGATTTACAGTACTTGCAAATAAGGGGTTTGAAAAGAAAAGGAAATGTGTTGAAAATTTGACCATATTAGATGCATTCTGGCAGATTTATTCGTTAAGAGGGGAAAAGAGATTGGTGAGTGTTTTACTCTGAAATGTTTCTGTTCAATTGCAATCATTGTCTTGGATGGGGGAGGACTGAAAACCCATGTCGTGGAAGATTTGTCATGGTGACCGTTCCAGTAAACGTGGACTGTTATGTGAACTGTATCTGGCCAGTGGAAATGAAAACTGAAAAAGACTGTAAATAATTAATTCCAAATGATTTCTCTGTATAAATGAATTATACAATTAAAAAAAGAGTCACACCCATAATCACCCTAAAGGTTTCCTGACTGGTGGATGTTTGCTGGACCTTTGCCAGAACATGCTGCTACAGCCAAGGAGGTGATGACAAGCCTCACAGAGGTTTTAGAAGGTCACAAATATGCCTTCAAAATGCATCAAAAAGTAAGAGAAAGATTAGATTAGGTCAAGTTTTTTGAATCTTATTAAACCAATTAGAACACACTCTAATCAGAAACAGCAGTTGAATCGAAGACAGCTGAACACCTGGCCACTTTCTGGATATAGTAGTCAAGCTAGTAACAAAGGACCTTCGTTGATTAATTTCAGATTTTAATTTAGGTGACTCAGGTTTCTAGCTCTGCAAATTCAAACCCAAATAGTGTAGATTACACCAGTGGTTGTGATCGGAAATCAGCAAGATTTCTAATCATTCCTAGAGATGTTGTAAGATACAGTTTCTTCCAGAGTTACCTTGATAAGCTTCCTAAGTTGTTGAAACAATAATAGTTCAGATGTTCTTAATCAAAAGATGTTTTTACTGGAAACTGTATAGCTTTCTTGGGATCGCTCTAGGGAAGAAATAAGACCCAGAAACTGAGTAGCTGTGTAGAATGAACACCCTTCAGAAATTGCATCTGTATTTGAAAATCTCTGATTATTTATTCCAGTACTTCTCAAGCCTGTTTGAGCATCAGAGTCATGAGGGGTACTTTGAAAAAAATAAAGGTAACTGGGCCTCACCCCCAGCTCCCCTCCCCCAGTTTCCACACCTGTTTTAATGAATCAGTGTGGGGGGGGTGGGGAGGTGGGGTACAGGGGTCATAACTTAATATTTGTCAGCACTCCCCCCAGTAATTCTGATACAGAGAATTCCATGAGTAGCCAACCTGTAGCCATTATGCAAATGATATGTAGGAAGTACTGACATCTACTTACTATCTTCTCAGTTTGCCTTTAAACTCTTCACAGAGTCTGAGTTGAATACATACAAGCATACAACAAAGCATATTGTTTTGAATACTCAAAATACTGTGTTTGTCTGTTTTGAGCAAAGGGTGGTCTTTCTGAACCTTTGGTCTGGTTGTGTGCACAATGGGAGGGGAGGCACGGGCGCCTGGGTGAATCGTCAGCCAGCGGGGCACCAGTGTCACCAAGTTCTACCTTTGAATCGATTAAGACTGGCGTCTCCTTGCCTGATCCAGGTGACTGGCCACTCTTGTGCTGACTTAGCTCTCCTGTACATTTAGTGCTTGGGCAAATGTGCACACCCAGCACAGTGCTTGGTTTTCTGTACATATACCTAATGCTAATGTGACTGAATTCATTTTACAACCATCAACAGATGCCTGATCTGGGCTGCCATTGTTCAGTCTTGGTAACCGAGATGCAGACCAGAGTGGGCATCTCTCCGGTTCTCTTCCTCATCAGAACTCCTCCCGGCCCCTCAAGGAGACACTGTCCCATTGTCCCACAGGAGGCAATATCACTGGATGGGTGGTATTGTCTGTTAGTGTTACAAGTCCTGGAGGTGAAAGTAGCTGATAACATCCTGCAAACTTGGGCTTTTCTTAATCAACATTAAAGAACACCCTAGAAAGAATCATATCTCTTTGTCCAGTGAAGCCAATTCCCGTGAGCAGAGTACCCTAACAAAGAAAATCTCCCTCAATCCTAGATCAGAGACCTTCCCAGATCAGAGGGGCTTGGGGCTTTGCCTGCATGTGTGAGCAAATCCAGAACTGCAAGTCTTCAGACTTACCAGGTACAGTTTCCTCAGATTCAGTGTTCATAGTCCTGTTTATCATGAGGCTTTGAGACAATGGACACACTCACTGGGATAATGAGTTTAAACCCAGAGCTGCAAAATCCATAAGAAGAAAACCACTTTAAACGCCCTTTGGAGTATCTCAGGAAACCCAGCTCCTTTGAAAACTGATAAACATTTATTCTGCCCTTTCTTCCACAAACCATATCTCAGGGTAACTAGACAGATGAGGAAGGGAATGTTTTCTTTAGAGCAGTGGCCCAGCTAATCAGTGAAGAAGCCGTGATAGAATATCACCGTTTTGTAAGCGCTCATGACCTGGTGGATCTAGATGTCAACCATTAATAAAGACCACCATACCTCCTGACAGGTGGCCCACCCCCCACCTAAGCAGTCTTGCCAAGAAAGTCGGCCTGAGTTTGACCTGCAGGAAGTTAAGACAAATGAGTTTCTTCAGCAAAGTAAAATTAATTCAAAGAAAGATGGAGGGATCCTACATCTAAGAGACATATCAAACCATTGCGATGTATGTATGGACCTATTTGGATCCTAAATCGAACAAATTGTTTTTCAAATAAAACAATCCAAAATATCCAGAATTGACTGGGTAAAGTGCACAAGATATGATTATGTTTTTATGTTTAACAGAAGTACTATGATTGCAGTCTCTCTAGGGAGACACACTGAAATCTTTATGGGTAGAAATGACATGAGGTCTGGGATTTCTTTCAAAATTATAGGGCAAGAGCATAGTTGGGGATAAAAAGGAAACCAAACCACATGAGTTGAGAACTGCTGAAGCAAGATGAGGCATCATGAGAATTCATTATACTCAGCATATCTTTTTGAAGAAATGTTTGAAATTGTTCATTAAAAATACAAAAGTTAAAAAGAACTCAATGAAATTCCAGGATTGTATCTAAGTCCTTAATCTCTTAACCCCCTCTGAACCCCCAGGCTTCATTTTTCATAATAAAATCAGAATGTTCATCAAATACAGATGGCCTACTCTCTGCCCTCTCACAGACACACAAACCTGCCTCAACAACTCGATATCCATGTCCCCTGTTACAGTTTGGCAATGGGACCAGAAAAATCTGGATTCTAGTTTAATCCACACAGCCTTTTCTCTTTCTCTTTCTTCTCCTGTTTGCCTTTCCTTTCCCTCTCCATCAGTGGCTTCCTTTGCCTGCCCTCTTTCCCAGACAGACATGGGTTCCCCCTGGAGCTGAACCAGTGAGAAAGCAGATGTTTCCAGGTCCCCCAGGGAAGCTAATCCATGCAGCCCTACCCTGAGACCTTCCAGCAAGGTGGTTTAGTCACTAAGCCATGTCCGACTCTTGTGGCCCCATGGAATGTAACCTGCCAGTCTTCTCTGTCCATGGGGTTCTCCAGGCAAGAATACTGGAGTGGGTTGCCATGCCCTTCTCCAGGGGATCTTCCCAACCCAGGGATCAAACTCTGGTCTGCATTGCAGGCAGATTCTTTACCAACTGAGCTACAAGGGAAGTTTCTAGCGAGGACTAGACAGTAAACCACCTCCCTGCCTCTTAAAAGTCTCATGTCCATACAAAAACTTGCACATGGGTGCTTTTTTACAGCGACTTTATTCATAATTGCTAAAACTTGAAAACCAAGGTGTCCTTCAGTAGGTGATGGATTAATGAACTACAGGGCATCCAGATGGGAATATTATTACATGGTAAAATAAGCAAGCTGTCAAGTCATGAAAAGACATAGAAGAAACAAAGGCTACATGCTATCTGATTGCAACTATTTTGATGTTACAGAAAAGGCAAAACTATGCCAACAATAAAAAGGTCTGTTTTTGAGGGTTTGTGGAGAGGGAGGGATGAACAGGTGGAGAACAGCGGTTTTTTAGGGCAGTGAAACTTCTCTGTATGATGCTGTATTGATGTATAATATACATGTCATTATATGTCTGGCCAAACCCACAGGACACACAACACCTACAGTGACCCCTGATGTCAACTGTGGACTCTGGGTGATGATGACATGTCCATGTGGGGTCATCAGTTGTAACACAAGCACCAGCCGGGGGAGATGACGGGGAGGCCATGGGTGTGAGGGAGGAGGAATATTGAAACGTCACACTTTCTACCTAGTTTAGCTGTGAACCTAAAGCTGCTCTTAGAAGTCTGTCTTTTAAGAGAAAGAAAAAAAATTACCCAGACCCAGTGTGCTGTTAGGAGCACACATCCTTCGAGACAGTCTGCAGAGATCAGGAATAACAGTGTGCATGCTCTGCAAACGTGGCCAACAGGTGCCCAGCACAGTGACCCAGAGGCCAGACCTCAGGCTCTCATGCCAGCCCCAACCCACCCAGGGCAGCCACTCCTGAAGGGTCAACATCTAAGACAGGCATGTGTCCTGGGCCTACCCCACAGTCTGGGTGGGAGGGGCCCCAAACTGCCTTCTGGAGTTTGTCCACCCCTGTGGAGTCTGGGTTGGAGATTGTGTTTCAGCTGAGCTGGAGTGGACCAGCCCTGGGCACAAATCCCACCTCTCTCCTGTCTTCTCTGCACTCGAGGATGGAGGACCATGGGGGGCTCCCACTCCGGCCCCTCCCCAGCAGGGCTGTATGATGGGATCAGGAAGCAGCAGGCCTCCCCCACTGGTTGGAGTAGCTCTCTCCCCTCTAGCTTCTCAGGCTACAGCTGTTGGCTGAACGTGACTGGAGAAGCTGGAAACTGCCCCAGGTCTGGAAAAGAGGCTGTTATCTGCCAGCATGTGACTTTGCCAGCATGAGCTCATCTTCTCCCTGCCAGGCTCCATCTCCAGGTATGATGCTCAGCCCTCAGCTCCTCACCCACCTGCCAGAGAAAGACATGGAAGCCGTGATGACGGGGAGGGGCAGGGAGCAGACAGGCAGGAGGCACCCCCAAGGTTGACTATGCAGAGTTGGGGGCACCCTCACCCCTGCTTTCTTCCCACTCCACCACCATGTTTTCAGGGCCCTACTGAGCCCCAGGACAGGAGGGGGTCTGCCCAGAGTCTCTGCCCATAGCAGCATGTGGCCTAAGACAGGAGGCCGTGAAGCCACATGGGACAAACCTCACAAACCACAGGGGTCAATGAATATCCAGCGGTGACTTTTTCATAGCATCAGAGGTGCCCGCATCTCACAGGGAGCAGCACAGCTTCCTGCTTCAGGGGCACGGCAGGCCGGGGTCAGGAGAGGCCTCTCAGACCTCCATGTGCCTGATCCCAGCGGGCAGCGCGCTATTCCAAAACAAGGGAAAGAGACCCACAGGCATGTCAGTACACACTTCAGGACCGCATCTGAGTGACGTGCTGCGTGCCTGCGGGGCAGGGGCGTAAGGCGATCGTTTCCACAAGTGGAAGCTATTTCAGCAGCCATGCTCCAGCACTAACACAGCCAGGTCCTCCAGGGCGGGAGCTCCCAGAGAACTTTCCAGTCACTGTCTTTGTTGCAGGAACAGACTAGCAAGGGCAGCTGTTGGCATCTGCCTGCTGATCAGCATGGGTCCAAAGGGTGTGGAATGAGGTTCTTCGGTCAGAGCCGTGGAAAGTGACACCCTGACCCGCAATGCCCCGCACCCTGAGCCCCCAACCCTGAGCAGCCAGGCGGGCTCCCCAACCCGGGAGAGTGCTACTCCCTCCCCCTTTCCCCACCCCCTCCCTTCCTCTCTCTCCCTCCCTCCCCCTCTCTTTCCCCTTCCCCCTCCCCCTTCCCCTCTCCCCTTCCTCGTTTACCTCCTTCTCCTCCCTCCCCTTCCCCTTTCCCCCTACCTCCTCCCTTTCCCCTTCCCCTCCTTCCTCCTCCCCTCCCCTCCCTCTCTCCCCCTCCCTCTCCATTCCCCCTCTTCCATCCTTCTCCTCCCTGCACGTCCACACATTCCCCCTCCCCCTCTTTCCCCCTCCCTCTCCCTCCTACCCTTCCTGAACCAGGCTCCTCTTTACCTGGGTGCACAGCAACTCAAAACACTGAGACATCAAGGTCTGCCCCAAAGAGAGGGTCCATCAGCAAGGCCACCAAGCAAGGAGATGGGAAAACAAACCTCAAATCCAGTTCCCCTCAGGCAAGGGGCTTGTGTGTTTATGGGATGAAGACTGAAGAAGCAGGTCATCTGAGACACAGGGACTGTGGGGAAAGGTGATGGAAAGGGTGTCACGATCCTCGCTCTGCGCAGGCGTAGTTCAGCAACAGGCCTCTGCACGTTTGCACACTCAGTTGAAAGGTCAGTGGTCCCAGCCAGTCTCAACCAGTTCAGCTCAAACTGGACACCGCTGACTCTTGCTCAGCTGAACTAGACACAGCTGACTCCAGCTTTCTAGAAAACTACCAGTGCAAGCGTCTGATTTCTTCGGCGCCTTGCAGCCTGGAGGACGAGCCAGACGTCTGCAGCAACAATTAAAACCACCTTGATGAGTAAAGACAGGTGCGATGGGTTTGACTAATCCTTGGTTTCAATCCCTCAGACCCAGCAAGGCCTCACCTGTTCCAGGTTGCGCCTCCGAGGCCCCATTGGCCCATCCCCCCACTGGTCCCCCCAGGGATCTGTTGCTGCCCCCATGACAGTGAGCACTTCCCAGCGTCGGCATCACCTTCTCTACTGGTCTGTAAGGTTACTGTCCTTTGCGTCCCACCCACCAGTTCTCCTGACACAGAAAAAGTGCTCAGACGTATCTGCTGGATGAACCAGAAAAGCCACGATATCTCGACTCAGCCTTAGCGAGGGTCAAGGTACCAGATGGAAGCTGGTCCACGCAGACCCTCCGTGCTGTGAGGGCCCTGTAGCAGTCAGGCCTGCCATGAGCCGCCGTCCAGGAGTTCAGACCTTCCCCCGCCCCCTCCTGGAGTGCCTCAGCGCTGGCCTGCATGACCAACAGAATAAGATGGAGGTGACAGCTCGTGACTCTGAAGTCGCTTCTGCCTAGCTCGGTCCTGGAGGGAGCCAGACACCAGGCTGTAAGGACTCTCACTCTGGCCTGTGGACAGGCCCCAGGCAGAGGAACGGAGTCCTCATGCCCACAGCCAGCATCAGCTTGCCCACAGTGCAAGGGAACCACCGAGCAGGGAAGGAAACCTTGAGCCCCAAGCCAAGCCTTCAGATGCTGTAGCCTCAGCCACCAGCTTCTTTTTAAATTTTTGTTTATTTTGCTGCACTGGATCTTAGTTTCGGCATGTGGGATCTAGTTCCCTGACTGGGGATCGAACCCAGGCCCTCTTGTATGGGGAGCATGGAGTCTTAGCCACTGGACCACCAGGGATGTCCCAGCCACTGGCAACCTCATCAAAGACACTGGTCCAGAACTACTAGCTACTTTGCTCCTAGAGAAACTGAAATTAGGGCTTCCCAGGTGCCGCTGGTGGTAAAGAACCTGTCTGCCAGTGCTGGAGTTGTAAGAGGTGCAGGTTCACTCCCTGAGTTGGGAAGATCCCCCTGGAGGAAGGCATGGCAACCCACTCCAGTATTCTTGCCTGGAGAATCCCATGGACAGAGGAGCCTGGTGGGCTACAGTCCATGAGTCGCAGTCAGACACAACTGAAGAGAATTAGCAAGCACGCACTCATGTTTATTAAGGTTTTGAAACCAAAGGAAATCGTTAAATCCGTTACACCTGTACCTGTTCTCATTTATCAAGCTTGCTTTCACTGCCACCACAAAAGGCTTGCGTGTCCTCCACACATCACCAAGCACAAATAATAAGATGTTTGCCCAAGTTGTTTTCCAAGAATTTGGAGTCAGTTGTGTCTGGTTCAGGCTCCAGCCAGTTAAGGCTGGTTGGGTCCACCTAAGCCTCCCACTGGGCACGCACGAGTGTCCGCCTGGTAACCTTTGAGACATCGGGGCCCAAAAGGCCACTTTCAGCATCTGCTAACTGCTCCATTTGCTGAACAAGCGTCCTGTGGAAAAGCCCGCAGCTTAGTCAAGACCTGCTCAGAACAACAGTGAAACTCACCGTTTATTTCCCATCACCTTTCACCTCTCCCCATGCCTCAGACCATGCCGCATCCTTTCCCTGTGAATACCCCAATCCCTCATCTTTGGGGAGGTAGAGTTCAAGTGGGGTTGTTCTCCCTTTTCATGTCCCGGGGCTTGGACCAAAGCAGAGGGAGCAAAAAGTAAACCTCAGGGAGAGAAACCAAGGCCAGTCTCCCAGGGCAGCGAACAGGGGAGTAGGTCACAAACATGGACTGTGGCCTGAGGCCTGCCGCCCTCTGCCCCTGAATCCTGCGTCCCACTGGACCAGGTCCACAAGCTGACCTTGAACAGCCCGCTCTTACTCAATCTCTTGACTTTACAACGGAGGATGGTCTTGTCCTCGGAGTTGGGTGGAAACCTATAGGTCACGAGGCAGAAAGTAGTTCCCGGTCCTTGTGCGGATGAGCAAAAACAAGTTTTGAGACCTCCAAAAGTTTTTTAAAAACTTTGAAAAGGATCAGAAGTTTTGGAAGCTGTGTTTTTAAAGGGTCCCCCTGTGGCTATGGCCAGATCTTGACCTCCGGCTTGAGTCCCGAGCTCCCCCTGGGCTTGAGAATGGGGCAGGAGGTGACCATGCTGGGGCCCTCCCCAGGGCGAGAGAGCCTGCCCCTGCAGGGGGGCGAAGTCCAGGGTCCTCTGCCCTCAGCTGTTCCTGCCCCTGCCTCAGCCCTCCCACTGGGGGAGTTTCTGACCTTTTCTCCTACATCATCACTGTTTCTACCCCCGGCCTCTCCAGGGCACTACCGCCCCATCTTTCCCTCCTGGGACTCTGGTCAAGCCCACTCTCCTGTGGCCTCCACCAGTCTTCAATACAATGAAAGGCTTGGGCACATGGATATCTCCAGAGGCCGGGTCATTTAGAACCACCGTCACAATTCTCTGGTTTTTTTGTACCATTCGCTACCTGCTGCTCTTTACTCCAAACATTCTTCACTCAGTAAATATATTTTAAAGGCCATGATTATAAGTGGAAAACCAGCTTTCCTCACTATAAATAAGAGGAAACAGTAACAATCAGCCTCCTGAAAGCAAAACACCAGGAGTAAGTCCTGCCCGGGACACTCCCCTTCAGAGGGGGAGGCCAACTCTCTCCTCGGCTACCTCTGCCAGGTTAAGTCCTCACACCACCTTGGGCACCATCAGGCCCAAACTTTGGTCAGCAATGGACTTCCTTTCAGATCTACCAGTTTAGGACTCCCCTGGAGGTTCAGGGGTTAAGACTCCGTGCTTCCACTGCAGGGGGCACCGGTTCAATCCCTGGTTGGGGAACTAAGATCCTGAACGTGGAGCAGCCAAAAAATTAACCAAAAAAAAAAAAAAAAAAAAGCAAAGAACAGAACTGCTGGTTTAATTGTTTTTCTGTTTCTTTCTCCCCTCTCTTTCCCCCATAAAAATCATAACATACATGTAAAGTACAATCCTCTGGTCTGAAAGTATGTGCTGAAAAAGTCTATTTTTTTTCTTTTTTCGCCAGCACCAACCCACAGAGCAAGACACCAGCATTGTCTGGGGAGCGATAATGGCTGTGTTTCCAACATCCCTGCCCACTGGCCCTGACAGATACCGCAATGGTTCCTGCCAGGAAATTCCCTGCCGCGTGGAAAACCCAGAGGAGGAAGCAGAGCCCCATGGACCTCTCAGGCTCCACCCAGAGCTGCAGGAGTAAAACACGCCCATCATCTCGGGCTCGGGGATCCACAGGGACCTGGGAGCCTGTGACAAGACACACACACCACCAGGCCTCATGCAGCCACATCTGTGCCTGTTCTACCAGGTCCGAGGTGGTTTGGACCCTGTGTACCACTTGATAGAGCCCTCAGGGGGAAAGTGTTACCACCTCCATTTTGCAAACAGGAAAATCAGGGCTAAGATCTAACTTGAGGTCAGCACCAAGGTCAGCTTCTCTCCTTCCAAGGCCGCTGGTAAAGTGAGCCTGGGCATCTGGGGGGAGATCCTGGTACCCCCGGCCCACCCGCCAATCCACGGTCTTCCCTGGGCTCTTCTCCTGGTGACTGGGTGCCTCGTCCAGCCTTCTTTCCCCTCGAGGACCGTGACCCCCGTCATCAACTGGGCCACCGCCCCAGAGGGCAGCTGAGCCCTGGCTACAGGGCTGGGTCCTCATGTCAAGGATCACCTGCCACCCAACCCCCATGCTGGGGCAGATGGGGCTCAGCCTCAGGGAGTGGGGGATGGGTGAAGACCCCCCAGACTCGGACAGGGTCTCCACTGTGCTCTTCCCCAGCCTTCTCCGAGACCAGGTGGACTCAGGACGACTGGCCCATCGTCCTTACAAGCAGCAGGCAGAGCAAGCGAGGCTTAGGTCAGAATCTGAGTCCCACCCAACCCCGGGCTCTCACCCCCAGGGCCTGGGACCCTCCTCCTTCCTCCCCTACTGGCCTTGCAGTAGAGGGTCTTGGAGAACCTCACATCAATGCTTCCCAACTCTTCTCCCCCCAGGACCCCTGTTATTCCCCAAATGGTGTTCTCACCGAACAAACCACTAGTGCTGCATCATGTGTTTTCCACATGTGGTCAGGGATGGGCGGCCACTCGGACGCACGCCCAGGCAGCAGAAGAACCTCACTGACTCCACCCTCAGGAGCTTGGGGGCCTCAACACACGTTTGTGAGCAACTGCTGGATACTCGCAATGCCCACCACCCATGTGGTCTTCAAAGCCCACAACGCTGAGAGTCCCACTGAAACGTCCTGTCCAGCTATCTCTGCCTCCCACAGGATGAGTCCCCCATCTTTGGCGGGGGTGGGGGCAGTGCTCCAGTGGGCAGCCCCCTCTTCCAGCTCTCATCTATGCCCGGGTTTGTCCCCAGCACAGGGAGCTTTCAAAGTGGGCACTCTCTTGCATCACCAGAGCTGGACAGCACTCTGCCTGGAAATATGTTGTATGAAGGGAAGGATGGGAAGATGAAGGAAGGAATCTGAGCTTCAGCAAGAGCCCAGCTCCTGGGGGAGAACTGGCTCCTGTTTGCACACTCGGGGCAGCTCCATCTCCTCCTGGGGCTCCTGTGACCAACCCCTCCCGTCCTCAGACCCATGGCAGTGTGCAGCTCAAGGAAACGCTGTGGACGGAATGAGTGAGCAGGTGAGCATCATCGGCACCCACGTGGGTACCCACCACTCTGGATGCAGGAAAACTCAGTTTGCCGAAAGCACCTGCAACCCCCTCCTCAGATCTGACTTCCATCTGCATCCCAGGTCAGCCAGGCAGAAAGACCGGGGCTCCAGGCTTGGCTCTGGGGAGCAAAGCAGGCGTGGGGGCTGCGAGTGGCCCGGGAGAGCACCATCGGCTCCCAGAGTGACTCAGAACTGACGTGAGAGACAGCGGCCTCCAGCCTGGGCCATGCTCACCACCCCAGTTCTCCCAGCGCACCGCCCCCTGCCCAGCGGGGCAGAGGAGGCCTGGGCCGGGGGCATTAGACAGAACCGTGGCTTTGGGGGCATATACGTGCTTCATTCTCTTCTCACCTTCTCACCTCAGTCACTAAGCACCTGCATGCATGAAGCAGAGGGCCAAGCCAGGGACCCCAGAACATCAAGGACCCCCGGACCAACTGTGGGTTCAGAACATTGGGGGGGGCCACACGTGACCTTTTCCGAAGCTCTCCAGGCACTTTAATTGGCAGCCAGCACTCAGAATCATGGCTTATAGTACACTCTGCTATCTTTAAGATGGATAACCAGCAAGGACCTGCTTACAGCACAGGGAACTCTCCTCAGTGTTAGGTAGCAGCCTGGATGGGAGGGGAGTTTGGGGGAGAAGGGATACATGTGTATGTATGGCTGAGGCCCTCTCTGTTCACCTGTAACTATCGCAACATTGTTAACTGGCTGTTCTCCAATACAAAATAAAAAGTTTAAATTAAAAAATAATTTTTTGTGTGCAATAAAGTTTTATTAAAGTATAAAGGAGATAGAGAAAGCTTCTGACAGAGACATCAGAAGGGGGAAGAAAGAGTACTCGCTTGCTAGTGTTAGCATATAAAAGGAATCATGGCTTATAGCAAAGGCGGGCTCAGGCTGGACCGACAGGGATGACGTGAAAAGTTCCTGCCGTGCCCTGGGGCGGGGACGTCTAGGCGGGAAAGAGACCCAAGTGCCAGAGATAACAAACAGTTGCAGGTGAGCAAGAAGGAGCTTGCAGAGGCACGGGCCCTTTCCCAGGTTGTGGTAATGTGAAGCGGAGCATGGGAGGAGCAGATGAGGTCATCTGTGCTGGGCGATGCCAGGAAGGAGGAGGCAGGCCCTGGCTTCTCAGATGTAGGGCTGTGCCCTCTGGACTGTGACCACCTAGCAGAATCTGGGTGATGGAGCTGTGTTCATGACCCCAAAGCTCAGAAACTGGACGGGGTGACAGAGCAAATGGGTCTGGATAATTAATCTAGAGTGTTTCTGAGGACCTGGAGCACAGCTGAATCTGTTGAAAACCTGCTCTTCCCAACTTTGCGGGGGAAGAGAAGAGCATCAATCTGAAGTCTTATCAGCTGGAACCAGAGGTCTGACATCCAGATCGTCATCTGTCCTGCCAGTTACCTGCCCTGGAATCTCTTACTTCCCTCCTCCACCGAGTGATGGTTAATTCTGTGTGCCATCTTGGTGGGGCTAAGAGATGCCCCAAGAGCTGGAGGAGCCATGTTTCTGGGTGCAGCTGGGAGGGGTGTGTACAGTAGTGATGGGAATTTGACCTGGTTCAGCAGGTTTCCCTCCCCAGTGGCAGGGGGCGAGGGGGGGGGCATCACCCAATCCATTGAGGGTCCAAGCAGAATGAAAGGCAGGGGAAGGGCGAGTTCAATCCCTGCTTTGAGCCAAGACCTCCATCTTCCCCCTGCCCTTGGACAGGGGGGAAGCTCCTGGTTTGAGCCTCCAGACTGACATCAGGGTATATCCCGTCAGCCCCCTGAAGCCCAGCCTTCAAGTTTGGACTGAACTCTCCTGGGCCTCCACCCACAGGGAGCAGGTCCTAGGGCTTTGCCTCCATAATGCGTGAGCCGGTTCCCATAACAAACCTCCCTGTGTCTCTACAGACCCTGTTGTTGTGTTCAGTTGCTCACTTGTGTCCGACTCTTTGTGACCCTATGGACTGCAGCACATGGCTCCCCGGTCCTTCACAGACACAACTTAGTGACTGAACAAAAACAAAAAGCATAATTCATTAAAATTAATACTTTGAAGGATTTGGGGGAATTTTCCTTTAGTTGTATGTCCCACTCTTTGTGACCCTATGGACTGCAGCATACCAGGTTCCCCTGTCCCTCACAGACGTGACTTAGTGACTGAACAACAACAAAAAGCATAATTCATTAAAATTATTACCTCGAAGGATTTGGGGGAATTTTTGCTTTAGTTGAAATTAGTTTTGTTTTCACCAAAGTGGTTTCACCCCAGCCAGTTCCCATAGATGTGTCAGTTTAGCTCTGCTCAGCCAAATGTCGGTTTGAATGAAACATGTGACTCACATTTCAGACATGAGCAATTATCAAATACTTAAAGTGTATGCAAAATATCACTTTGATGGAGGCAATTAACAAATTTGTAAATTGAAAGGAGTATTGAAGCAACAGTCTGTTTGAAAATCTATTGGAGAGAAACCCACCCCATCCATCTACAGTTCTTAAGGCCAAGGGTTTAGCTACTCCATCTTGATAGGAATCAGTTCCCTTCCCCAATATACTAAAAAAGAAAGAAAGACCCAGAGACCGTTCATCTCTGTCAGGTTATGGTTCAATGTTGACGTGAACTGACAGCAACAAAACCAATTTTCAAGCCACAAACTAAAAACTAAAATATCCAACTGAACAAAGAAACCTTCAGAGAAATATTTAGAAACTGCTCAGAGCATCTTATCGATGTGAATCTCTAATCCTTAGTGTCCTTAGAGATAATTGTTTGGTAAACTGGGGATGAACAGCAAGTTGACAGTTTGCAGAACTAGTCTTAGCAAGTGGACTTTCAGAAAAATGGCTTTTGGAGGCCCAGGTTTCCCAATGTGACCTAGAGCCAGGACCTTTCACCTGGCTCTGCAGTTCCCCTGGGGTCTAGACTGGGTGGGGCTGCTTCTGAGGGGTTGGGTAACCTGGGGTCCCCACTCCAAGGTCATTCAGGCCCCCTGGAGTCGATGTGAAGCCGTTTCTGTAGCCGCTGCAGTGTCAGGTGGAAGGAGAAAGGCACTCAAACGCAGGCCCGCAGCTTTGAGAGGCTGGTCCAGCCTTGGTCCCCACCAGCCCACCCAGCAGACCCCGCCCAGGCCTACTTCCTCCAGGGGCGGGGCTGCCAGGAATCTCCATGGAAATCAGCTGTGCCGGTGGAGCCCTGAAGTCCCTCCAGGTCCTTCTCTCATCAGAGCCCTGAAACAAGTCACTTCCTCTCCTAGACTCACGATTCCCTCTCTGTTCCCCGGGGCAACAGATGAAGAGAAACTGCTGCGGCTTTCTTCTTGTCTTGCGGCCCCAGCAAGCCCTTTTCAGCAACAGCTCAGCAGGGATGAGCCTCAAAGTTCTCACACCAGCCAGAGGCTGCTGGTGGCTTCATCTCTCTCTTTCCCTCTGCGAGCTCTAACCATCCATGAACTGCTTGCATTATTCTCAGTATAACATCTTTACACACACGGATATGGAGAGTAAAATAGCTTCCATGTATTAGCATCCTGGGCTTGCCCGGTGACTCAGCGGTTAAGAATCTGTCTGCCAACACAGAAGATGCAGGAGACCCAGGTTCAATCCCTAGGTGGGGAAGATCTCCTGGAGGAGAACATGGCAACCCACTCCAGTATTCTTGCCTGGAGAATCTCTTGGACAGAGGGAGGGCTACAGTCCACAGGGTCACAGAGTCAGACACAACTGAAGTGACTAAACACACACGTACGTTAGCATCCTAGCACCAGCCAGCCTAGGGAACTAAGTGCTTCCGGGTTCCCTCCTCCCTCTCCTCCTCTTTCCTCCCCACCCTTCTCCTCCTCCCCTCCTCCCCCGCAGTCCTAGAGTCTGCTCTTCCCAGGTATGAGCCTCATGCTTCTTCAAAGTCAGAAGAATTGTTTTTTTCTTTTTTTTTTTTTAAGGGAAGAAGATCAGTTTTATGTGTCACAGGCTGGAGATGTTCTTCTCAGAGGTTGGGGCCTCGCAGGACAGTAAGATGTCAAAATTAACATGGGATTCCCCATGTTTCAAAGGAAGTACGTGAAAGGGATTAAAAAAAAATCTGCCATCGGAGTCATTTCATTAAAGAAAGGACATTTGAACTATAGAAAGAGCATATTCTCAGAACTTTAAAAACTAAATACATCAAGTTCATCCAAAACATCTTTATTTTCCTTGTTTCCACGCAGAGCCTGGAGCCCCTCGCCCTGGACCAACTTGGCATTTAGGAATCTCTCATTTAGAAACTCACCTTCTGTGACCTGCATCCCTAAGAGGATGGGGACTTTCTGGGGGGGTCCACCCCCATCCTGGACGCCCCACCCCTGAGATATCGGGACGGGGGATCAGCCTCCGCCCCCTTCCTCATCTTCCTCTTATCTCCACCAGAAGCCACACCCGCTCACGCCCTGTGAACTCTCAGGGAACAGAGCTCCTGCCTCTCTTCTCTGTCTTCCTCCCCACTCTAGCCCAGGCCTGAGCAGGGGACTGCAGGGAGACCCCGAGGACAGGGCTAGGATGGACCGTGCAGCAGGTGTGCTGTCATGGGGCCCCAGTGACCCACTGAAAATATCCCCAGGTGGGAATACTTCATCGGTGCTACAGCACACCCCGATGGCCTGGCCCCACCCCCTCTGCACGGGTACATTGCTCTGTCATTCGCCCTAGAACAGGAAGAGGGGAGGGTAAAGGACTGAGCAGGTGTTTTGCAATAACCCCCCAGGTAGGCCGACTCTGTCTATCCCCGCCCTGCACTGAGAACCTCTGCCTTGGCTCTGACCAGGATGGTTTTTAGAAACCTCACAGCAACACTGCAAAGATCCAAGTTCCGATGGCACCTCAACATGACCTCAGAGGGTGGAAGGGGGGCTGCTCCTCCCATCTCTGATTTCTGGCCTCTCCCCAGCTCCTCTGTGGGTACACGCACACCCAGGAAGCTGCTTCAGAGCCCCAACCCCAAAGGGTTCCGAAGGGCTGGACCTGAAGAGTTTAGGGGCATCTTCCTCCCTGAGCCAAGTCTTTCTAAGATCTGATGGGAAACACCCCCCACCCCTCAAGTGTGACCCCCTCCCATTACCCCACCTCCGCATCTCTGGTCCTTCCCACTTCTTGACCATCCTGCCCTCCTTCACGTAAGCAGGGCTGGTCCTCCAGGGCTCCCAACTTGGCTCTAGAATTCCCCATATCTCAAATGCAGGACATACACACACACACACACACACACACACACACACACACACACACACACAGTTTTCTTTCAGCTGGCTACATGCAAAGCGTGATAAACATCACCAGTGGGGCAGGCATGTCCCAGCCCTGGTCTGGACTCTGGCCGTAGGTTCTGATGGGAGCTCAGGCAGGCACTCGAGTCCCATCTGCCCCATCCCACCCATAGTGCTCCCCCCACCCTCCTCAACCATGGGCATCAAAGAGGGGCCTCCTGGAGTCCTAGGGTCCCCCACTAGGGCTGAGTGGAATGGGGAGAGGCTCAAGAGAACCCCACATGCCCCCGCTGGGGCCCTTCAACGACCCCACCCAACCCCCACCCTCTCCAGCCCCCCTCTACCCCCATTCAAGCACAGTCGTACACCTTGGAGCTCACATCCCTTTATTCCAACGGGCGCATCGCTTTGGGTCTCCTCACAACAGCTCTGCAAGGTAGGGAGCACCCCTGTCTCTCAAGCACTCTCTGGCTGGGCAGATCAGACCCCAGGCCACGGGGAAGCCCCTCCCACCTACCACCGACTGTCCCCACATGGAAGCAGGGCCTGACCCAGCAGTGGAACCAGAGTCGGGCGGAGGCAGGGGGCAGCAGAGCAGGCAGGGGGCGGGGGGCCTCAGTTCTGGGTGAGGATGCGCACGAACTCCTTGTAGTTCACCCGGCCGTCTTGGTCCACGTCCGCCTCCCGGATCATGGCATCCAGCTCTTCCTGAGACATCTTCTCCTCCAGCTGGGACGTGGCCTGCCTGAGCTCATCCACGCTGATGTAGCCATCGTTGTCCTGGTCTAAGGCACGGAAGATTTCCCGCAGGCCCTCCTCCGTGGCCGAGGTCTGAAGCTCTGAGGCCATGGCCCCCAGGAACTCCTGGAAGCTGATTACGCCGTTGTTGTCCATGTCCAGCTGGGAGATGACCCCCTCCAGCTCAGCCTCTGACGGCTTCAGTCCCAGCTCCTCCATCACGGTGCCCAGATCCTGCACACTGATGGTGCCGTCCTTGTCCTTGTCGAATCTGTCGAAGGCCTTCTTGAACTCCGCCACCTGCTCTTCGGACAGCTTTTCTGCCATGTTGCTCGCACCTGCTACGGAACTTGCCAGCTCGCTGTCAACCTGCTCGAGGGGCTCACGTCAGAGCTGGGACCAGCTCGGGACCAAGGCTGTGTGTATCTGAGAACACAGCTCAGGCAGCAGCCTTGCCACTGCTGGGAACCCCCTCCTTTTCTGTGCATCCCAGCAAAGGGAGGAGGACTCTCCCCACCCACCCCACATCCCGGGGCGAGATCCTCCTCCCAGGGAGGGACAGCGGACTGCAGACAGACGAGAAATGCAGGAACTGGAGAGGCGGGCCCGCCCCAGGAGAGGTTGCAGAGAACCAATGTGGCCAGGCCTCACCCACCCCGGCAGCAGAGCACAGTGCCCACTGCTCTCTCACAGTCCAGCCAAGCTCAAGATGGGGGACTCAAGGCAACTTCTCCAAATTTAGAGACTGTCATGGGGAGGGGAGAGGAGCCTCCCACAGCCCTGAGGACCAGGAGGGCTGTGGCCAGTGTTCCTGTTCTCTCTGGGGCTGTCCAGCCCTCATCCTGCAGGGTGGGCTGTGGTGGTAGAGCTGAGTGGGATTCTCCCAGAATGCACTGTGGGCATCATCACTCTTCAGTCCATGGTGGCCGGCAGGTCCTCAGGTGGGGACGCATCTGCCTACCTTTGGCTTGGAGAAAGGCAGAGCTGGGGCGGGCAGAGCCTGCTGCAAGTACTGCTGAGATTCTTTTATGAAGTGAATGTTCGAAGTGTGATTTCAGAGGCGAGAGGAAGCCTCCAGTATCCCGCAAGATCCTCTCCTCTAGCTCCCATCTAGCTTCTCTGATTCTGTCCTAACTCCCGGGTTCTCTACAGAGACCCCAGGAAGGCGGGGACCCTTCACTTATAACTCCAGAGGGGTCCTGCCTGAGAGAGTTGGGCTGGATCGGGCAGCCCCCAAAGATGCCGGGGGCGGAAGGATGTAGAAGGGGTTGGCTGAAGCTGTGTACTTGGTCTGCCTTATGGTTTTATTAAGTCAGCCCTAAGCATGGGGTCGCAAAGAGTCGGACACGACTGAACAAATGAACTGAACTGAACTGAAGCAGAAAAAGTCCCGGGCTGCATGGTCTTATCTGTTTCATCTCTGCCCACTGCTCTGAAACAGAGTTTAGACCAAGACCTCAGGCCCTGGGGACCGTACCCAAGTCCTTATCCCTGAGATCCAAGGCTGTAAAGGGACATTTGCCCTGGGGCCCCCATGGTAACTTTCTCAAGCAAATTCCCTCAAGATCCCTATAAATCCCCTGACTTGCCCCAGCTATGCCTCCAGGGGAGGAGCAGACTGCTTCTGTCCTCCTGAGAAATTAGGAAATTCCACTCCTTCTGGTTCAGCCCATCAGACAGCATTCTGTCCTTCCCTAGAGGGCAGTTGGGCAAATACCTCTCCACCTCTTAGCCCTGCACATCCACCCCCAGCCACCCTGAGTCCAGGGGACCCAGATGCAGAAAGAGACAGGAAACCTTCTGGCTGCCCAACTCCTCACATGAAGGGTTTCCCTGGTGACTCAGTAGTAAGGAACTCGCCTGCCAAGGCAGGAGACACAAGAGACCAGGACTCAGTCCCTGGGTCAGAAAGATCCACTGGAGGAGAAAGGGCAACCCATCCCAACATTCTTGCCTGGAGAATCCCATGGTCAGAGGAGCCTGGCGGGCTATAGTCCATGGGATTGCAAAGAGTCAAACACGACTGAGAGCACACAGACATCATGAAGACAATCACTATCTCATCTCAGAGCAGAAGAGTGCAGAGGCCAATACATAATGAGCAATCAATTTCTCAATGAAACTGACGACTATCTTGGGGGGAGGGTGTGGATTCTCCTGGGAGACCAGCTTCATAAGCCAGGTGGGGAGGGTGGGGCCGCTGGTTACTGGGACCAGCCCAGCTCCCTTGCTTATTTTTAAAGAATATTTGAAGATATAAATCTATGCTTTAAATTTCCTTTTCTTCTCATCTCGTTTACTCTCATCGCTGATTCTGCACTGTAAGTGGAGAGCTTTGCAGATACTGTCAGGAGACTTGAGCTCTGGGTTCTAATTCCATCCTTGATTTGGGGACTTAATTTGTGTGTCTGTATCTTCAGCTCTGAGATAGGATAATAAGTCCCTGTATCTGATCAGGCCTCTTAGGATCAAAGCTTGAAGCTTCTTTGATCAACGGAAGGTGATGTTATTCCATGACCACCTTGTGTTTTGTTGTTCAGTGGCTCAGTCATATCTGACTCTGCAACCCCATGGATTGCAGCACGCCAGGCTTCCTTGTCCTTCACTATCTCTTGGAGTTTGCTCAAACTCATGTCCATTGAGTGGGTGATGCCATCCAACCATCTCATCCACTGTTGTCCCCTTCTCCTCCTGCCTTCAATCTTTTTCATCATCAGGGTCTTTTCCAATGAGTCCAGCTCTTTGCATCAGGTGGTCAAAGTATTGGAGCATCAGTTTCAGCATCAGTCCTTCCGATGAATATTCAGAGTTGATTTCTTTTAGGATTGACTGGTTTGATCTCCTTGAAATCAAAGGGACTCTCAAGAGTCTTCTCTAACACCAATTGATTCAAAAATATCAATTCTTTGGTGCTTAACCTTCTTTATTGTCCAACTCTCACAGCCATACATGAAAAACTGGAAAAACCATAGCTTTGACTATGCAGTCCTCATGTTTGCATTTGGTGGGAACCAACACTTCTAGAAGTATTCACTGGAAGAGGATCCTGCTCTCAAGGCCAGCGGGTAAGGGGACAAGGATGGCCGCCTGGGAGGCTGGGGGCTGAGGATGAGGAGACGGGACTGCCACACCCTGTGCAGCCCTCAGGCACAGGAGGAGGGAGAAGGGGCTACAGACCCAGCAGGGAGGCCATGGTCCCCACAGGGGCACTGGATGGCTGTGCCTGCTGCCCGCAGGGGTGCTCAGTCTGCAGAGGAAGGAGAGCCTAGAGCAGAGGGAAGGGGGGTGCAGAGGAGACTCCGGCAGGTGGGCCAGCGAGCCTGCCCTCCAGGGCCTCGTCCACTCCTGCCCCCGACCTCTGTCTCCCAGGGACACTCGACTTCTCCCAACCCTGGTCCTACAGGAGGAAAGGTGATGGAGAAGGCTGGGACAGTAAGGGAACCTCTTCCAGGCTGGCCAGGTGAGTCCTGAGACCCTCGGGGCAGGGAACCCGCATACTCAGTAGCCATAAGTGTGTGTGTGTGCGTGTGCACTCATGCGAATATATGTGGCTGAGTGTGCGGGGCAGGTGTGCAGAGCCAGGTCGGGGGTGGCTCCACTTCCCAGGGACTGGACACAGCGCCCCGCTGCTGTCTGGGTTCTGTGAGCAAAACACCAGGAACCTGCAGGACGGGTCTTGAGGCTCCTCTGCCTCCCAGACCTGCAGGGACCTGCCTGTCCGTCCGCCTGAGCCAGTCTCCCCGGGAACAGCCCTGCCCCGATCTTACCCAGGAGACCCACTCCAAAAAGAGGGAAAAGACACTGTTTAGGGGTCACTGCTGCCCACAAGGCAATACCTGCCCTCTGGCTCCAGCCTGCTGCCCCCACTGGGGCCCCACCCTGAACACAATGCTTCCACTTGGGCCACATGGCAGGGGATTGTCCACGGCTTTGGGTCCGGGCAACAGGGGGTGTGGGGCTGGCCTCCCCACCAGCCTGGGGTGGGTGACTTCACCTCCCCAGCTCCAGGGGCCTCCCTTTAAAGGAGACGACACAGCGCCGGCTTTATGGGGTGTCGGGGATGTCAGGGTGACACGAGCAGACAGCAGGCAGTCGCTTAGAGCCTGGCATACAGAAGGCACTCAATAATAGGAACTGTGCTGTCCTCCGCTGCCCCCCGCTGCCCCATTGCCCAAGTGCTGCTCTTCACCTGGCACCTCCACGCTTCCTCCCAGCATCTGCTTCCAGGCCAAAGGACAAGCATCCTTGAAGGGGACCAGGGTGGCTGTTCTAAGGTCTCAGAAAGTCTTAATCTGAACTAAACAGTTGGGCTCCCAGGTGCGGGGAACAGTGTCTGTCCCGCTTCACTCCTAGTGCTTCTATTGTTTCCTGTTCCTAGTAGCCCTCACGGGGCCGGTGCTCCTGGTGGAGGAGCAGATTCGCTGGATGAGCACATTCTACAGGACATGATCAGAGGCTGGAGGCCCACTATCCAGGTCTCTGTTGCAGCAGATGTGTGATTCTGGGACTGTCAGGGGGTGGCCATCACATTACATGTTTGCGTCTGATTGGTCTGCACCCACAACTCTTTGCCGGCCAGGGCTGCTGGGTTTTCAGGGCCCACAACTCCCCTGCACAGGGCAGGCTGGCAGGACTGTCCTCTCCCCTCTTTAGGGGAACTTGGCAGGACGCACGTCATACTCCACTCACCGTCCACGCACACACCTGACCCGGTAACAGTTGACTTGTCTTCTAGCACTTTCTGTAAGAAGTGCTTCCATCGAGTGCTTCCAGAGGGCTGAGACTTATCCCCGGACACCGGGATAGGCACTTATCCTGGGAAAGGCGCTTTCACTTTAACCATCCCAGGAGGAAATCTTCCTAAGGTCTCACGTGTTTTATTTCCCATCACTGTAGAACTGGCTGGAACGTCCCTCCAGTGGTCAGAGGAGATGAGTGTGGCCATCAGCTATGTTGCAATGCCCTACTGCCCCCTGGGACTCGGGCAGGGGTGCTGGCCACTCGATACACAGTCCTGGCTTGCTGTTTTTCTGGTTGGCCCTCCCCACTTCCCGCCCAGGGTTCCACAGCGTTCTCTCCATCTCTGTTGGTGATGTCACTTGAGGAAAAGCCCGGAGTTGCCTGCAGCACGGTGGACCTGACAAAGCAGAAGATGGGGGGCTTCCCTGGTGGCTCAGTGGTGAAGACTCTACCTGCCAATGCAGGAAACATGGGCTCAATCCCTGATCCAGGAGGATCCCATGTGCTGCGCAGCAACTAAGCCCGTGTGCCATAACTACTGAGTGTGTGCTCCCGAGCCCGGGAGCCGCAACTACTGAGCCCAAGTGCCCTAGAGCCCCTGCTCCACACTAGAGAAGACACAACAGGAAAGTAGCCTCCCCGCTCAGCAGCTAGAGAAAAACCCACACAGCAGTGAAGACTCGGTGCTGTAAAAAATAAATCCTTCTTTTTAAAAAAAGAAGATGGGGACCCAGTCCTGAGCAGGGGGCACTCGTCTCCCTGTGCTTGTCTGGGGAACGCTGGCCGAGCCGAGCAGGGGTGCTGGTTTAGACCAGGTCAGGGCTGACGCCTGGGGAGTGGGGGCAGCTCTGCTCCAGCCACACAAGCACACAGCACAACCTGGCAGGTCACCTCTTGCCCGTGGCCAGGATGGCTCAGCCCGGCGCCCAGGATCTGGGTCAGCGTCCCTACCCACCTCCTCCCTCATCACGGGATCCCGGAAGCCCTTTCTCTGCCACCAGAGCTGGGGTCTCGCTTTCCCACAATCCCGTCCAGCCAACCAAGTTTCCTAGAAACAGAATCTGTCTCTCAGACTGCTTCCTTATTCGGGGAAATTGTTCTTTCCTGCTCTGGAGTCTCCGACAGACCCGTTGTCACCAGTCAACGGTGAGGAAGCATGTTTCTGTTCTCCTCTGCACCTGATTCCATATGGCCCCGGGACTCTGGCCGCCCTCAGTGATGGGCTGATGAGAACCTTTTACCTCTGTGGTCAGCAGGGGTGGCAGCCCCAGCTTCACCCTGTCTCCAGCTGTCCCTCCACACCTGCCAGCGCCTACTAGCCTGACCCAGTAAAGCCAAGCCCACAACTGTGCCCCCCCCCACCCCGTTTACCTGGGGGAGAGGGTGATAGTCTTCCTCACACCTGTGCTCCTGTGTGCCAGGTGCCTTGAGAAGGGCTCTGAGGGTGACCTCATCTCATCCACGCTGTTCACTCCTGCTCCCAGATGAAGCAACTGAGGCTCAAGAGAAGTCACAAAACAGGGTCATGGACAAGCCAGGGTTTTGGATCTGGGCTTGCCAGACAGCGAAGCCCGAGCCCTTCTACCTCTGATGGCATCTGTCCAGAGCGGAGCGCAGAGCGGCCAGCTAGCCCAGGCACCAGGAGGACCCCATTTCTCCTCCATCTGTGATTATAGTGCTGATTCTGCCGGCATCTCATTAGTGAAAACAGACGTTCCGGCTCTCAGCCCCATCTCTCCCAAGAACTCAGTCCAGGCACGAAGCCTTTGGCCTGGGCGAGGAAGTAGAGGGTGGAGGGGATGGAGGAGGTGGGATGTCAGACCACGAGGTGCTCTTACCCCTCCTGTCTCCTCGTCCAGGGTGGAGGGGGCACACAGAGGACTTTCTGCTGGTGCTCTCAGAACCGGGACTGCACTGATCCTCCCTAGGGTGCTAGGAGGTTGAAGTCACAAGCCCTTCCCCCACCTCATCCCCCCCACCACACAGGCCACGTTTGGCACCAAGGCCCCCCACTGTCTTCTCTCCATTTCACCCCGTCTTTCGCTCCAGGAGACTTGAGTTCTATCCCAATGGGGCCTCCATCCAGCCACATGGCCTCGAGCAGAGCCTTCCTCATGCATTCAACAGACGCCCGTTGCCAGGGCTGGGCTTGACCTTGAGAGCCTCCAGTGACCACTCTCCCCACCTCCAGAGGGGCTGAGGCTTGCAAGAGGACACCTCAGAGGCCAGAAACACCCTTGGGTCTATTCTCCAAGGACAGCCGTCCTGGGAGGCACAGAGAGGAGCCAGGAGACCCTCCTATGAGGCACGTTTTTGTCCCTCGATCACCAGTTACACAGTCCTGGGTAACCACTTACGTTTGATGGGTTACCAGGTCTGGAAAATGAGGGCATTGCACTGGATGGTGGCTTTCAGAGTTTCATTAGCAGTGGAGCCACATTTCAAATGAAACCTTATTGGTCTGAGAGAGAGCAGTTCATGTTCATTGAGCTCTTATGTTCCAGCTGCTCTCTGACCCTTCCAAGCATGAATGCAAGGTGCTCTGGGCCTCACTGCGATCATCTGATAGGTGAGGCCCGGGAGTCAGGAGAGTCTGACTTGTCAAACATGAGTGAAGTGGCTAAAAGCAGGCTTTCCTGGTTGGTGGGAGAAAAGGAAGGAAGCAGAGTAGCTCCCGTTGGCTTCCTCCTGCTCCCTCGGCATCTCTGGAAGGACTTCTGCAGAGTCCAAGTGTATCCAAGAGCAAGTTCAAATCCAGAGGATGAACAACCTTAAAGGGAGCTAACCTACTTTTCTCTTCTGATGCCCTGTCCAGGTACCAGGCTCACGCCCCAAGCCTCCTGCTTCAACCACACCTCACTTGCTCACCAGCGGGCACAACTGTCCACCCATAGATGCTTGAACTTGCACGACACACGTTTTCCTGTGTTAAACGCAAAGGTTTTCATCACCACCATAAACTTAGGGCTTCCCAGGTGGTTCAGGGTTAAAGAATCCACCTGCCAAAGTAGGAGAGACAGGAGATGTGGGTTAAATACCTGAGGTTAGGAAGATCCCCTGCAGGAGAAAATGGCAACCCACTCCAGTATTCCTGCCTGGAGAATCCCATGAACAGAGGAGCCTGGGAGGGCTACAGTAGGGTCGAAAAGAGTCGGAATTGACCGAGTGACTGACAACGCACCCCATAAACTTCAAAGGCTTGGAACTTGGAACCAACACATTTCTTGCCTCTTAGTGAGTCCCAGACCCTCAGGGGAAACAGCTTGTTCTCGTAAACATAATTACCACACCCTGGTGGTGACGAGGGCTCAACGGAACAGACGGGCCTCCTTAGCCACTTATCAAGTGCATCTCAGTATCAAAAGATCCGTAGCGTGGAGTTCTGGCCCCTCAGCAACATTAGTCCCTGTAACACTTTGTCCATTTTTTCTCAAACCATCAAATGCAAGCTTGAAAGGGGGACAATCACACACATTAGCCCTGCCCACACCCAGCCTGCTCTCCACTGGCCTCCACCCCAAGGCCAGCCCGGAACCCCTTCGCCAGCCCACAGCAGTGAGGAGGCAGTAAGTGACTGCGGGGTGAGCTACTTGGGAAAAGTTACCAAGTCCACAGGAATCACAGAAACCATCATTTCCCCAAGAAAGCAGGCAGTCCAAGAAGAGACTTGGTCTTGTTTGGCTACTTTTTCGTGAGCTGTAGCACTGATGTGTTTTGGTTTGGGTGATGGTTTAATCCTGAGTTAACCAAAGTGACTCTCAGCAATTAAACACAGGACTCTATACGTTAGAGCCTAGACAGCATATAAAAGAGCAGAGACATCACTTTGCCAACAAAGGGCCATAATAATCTAAGCTATGATTTTTTCAGTAGTCATGTACAGATGTGAGAGTTGGACCATAAAGAAGGCTGACCACTGAAGAATTGAAACTTTTGAATTGTGGTGTTGGGGAACACTCTTGAGAGTCCCTTAGACTGCAAGGAGATCAAACCAGTTAATCCTAAAGGAAATCAACTCTGGAAAAACTGATGCTGAAGCTGAAACTCTAATACTTTGGCCACCTGATGTGAAGGGCTGACTCATTGGAAAAGACCCTGATGCTTGGAAAGATTGAGGGCGGGAGGAGAAGACGCTGACAGAGGATGATATGGTTGGATGGCATCACCAATTCAATGGACATGAGTTTGAGCAAAATCCAGGAAACAGTGAAGCACAGGGAAGCCTGGAGTGCTGCAGGCCATGGGATCGAAGAGTCGGACACGACCAAGTG
The DNA here is from genome assembly GCF_963930625.1 of Muntiacus reevesi. NCBI lineage: Eukaryota > Metazoa > Chordata > Mammalia > Artiodactyla > Cervidae > Muntiacus > Muntiacus reevesi. The sequence continues at coordinate 41,916,527 of NC_089250.1, read as the reverse complement.
ACTGAACAATATGTCACCTCGGATGTGAAAGCAGGTTGAGGCCCCCAGAGACACTGTGGGTTGCAGGTAAGCTGCTGAGGAGCTGGAGGGATTAGAGGCAGGGGGGTGCCCGGGGGGGCACCCTCCAGTCCACCATGGAGGTAGACTTATAGACCAGCCACCTGGAGAAAGCAGCAGGACCTGCCTGGAGGACACGGCGGCCCAGGAAGACACAGGGAACCCTCAGTGCAACCTGAGCGCTGGGCTTCCTCCACACTCGGTGGACTTCATTCCGCAGGTGAGGCCTCAGATCATAAACACGAATCACCCCGGTGGCCTATGACCCCGAGCAGGAGGCGGGAAGCAGCGCCCATGTCCTGGAGGGTGACGCACCTGGCTGCTTATCAGGTTTTAATTAAACACTGCACAGCTCTGATCCAGATCAATGGTCGCCTCCCTGAACTGAAGGCACAGCCCAGGACAGGCCTGGAGGAGTCCTGATGACTCACACAAGACCAAGATGGAGCAAACATCTTTCCCAAGCTGGTCAGGCTCCAGGCTGCAACTGTCTTCAGAGGGAGGTGAGAAAGGACATCCCAGACCCCCACAGGTTCCCACAGAAGGCCCCCCCACTAGCTGCAAAGACCCTTTCCTGACAACAAGAGCGACTAAGAGAGTGTTGCTTTTCCCACGGTCTCAGAAAGTTGAGCAAAGATGTGTTTATGTCACTGGCCCCTCCCAGCCTTGGAAAGCAAAAAGCCCCAGAAACCACTGGTCCAGACCACGTGCTTGGTAGAGGCTACTTGCTGTCCCTAGATGGACTTGAATTCAACTCTCGGTATCCCACCACCACATCCTGTGTTTGTCTGTGTCAGTGTTGTTACTTTTAGACTGTGAACTGCAAATATCCCACAACAACAGTGCATGCTGCGTGCTCTCTGCAAACCCAGGCATGTCCGCTTATTTCTAGGAGACTGAGTGATGGAAAATCACAGGTAGGAACTTGACCTGTGGAGACTGAACACCCCAGAGACAGCCCGAGATGGGGACAGCCCTGCACTGACCCTTGGACGCATGCACTGGAACTGAGGAGACTCTGAGAGGCTGTTGGTCCTAAAGACACAAGGGGAGAAGGTGGAGGCTCTACCCCAGGTCCTGGGACCACACTCCCCTTCCCAGAACTCTCCCCCGCCTCTGTCCTGAGCCTCCCTGCACCTCTGCCTGGTCCCGCTGGGTTCATGCCCAGATATTTGGCCTGCAGGAGAGAAGTCCTCCCTCCCTGTATCTGCCGGCCTGCATCACCCCGACTATGCTCGGGCCTCTCTATGAAGCCAGGCCAGCATTTCGCAATAAAGACTGAGTCGGATCAAAGTGTCCCAGGTGACCAGACGGCTTGCAGGGAGCTGGGAGATGAGTCTGTCCTCCTGAGGCCAGAACAGCAGGAATGCTCTGTGGGCGGGAGTGGACCTTTCTAGTAGTGCGGGGATGTGAAGCCACAGAGAAGCCAGGGGTGTGAAGGCCAGAGAGTGGAAACCTCAGCAGCTGCTCCCAGGGTGACCCAGAGGTCACCCGCCCCCACGGAGCCACATGGCAAACCTGTGAACAGTGAGAAGAGATGACAGACCACACACATGGTTGAAGCGGGCACCTGGGCGGGGGCACCTGAGGGCACCCCATGGGGTCTGACCCAGAGGGAAGGGCTGGAAGGGATGACACATGTCCAGGCCTCCCTCAGGTGGAAGAAGTCTGCCCGAGTGATGACCCAGCCCTCCTCTCATTCAGCAAATGACATCTCCTTGAGTGCAAGGCCCATCCTGTCGTGGAGGGCTTCTGTCTGGCTCTGTGTCAGTCGCTTCTGTCGTGCCTGACTCTTTGTGATCCCATGGACTGTAGCCCCCCAGGCTCCTCTGTCCCTGGGCTTCTCCAGGCAAGAATACTGGGGTGGGTTGCCATTCCCTACTCCAGGGGATCTTCCCAACCGGACTCTCCTGCGTTGTAGGCAGATTCTTTACTATCTGAGCCACCAGTGCTGGTCGCGGGGGAAATCAGAAACAGCCTTGAGACTTCCCAATACTTAGATCCTCTTCTAAAGGAATTGGTGGTGATATTGATGAACGTGGGGGCTTCCCCAGAGGCACTAGTGGTAAAGAATTTGCCCGCCAATCCAGGAGACACAAGAGGCCTTTATAATTTTTTTAAACTATGCATAAAGTGATTCAACATTCAGAAGATCTGCAGAACTCAGTAAGCTAGTAGTTTCCAGTTGGCTGACGCATGGCATTACCAAATCACAAGCGGGTGAAAGATCACTCAGAGCACAGGAGCAACCAGTGGATTTCAACGGAACAGGATGAAAGTTCATTGACATGGTTTCCGAGTCCATACCACAGTGAAGGTTTAAGAAGCTACCACCTGTCAATTTTTGATGTGGTATCCAAGAAGAAGAACCACAGTTCTCTGCAAGGGTCATTGAACGTTCTCTCTTTGCCAGGTGTGCATATCATGTGAAGCTGAATTATCATATACTTCAAATCAAAACACCTGCCCACAGACCAAGTCCAGAAGCAGACAAGCTTTTATAAAGCCAGGCATTAAGGAGATTTGCAAAATTATGTTTTTTAGGTATTGTGATTCTTATTTTTTGTTTTGGAAATGTAATTATTATTTTTATGTTGTCATTTACTTGCTAAGTTATGTCTGACTGTTTTCGACCCCGTGGACTGCAGCCCACCAGGCTCCTCCGTCCATGGGATTTCCCAGGCATACTGGAGTGGGTTGCCATTTCCTCCAGGGGATCTTTCTGACTCAGGGATCAAGCCCGCATCTCCTGTGTTGGCAGGTAGATTCTTTACTGTTGAGCCACCAGGGAAGCCCCTAATTATTTTTTATAAAACGACACTATTTTTGTTTTTTCATTTCTTTTTTGCCTGTTTGCAGGGCAGGAATAGAGAGGCAGACATAAAGAATGGACCTGTGGACACAGGGTGGGAAGGGAAGGGTGGGATGAATTGGGAGAGTAGGCTCTGACATACACACACTACCGTGCATAAAACAGATAGCTATAGGAAGCTACTGTAAAACACAGGGAGCTCAGCTCGGTACTCTGTGACAAACTAGAGGGTTAGGATGAGGAGTGGTGGGGTGGGAGGGAGGCTCAAGGGGGAGGGGACACGTATATACTTACAGCTGATTCACAGGGTGGTACCGCAGACACTAAAGCAATTTTGTAAAACAATTACACTCTAGCAAAAAAAAGTTAAATAAAATTCTACATTCCTTACAAAAAGTTATGAATACATAAAATACATTTACATATATTAAGATTTTATTAGTTCTCATTTCAAACGCAGGAATATGGATAGACATTTTTAAAGGCCCTTTACATTCTCCAGTAATTCTTAAATGTATAAATGGGACTGAAGACCACAAATAGATTCTGCAGGGAAGGGAATCACTGCCCTGAGGTCACAAGGGGAAAAACACACAGCTCAGGAAATTAAAAACATTCCCTCTGTCATAGTTTCCTAACCAGCAGGTTGCAACAATTCAGTCATCACAGTACTGTGTTCTGGGAGTCAGACACAACTCTAAAACCCTTACTGAGCTCCCTTTCAACTTGCTTTATGAAGAGTCCACGCAGGCTCTGATCCAGAAACCTGCGGACTCCTGCTGGCCACTTACTCCTTGCAGGTGAGGAGGGCGGGACACAGAATATGGCAGCCCATCCACCGGACAGTGTCAGGCACCTGTGGCCCGGGCATGCTGGCCCGTGGTCCCCCCCGGAACACCGTGTCAGCTCCACACCCACGGCCAGCGCGTCTCCTGCCCCTGCCCTCGTGGTCTTTCATGGACACATCTTCCCAATGTATGATGTTGTGGGGACACACATTCCGGCTATAGCACTTAATTTATCAAGTCTTCCTTTCACAGGTCATCATCTAAACCCAACCCAAACTCCCAAGGAGGAGAGGACTCAGGGCTGGTGGTTTTACTGAGTGTGGAAGGTATGAAGACTGGAGGGGGAGGAGTGGGAACTAGGCGAGTCCAATAGATAAGCCCAGAACTCATCCCTCTCGAGGCTGTCCACCCACCTCTCTGGAGCTGGTCTGCGGCTCCAGCCAGTGGGGATGAGGGTCTGGCCATTCCCAGAGCTGCTGGCATCAGTGCAACCAGCTGGCCAACCTGCTGCCTGGTTCTGGACTCCTGTTCCAACAGGACCTGGGCTCCAGGCAACCACAGGGTGGGGAGCATGCAAGGGAAGGGACAACCCAGCTGCTTTTAAGTGCCGGTGAAAGCTGGGGCCAGAACGCCAGCCATGGGCTCATGCACCACAGCCACCTCTCCACACGCTTGGCCACCTCCAGGTGCACAAGGCCATCTCCACGCACACACGGCCACCTCCCTGCACACCTGGCCACCTCCACACTCACAGCCACCTCCTGGCAATGGTCGTGGCCAAGCAACCGAGCAAGGAGCAAGTGGCTGAGTTCTAGGAGGCCTTCTCCCTGTTTCACTCGACGGCAACAGCGCCATCCCCATGCAGGAGCTCGGCACCATCCTGTGGTCACTGGGCCCAAACCCCACCCAGGCCAAGCTCCAGAAAGTGGTGGGTGAGCTGGACTGTGACAGCAGGGGCCCTGTGGGCTTCCCCGAGCTCCTGGGCCTGATGACCTGGAAGGTGAAGGCTGGGGACGGCGAGGACCACATCTGGGAGGCCTTCCGCGTCTTTAACAAGGACAGCAAGGTTCTGGTCAGCACAGCTGAGTGGTGGCATGTGATAACCCAGCTGGGCAAGAAGCTGAACAACCAGGAGGTGGAGGAGATTATCCAGGCAGTGCACGTGGACGCAGATGGGCAGGTGAACTGTGAGGAGTTTGTGCACCTGCTGGTCTTGAGTGAGGCCGCTCTCCCAGCCCACCCCTGCCCGGATGTCCTGTCTCTGTTACCCCCGTCTCTCCAGGCACTGCTCCTTCTCCAGCTGGCTGACCGATCCAGGTTTCCACCCCGACTCCCTTTCCTGGCTCCTGCCCACCTCCCACCCTCTCCTCGTTCAGGATGACCCAGGCCACTCCCAAGACCAGCAAACCTCAAATGCTCAGTGCCTCAGGAGCAGACAGTTGAGGGGGGCCCTGGGTAGGGGTCAGAGGAAGACAGTCACAACCACACGTGCCCAGGGAGGGCTCTCCGCCCAGGACCCCTAACCAGCACCCCCATCCATCCACTCTGATTCAGGAGAAGGGGGTGGCCCAGGCCCTGGGCAAGGGTGCTGACTGGGGCTGACAACCAGGTTCTGGCCTCCCTTCCCCACACACCCCCTGGTTCCTTTCTGTCTCCGCCAAACCACGGTGATTCATCTCTTGAAGCCAGGAGTCAGTTCCAATGGGTTTATATTCACCTTCTTGGAAGGAAATTTTAATGAAAGGGAGAAAGACCGCAGGGGAATAAAGAAGACGCTTGCATTCCTGCCCTGTTTCTTTTTCCCTGGTTCAGACAGAAATGATCCTTGTTAGCTCCAAGAGGCAGCAATCTCTCTTTTTGTGCCTTTTGGAAATGTGATGAAATCTTGTACTGGTGGGCAGAGCAAAGAGAGTGGTCTCAGCAAGGTGAATCTTGAATTTTTATTTCAAACAAAATGGCTGAGTTGGCAGCAAAAGGTGGTTAGAAATCCACATAGAGCTCTAAGATCTGAGCGGATTGCAGGGTAGAAGGAACACTGGTCTGTGTCCGTGGTTTCCCTGCATTCACAGCGGAGTTGCTGGGAAATGTAGAGTGAAGACTCCAGCACTGGAGAGGCCCCCATGATGCCAGAGCAGTAAGAGACGTGCCTCCTGCATTAAACCCTGGCTCCCAGAGGCATCAGATGACCCAGAGGCCAAGCGGCTTGTCAGAGACAACATCAGTGTCTCAAGAGGTGGACGCTACCCCAGGGCCCATCAGGAAGGGCTGCCAGCCCTGGGAAGTCACAGAGCCGCTGGGCCATCCCCATGAGTCCTTTCCTGACACCCTCCCCACATGCACGGGTCCTCATATGTAGGGGGGAGCACACGCACTCTGGGCCTGGTCAGACTGGCATTTCTGGCCTTCCGGTGGTTGTTGCTGCTCCCACCGACTGGGCCAAGTCACTCATCCTCCCTGTGGGGACAGCTGAACTCGACACCAGGTCCCCCTGTGAGCACATTGCCTGCACAGTAACTCACAGCCGCCCTACAAGGAGCCGCCCTTCATCGCTTCCCCGTCTACAGAGGAGGAAGCCAAGACACTGAGAGCTTAAGAAAGCAGCTGAAAGGGCAGAGCTGGGGGTAGAGACATGTCTGTGCCCCCCGACCTCGCTCCCGCCCTTCCCATCCATCGCATCTGGGGCCTCCACGTGACCTGATGAGAATCATGCCTCCTCCAGCACTTGAGAGGATATCATCTTCTTAACACGCCTGGCATGCAGTAAGTGCTTAATAAATGGCAGCTACCATTGCTATCATCCTTCCAGCCCCAACACTGCACGTCCACCCCTCGAAACTGTCCAAAGGGAAGAGTTGAAGTCTGGAACGGAAAGTGATCCAGGCAGGACAACCACAGAGCCCCCTTCATGCAGGAAGGGGAGCCGGGGCTCTGACCATGGGGTCTCTTGGGCTCAGCCCCCTCCCACCTCAACAGCCAGGGGTGGCTGAGCGCCTGCAGGCACAGACTTGGGAACAAGCCCGTAAGAGAAGATGGCACATTCAGATGCCACGGATGCAGTGCCCCTAATGCTGTGGACAGAGCCCAGTGCCCATCACCTCAGAGGCTCATTTGGGCACCAGGGACCCCCCTGCCAAAAGAAGCAGTGACATCCCCCCCCAGGGGCCTTGTGCCTTCCGTGGCACATGCCCTCAGCGCTGCGGGAGGGAGAGAAGCGGAGTGAGTGAGAGTCCCAAGTCTCCTTGCCCAGTCCACGGGTCTGCAGGCGCCAGCGTGGAGCTGGCTGGGGAGCTGGCATTCAGTGCCCCCCATCCTATGGGGTGCCCTGAAGTACAGGGGTTGTGTGCCTGCCCGCACCTCAGCTGGAAGGGCTGGGGTATTTCTGCGCCTGCATTTAACAGGTTTTAGAGCCCTTCGTGGAGACCTGTGGGGCCAGGGCAGGAACGTGGCTGGTGTTGGAAAGACATGCTGGTCCTCCCATGGGTGTGCTGGTGATGCCCAGAGGCTGGGCAGGAGTTGAGGGGTTCAGACAGGCTGGAACCACTGCCCCCTCCCCAGAGACAGCAGAGCCCTTCTGTTTTCAGCTCACCTCTCATGACCTTGAGCCTCGGGGAACCAGCACACATGGGTTGGTGATGCATGGGCCTCCCTTCTACCAGCAGGTGCGAATCCGGCATCAAGGTCGAGGGGGATTGTGCCTCCCTGGGTTTTGCCTTCTTGACACAATGTTTAAAAATGTTTTCCACAGTCCTGTCTCATTCCAGGAGGGTCATTGGCCAACTTGGCCGCCTGCTGGCCACTCTCCCCAACTACCAGGGTCAGAACAGGGATGCCGGCCAGAGGGACACACAGAGGGTGGTGCTGTCTGAGGCTGGTGGGTCCACGCTGCAGTGGCCAAAAGTCCCTCATGACGGTTCCCAGGTCGGGACCCCTTACGGCGCCCACCTGCACACAGGGCACTGACCACTCCCATTCTGAGCCTCGCCAAGGACTCGGGCTCCTGGACCACACCCCCATCTGTCTTCAGTCTCCCCGCCCCCATCTTCTTTTCCCTCCTCCCGCCCAACAGCGCCAGGACCTATCCTGTCCCCAGACACCCAGGTATTCATTTCACTAGTAAAATGCAGTCACCGCATTTGTCAGGCGTGGGTCCCTGGCCTCATTGAGTAGGGTGGGGTGGTGAGGGGTCCAGAGCATCAGAAAGGAGGCCCCAAGCCTTCCTGGATGGGAGGGAGGCCCCGGAGACGTGAGCGAGGAGCCCGGGCCTGTGGACCAGTCCGTGTTTCCAGAAGAGACGTGGAGCAGCCCCTCCACAGCTTCGTTCCCTTTTCCTTTGGATCACTGAAAAACTGCACTTACACCACCTCCCTTCATCCCCAAAAAGGTGCTTTCTGCTGCAGCTCAGAACATTCCATCCATCCTTAGGGAAGGAATTTATAAATATTACCTCGGCTTTCATGGGCTTTCAGCAGGCCAGTCATAAATCAGCGCTGGGCTCCTGGACCTCCCAGGCTATATAAAGCTTCTCCTCTGCCTCCTGTTTCCAATTTTAAATCAAATGCAGCCCAGCCCCGCCGGCTCCTGGGGATCCTTGTAGATTCCAGGGGCCCTTCAAAGGCGCCCCAAACTGGCTGGCTAAAAATGACTCCATTGTTCCACTAGAGAAATTTAAAATTAAAACTCACGTGTGGGGTGGAGATTGCCCACAATGAATATGAATGGGGAATACGAGGTGTTTTTCTCCACCAGAAAACAAAGCCAAAAAAAAAGGAAACACCTATCTCTGAGAAAGACCTGGGCTCAACTCACCTGCTAACCTCCCCACCATCTTCTTTGTTTCTATAGCAACTGGGGTCTCGGACAGGTGCCTGGACCCGCCCAGAGAGGGGAAGCAGGTGGTCAGAGGCCTCCCTTGGCCTTCCAACCAGATGCCAGGAGCTGGGGACCTCCTTCTAAGTACAGGGGACAGAAATGTCAGGGGCTGGTCCTGGGAGATGCACTTGAGTTAATCCGGAAAGGCTGGGAGGGTGTCCATGCCCAAAGGAGACAGCGCCCATGGGGACAATCAATCAGTGAAGGAGTTTCACATGGTTCCCTCAACACCTTCTCAAGTCTTCCAATCTTTCTAGCAGCTTTGGAGTTTCCAGGGAAGGGAAGGAGTTAGGCACTCGGTTCAGAAGGAAGGAGGCATCCAGAAGCTATGTGTTAGACTTGAAGAATCCTAGGTCTGCACACCACCTCGGGAGTCATCTGGGCTAGTTTCCCATCCAGAATAAAAGGCCCAGACCTGACAGTGTCTGGAGAGAGGGCTGGTTTGCATCTCCTTGAACGTGTCCATGGAGAGAGTTCCAGGCCAGTTGGTCAACAGTCGGATAATTCTTATCCTTAGAAAGTGTTTTCTTACATGGGTCTGAAATGTGCATTTCTTCCTTCTGCCTACATCCTGGGCAAAGAGGGCACAGCAGCCCACTCCAGTATTCTTGCCTGGAGAAACCCATGGATAGAGCAGCCCGATGGGCTGCAGTCCACAGGGCCCCAAAGAGTCAGACATGACCGAATCGATTTATTGCATGCGCACACATACCCTGCATGGACCCCAGAGCCCTGCTTTCTCTCTGTCAGTTCTCTGCATAGCTGTGGAGTCCATCACTTCTGCCCTTCACCCTCTCATCTGCAAAGTGCCTCTCACGCCCTGCAGGATCTGTGTGATGCGTGTTCAGGCTGCCATACCCCTTGACACACTTCAGCTTTTCAAAGTCCTTCTTGGTGATGCATCAGTGGACCCCAGGAATGACCAGCAATGACCAATGCCAATGAGAGTGGGGCCATATCCCCCCATGCTGAATAGTGATGGTGGTTTAGTCACTCAGTCATGTCCAACTCTTTGCGACCTCATGGATTGTAGCCCGCCAGGCTCTTCTGTCCATGGGGATTTTCCAGGCAAGAATACTGGAGTGGGTTGCCATCCCCCCTCCAGGGGATCTTCCCGACCCAGAGGTCGAACCTGGGTCTCCTGTGCTGAAAACGGCATCTCTAAAAATGAAGCTCGGGGACCAAACCAGACTTGTGTGCAAATGATATGCTGCTCATTCAACTAGCGTTGTTGACTGTGTGCATGCCTGTGCCTGTGTGTACGTGCTAGGCTTCAGGGGACACAGAGATGATTAAGACTCAGGACCTCATGATGGATGGAGGAAAGATAAGCAAGCAAGTGGTTACAAGACAGTGCCTGGGGGGTGGCGGGGGCGGGGAAGCGGGCGAGTGGAGGAGGAGATGCCTTGCCGTCCAGCAAGTGGGGGGCGGGGTGCAGAGGGGAAGGCAGACAGGCAGCGGGATGAGGCGGGTGGGCAGGACTGGCTTGGCCATTCCTAGGTGTCGGGAACAGCATGGGAACAGACACAGAGGCACAAAGGAGCGACCACCTCCTGTCCATCCTTCTTATCAGATGCTCAGTCCTCCAGGAAGCCTGTCTTTCCAATCCCCGACTTCCAGGCTGGGTCAGATCTCTTCTGATCTGGGAGCTTCTTTCCCCAAAAAGCACCACTGAAACTCACAGTACTGAATGGGGGAGATGACTACCCTAAAGGTATCGGTCCCCGGGGATAGGAGAGAATCCAGACATGAATGACCCCACTTCCTTGCTCCCTCAGTGGGGGACACTGGACAGGCCAGGGGACTGCCCTCAGGCCCCATCCTCAATCCTCCCTTCCACAGTGGGTTGGAAGCCCCAGAATTTCTCCTTGGGCCATCTCAGCTACGGCAATAGACCTGATTGGAAAAGAAGTGCTAACAGCCCAGAAAGTGTGATCATCCTGTATCAGCACCACCAAAAGAGAGAAAGAAAATACCCCAAAAGGATTGGATTAAGGTCTTTCAATTCAGAAAGGGGCGGGAGGGGCAGTTAGGGGGCTTCCTTGGTGGCTGAGGGTTAAAGACTCTGCCTGCCAGTGCAGGAGACATGGGCTCGATCCATGGGGCCCTGGAGGGTCCCCCATGTCGCAGAGCAACCAAGCCCATGGGCCACAACTACTGAGCCTGTGCTCTGGAGCCCGGAACCTGCAGCTTGAGAGTAGCCCCTGCTCTCTGCAGCTAGAGAAAAGCCTTCACAGCAATGAAGGCCCAGCATAGCTAAAAATAAAAAATAAGATTATTTTTTAAAAAAAGAAAGAAAGAAAGGGGGGAGGTTAGGTAGAAGCTGGTAAAGAGATGGTCTTCTAGGACCTCCCTGGTATTCCAGTGGTTAAGACTCCACGTTTCCACTGTAAGGAACCTGAGTTCGATCCCTGGTCGGGGAACTAAGACCCCACAAACCTCGCAGTGTGGCCAAAAAAAAAAAAAAAAAAAAAAAAAAGATGATCTTCCTTTCCAGGAAGAATTGAGCCACAAGAAATGGTTTTAAACATCCTCAGGGAACATTTTGATCCGGGTGAATCGGAGTTTCACAATAGCACAGATTCTGAGAGGCCTACAGAGGACCCCAAAAGAGAAAATACACCAGTTCAGGATCACCACCTACATGGGAAGGGGGGCCATCTCTGTACCCCAAGAAGCCCCTCTAGCTGGCTCTGCAACAGGGGGTGGAGAGCAGACGCCTGAAGCTATTCATAAGAGCATTTCTAAGACATCCCAAGAGAGACCAGCTGTATTTCCAAGAACCAGGCTCTCCAAATAAAAATCTGGGTCCAAAGTCCTCTACGTAATTTTAAAAGTGGATTTTTGGTCCTTGGATCTGTAGTCTTTGTGGCCTTACCCAAGGCTCAGATTCTGCACAGTCACAGCTTCAAAAAATAATACCGTGTTCCCAGCGGGAATGCTCCAGGGCTGGAGAAGAACTCTTTGTAACCCAAAACCTGTGAGGAAACTTCAGTTCTGGCGCCAAGGCAAGGTCTCCACTGAAAGGGAACAAAAACAGGCAAGGAGGTTTTGCAACAAGCAAGTCCTTTGTTTAAAAAACTGCAGGGAATCAGGAGACTCCAAAGAACCAGATAAAAGCAAGATTTCTTTAACCTAGAACCTAGGGACTTCAAGGAGAATGAAACTGGGTGTTGGAATCTGGTCCCGTCAACGTTCTCATGTCTAATCTCCATCAGCCTGCTGGAAGGGGGGTGGTAGGACGGGGACAGGACAGGTCCCTCATCCAGAACCACGTTGTCCTGTAGCTAAAGCTTCACTCACAGTGCCTGGAGAAGGAACTTTTTGTTCAGTCGCCAAGTCGTGTCCAACTCTTCGAGACCCCATAGACTGCAGCACACCAGGCTTCCCTGTCCTTTGCCATCTCCCAGAGCTTGCTCAAACTCATGTCTGTTGAGTCGGTGATGACATCCAACCATCTCATTCTATGTCGCTGCCTTCTCCTCTTGCCTTCAATCTTCCCCAGCATCAGGGTCTTTTTGAATGAGTCAGTTCTTTACATCAGGTGGCTGAAGTATTGGAGTTTCAGCAATAGTTCCTCCCAATGAATATTCAGGGTTGATTTCCTTCAGGGTTGGCTGGTTTGATCTCCTTGCTGTCCAAGGGACTCTCAAGAGTCTGGAGAAGGAACTATCAAATACTGATTTCAGTGTATGTTTCATTCATTCATTTATAAATCTTACAACTATTTGTTGACTGCCTGCTCCATGCCCGGCACTATGTTGTTTACTAGAGATGAGAAACACCTGTCTTCGTGTAGCTACTGTTTAGCTAAAGCACCCACAGGTGGGCTGCAGAACTAAACCCTCTCTAGGACCGGAGACCCTGTGTCCCCCAGGGGATGTGGCTGCACCACATCCACACAAGCTATGTTACCATGTGTGTCCCTGACAGACAAGAACCTCAGTATTGATTAGGCCTTGAGAGGAACCAAATCCTTACTGTGTTACATCTGATAGTTGCAAGAATTTTTTGCAGCCCAGCCTCAGGCTCCGTAAATGTGGAGCTTCGTTTCTGTTCACTGCTCCGTCCTCCCAGAGCCCTGGCATCACTGGCGTCCTTCGTGTGGCTATAGGACCACAGGCCTCTGGTGGGAGGTGCGTCCCCGAGGCCGTGTCTATACCAGGACATGTGTGGATGGTGTAACTGTACACGGAGTGACCGCAACCTGCCTAAGTCAGGGGGGAAAGTGAGGGTGGCTGTGAATGGGCCCGCTGACAAATTGTCCATACACGCGATCATGGGAACACCTCTCAGGGCCCCTCCCGGGCTGTGGAGGGGGTCCCACCCGGAGGGCCCAGAAGCAGAAGCTTGAGTCTCCTTTTCCCCAGGGTCAGTGCAGGTCTTGGGGAAGGTACATATGTAAGGATAAGTCATCTATGTGGCCAAGATTCCCAGCCCCTCAGGTCACCTCGGGTCTGTGCCCAAACACTTCAGTCAGGCTCTTCAGAAATGCCAAGAAAAGACATGGTGACGCCAACTCTGTGCCCTATTTTTAGCTCTGACCTCCTCTCTCCCCCCCACCACCACCCCCCGCACCATGTGTGGACTTCTCTCTGCCAGACTTTTCGTGTTGTTCTCTGCTTCTGGTCCTCACTGTGTTGAACTCGCTTTGTAAATCTTCCCATCGCCCATCACTTTCCTTCCATTTTTCCCTTTTTTAGACCTGTACTGTGCAGTCTTCTCTCCTGGTCTCTTTCTCTCTCCTCCTCTCACCTATTGTCACAGGCATCTCTCTACATGGAGATCTCTACCCCCTCCATCCCTCCTCACTTTTACTCTGTATTTTACCTCGGTTGCTACTGTCTCTGGTCTTCACATTCCACTCCGGACTCCCTACCCCATCTCCAGCTTTCCCTGGAGCTTCCACTATTTTGCAAATACAACCAACCTCCACCATCCTGGCCTGTCTTCTCCTCTCTGTCCGCTAGGTAAGAACTTGTTTTCAGGAATCAGCCTTCCTGCAGCCTGTCCTTCCTTCCTGCGACCTGACAGCCCTCAGCAGCCCTTCCCTTCAGGCTGCAGGACGGGAGCCAGGCCAGAAACCGCAGGAGCCACTGGCAGTGATGCAGAGAAACTAGATCACACGTGCATTGCAGGCAGGGTGTAAAGTGTGCAGCCGCTCTGGAGAACAGGTTGGCAGTTTCTAAAGGAAAAAACTAAAAACCTAAACCTGCAACTACCAAACAACACTGTAATTGCACACCTAGGCATTAGCCCAGGGAAATAAAAACATATATTTAAGATTTCAGTACACATATGTTTATAGTCTGGAGAAGAACATGGCAACCCACTCCAGTATTCTTGTCTGGAAAATCCTATGGACAGAGGAGCCTGACAGGCTACAGTCCATGGGGTTGCAAGAGTTGGGCGTGACTGAGCAACTAAACAGCATGTTTATTACGTAGGGCGTAGCTTCATTATGCCCTAAAACTGTAAACAGCCCAATGTCCTTCACTGGGTGAATGCATCGCTCTTCACACATGGACTATTACTCGGTACTGAAAAGGAATGAATGATTGCTACATGCCACAACCTAGATGAATCTCCAGAGAAATATGTTTTGAGAGAAAAAAATTGAATCCCCAAAGGTTGTATACTGTACACTTCCATGTATAATTTGAAATGACAGATCAATAGATGAAGAGAACAGATTAGGGGTTACTAGGAGTTAAGATGGGAATGGGTACAGAAAGTGGGTTTAGCCCCAAGAGGGTATACGAAGGGATCCTGGTAGTGATGGAGCCATTCCATGCCTCATGTGTTAATCTCAGGATCCTAGTCATGGTATTGTACTGTCTATAGTTTTGCAAAATATTACCATAGGGAAAAGTGGAAAAGGGTACTACACAGGACCTCTCTACATTATTTCTTAAAACTCAGTGCAAACCTACAATTAAAACATTTAATTTTTTAATTAAAATAAAACATTTAATTTTTTAAATTAGAAAAAAAATGTGAATCATACTTTACATATGTTTTATATTTTATTTTTAATCATCTATCATGAGTAGTTTCTCTAAAAGAGTCTTACATATTTGTTGACTGCTTATATTTCATTTGTGGATAGATTGAGGCTTCCCTGGTGGCTCAGACAATAAAGAATCCGCCTGTAATAAAGGAGACCTGGGTTTGATCCCTGGGTTGGGAAGATCCCCTGGAGAAGGGCAAGGCAACCCACTCCAGTATTCTTGCCTGGAGAATTCCATGGACAGAGGAGCCTGATGGGCTATAGTCCATGGGGTCACAAAGAGTTGGACATGACTGAGCGACTAACATTTTCACTGTTTCATGGATAGATTATAATTTTTTAATTATTTGTTTTTCCTAGGGATTATTTTTAAATATTTTACTATTATTATTTTAAAATGCTGAGAACAGCATCCGGGTGTCCATTTTTAAAAAACAGCTCTAACGAGATATAAATAACATACCATACAAGTGACCCATTTAGAGTGTACAATTTAATGTTTTTTAGTGTTTTCCGTGTTGCACAATCATCACCACAATCTCATTTTAGAAAGTCTGTGTTCCCCCTAAAATAAGCCCTATATCAGTAGTAGCAAATCTCTGTTCCTCTTCGATTGCCTGCCTCAGCCCTCAGCAACCACTAATCCACTTTCGTCTCTATCAATTTCCCTATAGAGACAAGTTCTGGACATATCATATCAATGGAATCATACAACATATGGTCTTTCGTGAGAGGCTTCTTTCACTTAAAATGTTTTCAGGAGTCATCTGTGTTGTGGCAAGTGTCAGGGCTTCGTTCCTTTTTATTTATTTATTTTTCAGCTCTTAGTTATTTACTTATATTTGGCTGTGTTGGGTCTTTCATACTGCACAGGCTTTCTCTCTGGTTGCGGTATGAGGACTTCTCATTCTGATGGCTTCTCTTGAAGTGAAACACGGGCTCTAGGCCCTCGGGCTTCTGTATTTGCAGAACACAGGCTGGGGTCAGTAGTTGTGGCTCCCAGGCTCCAGAGTACAGGCTCTGTATTTGTGGCACGTGGGCTTAATTTCTCTGCGGGATATGGGATCCTGCCAGAACAGGGATCAAACCTGTGTCTACTGCATTGACAGGCAGATTCTTTACCACTCAGCCCAGGGAAGCCCTTCATTCCTTTTTGTTGCTGAATAATATTCCATTGTATGAATATGTCATGTTTTATTTTTTCATTCAACAGTTGATAAACATTGGCTTGTTTTCATTTTTCGGGCTGATATACATAGTGCTGTGATAAACAGTCCCATACAAATTTTTTTTTTTTAATGGATGCATGTTTTTGTTTCCTAGGAGGGGCACTGCTGTATCCTATGGTAATCCTGTGTCTAATTTTTTAATCTGGTGCCCATTTCTGATTATTTCTTGAAGGTGCATTCCTAGCCATGAAAATAATTGATCAGATCATAGCACATCTTTAAAGTTTCTGATGCATATTGCCAAATTAAACTCCTAAAAACTGTGCTAACCTCTGCCCTCACCAGCAGGGCAGGAGGAGGCTTGGATGGTACAAATCTGGGTTCCAGGGGCCCTTGATGGATTGGTCCCACCATCCTCTGATCTGTCTGGAGCTGCAGGGACTCTCAAGGCAGCCCACCCCTCTCTTGGGCAAGGCTTGGTAGAAGGAACCAGAGGGCCTGGCTACTTCTCCCGGGCCAGCTGCTTGCTAGCCGTGCAACATCCAGCAGGTGTTTATTTCCTCTCTTGCAAAAGGAAGTTAATACTCACCTGCCTACCCCACTCATCATTGGCGGATCAGTGTAGGAAATCAGTGTAGGAATGCTTCTGTAATGTGGACACACCCAGACACAAATGAGTCTGGCCAAGGGATCACCTTTTGAGAAGAATTCCTTAACTGAGTTGTCCTCTGAGTCATGAGTTTTGAGGATAACTTGTTGGTTGGGGGTCAGTAGTTGGTTGGCTCAAGACATATCTTTATACTTTAATAGAAGTTGAGGATAAATAAAGATTCCTTTTTTTAAAAAAAATGAATGTAATAGCACAGCACACTTCTAATGTGTCATTAAGCTAAACACACATGCGCGCTCACACACACACACACACACACACACACTCCCAGCAGTGCCTAAGTTACAGAGGGGCAGAGAGGACTGAGGTGCCAAGGAGTCTGTACCCCGATTGTGGAGTTTTCTTCTTACTGATGGAAAATTCTTCCCTCCTTTGGGATAAAATGCGCCCTCCAGAAATCCTCACCATTAGTCCTTACTCTGCCTTCAGTCCTGCAGCATGGCCAGGGCAAGGCAGCCTTTCTGAGGGTCTTCCCACAAGCCCAGGGCCTTCTTCCATGGCCCAGCGATCAGTGGGCCCACACATGAGCCCACGAGGAGCTCTGCCTGGCTTTGAACAGGTGAGAAAATGGAGTTTCTAATGGGAAGGCAGCCAATAAACTCACAGGGTCCCCTCTGAGTCAAGACAGGAACTATACATATTCTTCCGTGTCCAGCTTCTGAGCTCTCTGCCTCATCAGAGCACCCCGGAAACGCCCTCCTGTCTGCTCCCCGAGGGGGGTTCTCCTATTCACCCAGCTCAGCCCAAGCCCTCCCGCAGCCTCAGCCGGGGTGTCCAGAACCTAGAAGCCCTTACTGGGCCCAGTGGTACTGAACTGTGGGCCTTAGGAGTCCCAATCTCAGGAGCAGAGGCATAATTTCCCTCCAAGGGCATTGTTCCACATGCCAGAGGGATGAGTTAACACTCCTGGATCAACCCTGCAAGCAGGCCTGCCCTGTTGCGTCTCCCAGGTTGCCCACTGAACAACTGTAGGGGGTACCAGGCACACGGTGACCTGCCTGGAGGCATTTATGACTTCATGGGAATGAACAAATCTCAATATAGATCTCTCTCTACTATCAACCAAAAAAAAATAAAAAGTGGTAGTTGGGAACAAGCAGACTTGTTCACATCAGAGCCAGGAATGACGGTGGAGGACCACAGGCTAAGTTCAGGCCGAGTCCCAGGTGACCAGCTTCCAGCCCCAGTTCAGCCAGGGACCAGCTGGTTAACCTTTGGTGGGAGTTTTAGTTGCATCTCTGCCAACAACACAAAATGGGCACAGCTACTTGCAGACCTTTATCAATTCATAAGCATCATGCATCATTATTTGCAAAATTAAAATCCAACACTAAAGACCCTGGAAGTCCTTGCTGGCTGGGGGGCCATCCGTAAGGCAGAGGAGAGGGTTGATTGGTAGAGGATTCGGGTCGGGGTGGGGAGGGAAGCCAGGTGAGGCTGGTCTTACCTAAACACCAGGAACAGAGAAACCAGCACACACCCTCTCCCAGTTCTGTGATTTTTTTCACCCATCTCAGCTGGAACAAAGAGGCTTTTGTGAGTTCAGTGGAGCCTAACTTAGCACACTTTTCTGTCTCCTTCTCCTTCTGTGTGAGAAAAAAAAAAGCCGTTCCATCCGGGTTTGCTAGGTTCCTTTGAAGGGCCTGTGGCTTTGCTTTAGGCAAACAGGAACCTGGCTGCGGCCGCCTCGCCCTGGTAAGGGAGCTTTTTGGCAGGACTTTCTGGAGGCCTCCTGGGGCAGAGACTGCAGACGGGTAGGAGGAGGGGAGCCCTGACTGGGCTGTGGGTAGAGCTGGGCAATGGGCACCCTGCCAGGTAAGGTACCCAGTAGTTCTGGGGTTTCTGAACGCCAGGTACTCAGCAGGCAGAGCACTGAGTCCCTTCTTGTCTGGTTGGAAACCACGCACGTTAGCTCACTGAAACCCACGCCCAGGGCGTCTGGGCCCACAGCCTGCGGTCCACATCCCACATCAGGAGCGGAAACCCACAGGGTGGCACGCCTTGGCCGGAGGCCACGGGGACCAGGTGAGCCCAACCCTAGGTCTTTGCTTCCTCTTGCACCGCCCGCTCCCTGGACAGCCCAGCTCCCCTCGTCCTTCCCAGACCCAGGACCAGGGCCTCCACGGAGGAAGCAGACTAGCCAAGCCTGAAATGATGACTCCATAACTGGGGGGGCAGGTCAGTTCCCCAGCCTCCGGGAGGAGAGGAGGCTCACTCTCAGACCCCCGCCCCAGTGAGCTCTGCACACTCGCCTCCAGCCTCAGGGGTGTATCCCCAGGGGTGGGAGGGTGGGGCCAGCCCGGCCTGCACCCTGCACTCTCACACACCCACTCACACATATTCACACCAGCCCCTGCACACTCACCCACAGTCACACACACCCCCCTCCCAGCGCAACGCAGGAAGGTGGTACACAGGTCCCTTCCCTGAGCACGCAAGGCGCCCCTGGGACACCATGCGGCTGCACCCAGCTCAGCAGTTCACAGTGGGTAACCAACGATGGGCGTCAACCCTGAGGGAGGACAGGGCGTCGGGAGGAGGTATGAAATCAGTCTCATGCAATTCCCCCTCATCTGAGTGGAGAACCTGAACTAAGGGCGGGTAGCAAAGGCCCTTCCA
The DNA here is from genome assembly GCF_963930625.1 of Muntiacus reevesi. Lineage (NCBI taxonomy): Eukaryota > Metazoa > Chordata > Mammalia > Artiodactyla > Cervidae > Muntiacus > Muntiacus reevesi. The sequence continues at coordinate 41,897,533 of NC_089250.1, read as the reverse complement.
GAGCCCACGTTTGGAGCAGGGGTCTGGAAGGGGCCCTTGGAGGAATCAGGGCTGCACTGGGAGATTTATTGAACCACCACCCTAGGCCACCAGCGTCACAGCTCCCAGCCCTGTAAACACACGCACATACACATGCATACACGCACACACAGGCACACAGACACACGCACGTGCAACAGGACGGCCTGGACCAACCCCCCAACACTGTGGGGCTGAACAGACAAAGCGAGTAGAAATTCTGACTGTCATCACTACAATCAGCATTCTCTGAATCCCGAGGAGGTGCCGAATTTTCTGCTGAGCTCTTCCCATGCAAAAAAGAAATTTCCAATTAATTCACACCATAACCCGATGAGGTAGGCACCACTGTTCCCATTTTCCAGGTGAGGACACTTGATGATTTAGAGCTGGCAAAACTCCTCCAAGGCCCTGCTGCTGATCAGAAGCAGATGAGTCACTTAGTAACCAGCTCATTCGACTCGCCCTGGTGTGGTATCTCAGGCACCATCGAAGCCCCTCCTGGCTGAGCGCCTGCACTCAGGGGGACTTGCAGAGCGGAACTGGGCCTTTCTTCTCACTGGCCCCGCACTGGGCAGTCCAGGTGGGGACAACGTGGGAACAGAGGCCAAAGGTGGGGGAGGCCAAGAGACGTCATAGCTTTTGCTTCCCCAGCAACTCCTGGAGATTTGCAAGGAGGAGAGAGTTAGGGAGTCCAAGTGATGAGGGGTTGGAGATGAATCCCTCAGCATCCCCGTAGTGGATGACCCCAAGGTGTCATCTTGATCCCAGGCCCTGGGACCTACTCACAAGGCAAAAGGGATTTTGCAGCTGTAACTAAACTAGAAATCTTGAGGTAGAGACACCCAGGTTATGCAATTGGATTACATTCAGTGTAACCACAGGGTCAGGCTTCCCTGGTGACTCAGTGGTAAAGAATCGGCCTGCCAATGCAGGAGATGTGGGTTCGATTGGAAAGATCCCTGGAGAAGGAAATGGCAACCTACTCCAGTATACTTGCCTGGACAATTCCATGGACAGAGGAGCCTGGCAGGCTACAGTCCATGGGATTGAAAAGAGTTGGACACGACAGTAATAACCACAGGGTCACTGCACGCCAGCGACTGTCCTCCCCACCCTCAGTCAGCAGCTCCCTTGACTCTGGTTTGGACTGAAACTACGCTTCTCTCTCCAAGAGGAGGGCAGGAGGGTCAGATCAGCAGCAAGAGCTCTCGGAGGGTGAAGGAGAGGAGGAAGGGGCCCCAAGCCATGGATGTTGCAGCCTCTAGAAAAAGACAAGGAAATTATTTTCCCTGGCTGCTGCTGCTGCTGCCAAGTCACTTTAGTTGTGCCCAACTCTGTGCGACCCCATAGACGGCAGCCCACCAGGCTCCTCTGTCCCAGGGATTCTCCAGGCAAGGACACTGGATTGGGCTGCCATTTCCTTCTCCAATGCATGCATGCATGCTAAGTCACTTCTTTCGTGCCCAACTCTATGCGACCCCAAGGACTATAGTCCCCCATGCTCCTCTGTCCATTGGGGATTCTCCAGGCAAGAATATTGGAGTGGGTTGCCATTCCCTTCTCCAGGGGATCTTCCCGACCCAGGGATCGAACCCGGGTCTCCTGCACTGCTGCAGTTTCTTTACCGATGGAGCCACCAGGAAAGCCTCAAGCCCCTGGGTTTGTAGTAGATCATCATAGGAATTGCCTAATTCCTGGGAAACTAACACAGAGGGAAGCCAGAACAAGCTTTCAGAGAAGAGGCTGGGGCTGCGTTAGTCTGCTCCTGCCGCGACAGAACAGCACATGGGGCTGAGACAGCACACAGCCGCCCTTTCCAGTGTGGGGGCCGGTCCTCTTGGGGGCCCCTCTGCTTGCTGTGTAGATGACTGCCCTCTTCACCCGGCCACCTCTCTGGGCACACACACTCCTGGCATCTCTCTGAGTCCTCACCTCCTCTTGTAGGTACACCGGGCAGATTTACGAGGCGTGTCTTAACATGTCACCTCTGTGAAGACCCTGTTCCCAAATACAGTCAGGTTCTGAGGTGCTGAGGGTGCATAACAGGAAGCCTCCATGCCTGCCTCAGGCCCGCCAGGCCCTCATTTTAGGGCCCAACATGAGCCCACACAGCCGTAGAACCAGTTGGAGCTGCTGGGAGAACCGGTTGATCAGGACAGACCAGGGGGACAGGATCCGGTGCCCAGCGTCCTAAGTTGGGCATGGAGTAACTCTGTCTCTGCCAGGCCAGACCCTGCAGCTCCTCTCTCAGTCCTAACGGGACCGCTGAAGGCACCAGGGGCCAGGCAGTGACGGTGGGCAGCTGGCAATGGGATTGGGAGTTAGACAGGCTCTGTGGACCCGGCTCTCTGCAGGGATGTGGACAAAGAAAGACCAGGAGGGCCCGAAGCCTGTGGTACCCACACTAACATCAGCCACCCCCACCTGCAGCCTAGGACGGAGACAGGAGAGGTTTCCTGATTTCTCCCTTCCCAGCAGGACCCAGGCACCTGACCACACCTGGCCATAAGTCCTCGGGCAGCAGACGTGAGTCCCTCCTCCCTGCCTACTTGCTGACCTGAGTCCTCCTGCCTCTTCTTGGCCCCGTGCAGCATCTCTCTGGTCACCTCCCCTCCCCAGCCCCCTCCTCGGGGCCAGGATGGACTCACTCACTCCCCAAACTGCCAAGGTGCAGGGCAGGGTTCAGAGAGAAGACAGCCTAGGCCAGGCACTTGAATAGAGAAGATTCAATACAGATACTTGCCTAAGGTGTAAAATTGCAAAGCCGGTGACTGAAAAGGTCAAAAAAGAATTTTACAGAAACACCTCCAAAGCTGAGGCAGCAAAGGGAACAGCTGGGAATGGGAAAACGTGGACTCAGGACCCCAACCTCGGAGGTCTGAGGGGCCATGAAATCATTTTTACATGTGTCGGAAAAGCCGTGAATGAATTCAGCTCCCCTCCCCTCTGCCTCTGAGACTTGGAGTATTTCTACCACTTCTTCATAAAAACATGACTCACATTCACACGGAAAGAACCACATCCTTCCCCACTCCTTCCTCCCTCATCAGCTCGGCCTGAGGCTCTGCCAGGGGTGGAGAGAGGGAGTCTGCTAGGGTGACCACGGGGCCCAGCCCTGGCCCTTTTTCTCTCTCTCCATTTGGGCTTGTGGTTGGTTTCAGGTGTCCCCGAACGGGCCGTGGGATGCCCCGATGGCTGGTAAGCTTGATTTCCGCCTGTAGTGTGAGGTTGTTTTCTAGAAGAGACTTGCATTGAGTCGACGGTGAGGGGAGCAGACCCCCGGCCCTGCAGTGTGGTGGGCCCCTTCCAATCCTCTGCAAACCTCCATGGAATGGAAAGGTGGAGGACTGGAACTCGCTCCCGGTATTGAGCAGGGACGTCCGTCCACTCCTCCCCTCGGGCGTGGGCACTCCTGGCCCTCCTGCCCTCGGACTTGCACTGATCTCCTGGGCCTCCCACATGGGACTTCTCAGTCGCATAATCACGTGAGCAAATTCCTAGCATGAATCCCTTCTGTATCCTGTTAGAGAACCCTGGCTAATATGCCAGCAGGGTCTCTCTTTGTCTTGATGACATTTATTTTATTTTTAAATTGAAGCATAGTTGGTTTATAATATTAGTTTCAGGTATACAACATAGTGACTCAATATGTGTATAGATTATACTCCATTTATAGTAATAAAATAATGGCTGTATTCCCTGTGCTGTGTAACATATCTTCCTAGCTTATTAATTTTATAAATAATAGTTGTATCTCATAATTCCCTACCCTTATTGTGCCTCTCCCATCTTTCTTCTCCCCACTGGTGACCCCTAGCATGTTGCCTATAGCACTGAGTCTGTTTTGTTATATACACTCATTTGTTGTATTTTTCTAGATTCCGTATGTAAGTGGTAACAGAGTATTTGTCTTTCTCTGACTAATACCTAATATCTTCTAGGTCCATCCACGTTGTTGCCAATGGCAGCACTTCATTCCTTTTTACAGCTGAGTAATATTCTATCCTGTATATATGTATCATATCTTCTTGATCCATTCTTCTATTGATGGAAACTTGTTTGCTTCCATACCTTGACTATTGTAAAATAATGATGCTATGAACATTGGGGTGCATGTATCTTTTCAAATTAGTGCTTTTTGGTTTTGTTTTTTGGATATATACCTAGGAGTAGAATTGCCAGGTCATATGGTAGTTCTATTTTTAAGTTTTTGAGAAGCCTCCATACTATTTTCCACAATGCCTGCACCAATTTATAGTCCCACCAACAGTGTAAGAGGGTTCCCTTTCCTCCACATCCTCTCCGGTGTTTGCTGTTTGTAGACTTTCTGATGGTAGCCATTTTGATAAGTGTGAAGTGATATATTATTGTGGTTTCGATTTGCATTCCTCTGATTACTAATGATGTAGAGCTTTTTTTCTTGTGCCTGTTGGCTATCGGTGTATCTTCTTAGAAAGATAAAAGATCTTCTGCCCATTTTTAATCAGATTTTTTGTGTGTGTGTTGAGTGTATGATCTGTTTATGTATTTTTGATATTAACCTCTTGTGAATCGTATCATTTGCAAATATTTTATCTCATTCAGGAGACTTTTTTGCTTTGCTGATGGCTTCCTTTGCTGTACAAAAGCTTTTAATTTTAATTAGGTATCATTTGCTTATTTTTGCTTTTGTTTCTTTCATCTTGAATGATAGATTTTTAAAATGTTGCTATGATGTATGTCAAAGAGTACTCTGCTGTTTTCTTCTAGGAGTTTATAGTTTCAGGTCTTAGCTTTGGTCTTTAATCCATTTGAGTTTAGTTTTATACATGGTGTACATGTCTGCATAAACACGGGTCACTCACTATCCTCTCCAACCAGAGCCCAAGAGTAAGGGGTTCACTGAGGCCAGGATTGGGGAGGATGCAGGATGGACACAGAGGGGTGACCAGATGACACCCAGGTGCCCAGGAGAAAAATCTACCCTTCTGTAAAAATTCCCCTTGGAAGATGGCAATGCTGCTCCAAGGTGACCTCAAGGGCTCTCACCCCAAAGGCCCTGCTGGACACAGGACAGCCCAGAGTCCTGAGAGGGGTCCTAGGGTGACAAGTGTGGTCTTAGGGTCTGAGAATGACGTGACCTATGCTGTAGGGATCTAAGGGTCCCCAGAGAGCCAGACCTCAGTGTTGAGATCTCGTAGGTTTTCCAGGCCTTATTGCCCCTCTCTTTCCAGTATATTTTCTGTGGAACCTTGGGATTTCCATGTTGTGTTAATCACTCAGTTGTGTCCGATTCTTTGCTATCCCATAGACTGTAGCCCACCAGACTCCTCTGTCCATGGAGTTCTCTAGGCAAGAATAACTGGAGTGGGTTGCCATTTCCTTCTCCAGGGGATCTTCCTGACCCAGGAATCGAACCTGGATCTCCTGTATTGCAGGCAGATTCTTTACCAAACGAGCCACTGGGCTGCTTTGATTTAAAGCCAGCTCTAAGATGACCCGGTGGGCCCACCACTCTCCTTGTTCCGTGTTCCTCAGTGACTCCCATGGACTTCCCTCTGAGCACCTGAGGCTCCTGCCCTCCCTCACACCCACAGCTGCTGAGGGAACATGGGTCCCGTGATTGATGGGGGCCAGCTCCCCGCAGGTCATCCTCCTGGAGACACTTTCCTCTCAGTTGGCAGTCCACACCCGCAGAGCAGCACCCCTCTCCAGAGAGGGGAGGTCTGTGTGGCCCTGCCCACCCCCCGGACTATGTTAGCCAGCGCCCCCGCGTGTCCCTCGGGTCTCCCCAGGTACGCTCAGCACCGCCTGTCCAGGGCAAGCACGGGGCCCCAGCAGGGCCGCGTCTCAACCCCCCACCCGATCGGCGTTCAGACTGGAGCCCAACACCCATGACTCAGTTCAGAACCTGAAACAGTCCTGCAGGAAAAGTCATTAGGCTCTGGGCCGGCCCGCGGACACTGAGCCCTTGGAGGCTCACACAGATCATTTCTGCTAATTAAACAAATGTTTTTCCAGCCCCGTCTTGGTTTCCGCTGCTGCCGGCAGCCCCGGCTGCTGGCACGCCACTGGAGCCGTGCCCTGGGGGGCAGCACGGATCACAGGACAGACAAGATGTCTTTAGAGCAGAGTTGGAGTCCAGACAGAAGGGAGGGAGACAGAGGAAGCACCGGTGCCAAACCCCAAGCCACAGCCAGCTCACAACCACCAGCTCGTACACACACACACAGACTCACAAAGACACACAGACACACACACCATACACACTCACAAACACCACACACACACACCACATATATGACACATACACCCCACACACACACACACCACACACACCACACACAGACACACACACACATACCACATACACACACCACACACACACAACATACACAGATACACACACACCCCACACACACATGCACAAACACCACACACACACCACATACACAGACACACAGCACACACCCCACACATGCACACACACCACATACACACCTCACATACACACATCACATACACAGACACACACACCATACACACTCACAAACACCACACACACACACCACATATATGACACATACACCCCACACACACACACACACCACACACACCACACACAGACACACACACACATACCACATACACACACCACACACACACAACATACACAGATACACACACACCCCACACACACATGCACAAACACCACACACACACCTCACATACACACATCACATACACAGACACACACACCCCACACATGCACACACACCACATACACAACTCACATACACACATCACATACACAGGCACACAAACCCCACACACACCATAACACAGACACACACACCACACACACACACATACACACACCACACATACCACATACACACCACATACACAGACAACCACACACACACACCACATACACAGAAACACACACCATATACACAGACACACCACACACACCGCACACATAGACACACACACCACACACACATAACAAACACACACACACCACATACATACACACACACCACACACACATACAAAATGTGCACACACACCACACACATACACACATACCACACACAGAGACACACACGCCATATACACAGACACACACACACACACCACAGACACACACACACACCACATACACAGACACACACCCTATACACATACCAAATGTGCACACACACACAGCACACACACAGACACCAAACAGACACACACACCACACACATACCAAACACACACATACTCCACACACACACATCACATACACAGTCTCACACACACATACCAAACACACACACACCACATACAGTCTCACACACACACCACACACACACAATGCCCGATTTCCCTCCCTCCCTGAACCCCCGCCACCCCCGTCTAACCTCCCGTGGCACACAAATAAACCATCTAGTGTAAAATAAGGATTCCAAGTTCTAAGATTCGATCCCATCCTGAAGGAAACACGCGGACAACTGGAGAAGTTATGCGGAGAAAGGAACAAGGAAGTGGGGTTCAAGGTCTCCGTGTAGCCAACATCAGCAGGGGTTCTACGCCTTTGAGAGCATAATTATCACAGTCACCCCCCACTTCCCGTCACCCAACAGCCCCCACAACCCAGCGAACTGTCCACACATACCACATTTCCGCACAAGGTCAGGAAGTGCAGGACTCTTGAGACTGGCCAAGAGAGGACTGCTGATGGCAGGTCTAGAATCCCAGGGCTGGAGCGGTCGGTCCCTGATTGGGAAGCGGTTGGTCCTCTTTCTGTATCTGAGACCCTGACTGGAAACGTTCAGCTCCCCAGGGTCCCCCACTGCTGTGTCCTCACACACCCCAACTGCCTTTATACTTAGGACCCCTGGCTTCCGTCAGAAAAGCCTGGGCACCTCACTGCCCCATCCCCACAGAGACCAGCAGGCCTGGCTGCTCCGAAGGAGAGAGGCCCATGGACATTTTCCTCTCTTGAGCTCCAGAGTCTAGAACATGATGCACAAGCAGCCCTTGCAGGCCATGTCTATACAGCATAGCAAAGCAGAAGCATTCTGGTTGAAGAGGAGGTGGGAGAAAACCCCCATTGACAACCCCCCACCCCGAGGTCTCCAGGAAACACAGTCAGAAAATACTGGACTAGGGGACTTCCCTGGCAGTCAAGGGGTTAAGACTCTGTGCTTCCAATGCAGGGGATGCAGGTTCAATCCCTGGTCAGGGAACTAAGATCCCACATGCCACGCAGCAAGGCCAAAAAATAAATAAAAATATCTTTTAAAAAAAAGAATAAAAACTAAAATTTTTTTAATTACTATTTTTTAAAAAAGAAAATGCTGGATTAGCAGATTTCTAATGCCCTGAAGCCCAGGAAAGATATGATCCTATGTTTCCTCAGAGACCCTGGATCTAAAACGCCCCTCCCCAACACCCCAACACCGGTCACTAATAAAACTAACACTCGCTTGACTAGGTATGCAGTCCTTTCCAGATCATTCCATTGCACTGATCCGATGAACTAGGCATGCTTCAGGACTCAATTCAGTTCAGTCACTCAGTCATGTCCAACTCTTTGCGACCCGGTGGACTGCAGCACGCCAGGACTCGCTATCCATCACTAACTCCTGGAGCTTGCTCAAACTCATGTCCATCACATCAGCGATACCATCCAACCATCTCATCCTCTGTTGTCCCCTTCTCAGGATGACAGAAGGCTTCAGGACTCAAAGGGCTGTTATTAAGTTAATGACCCAGTCCAGCCCTTGAGGGAGCCGCACAGTAATGGAGATTACTTTGCTCCAAGTGAGAAATGTTAAACTTTATTTTATATGTTGAAATACACTTTTTTCCTTTTTTAAAATGTTATAAGCACCTACTATCCTGTAGAAATCCATTGCAGGGCATCCCTGGTGGCTCAGTGGTAAAGAATCTATCTGTCAATGCAGGAGACACAGCTTTGATCCCTAATCCAGGAAGATTCCAGCATGCCACGGAGCAACTAAGCCTGGGCGCCTCAACTATTGAGTCTGTGCCCTAGAGCCTGTGCTCCACAACACAAGAAGCCCCCACAATGAGAAGCCCAAGCTCCACAATGCAAAGTAACCCCCACTCACCACAACTAGAGAAAGCGCAAGCAGCAACAAAGACCCAGCACAGGCAAATAAAGAAATAAAATTTTTTAAATTTTTCTAAAAAATCAAGTTTAAAAAAAATCCACTGCAAGAGAGGTGAAAACTTCCTGTCCTTCCCCTCCAAAGCCAAGGCCTTGGAATAAAGCAGTCCTTGTGACGAGCGTCCTGCAGCCTTGGCAGGCCTCGCGATTTGTGCTGGGAGGGCTGGGTACCCCCACCCACGGGGGCTCTGGCTGGTGCAGCTGCTGCTGTGGGAGTCTTTTCTGGAGGCTCGAGAAACACAGGAGTATGTGAATTCCAACCCTTGCTCCCTGCACAAGCAGCAGCCTGTCGCTTGCTCCTGTTGCCTTCCTACGATAAAGGCTCAACCTTTATCTGACCTCACAGGGAAGAGAACAGAGCCTTAAGAGCATCAGTCATCCCCTGGTGAAGAAATGATTGTCTAGCTCATGAAAACCACAGTGTCATGTTAAATAGCCATCAGAGCTGCCAAACCATCAGGCGGCTCTGAGGTCTCTATAGACCTGTGCTTCCTGGAGCTTTGAATTTTGCAGGACTTACAAGGAGCATTGAGTTGTGCAGACTCTGCTTGAACACTTCTGGGGACGGGGAGCTCTCCACCGTGAGTTGGGAGAAGGTCCTGGTAATCAGGATGTCCTCCCTCACAGGGAGCCCAGATCCTACCCCCGGGCTGTGCACACCCCCTGAGGCATCTGCTGGACTCCCCACGTGTGGGAGTCCCCACGCTGTACACTGACACCTCACCAAATAAAAACTGCCCATCAAAGAAACTTTGGTGTTATGAGTCACCCGGCGTCCTTCAGGGTGGATTTTACTCCCCTGATAACCAGACCTTCCCTGAGTTCAGCCAGGCCAAGTGTTTCATCTCAGCTCATGTCCTGTCAGAGCAGCAGAGGAAGCCCTGGGCATGTCTGATCTTGATCATGGAGCAAACAATACATCAAAGGCAGCTCCTGAAGAAAGTAGCAACTGTCCTGTTACAATCCCGGACAAATGCAACCTGGTGTTCCAGGAGGAAAGCCCCGCTGACCTCTCCCTCCCCGAGATCTTCCGGTGCTCACCTCCCTGCCCGCCCTGTCCAGCCAGCGCTTCGTCACATGCTCTTTGTGGGCATCTTTCCTCTTAGAGTCTGAGCACACAGAACATTTCTCCTTCCCCAGCCCCACATCGTGTTCACAAGCAAAGTGAGGGGTCGCAGAGAACCCCTCACCAAGTTGTTTGGCCGAGGGGTCGCACCCTGATTACCCTCATGGGGCCACCACTACAGTGTGGTCTTGGGGCCACCCAAGGCTGGGAGAAGATGGAACTCAGCGCCTGCCTGGGGGGCCTCCGCGCAGGATCAGAAGCCGGCTAACACATTCGGGTGGTATTTCTGCATCGTGGCCTGGGAGGGTGGCCGGAGGTTTCCCAGGAGCTGAGCAGACGAGGCAGAAGGACAGGCCCACCTGAAAGGGAGGCGGCAGGGGTGCGGGGGGTGCATGGCGGGAACAGAGCTGGGAGAGGAGAGAGGAGCCTGGCTAGAGAAGCTGTCCCCATGTCAGACAAGGCTGCTGTGCTGGCCACTTACCAGAAAACAAATGCACCCCCAGAGAAGGCCAGCGATGGTACCTGGGCAAAAAGGCCCTTCGGGACCACAGCACCGCTGCCCCCTGCATCTCTCATCTTTATCCCAACCTCGAGGAGCCCAGGGCCGAGGCAGGAAGCTCCAGTCAGAAGCTGGGAGGGCGGCAGCCAAGAATAGACAGGGCTAGACCTTGCTCCTATACTCTGGGCACACAAGTCCCAACCATGACTGGAGCCCCAGGCCCCCTTCCTGCGTGGGGACAGGCACAGTGCCCCCAGGAGCAGGCTACTGGGCAGAAACAGGGACAAGGCGACAATCTCCACCTGGACACGGGAAGGAGACCATCCTGATGGTCCATCTCCACACCCTGGGCTCCTCCCCAGGGGAAGTCGAAACTCGGTATGTGGGGGGTCAACTTCACCTTTAATTCCCAAAGTTCCTGTGGAAGAGAACGTATGCCACAAGGAAAATGCTTTCCACGATGCTTTACTGGATCGAGCCCAGCATCTGTGGACAGTCTGGTATTTTCAGCATCACAGAATTGGCCGGCTGTCTGGTCCTTTACAAGGGACCAGGGCATCCTGCCTGAAATCACCGTCTTGGAAGCGGGAGAGATTTTAGAGGATGGAGGTGTGGCTCCAACTCCAGATCTTGGCAAGCTTCAGTGAATGGAGCCCCGATAAATCACAGGTGATACAACCCGAAATCCTCTCCCAAAGGTCCTTGTATGGGAGGTTTGTCCTACAGCCGTAACTCAGTTTTACATAGATGCACTTTGGCGGGGGGTGGCGCGGTAAGTGCATGAACTCTTTTATGGGTCTTCCCCTCCACACAGAATGGCTCAGTGAAGTGCTTAATAAACTGAGAACAGCATGTCAGAAAACATTTTGGGGTGTCTACCCTCAGTGCAGTTTTGCACTGACCACAGCTATCAGTGAATTTTTGATCTTTGATTAAGTGAGCTTTCTTTTTTTAACCCCCTGTACTCTTCTCCAAGATCCACAATACCTCTGGGTAACCTGGACCATGTAAATATTTAATCAAGTGGCTCCATGTGGGATTCTCAAGTATGAATGATGCAATCTGCCTCATAGGAAAAATCTGTGTTTCCCTGATTTGCAGTCATGAAGCCCCACACAAAGCCCCGCAGACCCCCACATGGTGCCTTTTTCTTAACACACACACAGTCTGGAGAGAGAGCCAAGGGCCCTCTGGGGAGGAAACTGTGAAGAAACAGAATGTCTAAATAAAGTCAAGACTTCTCAGAGCACCTCACAGTCTTTATTCAAAGGACATTTTACAGATACTCTCTCACTCTGGACAAAACGCACCTTCCTGGGTGGCTTGGAAAACGCCAGGCAGAGGGTCCTGATCAGTAGACATGCACGATCATAAACATCTGGTCTGTCAAGCCAGGCTCTAATATAACTGCAGCTTCAGAAGGGGAATGCAAAGAATATTTCAGTTTTAAACAATGATGCATCATCAAAGCAAACGGGCAAGAGCCAGTCGAATTCTCATCTAAAATTAAATGCAGTGTTGTTTGCAGAACTTCACCTCAAGTCCCTTAAGTCCTTGCCTGGAATAGATTTGAGTCTCTGCCTCTTGCTCTTGGCTTGGTATCCAGACAGCGTGCATGGATGGGGAAGGGGGGGCGGGTTCGTGACCGCAAGGCTGGGGGTAATGGACTAATCTTGGCCAAAGGCTTTTTGGAAATGAGTTGGAAATGATCTTTTAAACGATTGGACGCCTTAAGAGAAACATATTCTGTTTTATTTAAAACAGTCTTTCAGGTCAAGCAATCCACCCATGGCTGTTCGTTGATAGTAGCAAGAAAATGACTCGCTGACACTGTCTCTCCAAGAATCCAGTTTATGGTTTCCAGAGGTGAGGAGCTGAGTTTACTGGCCCTACCCCAAGAGGGGTCAGAGTCCAACTCTGCCATGTATTGGAGTCTGCGCCTCACTGCCAAGTTACTAAGATCCGGTTTCCTCGTCTGTAAAATGAGGATAAGGTTTGTTGGGAAAGTTAGGTGAGGAGGTGCCCAGGGCCCTGGCAGGTACCACTTCTTTCTAAAGGTGGGTTATTACTGTCACCCATAAACAACTCCCCAAGGCACCAGGTGATGTAGCAAGTAAGTGGCATCATGATTTGATTCATGGAAGCTCAGAGGTGTGGAGAGGTCAAGAGGCAAGAGGAGATCCACAGAGAAAATGTTTAGCCATGACTACAGCTTAAAGATCTGGTCACTGAACTTCCCCACCTTGATCCTCAGTGCTCCTTAGGCCTGGTTTATTCCTGTCTTGGCCAAATGGGATGACTGGAGGAAGGGCTGGCCAAGGGCCGCAGCACACAGAGGTCAGGGGGAGGGTCAGGGGGAGGTTTATTCTCTCCTTTATTCAACCTGCTGGTTGAGCATCTGCTGAAAGGTCATCCAGTCTTTAGGGGATGATGGGAAAGGTGAGTCAGAGCATGTGGGGGCCCAGGGTGCTGGACTTTACTCGGTGGACAATGTCCCCTCTAGCTGCTTGATAAGCTTGATGCATCAGCATCCCATCAGTGATAACAGTAATAAAAATAGTAGCAATACCTCTCATTGCCTGGGCGCAAAGTGAGAAGTGTTACTACTTGAAGCACTACTTCAGTCCTCACCACACTCCTTGGGGAGAGACTTCCACTTCACAGATGGGGAAATAGGGGTGCAGGAAGGTGAAGGATGCTTCAGAGGGGCAAAAGCTCCATGTGGCAGAGCGAGGGTACCAATCCAGGCATCCTACCTCTCTTGATGGTCCCCTCCCAAGTCCGCGGTGCCTCCATGGCTCCCTCTTTGCTCCGGACCGTGACCACTGCCCTGTGCTCCCTGACCCTCCACGGGAGTTCACCTCCACGCCAGGTCCACCTTCACCGAAGCTGCTCTTGGTTGGAAAGCAGTAGGGGGTGGAGCTCCATGGCCTTCCCTGGTCTTCGTCATGTCTCTCGCCAGGACCTTGGCAGCAGCCTCCGCCTGGTCCCCAGGCTGCATCCTGACCTGGCTCCCAACCTGCAGGCAGCAAAGGGAGCCAATGAGAGTGCAAGTCGGTGACACGGGCCCCTGCTCCCAGGCCCTCGGGGTGTCCTACAGTTTCAGTTCCCAGTGGGGGCCCCCTCCCCTTCCTCCCAAAAGCCGTCCTCCACCAGGCCCGGCACACAAGGACCCCAGAGAGCCTCTGCTCTGGCCAGATGGTGGCCCCGCTCTGGCCTCTGCCCGGGGCTCCCTCTCCCTCCCTGTCCCCAGCACCAGCTCCCCCATCAGTTCTCATGTCCTGACCCCTGGGGCTAGTTAAGGGCCATCTCTCCTCCGATGCTTCCGAGGCGGTCCATGCAGCGTTTTTCACACGGCATAGTCATTGCCGGTTTACCTTCCTGCTGCTACAGACTGACGTGTGCCCACCAAAAATCCAGGTGTCAGCTCCTAGCCTGCAAGAGGACCATGTCAGGAGGTGGGGTCCCTGGGAGGCGATGAGATCTTGAAGGTGAAAGCCCCAGGATGGGATTAGCATCCTTATAAAGGGACCCTAGAAAGTCCCCCAACCCTCCTCCAAGTGAAGACACAGCAAGAATATGCTGTCTATGAACCAGGAAGAGAATTCTCACTGGACAGTGAACCTGCTGGTCCCCTGATCTAGGAAGTCCAGGCTCCAGAGCTGGGAGAAATGAACGTCTCTTGTTTATAAGACACTAGCCTGTGGTGTTTTGTTACAGTAGCCGGAATGAATGGTCCCCCAGACTAAACTCGAAGCCCGGTCTGTGTTTACTTCACACTGTGTTGCCTGGACACAGAGCGGGTCGGGGGGGTGGGGGCACTCCGCACAGACCCCAAAGAGTCCTGGCAAAGAGCTCGTGGCCTTGGGGAGTCCCAGCCCCTAAGCAGTTCCTCGGGGATCCTGGCTCTTTCCTCTCTGAAACCCTTGAGTGACGGCAGTCACAGTCCTGTGATTTCTCTGTACCTCTGTCCCCAGAGTCGGGCCCCCAAACCTCCTCCCCACCTGGGATGTTTCTGTAAAGGAACAAGGAGGCCCTGAAGGGGCAGTCCCCGACATCAGGAAGGCTGGGCATCACCATCCTGGTGCCCTCGGCCCTGAGGTTTGTGACCCCACAGACCAAGTCTGGCCCCTGGGAGGATAGGTCACAGGCATTTCAGGAGAGGACACAGGTATTACTGGAACCTCAGTGCAATGACCACCAGAGGCAGCAGCCCAGAGCTCACCAAAGAGAGGGGGCTTTGGGGAGATCTGAGCTCTTTCTGCGTCTTCTTTTGGGCCATTTGTGCAGTGTATAAAATGGGTGTGATTCCTGCTGTATTAGGCCAAGGAACCACCAACTGCTGTAACAAGCAGCCCCAGGCCTCAGGGACTAAATGCAGTGAAGCTAGCCCTCCTCACTGAAGCAAAACCATGTGATCCTCCACCCCACCTGCCGCCCTAACCAGCCGACTAGGGGAGAGAATAGGGCAGAGAGTTGCCCAAGGCCTGGGGGCTAGCCTGGAAGAGGCGTCCATCTCTTCAGCCACATCCCCCATCTGGGACCAGGGGGAGGAGAGGCAGGAAATGTGGACCATGAAATGGTCTGGAGAACACCCACACTGCTTCTGTGTCATCTACCTGGCAGAGTTGGGTTTATCAGAATCACACAAAAAGGCACTGAACAGCTTCCTGGCCCATGTGTGGTTGATGCCAACATAATAAATTTCCTTCTTCCTTTGCCTTTGGTGACTGGTTGGGGCTGCAAGTTTTCTAGAATGATCTCTGTATATAAAGAGCCCTTGGTCTTTTTCCAAGCCACCACTAATGAGACTTTCGGGGGGCACTAGCCAGTCAGCAGAGGCCCAGGGGTGTCTGGGCGGGGAGCATGGGCTCACCCAGGTTTTCCAGAACATTTGGAAAACTGTGCACTGAAGACCATGCTGATATGTGCCCCCCAACGCCTCCACCCACATCCATCAGCCACAGACACACGTCTGTCCTGCTCCAGAAGGAGATGGAGATTTGGGTGACTGGATTCTGAATTTCCTCAGCACAGATGAAAGAGGCTTAAGGAGTCTGTCTGTGCGGATAAAGCCGAGGAATGAGGTGTCGCTGGCTGCGAAGGCGTGACTCAGGGTGGAGTCAGCTGTCCCCCCATGTGTGGTGAGGCAGGCGGGATGAGACTGAGACTCTTCTCTGACCTCCCCTTCACCACTTCCTGCCCTCACCTGTGGCTTGCTGATGGACTGGGGGAGGGGACAGAGGGGGCTGCTGGCCGATGACCCTGTGTCTTGGGGGCACAGACAAGCTGCTGGTGAGGCTGGCTGGGCTACAAGGACTCCAACCTGCCTCCAGGAAACAAACGGAGCTTAGCATGGCCAGACCATCAGTTGACGGTCTGCACAAAAAGAGAAGCCTCATGACACGGTTGGGGTGAGGCAGGCAGGGATCGCACCCTCATCGTGGCCAGCAGTTCATCATCTCTGAGAATCTTCCCACCTGGCTAAGGGACCTTTCTGTGAGGTTTACTGGAGATGCTCCAGTGCTCCCACATCTTGGTTTGGGTCATCCCATTGCTATTGGTTATGGCAACGTCAGACTCCAGCAAGTGATGGCTGACCCCCTCAGGCAGCCGACCTCCTTCCTGCAGCCCCCATTCCCTGAGGACACACCACCCGCTCATTCCTAGGTCCCTGGGCCTCTCAGTGGCTGCACCCATGGGGTCTCCGAACCCCTCAGGCTCCTTCCTCCCACACCTGCTGTTCACTCCCAGTGCCCTCCAGAAGAAGGGTGGTGAAAACAGTGCCCTGAGAATCTGTCCTCCTTTGGGATGATGGCTTTCCCTTTGTCTCGTGGGGGTTCAGAGGGTGAGGTGTGCCCACGATCTTCTACCTAAGAGGTAGAACCTGAGCGCCAGGGATGGGGAAAACTCATTTCCTGCAGGCCATCTTCCTTTCTCATCTCCAGAAAAGCCACAGAATTCAAACACACACAGGTTCAAAGTTAATCTGGACCAGACCGTCCAGGATGCTAACAGAGAAGCTGGGGACGTACCAGAAGACTCCTCACCTAGCTCAGGGCACCACCTCCCAACTCACTGTTGTGGTCACTGTACCTGGCTCTGGTTCCGGCCCGCGGCCAGTTATTTCACAGGCTGGATTCCATGACCATGTGACGGGCCCTCCTCCAGCCGTCAGATACACCCCCTGCCTTTCCTCCCCTCATCCTCCCACATCCACACGCTGCCTCCTTTTAAGACTCATGTTTCATCCTAAACCAGATTTCTCTTTTCTCTTTCATTTTGTTGACCAGCCATCACCATGGCAACCCTTCCACCCACCCACCTCCTCTCAGGAATGGGCCCACAGGCAGGGGCTTGTCCTTGTCCTGAGTTAGTCAAAGTGAGTCAAAGCTCAGCTCCCGCCCAGGATCATTGGGAAGTGCTCCTTCCGTTTATTTCCTTGATGCCAGGAGGACTCAGCACTGGAGAGCTTAGCTTAGGGCAGGGAACCCTTCCCTGGAGGGCAGGAAATGGGTTATTTGCCTTTGGAGTCGGCTCCTCCAGGGACCAAGTGGAGGCTGTTCTGGGTCCCTGCACACCACAGAATCTACAAGGCAAGATCATAAGCCATCTTAAATATACATTTTTAAGTAAATATTTTAAAAAATTTTTAATATTTATTTTTATTTATTTGTGCCAGGTTCCAGCATGTGGGATCTTAGTTCCCTTATCAGGGATCAAATCTTGGGTCCCCTTCCCTGGGAGTGCAGTCTTATCCACTGAACCACCAAGGAAGTCCCCATAAATTCATATATTTTAAATACATACACACACACACACACACACACACACACACACACACCCTGGTGGCTCAGTGGTAACGAATCTGTCTGCCAACGCAGGAGAGATGGGTTCAATCCCTGGATCAGGAAGATCCCCTGGAGAATGCAATGGCAACCCGCTACAGTATTCTTGCCTCGGAAATCCCATGCAAAGGAGCCTGGTGGGTTACAGTCCATGCGGTTGCCGAGTCGGACATGACTGAACAACAACACACACACTACATTTGACAGTAACTATTTGGAAGTTTTTCTCACACGTATGATCAGAAACTGCTTTGCTGGGTGACTTTGCTCAAAAATCAAGCCAGCCATAAATCCACATAAGATGGGCAAAAACAAAAACCTTCTCACAAACCTTGTTGTAACCTGTGGGAAGCAAGCATACTGTGCACATTTGATGTCTCAAGATATTATCAGCATGTTTGTGAGGCCAAAACATTCAGAAGGTGTAGATGTCAATAAATTTTGTAAAAGTAACCATCCATGAATGTTCGCTTAGTGCTAAGAGGGAACATTCCCTTGCTCAAGACTTATATTCCTACAAGACTCATCTTCAAAGACTCAGCTAATTAAGTAATAGCAACATTTTTCATGGCGAGTGAAGGGAGTAACCCTCCTTTCCTGATCCCTGTGTGCGTTTTGTTTGGTTTGGCGATAGGAAGACTATCACATGAATTTTATTAATTTATAGCCATTTATTGAACCTAAACAGAAAAGCCACACCTGGCTGTGGCGTAGTAGGTGTGGTCTCTCCGACAGGTGAGGTCATACCTAATGTCCCTCACCAGGAAAAAGGAGGTAGGTGGCTCAGACCTAAAATGATCAAGGGATCTGAGATCTAAAGTGATCCTTAACGCTTGATCCAGTGATGACTTCACAGGGGTGTCCACATGTAGAAGTTCATCAACCTGTGTAACTGTGGACATGTCACACCATATCACATCCCTGTAGAAAAACAGAATAAGTGCTCAGAGGGCAAACTGAGAGCATCTCAGTTCTGTTGGCTTCGACCACAGAGGTGTCAAAATACCACCCCCACCCCTAACCTGTGGAAGAGGCTAGAAGGGAGGAGAAAGAGCTCAGACCGCACACCTGCAAAGGAAGTGTCAAAACCTGTGAGGAGATGCACAGGGAGATGTGTGTGCAAGTAAGTGGATATAGGTTAGGAAAAAGCAGATATAGGCTAGCTTCTCTCGAACTTTGTCAGCTGATTTGTTTTATGTGTTTTGGACTCTCTCCATGTATGTCCTTTATTGCTCACTTGGTATCAGACAAAGTACTGCAAAGTGCTGCAAGTATCGATAAGGTTACCAATAGATTTTAGCAAGTAGGTGAATTCACAAATACAGAATCATGTGTCATGAGGACCCACGGTACTGGAACTAGTAGTAAAGAACCCACCTGCCAATGCAGGGAGACACAAGAGACAAAGGTTTGAGCCCTAGGTTAAGAAAATTTCCTGGAGGAAGAAATAGTAACCCATTCCAGTAGTCTTGCTTGGAGAATGCCATGGACAGAGAAGCCTGGCAGGCTACAGTCAATGGGATCACAAAGAGCTGGACCCAACTGAGCAGCTGAGTACAGCACACAAGAGGAACTAAGGGGAAAAACTATTGTCTATAACAGTGGTTACCCAAGTCTACTCCAATTAGAATCTCCTGGGGATCTTTTAAAACCCTTATTGGACAGACCATACTCCCAGCCAAATAATTAAGAATCTCTGGGGTGAAAGCCAGGCATCAGTCTTTGCTGTGTTATTGTTTCAATTTCCCCAGGTGATGACAATGATCAGCCATGGTTGAAAGCCTGTGATCTTTGCTTGACCAAAATTAACTGGGCATTGCCTGTGGAGGGTTAGGATGTGCTAATGGTAGCTGCAATTAGGAGTCCCAAATGCCCATTAGATCACCCTGTATACATGATCTATTGCTCTATAACAGATTGCCCTAAAGCTTAGCAGCCTGAAAGGACAATTACTATCTCACAGTTTCTGTGGGTCAGGAATACAGATGTGGCTGAGCTGGGTCATCCAGGCTCAGGGTCTCTCACAAAGCTGGAAATGAGTGTCAGATAGAACTACGGTTCCTTGTGAAGACTCAGCTGGAGGGGGATCAGACTCTAAGTTCAGCTCAGCAATGTTAGGCAGGGGGCAGCTCTTCATGAGTGGGTGGGCCAGGAGGCCCCATTTCTCATTGACTGGTTGTTCTTTGCTGTGGGGGCCTTGAGCTTTGCCTTGCAAATATCTGTGCACACAGGATACATTCAGTCATCCCTGGGGTTGATCGGTTGGCTGAGATGACGTAATGAATGTCATCTCAGAAATTCACCTTCCCCAAGTCCTTTCTCCAGCAGCCTCATAGCCTGACATTTCCAATGTCAAGATTGCCAGTTCAAAGCTTGATGGAAATATAAGTATTTTAACAGGATTACAGATTATTTTAGCAGGGAAGGCAGAGCCTGTTAACAGCTCATGTTTACCCAGAACTCCTTTCTCTAGTCCTTCATCACTTCCATCCAAGGCCAGGCACATGGTGGGTATGCTCTGACTACCCAACACTCCTTTCTCTAGTCCTTCTTCAATTCCATCCGAGGACAGGCATATGGTGGGTACTCTGATGGGAAAGAGGGAAGAAGTCAGGGAAGGTCTGGAGTAGAGCTTCCAAAAGAGCTCCAGCACACCTGTTGTGAGGCTGACTGCCCCTCCAATGAGCGTGTTTATTCATTTTTGAAATGATGGTTATCTGCTGAAATGGAACATGTGATCCATAATGTGTAACCATGATCACATGTCCTTGGTGTGAGCTGGACTCCTGGAGTGGAAACAAGTATCCTTAAGCCCCTTTAGTCTGGGGTCAGATTAGTTCTGCATGTCTATGGACTTACTTGCCTTTGTCACCAGGGGACAACCCCATTCTGCAATTCCTACTCACCGTGTGAACATGGGAGAAGACTTTCATGCTCTGGTCTCTGTCTGACCTGGGGTGGGGGCGTGGGGCATCTCAATTCTACCAGCTGTGTCATCTGGACAAGCTACTCAAGCTCTCTGGATAGTGGGCAGAGGCTCAGCAGGTGAAGGACTTGCACGGAGCTCATCGCACTGTGATAAAGTTCTACTTACCAATAAGGACATGGCTCATTCATCACCCATTTACACAAATACGCGATCGTGCCTGCGGGTGGCGTGTGGGGACGTGTGCCCTCCCATGTGGACACTGCCCAGACCTGTGTCCTTGGGGAACCCGTGCTCCTGAGTCACAGCTCTGTTCTCGGGACTTCTGGCGGCATGGATTGTGCTGCCATCACTCCTCAGGTGGCCAGTCTGGAAGAAAGAATTCTCGCAGCAGGAATCATTCAAGTATTTATTGAGCACTTAGTGAGTGCCATACATGGGATTTAGGATCTTCTTTAGGCAGATGGGGACAAAGTCAGGAAGCCAAAGTAATTGAAGCAAGATTTCCTTTTTATAAACGTGATATCTATTCACACAACATATTGAAAGCTTGCTCTGTCTGGGATTTTGAAAGCAGAGGAAGAGGAAATCCAGCTGTGGGTATGACTGGGGCTGAGTTCCCACCAGCTCCTGCCCACACACCTGTGGAGGTGGGCACACCTGCTCACACCTGGGGTCCAGGGGTAGGGGGAGGAGACCTTGCAGCAGGAGACAGTAGATTCTGCATGAGGGGGCAGGAGAGTGACCACAGAGCCGAAAGGGGTCCCGTCTGTGTGTCCCCTTCCTCCTGCCTCTGGCCATGGACTTGGTAATGACAGGGCTTCCCTATGGCCTCCCCAGGGGAAGGACTCACTTCCACTGAATTGCTGTCTGGCAGCCTTGGCCTTGTCCTGGCAGGAGGTTCGAAGTATGTGCAGGGCCCCCAGCGCTCCCAGGCCTGAGGGGCTGTGTTCACCTTCTCCCCGTTCTGTCCTAGCCACCCTTGCGCTTTGCAGGCCTCTGAGTGGGTGACCACCCTCCCTAGCTGAGCCAGGCCCATAGGGACCAGGATTTGGAGCCACAAGCTCTTGGCAGCCCTGACCCCAGAGAGGGTGGCTCTGGGTCTCCCTAAGGAGAAGGAACCTAGCCCGCACCCCAGGGTTCCCCAGCCTCCCCCTGGTGACCTTGGCCGCACCCGCTGGCATTACAGCATGAGAAACCCAAAGTTCACAGAGATTAAACACAAGCGGATGACAGGCTTCTGAGTCACTCGGAGGCCTTACAAACATGGTTTCAACAAGGGCAGAGCCCAAAGCCAGGCCCCCGACGGAAATGAGATGGAGGGAGAGAGAAACCCTACAACAGGCAAGAGGCTGGTTTAAAAGCCAAAGAATAAAGTAAGAGTCCCTAGGACAGCAAGGAGATCAAACCAGTCCATCCTAAAGGGAATCAATCCTGAATATTCATTGGAAGGACTGATGCTGAAGCTGAGGCTCCCATCCTATGGCCACCTGGTGTGAAGATCTGACTCATTGGATAAGACCCTGATTCTGGGAAAGATTGAGGGCAGGAGGAGAAGAGGATGACAGAGGACAAGATGGTTGGATGGCTTCATCGGCTTGATGGACATGAGTTTGAGCAAGCTCCAGGAGTTGGTGATGGACATGGAAGCCTGGTGTGCTGCAGTCCATGGGGTTGCAAAGAGTCAGACATGACTGAGTGACTGAATAGCAACAACAAACTGGGACTCACAGCACCGCCCCTGGAACTCACTGCATCTGAGACACTTCCACAGGCAGCAGGGACTTTCCAGAGGCCAACAGGGGAGGGAGGAGGCTTGGATGCTGGTGGAACACATCCGTGTATATTTAAGTCAGTGTGATTGGGTCTTCTGGTTGGAAAGATGGGGCGCTGTTGAATGATCATTCGACCTGTCAGGACCTGTGCCTAGTGCTCACAGGATCCCCGGGAGATGGTGTGGTTGAGGACCCCAGGGCTCCTGGAGACTGGTTCTGGGTGGTACAGCAGCCATTAACGACCCCCAGAGGCACATCTGGCCTCCACTGGGTGTTGGAGGCCTGGCCTCTGCATCTTTTCCAGAACATCCTGCCTCTAGCCTTACTGCAGCACCTGACCTGCACCACTCATCCCAGGTCATCCTCCTCCTGCTCCTCCTAGCTCCGAGGCCTGTCCAGAGGAGGCCAGGGACAAAACCCAACTGCTCCCTTGGGAGTGGGCAGCACATGGCATTCTCAGACCTGACAAATCCACCAGATCTTCATGCTCTCATGTTATCTAACGAGGACAACTCCTGGCTGCCCACGCCTCTGCAGAGGGGGAGCCGACGGATGGGAGGCTGGCCCAAGGCCACACCCCTGGTTAAGTTCTTGCCCATCACATCCTCTATGCCTCCCACCAGGAGGACCACCTGCTTAATGACTGACATCATCTCAGGTCCAAAGTATGTGGAGAGCAAGGCCAGCAACCAGCTTACCAGCCCCCGCCATTCCCTAGACTGTTGTAAATGTCCCGTGACCATAAGGACGGTGGTTTTTAGACTCTCAAGCACTCTCCAGTCACACAACCAACCAGGTGGACGCTTGGACACTTCCTCCTCATGCCAGGTGTCACCCCACATGCCCCTGGCTGCAGGTGGGTGACTCACCATCCCCACCACCCACACCTGCCTCCTGCATGGCACCCACCACTGCAGGCCACCCCGGGCTGCCCCTGCTCTTGAAAAGCCTTCTCTGACTCTCCACTTCCACTTCCAAGTGACTCCTCTGGTCAGGTTATACTAATAATGACAAAGTCAACCCAAAACAGTATTGCAAAATCAAGGGATTAGAAATGAGCCTGCAGGGTGATGGGAACAAAGCAGAGGGCACCTAAAGAAGTGAGCCATGGGGATTTCCCTGGCCGCCCAGTGGTTAGGACTCCATGCTTCTCCTGCAGTGGGCCCAAGCTCAATCCCTGGTCAGGGAACAAAGATTCTACATTCCATGAAGTCCAACCACACACACACACACAAAAAGATGAAAAAGTGAGCCCTAGTTTAAGCCTGTGCTCAGTTAAGGGGTCTCTGTGAGTACCTAGATGTACAGGGTTTTCCTCTCCCATAAGGAAAAAGAGCTGGAGCCGGACAGGCATGAAGTTTCCCTCCTGAGATACAGCTGCTGGGGATGGGTGGAGGGGCCTGCAGAGCAGAGAAGGGTCATGTCTCTCAAGGTCTTCAAAGAGCAAAGCCCCTCTGTTTCCCCAGGGAGGACACTCTCCAGGGGTCCTCAGGGGTATCCCATCAATCACTGACCTGGGTCAGATGCTGTTGGGACAGGCCCTTTGGAGGCCAAAGTGCTGAGGTTACAGAGTAAACCTGAGCAGGTGGTTACCATCAGCCCCTCCCGAGGCCTCATTCTCATTTGATGTTTAATTTATGTCTTACTGTTTCAGTCTTTTGATGCTAATGTTCTCATACTTAGGAAAGGAGGGGGACAAAGTCCCATCAGAGGGACTTCCCTGGTGGTCCAGTGGTTAAGAATCTGCCTGCCAGTCCAGTGAACATGGGTTCGATCTCTGATCCAGGAAGATCCCACAAGGCACGGAGCAACTAAGCCTGTGTGCCACAACTACTGAGCCTGCGAGCTGCAACTTCTGAAGCCCACATGCTTTAAAGCCTGTGTTCCATAAGAGAAGCCACAGCAATGAAAAGCCCAAGCACAACTACGGAGTAACCCCCACTCGCTGCAACTAGAGAAAGCCCACAGGTAGCGACCAAGACCCAGTGCAGTCAAAAATTAATTAATTAATTAATTAATTAATTAGTTTTTAAAAAAGAGTCCTGGCAGAGGAAGAAAGAAGGGGCTGATGGGACTGAAGACAGCCAGGCGGGAGGGAGGTTGTGGACAAAAGAAAGGACTCCGCAGGGCCAGGTGGACCCCTGATGCGCAGACACTCAGAGCCACCTGTCAGTGGGAGGCAGCCAGGCGCTGTGCGGGGTGCTGGCCATCAGGAGCAGGCTGAGGGACCCGATGCTGACGTTTGGGATGGTCACCTCTAAACAGCGGACCTGGACTGACCCTTGACCCTCCCCCTCCACTGCTTGACCTCTGGAGGCCAGGGCCCACTCTTTTCTGTATCCAAGGTTGCCTAGGCAACGACTGCTGCTGGCCCCTGGCCTTCCAAAGCCCCAGGGCTGTAATCCGAATCTCAGGCAGGCTTGTTCCACTCTACTGGCTTTGAAGAGAGAATGCTGCAGCTCTGGTTTCAGAACCTGCCCAGAGGACACCCCCCAAGTGAGGGAACAGGACCTGGGAGGGAAGACGAAGAGGGGGACAGCTGGGAGAGGAGTCCCCCAGGGCAGGGCAGGAGGTGAGGACCTTCCCAATTCCGCCTTCGGATTTGTGAACAGAAGGGTCGACAGGGGCCTATCTGTGGTCAAAGACTGTCTTGGGCCCAGCCTGTCTTCCTTTGCTGTCTTAATCAGAGACTGGAATAAAATCATGCTGCTCAGATCCACAGAGGATAGCAAGCAGCAAGGCAGGGCTAACAGGATTCAGAGGACTGAATTGGTAAAGGAGGCTTTCTTACATTAGAGTTTGGGCCGAAACCAGTCATTCTAAGTGATAACTTATGTCCAGAAACTGTCTGGAGGGTTCTGATCACTTGCAAACCCCATGTGAGCAGGTAGGAACAGGACACCTTGGAAAGCAGAGGTGACCAGAGCATGCCTGTGTGCTTGCCTATCACCCACTCTCCACGCTGCCTAGAAGCTGGGACTCCCCGTGGCATCGTATGAGGATCTTGGAAGTTAAGGTGACTGATGCAATGTGAACGCAGGCCCCAGTGTTGTGTTTAGAATACAAATAACTGTGCAACCCAGGAGCTGTTGAATAGTGTGGTTAAACTAGCTGGGTTGGGACATTCAGTCTAACATTTATAAGCTGTGTGTCCTTGAGGAAGTTATTCACCTCTCTGGGTGGCAGTGGTCTCTAAACCCTGATGGCAATAACAATCCTAGGATTTCAGCACAGTTTGAGCCGGTCGCTCTGGAGGAACCACCTGGTCATCGTTTCTAAGAGGTTGCTGCCGGTGTCGGTGACTCAGCTGCCTCGTGCTGTCAAAGGGTTGACGAACTGCTTCTGCCTGAAGGGCCCTAGACTCCGAGTGCTTGGCCAGCCTCAGTGCTCGGGCAACTCAACCTCCAAACCCTGGTCGCCCCTGATGCCGTCAGGCTGTGCCTGGTCCCTCCCGATAGCAGTGAAGTGGACACCCAGGTAGCCCCTGGGAACGAGTCAGTGAGAGAAATCAGTGACTCCTTTCCCCAAGACAGCCTGAGGTTGTGAGCCCCCAGCCCACGATGTTGCCCTCGGCTAGACTCACTGACAAGAGGGCCGTCCCTCCTGTGGCTGGTCCACAGGAACAGTGGGTGCTGGGAAATCCCATTTTCCACACATAGCCACAGTCAGCCTATGCTGGAGCAGAGGGAAGCTGGCTTTCTCTCTCTATTCCTTCTCTAGCCAGTGGGGCTGTCCCCTTCCCACAGCGCTTTGGGAGGATGCGAGGGGGATGGAGCCGGTGTGGATGGAACATTACATCTGTTCATCCCCTCCTAGGTCTCGCCCAGTGCCTGGAAGACTCGCCTGTAATCCACCTACACCCCGCTTTCATCACTCTCCGAGGCCTGAACCCAGTTGCATCTCACATGGGACTCAAACCCAGCCGAAATTCAGAGTGGGACCTGAACCCCAGGTCTGGGACTCCAATCCACCATCTTTTCATTGAGCTCACACACCTGTCTCAAGACTTAATGACACTCAGGTTCTTTACATCTCGGTGCAGAAAGAACTGATCGAGAGGCTGATAGGTAAGAAGCAGATTTACTGACAGAGACACACACTCCACAGACAGAGCATGGGCCATCTCAGAGGGTGAGAGGCCCTGAGATATGGGGTGGACAACTTTTACGGGCTGGGTAATTTCATAGGCTAATGAGGGGGAGGATGACTCCAACTAACTGGGGGAAGAGGTGTGGATTTCCAGGCACTGGGCCATAACCCACTTTTTGGCCTTTTGTGGGTGGGCTGGGATAGGTCCTGGTGTCCACGGGTGTGTTGTTAATGTGTTAATACGTTACAGTGAGCATGTAACCAGGCGCCATGTCCAGAAGGCGAACCTTCTGCCCTCTTGGGCCTAACCAGTTCTAACCAGTCTCTGTCATGAACTCAATAGCTGTGTCATTCTTTTGAAGTTTGTGCCCGGCTTTCTTCCCTCCTGTCTCATTGGTGTTGATTTCGGGAGCCATCACTTGTGAGAGAAGTAAGTGGTTTACACAGGGCCTTTCAAGGGTGTAGGCCTCTGTCCCCAAGGCCGGCTTCTAGGCCGGGAGGCCTTGTCTCTAAACGCTTATCTCAAGGTTCAAACCCCAGGTGGATAAGATTGCCTGGAGGAGGAAATGGCAACCCACTCCAGTATTCTTGCCTGGAGAATCCCATGGACAGAGGAGCCTGGCGGGCTGCAGTCCATGGGACTGCAAGAGTTAGACACGACTGAGCAACTAGGCATACACTCAAGTCCCCTGTCTGGGAACCACCTCCTCATGGACCTCTCCTCAAACCCAAACCAGATTCAAAGCAACTGAAACTAGGCTCTGTCTTAAAACCAGAACTCCATCTCCCCTCTGTTCATCGTGGCCACCTATGCTGTTTATTCAGTAGCAGGTTATTTACTTTGCCAACACTGAGTGTGGGATGCGGGCGCCCTTATGAGGGCTTTGCCAACAGTCACTCCGTAAACCCTCACAACAGCTCTGGAATGTAGATGCTCAGTCTTCATCCCCATGTGCTGGGACGGGTGAGGGGGACCTCAGCACGGAGCAGTCCCCTATACGTCACAGGTGCACAGACAGTGAGCAGCTGGGTCAGGATTCAGACCAGGGTCATGAACTCCGGGGTCCCTGGCCTCGCACTGTCTCATGGCACAGCATGCCACATGGGTCTACACTGTCCGCAAGTAGCCTGGGATCTGCTAGAAGCAGAGACAGGGTCTTCATCAAAGGCTCTTACAGTGAAGGCACCCAGAGATGACCTGTGATGACTCAGCAGTGACTTTTACTGGAGGGTTTCCCACCCACCCACCTACCCATGAGCAACATCAGCCCGGGAAACCAGGGAAGCTACCCCTCCCACAGGAGCTGCCCGAGTGCCCTGGGGGGTGAGGATGGGAGCAGGGAGGAGACTCCGGAGGCCCCCTGGCTGACCCCTCGGAGACCTGTAGCTACAGCACCCCCTCCAGCTTCCCCAAGGGGAAGATGGCATCTTCTCTTCCATTGTTCTCTGAGGAAGTCTGGCAGCAGCACAGACAGCCTGCCTTCCAGGCCCCACCTCCTGGAGCCTCACCCCCAAGAGTCCCCAGATGCCCTAGAGTCCCCGCTGGAGCCTCAGCTCAGGGGCAGCCCTGACCTCGGGACTCGCAACCACAGTCGGACTGAGGGAGACCTGAGGGACCTCGAGAGGGACCCTAGAGAGGGGCTGCCTGCGCTCCAGGGCACTGAGTGACGGCCCCTCGCAGGCACAGCAGAGACCGGGTAATGGAGGAGTGGGGAGCGGGGGCCAGGAAGCTGGGTGTCCCCAGTGGGCTTAGTGAAGCTATTCTGCAGCCAGTTAATGGGGCTGCCAGGACGACTCCCCCGTGGCTGTGTGGTGACCTGGGGCACTGGGTCCCAGGAGATGAAGGGGAGGATGGCTCAGGGAAGCTGGGTCAGCCAGCGTGGGGGCAGAAGGAAGAAGGAGGGGCACCTGGAGGGGTGACACTGAGGGCCGGGAAACGGGTGTCCATGGGACCTCAGGGGCCTTTCACCAGGCTGCAGGCCAGCTGGCCACCTCTGGCTGCTGCAAGGGCTGGGCTGAGGGAGAGGGTGGGTTCCTCCACACAGGCAAGTCTGAGATGTCCCTAGAGAGTAGCCACTGCAAGTCTGTCCTGGGGAGCCAACACCCCAGCTGCGGGCATTTCCCACTCAGTGGCTGAAGCCTCTGACTGACCAGACACCTCCGCACCCACCCCACCCCACCCCTGCGGTCTGGGGGCATGGAAGTCCCTTGGCAGAGTTTTCCATGAGAACAATGCAGGTCTAAAGGTTCTTGTGCTCAGCCTGATCCCTGCTGGCCCAATGCCCACCCTGAGATGCTTTGTGATGACAACTCAGAGTCTACTGACTCCATCAGAAACTGTTACAGGACATCCCAGAGCTTCAATCGCATAAGACACAGTCTCTGAGCAAACAGAATTATCATCTAGCTGGATAGAACATAGGAACAAAAGTGTGAATGGTATTATAGCACAACCAATGGCAAGAATCAAAAAAGCCTCTATACCATAAATGCAGGGCTTCCCCGGGTGGCTCAGATGGTGAAGAATCTGCCTGCAATGCAGGAGATGCGGGCTCGATCTCTGGGCTAGGAAGATCCCCTGGAGAAGGGAATGACAAACCACTCCAGTATTCTTGCCTGGAGAATCCCATGGACAGAGGAGCCTTGTGGGCTGCACTCTGTGGGGTTACAAAGAGTCAGACATGGCTGAAACGACTTAGCACACATGTATGCATGCACGATAAAAGCAGCTATGAGAACAGAGGGGATTTCACAGTGCCCAAGTTTGGCCAGGACTGCATGGGATTTTGCTGATGGCCTCTCCATGACTTTTTGTTGCTGTTTAGTCACTCAGTCTTGTCTGACTCTCTTGCGACACTATGGACTGTAGCCTGCCAGTCTCCTCTGTCCCTGGGATTTCTCAGGCAAGGATACAAGAGTGGGCCACCAAGACTTGGCAGCCTATTAAAAAACACGTTTGTAAGCAGGTCCATAAAGAGCAAGGTTGGTGCCTGGACAGGAGGAACAGGTTTGGGGGAGACTGCCCCAGCTTGACACCCTCTTTCTGTGCATGTGACTGGCAGGGGTGCTGCCTGCAGAAACCAAGGATGATGGCAGAAGGAGCCCAAGGGGTGGAAGAAGAAGGGCTCCCACCCAGCAGGCAGACCCCAGCCCTGCATTCACCCTCCAGTGCCCAATTTCCCTTCGCCCACACTGTGTGCATCCAGGACAGGCCCACAGACCCTCTGAAGGAACGACCTCAGGCTGCTCAGAAGCACACCTTTCACTTAAAGTTTGACCTGGTGCCGTGCGTAGCCCCACCAACCGTCTGTGCTTTCTTTCCATCCTTCTGTTCATGATCTGGGGGGCAGGGCTTCCTGTCTCCAAAACTTGTTCCCAGCCTCCTACTCACTGTGACTCTGTTTCTCCTCATACTCACTGCTCCCCGTGCCCCCTTCCCAAAAGATGAAGGAAAAAAAGTAATAAGGTGAAAAAGAGGTGATGTATGTCTGAGCCATCAAAGCAGGCCGAGGAGGCGGGTGGCGTGGCTGGCCATCCTTCCCAAGGGAGAAAGGGGATGCTGGGGGTGCAAGAGGACCAAACAGTGACTGAGGTCAAGATTAGGACCCACCCCCCCACCCCACCCCAGGCTTAAGGGTCCCTCTAATCCATCACACCCCCGCACCTCCCCAACACGGCTTCCCTCATTAGGATCCTGACCTTCAGTCTCCTTAGTTGGCTTTGTCACGTTCAGCAAATTTATCCTGATGCCCTGAAGTCTTCACCTCACTGTTTCTTAGAATTCAGACAGGATGTGAGCAGTGAGACCCAAACACAATTGCATTTTTCGTTTATTTCTCGAGGCTTCATACATACATAAAGTACAAAAAAACTGCTGGGAAGAACTCAAGAGGAAGACTCACAATGACCACTCCCAAGTGGCCCACTTGAAGATTTGGTGGTGGGGGGGATGGACAGACAGAGGGACCTGACGCTGCAGGTGCCCTGTTGGTGACAGGATCCCGGGTCTGGAGGCAGAATGCACCCCCTGACCTGTGGTCATCAGGGCCCGCACCTGTCCCTGCCTTTCACCCGGCCCCTCAGGAGGCCCCAGGACAGCTTCCCAGGCCCGGACATGGGGAACTTTCAAGGCTGGGTCTGGAGGGAGGTCTTTCCGGGTCATGGCCGTGCAGAAAGCTGGCCTCCCAACGCAAGCCGCCCTAAGCTGGAGGTCTGCGCCAGGCGAACGGGTGACAGGCGTAGCTAAAGGCTTCCTGGGACAATGAGCTGGGCTGCTTTCACCTGTTGTTCTTGGCCGACGGTTGTGGGAGACGAATGAGCCAGGGTTGGGCCAGTGGAGGGCGAAGGGGAGGCTGGCCTGGCCTGTGTGCCCGGTGCCCGCACAGAGAGCTGCCCACACAGAGCGCTGCCAGTGTGGCCCCTGGAATGTGCCCAAGACTCAGGCTGTGACCTCTCGGCCAGGGCAGGACCCACAGCCTCCGAGCCTGACACCTCCACGGCCCACAGCTGTGCTTGTCGCAGGATGTGCGGCCAAGTCCCCACTGGGTGAGAATGTGGTGGTTCCAGGGCTGTGCTTTCCATCAGGGTCTGCTCCAGGAACCCCTCCGGGCCACACCTGCCACAGCTGCCCCTCGACCACCCAGGAGCCAACCCAGTGACCCGTGACCACCGAGGCTTCACAACCTTTCTCTGCCCGCCTTGCCTGCTCATGGTGTCAGGGCCTGATGTTTGGAACTCATCCCCTTCTCTGCCATATTCAGCAAACTTCTTCCAGATGCCTTAAAGTCCTCGACTAACAGATTCTCAGAAATCAGACAGGATGCTAGCAGTGCAGTTCAAACTCAATGGTATTGTGCATTTATTTCTCGAGGCTTCATAGAAAGGAAGCCCCAAGCTAGATCACTAGAAATAACATGAGTGCTAAAATGGGAGCCATCCATAGACAATTAGCATGACCCTGAGCAAGCAAAGATGACACACAAATTCATGAGGCATTCCATGCTTGTTTGTAACTGAACTTATTGTCATCATGATTTTGCTACACATACAAAGTCACTACTTGGTACACCTTAAATTTACCCAGTGTTGTGTGTCAATTATAGCTCAATAAAACCAGAAAACAAAAGAGAAAGAGAAGGAGGAGAGGAAGAAAGAGAGGAAAGAAGACAGGGAGAGAATGCAGGAGGGAGGAAGAAGGAAAACTTGAGAGGAAGATAACACAGGTACCACTTTCAAGAGACCTGCTTGGAGATTTGGAGAGCAGAGGGACTTCCCTGGTGATCCAGTGGTTAAGAACTCGCCTTCCAACGCAGGGGTGTGGGTTCAATCCCTGGTGGAGGAGCTAAGATCCCACATGCCAAAAAAACCCAAAAATATAAAATACAAACAATATGGTAACAAATCCAACAAAGACTTTAAAAATGGTCCACATCATAAAAAGAAAAAAAAAAAAAAGATTTGGAGAGACGAGCTTACAAATGGATCTGAAATATTACAAGGACAGCACAAGGAAGAATAGAGTACAGGGTGCCCAGACATGATGCAGAATTGAACTGAAATTGCTGTGGAAGGGGGGAAAATGCTCCCAGGCCAAGATCCCACAAGACCCACTGTTTCAAAGGATGGAGTCCTATGATCCTATGTGAGTGCTGATTTAAGAGGATTGTGTAGAATTGCCTGACCCCAACCAAGAGGGAGGGAGAGAGGTGCTTCTACCCCTGGGGGGTAGCAGGAAACCCACAGTCCTGGGGGAAGAGGGCAGGATGCCCCCTATCATTCCTAAGTTACTGATTAAATGGGTTGAGATTTTTTTTTTTTCTTGAAATAATTCACCTGTGTTTGTGGTTAAATATAGAAAATACAAATGAACAGGCAGAAGGAAAGGTAAGTCCTGGGTATTCTCACCACTTCATCCCACAAGTCTTTTTTCTCTGCATGAACACAGTTTTGCTAAATTGCACTTTGCTAAAGAAATCACTGATTCAGGACACATCTGTCTTAGTCTGTGAGTTGTTGGATGTGTTCACAAGGGGCTCATGGATGGTGATTCCTCTTTTTGTGTGCAGAGGGCTACAAAGAGCTCCTCTTTGGAAGTGATGGCCAATATTTGTCACCCATCGACCTGGATGGCTTTGGATAAAGAAACGCAAGCCCTCTACCTGCCAAGTAGGACAGCCTGTTACCACCCTTTTCTTCTTCGTTTTCCATGGTGTCTGTGACATGGTGAGGGGAGCGAGGCTGATTTCAAACTCTTCTAAATAATGCTCCTGCCTCTCACGTAACCCCTTTGGTTCTAGAGTACTGAACCCACATGGGTAAGAAAATGTAGGAAAATAGCCAGTGTACCCCCAGATGTAGCCCCTGACCTCCAGGAAGGGTCTACCATGGGAGAGGTGGCAGGTAGATTAAAAAACCCCCACATAGGAGGACTTCCCTGGCAGTCCAGTGGTTAAGAATTCATGCTTCCACGACAGTGGGCTGAGGTTCAATCCCTAGTCACAGAACTAAGATCCCCCATGCCTCACGGTGTGCCAATAAATAAGTAAGTTAAAACAGCCACGTGGTACACAACTGAACACACCCATGGGCTTGCACAATGAATGTAAGGGTTGGAGAGGGATTGAGAAATAGCCTGGTCCTCTCCCGCCCACTTTGATACCACAGAGGAGGAAACCGGAAACCAGCTTGTCCAAAATCCTCTTGCAAAGCCCCCAGAATGTCTGTTTCTGAGCCGTCACACAGTTTCTTAGCAGTTCCTGTGCTTCTGGTTGGGGCACATACCCATCAGACAAATTTTTGGTGGGCCTGCTGTAAATCACTGTAACTCACACCATCTTCCTCCAAAAAGGCAGACTCACCCAGAGGGAGTCCATGGCCTTCCCTAACCCCCAGACCACTCGCTGCACAGGGGCCAGTGATGTAAGTGCTGGTTCCACCGGTGCTGAGACAGGAAGAGAACTCAAGGGCTGTTTCTCTTCTCCGAAAGTCCCTCCCAGTGGAGTCGCTGGGGTTTTATAAACCAAATGTCTTCACAGCTGAAATGAATAACCATGACCTCAGCCATCACACACGCAGACCCTGCTGCTATGCATTTAGCATCGCAGTCCGGGCGTCCTGTAAATAACCCGCGTCTGGGGAACATGTGGGGGACGAGCCCGCCGTCACGAAGGGTTCTCGCTGGAGGCCTGAGACAAGCCTGCGAGCCCGACCGTCATCTGTTAGCGATTTCCCGCTCCCATTAAAGCCAGACGCTGGATCCGCTTGCGTCGTCCAGACCATCACCAGGGAATCGTCTTTATTACTTGGACTTGGGTCTTCAAACCACATCAATTATAGGCCTTGGTGTTGCCAACGGGGTTACGGAGGAGGGGTGTGAGATGAAATGAGGTCAGTCTTGCTGGGAACAATTCAGATGTGTGGAGACGGAATCCTGTGTTCACAGAACACAGGAGGGAAAAAAATATCTAGATTTTAGCCAAATCAACCCCCCAGATATGATGCCTAACCCTCAAAGCTTTGCATCGGGGCATTTAGGCTACATTCAAACCTAACTTTACAAGGGTCAGGCAACAGAGATCTAGGACCCAAATTTAAGTAGTAATTTTCAGAGTTACGGAAACAATATGCCATTATTATTATTATTTAAAGCATATGAAAAATAGAGTTGCTATTAACTAGCCTCTTGGAAACTATGAAACACATAGTGGACCAGCCAGAGAAGACACCTGGGCTTTGTCCCGGTTCCTCCATGAACTTCCCCATGGCCTTGGGCACATCACAGGCATGCAGCCTCAGTGCCTCTTGTCAGACGAAGAGTTTAAATAATCCAAATTTCCTTCCATCTCTAACTAGAACTCAGATTCTCAGTGCCTTTAGTAGGTATGGAAATAAATCATTGGCCGAAAAACTCACGCCCAATATGAGAAGTCATCGTATAGAAGTCATGAGGGCTGCTGGACTGGACAAGGCATTAGACAGAGGGCTGGTTCCTTCCCAGAGTCCACAGTCCAGGACAACAAAAGTGCAGTCACAGGAGTCTGGGTATACACTACAAAGCCCTGTGCCCTGGGGCCACTAAAGGCAGGCTCTCCAGCCTCTTGGCAACCATGTCCTGGCTTCCCGGAGACCCTGTCCCCCAGAAGAGGCAAAATTATTCTGAGGGACGGACAAGAGACCCTGAAAAGTGTAGGGAGGTTAGTCTTCAGGGAATTCCCACCCCTCACAGGATGGGCCTGACTTGGTCAAAAGACACCCCAGCTCCCCAGGAGCCTCAATGCCCATAACAGTTCCACTAAATCCTGGAAGAAAAGGGACATTTGCAACCAGGAGCTTGCAGACTGTCTCCTCTTTCACTCTCTTCCGTTTCCTGAGAGTGACTGATGGTGCCCTGGCAAGGAGGGGCCACAAGGGAAGTCATTTCCTCTCAAAGGCGTTTCACTCACCTCTGATTCACCTCAAGTAAATCTGCTCAGAATCAGACACACCACGCCATGGATTTTTCCTGAGCTCTGATCTGTTGTGGTTCTTGACTCGAGCCCCCATCCTTCCACCCCATGTGTGTAGGAAGACAGGGTCTGTGGCTGGTGGGGCTGAGTGCTAGCCCTGCTTCTCTGCCCTGAACCTGGTGCGGCTTGGAAGGCATCCCTCCCACCTCCAGCTTCTGGGCCAGGAGAACAGGAGGATGAGGCTGTCAGACCCAGGGGTTCTAGGTCCAGCCGCAGTTGGGATCAGGCTCCCCTCGTCCTGAGAACACAGGAGACCAGGGGCCCTCGGCAGTTACCGGCATGGCCTTACAAAGGAGTCCAGCAGCAGCTTTCACCAGGCTTGACATCCATGGAGGTCATACTCTAAGAAAAATGCAGAGACTATTTTCCACTTTGTTGCTGTTCAGTCACTTAGTTATGTCCGACTCTTTACAACCCCATGGACTCTAGCACACCAGGCTTCCCTGTCCTTCACCAATTCCTGGAGCTTGCTCAAACTCATGTCCAATGAGTCAATGATGCCATCCAACCATCTCATCCTCTGTCGTCCCCTTCTCCTCCCACCTTCAATCTTTTCCAGCATCAGGGTCTTTTCAAATGAGTCAGTTCTTCGCACCAGGTGGCCAACTTCAGCAGTTCAGAGCTTCAACTTCAGCATCAGTCCTTCCAATGAGTATTCAGGGTATTTCCTTTAGGATGGACTGGTTTGATCTCCTTGCAGTTCAAGGGACTCTCAAGAGTGTTCTCCAACACCACAGTTCAAAAGCATCAATTCTTTGACTAATTGTCCACCAGCCACATTTCTTCCAGACTTACCCCCAAGTCCTGGTGGAGGGACCTTCAGCTGACAGCCTAGGAGAAAAAATGAGACTTCATACTGCACCCCTCTACTGTCTGTCGTGTGCCCAGGGACACATGATGTGCACACTCATATGTTTATAGCTAGTCAGGACCATGCGTTAGTAGTCCCATCGGGATGGGCAAATGAATGGGGCTTGGCTAAGACAGAGCCACCCCTTGGGCTTCAGCTGATGGGAAAGGAAGGGGCAATTCCCCCTGCATCCCATAGAGGACGCTCTCAGCCTACACGGAGGTGAGCAGTCTCAGCCCATTCACACCTATCCTTCCATGAATCATCACCAACTCTACAAGATGGACTAGCCATATGGCAACGGCTTGGGCCTGGCAGTCAGTTCCATCAGACCACAGTGGGTGCTTCCCAGAGGCACTGAGCTCATAGCTGACGCCACTGAAACAGGTGGGGCGGGTGGTCACCTGAAGGAGGACAGGGGCTGGGGAGGAGCGGGTGTCTCTGCAGGTTTGCCTGTCCCTGGGGGGCTGAGCACAGGCAGGATGGCAGACCTAGGGGCTGTGCAGAAGCTTCCAGAGACCTCACTGATTCTCACAATCTGCGGGTGACCCCTGATCAGGCTGCTCCATAGATAAAATACAGAGTGTGATATGAGAGAGAGGAGTGGTGGCGGAGGAGAAGCGGGCTGGGGGGTCACTCCTCAGTCCTGCACTTGGGCATCGAGGGGCCACAGAAGCAGCTGGTGACAGGGGGATGCATGGTGTCATCCTCATGGGACCTGTGGAAATGTGAACCCTAGAGGGTTTCTCTTCCCGAAATTTCCTCTCTCCATTTCAGACTCTTCGTCTCAACACCTCCCGAGTAAAAGCAGCGATAATGGGAATAACAACATGCATCAAGTACTTCATGGATGTCGGGCACACTTAGAAACTCGCTTAATCCCAAGGTGGTGGCTTCCCTGGTGGCTCAGTGGTATAGAATCCGCCTGCCAATGCAGGAGACACGGGTTCGATTCCTGGGTTGGGAAGATCCCCTGGAGAAGGAAATGGCAACCGGCTCCAGTATTCTTGCCTGGAGAATCCCAGGGACAGAGGAGCCTGGCAGGCTAGGGTCCAGGGGTATCACAAAGAGCCAGTCACACCTTAACAACTAAACAAGGGAGGCACAAGGTCAGTGGGAAGCAGAAAGAGCCTCCACCTTTCTCTGGCTTTGAGTAGAGGATGGGAAGGAGACAAGGTCTTAAAGAAACTTACAGGGAGAAGGATCTGGCCTATAAGGAAGGAACCAAGGAGAGAAAAAAGGAATGAGAGAGAGGATCATGGTTCCTGGGCAGAGGCCAGTGTGGCCTTGTGCCCACAGACTTGACTCCTCTGGAGGGGAGGGGGCAGTGGGAATAGGGGCAGACCCCCCTCCCGCCTCCAGCCTGAAGTGGAGGCGCAGGGTCAATGAGTCATTGGACTGGACAGTGAACATCTCCATGGCTCTGGTGTAGACTGGGTGTCAGGCCACAGGACTGCCCCCTAGAGCTTTTGCATTATGCAAGACCCTGGAAATATGCCCCAGTCTTTGGATGGAGGAGGGCTTCCCTGGTGGCTCAGATATAAAGAATCTACCTGTAATGTGGGAGACCCAGGTTCGATCCCTGGGTTGGGACAAACCCCTGGAGGAGGGCATGAAATCCCACTCCAGTATTCTTGCCTGGAAAATCCCCATGGACAGAGGAGCCTGGCGGGCCACAGTCCATGGAGTCACAAAGAGTCAGACATGACTGAACGACTAAGCATACACAAAATATAACAGTCCTATGGTCGTCTACAAAGCCAGGCACGAAAACCATTTGCAAAATGTAGAATCACACCACTCTTTTCACTTATTCCTTTAATATTTTATTTATATTTATTTTTATTTGACTGTGTTGGGTCTTCGTTGTAGCATGTGGGACCTAGTTCCCTACTAGAGATTGAATCCAGGCCCCCTGCATTGGGGACACAGAGGCTTAACCACTGGACACCACTGGGCCACTAAGGAAGTCCCTCACTAAATTTCCTTTTGGGAAAACATAGTTATTGGTTATAAAATATACTGTCTTAACAAGCAATGAGTTTATTCATGCATTTTAATGAATTAATGAATCATATACTTTTTTCTTTATTTTTTTAATTAGAGGACAATTGCTTTATAATGTTGTGCTAGTTTCTGCTGCACAACAGCCCCACATAAACATATATGCCCTCCCGTCCCACCCCCATTCCACCTTTCTAGGTCATCACAGAGCATCAAACTGAGGTTGAATCATACACTTTTAAACTTTCTCAGCTTTAACTGTTAACATAGGCACCCATCGAGAATTTGTCTACAACATAAATAAACAAAAGCTCTTGGGTATCCTCAGTAATTTTTGAGAGTGAGGGTGGTCCCGAGACCAGGGTCTTTGGGAACTGCTATAACAGACTTAGAGCAGGAGGGATGAGGTCGGCTGGGGAGGGGGGGCCAACAGGAGGGCGGATCTGCAGCTGACCTTCAGCCTCTCCAAGCTCACCAACCAAACGAAGATGCTGGACTGATGGACTTCATCTTAACAGTCTCTAATTTTACAGGCAGAGGCAGAGATGGACACTGGAAAAAGTCAATGGGGCCTGCCCCGAAATTCTGACTCCCTCCAGTGAGCCATGGGAATGCCATGGGATGGATTAGAGGCCAAAAATACTTGCCCTAAGACCTGGGGGTCAGAGGGCTCCTCCCAGAGCCAGAAGTGGAGATGATGTCAGTGCCCAGGGGCCAGCAACATTCCTGGTCACTCAGGTCTGTGGGTGATGGCTCAGGAATCCGCCATCCTTCTGTGACTCCAGAATCTCTGAGCCCAGAGTGTGTGTGTGTGTGTTTGTGTGTGTGTGCACATGTATGCCATGTTATGTTTGTGTGTACACATGTATGTCATGTTATGTCTGTGTCTGTGTGTATATGTGTGCATGTGTATGCCATGTGTGTACACATGTATACCATGTGCATGTGCACATGTATGCCATGTGTATGCACATGTATGCCATATTGTGTGTGTGTGCACGTGTATGCCATGTGTGTATCTGTGTGTGTCTGTGTGTGTGTGTCCACATGAATGCCGTGTGTGTGCATAAGTATGCCGTGTGTGTGTGCCCGTGTACACCATCAAATGCTAGAAATAATCCAATTCTGGCTCTGACGCCCCTTCAGGGAAGCCTCTGTGGAGGAACAAGCTTACAGCCTTGTTGCTCAGTCGCCCATGCCCCTCCCCGTGTTGGGGCCCCAGCAAGCAGAATTACTGAGGGTCGGTGGGGGTGACCCCAACAGCCATGACACCCCTTCCTTTCTACCACGTCCCTCGCCAGGGCTGGAACTCATGCTCCTTTGCAGGATTATTGGAGAAATGCTCCAAAACACTGTTATAAATACCCACTAATAAATAAACACGAGTTATTTCTGAAGTGTGCCCAGGAATAGCCAACTGCCCAAATAGCCAAGGTTGTTCTTCAGATCCTGGGAAAAATAGAAATATGGGCATGGTTTCTTTTTCCATGGCCCAAAGCAGAAGCATTGTGCATACATGCCTAATTTTAGGTTTCTGTTTCCATTGCTTTTTTATCTTATCATCTTATAGCTTGGGGCAAGAGAGAGGATGGGGAAAGAGAAGGGAAAACAGTAAGGAAGAAAAAAAAAAAAAATAGGCAAGGAAGATTCTACTCATCTCTTTCAGCTCTTTCCAAAACATTCAGAAAAACAAAATAGTCTAGGACTTCCCTGGCCATCCAGTGAATAAAAGTCTGCCTCCCAATGCAGGCGATCCGGGTTCAATCCCTGGTCTGGGAAGGACCCACATGCCATGGGGCAATGAAGCCTGTGCACTACAGCTATGGCGCCCACATGCCACAACAGATGAACCCACACTCTAGAGCCTGTGCTCCTCAACAGGAGAAGCCACACAGTGAGAAGCCCACACACCACAACGAAGAGTAGCCCTTGCTCTTCGCAACTAGAGAAAGCCCTCACAGCAGTGAAGATCCAGTGTAGCCAAAAATAATTTTTGAAAAGGCTTGGTCTAGGATTCCATGCTTCGTTGACCCTGGCAGACATGAATGACAAAGACACAAGATGACAAGTGAGTCATAGAACGAAGGTATCAACTTCCAGATCCCAAAAGAAACTGAAAAAAGACAGAAACCTGGGAGAAAGAGAAAGGCCACTATAACAACCGGTGTGACTTGAGGCACCAGAAAAGGAGTTTAAATGTAAGTCACCAGTAGTCACATACGATGTGAGAGTTGGACCATAAAAAAGGCTGAGCCCCAAAGAATCAATGCTTTCAAACTACAGTGCTGGAGAGGACTCTTGAGAAACCCTTGGACTGCAAGGAGATCAAACCCGTCAATCCTAAAGGGAATCAACCCTATATATTCACAGGAGGGACTGATGCTGAAGCTGAAACTCCAATACTTTGGCCACCTGATTCGAAGAGCCGACTCATTGGAAAAGACCCTGATGCTGGGAAAGATTGAGGGCACAAAGGGAAGGGGGTGACAGAAAATGAGATGGTTGAATGGCATCATCGATTCAATGGACATGAGTTTGAGCAAGCTCTAGGAAATAGTGAAGGACAGGGAAGCCTGGCATGCTACATTCCGTGGGGTCACAAAGACTTGGACACAACTGAGCAACTGAACAAAAACAACAAAATCCCACAAAATAACTAGGATTAAGCACCTGTGATCTGCCTAGCATTTTCTCCATGCATCGTCTCATTTAATCACCAGTAAGCCTTTGCTCCCTGCATAGACTGAGTGGCCTCATCTCAGCTCTTGGTGGACTGGTGGGTGTCAGGATCCCTGGGCCTGAGGCCACAGCCTGTCCACCACAGTGCAGCCATCTGCTTTTCCCATCCGTCCCCTCTGGATGGCAGAGGAGCCCTCAAGGAGCGGCCCCGGCGTCAGTCAGGCTTGAAGCTGCCCCAGCCCTCTGCCCAGTACCCACACCACAGACCCAAGGGCCGAGTCCAGCCAAGCACCACCCCGCCTCCAGAATGGGGATAGAAGCCTGGACAGACCCTCCCTCAGGGCCCGCTTCACTCAGGACTCCTCTGGGGAACACCTGAAGGTGAGTGGGAAACCAAGTCCCGGGGAGGGGGATGCCCGCAGCGGGCGTGGGATCCACATGCTGTTCCTGAGGTGGCCTCTCCCCCAGAACCCGGCCAGAAACAACCCAGTAAGTCCTAGGAGAGGCATCAGCCAAACTGAGTGCCACTGCCTCTAAGACCTAATAAGTCATGTCTATCTCCACCTGAAAATACAATCTGGCTTCAAAACCAGCCCATGGGCCTATGCAAGGTGCAGGAGCAGGGAATCAGCTCTGCCCTCAAAACCAAAATCATGCTGACGAGTGGCACGGCCCTTGCAGGCAGGCCCTTGCAGAGGTCCTGTCAGGCACACCGATGTCCCCAATATGAGCCCTGATGTCTATATCAGAACACGCCTCACCCCCTCGAGTTAAAACTGTCACATCTCTGCTTCTCTCACCTTCTTAAGGCACTTTTTTAAAAATCCTTATTGAATTGG
The DNA here is from genome assembly GCF_963930625.1 of Muntiacus reevesi. NCBI lineage: Eukaryota > Metazoa > Chordata > Mammalia > Artiodactyla > Cervidae > Muntiacus > Muntiacus reevesi. Next base: position 41,856,270 of record NC_089250.1, on the reverse strand, counting down.
CTACCGTATCATTTCTGTTTTATGTTTTGGTTTTTTGGCCACAAGGCTTGTGGGAACATGGGGCTTCCCTGGTGGCTCAGAGGATAAAGTATCTGCCTGCAATGCGGGAGACCTGGGTTCGATCCCTGGGTTGAGAAGATCCCCTGGAGAAGGAAATGGCAACCCACTTCAGTATTCTTGCCTGGAGAATCCCATGGACAGAGAAGCCTGGTGGGCTACAATCCACGGGGTCGTCAAACACGACTGAGCGACCTCACTTTCTTCTTTCTTTCTTTCTTTCTTTCTTGTGGGATCAAACCCACAACTCCTGCATTGGAAGGTGAAGTCTTAACCACCGGAAGGAAGTCCCCACCTTCTTAAAGCACCTTAAAGCAGATTCTCCCACAGTGGACAGGCTGTGGGCTCAGGACCAGGGATCCCAATACCAGGCAGACCACCGGAACACAGTGGAAAGGGACCACGATGTCCCCTCCCATGACAATTACTTCCCATCCAGCAGCCTGTGAGCTCCAAACTCTTTACCAGAGAGTGTGAAGAATCAGGTCTCAGAATCCGGTAATCTGGACACACCCCACATCCCCCCACCTTCTGACTTCAGGCCACAAGGACAGGTGAGAGTACATCACAACGTGATTGGACCGCCAGGAATCAGAAGTGATAAGACCACCCGGGCAGCTTTTGTTTGTCCCATGATGTGGCTTTTCTTGATCCATGAAGGACTCTGGTGAAACCATCTTTAGAAATCTTTGCTATTTGCCTGCGTCAATTCTTACATCAGTTATAAACATACCATGCTTAATTCAGGTCACTCCAAGGCAAGTTCTAACCCCTCCCCTCTAGCCAACTGCCCTACCAAGTCCCCCTGTGCAGGTATTCAGGTGCCACTGGGCAGGAACCTCTCAAATCTCCCATTGTGACATCCCAACTTGTCCCCATAGCATGCCAAGGTTGTAGATCCTTGAGCAGAATGAGCAACATGATGAACCAAGAGATTCCAGGAGAAGTGTCTGGCTACATGGAAAAGCAGAAAAGTCCGCTGGAAGGCAGCAGCAGAGATGGGGACGTGGAAGGGAGGAGAGTGAGAGATACGACTGAGGGGGAAGTGCCAATGGGGTTAGAGGGGCCAGGGCCCAGCAGGGGCCCCGAGGTGCGCAGAGTCTGACAGAGAGGAGGACATGGCAGGGGTGGGGGCTGCTGGGAAGACGTGTTTGGCGATTCGGTTAAACGACCCGCAATGCATGCAGGAGTGGAACCAGGAAGCACCTATTTTGGTCTCAGATCATTTACAGTTTTGTTTTTGTTTGGCTTGGCGGGGTGGGTAGGATATTTACGGGAATGAGAGCATGAGAAATCACTGTTCTTTCTAGAGAGAAGCAGAGATGGGGATGAGGGGAAACAATGCTTGGGTTTCACTGTTAAAACCCCATTGGCTGTGGGGCAAGCATCGCTGAGGCTGGCATGCTGGATAACCTGCTTGGCCCCTTAAAAGGTAAGTTCAGCTAAGAAGGTCTTTCCTCTTGGGAGATATTTTAGAATAAGTGGAGCAGGTCGCCTGCCACACACACACACACACAATGAGATGAACTCCTATAAAGCGACTGACGTTTGTTGGGTAACTAGACACAGAAAATATTCCAGTAAAATAATGTTTTACCGTGAGGAAACAGCCCAGACAGATGAACGGCAGGGCTAGACTGCAATTGGGTCTCCTGGTCCCTGCACTAGAATCTGGGGTCCATTCCTGTCTGCGTCAGTACTGTGTTAACTCTTTCACTCTGCAAAGGGCCAGATGTGGACCATTGATTATTTGGTCCACTACCTTCCGGGAAGGAAGAGTCTGGGTGCAGAGTCAGCAAGTCCTGTCCTTAGTCACCATGAGAGCCTAGAGGGAGACTGGGTCTGAGTGGAGGCAACTCTGGGTTTGAGGACCCAGGGGGCTCTGTGTCAGGGCTGAGAAGGGAGTCCCCCCCTCTTCGGGGATGCAGTTTGAACTTCTCTCTTTGCGTCTGTGATCGGTGAGTCACCTGAATGCCGGCTCACCCAAGCGGTCTCCTCCCAACAACCTCCTGGTTCACTTCTGAACACCTGGCCACCGCCGTCGCTGTGGGGACCATGGGCAGCTGAGGGCATCTGTGCCCTCCCCACCATCCACACACGCTCGTTTACACACTGAGCACACACTCAGTGTCCACAGGTTCCCAAGGCCTCAGAGTTTTGGGGAGCCGGCCTGAGCCAGCGGTGCCTGCCTGTGGTCACTGCTGTTTGCCGGTCGGGATGCACAGCTGAGGAGGAGGGAGAAGGCGTGTGGTTTACGGTCACAGGGACGTGGCCACAGACTGGGGACAGGGTCCCGTCGAGGCCTCATTTTTCTTCCGGGCAACTGGGCAGTCAGCTCCCTGTCCTCACATCCCTGATGAGAGGATGGGTGTAGTAAGACTGGTGCATCCTTTCCAGACAGGAGAAAACCAATGATTCCTCCCCAAACAGTCCATTGGGCCCAGAGCTGAGTGTCAGGCCCAACATTCTGTGCCAGGACCTCCCCCACTGCCTGTTGAGGCCACAAGGCTTGCCACACTTGGTCCCTCTGCTCATGTCTGAAGACACTCATCTTGGCATCCAGGCCATGCACCGTTGTGGGCAGCCTCCCAGCAGAAGGATGGGGCAGATCTGAGTTCTCCATGTGCACCCCTGTGCTGTAACCCTGGCAATATGGAGAGCGAATGGACCTTCAACAATCTTATGAGCCCCCTACTAAAATGCGTGTGAATTGTCAGAGTCACCATGAAAGCTGGGTGTTGGGTACCCCCGGTCAGTTCTGTTATTATCCCCAATAAACAGTGGAGAAAACTGAGGCCCAGAGAAGTGAACTATTCTGGCTCAGGTCATAGGGTTAGGCAAAGCTGAGATTTGACCCCGGTGCTTGGAAAGGCAGTGATGCCCCACTGACACCCCAGGCACAGTCATTACACTGTCTCAGACCCAAAGAGGCATCTCCACGTGACCTCCAGAACCCACACCTCTGTCCAGTGGCCCCAGTGTGGGTAGCAGGACCGGGGGAAGTTTACTGTCGCCGCTTTGTCTTAGCGAGCTCAGCTGCTGAAACACCACACCCAGACCGGGCAGCTGATAAACAGCAAAGTCTATTTCTTACAGTTCTGGGGGCTGAAGGCCAAGATCAAGGTGTGGCCAGGATTTGCGTCTGGTGAGGACCCGCCTCCTGGTTCATAGAGGGTGTCTTCCCGGGATGTCCTCACCTGGAGAGCACTCTCTAGGGTCTCTTTATACAGATGCTAATCCCATCCTCAGGGCTCCACCAGCCCCATGACCTCATCACCACCCAAAGGCCCCACCTCCTAACACAGTCACCTTGGAGGTTAGTGCTTCAATATATGAATTTGGTGGGGGACAAGCATTCAATCTGAAGTACCCTTCCTTTCCTTTCTGCGGCCTTTCTTTGTGACCCCACCAGGCTTCTCTGTCCATGGGATTCTCTAGGCAAGAATACTGGAGAGGGTTGTCATTCCCTTCCCCAGGGCATTTTCCCAACCCAGGGATCAAACTCACATCTCCTGCATTGACAGGTGGAATCTTTACCGCTGAGCCACCAGGGAATCCCTTTGATTTGGGTACATAAAAACATTTGTGGTAAACTCAAAATGGACAAGCTTTGGGGAAGTGCTGGGGGACTGATGTGGGTGTAGAAGGAAGCTGACGTCCACTGTACCAGACTGATCATTCCTCAGTAAGTGACTGGTGATTTTTAACACATATAACTTCTGTGACTGCCAAGCAGACCCACTGGAGTCTCACATCCTCAGAGTTTTGTTAGCACTCTTGCCATTAATTGACACATTTGTGGGCCTCCACATTCTTCAGTTCTGCTCACCATGCAGGAGCCCCAGATGACCAGGGTCTTTATCCCAGTCACCATAGCATCACCAAAGAGAAGCAGCATCTCAGCAAATCTCCTGTCCACCTGGTCCCACCCTTCTGGACTCCCCAGACTCTGCTAAACCAGCAAGCTGGAGGAACCGTGGGGTTGGTGGGGGGAAGCGTTGTAGTATCAGCTTGGTGTGGCTGATCCATGCCCTCGGGTGTACAAGTTGCATGTGTGTATCTATGCATACGTGTCCAGCACCTTTCCTGGAAGGCCACAGCTCTGCCATGAGGAATGGGTGACTCATCGCCCAGCATCAGCCCTCACCAGCTCACAGGCCTGTCTGGAGCCACCCAGAGCCTGGCTCTCATGGTGAAGGCTGTTTGGCTCACTGAAGGGCCATTCCCTGGGCCCTGCCCTCAACCATCTGTTTGGCTTGGGGCCACTGAGAAGAGAAACCTGCTATCTCTCTGGGTAATTCCCTTTCTCTTCAGCTTCTCAAGTAAGCATTCCAGAAGGGGAATCAGTCAGGTCTCCAGATAACAACAAAAAAAGAAAACAGTCCTGTAAACCTTCTCATCCAGCTCACCAATCCCCCGTCTCCTCCGCAGTTCCCCTACCTCCAGCTCTGCAGGTAACCTCCCTGTCCTCCTTCCTCTCCTCCTGGCATTTCCTGACTCTTACTCATCATTCACTCAACATTTCAGGAACACACTCCATGCTAGATTTTATGTCTGGCCCCGAGGATACAAGGAGGGATCAGGCAGCACCCCTGCCCCGAAGGTAAAAACCGAGATCAGCCAAGAGAAAAAGCTTGCTCCATGTGTTGTGTGTGCGTGTTGGGAGGAGGAAGAAGAGAAACTGAGTCCTGGACCACTTCCCCTGCAGGTGAGCAGTTCAGAGAAGAAAGTCTTCACCGCTTCGGGTCATCCTCAGAAACCAGAAGGCAGGGCTGCTGTGGGTATCTGCATTCCCAAACAGTTGTGCCCTGTGGACCATGGGTAGTGACTCCTTTTCCTGACCCCGCACCCCTAGTCCCCAGGAAATACTCTCTTCAGCGTAGAATCAAAGACATGGCCTCTGTGGTTGGTCATGCACAACCAGATGGGGTAAAGATGGTGAAACCAGGCCAGGATGGGCCTGGAAAGATCTGATGCCTCTGGGCAGAATCGGGGGGAAAAAAGCGGAGGTCTGGAGGCGTCCTGAACCTAGTCTCCCTTCATCCTTATTAAAGTGTTCAAGCCCAGTCATCTCATGGGGTGACCTATACAGTCAAGAAGCAGAAACAAGGCCTGTGTTCACAATCCCCTTGGACCCACTTGCCAGGATGCAATGTTCCTCCCATGCAGGTCAGGTCTGGGCCATCAATACGATCTGTCTGCTGGTGCTTTTTGTTTGTTCGATGGGAGGGGGAGGGGAGGTAGCCTGGAAACAATCAAAAGGACTGTTGACCTTTCACAGTTAAGGTCCTAAGGGCCCAACACCCAACGTGTGAACAGGCGGTGGAGGGGCCAGTGAGCCAGGGATAGGCAGATCCTAACCCCAGCCCCACTGACCAGGGAACAAATTCAGACAAACAAGCAATCCGTGACATCCTTGAAATGCATGTGGCAGGCTGAGGTCTCCAGTCCCAGCAGAGAGGGGGTGGGAGGCTGGGAGAGCCTTTCATCATTTCCAGGTCCCCCACCCAGAAGGTGCCTCTTCAGTGGCCCCTTCAGCAACCCCGAGACAGCACCTGAGATCTGTCAGGTTCTGGACTCCGCCTCCCTCACCCCTGCAAGCGGGATGAACGAGGACAAACTAGGTTGGAAGCTATACTGGGGGTGGTTAGGACCACACGGTCTGCTCCATCCTAGAGCTCCAGGTGGACACCCCACCCTGAACTTTGGGATGCTTTGTAACTGGAGGGGATGGACATGAGGCCCCAGACAATCGGAGCTGCGATGGCGTCCCTGAGGATGCCCATCCAGTCTGTGCCAGGGCCAGGAGCCGCTGGGCTCACCCAGCCCAGGGAGCCACGTGGGGTGGGGAAGGGGACCAGAAACCTCCATGGTCTTTAGGAGGATCGCAGGTGAATCCATCAACCCCAAAACTTCTGCTTGTGATTATAGAGCAGAGGGCAGTGCATTGTGGCTTAGGGATCGCTTTGTGGAGCTTTTTCAGGAAATCAAGGTCTGCCAGGAACCTGGGCGTGTTGAGGTCCACACCCTGCCCTTGACAGTCATGGAATCATCCTGAAATCTGCCATGCCCGGCCCGCCCTAAGCTCCATGTTTTGGTTGGATTTGCTTTGCCCTGTCTCATCACTAACCCTGTGGCTTTCAAAGTCCTCCTCCCTGCCAGAGGTCCCTTGGTCCCCACAGAGGCATGCTTCCCAGAGCCAGAATAGACAGTGGGAGTTAGAAAAGAGGAAGGTTGAAAGGCACCGGCTCCCAGGAGTCCCTGTAGGGTCTACACCCCCCACACACCTGCATTTCAGATGCATGCCACGGCTGCCTGCAGCCCATCCTGCCCTAGCTGTTGGAACTCCACGAGTATCTTCAGGTGAGAAATGGAGTATTTCCTGCCATGGTAATAAACAAGGAGGTCACAGTCAGCCCTCCAATGTGAGTGCGTCAGCCCCAAGGATACTCAGGAAAGAGAAGAATACCTGCCATCTGCCAGCCATCAGATTACAGCCACTCCCCCCGGTGAGCCCCAAGGAAGCTCAGGATGCAAAAACACAAGATACTGGCCCCAGATTGCTGAGATTCATATGAAAGGAATGGTTTCAGCAAGCCCAGACTCTCGCATCTTTCCATACACAGAAAAGCACTAAATTCCTTATCTTGGGATATCTGTGCATGCTAAGTCTCTTCAGTCGTGTCCGACTCTTTGCGACCCTATGGACTGTTGCCCACCAGGCTCCTCTGTCCATGGGATTCTCCAGGCAAGAATACTGCAGTGGGTTGCCATTTCCTTCTCCAGGGTAATCTTCCTGACCCAAGGATCAAACCCACATCACTTAAGTCTATCTGCTTTGGCAGGTGGATTCTTTACCGCTAGCACCACCTGGGATATCTGGTTTTCTTTTTTTTTTTTTTCTGGTTTTCTTTAATGAACAATAATATTTTGATGTTCAGACTACCTGCCCTTTGTTGCAAAACTTCAACATAACCTAGCTTCCCCCTTGCCTCCTCAGAGCAGTTATCTCAGGGTCCCTTGAGATGATACCACCCGGGCTTAAGTCCTAAAGCTTCTCACTGAATAAAAAATAACTCACAACTTTTAGGTTGTGAATATTTTTTAAGTAGGCAGCAGCAAAGGAAACCAGACGCTGCTGCTACCAGGGAGGACATCATGTTCTTATGTCTGCCTCAGACCACAGCCCCGGGACCACACACATGGAGACACTGATTTCTTCTTTTCCCCACCCGTCCCCAGTATGGGTACCTCTGCCCCCATGGCCTGGGAAGAAAGGAGAAGGCACAGCCCACACTCATGGGTGTGGCCTTTGGTTGCCTTGGATACAAGTTCTTCTTTCCCTGCATCCACAGAGGATGAAGGGCTGAGATGTCACAGCTCTCAGACTTCATAGTCACCACTCAGATGCAATCAGGACCTTCCTATAACAACCCCACTTGAGATATGGGATCTTCATGAAGCCCACAACTAATTCATCACAACTGAGACTCAAATAGGAGCCTGATTAGCAGTCGGTTTTCATTCTTCTTTAGGTATCTTAGCTCTTGTTTTTCTTTTACTCCCATTCTTTCTTTCTCCCTAACATCTCTGGGAGAGTTGGCAAGTAGTCTTCTCTGAACTCAGTATGGGGCAGAGACCCAGGCCCCAGGTCCCCCCAGAGGCCCAGGGGGGAGGGGCAATGACATCATGTCTGCAGAGGCCCCCAGCCCCTTGGAAGGTGATCCCGCTGTAATTTCTTGGAAAAGCCTGCTCCTTCCCGCAGTTTCTGCTCACACCAGCTCAGGTTACCTCCTCTGGCCGCCACTCACAGGAGCTCTCTGCTCTTGCCAAGTTTCTATTTGCATGCCTTCCCACCCTCTCCTCTCCTCTAAGACCAGGTGCCCTTCTGACCACAGCAGCCTGAATTTAAACTTGTGTGGTCTCCACCAGCTATTTAACCCTTCAGATCTCTCTAATGCAAGGTGTTTGGGGGAGGGAATATATTTCACTTTGTTGTTTCATTTTGATGCATTCCCTCACTCTGGGTACTGAAGTCTGGGGAGGGAAGAATCTGGGGAATGGGTTTTCTCAGTAGGAGAGGCTCACCTGTTGGAAACACAGTCATTTATGCTTGGAGGGTGCTCAGCCAGCTCCCTGACTTGTGTGTGATGACTCCCCCTGCCCCTGCCATGAGTTTCTTTTCAGTGCCTGGGGTGAAGCAGGTGGGGAGGCCCTGTCCCTCTGTAAACAGCTCCACCTGGGACACCATGAATCTAGGTTCTGGTTCTGCTTCTCTTATTGACTTTCTTGGGGAGGGACAGACAGAAACCCTCCCTCATCCCATGTTCTGATCCTCTCGTCTCTGGGATAGCCCTTGCAGTCTGGCATCCACAGTTTTCCGTGGGGACATGGGATGGATGCTTAAGTGGAGGCAGAGGCTGAAGGAGTTTACAAGCCAGATGGGCGTCTGAGCTCTGAGTTCTCTAAAAACAAGGTAGGAGAATTTTCCTAGTGGTCCAGTTGTTAAGACTCTCTGCCCACAATGCAGGGGGCCCAGGTTCAATCCCTGGACAGGCAGCTAGATCCCACATGCTGCAACTAAGGGTTCACATGCTGCAACTATGAAAAATATTAAAATATTTTTTAAAAATAAATACTAAAAGCAGAGGAGGCATGGGCTGACTGTCCTTCCATGCTGGAAGGTGGGCCAGGGTGGTGATTACAGGTGTGGGTTCACAGGAGGTACACCTCAAACTTCCACTATGCCATAATAAAGCCGGAAAACTTCAACTAATTAAAAAAATAAAAAAATAAAGCTGGAAAATCTGTGTGGGTTCTGGACTCCAATGCCCAGACTGGAACCTCAGCTCCACCATCAGGTGAGTGACCTTGTGCACGGTCCCTAACTCCTTTGGGCAGTCACCCTTCTTTAGCCAACCAGGGATCACAGTGCTAGCCACCCCATAGACATAGTCTGGGGACGTCACAGGATAATTCACGTGAACCCTTGGGCTGCACTGCGTATTAGAAGGCTTCCATAAAACGAACCATTATGAGAACCGTTTCTCCAGCATTTTGCTTTGAAATCATCCTGAAAAGATTAAATAATGAGTCTTTTTAGAATCTTGGAGGTAGGAACCACGATTCTCCCCAGTTTCCTGGTAAGGAAGCAGGAACTCAGAAGGTTACATCCTGTTCGGCATCCCACAGGTGAACAGGGGCAGAGCGCAGCTGGAAGGCTGTTCCCACCTCCCGCAGCCTTCCTGGGAGCAGCGGTGGTGCTGGCCTGAGCTGCACACAGTGTCCGGTTCAGGGGCACAGAATGTGGGGCTGTCCTATCCTGGAGGGGCCCTCCCGGAAGGGGTTTCAAGGGCACAGGATCAGAGGAGGCGGTCGTGGAGGCCGGCCCCTGGCCGGCCCCATCAGATCCCACCGGCCCGCACTGCTTCCCAGGGCGTGGGGCACCGGCATCTCCTCTTCCCGGCAAGAAAGATATCTGACCGGAGGCGGCGAGCTCTCCAAGCTAGGTAGTGGATCCCCGCCCAGGCTCCAGCCCCGCTCCTGCGGTTTGGCAGCGAGGCCTCTCCAGCTCCAGGTCTGGCACTGGCACTCGCCCACCTGCAGAGAGCCGGGCAGGTGCGCGCCTAACGCGGAGGCGCGAGGGCGCGGGCACCAGCTGTCCACGTGGACGTCCCCACCCCGCGCTGTGCGGAAAAGAGGGGCCTCGAGCCTCACTAATCGTAGCAGCAGCAGCAGCAGGCTGACCGCCCGGGTCAGTCCCGAGTGAATGCTCGGGGCTTCCCCAGCGCACCCCCTGCGCCAGCGGCAGAGGCGCTTCGGTGACCAGACGCGAGGGCCTCCTGGAGGAGGTGAGCAGGGAGGGGAGGGGAGAGGAGGGGCCGGCCCCCTCCCAGGGAAGGGGGACGGCTGAGCTGCACCGGGCCTGCGGCGGAAAAACGTGGAAAGAGCTCGCAGGAAACTTAGGAGCCCGTCGCTCTGAGAGGCCCGGGTTGGCTGGGGTCGCCCAGCGGGTAGATGAGAGCAGGTCTGACCACAGCCCGCTTCCCCCAGACCTCTGTGGAAGGAGGTTTCCCTTCCCTGCGCCCCATCCGACACCTCTCACCACCCGCCACTTCCCCACGACAGAGGGCTTTCTAGAGCCTCGCCCCGCCCCGCCCAGCCAAGCAGAGCCCTCAGCCCGCACGTGGGAGCCTTGTCACTTGGCTGTTTTATGTGGTTTGGAAGGGAATCTGCTTCTGGGTTTTGAGGCCAAGATAACATTTTTTTTTTAAGTTCCCCCCTTTTCTCTTTGGTGGGCTTGTTATGACTGATTTCAGAGCCTGGCTTACTGAGCAGGGAGAGGAGGGTACCGACTGTGGGGGTGGCAGGGTCCTGATAAGGGGTCCCTGCCCTGCAGAGGTTGGAGGTTGGGCACCCCTGCAGGGGGCAGGCCTGCACCCCAAGGCAGGAGGAGGGTCAGCAGGCTCACCCCACCTGACCGGGGCTGGGTTTGGGAGATGGAGGGGGTAATGGAGGCAGCCCTCGGGTGCAGAGTGCTCTGTGATTGTGTAGATTGCTCTCTGGTGTGGACTCTTTCACCTGCTGGGGCAATCAAGGGGCAATCAAGAATTTGGGCTCTGGCCTCCAAGGCCCACCAGGAGGAGAAAAGTCAGAGGAGTGCCCTCAGCCAGCCTGGAGAGGCCCCTGGTGGCAGCCCAGCTGGCCTGGGCAGGCACAGGGGGCGGAGAGTGTGAGGAAGTTAAGGGGCGCCCAGAGTGCAAGGCAACCATCACATTCCAGAGTGACTGCGGCCCCAGACTAAACATAAGATGGAAAAGCCTGGCTCTGAAAATGGCTATTTTTACATCCCCTTCCCAAAATTCCAAGGTGCTGAGATACAATTTAAAACAAAAAGAAACCCAAAAAGAGATAGAGGAAAAAAATACCCACTATGAAAATTATTCTTTCTTTCAACATTTCTAATGCTGATTTTGGGGCCCCACCCAGACCTACAGAACCCACTGCAGGCCTGGAGCCCTGTATTTTCAATCTGCACCCAGCTGACTCCTGCATACCACTTTTGCTCATTGTGGGGACTGTGCCAGCCACCAGGCCAGGGGCTGAGGACGCTGGGTGTTCAGATACAGGAAAATTCCCAGCGCTGTGGAGACGCTTCCCACAAAAAAGCAACGACTCAGCACCCCTCATCGCAGTGGTCTAGGCAGAGCCAGTGAGAGCTCTTCTTGGGAGGGTCTGGGGTTGCTTCTGCACCCCTAGAAGCAGCACTTCCTCCAGGCCTCGGAGGAAGAAGGCAGAGGTTCTGGTCTCCAGGTGTGGGCTGCCCGGGGGCCATGATCTGAGCTGACCCAGCATTCAAACCTTTCTCAGCAGAAGTCAGAGGGACACTCCAGACAGGCCAGAGGCCTCTTTCTTATAGCCAGTGAATGAGAACCAGAGAGGGAAAATGACTTGGCCCAGGTCGCCCAGCCAAGGAAACAGCAGAGCAGAAATAGGAAACTAGCTTTGGAGCCCACGGCTGTTTATGCAGCTAAGCTTTGACCCGGCTATATTTCCCACAGAAGTAAAACCCGAGGGCAGAACTTATCTCAGGCATCCTAACAGTCCACACCGAGTGTTTCAGTAAGGAGCCCAAGGCCATGGGGAAGGTGACATTCCTGCCCCCGGGGCCACATAGTCCAGCTGGAACTGAGTTGCCTTCAGCGCCCCCCCAGAATTACAGGGGTCGCTGAGGGTGGCAGGGAGAGAGCAGCTTTCTCGATGAATACCCATCTCCGGCCCAGGCCTGGCACTGCTCAACAAACCTGGACCGGGCCTGGGCAGCCCGTCAGCAGGCTGGACCATCAGCTCCCCCTTGTGGCCAAATGTCAGAATGCCAGGCTGGGGACCCTCCACCTGGGACTGGCCCTGATGGCACCTTTCACCCCACAGGTGAAGCTTAGGGGTCTCTGGGTATGGAGGCTCCATCAGTGGCTGGCCAGAATTTTGGGGTGAATGCTTAGCTCATCCTGAAAGCTGCAGACATGTAGAGGACCCCAAGCTTAAGGGAGATTCCTGCTGAGGTTAAAAAGCTGGCTCAGGGGTCTCCCCTAGTTCTGGCCTCAGCATTTCCCCCAGAGCAGCCCCCCGGCAGCCCACCCAGAGGCTAAATCCCCAGCCAACCTTTCCAGGCAGAGACGCTGCGATGCTCAGCCCCTGGTGCTCCTAAGGGTCTGTGAAAACATTTCAGCTCAAAAGTTCTAAAATTCGAAGGAAAAAATGAACATAATAATGACAAATGTATGAAAACGAATCCAGCTGTATTATAGTCCTCTGTGCCAATACAGCCATGAAATGTAATTTTTGTGTGTGTGTGTGTGTTTTTTAAATGGAGGATGAGACCATGAATGCTAAAATCCCTTGGGCCCAGGACAATCACCATTTCACCTGGAGGCCCTTGCCTCCAGAGAGTTCTTATTAAGGCAAAAAATTAAAAAAATTATTTCCAGAGAAGAAACACGATGAAGCTTTCCTTGTTTGTTTACATGGAGTGGATTGGCTCGTCTGTGCTCTGAGATGGACAGATAACCTTGAACAAGTGGTTTAACCTCTCAGAAACATCTCTCATCTGAAAAGCAGAGAAGAAAGGAATACATTCCCAATAGAGCTCCTGTGACACATAGAAATGGGAGCTTAATAATAATGGATGGATTATCCACAGACTGGATGTTTGTGGCCCCCTCCAAAAGTCCTGTGTTGATGCCCTATTCCTCACTGTGATGGTCGTGGAGGTGCGGCTTTGGGGAGAAGATTAAGGTGAGATGAGGCCATGAGAGTCATGGGGTTAGTGTCCTTACAAAAAGGAAGAGGGGGCTTCCCTGGTGGCTCGGTGGTAAAGAATCCACCTGCCAATGCAGGAGACCCAGGTTCGATCCCTAATCCAGGAAGATCCCTGGAAAAGGAAATGGCAACCCACTCCAGTATTCTTGCCTGGGAAATCCCATGGGAGAAGAGCCTGGCGGGGTTGAAAAAGAGTCAGACACAACTGAGCGACTAAACAATAACAATCAACAAGAAGGAAGAGACCAGAGCTGCCTCTGTCCGCCCCATGAGGACCCACAAAGAAGGCCACCATCTGCAGGCCAGGAAGCAGGCTCTCACCAGGGCCAGGTCTGCTGCCCCGATCTAGGCCTTGCAGCCCCCAGGACAGTGAGAAATTACCCCGGCCTGCACTATAGTGTCGTGTTATGCTGTGACAGCCCAAGCTGGCAGAGACGAATTACCTCCATCATAATTCTTTGCAGGCCTAAGTACCCCATGGGAGGAGAAACAGACTCGTTTGCAGGGGAGCGAGGACCGGCCTTAGAGGGAGTCACAGAAGGTCCCAAGGGTCTACTCTGTGCTCCTCTGGGAGCCAGCCCATGACTGACCACCAGCGTGGTGGGACTGGCCACTGATGTGGAAGCCACTGGCCTTATCACTGGTTTTTACTGACTCTCTGGGTTGAGGACAGGGCGCTGCAGCCTCTTTCACTCTCCAGGCACTGTGGGCAAGTCGTGAAGCCAGGTTGCTTTGCCAGGACACCCTGACCAGTGTTGGTTTGAAGATCAGAAACCCTAAAGAGTGGAAAAATTTGGGGCAGCTGTGGAAGACAGCTGGCATGATCTGCGAGTTTAGGAACTGTATGCAGTACAGGACCACCTTGACCACGGCCCCTTTGTTTCTCAAATCTTTCCTCCCTGGCATCCTTTCTTTTCAACTTTCCGTGATACTGGGGTTGGCAGATTATGGTCCATGAGCCAAATCTGGCCTCATCCATTTTTGTAAAGTAAGTTTTATTGGAACACAGCCATGCAGTTCATCTGTGGCCAACCTGGCCCTGTAATGATAAAGTAAAGTAGTTGAGGCAGAGATCATACATTCCAAAAATCTGAAAATGTTTATACAGTCTTTGCAGAAAAAGTTTACCAACCTCTGTTCTAAACCACAGGCAGTTACCTCTCTACCCCCAGATTTGCCATGTAAAAATAATGAATCCTCCTGTGTTGAAGACATGGGGTCAGCTTTTTGCTACTCATAGTGTAATTGATGCAATAATACTTACACTTGTACAGAGAGTTTTCACAGCTATGGGAACATAACATAGCAACTTTGAGGAGATTAAGAAAAAAAGCACATCCCAAATTCTCTTTAAAAGAAGGAGCACGGGGATCAAATTGGACATAGTCCTACGTAACTCCAGGAGGCTCTGTTCACACCATAGAAGAGTTGTGCAGTACACAGCCTGGGCAGCTGTCCATGGCAGCCCTGTAGCCCTGCCTTCATCTATTCATCCAGTCACTATGTGTGGATTATCTCTGTGCCTGATACTGAGGAAGGTATGGCCCCTGATCTTTAGAGTCTCACATAATAGAGGAAATAAACTGAGTATTGACATGTTTAGGACAGAATTATATCCCCCTCCTCCCCTGCCCCCAGTTCATGTTGAATGTATAACTCCCATGTTACTGTATTGGGAGATAAGTAGACTTTAGGGTAAGTGTCCTAGAGAGGCAAATACAGTTCAGCAAGTAGCTTAACTCCCAGCCTGGGGTACAAGGATGTGCCAGGCCACCTGGCAAGCTCCTTCCCTACATTCAGGTGGGTGCATCCAGCCCTGAGACTCTCGTTGACTGATGTGCTGTTTGAGAAGCAGGAACAGACCCAGGAGATGTGAATTCCAGTTACTCGGATTTCTTCTCTTTGGTCTGCATCAGAAAGTCCTCTTTGATCCAGGGAAGTAAAATGCCAATCGGCCCTGAATCAAAGAGGGCTTTCTGATGCAGACCAAAGAGAAGAAATCCGAGTAACAGAATTTACATCTCCTGGGTCTATTCCTGCTTCTCCAGGCTCACTTAGGCCATGGGCCTGAACTGTTCCAGGCAAAGCATGTTGGTCTTTAAGCTTCCATCTTCCTTTGAGTGTTTGATTTCCAGAGAATATGTTATTAAAAGAGAATATGTTAAAAGAGTGTTTTCTTTGCCTTGGCTCAGACGGGGACTCTTTCTGCCTCCTCTCCCATCTCCCTGCCCCTTAAGTGTTGGCGTGAGGCCACGTCCGAGCAAGCTTGGCCTCTGCTCTGCCCAGTGGCCGGTCCTCCTACACATCCAATGTCCTCTGGGTCCAGGACCGAGTGTTGGGTTAGGTTGTCCCAAAGGAGGACAAGAGAGCAAGGACTTAACATGTGGCTCTGAGAGAGACACAGACAAGCCTCTGCCCTCATTGCAGAGAGGTCCTTACCTGCTCCTGTGGCACCTGCACGGCAGTGGCCCAGGGCACATGTCCAAGCTGTAGACCAGGGGGCATCTTCTCGGCCAGCAAGACTGGAGCAGCCTCTGGAGGGAGGTTGGGTTTGGCACACGTTATCCCCAAACCTGCGGAGGGTCTTGTTCACGTGTCAGCTGGTCTTGTGGGGACACTGCAGGGGGAACCAGGTCCTAAGTTGAGGGAAGGGGGCAGTCAGCCAGCTCCATCTAATGACCCCTTCAGTGTATGTGTGTAAGAGAGAGAGAATGACCACTCTTTTCCCAAAAACTCAGGCCTAAATTCACTAGACCACCACCCAGACTTAATCCAGCCAATCCCTTAATATCTAGTCAGTCTCTCAGTCCAGTTGATTTTACCTCTGAACTGTGGGCATGACCTTCACCACTTTCTCCCTTGCGGCCACCTCCCCTTCCCTTTCCCCTGCTCTGAGAAACTCTGAGAAAGGGCCCTGGACCTCACACCTGCAGCCTCTGCTGTCCATCTGTCTGTCTCCTAGCTCCCACCCCATTATCCCCCAACTAAAGTCCCTCAAAGGGTCCCCTCTGCCTCCAGAGTAAACCTCCCCCATCTTTACTCCTTTATTCTGCTCTTTTCAGATGAGAAAATGGCAACACACCCTCTCCTTTACCTCCTGAAGCTGCTCAAGGGCAGAACTCTACCAGGGGCCTGGATTCACTAGGAAGTATTAAAAAAAAAAAAAAAAAAAAAAAAAACCACCAAAGGAAACCCAATCCATAGTGGCCTGCCCTGGTTCACTGATAAGACAGAGATTTATCTATGTCTCTAGCTTTCTTCCGGTCATCCATCACCTCCTTCAGCTGTCGGAACATCCCAAGGAAAGTAGTGATTCACTCTGGGCTGTGATTAGAACCATCTGTCAGCACAGAGTTCAGGTCGTTACCGTGTTCACTCCTGCAGTTCAGGCACTGGGCTGCAGCTGGAAGTCAATGCTGACAGCAGCAGAGAGAAACAGCGCTGTTCTTTGTGGCCAGGAACCTTTGAAGCAAGATTCCCAGGACCCCAGCCCCAGAAGCCTGGCTCCCTATGATACCCCCAGGAAGCACGATGGGAAATGACCTCGGCTATGCTGAGCGTCTCAAGGTTCCATGTGTCTCCCTAAAAGACTACACGTTGAGGGCGATTTCACTGAACTGGGCCTCAAAACTAAAGTTTGAGAGCCTGGTGGAGAGGAAACCGCAGCTGGCAGAGCAGTGGTCCCCAGTGTGGGTCTTCCCGATACCCCCTCCAGCAGCCGCTGTGTCCCATGGAACACATGGAAATGCAGGTTCATGGGCCCCAGCCCAGAATCACTGAATCAGGTTTTCTTCAGGCAGGAGGCCCAGCAGTCTGTTTTAACAAGTCCCACAGGTGACCCTGTTTCAGGCAAAAGTTTGGGAACTACTGGAAGAGAAGCCAAGGAAAGTCCCATGTCCACCTGCATCTCCTCCTAGGGAAATCAGGGTTGTGGGCCTGGATGCTTCAGATCCATCTACCCCAACCCTGGAAATCCCAGCCTGGCTGCCTTCCTACCCTACCCCTGTCAGAAGACAGTGCTTAGTAGGTAGCGGAGTTTGCTACGGGTTTTAATAAGTGCCAGATTTTAAGCCACATTCTTGCTTGGCAAATGGTGGGTCCTAGGTTCATGTTCAGTAGACATCACCATCCACCATGTTGAATCACGACGGTCACATTTGCGAAATACTCCTTTCTTGTGTTAGTGAAGGTTCTCCTGGGAAACAGGCCCAGTGGGATATGCTTTCCCATGAATATAGAGAGGGGAGGATTTATCACATGGGACTCACTCCGTCATGGAGGCGGAAAGTCCCTCTGTCCACCTGCAGCCTCGAGACCTGGGCACCTGCAGGCCTGGGGATGAGAGGAAGCCATAGTGCCAGTCCCAGTCTGAGGTAGGAGAACGCCCACATCCAGCTCGGTGGTCAGGCAGAGAGCAGACCCCCCTCCTCCCCATCTTTGTTCTCTTCAAACCTTGAGGGACTGGATGGTGCCCCTACATTGATGAGGGCAACCTTCTTTATTCAGTCTGCTGACTCAGATGCTCATCTCTTGCAAGGAGACCCTTAGAGACACCCAGAATAATGTTTTACTTGCTACCTGGGCATCCCCTGGCCCAGCCAAGTTGACCCATAAAATTAACCATCACTCACTTCATAGTGTCCGTTCCTCCCATCCCACCCAGAGGCATCCTGTCCCTGAATGTTACTCCAGGTAGTAATCAAGCTCTTGTTGTTTTTCAGTCGCTAAGTCATGTCCAACTCTTTGCGACCCCATGGACTGCAGCACACCAGGCTTCCCTGTCCTTCACCATCTCCTGGAGCTTGCTCAAATGCATGTGCATTGAGTCAGTGATGCCATCCAACCATTTTATCCTCTGTCGTCCCCTTCTCCTCCCACCTTCAATCTTTCCCAGCATCAGGGTCTTTTCTAATGAGTCAGTTCTTCACATCAGGTGGCCAAAGTATTGGAGCTTCAGCTTCAGTATCAGTCCTTCCAATATATTCAGGACTGACTTCCTTTAAGACTGACTGGTTTGATCTTCTTGCAGTCCAAGGGACTCTCAAGAGTCTTCTCCAGCACCACAGTTCAAAAACATCAGTTGTTCAGGGCTCAGCCCTCTTTATGTTCCAACTCTCACATCCATACGTGAGTACTGGAAAAACCATAGCTTTGACTAGATGGACCTTTGTTGGCAAAGTAGTGTCTCTGCTTTTTAGTATGCTGTCTAGGTTTGTCATAGCTTTTCTTCCAAGGAGTAAGCATCTTTTAATTTCATGGCTGCAATCACCATCTACAGTGGTTTTGGAGCCCAGGAAAATAAACCAAATTCTGCTGGGCCAAATTTCCAACATCCCTTTCACCCCTGAATTGTTTTTTTCACCCAACTTGTGCCCAATAAGTTAACATTCATTTTCCTCTCTCTCATTATTCATTTTATCTCTCTCTCTCTCTCTCCTCCCATTTTTGGTGTCATACTGGTGTCACTTCTATGATGCATGGAAATCCTAGAAGCACACCTGTGACAAGGTGAAGGTTTAAAGTCATGTCAGTAGAACAACCCACATTACAAACTTCTAAAACCAAAGGTGCCTTGGGCATCTCAGTCAAAGTTTCCTCCTCCTGCTTTCCCTCAAGTTCAATATAAATGAAAAACCTGTCTTTTCTAAAAAATAATTTTATATATGTGTTTATTTTTGGCTGCACTGGGTCCTTGTTGTTGTGTTCCGACTTTTCTCTAGTTGCGGTGAACAGGGGCTCCTCTCTAGCCGTGGGGCTTCTCGTTGCTGTGGCTTCTCTTGATTCAGAGCGTGGGCTCTAGGACACCGGGGCTCCGCGCCTGCGGCTCCTGGGCTCTAGAGCACAGGCTCAGCAGTTGTGGTGCACAGGCTTAGGTGCTGTGCGACGTGTGGGGTCTTCCCGGACCGGGGATCAAACCCGTGTCTCCTGCATTAGCAGGCGGATTCTTTACTGCTGAGCCAGTAGGGAAGCCCCAGACTGTCTTTGAGATCATGTTTAGTATCGAGTGGATTCACATCCTTCACAATCCAGCCTTCAGGTCCATCATGCCTCCATTCAGGGGTGGCGACCCCTCCCCAAGCAGTGTCCCCACATCCCTGAGCCAAGCCTGTGTGTGTGCAGTCAGCTGGCTGCCTGGCTTTGGGTTTTAGTCCTTTGTGACCCAGGCTGACCCTCGCAGGATGCTGCAACCATCATCACAAAGCAATCGATTAAACCGATTACATGTTTCTAGAACACAAAGGAATGTGTTTTTGTAGGCTGATTTGGGAACTCGTTACCTTTGTTTCCGTGAAGAAATGTGTTCAAGTAAGAAGCCAAGTCCCCTGACTCAGGTCACAGTTCCCTTGTGATTAGAAACGTCCTTCAGCTTTATCAAGTCTCCCAGATTGGGCAGCCCTTGCTTTAGAGGCATGTGAGCTGCTCCTGGGGCCGCCTTCCAGGTGAGGCCCCCGGTTACAGGTGTGGGGTTTTGTCCTCCAGCCTTGCAGGTAACATTGCTCTGATCCGTTCTGTACGTGTCAGAAACAACGTCCTGCTCTCGGCCTGTCCCGAGAGGTCTGACCAGTCTCCCTGGGAAGAGGCCACAGAGGCAGCTGGTAGAACTGGTGACACCGATGAGCAGGACCCGGTACCCCGTGTTTCCCACTGGCTCCCCTCCACGCCCCTCCTCCAGCCGCTCACTGTGCTGCCCTTAGCCCCTGCTCAGTCGGCTCTTAAACAGAACTGAATCCTGTTTTCCGCTGTATACACTCAGCTTTTTGGGGGGCCATGTGGCTTGTGAAATCTTAGTTCCCCAACCAGAGACTGAACCCGGGCCTTCCACAGTGAGAAAGCAGAATCCTAACCACTGGACCACCAGGGAATTCCCCACTCTGTGCTTTTTTTTTTAAAAAAAAAAAAAAAAAAAGCAAAGGACCGCTCTGACTCTCCAAAAGAAAGAGTAAAAAAAAAAAGACTAATGATTAGACTCTTTGAAGGTAGCCTGTGATGATTTTTCACCTATAGCTCAGTTAATTTCAATGTTTAAAATCACCCACCTGTGTTCTGCATGGTGACTCATAGGCAGAAGTTCTGGCTCCCTTCTCCTAGTTTGGCACTTTGTAAAAGTCTCCTCCAGGCCTTTGGAAGCAGTAAGCACAAGAAATGTTTATAGTGAACACTTTACACGTGTAAAATCCCACAGGGTTAAACTTCACTCTCTGGTTTCTGTGTTTGGGAGAAGTGTACAAAATGAAACAAAAGAGAAGCTGTATCAGTCAGTCTTTGGCATCTTCACACTGGCTCCAGAAGAGTGCTGCCAATACTACAGGTCCTTATAAAGCTTGGTAAACTCCACAGCACCATGGATAGAAAAATGAATGCAATTGTAAATATTTATTTACCCAAAACATGAGAAACGGAGTCAAGGTCATCTCTCTCCTTCTCTTCTAAGAGCAAAGTTGGGCCTCCTTCCCGTGTGGGGCTCACGACCCCTTCCTGCCCCTGTTCCCAGATATACTTCCTATGTCTGTTCCCTGAGCAACAGACTCAGGTCCTTCGGGGTCAGGACTTGTGCTTCTGTTTGGGGTGTCAGCTTTTGCTTTTGGTGGCATTACTGGTATCTTCAGTGCCCAGCGGAGAACCTAAGATAGAATAATCAGTTTGAAAAAATAAACAAAACAGGGCTTCCTTGGTGGCTCAGTGGTAAGGAATCTGCCTGCCAACGCAGGAGACATGCATTTAATCCCTGGTCTGGGAAGATCCCATGGGCCATGAAGCAGCTGAGACCAGGCACCTCAAATACGGAGCCCTGAAGCGACAACTGCTGATCCCATGCACCCTAGAGCTTCTGCTCCACGACAAGAGAAGCCACCACAACAAGAAGCCCACACACAGCTAGAGAGTAGCTCCCACTCACTGCAACTAGAGGAAGCCCCCGCAGCAATGAAGACCCAGCACAGCCAAAATAATCTTAATTATTAATTAAAATAATTTTAATAATTATAATAATTAAAAATATAAATAATTTTAATTAATTATTTTATTAAAATAAAATAATTTTAAAAGAAGGGTAGCTGGATGGAAGGAAGGATGTGTGGAAGGAAGGATTGAAAGAGAAAGTGGACCAAGGGCTGAGAGGACATTCTTCGTCTCTTTCATCCAGCATCCTGTCTCCACCACAGCAGAATGAGCCTCCAGATTCGGTGAACACTGAGAAGCAAGGGGAAATTTCTCTGTGGATCGTGCAGAAAGCAGAGGGCTATGCTACTTGCACACCCAGCTCAGAGCTGTTGCCAGTTCTCTGAAGTCTGTGGTTCATGAGAACCGCACACCTGGAGACCAGCTGCCGGAAAATCAGAGTCTGTATGAAGAAGGAGATGTGTGTATGCGAGAGAGATTGTCACGGGCCTCTCCTCCTTTATTTGTGGTTTTGAGACATTAGGCTTCTAGGAGGCCCCCTGTTTAGATTGGACCAACTTAAGACATATTTGCATTCAAGCTGCCAGAGATCACAAGACTTTTGATGCCAGCATAACATGGGCTTAGGTGTCAATGCCACATGGTACTCACACTGAGAAAGGAGGGGAAAAAAGTCTGCAGGGTCTGGAAGCCTTTTCCAGGCCATCATGGAAAGGACAGTCAATGCTTCAGAGTGGAGAAGCAGGCAGCCTGCTGGCACTCCGTGGTCAGCACAGCTGCTCACAACATGGGCCAGTGAGCTCTGCGATGGGAGCCAGGCTTAGGCTCGTTTTCCTGAATAAAAGGAACTCAAATGCTTAGATTTGAAGGTTATCATGTGGGTTCTGCGATGTCACTGAACACACATATATCCTTAGATGCTCAGTATATCTTGTATTTCACTTTATACAAATGGATTCATACTATACTTAAATAAGGTTGGCAGTTTTTTTCCATTGGCCTTTATAATTTTTAGATCTATTAGTGGTAGACCATGTAAACCATGTCCGACTCGATGGACATGAGTTTGAGTGAGCTCTGGGAGTTGATGATAGACAGGGAAGCCTGGCAATCTGCAGTCCATGGGGTCACAAATAGTTTGACACAACTGAGCGACTGAACTGAACTGAACTGATGTAACTCTAATTCATCTTAACAGTCACAGTGCATAAGCATTAAGTGAATGTGCAAACTTATTCTACAGCTTCTCTGATGCTGAGGTCTTTCACTCTGACATGCATTGTGACCCTAAACATTGCCACTCATCTGCTTATGAAACACGTGAATGTTCTTTCAGGTATATTTGCCAAAACAGAAATACTAGGAGGAAGGCATAATCAGATGAAGGTAGTCAAAAAAGGACAACTTCTAGGACTTCCCTGGTGGTGCAGTGGATAGAATCCTCCTGCCAATGCAGGAGACACAAGTTCAATCCCTGGTCCAGGAAGATTCCACATGCCACCGTGCAACTAGGCACCACAGCTACTGAGCCTGTGCTCTAAGAGCCCATGAGCTACAGCTACTGAGTCCATGCCCTGCAACTACTGAAGCCTACACGCCAAGAGCTTGTGCTCCACAATGAGAAAAGCCACCGCAGTGAGAATCCCGTGAACCGAAACCAGAGTAACCCCAACTCACTGCAAATAGCAAAAGCCTTTGCAAAGCAATGAAGACCCAGTGCAGCCAAAAATAATTTTTTTTTAAAAAGGACAAACTTCCAGTTACAAGATAAATAAGTGCTAGAGATGTAACACACATGATAAAGATAACACTGCTATGTATTATATAAAGTTGTTTAAAAAGTAAATTGAGTTCTCATCACAAGGAAAACAATTTTCTATTTCTTTAATGTCATATCTATATGAGATAATCCATGTTCAGTAAATCTAAGGTGCTCATCATTTCACTGTGTGTGTTGTACACCTTAAACTCATATAGTGCTGTATGTCAATTACAATGCAACTAGAAGAAAAAAAAAAACAGAAAGTAGAGCTACTGTACAATCGTGGTATAAGCACTTTTAGCAATACCATCTAACAGCTTTCTAAACCACACGTACCAATTTACACCCCAGTTGGCTGTCTGAATTGCCATTTGCCCAATATCCATTTTCATTTTTGTTAAGATGATGGTACTTAACAGTATCATTTCATTGAAGTGTGTACTCACTAATGTGCATTTCCATCATCACTATTGACCATCCTTTCCTGTCATGGGACATTTGAGGTTTCCTCTTCTGTAAATCTCTTGTTCATAGTCTTTGTCTGCTTTTTTTTTTTTGGGGGGGGGGGGTTGTTAATCTTCCTCTGAATGATTTATAGAATATCCTTACATATTTTGATCAGTAGTCATTTGTTATCTATATCGCATATATTTTCTCCAAATCTGTCAGCTGCACATTGGGTTTTTTTTTTTAATTTTTTAAAGTAGAGTTAATTTACAGTGTTGTATTAATTTCTGCTGTACAGCGAAGTGACTCAGTCTGTATATATATTCTTTTTCACACTCTTTTCCATTATGGTTTATCACAGGATATTGACTATAGTCTCTTATGTGCACATTGAGTTTTAAAATGTAAACTGAGAGGTGTTCTGAGTAGAATACTCCTGAAATAGGTGGTTCTACCTCAAAGTCAGAAGAGAATTGTTTACCTGGTTGTAAGATGTATGCATGTGCTAAGTTGCTTCAGTCATATCCAACTCTTTGAAACTGTATGGACTGTAGCCCACCAGACTCCTCTGCCCATGGGATTCTCCAGGCAAGAATACTGGAGTGGGTTGCCATGCCCTCCTCCAGGGAATCTTCTTGACCCAGGGATTGAGCCCATGTCTCTTATGTTTCCTGTATTAGCAGGCAAGTTCTTTACCACTGGCATCACCAGGGAAGAGGTTTACACATCCACAAAGCCACAGTCATACATACAATAAAGTACAGTCATACATAAGACTTTAACATTTGAGAAGCATGTCATTGTTTCAAAGGCAACTTCTCAAAAAAAAAAAAAAAAAAAAGGCAACTTCTCATCACCGAATTTTGGCTTCATAAAAACATCTGAGCCTAACTGGCCTCATAATTCTCATCCATGAGATTTGGTGGTTGATCATCATATCCTTTCAATGATCAAAGTCTGATCTTTGATCCCTCTCCTTTAGCCGGGAAGACCCAGGCTGAGAGGGCTGAGATGTGTCTTCAGCCAATCCTATGGAGGGGTCTATACTCATCAGTTACGTCTCAACAAAGTGGGGGGCAGCTACAGGAAGCTCTGGAATGTTAGTCATCTGATCCCTTGGGCAGGGTCTCCCCACACGCGGGGGCATGGAGACCAGCAACAGGAGAGGAGCGGCTGGAAGAGGGGTGAGGGAGACCCTCGTCCAGGACTGGCCGAGACCCCGGGGAGATGACAGCAGCCCCTCTGGCTCTCCCTGGATGAAGCCCACCTGGTGATTCTGCCCGCCCCCAATAAGAAAAGGGCCAGGTACACACAAGGATGGACTCATCCCGACCACTTTTATTGAGCAGTGAGTGCGGGAACCAGGCTCTGCCCCCGGTGTCCCACATGTGGAAACATTAGCAGCTTTCACGGACCAAAGCAAGTTCCTGTTACAAAGATGAAAGGGCAGAACCCAGTGATTTGTGTGTGTGTGTGATTAGTGCACACGGATACACTGATTGACCCAGAACACATATCTACACCTGCAGCAAATGGGAGCGGCTCTTATCTCCTCGTACGAGGAAGCACCATCCTAACAGCCTGAGCAGTGGAGCTGAAAATACCCACGGCTGCCAGCACAGAATTTTCCACCACGTGTGGGCCCCACCCATGGAGCCCTGCCAAGAGGAGCCCCTGATCGTGAGCACAGCTGGCATGACCTTGACCCACCAGGCTCATTCTTCCCCCCACACTCTCCGGGGGAACCTGGTGAGGTCAACATTTCTGGGGACACTGGCTTGAGGCCTGATCCACAAGAGAGTTTACAAGGGGTACTTTCTCCATTGCCCCTCAAACCAAATAGACCTCAACTACTTATACAAACATCCTCTAGTTTAACCCCTGAGATTTTAAATTATGATACAGAATCTTAAGCAGACAGATACAGTTTGAACATACTATGTCATGTCACCTCATGGTTTATAATGTAGAATTACTTGCTTCTTTCTATTACTAAAAACAGATTGTGCAATACTTTCTCGCCCTGACTGGATGACAAGTCTGATTCCTGTCCAGCTCACAGCATCAAGGCAGTGCCTGAAGCTCAGATGTTCCTTAAGTGCCCACAAAAAATGTATGAATCAATGCTTGACCTGGCAGAGGGTGACGTGACCTCTTCCGCCAACTGCAGAGCTTCAGGAAATTAGCAAAACTTGGGGTGGGCAAAGAATTCATTTAGTAGCTGTAGAAATGAAAAACAGTCTCTAAAGAGTTCCCCAATGGTGCTTCACATTGGAAATCACTATCCCAGGGAGGATGTGCTAAGACGCCTTCCTGTTACCTGTTGCTTTACAGACTTGTTAACGAAATCTAAGTGCTACAGCGCATGTTTCTAAAAGTTTTCATCATCTGCATACACTTTTTAAAAGAGCCGAGACCTCAGACTGGAGAAAAACTTCCTAAGAAACACTGTGGGAATCGGAAGCCTGATGCTTCCCCACTGAGACCCGTATAAAGCCCCCTGAGTGATAGGCATACCTGGGCACAGGTGGGTCTCACAAGGTGCCAACCGTGGCTCCAGAAAACAGCACCCAAGGGGGCAGGCTGTCCCCAAAGCATTGTCCCAGGCCCGGCCGGGACCCACTCCCAGGGGCCCACCCCCTGCAGTGCAGGCTCCTTCCTTTGCACATCAGGGCCACCCGGTGTTGAAGGAATCAGGGGTGGTACCTTCCAGGTGTGTGGAATTGGAATCAGAGCCCTGGCCCCCCAGCCCTACCTGGCCCCCCCGTGCTTCTGGAGAGTCTGTCCTGAGAGTCCCTCCGAGGAAGGTCATGAAGAGAGACACTGGCACAGCCAGGAGGAAGCCAGAGGAAGCCGGACTGAAGTCCAGGGAGGGCCAGCCCCGGGCCTTTCCCAGGGCCTTGGAAACATCCTCCAAGGGTCTGCACGGAAGACGAGACAGGACGGCCTGGAGGGACTCGGGGTGCTGTTCTCCACAGCAGCGGCACAGTTTCCAACGTCAAGGGCAGAGAGCCCCCCCTCAGCCCCAAGTCACCAGCCACCTGGACCTCGCACCTGAAGCTCAGTTGTAGGAGAGGAAGTCAATGAGCCGGGGAGGGATGTCCAGCCTGGCGATCTTCTCCAGCCCCCTGACGCCGGCCGCCCGCCTCAGGCTCACCCTGCAGAGCTGAGACAGGCTAAGAGGGGTCTCTGCAGAAAGGGACAGAATGTACGTGAGGTCAGCATGAGGAAGGAGAGCAGCATCCTTCAGCATAACAAGAGCCAGGACAGAACTGCAGACACCTCCCCTTTCCTGCAAAAATGATGAACCCTGTATACCCTCTCTGGAAGGTGGCCAGGAAGGACAGCCAGGGACTGGGACCCAGGACAGAAGATCAGGAAATAGAATTCAGCTGATGGCCCCTGGGATTTCATTTTGTGGGCTTTGGGCTTTTGGGGGATTTTTTTTTTTTTGGCTTTTGTGATTTTTTGGGGGGGTGGGGGCGCCATAATGTTATAACTGAGCACATGGATTCATCAGCAAAGCAGTAATCTGCAGCCAGTAGGCTTATCTGTCAAACTTCCAGACAGATGAGGGTTGGGCAAGGGTTCAGGCAGCCAAGGCTGGCTGCCCACCCCGACAGTTCCAAGCTCCAGGGGCTCTGCTCTGTCCCTCTGCAGCCACAGGGACCCATGAACAGCTAACCCACAGGGCAAAGGGTCAGGACCACAGGCCTGCAGATGAAGCCTGGAGCTACAGCTCACGAGGGACACACACCAGGGCCAAAGAAGGAAAATGCCTGGAGGTCCCTGACCGTTGGGCCATAGGAATGTGTACAGAGCAGAGCCTGGCCCCAACGGCTGCCTTTAGGACCATGAGTGTTTGATCAAAATATCAATATATATTAATCAAAGAGAGTATTCTCAACTTACAAAATGTTATGAAAGAAAAACTTCTTTGAAAGGAAAATGAATTACTGGTGACATTCCTTTTCCCAGTTACTTCCTCCTAAATTATTTGGATGCAGGAAGAGAAAACACCTTCTAGAAAATGTTTTCTGGACAGATGTAGATGGTATTTGCCTCTCAATCCATGATGGATTTTGGTTGGGTCAGGTTGGGAAAATGTTTAATCAATGGGGTTTTTTCCCCAATTGGTATTTGAAAGCCTCTTGTGACTGCAATTCCATGTAAACTTTTAAAAATGTGCCCCAGGGATGAGGCCTTGTCTTAGCTGGTGGTTTGTCCTCTGTTGGCTGAAGATCCGGGCCTGTATCTGCATAATCGCAGGGATCCGTCTGTGTAAAGGGACGACCAATCTCAGAGGCTCCCGCAAGCGGTCCCCGCAAACCCAGCGGGCGCAGACGCGACGCCAGGAGCCACTGAGCACACACTCACTCTCATAGTGCTCCAGGCACCTGGCGGGGGCGCTGCTGGCCCACGTGTAGTCCGACGGCTTCCGCCCCCGGTTGTCGCGCGCGTAGATGTTGCCCCCAAACTGGATGAGCATCTCGATGAGGTCCACGTTCTTCACCTTGGCCGCGTGGTGCAGAGCCGTCTCATGGAGCTTCGCCGCATTCACGTTGGCCCCTGCGGGGGGTCGGGAGTGGGGTCAAAGATCGCCAAGGAACACGGACACGAAAGCAGCAGCCCCTCCCCAGAATCGCAGTCAACGCTCTGTGGCAGCTGGCGGCGCAGGTGGAAACGCGGCTGCGCTGAGCCGAGCCGGGGGCTGGGGTGGAGGGGTTGGTGGTGGGAGGCGGGGTTGGCGGGGTGGGGGTGGGGGTGGGGGGCGGGTCACAAAGACTACAAACCCGCATTGAGCAGCACTTTGACACAGTCCAGATGCTCGCGGGCGCAGGCAACGTGCAGAGGGGTCCCAAAGTGGCAGTCGTGCGCTTCCAGGTTGGCCCCAACGTCGATTAGAAGCCTCACACACTCGGAACTTCCTTAAAAGAAACAGAGGCAGAGGAGAAAGCCTCATGATCACACGGAGGAAAAAGCCGTGTGTATTTGAAGTAACAAGCGTGGCTGGAGCAAGCTTGGCGGCAGCAGGAGACAGGGGAGGCGGGCAGCAACCCACGGGAGCACGGGGTGGGCGTCCTTCCCTGGGGAGCTCAACGCCATCCCCCAAAGCCCGCCAGGCAAGGGGACAAAGGGAGAGCCGCGGGGACCTGTACCCAGTGCTGGGAGAACACAAAGTTTGGGTCACCAGCTGTGGATGCAAAGCTCCCCACCTCCGTGGAGAGAAGGGTCTCCCCACCTTTGGTTGCTCCCCAAGCTGTATCTGAAACGCCAAGCTGCCTGGATGAACTTCCCTAAACTTTCCTACCGCAGGGTTCCCTGCCCCCTCCCAGCTGACGCCTTTCTGGCCTCTTTCCTGGCTTTTCTCCAGCATCTTTAACTCAAGTTTGGGGTTGAGGTTAGGTCGGGCTCCATCCATCCCAGACTCCATCCTCTCTCATTTCTTGATCACGCCTGCTCCATCTCCACCACCAGGCTGTGGCCATTTTCATGTGGACTCGTCCCCCATGACCAGGTCCTCTCCACTCCCCAGCCAGTCTCCTCCTCACCCTGAGTTGACCTGGACCTTAGGCTGTCCTCTCCCCCACATCAAATCTAACCACCCTCTGTCTGAGCTCTCCTGTGTGTATGTGCAATGCACACACTAACTTCTGCTTGGTTTTCTCTTCTTAATCCGTCCCTTGTCCCTTGTCCTTCTTGTTGGCAGGAGCCTGCCAGTGAACCTAAGATGAGTGAAGGAATAAAAAAAACTTCTCTTCCCCATGCTGTGCATGGATGGATGGCTGCTAAACGAATCTTTCAAAAATGTGTTCCTAGCATTCAGCATCCGCTCAAAAACCTTCAGAGCTGCCTGAAGTGGTCCCCATTGACAAAGGTGACCTGGCAGTGGAATTCGGGGTGCAAGCAGCAGAGACAGGGGAGCCATAGAAGAGCCCAGGTCCCAACAAGTGCAGTGAGCCAGAGCATTGCTCCCGCCAAAGCTCAGGACAGGTGTGCAAACTTTGCTCTAAACAGTGGAATTCAAACTGCCTAGTCTATCCTCTCAAATATTTCTGGCCTTCTGGTCTCCCCCTAAATTTCCAGTTCTGCCTGTCATAGCTCCTCTCCTGGGCGTGTCTGACCCAGTGAGACTGGAGCAGCTGTGTCCTCCCACCCTCTGAAATTCATCCTTTCTCCGGGGGCAGCTAAAAACCACCAGCACCCAGCTCCCCAGAGAGCATCTGCCTTGAGGATGTGTCCGGGCCTCCTCTTCCTGCCAGATCAGGGACTCTTAGGGCAGCCTGCTAGGTGAGGCTGCTAGGTGAGCCCGACTCCCGGGTGAGCATCTGACAGGTGCTGACTGGATAGAACCCGGCCTTCAGTCCGGGCGAGCACTGCATCTCCAGGAGGAAAAGCACTGCATCACCGGACTCCATGGCTTCACCAGCCATCCGACAGCCTCCCTGGCATCTAGGCCTCTGCCAACTCACCGCTCATGCAGGCCTCGTGCAGCGGGGACGCTGTGTACAGGGGCGGGTTGACCTTGGCCCCGTAGGAGAGCAGGAGCTTCACGCACTCGACACTGCCCGAGGCACAGGCATCACAGAGTGGGGTGCTGCCGTCAATGTTGCGGGCATCCACCTGGAGGGAGGGTAACAAGTGTCAGAGGGTGGAGGAGAGGGTGCCGGCCACTCACGCTCTGATGCATGTTCATCTCTGCAAAGACACTGCGTGGTTCTCCTAAGTCCTTAGGTTTTCTATTACATATCTTCCCTAGTGGCTCAGAAGGTCAAGAGTCTGCCTGTAATGCAAGAGACCCGAGTTCAATCCCTGAGTTGGGAAAGTCCCCTGGAGAAGGGAATGGCAACCCACCCTAGTATTCCTGGAGAATCCCATGTACGGAGGAGCCTGACAGGCTACAGTCCATGGGGTCAAAAAAAGTTGGACACGACTGAGTGAAGAACACCATTACGTGCTGAGGCACCATACCAGGCGAGTGCGTTCACAGACAGACCGCAGGGCGTGCCTACAGGCGCCTAAGTACAGCCAGCAAGCGATTTAGGGCTTTTCTTTCAACTCAGCCTCATTCCCTCCACCACCCTAACACCTCATTAGCACAGGCAGGGTAGGAAAACCGGCTTTAATTTGAGCCCCATCTAGGAGGAGTGCCCAAAACTGTCTAACTGTGCCTCTTCTAGCTGGAAAATCACAGAGCAGGAAAAGGCAACTCCCCAAACTGGCAGATTCCGCTTAGAATTTGTCCAAATTCAGCTGTTATTTGGATTCACGCTGAAGCTTGTTCCATTTCCTCTGGAACTGCTGTCATAGCCAAATTCTGGGAAGAGTGAGCAGTGCACAGCCTTCCCTTCTTCCTCACCTCCCCCCATCCCTGTCCCGTGGGAGCCAAGCCAGCTCCTACCAGCCTGCCAGCCTGCTGGTAAAGACCCAGCAATTCTGCCAGCCCGATGCCTGGTACGGCTGTGAGTCCTTAACTAGGGAAAGCAGTGAGTCAGTCTTGCTCTTGTTCCTTTCTACCTGGCCTTTCCAGAGCTGGTTTGCCAGCAACCCATGTAATCATCCTGCTCTCTGCACCCAAACGGCTCCTGCAGCCAAGGCCCCACCAGCCCCATAGGCAGCTGGCCTCTGAGAGGTGCACAGCCTGGCCCATCTGCAGAGCCAAATCTGCAGTGACCTCCCAACAGCCAGTCCACAGGCTTCCTCACCGGTCCTCAGGGTGTGGCTGCCATACAGATCGGCCCCCTTTACAGCCCACTCTGGTTTCCTCCTTCCTTTCCTTCTCAGCCTCCTGCAGTGGTTTCCTTTCTTTCTGTGTGCTCACAGCACACAGAACACTATTCCCAAGCCTCTTTTCCTCTAGAGCTTGTCCTGCCATTCCAGGGATGGGGGTGGGGGTCTGTACTACAGGGTGGCTTACCTGGGCCCCAGCAGCCAGCAGCAGCTGCACGCACTGCACCTGGCCCTGCAGACTGGCTGCGTGCAGGGGCGTGATGGAGTCCACTGTGACCTGATTGACGCAGGCCCCACTCTCAATCAGTTGCTGCAGCTGTCGGGTCTCCCCCCGCTGGGCCGCCTCATGCACAGGGGTGCGCTCCACCCAGAAACCTGGAAAGGAAAACAGGTAATGCTAAGACCATGCCACTTCTGTCCAGGTCAAATGAACACATGTATGACCCCAGGACCCTTTATGAAACCTAAGCCACTGTATACATGAAAGTGTAATTGGTCCAGACACCCCTATTCAAAATCCTTGAGTGATCCCCACTGCCTGGGGGCAGAGTCCAAGTCTTTGGGGAGGCACCTCCTTGACCCCTCTCCTACCACTGCCCCCCACAAGCCTGTTCTCCAGCCACACTGCTGGTTCATCGTGGTTCCCTGCCCTGGCACACCTGTGTCTCTGCATACATTCTCTCTGCTGGAGAAGCCCACCTTTGCCCCCACCCCAGCCATCCATTCTGCAGTCTCCTTAGTTTAGATGTTATACTGTCCACGTGGACCCAATTGAAATATCTCCTTCTCCAGGAAATACATCTTCCACAACCCTCGCACCTATATACTCATAACATGGCATTTATATTTCCCCTGTCCTTGCCTGGGAGGGCCTTCAAAGCAAGGACTTCTTTTTATTCAGTTTTATAAGATTCCTCAGGATTTACTACAGTAAATCACGTCATCTGCATTCAGAGGTAGCTTTGCTTCTCCCTCTCTAATCTGGATGCCTTTTCTTTTTCTTGCCTAATTGCTTTGGCTTGAATGTGCAGCTGCACATTGAACAGAAGTACCAAAAGACACCCTCCTGCCTTGTCCCTGGTCCTGGGGCAAAATCTTTGTCCTCCATGAAGACTCCATGCTTCAACTGTAGAGGATGTAGGTTTGATCCCTGTTTGGGAAACTAAGATCCAGCATGCTGTGCAGTGCGGCCAAAAATAGCTTTATCCTTCACCTCAAAGCATCACATGAGCTGTGGGTTTTCATGGATGTCCTTTATCAGGTCAAGGATATTCTCTTCTGTTTCTAGTTTTTTGAGTGTTTTTATCATGAGAGGGTGTTGGGATTTGTAAAGTACTTTATCTGGATCTATGGCAATGATCATGCTGGCTATTTCTTCTTAATTATATCAAAATGGTGTAATACATTAATTGATTTTTGATGTTCAACCAACCATGTGTTTGTTCTTGGGATAAATTCCACTTGGTCATGGTGTATAATCTTGTTATATCATAGAGTTGGTTCACACGTAATTTTGAGGATTTGAGGGTCTATGTTCATAAGAGTCACTTTTCTTGTGATTGATGTATTTGTCTGGTTTTGGGGTCAAAGTAATACTGGCCTCAGAGAATGAATTGGGAAGTATTCTCCCCTTTAAACTTTGGAAGAGTTTATGAAGAACTGGTATTAAATCTTTAAATATTAGGAAAATTCATCTGTGAAGACATCTGGGTCTGGGCTTTCTTTAAGTTTTTTATTTAGAATTTTTTTTTTTCGAGTCAGTTTTGGTAGTTTGAAGTTTGCCTCTTTTTAGGAACTTGTGTACTTCATCTATGTTATCTAATTTGTTGGCATACAGTTTGTTATGGACTGAACTGTGTCCCCCAAATCCATATGTTGAAGCCCTAACTTCCAACGCCTCAGAATGTGATGGTATTTGGAGACATAATTATAGAAGTCATTAAATTAAAGCAAGCTTATTAGTGTGGGCCCTAATCCAGTGTGAGTGGTGCCCTTAGAAAAAAAAGGACGTTAAGACACACAGATACCAGGGATCTGGGTGAATGAAGCAAAGACCACATGAGGACATAGCAAGAAGGCAGGCATCTGCAAGCACAGGAGAGAGGCCTCAGGAGATGTGAGCCCCACAAATGCAGAATCCAAGCTTGGGGCACTTTGTACTTACTGTCCCCGGAAATAGACCCCAGTAGGTCTCCCAGTTGGAATGAGTGGCCACCCGAATGCCTGTCTTTGGAGGGGGTAGGTAGTGGAAAGTGGCTGTGATCACTTTCAGGTCAATCTTGGGGGAGCAGATTGAGCAGCTGCAACCCCCAGAAGAGAAGAGCAGGGTTTTACAGGGCCCTGGGTTTTGCAGGAAGGAGGAAAGTGCAGCTCAGGAAGATGGGTGCAGGGGAGACCCGAGCATCCACAGTGCAGCCAGTGCAGGTAGACACGGCCTCCCCCACCATGGAGCACAAAGATGGAAGGACATGACAGTGAGCAAGCAGTTCACCGTCATGGGCAGGGGGTGGACAACCAATTCAAAACCACAGGATGACTGCAGTACTGAAGAAACAGGTCAAGCTACAGAAACTTAGAAGCAAGATGACCCATGTCGAGAGTGTCCAGGGCCTGTCGGGAAGGCATCACAGAGGAGGTGGGGCTATGGCCAGCCTGCCGGGCATCACCTGCTAGCTCTATTCCCAGGGCTTGGCACAGTGTGAGGCCCCACAAAGGCCCTCACATGACTTACTTGCTGAGTGAATAAGGGATGAATGAATGGGAGGAATTACTAATATGAATTATAAAGCCTGGATATAAAATTTTTTAAAGAAAATCTAACTGTATCTCTTTCTGACCAGTCTACAGAGGAAGTGCAACTTACTAGGAACCATATTTTCTAATGAATAAACAACGGCTACATTTGTCTTAGCAGCAGCTGAGGGCAGAGATCAGAAGCAGCAGATATGATTACAAAGGAGAGAATTTATGTGTCTTGGGGGCCACAGTCAACAGTGAAAGGCACCGATGGGAAGCGGGACTGTATATATCAGAATAAAGAATGCCTACAACTCAACAACATAAATAACCTGTTAAAAAAAGTAACAAAGGACTGAGATATTTCTCCAAAGAAGATATACAGATGGTCAACAGGCGCATGAAAAGATGCTCACCACCAATCATCAGAGATGCAAATCAAAACCACAATGAGATACCACCTCACGCCCATTAGGATGGCTACTATCAAAAGAACAGAAAATAGATGTTGGCAAAGACATGGAGAAATTGGAACCTTTGTGTGCTGTTGGTGGGAAAGCAAAGTGGTGCAGGCACTTTGGACAGGAGTACTGCGGTTCCTCAGAAATTAAAACAGAACTACCAGACAATCCAGTCATTTTTACCCAAAGAAACTACAAACACTAACTTGATAAGATATAAATACCCACATTCACTGCAGCATCATTTACAATAGCATGATACAGAAAGTGCCCAAGTGCCCATGGACGGATGAATGGATAAAGAAGCTATGATATATACATACCATGGAATATTACTCAGCCTTAAAAAGGAAAGAGATGCTGACACAGGCTGCAACATAAATGAACCTCTAGGACATGATGCTCAGTGAAATAAGCAAGTCACAAAAAGACAAATACCATATGATTCCACTTACACGAGGTTCCCAGAGTCAAAGTCATAGAGACAGAAAATAGAATAGTGGCTGCCGGGGGCAAGGGGAAGGGGAGCAATGGGGAGATGAACAGGTGCAGAGTTTCCATGCTAAAAGATGAAAAATTCTAGAACTCTTGTTATACCAAAATGTGCATGTAGTTCATGCTACTGAACTGCACAGTGAAAACTGACCATCTTCACCATTTCTATGGGTTT
Source organism: Muntiacus reevesi (assembly GCF_963930625.1). Taxonomy (NCBI): domain Eukaryota; kingdom Metazoa; phylum Chordata; class Mammalia; order Artiodactyla; family Cervidae; genus Muntiacus; species Muntiacus reevesi. The sequence goes on along the minus strand of NC_089250.1, from coordinate 41,821,688 downwards.
TTTTAGCCAGAGTGAAAATTTAAAAATTCTTTTTTAAGGGAGTAACAAAGATGGAGGAGGCCCCAGCGGTGGGGGAGGTGTTAACCACAGCTGGTACCAACCACAGGGTGTCATCAAGAGGGGACAGCTTTACAGCAAGGGGGAGCCGGGGGGAAGTGGTAGTTTCAGTGGTCTCTGAAGACCCCTGGAAGCAAATGGGAGGGGAGAGCCACCCCAGAGAAAAAGAACACGGGGTGCCTTGTGGATGAAAGGAGGTGCAGCTGCAAGAAGGTGCACTGGCCGGCAATGGGAAGCTCGGTGGCCCCCACCCCTCCCCCTCCATCACTGCATGCCCTCCCTCACCACAGTGAGAAGGTTGGGAGGGTCGGAATATACTCATCAACCTTAAAGCAAAGAGCCTGCAGGGAAGAGAGGCAGGAAGACACCATGCTAGTGGACCCACTGAGCTCAGGCTGTTTCCAGCCCTGTGCCTGGACCCCACATATGACGGGGTGCCCCCACCCCTGGAACACTCCCCTGGGAGAGGGTCAGTCAGTCAGTTCAGTTGCTCAGTCGTATCCAACTCTTTGCGACCCCATGGACTGCAGCTCGCCAGGCCTCCCTGTCCATCACCAACTCCCGGAGCTTGCTCAAACTCATGTCCATCACATCAGTGATGCCATCCAACCATCTCACCCTCTGTTGTCCCCTTCGCCTCCCGCCTTCAATCTTTCCCAGCATCAGGGTCTTTTCCAATGAATCGTTTCTTCGCATCAGGTGGCCAAAGTACTGGAGAGGGGCCGCCCTGGAAACCTGAGACCCTCCCTCTGGGAATGAAACTTCCCCTGAATCCCAGCCCTACCACATAATCAGTCTCCTGGCTCCCCATTCCCATCAACCCCTCCCACCTATCACACCGTCTCTGGCCTTCCCCTCCCCACTTCCCACTTAGCACTCCCCACTTAGCATTAGCAGCTAAGTCATCAGCAGGTCATGGCGGGGACTGCTTCAGACCCTTGCTCTTGTCTCTGGAATAATCCACATAATCCACATGCCTTTGCAGGCTAGGAATACAGACCCTCCAGGATGGAGTCCCAGCCCCTTTTCCCAGGCTCCTCCCACCCCCTCACATCCTCTCATCTCAGCACCCGCACACATACACCCTTGTTGCCAATCGCACGGAGCCCCAGGTAGCTGACGGAGGGTCCTGTGATGGATGGTCCAGGTGTGCTCTCTCCCACTCAGCCCCACTGCTCCCCACTGAGGCTGGGTCTCAGCTCCTTGAGGGAGCCTTCCAGCATGCAGCCCCCCACCCGTGCCCTCCTGTAGGCACCCTCCCTGTACACACACCTGCACCTGACTCCCCTCCTCCCCATCCACAAGCATCTTCATGGTAGGACCTCAGTTGCCCACCTCCCATTCCATCACCACACCTGACAAACAGGTATCAAACAAACACATTCTCTCCAAGAGCCTGTTCTACTTGCCAGACTGAACTTCCCCCACTGTAGCTGGGTCGGTCTCCCACTGCCAGAGTAGACCCCTCGACCGGCCCATCACAGGCCCGCCCAGCCCGGACACTGATCTGGGCCACACCTGTGACCTTGCCCACTCCAGTCATGCCATGTGCCAGAGCATCAGTCAGACGGGAGTCTGTTGCAAGAGAGCCAAGACCACAGTCCCCGGAAGACACCGCCTGCCTCCTCTACACACTGCCCAGGGGTGGGTGTTCGAGATCCTCCGCTCAAATAGCCAGCAATCTGGCCGGGCGGAAGCCTCTGGAAGCTGGAGTCAGCATGAGTGAATATTTACACCAGAGGAAGCAGCAAATTAGAATAGGCTTTTCGTTTTGTTTGTTTTATGTTTTTCTTTTTCTCCAGAGAGCCAATTTACCAGTATCCCGCTTAGTCATCCGGAGCCCAGAATCCAGCTCTTTGAGCCCAAACAGCAGCTCTCAGCCATGGGCCCACCAGTCCTCCCCGAGAGCCTGTCCCTCCAGCAGGCACGGCCTGCCAGGCCTCTGGCCCGCATGCAGAGCAGAGCTCCCATCGGCCCTACCCAACTGTCCGGAGTCCAGAGCCCGGCCCCTGTGCTGGCCCTGACTCTGACTCTGACCACTCCTCCCCAGCCAGGCAGCCCCTCCACGCAGCAGCTTCATTCTAACAAAGACTGTTTTCCCAAGACCACAGAGAATACCTCCATCACAAGCGGATCCAACTGCTCAGCATCCACCAGGCACCCTTCAGTGTCACTTGGGCTATAATCTGGCTCCAGGTCTGTCATGAAGGGTAGCCTGGGACCCTCACTGCAGAGATTGAAATAAACCTTCTCCCCAAATACCCCAGTAAATATTCTTGAAATGATGACAGGTAAGCTTTCCCTTACCCCATGCACAGCTGCAGGGCACCTTTATGGGGATATAGCCAGGGTGAGCAGTCACTGAAGCCACAGCGGAGCTGGTGTTCCGAGGTCTGCTCTCAGTGGGCTCTCCGGAAAGTCAGGGGTCCCCAGTGACTTGTCCCCCAAAATCCCAGAAGGCCAAGGATTTGTGGGTACAAGGAAAAGATGAATTGAAGAGCTGAAAGGACCTAGAAATCATGGCAAAGTGTACCCACCCATCTAATAGTAAAGGAGTGAAAAAACAAAATAGGGCCAAAGACCCAGAAGGACAGAGAGACCACCATCTGAGAATGGTAAACCTCTCTGTGAGATGCCTTGGGGACCAAAGACACATGCATGCAAATAGCTGGGCACAGGTGGTGCTTATTAAATGCTTGATTACGACCACGCATCTTACAGAGCTGTCCGAATTCAAGGTTAGTGTGCTTGAAACTTGGAGAAGGCAATGGCACCCCACTCCAGTACCCTTGCCTGGAAAATCCCATGGACCGAGGAGCCTGGTAGGCTGCAGTTCGTGGGGTCACGAAGAGTCGGACATGACTGAGAACTTCACTTTCACTCTTATGCATTGGAGAAGGAAATGGCAACCCACTACAGTGTTCTTGCCTGGAGAATTTCAGGGATGGGGTCGCACAGAGTCGGACATGACTGAAGTGACAGCAGTAGCAGCAGCAGCAGTGCTGGAAACTACCAGTCACCTTGACTCTAAGGGAAGACAGAAATCTTCATTTTCATATGTATTAATAGAAACCTTTACTGAGCACTTGGGGCTGAGAGTTTTGTTACTTTTGAAGAGATTTTTTGAGCAAGGTCTTTTTTCAGTGTTTTCATTATCAGTACCCCAATATTGTTTGTTGGTAAACTTGAGGTCAAGTGGCATACCTCATGGTTTTTATAATGTGTTAAATTGGGTAAAAATTTTAAAGCGAAAAGGTTTACCTTCCTACAAGAACAAGACAAAGCTTAGTTAAGAGGGAAAATGAAAGTGAAAGCGAAAAAGTGAAAGCAAAAGAGACAAGTGGGAAGAGGTTACAGAAGCAGTGGAAGACAGCCAGGGCAAAGGAGGGGAAGAGCTTCTTTTCTTTTTATTTATTTATTTATTTTCCATTTATTTTTATTAGTTGGAGGCTAATTACTTTACAATATTGTAGTGGTTTTTGCCATACATTGACATGAATCAGCCATGGATTTACATGTGTTCCCCATCCCGATTCCCCCTCCCGCCTCCCTCCCCATCCCATCCCTCTGGGTCTTCCCAGTGCACCAGCTCCGAGCACTTGTCTCTGAGAGAAGAGCATTGAAACAAGTATACTATCAAGGGTGAAAGTGACCACCAGCCCAGGTTGGATGCATGAGACAAGTGCTCAGGGAAAGAGCTTCATAAACACATTTTATGAGAAACGCTGGAATCAGACCCTTGCCCTCCCTCCACAACCTTCCTGACCGCTCATCCAATAATCTGCCGCCCCAATCCCTCCCCTACAGTGCTTAGGACTCAGGGGTGTGAGCTGGGGAGGACGGTTATACCAAAAAATCAAAACTCCTTTGTACTGCTGTAGTTGGCAGCCACTCCTGGCCACAGTGAATGCCCAGAATACCAACTGGTATTAAAATCAACCTAATTTCCTTCAAACATTTATATTAGTAGTGTAATGCATGGCCCAGAGGATTCTCCACTAACTAGACACTTCTAGAATGCAGCTTTCTCTAAGGCAGAAATAAGACGCACAATTTGAGAAGATTTTCAAGGAAGTTGATCTCCCAGCCAGGGCACGGATTATCTAGATCTCTTAAAGTATTTTCACTACAATTCTAATTTTAGAAAATGAAATCCCGGAATTCCCTGGCAGTCCAGTAGCTAGGTCTCAGTGTTCTCACTACCAGGGCCCCGGGTTCAACCCCTGACTGGGAAACTAGAATCCCACAGCCATCCAGCAAGGCCAAAAAAAAAGAGAGAGAGAACAAACAAAACCCATCGGATTCTGCAGACTCAACAGAAGGGTGAACTTGGAGACTTGAATGGGGAAGCAGATTGACCTCCCATCCTGATTGTGGACACCCGGAGGCAAAGATGTTTCTCAGAGCCTGAAAGTTACATCATGCAGAGATGATGGATGGTAAAGGTGCTCCCCAGCCCCCTGAGAACCCTCAGCGGACAACATGCATCCATCCCAGTCACAAACCCACCCAGAACTACACATCAATTACAGATGATCTTATCTGACAAAAGAGACATGAGCCTTGTAACATAAAACAGGCAAAACCAAAAAGAACTGCTTGCATTAAAACCTCAGCTTTGTGGACTCTCTTGGTGGTCCAGTGGCTAAGACTCTGTGTGTTCCTAATGCAGTGGGTCCCGGGTTCAATCCCTGGTCAGGGAACTAGACCACACATGCTGCAACTGAAGAATCTGCTTGCCACCACTAAGACCCAGCTCAGCCAAATAAAAAAAAAAAAAAAAACAAAAACCTCAACTTTTCGACTTCCTGGCTGTGCGAACTCAGTTTCACCTCTAACTTATGGATAATGATGAGTGTCCTGCAGCCATTGCAGGGCTCATAGTCAGTGCCCGGCACACAGCCGAGCAGCTCAGTGGCTCTCACTGTGGTCCCAGGGTGTTTTGGTCCCAGGGCTGCCTCCCCCTTTCTCTCTCCATGCCATCTTCCCAACACCCCAGAGGCTGAGGATAAGCGAAGAATCCTTTCATCTTCTGCCAGCCTCTAGCTTCCAAGTCAGAAGCCCATGAGTACAGATGCTGAAATCAGGAGTCACTTTTTCAACTTTGCAAACAGACAGTGATGTGAATTACATTTGCTAAGGAACAAAGACTGGATTCACTTTATGATGGGACTGGCCCTAAATTCTTGGTTCTTACCGTATTGGTAAGCCCATATTATAGGACTGCTGCCTTTACCTCTGTGAAGTGTTAAAGTGTTATATTAAAGCTACATGGTTTGGTTAGAGTATACCACACACACAGAATTTGAGATCAGAATATTAACATGAGTTTAAGTTCCTACGATGGTCCTCTGCTTCTAATGGGATGGTAGTGCTGTTTTGGATTCAACACATTGAGTTTATTCATTTGTGTTGAGAATAAAAATGTCAGCAGGATGAAATGTATTTTGGAAGAAATACATGACATAAAACCATGGCGAAGTCAAAAGTAGCCATGAACCCCAGAAACTGTGCATCCTCCATTAGTTTAGAATGTTGCTGTTCAGTCATTCAGTCATGTCTGACTCTTTGCGGCCACATGGACTGCAGCATGCCAGTCTTCCCTGCCCTTTACTGTCTCCCAGAGTTTCCTCAAATTCATGTCCACAGCATCAGTGATTCTGTCTACCCATCTCATCCTCTGTTGCCCCTGTTCTGCTCCTGCCCTCAATCTTTCCCAGCAACAGGGTCTTTTCCAATGAGTTGGGTTTTCCTATCAGGTGGCCAAAATATTGGAGTTTCAGCATCAGTCCTTCCAATGAATATTCAGAGTTGATTATCCTCTAAAGATACATTCCTTAAACTGTACAAAAAACATACCCAGGCATGATGCAGTGCTATTGAACCTTGTTACTGTTGTTTGGTCACTAAGTCATTCCTGACTCTTGTGACCCAATGGACTGTAGCCCACCAGGTTCCTCTGTACACAGAATTTTCCAGGAAATACTGGAACTGATTGCCATTTCCTCCTCCAGGGTATCTTCCCCACCCAGGGATGGAACCTACATTTCCTACATTGCAGGAGAATTCTTTACCACTGAGCCACCAGGGAAGCCACTGAACCTTGTACATGAACAAAAATACTAAATTGTGTTTAAATAGGTGTCCGTGGTCAGCTGTTCATTGCCTGTTTCATTGAACCAACCAAACACAGCTCACACTGGCAGGGTCAAAGTCCCGTGCTTGCCTAGGATGAAAATGCCAAGTAAAAACAGAGATGCTTATTAAATGACTTTGGTCTTGCTGAAGGTGGCTGTTTTGCAACATCATTAAAATATCTTTGCTTTGTTAGGACTGCAATTCCTCTTAAGCTAAATTTACTCTTAAGACTTCTTTTATTCGCACTACATTTTTTATGAGCATAAAAGGACTGTATAGATTTTTTCTTTCCAGGCTTTCAAAGTGTTTTCACTGCTCATGTCATTTGCCCTAGAATTACTCGGTAGGTAGGGAGGCTTGCTTCCCCTGAGAATGGCCCTTTGCCCTCGCATCCATTTTATTCTAGGGAAGGCTCAACCAAGAATCAAGGTCGCAAGTCTCACACAGTGCGACACGGGCACACGCTCCTTCCTGATCGGATTCCTGGGTGTCTCCGTAGGATGCTAACGACCCCGCGCACGACCCTCCCACTGGGTGCCTGGAAGGCAGTCTGCTCCAACCCTGGTACCACGGCTGCCCTACCAGTGGTCCCCCGCGGGCACTTCCTAGGTTCTCCTCGGAATCTGGCAGTGACCGCGCACAGCCCCGCATCCTCCCCAGGTTGCTGGGCGCTCGGGAAGCGGGGAGGGGGGGGCGGTGGTTTACGTCTGCGGTTCTGAAGTCACAAGGATGACCAGCGCTGCAACGCGCGGGCCGACGGGGGAACCTGGAGCGGGACGCAGAAACCGCGTTTGAGCTGCACGGGACCCCCGAAGCTGCTCCTTTAAGGGCACGGCCCTCCCAACCGACCCAGTCCCGGCCAGACGCCCCTGGCCACCCCTCAAAGCAGGACGCGTCCCCGCTGGGGGCGAATATCACCAGATGCAGCTCTCGGTCCCCGGAGCCGGCCCCGCGCCCCCAGCGCCTCACACGTACCCACGTCGCCCAGGAAGCTACCGTCCGAGGCGCGGGGCTCCATGACACCGGCTCCCGCGCCCCAGTCCGCGGCTCCGCCACTCGCACCGCCGCGGGAACCTGGGCCGGGAACGCGCCGCCCGCTGGGCGGGGCCGTTCGGCGTCGCAGCGCGTCCGGCAGAGGTGGCTTAGCGCCGGGAGTTGTAGTTCCCCGCCCCGCCGGCGCGGCTCCAGGACGGGCCCCGGGCCAGCGCCACGCCGCGGCTACCTGCGTCCGACTCCGCGGTCGCCGCCTCGGGCTTTTCTGGACGAACGTGGGTTCGAGTGCAAAATATTTGTTCGTGTGCAAACCGTGCCATGTGTCCATGTGCAGAAGGGATCAGTGTGCAAACCTGTACGGGCGTCCTGAAAAACACGTGTCCGGGTGCAATGTATGTCCACATGCAAAATATGCCCGTTTGTCCATGTGCGCAGCGCGTCCGTGTCGGTGTGCAAAACGTGTCTAAGTGCAGAACATGTGTCTGTGTGCAAAGCGTTTCCACATGTCCAAGAATCCACGGGCAAAACCTGCCTCTGAAAGCAAAAGATGTGTGTGCTTGCAAATTGTGCCCACATGTCCACGTGCAGAACATGTCCATGTGTCCCTGTGTAAAAAGTGTCCAGGTGCCACAACTCACTACCTTCCTTTGCACTGATCTAACTAGGCAACTCCAGGGACAGGGAAGCCTGGTGGGCTGCCGTCTATGGGGTCGCACAGAGTCAGACACTACTGAAGCAGCAGCAGCCAGGCAAAGCTCATCCCACCCACCCCCACCCCCACCCCCACCCCCACCCCCACATGCTTTCATTTTAAAGACTTACTTCCTACCAGAGCTGGCACGCTCCTGGTTCTTTCATCTTTCCAGAGAAATCATATATTCCAAATTGTTCACATCACACACACACCATGCTTTTTGAAATCTCCTAACAGAAATGAAGGACCTGTTTACAGATTCCAAGTAGGCAATTGAGTAATTGAATTTTTTTTTTTTTTTGCAAACAAGCTTACAAAGTTGAGGTTTAACCTTGCCAACGTTTGTTGCAGTCACATCACTAAGACCTACACAGAGCCTAAATGCAGAAGTTAGTTTGAGCTGAAAAGTAAACATATCAGGAATGATCCTACCTGGAAATGCATAAGGACTAGCACACAGCTGAGAGACCTGGGAGGAGTATCCCCTGAGACTGAGTCTTTACCTCCAGTCTGGACCACTGGACCTGTATCCGCAAGGGTTTGAACCCCATCTATCCAAATTCCAAACTCGGGGAAATTCCTTGCCCCAGGTCTGGGAGTGACATTTCAAGCCTATTTCCATAAGATGTGAAGGAGAAAGCCAAATGATCTTTTTGGCCAAAGCAATAGTATAGCCATTTCAGTTTTCTTATGGGTGAATATACGCCTATACTTTTAAATATATTTATATCTTTGAATCTAAAGTGTGTCTCCTGCAGATTACAGTTATATCACCTTTAAAAAAAATATTTATTTGGCTGTGCCAGGTTTTAGCTGCAACATTTGGAATCTTCTATCTTCCTTGAGGCATTTGGGATCCTCAGTTGTGGTATGTGGGATTTTCTTTTTTCAGTTGAGGCATTTGAACCCTTAGTTGAGGCATGTGGGATGTAGTTCCCTGACCAAGGATGGAACCTGGGCCCCCTGCATTGGGAGCTGGGAATCTTAGCCACTAGACCATCAGGGAAATCCCATTATATCATCTTTTAATCAATTCTATTGATTTCTCTGCTCATCTCCATTTTGGTTTGTTTAATACATTCACATTTAACTATATTTATATAGTTGGATTTTGTAAGGCCTCCTCAGACAACCATTTTGCCTTTTTGCACTTCTTTTTCTTGACAATGGTCTTGGAAACTCAGCAGTGACCACAGGACTGGAAAAGGTCAGTTTTCATTCCAATCCCAAAGAAAGGCAATGCCAAAGAATGCTCAAACTACTGCACAATTGCACTCATCTCACACACTAGCAAAGGAATGCTCAAAATTCTCCAAGCCAGGTTTCAACAATACATGAACCGTGAATTCAAGATGTTTAAGCTGGATTTAGAAAAGGCAAAGGAGCCAGGGATCAATTTGGCAACATGCATTAGATCATCAAAAAGCAAGAGAGTTCCAGAAAAACATCTACTCCTGCTTTATGGACTACTCCAAAGCCTTTGACTGTGTGGATCACAACAAACTGGAAAATTCTTAAGAGATGGGAATACCAGACAACCTGACCTGCCTCTTGAGAAATCTGAATGCAGGTCAGGAAGCAACAGTTAGAACTGGACATAGAACAACAGACTGATTCCAAATCAGGAAAGGAGTACATCAAAGCTGTACACTGTCACCCTGCTTATTTAACGTATATGCAGAGTACATCATGAGAAACACTGGGCTGGATGAAGCACAAGCTGGAATCAAGATTGCCGGCAGAAATATCAATAACCTGAGGTATGCAGATGACACCATCCTTATGGCAGAAAGCAAAGAAGAACTAAAGGGCCTCTTGATGAAAGTGAAAGAGGAGAGTGAAAAAGTTGGTTTAAAGCTCAACATTCAGAAAACTAAGGTCATGGCATCTGGTCCCATCAGTTCAGTTCAGTCGCTCAGTCATGTCCAACTCTTTGTGACCCCATGAACCACAGCACACCAGGCCTCCCTGTCCATCACCAACTCCCAAAGCACACCCAAACCCATGTCCATTGCGTCGGTGATGCCATCCAACCATCTCATTCTCTGTCATCCCCTTCTCCTCCTGCCCTCAATCTTTCCCAGCATCAGGGTCATTTCAAATGAGTCAGCTCTTCTCATCAGGTAGCCAAAGTAATGGAGTTTCAGCTTCAACATCAATCCTTCCAATGAACACCCAGGACTGATCTCCTTTAGGATAGACTGGTTGGATCTCCTTGCAGTCCAAGGGACTCTCAAGAGTCTTCTCCAACACCACAGTTCAAAAGCATCAAGTCTTCTGTGCTCAGCTTTCTTTATAGTCCAACTCTCACATCCATACATGACCACTGGAAAAACCATAGCCTTGATTAGATGGACCTTTGTTGGCAATGTAATGTCTCTGCTTTTTAATATGCTGTCTAGGTTGGTCATAACTTTCCTTCCAAGGAGTAAGCATCTTTCAATTTCATGGCTGCCATCAACATCTGCAGTGATTTTGGAGCCCAAAAACATAAAGTCTGACACTGCTTCCACTGTTTCCCCATCTACTTCCCATGAAGTGATGGGACCAGATGCCATGATCTTGGTTTTCTGAATGTTGAGTTGAAGCCAACATTTTCACTCTCCTCTTTCACTTTAATCAAGAGGTTTTTTAGTTCCTCTTCACTTTCTGCCATAAGGGTGGTGTCATCTGCATATCTGAGGTTATTGATATTTCTCCTGGGAATCTTGATTCCAGCTTGTGCTTCTTCCAGCCCATCGTTTCTCATGATCTACTCTGCATAGAAGTTAAATAAGCAGGATGACAATATACAGCCTTGATGTACTCCTTTTCCTATTTGGAACCAGTCTGTTGGTCCATGTTCAGTTCTAACTGTTGCTTCCTGACCTGCATATAGGTTTCTCAAGAGGTAGGTTAGGTGGTCTGGTATTCCCATCTCTTTCAGAATTTTCCACAGTTTATTGTGATCCACACAGTCAAAGGCTTTGGCATAGTCAATAAAGCAGAAATAGATGTTTTTCTGGAGCTCCCTGGCTTTTTTGATGATCCAGCAAATGTTAGCAATTTAATTTGCATTAAATGAATATTTTCTATTGTAGCATTTTCATTTCTTTGATTTTGTTTATATTTAGTGTTGCTGTAGGGTTTACCATATATCTTTTATCAGAATAAGCTTCAGATTTATACTAGCTCAACTCAGTGACATATAAAAATGTTATACCTATTAAGCTCTAATCCTTTCCTTTCTTTTTGCAGTGTTATTGTCATACATATTACTTCTACTTATGTTACAAATTCAATAATACTTTCTTATAATTATTACTTTACCATCTGTTGTCATTTCCTTAGCTCAGTGGAGCTTCACCCCCACTTACCTCCTTTTTGCTTTTATTAGCAAATGTAATATACATATATTTCATGTCTACATGTTAAACCCCCAATAAGCCCAATATTACATTATCTAAATATTATTCCATGTTTTTTAAAATTAGTTATTAGAATAAAGGAGAAAAATAAGCATTTACATGTTTTTTTAATCTTTATGTAATTAATTTTACCAGTGTTCTTTGCTGTTTCATGTCGATCCAGATTACCATTTGTGGTCACTTAGTTTCAATCTGAAGAATTTCTTGTAAAGCAAATCTGCTAGCAAAAATTCTTTCAGTTTTTGTTTATTTGGGACAGTCTTGTATTCACTTTCATTTTTGAAAGATAGATTTGCTAGATATAGAACCCTTGGTTGGCAGTTTTTTTCTCCTCTGAGTACTTTGAATATGTCATCTCACTGTCTTCTAGATTCCATTGTTTCTGCTGAGAAGTCATCTGTTAATCTCACCAGGGTTCTCTTGTAAGTGAAGTCATTTTGCTGTTGCTGCTTTCAAGATTTTGTCTTTGAGCATTTTTTCCCTATGATATGTATATTTGTGACTCTGAATTTGTATCACATGGAGTTTATTTGAGCTTCCTAGATGTGGATATTATTTTTCAACCAATTTGATGAGGGTTTTTTTTTTTTTTTTTTTTTTGGAAATATTTTTCTTCTCCATTTTTTCTCTCCTCTCCTGCTACTACCAATTTTAATCAGAGTATTTTGGAAGTTAAAAGATGAGGGAATACTTAACCAACTCATTCTGTGAGCCTAGAGTTACCCTGATACCAAAACTAAGATATTATGAGAAAAGTAAACCGTGGACCAGTATCTCTCAGGAACATACATACTAAAATTCTTAACAAAATACAGCAATTCATGCCCAATGATATAGAGAAAAGATAAGGCATTCTAAATAAACTTTGTTCCTCCCAGGAGTTTAAGGTTGGCTTAATGTTTGAAATTAAATTAATGTAATTTATCATATTAGTAGATATTTTTACTGCACAATCCTCTCAATAGATACAGATAAAATTCAATATTCACTTATGATAAAAGTTCTCAAAAACTAGGAACAAAAGGGAAAGTCCTCAACCTAAAAAAGGACAGAAAACACCAAAGGAAACATTATATTTACCTTTGTGAAATATTGAATGCTTCTCCCCCTAGATCAATGATGTTTGCTCTCACCTCATATCTTTATTGCATTTGAGGCCTTAAACAATGCAATAGGGAAAAAATACAGATTGGGAACAAAGTATTTTTATTTTATCATACATACACACACAAATAGCTATTAGCTCTAATAAGTGAGTTTAGCAGTTGCAAGGTATAAAGTTACTATGGGAAAATCAACTGTATTTCTATATATTAGCACATAGCCATTGTGAATTAAAATTTTAAAATACCATAAAACTATAAAGAGATAAATATAAGAAAATGTGCACAAGACTAGTATGCTGAAAAATATAGACGTTGCTTAGAGAAAACTGAAATACCTAAATAAACGGAGATATCATGTTCATGGATTCAAAGATGCAATATTAAGATGTTAATTCTCTTCAAACTTATCTATATACTAAACACAATCCCAGACAAGCTCTTAGCAGCTGTGGGGGTTTTTGGAGGGCTGTTTGTTTTATTTTGAGGTAAAAAATAAGCTGATTCTAAAATTTATGCAGAAAAATTCAAATAACTTAAAATATCCAAAACTATTCAAATATTGGAAAAAGAACAAAGTTGGAGGCAACACAAATTCAAACCACATCATACCCTTCAGAGTAGCTAAAGTTAAAAATATTGGCCGAGATGTAGAGAAACTAGAATTTTCATACATTTCTTGTGGAAACGTAACTTTGTAAAACCAATTTGCCAAAAGTTTGACTTGATCAAAGTTGACCATAGACCTTCTTTATTGCCACAGTAACGCTATATAATATACTACCCCAAACTCAGTGACTTAGGACAACAGCATTAATTCTCATACTCACCAATTTTGGGGATGTCTTTTGTGTGTGTGTGTGTGTGTGTGTGTGTGTGTGTGTGTGTGTGTGTGTGTGTGTGTTCAGCTGTGTCCAACTCTTTGTGACCCCATGGACTGTAGTCCACAGGCTCCTCTGTCCATGGAATTTTCCAGGCAAGAATACCAGAGTGGGTTGCCATTTTCTCCTCCAGGGTATCTTCCCCACCAACCCAGGGATCAAACTCACGTCTCCTGCATCTCCTGCACTGGCAGGCATATTCTTTACTACTGTGCCACCTGGAAAGCTTGCGCTGTCTAGTTCAGTTCAGCCACTCAGTTGTGTCCAACTCTTGTGACCCCATGGACTGCAGCACCTCCCTGTCCATCACCAACTCCCAGAGCTTGTTCAAACTCACATCCATCAAGTCAGTGATGCCATCCAACCATCTCATCCTCTGTCACCCCCTTCTCTCCTGCCTTCAATCTTTCCCAGCATCAGGGTCTTTTCTGATGAGTCAGCTCTTCACATCAGGGGGTCAAAGGATTGGAATTTCAGCTTCAGCATCAGTCTTTCCAAAGAATATTCAGGACTGATTTCCTTTAGGATGGACTGGTTTGATCTCCTTGCAGTCCAAGGAACTCTAAAGAGTCTTCTCCAACATCACAGTTCAAAAGCATGTGGTATGTCTAAGGTTATGATAATAAAGATGGGTTTCGCCTACAGGTTGAATTCACATCTGCTCCATAAATGCTTGTTCTGAGTGCCCCAAATGAAGGGACAACAGCAGCAAGAGACTTCAATCTCCTCATGTGCATCAGCTACACTCAGGAGCCAAATAAACTATGCAAGCACACTTAAGACTCCTGCATATGTCATGTCTGCTAATATCCTATTAATCAAATGAATCCATATGACCAAGAACAGTATAAATGGGTAGAAAAGTAAAACGTACTAACAGTAGAAGAGGGAAGGAATAAGTATCTGCTGAAGCAAAAATCCAAATTATCATGTCCAGCGTCTCCATCGTGTTATATACTCAGCATAAACGAGGCCCATGTGTACAAAGAGACAAGAATAAGAAAGTTCAAGCAGTACTATTCGTAAGAGCCAAGAACTGGAAACAATGAAAATGTCTATCTACATATCAAAGAAAATGTACTACATCCAGACCTACATATATAGCAATGAAAATGAAATAATTGTGTACACCAAAACGTAAGTTTCACCATGTTACTCCAAAGAAACCAGGCACTAAACCATTCAATTTATGTAAAATTCAAACTACAAGCAAAAGTATATGATAAAGTTTAGGGGTTGCATATTTACACAGTGAATTTACTAAGAAAGGAAAGAAGAGATTACCATGGAAATTAAATTGCTTGTTAGGTTTGCTGGTAGGTAAGGGGAGTGGGTATTGATCCAGAGATATCACAAGAGGGAGGTCCTGGGGTTTTGGCAGTGTTCTATTTCTTGACCAGAGTGGTGGTTTCATGGACATTTGCTTTGTGATAAACCAGGTACTTGTACACGCTGATTTTGTGTACCTTGAAAATATCAGTTATATTTGATTGCTTCTTAAAGAGATGGGAATACCAGACCACCTGACCTGCCTCTTGAGAAATCTGTATGCAGGTCAGAAAGTAAGTTAGAACCGGACATGGAACAACAGACTGGTTCCAAATAGGAAAGCGAGTATTTCACGGCTGTATATTGTCACCCTGCTTATTTAACTTATATGCAGAGTGTATCATGAGAAATGCTGGGCTGGAGGAAACACAAGCTGGAATCAAGATTGCTGGGGGAAATATCAATAACCTCAGATATGCAGATGACACCACCCTTATGGCAGAAAGTGAGGAAGATCTAAAAAGCCTCTTGATGAAAGTGAAAGAGGAGAGTGAAAAAGTTTGCTTAAAGCTCAACATTCAGAAAACTAAGATCATGGCATCTGGTCCCATCACTTCATGGCAAATAGATGGGGAAACAGTGGACACAGTGACTGACTTTATTTTTCTGGACTCCAAAATCACTGCAGATGGTGATGGCAGCCATGAAATTGAAAGATGCTTACTCCTTGGAAGGAAAGTTATGACCAACCTAGACAGCATATTAAAAAGCAGAGACATTACATTGCCAACAAAGGTCCATCTAGTCAAGGCTATGGTTTTTCCAGTGGTCATGTATAGATGTGAGAGTTGGACTATAAAGAAGGTTGAGCGCCAAAGAATTTATGCTTTTGAACTGTGGTGTTGGAGAAGACTCTTGAGAGACCCTTAGACTGCAAGGAGATTGAACCAGTCTATCCTAAAGGAGATCAGTCCTGGGTGTTCATTGGAGGAACTGATGTTGAAGCTGAAACTCCAATACTTTGGCCACCTGATGAGAAGAGCTGACTCATTTGAAAAGACCCTGATGCTGGGAAAGATTGAGGGCAGGAGGAGAAGGGGACTACAGAGGATGAGATGGTTGGATGGCATCACCAACTCGATGGACATGGGTTTGGGTGAACTCCAGGAGTTGGTGATGGACAGAGAGGCCTGGTGTGCTGGAGTTCACGGGGTCGCAAAGAGTTGGACAGGACTGAGCGACTGAACTGAACCGAACTGACAGCCAACTTTCCTCAGTTGTTGAACATAATTTCACTTTTAGGGTTTTTGTACTTGCTTTGTCTTCTGCTTAGAAAGTTCTTCCTCCGCATCTTCCAGAAACTGATTTGGCCTGTTTTCATTATTGAGGCTTGACCCCAAATGTCCTTTATACAGTGAAATATTGAAGCTCTCCCTCTTCTTCCCCAGCCTCCAGGCTCCAACCCTATCCTCAGCATTTCTGGCTTGTTTTCACAGCAGTATTTGTAAATGAAATCTGTTCTTGGGATGGACGTAGTTTGTTACTGTTTGTCATTCATCTCTAGAATAAGCACCACAATGTGCAAGGTCCTTGTTTAGCTTACTCACAACTGTAATCTTAGCGCCTAATTTAGTAGCCGGGCACAGCAAACAATTTAAAAGATGCTACTGAATGAGTGAGTCATTCCACTCCCAACACGATGAGGTCCAATGCCTGGTTCACAGTTACGTGTGTGCAGCACTTAGTATCTCTCATTGGTAGAAGAACACTAAAGCTGAGCACCAAAGAATTGATGCTTTTGAACTGTGGTGTTGCAGAAGACTCTTGAGAGTCCCTTGGACTGCAAGGAGATTCAACCAGTCCATCCTAAAGCAGATCAGTTCTGGGTGCTCATTGTAAGGACTGATGCTGAAGCTGAAACTCCAATACTTTGGCCACCTCATGCAATGAGTTGACTCGTTGGAAAAGACCCTGATGCTGGGAGGGATTGGGGGCAGGAGGAGAAGGGGACGACAGAGGATGAGATGGCTGGATGGCATCACCGACTCGATGGACATGTGTTTGTGTAAACTCCGGGAGTTTGTGATGGACAGGGAGGCCTGGCGTGCTGCGATTCATGGGGTCGCAAAGAGTTGGACACGACTGAACTGAACCCTGCACTGATTTATAAACTTTCAGAGGTGCTTTCCCTGAGAACGAGCACATAAAATAAATATTCCATGGAGCAACGTTTCTTAAACTGCAACAAAGGTGTGATTCCGTAAACGTCAATTCAGGGTAAGACAAAACAAGCGTCGGTGCGACAGCTGGAGCAAGAGATTAAAGGAGGTAGACTCCCAACCATGAGGCAAAAAACATCGCACAGCGCGTGCGGGGCCATCAACGCCGGGATTCCACGGTTCTCCTTGCGCGCCTTCCGCTTCCGGTGACGCGTCCTCCTCGCGAGACGCCCCGCCACGCCGCCGCACCCGCCAGAATCCGTCATCCAATCCCGGCCGTGCTGAGGCCTCGCGCCTGCTCAGAGGAGAGAGGCGAGCGCCGCGTGGACGCCGGCCGCAGCCCGCGCCTGCGCGTCGGCTTCTCCTCAGCGATTGGCTCCTGCCCCCAGGAGGCCGCCACAGTTCAGTTTTCACTTTCTCTCCCCCCACAGCTCCTCTTCCTGTGGGCGTGGGGTTTTACTTCCGGGTTCCAGCGTCAGTCTCTGGGAAAGTCGACATGTTTCCTCAGGGAGTGGGGCGCCTTGTGGTCCGTGCCTTATGACCCTCTGCGGGCAGGGACGACGCTTGGCTGATCAGCGCCGGGGAGCCTGCGGGCTCCGAACCTGGAACGCCGGGCCCGCGTCCCTCCCGCCGGCGCGTCGTGGCCGCCCCGCGACGCCCGGGCGGCGCTCCTGACAGGAGCGGAGAAGCAGGACGGGCTGCGACGTGTAGGGTCCCCTGCGCCGCTGACGAGCCTTTTCTGACGCGGGCCGCGTGGAAACCGGGAGGAGGGGAGTCCCGGCCAGGGGCGGCGGACGTCTCCCCAGCCCGGGAGGCGGCCCGAGCCCCGCTCGGTCTCGGGGTCCGACGGGATCTGTCACGCGAGGCCGGGAGGGGAGGAAGCGCGCGTGGAGGCGCGGACAGCATCTCAGCATGAGGAGGAAACTGAACCCTGAGGTCAGGTCCGCCAGGGCGGCGGCGGCGCAGAAAACAGGTGAGGCCGCCCCTCGTGGACACCCGCCCCGGGGGACGCGGCAGGTGCGGGTCCTTCGCGGCTGAGTGCCCGGCGTGACCGCTCGGGTCGCGGGGGTATATGCAGTAAGAGAGCTCGCCGTTGTCGCGTTCCGTTTTGTTTTTTTGGAAAATTAAACTGCTGTCCACTTTGCATGCTTCTCGCGGCTGCTGTGTTGACACACGCCTTCTTGGCTTGTTGGCGTTCCTCGGGGTGAGCGGGGCGCGGGGCCGTGGTTTCAGAACCGCTTTTGTTGGGCTGCCTCTGCGCGGACTCCCGGCCGCCGACACTCGGGTCTCCACCTGTCTCCAGGCGCTCGGCGTCCTCCGGGTGTGTGGCGCTTCAGATTTCCTCCCGCCCCTCTGGGAGGCGTTGTCTCGGGCGGCTTCGGCGCCTCCTCGGGGTTGCCTGTCAGAGGATCGCGGCATCCTCGCTGACGCTTTGAGAACCTCAAGGAGGCGTTGATCTTCCGGCCGGGACTGGCTGGGAAGCACTTTCCTCAGGAACCCTGGTGAAGTCCGCTCCTCCGCTTCCTTTCTGTGGACCCTTGGTGGCCCTGTGTGACCTCTTCTTTTTAAGGTAGACGTAAAATAAGGAAGAGGTCTTTCTTAGGGGAGGCTCCTTTAGCTGAAAACTGAAGTATCGCGTCACCGTAGGTTGGTCCATGCAACCCAGCAGTTTGAAGGTGGCACCAAGCAGTATTTGTGGGGGACGTGGCATGCCGTGCCAAGTCACTTCAGTCGTGTCCTACTCTTTGCGACCCCGTGGACTGTAGCCCGCCAGGCTCCCCTGTCCATGGGATTTTCCAGGCAAGAATCCTGGGGTGGATTGTGGGGAAGATCCTTCAAAAAGCCTTGTTTCACTTAATCACCACTTGCCTATTTGAAATCTAAAAACCTAAACGCACCTCTCTTACCCTTTATTGTTCCTCAAAGGGAGAACGGTTAAGGTTTTTCAGAATATATTCTAGACTTAAGGGTTGCTTAGCATATGGTGTTAGTTGCAGTAACGTTGGTGATCCAAGGGCCAGTGGTGGTCTCCTTCAGAAGCTTTAGAAAGGGATAGGGGTGTAGATATGATATTTAATATTATGGACTCTGAGATTGGTGGTAAGCCTACTCAGGAGGTTTATAACAAAGCTGCTATTCCTTAACAGTATAAGAATACTTTTTTGTTGAAAAAGATGCTTTCTATAATAGAACCAGATAGCTCTATAAATATGTTCTGTACATCAGTAAATAACTAACCCAGTTTGGAGAAATTTGTGTTTGTTCACAACTGTTTTGAGGAAGATAAAGAGCATTATTTGAAATTTTGTGTTTTAAAAAAAGCTATATCAGGGGCATCTCTTGTAACCCAGACATAGTTGCTTAAATGATTTAAAATCTACAAAGTGTCTAAAAGCTTGCCTGAGAGGTAGTGTTTGTTAAATAAATGCAATGTGGTATATCTATTTAGTATCATTCAATAGATATGGTATCTATTTATCCAATAAGTCTTTCATTCCTCTATTGATGCACATTTATTTTCAAGTTTTCCCTATAACTTAAATGCTGCAGTTATAAGCGCTGCTTCATCTGCTCATCAAAGTATTTTTATGAATCATAGAATTGATTCCTTCTGAGGATGATAGATAATAATGCTATTAAATTACCCTCAAATGATTGTACCCTTTTATATTCAATCTCTAAAAAGGTGTGTTTTATCTCCCCACTAGCCAGATGGTAATATTTTACTGACTTTCTAATATTTGAAAATAACATCTCATTTAAGTGTTTATCTTCCTTGGGTAATAAGAATATTAAACATTTTTGGGTAACAAACATATCCTTTGCTGTTTTGTTTTAAGTTCTGCCTTTCTTATTTGACCCATTTATCTGTTACTGCAGTGTTTTAATTACTGTAGCTTTAAAATATATTTTGGTACTTCCTTTTGAAGAAAAGCTTTGGGCTCTTCTTTTGCATTTTTCTTCCAGATGAAATTTAGAACCATCTTTTCAAGTTCTAAAGAAAATCTGGTTGCGATATTGTTTGTGATTGCATTGAATTTGTAGATTAATTTGAGAAGAGACATTCTTTTGAGTTTTTCCTTCTAGGATAATAGGTATGTCTCCTCATTTCTTATATTAATTTTTTTTGTAATGAAATATGCCATTTATATGTACTGTTAAAAAGAAAAGTGTATCTGTATACTCTGCTTGATAGAACATTACAAGTACTGGGAAGCTTTTGATGTGTGCCTTTCCCCAGAAACAAAGGATTCTCTGCCCCCATCCCCATGGTCATCCTGAATGGTGTTAATTATTCCCTTGCTTTTCTTTACAGTTTTAGCAACTGTGTATGTATCTTTTCCCAACATATTGTTTACTTTCACCTGTTTTTGAACTTTAAGTAGAATCATATTGCATATTCTGTGAATTACTTTTGTTAAGCATTATGTTTCTGAGATTCATCCCTGTTGAAGTGTATACCTGTAGTTCAGTTCAGAAACTTTAGGACTCCTTTACAAGTACTGAAAGTATTGAAGACCTCAAAGATCTTTTGCTTATGTGGATTAAATCATATTAGATATTGAAACTAACCAATTTTAAATATAGATATTGGTACATTTGTTTATACCAATAAGCATATGGTATATTGATAGCTCTAAAAATAGTAATAATAATAGTAAATCTTAGACAACATTTTTAATGAAAAATAATTTTTCCAAAATAAGTTAGTGGCAAGAATGGCATTGTTTTATGGTTTTCCCAAATATCTTTCATGACCAGAATCTCATGTTTGCTTCTACATTCAATCTATTGCAATATATTGTTTTGGTTGAAGTAGATGCAGAAAATCTGGCCTCACTGAACTATACATTTAAAAGAAGGAGGAGTATGTTGATAATCTTTTAAATAGTTATATTATTCTTTCAGTTCAGTCGCTCAGTTGTGTCCGACTCTTTGTGACCCCATGAAGTGCAGCGTTCCAGGCCTCCCTGTCCATCACCGACTCCTGGAGTTTACCCAGACTCACGTCCATTGAGTCAGTGATGCCATCCAACCATCTCATATTATTCTTTAATACTCATCAAATCCCAACAGTTTCTGAAAGGTTAGCCACAGTGTACAATTTGAAATCAAATAACCTCTCAAACTCTGTGACATTAAAACCTGTTAGTCTAGCTTGCATTTTAAAGAGATGTTTTACCCATGTGTTGGTCGTATGAAAGATATTAATTCACTGAATTATGTAGATTTCCCAAATGATGACACATTTCATTATAGAATATAAAAAAATCACCTACATTTATCATCACCACTTTGGTAACCACTCCTGTGATTCATTCACTTTTGTTGAAGTATAATATTTTTTATAAACATACTGGTTAGTTCCACCACTGAGCTACAATAATTAGTGGTGCTATAAACATTCTTGGTCATTTTTTCAAGTGCACATATATAGTAGTGTCATTTAGGCATATTAGTAGTGGAACTGCTAGATCCGTTGGGAGGATATGTGCAAGTTCAATTTCATTAGATAGTATCTGACTTTTCCCAAATGATGACTCTGATTTATACTCCACCGATCGTGAATGAAACCTCCCTTTGCTCTCCAGGCTCTCTACACCTGGCATTGTCCAACATTTTAAAATTTTGCTGGTGTGGTAGAAGGAAAATGATTTATTACTATAGTTTTAAACTGCATTTCTCTGATTACTTCTGACATTGCATATATTTGTTCCCAATTCCCCGCCTCCCTCTCTGTTAATTCATCTTGCCTGTAGTTTTTCAGTTATATTAGCCTTTTCTGGAATCCTTTTATGGCTTTGTGATTATCTCTATCATATATTTTTTATTTTCCATTTTTCATTTATTAAACTATTTTGAGGTAACTGTAGATTTGTGAACACGTGTATTTCAGACATGTTTCTTTTAAAGAGCATATGTTGGAATTTTAATGCAATTTTAAGACATTTTTAGCTGGGATACACAGTCTATATTTGCTTAGTTGCCCTTTGTGCTAGTTGTCCTGACTATTTTATATTTCTTTTTTCTCTGTTTTTGTTATTTTAAAAAATAATTATTTAATATCTTTTACCACTTCATTTTTCCAAAATACTAATTTGGAAGTTTTATACTTTTTTTATTGTTATCCTAGAAATATCATGCATCCTTGACTTTTCAAAATCTAAAAGTAACCAATGTCTTTACCTTCCTCTTAGATAATAAAAAAATCTTAGAAGTTTAACTTAATTCAACCCCTCATGACTTACATTTTTTATCATGTATTTTAATTTTTAAAAAAATATTACCAAAGACTTCCCTGGAAGCCCATTGGTTAAGACTTCATGCTCCCAATGTAGGATGCATGGGGTTCAATCCCTGCTTAGGGAACTAAGATCCCATATGCCATGCAGTATAGCCAAAAAATAAATAAATAAAATAAAAAATATTCTTACCAGAATAGGAAGAAGAGGACCCATTTAGAATTATTGTCGTGTTTTGCAGGCAGTGTATTTTTGCTGCTTTCTCTGTTATTCATTGATTATTTTATCTTTTAGACCATTCATCTAGGGCCTTTTCCTTCTGCTTAAAGTATATGCTTTAGAATAACTTACTGAAAGTCTGTTGATGACAAACTTTCTCAGTTTGTGTTCACTTGAAAATATCTTTGTTTTACCATCACTTAAGATGCATTGCTGAATATAGCAGTTTAGGTTGGCAGTTGTTTTCTTTTAGCACTTTAAAGATCTCATTTCTCTGTCTTTTGGCTTCATTTTTGCTATTGAAAAGTCAGCTGTCAGTCTCTTAGTTGCTTTTCTCTGACTGCTTTGACATTTTTCTCTTTGTTTTTTAGCTTTCTGCCCTTTCACTATATTTTTATCTTGTTTGGACTTATTTGCCTTTCTCAAGTCTGTATTGGAGGTGTTTTGAAATATGTTTATTGGCTGTTTATAATTCCTAGACTGTGGGTTTCCATTTTTATATTGATACATTTATCTACTGTATAAATAAATGTTTATAACTTTCATAGTAAATATTTTCTCCTGGCCTTTTACTTCTTTTTCCCTTTGTTTTCCACAGTTTCCCCAACAGACTGCATTGCCAAACTCGTGGATTTTTGTTAATCTGAATAGTGAAAAGTGAACTTGACAATAAAACTCGGAAACTGGTCCTTGGAGAGGAGTAGGACTGCAACTACTCTTTCCATTTTTTCATCATCATTGGTTTATTCTGATGTTTCTTCCATTTAGACCAATGTTAGTAAATTATATGTTCATAATTTTCAAATTTAGTGATGTAAATAGCATGTGATAATTTATAATTTTAGACATTTCCCCTATGTTTGTGGTTAGCCTCCTTTTGTTGATTTTTTTTTCTTTTTATTGATTATATTTGCTAAAGGTTGTCTATTCCAAAAGAATCAGCTTTTGGGTTTTATTGATTAACTCAGTTGGCCTTTTGTTTTTTGAATTTGGTTTCTCTTTTTTTATTTACAAATTTTATAAGAAGTGTCTGGTGCATACTTTCTGTTTTCTCTTAATGAGATTCTTTAATGAGATTTTTAACACTTAATTGGGTAACTAAATCCCTTGGCAATATTCTGTGTTGAAGACTCTGCCTTCCCTGGTATGGTGAGATAGACCCTGTTTAGAACCTTTGGGTATACTTGTTCCCTTATTAAGAGAAAGAATATTCACAACCCCAACTCCTGAGACCTGTTTTGACCAGTTAAAGCACCTGCTCAACCCTGTGGTTATCCCCTACTTCTCTGTGAGCCATCATTAGTGAATAGTCCTGTTCTTTGCCCAGGGCATTTTTATGTGATTTATCTAGGGGCGGTGGCAATTAAGGATGAAAAAAAAAAAAAAAACATTGTTATGGCATAAATTAAGTATCACTTTCCCTTTTGTTATATGTAATAATCAAAATAATCCAAAGCGGGTCTTAAAATGTCATTGACCCTGAAAGAAATTTATTCTTAGGATTTTCTTGTCAGGACAAAACTACTTAACAGTATCCTTGTAGTAAATACAGTAATGAGTTTTAATGCAGTCATTTCATTGCAGATTGATAGCTTAATATTGAAGCACAAATTTAGCTTAATTTGATGAACCAGAACAAACATCAGTTTCCTTTATACAGATGTCTGAAAATGGCACCATATAAATTTTGAAGTGATTCCAATAAAAAGTGCATAATCTTGACTATGGAAAAGTGTTCTCCAAAAAATCTGTTGACTTTACACAGCATAGCAAGGAAGGGAACAAAACTTGAAAAATAGAAGATTATAAGCATCTGTTTGATACACAGAAATCTTTTTTTATTGTAGGATTCAATTTTGAAAATGTTAATCTTCACAAACAATATTAAGTCTAAAAGTAAGTCACAGTTAAATGAAAAAATCATACTGCCAAGCCATAACTCTTTTTTGCAGTGGGAGTAATTTAAGTTTTTTTTTTACAAAGAAGGCACTTGTGCTCTCATTGCATATACTAAATACCCAAAGTTATTTTGCTATTTTACATAGTAATTAATCTACATAATTCTTTATGAATTTAAGTAACTTGCTTTGTGAGCTAAGGTTTCCCTGTATGCTTTCTATTTGTACAGTACCATAACAGTAATGATTCTCTAGGAGCTCCTGGTTAGTTTTTCTGTAGCAAATGCAGATATGGTCCGGGAAATGCATATGGTTGTGTTAAATTACTTGATTAAAACAAGAGCCAAAAGTAAAAGATGTCCTTAGACCAGGCCAGACACTTGACACACACATAACACCAATTTCACTTTTAGTCCATGTTGTTAGGGCTGCGGTGGCTTAGTGGGAGGGTCAAGCACCCCCAACCCCGACCCTGGGTGCTAGAATCAGCATCTCCTGGGCATATATAGAGTATCCATAAACCATATTCAGTAGACCGTTTATTTTTATCAACTACGCAACAAAGCCCGGTGAAACCATAATCAGTGAGTTTACGTAGACAGTAACGGGAAAGCTTTATAGCAGCGATGAGTTAAAATAACTTGGGGTCACTGTAAGTGAAAAGATGTGGATTTCAGGTTAGGTCTGCGATCTGCAGTCCTGAATAGTTACTGAATAACCTGTGGGCGAGACACCTTCGAGGCAGTTGAAGCTTGGAGCGATCATTGTAAAATGACCGTAAAACTGTCCACCTAGGAGTTCTGGGAGACGTCAGAGGACCGAGGGAGCCCTGCTTGCTTGTGCGTACTCGGCCCCCGAGGCGCAACTCCCACCCGCTCCCCGGCGGCCTGTGCGGGTGTGGGTTGGCGGTTCCGCCCCGCCCGGTTGACTTTAAAAGACGCGGTGCGCGCCGCCCACCACACTGGCTTTCGCTGGGAGGGGGCCGGCGGGGCGGAGGGAAGCCCCCTCCCCCACACATCATGAGGTGAGGAGGAGGGGTCGACGCCCACCTGGGGGTGAACTGCCTGCCTGCGGTGCCTCCAGGATCACGGAGTGCCTAGTGGACTGGGAGAAGGGTCGCTCTAGGTGTCCCACCCTCGGCGGGCTGTAGGGAGTGAAGCTTTGGTGGTGCCGCCGAGATACTAGGGCTCAGGAGCTCAGTCTGTTGAACTCATTGCCACCCCCGTGGACTGTAGCCCGCCAGGCTCGTGTGTCCATGGGATTTTCCAGGCAAGAATACTGGAGTGGATTGCCATCTTCCTTCTCCAGGGGATCTTCCCGACTCAGGGATCGAAACCGCGTGTCCTGCGTTGGCAGGGACGTGGATTCTTTACCACTGAGCCACCTGGAAAGTCAGGTTTACGGAGCGTCTTTGCTGTAACTGGTGGAATTCTACCAGCATGGTAAGGGGGAGACCCTTGCCGAGCTGTTAGAGAGATGGCAGCACTCCTCACAGAGTGAGTGAGTGAGTGAGTGTGTGTGTGTGTGTGTGTACATATAGTATTTTAGGGCATCCTTTGAACTGCGTCCTTGAAAGCTGCTTGGTTTTTATTCTTTATCTGCGTGATTATCTTGACGTTAGAAAACATTTCAACTTTTGTGCATGGCAGACTTTTTTATATATTTTAAGATTGTTATGAAAATCATGTCTCTCATTCTATAGTAGTTTCTGTTTTAAATACAGGATCTTTGTCTAATGGGTCTCTTACTGTTTGGGCTTATGGGAAATGCTATTTCCATTTGTTTGCTTTGTCTTCATTTTTTAAAACTAATTTACTACTACTTAGGGCAATGGGAGATCTTTTTTTTTCAAAATGAAAATACCTTTATTTCCCCAGATTATATTTATGCTTACATAAAATTTCAGGTAATACATAAAGCTGTTAAAAAAAAAGAAACAAAAATTAGCTGTATTTGACCCACTCAAAGGTGACTTGGTAGAGTATTGGGTACCATGGTCCAGGAGCTCTGCTGGGTACTGGAGGGGCTTTGTGAGCAAAATAGTATCTACCTGTGTGCAGCTTACATTCTGATGGGGAAGAGGGACACACACCTCAAAAGTAAGTTGACAAGATAGCTGAAGTAGTGAATGCTTCAAAGAAAATGCCTACTTTAGGTGGGGGTTATCAGAGGTTTATCTGAGGAAATAACTTCTAGATTTCAGTAAAAGAAGAGAGGGAGCTAGGCCACAGGCATAACAGAAGACCCAACATTCCAGTCAGAAATAACAGCAAGTGCAAAGGCCTGAGAAGAGCAAAGAGCTTAAATGGAAAGACCAGAGTAGCTGAACCTTAGTAGAAAGCCAGGGGAAGGTGGATCACGTAAGGTGGAGGGAGTAAGCAGGGGCTGGATTTCACAGGGCCACCGAGCAGTGTGTGCAGTGGGGTCTCAGGGCTTAAGTAGGGAAATGAAGTGATCTGGAATATGGGTTGATTCACTGGTTTTGTGTATGTTTATTGAAACCTAACTGTACCAGGCACTGTTCTGGGCACTGGGAACAGCATGGAAAAAGATACCCTGTATTCACAAAGCTATTATAATAATCTAGTGGTGGGACCATAATCAAACAAGAAAAAGATCAGATATTGGTAAGTGTTATACAGATGACAACCACCATTTAAATCATGGTATATGTTCTTAAGGCCTTATATGTGTGTGTGTGTGTGTGTGTGTGTGTGAGACACACACATATATTAATACTTCTTTGTAATCAGCTTTTATTTCCTCTAAACAGGAAATAGGACATTTTTCTCTGTTACATTAAATGAATAGATTTATTTGGGAGCATGAATTTAGTTTTTTTATTTTTTTAGGCTAAGTATGGCCAAATTAATACTATATAAATGAAAAAATACTGGGTATCAACAAAAGCTTATGTAAGTCATCTGTTTGGAAAGAAGTATGCAGTAACTTCCTTTGGACACACTGACTATGGTTCTCCTCCTTCAACCCATGCTCCAGCAGCCCCTCAGGATAATTTTGACTTATTAGTGTGGTTTGTCATACACTTCAAGAATATACCCTAATTAACCTCTGTTGTCATTCTAGTTCCTCATGGATTCTCTTTGCCAGTACATATATTTTAGGATTTTAGTATTCATAAGAGGAATGCAAGGAAGTAGAGGAAAAGAATAGAATGGGAAAGACAGAGATCTCTTCAAGAAAATTGGAGATACGTAGGGAACATTGGAGAACGAAATGGCAACCCACTCCAGTATTCTTGCCTGGAAAATCTCATGAACAGAGGAACCTGGCAGGCTGTGCTCCATGGGGTCACAAGAATCGGACACGACTTAGCAACTAAACCCCCACTACCAAGGAAACATTTCATGCAAGGATGGGCACAGTAAAGTACAGAGATGGTAAGGACCTAACAGAGGCAGAAGAGATTAAGAGAAGTAACAAGAATACACAGGAGAACTGTACAAAAAATGTCTTAATGACCTAAATAAACATGATGGTGTGGTCACTCACCTAGAGTCAGACATCCTGGAGTGTGAAGTCAAGTGGGCCTTAGGAAGCATCACTACGAACAAAGCTAGTGGAGGTGATGGAATTCCAGCTGAGCTATTTCAAATCCTTAAAGATGATGCGGTTAAAGTGCTATACTCAGCATGTCAGCAAATTTGAAAAACTCAGCAGTTTTTCAGGACCAGAAAAGGTCAGTTTTCATTCCACTTCCAAAGAAGGGCAGTGCCAAAGAATGTACATACTATGGGATAATTGTGCTCGCTTCACATGCTAATAAGGTTATGCTCAAAATTCTGAAGCTAGGCTTTAGCAGTCCATGAACTGAGAACTTCCAGATATATGAGCTGGGTTTAGAAAAGACAAAGGAATCAGATCAAATTGCCAGCATTCATTGGATCATAGAAAAGCAAAGGAATTCTAAAAAACATCTGCTTCTGCTTCATTGACTATGGGAAAAGACTGTGTGGATCACAACAAACTGGAAAATTATTAAAGGGATGGGAATACCAAACCACCTTACCTGTCTCCTTAGAAATCTGCATGTGGATCAGAAAGCAACAGTTACAACCTTACATGGAACAACAGACTGGTTCAAAATTGGGAAAAGAGGATGTCAAGGCTGTATATTGTCAACCTGCTTATTTAATTTGTATGCAGGGTGAAAGTGTTAGTTGCTCCATCGTGTCCAACTCTTTTTAACCCCATGGACTATAGCCCACCAGACTCTTCTGTCCATGGAATTCTGGAGGCAGGAATACTGGAGTGGGTTGCCATTTCCTACCCCAAGGGATCTTCCCAACCCAGGGATTGAACCTGGCTCTCCTGCATTGCAGGCAGATTATTGTCTGAGCCATGAGGAAAGACCTAGTGCTCATGATATGCAGGATACATCATGCAAAATGCCAGGCTGGATAAATCCCAAGCTGGAATCAAGATTGCCAGGAGAAATATCAACAGCCTCAGATATGCAGGTGATACCACACATGGCAGAAAGTGAAGAGGAACTAAAAAGCCTCTTGATGAGGGTAAAAGAGGAGAGTGAAGAAGCTGGCTTAAAACTCAACATTGAAAAAACTAAGATCATGGCTCCAGTCCCATCACTTCATGGCACATGGATGGGGAAAAAGTTTGGAACAGTGACTGATTTTATTTTCTTGGCCTTCAGAATCACTGTGGACAGTGACTGCACCCATGAAATTTAAAGATACCTGCTCCTTGGAAGGAAAGCTGTGACAAACCTAGACAGCAGGGTAAAAAGCAGAGACATACATTACTTTCCCGACAAAGGTTTATCTAGTCAAAGCTGTGGTTTTTGCAGTAGTCAGGTACAGATGTGAGAGTTGTACCATAAAGAAGGCTGAGTGCTGAAGAATTGCTACTTTTGAATTGTGGTACCAGAGAAGACTCTTGAGAGTCCCTTGGACTGCAAGGAGTCAATCCTAAAGTAAATTAACCCTAAGTCATCATTGGAAGGACTGATGCTGAAGCTGAAGCTCCAGTTCTTTGGCCACCTGATACAAAGCGCTACTCATTGAAAAAGACCCTGATGCTGGGAAAGTGACGTCACTCAGTCTTGTCCGACTCTTTGCAACCCCATGGACTGTAGCCTACCACGCTTCTCCGTCCATGGGATTTTCCAGGCAAGAGTACTGGAGTGGGTTGGCATTTCCTTCTCCAGAGGATCTTCCCGACCCAGGGATTGAACCCCGGGTCTTCCGCATTGTAGGCTGATGCTTTACCATCTGAGCTACCAGGGAAGTCCATGATGCTGGGACAGATTGAAGGCAAAAGAAGAGGGCGGCAGAGGTTGAGATGGTTAGATGGTATCACTGACTCAATGGACCTGAGTTTAAGCAAATCCTGGGAGACAGTGAAGGTCAGGGAAGCCATGGGGTCACACAGAGTTGGACACAACTTAGTGACTGAACAACAACAATTCATAAGAGATAGATCTGTAGTTTCCTTTCTTATGTGTTTTCTTTGTCAGAGTTTAGTGTTTGCTTTATAAAAACAAATTGAGAAGCTGTGCTCCTTTTTCTGAATTTTGGAACAGATTAAATTGCATAAGTATAATTTTTCCTTTCAGTTATCAAATGCATATTTACTAAACATCCACTATCTTCCAGGCATTGGGCTGGTGCTGGGTAATCAGAAGTAAATAAAACAGACATGATTCCTGTCCTCATAGGGCTTGACTTATTAGGGTAGTAGACATTGGTGAAATAATTATGATTGTGTAATTATAAACTATGATAAGTACTCTGGGGGGAAAACAGAGTGCTTTAAAAGAATAGTAATGATGATCTACTTTGTTCTTTTCATATATTTGAGTAAATGGTTATTGAGTTCATATGCACTAAAAATTAATTCTTTTAATATTTGAAGATATGTAATTAGGTCTGTGGTAAATACTTAAGTAAATAAAATGAAGTCTTCATAATTATAAAAGTGGAAATAAAAATAATGGTAATAGTAGCTACTATGATAGATGGTATATTGCACATTTTTTATTGAGACATATTAAGTAGATACTTCAGTTATGTGACATGTCCAGTTGTTCACCCCTCTGGAAATCCCACTAAGATTATAGTAAAAGAATAAAGATAGAAATCCACAAAGATCAAGAGAATGAGAAAGGAGAAGATAAATGAAATCAATATTTGGGAAACTAGAAAGAAGATGTTTAGTCTCTCAGTAGTGTCCAACTGTTTTGCGGCCCCGTGACTGTAGCCTACCATGTACCCTCTTTCCATGGGATTTCCCAGACAAGAATATTGGAGTGAGTTGCCATTTCCTCCTCCAGGGGATTTTCCTGACCCAGGGATGGAACCTATATCTCCTGCATTGCAGGCAGATTCTTTACCATTGAGCCACTTTCTATGGGGAAGCTTATGGAAAGAAGGTGGTTAAGTACTAAATGATTTAGTGGATTAGGCAATGCTGAAGAGAATAAGCTAACAAGAGACGCAAGCTGATTTCCTTCACAGAATCTGGGAAAGGATCAGGATGTAGAGGTACCAAGCTTTTCTCAAGGTAGAAATACCGGTGGAATAGAAATAGAAGTGACTGATCCTCTTCATTCCACACACCCAGATAGCCACCTTCTTTCTATGCTGACAGAAGACTGAAGGTTTATAGTCAGGAGACATGAACTAGGCAGGCTCTAGACAACTGAGGTTGGGGTGAAGATCCTAAATAAAGATAAGGATTAAGTGAAAGTCAACATATGGAATGGTGAAACCAGAGCTGTCTTTTTCTGTGTGGTTCTCAGAACTAGTAGTCAAGCTTTTGTGTATTATAGTGTGTTAATTGCTCAGTCATGTCATACTCTTTGTGACCCCATAGACTGTTGCCCACCAGGCTTCTCTGTCCATGGGATTCTCCAGGCCAGAAGACTGGAGTGTGTAGCCATTCCCTTCTCCAGGGAATCTTCCCTACCCAGGGATCAAACCCTGGTCTCCTGCATTTCCAGCAGATTTTTTACCATATGAGCCATTTATGCTTCCCCTGAACAAGGTATTAAAGGATTCTTTTCTGGGGAAACTTTTCAACCCACAACAAAATATTTAACAGATAGGACTTTTTGAGTTCACTTGATTAAACCAGCAGCTGCATCACCATCAGATCTCCTGCAAGAATGACAGCTGCTGGTCAGGAAGTGGTGCTCATGCGTTAGACTTTCAGTCAGCTTTAAGTGCCTCACAGTTAAAGGTAAACAGACAGCCAAGGATCACCAGTCATTTGCTGGAAGTCTTTAACACAGAAGAGACCAAGCAGGAATAAACAAGTAGAAAATTAAGGAGCTTGGTAGAAATTAGATTTACTGCAGGTAACAGGAGAAACTTTAACAAAGTGAAACAGTAGTATCTTTAAAGAGAAAAAAGAAGATACAACTTACATGAAAAAAGAGATTCTATTTTTTAAAAGAGGAATTGTTCAGAAAACAGGAAGAGATTAGATAATAAAGCTGAAGAACTCTCCTAAAAATAGCCACATCAATTAGAATCTGGAACACGATACAGTGGGTACATAATGATATAAACAGCCACTGTCATTGAGATGGGACATGTCATGAAATGTTTCGGAGAGGCACTGATACTTGAAATCTGAGCACCTATTCAGATAATAAGGAAACCAAAAAAGGGGGAGTACTAGTGTACACATTTTCAAGGCAATAGAAGTAGGAGCAAATGCAGAGATAGAAGCACAATACTAATGAGAAACTGCAAGCAGTTCATTATTTGGGAAATTCAATGTGCTTTACAAAGAAAATAACATGTATAATTACATATACTTTTTTTCAAAAAGGATTTGAAGTTGAGTTGTGTGGATTTATTTAAGATTCTTTAGAAAAGTAGCAGTATTGATGATATCCATTCATTATTTATGTCAAGAGGAGAATTAAGTTGTGAGTCAGGAGACCAGGATTCTAGTGCACACCTACCACTGACTTGTTCTAAGACCTTAGTGTGATGATGTCAGTGACCACCTTTCAATAATTATCTCCCCTTCTCTTACCTTCCCCCAGATCACAGTTTTGCCTAGATTTGGGGGGAATCTCATGCTTCAGGAGTGGCATGGGAGGATGAGAGTGTTGGGGCTGTGTGAATATTAGTTACTCTAAGCTTATTACGCAAATTCTCTCCGTGGTTCGTGGCTGATTTAGTAAAAACATGTGACTCAGTTCTGGCCAGTGAGGTGAGAATGGCCACCTGCAGAGAGAATTCTGGGAAAGTTTTCTCACAGCGGACAAAGGAAAAGATGCTCTCTCCCTGCCTTCATCTTATTCTAGCTCTGAAGATGTCTTTGAGTTCAGTGTAGTGATGCAACAGAGCAGTTTTCAGTCTTAAGGTTTCCCTCCTTTGCTCCTTCATCCAAGGATTTTTTTTTTCTTTTTTTCTTTCCCAGTTATTTTTATTAGTTGGAGGCTAATTACTTTACAATATTGTAGTGGTTTTTGCCATACATTGACATGAATCAGCCATGGATTTATATGTGTTCCCCATCCTGAACCCCCTTCCCACCTCCCTCCCCATCCCATCCCTCTGGGTCATCTGAGTGCACAAGCCCCGAGCACTTGTCTCATGCATCCAACCTGGACTGGCAATCTGTTTCACCAAGGATTGTTTTTTAAAATATGGTGCCTTTATTGCTACTTCTCTTGTAACTTGCAAGTGTAATGTGGCTTGGGAGGGTCTTGACTTCCACCTTTTTGAGTTGAAAGAAGTTTCCAACT
This sequence comes from Muntiacus reevesi, assembly GCF_963930625.1. Taxonomy (NCBI): domain Eukaryota; kingdom Metazoa; phylum Chordata; class Mammalia; order Artiodactyla; family Cervidae; genus Muntiacus; species Muntiacus reevesi. The sequence goes on along the minus strand of NC_089250.1, from coordinate 41,788,821 downwards.
CAACTGGTTTCCTCTTTGAGACCACTATCACCAGAAGACAAAACCCTTGCTTTCCAAAGGTCACTCTAGGAATATTTTGTGAGCACATTCTAAGATCCCTGGGCTTCACAGGCACTTTCATTGTAAACACTTTTTCAATGAGACACTTTCATTTGTCTCATGAAATCCAAAGTACAGCATAGTACTAGATACATAATAGTCAGCACTAACAGTTTCGATTAATGAAGATTGAATCATATACTACTAATTTAGGGGTGGAGAGAGGTTTTATTTGTGTTCTGTTTGATTTTATTCTTTCCAATCAGTAGAACATGGGTGTGGTTCTATAATCTCTTCACTTTGAGAGGTTTTTTTCCCCATCTAGGACTGTACCACCCTGATCTTGTCTGAAAGGTTTTTTCAGTAAGGCAAAAGTGATTCCTGTTTATTTCTGTGAAGAAAATTTCCTTTAGAAATTAAAGAACCGGAGAAACAACATTTCAGTTTATGTGTGTTATTACTTCCTATAGAGCAAATCAGTAGAACTTTAGCCTTTAGCTCTGGAGACTTGGCAAAGTAAATATTACAAAATTATACCTAATGCTCAGTAAACATTTATTTATATAGTAGATATGCCCAAAATAGAACTACTCACTTTATGATTCAATTTTTTCTTTTTTTGTTTTAGCATTTATGACATTAACAGAGAACAGGAGTATGTCAAGAATTCTGGGGGTATACTTGGTGAAAATGAATTAAGACCACCCTCCCAGCTGCAGCCCCTCTTAGAGAAGACTGAGACAGGGTTCATATCAGAAAAGAGTGGGTATTAAACAAATGGTCTAAGTTATTGCTAATGAATCCAGAGTTGAACAATGCCGTTTTTAAAATTTTAATTTAGATCATGTAAATGAAAGGGCTTTTTAAAAAATTTATAATTTCCAGTAGCTGCAAAATTTTTGTAATTATTAGTCCAAAATTGATAGGTAATTAAGTTTTCATATTGCATCAGAAAAGGTATGTGTTCAAGAGAAATTGTCACTCTGTGTTTCTTTGAAATTATGATTTATTTTACTTGATTTTAAGTTGAGATATGTTAAATAGTAGAAGTAATACATGCTTATATAAGAAAAATATAAATTGTAGTAACATATGTAAGGTAGAAGTACAAGGTCTCCTTTTTGTCCACTCCCCACTCACCATTAGCATAAACACTGTTGACTGTTGGATTTCCCATCTCTTTCTAGATCTTTTTCTGTATACTTTCAAACACATAATTTTTTTATGACAATAATATTATATAATGCATTTATTTACTCAACAGTATACAGTGGATATCTTCGTACATTAGTATATACAGATTTACTTTGTTTTTATTTAATAGTTGCAAGGTTGATGTTGCAAAAGTTTCTGTTGATGGCAGTTTAAGTTATCTCCAAGGCTTCCCTGGTGGCTCAGTTGGTAAAGAATCTTCCTGCACTGTGGGAGACCTTGGTTTGATCCCTGGGTTGGGAAGATCCCCTGGAGAATGGAATGGCTACCCACTCCAGTATTCTGGCCTGAAGAATTCCACAGACTGTATAGTCCATGGAGTCGCAAAGAGTCTAGCACGACTGAGCAACTTTCAGTTAGGTTATCTCCATTGTTCTTCGTGTTACAGATGCTGGTGTATGGAACATCCTTGTATGTATCACCTCTGCACTTAGCTAGTATTTTTGAGAAATAGATTCCCAGGAATGAAATGGTTATTTGGTATGCCCATATAAGTTTTTGTTCAGTTCAGTTCAGTTGCTCAGTCATGTCCAACTCTTTGCGACCCCATGAATCGCAGCACACCAGGCCTCCCTATCCATTACAAACTCCCGAGGTTTACTCAAACTCATGCCGTTCGAGTCCGTGATGCCATCCAGCTATCTCATCCTCTGTCGTCCCCTTCTCCCCCTGCCCCCAATCCCTCCCAGCATCAGGGTCTTTTCAAATGAGTCACCTCTTCCCATGAGGTGGCCAAAGTATTGGAGTTTCAGCTTCAGCATCAGTCCTTCCAATGAACACCCAGGACTTATCTCCTTTAGGATGGACTGATTGGATCTCCTTGCAGTCCAAGGGACTCTCAAGAGTCTTCTCCAACACCACAGTTCAAAAGCATCAATTTTTCGGTGCTCAGCTTTCTTCGCAGTCCAACTCTCACATCCATACATGACCACTGGAAAAACCATAACCTTGACTAGATGGACCCTTGTTGGCAAAGTAATGTCTCTGCTTTTTAATATGCTATCTAGGTTGGTCATAACTTTCCTTCCAAGGAGTAAGCGTCTTTTAATTTCATGGCTGCAATCACCATCTGCAGTGATTTTGGAGCCCAAAAAAATTAAGTCTGACAGTTTCCACTGTCTCCCCATCTATTTCCCATGAGGTGATGGGACCAGATGCCATGATGTTAGTTTTCTGAATGTTAAGCTTTAAGCCAACTTTTTCACTCTCCTCTTTCACTTTCATCAAGAGGCTTTTTTAGTTCCTCTTTACTTTCTGCCCTGAGGGTGGTGTCATCTGCATATCTGAGGTTATTGATATTTCTCCCAGCAATCTTGATTCCAGCTTGTGCTTCTTCCAGCCCAGCGTTTTTCATGATGTACTCTGCATATAAGTTAAATAAGCAGGGTGACAGTATACAGCCTTGACGTACTCCTTTTCCTATTTGGACTATCCAGGTCTAATTGTTGCTTCCTGACCTGCATACAGGTTTCTCAAGAGGCAGGTCAGGTGGTCTGCCCATCTCTTTCAGGATTTTCCACAGTTTATTGTGATCCACACAGTTGAAGCTTTGGCATAGTCAATAAAGCAGAAATAGATGTTTTTCTGGAACTCTCTAGATTTTTCGATGATCCAGCGGATATTGGCAATTTGATCTCTGGTTCCTCTGCCTTTTCTAAAACCAGCTTGAACATCTGGAAGTTCTCGGTTCACGTATTGCTGAAACCTGGCTTGGAGAATTTTGAGCATTACTTTACCAGCGTGTGAGATGAGTGCAATTGTGCAGTAGTTTGAGCAATCTTTGAGATTGCCTTTCTTTGGGACTGGAATGAAAACTGACCTTTTCCAGTCCTGTGGCAGTAGTTTGAGCAGTCTTTGGGATTGCCTTTCTTTGGGACTGGAATGAAAACTGACCTTTTCCAGTCCTGTGGCCACTGCTGAGTTTTCCAAATTTGCTGGCATATTGAGTGCAGCACTTTCACAGCATCATCTTTCAGAATTTGAAATAACTTAACTGGAATTCCATCACATCCACCAGCTTTTTTCGTAGTGATGCTTTCTAAGGCCCACTTGACGTCACATTCCAGAATGTCTGGCTCTAGGTGCGTGATCACACCATTGTGATTATCTGGGTCGTGAAGTTCTTCTTTGTACAGTTCTTCTGTGTATTCTTGCCACCTCTTCTTAATATCTTCTGCTTCTGTTAGGTCCATACCATTTCTGTCCTTTATTGAGCCCATTTTTGCATGAAATGTTCCCTTGGTATCTCTAATTTTCCTGAAGAGATCTCTAGTCTTTCCCATTCTATTGTTTTCCTCTATTTCTTTGCATTGATCGCTGAGGAAGGCTTTCTTCTCTCTCCTGGCTATTCTTTGGAACTCTGCATTCAAATGGGAATATCTTTGCTTTTCTCCTTTGCTTTTCGCTTCTTTTCCTTTCACAGCTATTTGTAAGACCGCCTCAGACAACCATTTTGTCTTTTTGCATTTTTTTCCATGGGGATGGTCTTGATCCCTGTCTCCTGTACAGTGTCATGAACCTCCGTCCATAGTTCATCAGGTTCTCTATCAGATCTAGTCCCTTAAATCTATTTGTCACTTCCACTGTATAGTCATAAGGGATTTGATTTAGGTCATACCCGAATGGTCTAGTGGTTTTCCCTACTTTCTTCAGTCTGAATTTGGCAATAAGGAGTTCATGATCTGAGCCACAGTCAGCTCCCGGTCTTATTTTTACTGACTGTATAGAGCTTCTCCATCTGTGGCTGCAAAGAATATAATCAGTCTGATTTCCGTGTTTACCATCTGGTGATGTCCATGTGTAGAGTCTTCTCTTGTGTTGTTGGAAGAGTGTGTTTGCTATGACCAATGCGTTCTCTTGGCAAAACTCTGTTAGCCTTTGCCCTGCTTCATTCTGTACTCCAAGGCCAAATTTGCCTGTTACTCCAGGTGTTTCTTGACTTTCTACTTTTGCATTCCAGTCCCCTATAATGAAAAGGACATCTTTTTTGGGTGTTAGTTCTAAAAGATCTTGTAGGTCTTCATAGAACCATTCAACTTCAGCTTCTTCAGTGTTACTGGTTGGGGCATAGGCTTGGATTACCGTGATATTGAATGGTTTGCCTTGGAAACTAACAGATCATTCTGTCGTTTTTGAGATCGCATCCAAGTACTGCTTTTCGGACTCTTTTGTTGACTATGATGGCAACTCCAGTTCTTCTAAGGGATTCCTGCCCACAGTAGTAGATATAATGGTCATCTGAGTTAAATTCACCCATTCCAGTCCATTTTAGTTCGCTGATTCCTAGAATGTCAGCATTCACTCTTGCCATCTCCTGTTTGACCACTTCCAATTTGCCTTGATTCATGGACCTAACATTCTTGGTTCCTATGCAATATTGCTCTTTACAGCATCGGACCTTGCTTCTATCACCAGTCCCATCCACAACTGGTTATTGTTTTTGCTTTGGCTCCATCCCTTCTTTCTTTCTGGAGTTATTTCTCCACTGATCTCTAGTAGCATATTGGGCACCTACCGACCTGGGGAGTTCCTCTTTCAGTATCCTATCATTTTGCCTTTTCATACTGTTCATGGGATTCTCAAGGCAAGAATACTGAAGTGGTTTGCCATTTCGCTAAGTTTTTGTTACTTCCTGACAAATTGTGTTCTGAAGAAGTTGTATTTATCTTAAACTGACAGTCCTTTGATATCTTAAAGGTAATACACTTTCAGATTAGGTGATTAAGGACTGTTAATCACCTAAGGCTGTTCCTTCAACAACTATCAAATGACCTACTTAGAGGAGATAAACTATATAGGCATCTAGAGTGGAAATGCTATTGCTTAATCACAGACAGGATAAGCCCAGTCCAGTAAAAGTGGTTAGTTTCTATTAGAATTATTTTGACACCAAGTTGTTGCCATTTGCTCATCTCATTATTTGCTTTCAGACCAGATGCTTATAAAATGGAAAACAGATGCTTGTGACATAGCATGAGAAATTAGTTTATAATTTCCTTGTCTCTCTTATTAGAAGTTAGAAAGAGAAAGAAGTGTCCCTCGTGTCAGTCACTCAGTATCCCTGATGGAGTTTGAGATGGGGTAGATGATTCAGGGCACTGCGAGCAGAATCCAACTTCTCGTGTCAAGATTGACCTAACTTTTAAGATAAAATCCACAAATAGCAGAGCTGCTGCTGCTGCTGCTAAGTCACTTCAGTTGTGTCTGACTCTGTGCAAACCCATAGATGGCAGCCCACCAGGCTCCCCCATCCCCGGGATTCTCCAGGCAAGAACACTGGAGTGGGTTGCCGTTTCCTTCTTCAATACATGAAAGTGAAAAGGGAAAGTGAAGTCTCTCAGTCGTGTCCGACTCTTATAATCCCCCTGGACTGCAGCCTACCTGGCTCCTCTGTCCATGGGATTTTCCAGGCAGGAGAAATGTACCCAAAGCCAGGTGCTACAGTAAAGAACATTAACTCAGTTTTTACAGCCATTTCGATTGAACTTAAATTTTTTCCATGTGCACTCTGTTTGTCACTTAAGCCTTAATGGACACTCTTTACACTTTACAATCAGATATATTTCAAGTCATCCTCTTAGATGTTGTTTAAATTTCTTTATAGAATAGCCCCCTCTTCTTTCTCTTAATATTTGATACTCTTGAATGGTTTAAATAAAGCATGTGTATTGCTCAGCAAAAAAGATAAAACTATCTATTTATTTAGTGCTCCTTGTTTTGTACACTTGTTAGGTGATTAAATTAGAGTGTGTTGTGTGGACAGAGACTTCTCAATAAACATTCTCATCTATCTCCTTAGATATAGAGCAGGAAACTTGTGCTTTCTTGAGAGTATAATCGAGGTTATTTATTATGAAATCATAAAAGATTCAGGATTTACCGTGGTTTTCCATTAACTTTTCTTTTGATATGCTTTTCCTTCTGTCAACTATAAAATTATTACTTTTATAATGTATGGCTATTGAGTGCTAACCTAAAAGGGGAAGCATTTTTAACCATAAATAGTCTTAGAAATTATAGTATGAAAGTACAAAATAAGTCATTTCTTACTTGTTCTGCCTTGTTTATTTTAAATCATTACCATTAGTCATAGCTTTATTGGGAACTGTATTCCCCACACTGTGTTAGATAGGTTTTTGGGTTTGTTTTTTTTTTAATTGCATTATTTCTCCCAGGTTTCAGCTTATTATTGTGCATTGACACTCAAAGTTGGGGAAATATGTAGTATTTGCTACTTCTGAAATTTAAAATCTGTGCCTATCTGTTAACATTGTGTACAGTTTAAGATAGTTGGTAATCATAGTTTGTTCATTTCCAGAACTACAAGAACTTTTGTATCTTGTAAGCAAAATCTTTCACAGATATGGAGCCTAAGAGTATACTTAGATTTTTAAAATACAGTCTTTTTAAAAATATTAAATATTAATACTGGGTTCCCAAAAGTATGCTTTTTAAGGGAATCTTGATTTTCATTTGAGCTAGCAGTACAGATTATTTGTAAAATGAACTTGTAAGTGCATAGGCTTCGCAGTTTGTTTTGAGTTATTAGCTGAACAAAACCATAGCTTTTTAATTACTCTCACTGGCGTTTTGCTATTTGAAGCTCTTTAGAATAGCCTTTTCTTTCTTTCTTTTTTTTAAATAGCACTGGTATATTGATCCAGTATTCTTGCCTGGAGAATTCCATGGACAGAGGAGCCTAGCAGGCTAGATAGAGTCCATGGGGTCACAAAGGGAAATGACTGAGCGACTTTCGCTTTCGCTTCATTATATTAATGTTGAAAGAGAGAAGATGAAACTGAGGAAAAATAAAAATAAATGTTTTATCTTTTTTTCCTTCCTTGCTATTTATAATCTTTTATTTTTGATTCTAAGAAGTTTCATTATTAAAAGTGTTTTCAAATTACCTTGTGAATTAAAGTCCTAGGACAGTTTAGTCCAAATTAATTTTACTGAAATGTTTGTTTTAATTTCTGTAACAGTCTATTGTTTTTTTTTAAATCTGTTGTTCATAAATTATTTAAAAAGCTTTTATTTTCTTCAGCTTTTGAACTTTAATGTAATTGGCTGAGTTCTGATAAAAGTAGGAAACCATTATTAACGTACTTATTTATACTGTAAGGTCAAAACTTCCAGTGTTATATACATTACTCTGTTCTCTTTATAAGTAATCTGTGTGTATCCTTTTCCCCACCTTGTTAAAGAGAATAGAGGATCCAAATAGAAAGGAGTAAACAAAGCAAATAGTTAAATGTTATGAGACTTCATTAGTCTCAGTTCTTGCTGAGTGAGGACTCGTAAAAAGGACAAAGGCCCAACCAGGAGAATTGCTTGATTGGGTCATTAATTCTCAACTATGGGAAACATGACTTTCACGGGAGAGGTAGCCTAGCATCTCTCAGATAGTACATGGGTATGGTTTGAAAAAAGCACTTTCAAAAAAGTAATAACTTTTTGTTTTCATAAAAGGATGATTTTGTAATACAATCCGTAAGAAGTAAAGTTCAGTAGACATTTCTGGGCTGGTGAGGAAGGCTCAGAGAAAAACAATCTCTGATGTGTTTGCTGAGTGTGCAGTTCAGTTCAGTTCAGTTGCTCAGTCGTATCTGATTCTTTGTGACCCCAGGGACTGCAGCACGCCAGGCCTCCCAGTCTAACACCAACTCCCGGAGTTTACTCAAACTGATGTCCATCGAGTCAGTGATGCCATCCAACCATCTTATCCTCTGTCATCCCCTTCTCCTCCCACTTTCAATCTTTCACACCATCAGGGTCTTTTCAAATGAGTCAAGCTCTTCACATCAGGTGGCCAAAGTAATGGAGTTTAAGCTTCAGCATCAGTCCTTCCAATGAACACCCAGGACTGATCTCCTTTAGGATAGATTTGTTGGATCTCCTTGCTGTTCAAGGGACTCTCAAGAGTCTTCTCCAGCATCACAGTTCAAAAGCATCAATTTTTCTGTGCTCAGCTTTCTTTATAGTCCAACTTTCACATCCATACATGACTAGTGGAAAAACCATAGCTTTGACTAGATGGACCTTTGTTGGCAAAGTAATGTCTGCTTTTTAATATGCTGTCTAGATTGGTCATAACTTTTCTTCCAAGGAGCAAGTGTCTTTTAATTTCATAGCTGCAGTCACCATCTGCAGTGATTTTAGAGCCCCCAAAAATAAAGTCTGTAACTCTTCCCATCTATTGGCCATGAAGTAATGGGACCAGATGCCATGATCTTAGTTTTCTGAATGTTGAGTTTTAAGCCAACTTTTTCACACTCCTCTTTCACTTTCATCAAGAGACTCTTTATTTCTTCTTTGCTTTCTGCCGTAAGTGTGGTATCATCTGCATATCTGAGGTTATTGATATTTCTCCAGCAATCTTGATTCCAGCTGTACTTCATCCAGTCCAACATTTCTCATGATGTACTCTGCATATAAGTTAAATAAGCAGGGTGACAGTATACAGCCTTGACATACTCTTTTCCCAATTTGGAACCAGTCTGTTGTTCCTTGTCCAGTTCTAACTGTTGCTTCTTGACCTGCATACAGATTTCTCAAAAGGCAGGTCAGATGGTCTGGTATTCTCATCTCTCGAAGAATTTTCCACAGTTTGTTGTGGTCCCCGTAGTCAAAGGCTTTGAAGTAGTCAATAGAGCAGAAATAGATGTTTTTCTGGAACTCTCTTGCTTTTTTGATGATCCAGCGGATGTTGGCAATTTGATCTCTGATTCCTCTGCCTTTTCTAAATCCAGCTTGAACATCTGGAAGTTCATGGTTCATATTCTGTTGAAGCCTGGCTTGGAGAATTTTGAGCATTATTTTAATAGCGTGTGAGATGAGTACAATTGTTCTGTAGTTTGAGCATTCTTTGGCATTGCCTTTCTTTGGGAGTGGAATGAAGACTGACCGTTTCCAGTCCTGTGGCCAGTGCTGAGTTTTCCAAATTTGCTGCATATTGAGTGCAGCACTTTCACAGCATCATCTTTTAGGATTTGAAATAGCTCAACTGGAATTCCTTTACCTCCACTAGCTCTGTTCGTAGTGATGCTTCCTAAGTCCCACTTGACGTCACATTCCAGGATGTCTGGCTCTAGGTGAGTGATATTGCCATCGTGATTATCTGGGTGATGAAGATCTTTTTTGTATAGTTCTTCTGTGTATTCTTGCCACCTCTTAATACCTTCTGCTTCTGTCATGTTCATACCATTTCTATACTTTATTGTGCCCATCTTTGCATGAAATGTTCCCTTGGTGTCTAATTTTCTTGAAGAGATCTCTAGTCTTTACCATTGTATTGTTTTCCTCTGTTTCTTTGCATTGATCACTGAAGAAGCCTTTCTTATCTCTCCTTGCTGTTCTTTAGAACTCTGCATTCAATTGGGTGTATCTTTCCTTTTCTCCTTTACCTTTCACTTCTTTTCTTTTCAAAGCTCTTTGTAAGGCCTCCTCAGACAACCATTTTGCCTTTTTGCATTTCTTTTTCCTGGGGATGGTCTTGATCACTGCCTCCTGTACAGTGTCACAAACCTCCTTCCATAGTTCATCAGGCACTCTGTCTATCAGATCTGATCCCTTGAATCTGTTTGTCACTTCCACTGTATAATCGTAAGGAATTTGTTTTAGGTCAGACCTGAATGGTCTAGTGGTTTTCCCTACTTTTTTCAGTTTAAGTCTGAATTTGGCAATAAGGAGTTCATGATCTGAGCCACAGTCAGCCCCCTGTCTTTTTTTTTTTTTCCCCTGTCTTGTTTTTGCTGACTCTAGAGCTGCACCGTCTTTGGCTGCAAAGAATATAATCAATCTGATTTTGATATTGACCATCTGGTGATGTCCATGTGTAGAGTCTTCTCTTGTGTTGTTGGAACAGGGTGTTTGCTATGACCTGTGTATTCTCTTGGCAAAACTCTTATTAGCCTTTGCTCCCTTCATTCTGTACTCCAGGGTCAAATGAGTGTGCAGTAGTAGCCCCTTTCCAAGGAACCTCACAGACTTCCCTGTGGATTTGGTGAGCCACTGGGAAGGTTAAGTTTATCAAAATGTGGCCTAGATTTACAAAAACTTAGGAACAAGAAGCATTGATCTAAGCAGTCGCTGACCTCCAGCTTGACACTATAGATGCATCTGCTTTTACAACCTTGGTTGCAGCACCCAGCTTTAAACCTAAAAGTATTTACTCTTGCATTAAAAGTAGTTAATCCACTATTATAAGCCATTTAGGTTATTTTTATCCAGTATGAGGTCTTTGAAGATAATCCAGATACGGTAGCCAGAACATAATGAAAATGTCTTTTAGTTGTGCAGGAAGAAAATGAATGACTTGGTCAGTGATATTTAGTGTGTCACTTTCCCCAGCCTTTGATTATCTTAAACAGTTGCATTATTTTTGTGTTTTACAGTTTTTGAGACAATATCCTTGAGTTCAGACTCTCTCTTCCAGAGGACAGTTTCAATTCTCCATACTTCTTACTTGGACTCTGCATCTGAGCATGGTTTTCAGTACAGTCAAGTGACTTTGGTGAAAAATGACATTTTCTTAAATGAGGTGAGGTGCTTGGTACACACTGTGTCTGTGGTTAGTTTTATTTTAGTTCTAAAGAAATAGACCCATTATTTTTTATATTTGAGCCTAGTTCTTTTTAACTATCACATTTTAGCAAAATAAATGATCCTTGGTAATAATCACTTGAAAGGTAATTATATGTTCTCAGGAATAGAAAATTAAATTTCATTAATCTTTTAGCAGGAGGAATTCAGTTAATGCATTTTTAAAAATTAATTTGCAAGGCAAAATAAAATGTTTATAACATTTGATTATTCTCTCTTTATACAGTACAAAACTTTTTACCAAGAAAAAAAAGCAAATAACTATACTGACGAAGAACTTCAAGAAACTTATGGGTTTCTTCTGTTTGAAACTGAAAGTCAGGTAAGGAAATTTGGTCTTAGAAAATTAATTTTTTGATGTTAAGGTACAAAATGAATTATCTCATTAAAGTTAAACATTGATTCTATAAAATTTATAACAGTACCAGTTCATCAGTCTTTTTTGGATAGCAGTATAAATGACGATGAAAGCTTCTCATGAAAAAGATTTCATTTCTACAACTTTTTAAGGTTTTCTTTAGTTTTATTTTAAATACGTTTGTGAGCTTGTAGTGAGATTTCGATTAATACAGACTTCTTAAGTCTTAATAATGCCTTTTAATGGAGTGAATGGATATTTTTCCATTCTGGATCATTGTTTACATAGATATCTTCTATTTCTCATGGAAGTTTTTTCAAGTTTAAATTATATGGCTTTGGGGATAAGATGAACACTTTCAGCATTCTAGTTACTCGGAATTGTTTCATGCTGTTTTGAAAATTGAACATCCATATTGTTGCTGATACCTAAATTGTGGAGAAAGAAACTGCTGTGTGCAGGTATGTCTCCAAAGATGTGTGTGACTTCTAGATACACTTTCATCAGTGCCAGAGATCTGTGATCCAGCTTAAAGTAATTCACAGATAGTATTTTGGTTGGGATCATGATTTTTAAAGAATGGGGGTAGATTTGCTAAAGGAGAGTTAACATTAGCATGTACCTTATGGTTACATAGTAATACCAGAGAGTTTATTTACTTAGTTGTTGACTTCCAAATAAGATATGTTAGGGGTTCATTCTTTAAAAAAAGATAAAGGTCATCTGGGGGTAAGGCATTTTCAAATTTCGTGATCCCCAAGCTGTAATTGAAAAAGAAATCTTCAAGAGAGGACTAATCTGTGAACTTGTTTAATTTGGTTTTGCCAGTGACATTTTCGTTAGCAGAAATGGTAATGTTTCATGAAAAAATTTTAAACTGAAAAGAAATAAAAAGTTTAAACTGTTCATTTTAACTGAAACACAATTGCCTTATAGAAACTTGCTTTATACCATGAATGCATATAGTGTACAGATTCTGTATTGAAAGTTTGTGTGTGTAAAATTACAGAGTTATTTCATTGACTCCCCAAAACATGATAATAAGCAAAGACCGATCTTTTGTTTAAGGCGAAGTTGGTATGTCAGCATGGACTCTGTGTGGGCAGCAGTGCTATCACCACTCTGGGGGACCCAGCGAAAGGTACGGTCTATAAGGAAGGAGAATTTCTTTCACAAGGTGAAATGGGACTTAGTTAATTATGTAAGAACCCTGTATTAAAAGCTAGTTTCATTGATGGTAAATAATCTTTGGAATCAGAACTTTAAATATATACATGAGCTTTGAATCTAAGAACTTAAGGTTTTCTATTAAGAGTTCCATCTTTTAAAAGATGATTGGACTAGAAGATATCTTTCAGTGCCAAGAGATCAGTGCTATCATCTGAGGCTAAGGAGGCTTTCCTCCTAACTATCATTATGGCTATAGGAATAGAGAATAGATCGTACTGACCAAAGATGCCAACTGTGGGATGTGAGAAGTAGAGAAAAGAAATAATCAAATATAAAGTGTTAAATTTACCCTCCATTGATATTATCAATAGAGGAGAGATTTTAGATAGGCTGATGAGTCACAGGAGAAAGGTAGTCTTATCATTAAGAATGTGCTTTAGCCCTAATTTCTTTAAGCTTCACTTTCCTCATCTGTAAATAGATAAAACTATCTTCTAGATTTGTTGTGAGGATTATGAGACTATGTAAAGTGCTTAGCATGGAGCTTACACCTCTTGCAGTAAATGAACACCTTCTTCAGTAAGCTATTTGAGAAACAGTAGGTCATCATAAGTGTTCTGGAAGCTATCCTGCTGGTGGTGAAAACAGTTGGAAGAGGGATGAGGACTAGAGGTTGGGGCTCAAGGTGGCAGAGGGTGCATGTTGTGAAGTGAAGGTGCTCAGTCGTGTCCAACTCTTTGCAACCCCATATACTGTAACCTACCAGGCTCCTCCGTCCTTGGGATTTTCCAGGCAAGAATACTGGAGTGGGTTGCCGTTTCCTTCTCCAGGAGATCTTCCCGACCCAGGGATTGAACCCGGGTCTTCCGCATTGTAGGCAGACATTTTACCATCTGAGCCACCAGTGAAGTCCAGTGTTGGTTGAAGCCAAAGATATTGTTACATGGGGCAGCACAGATGGTGAAGAACAGAACTTTTATTTAGATGGTTATGGGACCAAGGGATGGGGACATGGAGCGAGGACAAGAAGAGGAAGAGCTGAGAGCTGTCCAGTGGATGAAGAATCTGGAGGTAGAGTCTCACAGGAAGCAGGTGTCCAGAGGGGTGTTAGCAGTGTCAGATGCTGTAGAAGTTGGAGATCAGGGGTGAGAAAGACTATGGGGCTTCATGGCTAAGTTCTTGTTGGCCCTTTCTTTGTAATAACAGCTTTATTGAGATAAAATTCACCATTCAATTCACCCATTTGAAGTATACAGTTCGGTGTTTTTTTTTTTTTAGTGCATTCGGAGTTGTGCAACTGTCAGCACAGTCAGTTTTAGACGGTTTTCATCAGTCACCTCCCCTCCCACCAGCCTGGTCAACCACTGCTTTCCTTTTTGCCCCTGTGGATTGACCTATTCCAGACATTCCATATAAATGGAATCATATCTGACCTTTTGTGAGTAACTTTTTTTACTTAGTGTTTTAGAGATTCATTTATGTTGTCGCATGTACTTGATTTGCTTTTTGACTGAATAATATTCCATTGTAGCACTTTTTCTTTATCCATTCAGCAGTTGGTAGACACTTTGTTGTTTCTATTTTTTAGCTATCATTTTTAAAAGCTATGTATATTCTTGTACATATGGTCTTTATGTGGACAAGTATTTTCATTTCTGCTGGGTTTATACCTAGGAGTGAAATTGCTGACTTGTATGGTAACTCTGTGTGCAGCAAATGTTTTTACACTTCTATTCAGCTCTCCTAAAATTTCAGCTGTCCTAAAGGACATGAAAGAGGATAAGTTCACAACTCAAATAACAGTTTACCTGAAACCTTTGTTCCTTTTCCCCTATTCTTCTTAACACCTCTTTCTTTTCATTATGCAAAATGCTAATGTAGAAAAAAAGTAGCATGGTATGATATACCCATCGCCTACATTTACCAGGTAATGTTTTGCATTAATTCTCTTCCTTTGTCTAAAAACTTTTTTTTTCCTGAAAAATGTGGAAGTGAGTTACAAGCAAATGCCTCAGCTTATACCTCTGAAAATCAAGGTCATTTTTCTACATGACAGTTGCATGAGTTTATTGTTGATGTTTTGAGAGCCTGGTTTCAGTAGGTAGAGTAGAGGTTGCATTGTTCCTACAAATACACATTCTTCTTCACATGCTGGGGGTGATAATAAGATAGCACTACTGGATATGTATGTTTATAGTTTTTGGCTCAAGTAAAATGAATGAAATAGAAAATAAGCCTTTATATTATTATAGTGTATTATAGTTTTAAAGGTTTATGGATCTTTTTAAATCTTCCTAAAAACCTGTGATTTCTGATTTCTGTGACCCACACCCATCCTCTCTGCTTAAGTGACGTACTACTCAGTCATGTGCTCAGTCATGTGCTCAGTCATGTGCTTAGTAGTAGTAGTAGTAGTAAGTAAAGAACTTGGAACTGGAATCCAATCTTCTGACAACATGTCTATAACTCTTGTTCATTCTATCCGTGTTCTCACCGTTGTCTTTTCTATTTCACAAGTGATGCCTCAGTTCAGGAATATCCCTGAAATGGGTTCTTTCCTCTGTTTTCTCACTGCTGCTTCTGTGTGGGGATCATCCTCTCCTGCCTCAACCTACAGGAGTCTCTCCCCGCTTGAGACTCAACTTCTGTTTTAAACAGCAATGGTCTGTGATGAGGCTGCAGTGGTGAACAAAAAAAAAAAATCTAACCTCTGCTGACTGGAATTCACAGTCCAGCAGAACACGCTGCTTAAAGGCAGGGATCTTGTTCTGTTTCCCTTTGTGTCACTGCTTCCTGGCACAGACCTGCTGTGTAGTAAACCTCAGCACACATTCTTAAATAGGAGCACTTACTGAGATTTTCTGGAAAAAACAACTTGAGAATCAGATTACCACAGGCCTTTTCACTGAAAGATTGCATGGAGAATAAAACAGACAGAGACTTTTCCAAAATTGTGATACATTCATCCCTTTTCACTTACTGTACCCAAATAGAAAGTTGGTTGTCAAACAGATATATTTTATCTTAGCTCTGGTGTTTCCATACCTGTAGAATATCTCAAATAGATTTTAAAAGGTAAGCATTTTCAATAGCTTTTTTAAGGTTACCTTTTATTTGTCCCTTTTGTCATCTTGTTCAGTTTAAGTAACCCATGTATAAACAGTCTTCTTAAAGTGTAAATTAATCTATTTTTATACTTTTATAGGTGTGTACATTTCCAAATATTCAGACTATCTTCATGCAAGACCTTGGTATCATGGGAAGTCTGGTTATGTTGTAATTTTTAATATAATTAAGGTAAAGCCTAAATTTGCTTCTGTGTAATTTTTTTTAATGAAAGTTTATCAGTCTGTGATCATTTTTTTTTGCAGATCACTTGCTGAACATAGTCCTTGCCAAAGACAGCTGTTCAGAATCAGAAAAAATAACTGCTCCTTTTGCTTTCGTTTAAGGACAAAGCTTTCTTTTACTCATTTAATAGATATCTGTGAATTTTTTTTCTTGAAGAAAGCTTCTAAATAGTACAACAGGCATTTAGTGAGAAACTTTCCTCACCCTGCTCCACAATGTCACTTTTTAAACATTAAATAGTAGAATGAGTAACTTGTTTATAAAATATGATTTCAGCTATAAGAGATGAATTTAGAAAGCAGCATTCGTTGTCTGGTTTAAATTTTCAAAATGAGAAATCTTTATGCATTTTTGTTACCCCTAAAACATTGAGATCTTGTTCATAGCTTCATGTGATACCTATAAATAATAATCTCAGAAATTTTTTAATTCCCTTAAATATTGCAGTATAAGTGAATCACACAATTAGAATTTTCACTCAAATAGTAGGAAAACTAATTTTAGAGGTCAGGGGGTTTTTTGAGGATGTATTCTGTGGTCTCGTTTTGTTTTTGCTTTTGTTTTAGCATTCCTACTAAGTTCTTTGGTTATAAACCCTAACACTACTGGTTTTTTAAGAGTGTGAATTCTCCATATTCCAAAATTCATCCCCAAGAACTGAAGGGAAAGTAGCATTCATTGGCTCCCAGCCGCTGCTTCCCCCTTTAACATCTCCCTCTCCTGCTCTGTGATAGGTACTGTGGTTCTGCTGCAGCCCACATGCCTGTCAGCTCAGATACCAAGTTTTCATGTCAGATTGTGCCTTACCGTTGGTTTCATGCCCCTACCCTGCCTGGCAGACCCTGCTGTTTAGTTTTGAGTTTCTGGCAATGTGCTCTCAGTCCTCCTTATTTCACTGCTCAGAAGCCAGCCCTGCCCAGTTTGACGGGGAGAAGGATGCAGGCTCTGACTGCTCACTGGAGCACCGCTCATGTGATTAGTCTTCTGAGGATTGTTCTTGGTGGTCCACATGCTGAAGAGGAGGGACCTTAACAGCAAGCATATATATATATATATATATATATGTATATGTATATATATTTAAATAGTGCATCTTGTAAACATAAAAATAAAAGTTGCCTATTATTTTGCACCTCATTTTTGGTACCTATTTTGTGTATTTTCATTTTTGTCATGTTATGTCATTATGTTATTCAAGATAGCTTTTAAAATCATTGTATGACCTTCCGTTGCATGATAAACTAACTCAACAGTTCTCTTTTTCCTTTTTCTGGGAGATATGTACCCCTTGATTAAGAGATTCCATAGTGAAAAATACTGTCAGCTGTTGAGTAATCAGGGCTATTGGCCTGTGAAGTGCTTTACTGGGCTTTTGCTCCTTGCTGGTTTACTGCATGCTGGTGGAACAGGAGTATCTTGGTCTCTAATTTACAATTCACGGAGAAGACAATGGCACCCCACTCCAGTACTCTTGCCTGGAAAATCCCATGGATGGAGGAGCCTGGTGGGCTACAGTCCATGGGGTCGCTAAGAGTCAGACACAACTGAGCGACTTCACTTTCACTTTTCACTTTCATGCATTGGAGAAGGAAATGGCAACCCACTCCAGTGTTCTTGCCTGGAGAATCCCAGGGACGCCTGGTGGGCTGCCGTCTATGGGGTCGCACAAAGTTGGACACGACTGAAGCGACTTAGCAGCAGCAGCAATTTACAGTTTATAATTTAATACTTCAGTTTGGAACTCATCTTTTGACATTTTAATTTTTTTCTTCTTTTATGGTATAGTCATTGAATAGCGAGTCTGTTTGGTGGACTATGTAATTTCTCTTTTAAAGAAATAAAGTTAACGTGTTAGTCAGTTGTGTCTGACTCTTTGTGACCCCATGGACTATAGCCCACCAGGCTCCTCCGTCCATGGGATTTCTCAGGCAAGAATACTGGAGTGGGTTGCCATTTTCTTCTCCAGTTGAAAGGCATGGTTCTCCTAAATTTGGGCTAATTCATGTACTCCTTTAATACTATGAAAAAAGCTGTGGATGTTTGCCTAAGAAAGATGCCAAATTATATCAGAGTTTTTTAAGGGCTAAATACAAATGTAATGGGGTTCATGGATAATTAAAACTATTGTTGGTTTTAAGATAATTTTTTAAGAGCCATAGTTCTTAACACAGTTTACTGTTAGTCAAAACACATCCACATCTTTATTTATACTAAAAATAAATCCTAGAGTAAAATTATTCCTATTCAAAGATATTTGATTAGTCTTAATATTTTCATTCTAGGGAAAAGTCAAGTTTGTGCCTGAGAATTATACAGCTAACTATACTAGCCCATCTTCTGGCTATGATTGCCATGTGGCTGTAAATATTAACAAGATTTCTCACAAGACAAGTCATTTTCGCACCTTTGAACTGAGTCAGGTATAGTCTTCTGGGAATAAATCATTTGCAAGATACTTTTCTGAATCTAATGAGTTAAATTTGGAGGTTGGGTAGGGTTGAAGTAGTACTATCCTCATAATACTTTTCTTCTTTCAGTATTACCTCTATGAACTTTCAGGCAGCACTGTTACTGAGCGACCCAGACAGATCTGTCCTTACCTGATTGTAGCTTTTCAGTACAGGGAACCTAAAAAGATGGCAGCACCAGCCCATGATCATAAAAGCATGTAAGTAATTATGTGCACACTTTGTTTTACTGGGTTTGTTTTCTTTGCTCTTATAAAAATGCTTCTTTTTCCCCCCTAGACTTGAACTCAGAGAAAATGGTAAGAAATTATTTTATTTTATTTTTTTTAGTTTTTTCTTTAAGTAAATGTTTTGTTCAAAAATAAAATAATCAGTTTCTTTCTTAACCTCATTTCTTACAGTTCTCATCTCTCCATGGAAAGGGAAATTAATTATACAAGGCTGTCTGCTGTGTGATATAACTCTTTGGTCTTCCTATGGTACAGTGGTTCCAAAACAACTGTAAGTGTTGAATTAATGCCCTATACTAATGCTTCTCTAACTTTTCATTTCTCATTTTGAGGTCCTTCTTGTTGGCACTGGTGTGAAATATACCAGCTGTACTTGGTTTTAGGTTATTCTTCGGGAGATGTATAGAGTACAGGGCCGTGACACAAGAGACCTAAATTCAAATCTAAATCTGACCTTTGCTTTGGAATGAGTTAGTTTTATTGTTGCTCAATTGCTAAGCTGTGTCTGACTCTGTGACCCCATGGACTGTAGCACGCCAGACTTCCCTGTCCTTCATTATCTCCTGGAGTTTGCTCAAACTCATGTCCATTGAGTCAGTGATGCCATCCAACCGTCTTGTCCTCTATCGTCCCCTTCTCCTCCTGCCCTCAATCTTTCCCAGCATCAGGATCTTTCCAGTGAGTCGGCTCTTTATATCAGGTGGCCACAGTATTGGAGCTTCAGCATCAGTCCTTCCAGTGAATATTCAGGATTGATTTCCTTGAGGATTCACTGGTTTGATCTCCTTCCTGTCCAAGGAAGTCTCAAGAGTCTTCTCCAACACCATAGTTGAAAAACATCAGTTCTTTGGTGCTCAGCCTTCATTATGGTCCAGCTCTCACATCTGTACATGACTGCTAGAAAAACCATAGCTTTGGCTATATGGACCTTTGTTGGCAAAGTGAAGTTCCTACTTTTTAGCTTTATAATCTTTGATAAATCACCTTTAAAATTTTAGCATCTTAATCCATTCGTGGAAAAATAACCTCTCAGGCTAAATTAACTTACTTAATGCTGGAAGTTTGACTTTCTGTGAGAAACAAATTGTACTTGCCTAGATAACAGATGCAGATTATAGCCACTTAATTCTATTATAGTTTTTATTAAGATATGCAGGATCTAATTTTCTAATTTTCACAGGATTTTCCTAGAGTAGTATTAAATAGAGGAGCTGTTACATGTATTTATATTATAATGAATTACAGTATTTTTTTCTGGGCATCTTGTGATACTTTTTTATTTAATCTACTTAGTTTGCCCCCAAACTCCTTGAAAGTTAGACATGCTTTAACTGAAATAAAAAGTGAAAGTTAGCGTTTTATTAGAAATAATTTTTTTATTGGCTTTTTTTTTAAGTTTTGTGTTTATTTCTTTAGACTGCATGAGCCTTCATTGCTTTGTGCAGCTTTCTCTGGTTATGGCGAGTAGGGGGCTACTCTCCATTTGCAGTGCTCGGGCTTCTCATGGTGGTGGCTTCTCTCATTGAGAAGCACAGGCTTTAGGCATGCAGGCTGCAGGAGTTGCAGTACACAGGCTTAGTAGTTGTATAGAGTACAACTAGTCAGTGTAGAACCCACTCTAGTGTTCTTGGCTGGAGAATCCCAGGAACGAGGGAGCCTGGTCGGCTGTCGTCTATGGCGTCACACAGAGTTGGACACTACTAAAGTGACTTAGCAGCAGCAGCAGTAAGTGTAGAAAGAGTGATGAATTTAGGATATCACATTTTGGCAACATCATAATGATCAATGGAGGCTTGATAAAGTAGGTGGAAGTTTGATGGAATTTACATATCTCATAAAGCAAGGAATGCAAACTTTATAATAGAAGAAGCTGCAGATACCATTTTAACTCAGTGGATAAGTTCACATCACCAGGAAAGAAAGAAACTTCAGGAGATTCCTGACACGATACACAGAGAATGACATGATGTCATGTCTGTGGTGTTCCTGCCAATCTAATCAGGAGGAAGCATTAGACATGCCCAAATTGAGGGACAGTCTGCAAAGTAAATGGCCTGTATTATTCAGAAATATCAAGGTCAGTGAAGATGAAGGCTTTTGCAGGTTGAAGGAGATGAGAGAGACATAAGTAAGTGTCGTGTGTCATCCTGGATTGGATGCTGGACCAGAAGCAAGCAGCGCCTTTTGTTACCGGACCTTAGTGAGTGCTGTAGATTAAAGAACTGTACTGTATCATTGATGTCTTGATTTTGCTAATTGTTTTGTGGTTATATCAGTTCAGTCGCTTAGTCATGTTCGACTCTTTGCGATTCCATGGACTGCAGCATGCCAGGCTTCCCTGTCCATCACCAACACCCGGAGCTGGTCCATTGAGTCAATGATGCCATCCAACCATCTCATCCTCTGTTGTCCCCTTCTCCTCCCGCCTTCAATCTTTCCCAGCATCAGGGTCTTTCCCAATAAATCAGTTCTTCTCATCAGGTGGCCAAAATATTGGAGCTTCAGCTTCAGTCCTTCCAGTGAATATTCAGGACTGATTTCCTTTAGGATGGACTGGTTGGATCTCCTTGCAGTCCAGGGGATTCCCAAGAGTGTTCTCCAACGCTACAATTCAAAAACATCAGTTCCGAGGTGCTCAGCTTTCTTTATAGTCCAACTCTCACATCCATTCATGACTACTGGAAAAACCATAGCTTTGACTTGATGGACCTTTGTTGACTAAGTAATATCTCTGCTTTTTAATATGTTGTCTAGGTTGATCATAGCTTTTCTTCCAAGGAACAAGCGTCTTTTAAAACAGCTTTTTCACTCTCCTCTTTCACTTTCATCAAGAGGCTCTTTAGCTCTTCTTCACTTTCTGCCATAAGGGTGGTGTCACCTGTGTATCTGAAGTTATTGATATTTCTTCTGGCAATCTTGATTCCAGCTTGGGATTCATTCAGCCTGGCATTTCGCATGATGAACTCTGCATAGAAGTTAAATAAGCAGGGTGACAGTATACAGCCTTCGCATACTCCTTTCCCAATTTGGAACCAGTCCATAGTTCCATGTCCAGTTCAAAGTGTTGCTTCTTGACCTGCATACAGGTTTCTCAGGAGGCGGCAAGGTGGCCTGGTATTCCCATCTCTTTAAGAATTTTCCACAGTTTGTTGTGTTCCACACAGTCAAAGGCTTTGGAGTGGATAAAGTAGTAGTAGATGTTTTTCTGGAACTCTTTTGCTTTTTCTGTGTTCCAACAGATGTCGGCAATTTGATCGCTGGCTTCTCTGCCTTTTCTAAATCCAATTTGAACATCTGGAAGTTTCAGTTCACATACTGTTGAATGATTCACATACCAATCTCATTTGGAGAATTTTTAGCATTACTTGCTAGCATGTGAGATGTGTGTGATTGTTCAGTAGTTTGAGCATTCTTTAGCATTGCCTTTCTTTGGGACTGGAATGAAAATTGACCTTTTCTGGTCCTGTGACCACTGCTGAAGTTTTCCAAATTTGCTGGCATATTGAGTGCAGCACTTTAACAGCATCATCTTTTAGGATTTGAAATAGCTCAGCTGGAATTTCATCACCTCCACTAGCTTTGTTCCTAGTGATGCTTCCTAAGGCCTACTTGACTTCGCACTCCAGGATGTCTGGCTCTAGGTGAGTGATCAAACCCTCATGGTTATCTGGATCATTAAGATCTTTTTTTGTATAGTTCTTCTGTGTATTAGTGCCACACCTTGATATCTTCTGCTTCTGTTAAGGTCCATACCATTTCTGTCCTTTATTGTGCCCATCTTTGCATGAAATGTTCCCTTGGAAAAAAAAAAAGAAATGTTCCCTTGGTATCTCTCATTTTCTAGAAAAGATCTCTAGTCTTTCCCATTCTATTGTTTACCTCTATTTCTTTGCATTGATCACTTAGGAAGGCTTTCTTTTCTCTCCTTGCTGTTCTTTGGAACTCTGCATTCAGACAGGTATATTTTTTGTGTGTGGCGGGGAGTTATAGAAGGAAATGTTTTTCGTAAAAGTGCACACAGAGAAGTATTTAGGGGGAAAAGGAGGTATCTGTAAGTGTACAAGTATTTCTAAATAAGTTTTAAAGAAGGAAATGGTGCTAGTCTAGATGTGCTTCTTTCTGTGGTCCTGCATGGTAGGCAGTCCTGTATTGTCGAAAGCTTTCAACTCTTATGTGGTATAATTTCTAGAAGATTCTCATTCCATTCCAGAATACATAATTCTTCCACACTTCTGGATATTTTGGTTATAACAAAATGCATGCATTCAGTTAATGTGAACATATTTGCAGACCATGGTTTATGAGGTGTTAGTCCTCAGTCATGCCTGACTCTTTGTGACCCCATGGATAGTCTTGTCATGCCCGACTCCTCGTGACCCCGTGGGCTATAGCCTGCCAGGCTTCTCAGTACATAGAATTCTCCAGGCAAGAGTACTGGAGTCGGTTGCCATTCCCTTCTTTAGGGTATCTTCCTGACCCAGGGATTGAACCCAGATCTCCTGCATTGCAGGCAGATTTTTTATTGTCTGAGCCACTAGGGAAGCCAATTTATAAGCTCATATACCCAAAAATTTCTAGTTATGAATATATGCATTATTTGACTTAGAGTTTATAGATTTAAGAATTTTTGTGATTTTAATAGTTTTGTTTTCATTTATATTAGAAAATCAAAAGTTATGAAGCTCTAGTTTCAATGTTTATTACATTACATGATATTGTTTTGTTTTTTAGACCACATGAACTAGATTTTAAGTATGTAATGAAAGTGTCATCTTTGAAAGAGAGACTACCAGAAGCTGCTTTTAAAAAACAGAATTACATGGAGCACAAAGGTCTGTTCAGATGTTATGGTACACTGCGTGTCCTGAGCTTTGTTCCGGTTGTTTTCCACTCTCTCTTTCATACACACACGTGTGTGCACACATACTTTCTCTCCCTCCTTACTTCTGTTTTTCCCTTAAGTGATTCTTAAAAGGGTCTTTTGTGAAAGGGATAGAGTAACCATGTGATTCAGTTCCTGGGAGGCCAGCTCAAAGTGATGAACAGTAGTTTTCATTTAATATGGCAGAGACTAGCTTTAATATAGAATACTGAGGGAATTAAGCAGAGATACACTTACAAACAGTTGGAAACTCATAATCATAGTATACTTTCAAGGAGAACAGAGGTTTTGTGGTTGTTTTTATTTATTTACCACTGACTCTGGAACAACACAGGTTTGAATCGCTTAAGTCCACTTATAAGCAGTTTTTTTTCAGTAGTACATATTATAGTACCACCCAATCCATGGGTGTGGAATCATGATTACCCAGGGTAATCATATATTGGAAATAACTGACTGTGCAGAGGGTTGAGGGAGAGGCATTCAAGGGTCACCTATACTTTTAAATGAAGAAATAAAGCAGCAAACATGAGAAGGAAAGTTCTTAGTCATTTAGATTAATTCATGACAACATTGATGTTTTTATTTATATGTATTTATTTGTCTTCTTAACTTTATATTTGTGTAGTATAAATAAAAGCATTGTTTTTAAATACTGTATACAGTAACTTTTTATTAAGGGGTTTTATAACCAAGAACATTGAATGATCCATGTTTTTTGAATAGTATTCCTATTTCTTCTTTTAAAATATAAAATGAATAAATCAGTTGTTAAAAAAAATAAGCATCATAGTATTTTAAAATAAGAAATGTTCTGTTTCTGATTTTTTTCCACAGTCTGTTGCCAAGACATGTGCTTCAATATGTATGAGGTGGAGCTCTCAAACAAACAGGGGGAGAAAGTGGATAAACTAATAGAATACATTAAAAGGGAACAGTTGGTAAGAGTCATCCATTTAACATATAATTATTATTTTCCCTGAAATTGAGAACTTGATACACAGAGACTAGGAGAAACATATGGAGATGCACCATAGTGATGGTTCCTGTGGATGGCGTTCTAATAAAGAATTAGAAGTCTTTTTTTCATACTTGAGTTGTTAGTGAATGATTTATTAATTTATCAGATTTGTAGGCTTATGACCTGACAATTTTTGAAATAAGAGTATTTTATCGCTTCATGAAGTGGTATATTTATTCTGTTTTTTTAAACTCAGTGATTATTATATGAACATTGGATTTTGTCTTTGTTATGTGTATATAGGCTTTTGAAATGGTGAATAATGGGAAAGAAGAGCTGCATTTTCTGTCTGCATTTCTTATTACCAGGGACCTAATGATGTTATTGCCTGTTTTTAACCCATCTCCTAGTATGCTGTGGAAAGGATTTCTTTAATGGATGATATCTTCCAGTTTTTCTAGTTGCAGGATTCTGTGATATGTTTTGTGTTAACCTGAGCTTATTGATGTTAATCATAGGTCTGATTGACCTTGAATTTGTAGTGGCTAACGGGAAACAGAGCAGCTACTTGCACAGCGTGACAATGAAAAGAGTTTCTGATTGATTTGTTACATAGTTGAACACTATCCAAAAACTAACCCTTGATGTCCCAGTTATTTATTATATGTAGCCCTAACAAGGCAAAGATTATCTGAGCAGTAAGGGACTTGAAATTTCTGATACTGGGGACAAAATTGTTCTGCTTCCCATAAATACTAAAATTTCAAGAATCTTTTTCCTTAACTTTTCATAAGGTTAAAAATCTCTGAAGAATGTGGTAGAAGGAAGAGGGAATTGAATCTTCTTTCTTGCTTTTTTATGTTTAAGGCAATAATCAAATGCTTAGAAGATCGAGAATTTTTCATTTTACTTACATCATCAGCCTTAATGTCCGAAACAGGTAAGGACAACTTTTTCGAAAAAATGTTTTCCAATATGTTTACTTTTATCAAATCAGCAACCTGATTTTCTTCTGATTCTCATTCTGTGTAGGTTTTGGAGAGGAGCAGACAGGTCTACATGGATTGCATTTATTCCATTCACCTCCATCAGCAGCAGGTAAGGGCACAGGCAGTCCACGACAGCTGTGGGCCATGTTTCAGTCCTCATCTTAAACCCCAAGCAGCACATGACTCTGGCAACTGTTTTCTTCTCTGAAATAACTTTCCCCCTTTACTCTCCCTGGTCAATCCTTCATCTCTACAGGCTTATCCTTGCAAGTCTACTCCGCACTCAGGTATCCACCTGCCTATTGACATCTCTTTCCATCTAGGTGTCTCAGATGTTACTCACATTCAGCATGTCCAAAACTGGATTCAGTTGTTCTTGAAGAGCAATAGCCAGGAAGTAGTTTTATCATAGTCTCCCCGTCAGTAGGACTTAAAGTCTTCACAGAAGCACTTGCCTTTGTCTGGACTGCTTGTCTCCTTCCCCAGGACCAGGAATTGTCTATTAGGGGCAAAAAGTATTGCTCATGCAGGATATAAATAGATATACAGTAGATCGGTGGTATTAGAATTTCAGAGGGCAGTTAGGAAACAAAGTCCAGAAAGGCTCTGGTAAGGGGAGATAATAAGTAAAACTGGAGAATAAGCACAGTCTAGCCTCTCATGCAGAGCTGTCAGGTGTCAGCCTGATTGTCACTTTAATGAGTCCATCACCACTCTTCCTTCATTGAGGAACACAGACTAGTCAGTCTAGTTACATAATATTAACTTGAGGGTTACTTAGGGGTTTACTTTGTTTGAGTTCAGTTGGTTCCCATCACAAGGAAAAAAATTTTTTTACTTCTTTAATTTTGTATCTACTGATATGATGGATGTTCACTGGACTTACTGAGGTAACTGTTTAAATGATGTATGTAAGTCAGATCATTATGCTGTAAATTCTGAATGTACACAGTGCTGTATTTCAATTATATCTCATGCTGGGAGGGATTGGGGGCAGGAGGAGAAGGGGACGACAGAGGATGAGATGGCTGAATGGCATCACTGACTCGATGGACATGAGTTTGAGTAAACTCCGGGAGTTGGTGATGGACAGGGAGGCCTGGCATGCTGCGATTCATGGTGTCGCAAAGAGTCGGACACGACTGAGCGACTGAACTGAACTGAACTGAAAGCTAGAAGAAAAAGGAAAGTCAAAATGCGAACCAAAGGACGTTTGCACCTTTGACTACCTTGTTAAGAGAGTTTGAAGTAGGTCATATAAGGTACAGATAAGAACAGAAAAGCAATTCTGCCAACTCTGAGCCGGTGCTATTTTTCGGAGCTGGAGCCAGGCCTGCCTTCTTCATTCTCATCTTATCATCCCTCCTGAATGACTCTGTTTTGATTCTGTGTGTATGTATTTTCATATATATGAAGATAATATATATTCATTAAATGCATTCATAAACCTTCTATTAATTGCTATTTAGATTACCATTTGAAACACTGCATCATATTTAACCATCCTATAATTTTGTAACGTAAAGCATTTTTTTTCTGCATGATTTTTGAAAAAAAAAAAGAACTTCAGGTTTTTAATACACGTATATATATTTTAGGTCTGACAGACTTGAAAGTTGAAGATGACATCTCATTGAAAGTGGTGCCTGTTTTGCCTGCCCTCAATTGTGCCCTGCTAGAAGCAAAGAAATCACTTTCTGAAAAAGGAATCTCTCTAAACACGTTAGTAAAGCATAATTTCCAAGACTTGTCCAAGGTGAACAAAAGCCCTCCGCTGACTGCTGCTTCCCAGGATGGATTTAAGGAAACCGGCTTCTCTGGCCAAGTGTCCAGTGCTTTTGACTTGACTCCTCCAGCTGAAAAGTGCCCTTTACAGTCTTTAACTCAGCTGAAGTCTTATTTTTCAGATGCGAGTGGGTACATTTTGGGAGTGTCTACTGTGTTAGGTCTATTGGCAGAGCGTCCTCAGTCTCCTTGTATTTCAGATGGGATTTGCAATACAGGCTTTTCTTTAGTGATGACTCCAGATCCTGAATTTCACGATTCAGAAGCAGAAGGAAGAAAAGATATAGAAACTGGAAATAGCTCTGAAGATGTGTTTCAAGCAAGACAGGGAGCTCTGGTCCCGCTGAGCCTAGCACCAAATCTGAGAGTGCAGCCCAAGAGAAAGGCGAGCACTCTGCCCATGGTACAGAGTAAAAGGGTGAACTTGCACCGACCCTTCCCCAAAAGGACTGCTGGAGGAAGCAAGGGTCCCGCCTCTACCACGACTCTCAAGCTAGTCAAAGGACAGTTTCCTCAGAGGAGAAAAAGAGGTAAGCACATCATGTGGGTTTTCAAACGTTGTGTCTCCATCCTGTCCCTGTGTGACCGTCCTGGACCATAGCTTGGTGACATCTGTGAGTTTTCTCCCGGTGGCTTGTTTGCGCACTAGAGCTGGGGAGCACTGATCTAGCTGACAGGTGAAAGTCAACAGGACAAGAGCTTGCCCACCAGAAGCTCCTATTCACTTGTAAAACTGCTCCTATTCACTTGTGAAATTGCCACTTAGTTATTTACTTACCTTTCTAAGAAATAAGGTCTTTCAGTTTCTGAACTGCCCTGGGACAGATTGGACAGGATCTCCTAACATCAGGCACACTAAGAGCAACTGGTAGAAAGTTTTGAGTGACGGCCTGAGCACATCTAAAGAGGGTCCACCTGGGCCTCCACGACCAGAGTACCCTGGGGCAGAGTTCTAATCCTTGGTGTATTCTAAAGGTGGTCACCTGGACCTGCTGTCTGGTACGGACCTACTGAAACAGTGTCCAGTGGCCTGGAGAAGTATGTAAAGAAACAGTTCATAAGTGGTTTTATTGTCCCTGAAAACTGAGTAGGAGCCCGCATCCAGAGCCATTTAGCATTAGTCAAGTGCGCTTGAGCCAGCAGAGCACAGCAGACAGCACAACTCTGGCTTAGAGCCCCCTCAGATATGTGTAGTGTATTTGTTTAAAACTAGGGCACTTAAAGGAAATCAGTCCTTAATATTTATTGGAAGGACTGATGCTGAAGCTGAAACTCCAATACTTTGGCCACCTGATGTATAGAACCGACTCATTAGAAAAGACCCTGATGCTGGGAAAGATTGAAGGCAAGAGAAGGGGATGACAGAGGATGAGATGGTTGGATGGCATCACCGACTCAATGGACATGAGTTTGAGTAAGCTCCGGGAGTTGGTGATAGACAGGGAGTCCTGGCATGCTGCAGTCCATGGGGGTCGCAAAGAGTCGGACACGACTGAGTGACTGAACTGAACTGAACTAAACTGAACTGAGGGAACTTACGCTCCATGTTCCCTTCGAGAAGGGCGAGCAGACTGTGGCCAGGGCCCCTCAGGCATTTCCCCATCCTCTCTGTACTTGACCGCAGGCAAAGCGGGAAGGTGCTTATGAGTGTGTGCCTTAGCCGGCCCTGTCTGTCATGTTGTCTGTCATCAAAATGTAACACTTTTGATGCCTAAAGAAGAAATACTGGAGATGTGTGGATCCCCCAGGATCCTAGATAATTAAGATTTTACCCTTTGGTTTAACAAATAGTTATTTCTGACCAATTATAGTTTGAGAAATGGTGTGTGTGTTTAGGAAGGTGGTGGAAAGAAGGGAAGCATGAAGCAGCCACACACATACTGTTTCCGCACACATTCCAGGCCAACCGTATTGGCTTTCTTCTCTATATGAATATACTTAAAGGTATTAAATATAGTATCTATAATTCAACATATATGTTGTCATTATTTCTCAAAATGTTTTAAATTTCATCCACTGTAAGAAATATGTTTTATGTTTTAGTCCAGTATACGCAAATGCATACATACTGAAACAGAAATTTCAGAAAACATTTACCCTAACTTTGTGCAGTATAATCTGATATATTCTGTTTCATTTAATAAAGAATTCTGGTTGCAGCCCACTAGGTTTATTTGACAGTCCACCCATGGGTTATTGTGCGCAGTTTGAGAGACATGCTGTTGAGTGATGCAGATAAGCAGGGTAGTCCCCGCAGGGTCGTGTTTCCCCTTTTCCTCCCAGGACCTGGGTCATGAGAGGTGTTCACTTCCTACCCGTGCAGATCTAACATGTCCCCTCATCTTGATCATCTCATCTTGTTTCCTTTCTCTTCTCAATTTAATATTAACCATTTTCCACTTTTATGCAGGAGACCTGGGTTCAATCCCTGGGTTGGGAAGATCCCCTGGAGAAAAAAAAAGGCTACCCACTCCAGTATTCTGGCCTGGAGAATTCCATGGACTGTATAGTCCATGGGGTCACACAGAGTCGGACATGACTGAGTGACTTTCAGTTTCACTTTCATTTTCCTGCTTGATTTATATTTTGCCTTTTTTATGGCAACATTTTTTAAAATTGCAACTGATGTAGAATCAGAAGTCTTATTCTGGAAACAAAAATATGCTACTCTGTTGCCTTTATTAGTTTAGTAGGGAAGAAAATAATTAAACCCAGGGAAATGTTCAACATTAAGGGAGCCTAAAAGCTTTTTAAAAAACCACTTATTCCTCTAATTTTCAGAAACATGAAGTTGGCCTCTTTTTTACATTTCACTAATAACCATCACATTCTTATACTGTTTAGTATCATTTTTCTGTTAGCAATTAGCAACAGTATTTTCTATATGATGTGATTTTAAAATATTTACACACATTCACAAGTATGATAAATTTATATACACAGTGTGGAAAACAGTTTTCACAGGGAACATTTATTAACATTTTTTTTTAAACTCTTAAAGCACTAAAACACTTGCTATGTTTGATACAAGCAGGTCATTAATAGTTTTTTTCTCATCTCCCTCCACCTTTAGCTCTTTCCTTAAGAAGTAAACCTGAGCATTTTGTAAGTTCAGTTTGGTTCAGTTGCTCAGTCGTGTCCGATTCTTTGCAACCCCATGGGCTATAGAACGCCAGCCTTCCCTGTCCATCACCAACTCCCGGAGCTTATTCAAACTCATGTCCATTGAGTCAGTTCTGCCATCCAACTGTCTCATCCTCTGTCGTCCCCTTCTCCTCCCGGTTTCAATCTTTGCCAGCATCAGAGTCTTTTCCAATGAGTCAGTTCTTCACATCAGGTGGCCAAAGTATTGGAGCTTCAGCTTCAGTCCTTCCAATGAATATTCAGAGATGATTTCCTTTAGGATGGACTAGTTGGATCTCCGTGCAGTCCAAGGGATTCTCGTCTTCTCCAGCACCACAGTTCAAAACCATCAATTCTTCGGCACTCAGCTTTCTTTATAGTCCAGTTCTCACATCCATACATGAATACTGGAAAAACCATAGCTTTTCTTCCAAGGAGCAAATTTTTTTTAAATTTCATGACTGCAGTCACCATCTGCAGTGATTTGGGAGCCCAAAAAAATAAAGTCTGTCACTGTTTCCATTGTTTCCCCATTTATTTGCCATGAATTGATGGGACCGGATGCCATGATCTTAGTTTTCTGAATGTTGAGTTTTAAGCCAACTTTTTCACTCTCCTCTTTCACTTTCATCAACAGGCTCTTTAGTTTTTCTTTGCTTTCTGATATAAGGGTAGTAGGTTGATAGGGAATTAAATCAGATGAGGACTTTGTTCAGTGTCCCTTCCTCCATCCCTCTTAAGAGGTGATTTTTCAAGCAGGTGTTA
This sequence comes from Muntiacus reevesi, assembly GCF_963930625.1. Lineage (NCBI taxonomy): Eukaryota > Metazoa > Chordata > Mammalia > Artiodactyla > Cervidae > Muntiacus > Muntiacus reevesi. Next base: position 41,757,888 of record NC_089250.1, on the reverse strand, counting down.
AGGCTTTGGTATTAATATTTAGGTGTAGTGAAGAAAAACATGTAAGGTCTTTGTAAATCTGCAGTCTTATCTCTACAGTGTGCTTACGGTTTCAACCACGTCACTTCATGAGAGCTTTGTTGCTTTTGTGTAAATTAAGTTATTTGTCCCAGTGCTGTGAACTAAAATATTCAGCCTTACCTGTCACATCAGTCAGCAAAGATTATGAAATTTTTACAAAAACTGTTGTTTTATTTTTAGAAAGTTATTACTCTGATATTTTCTTCTAATCTGGATAGATAGACCAAACTTAACAAGTTCATATTTTTATACTTATGTGAGAGCTTTTTAACTCTTGCTTTGTTAAAAGAAAAATTGTTAATGAATTATCCCAAATTTTATATTTTATTCCCCATTACTAAAGTTACCCCCATACAACATAAGAAATCAAAGGAGAAAGCTATGCTGATAAAATATGTGAGCCCCCACCTCTTAAAAAACGGTGTCTTTTCTGCATAAGGTGCTGAAGTGCTGACTGCACAGTTTGTGCAGATAACCAAACTGGATAGGAAAGCCCAAGAAGCTCCTAGTTCTAAAGATGTTCCAGTGGCAACAAATGCTAAAAGGGCAAGGAGACGAGAGACCTCTCCAGACACCCCTGTTCCAACGGCTAAGCCACCCACGAAGAAATCTCCACAAAAACAGAGGGTAAATATAGTAAAAGGCAATCAGAATCCAAGACTCAGAAAACAGCCACAACCTGGTAAGAAACATACTTCCTATATATCTCAACACCACAATACAGACTAATCGAGATTGCAAGATAGTATGTTGACCAGTATGAGATCAGCTGAAGTCTGTCAGGTTCTTGCTGTCTTCTGTAGTTCAGACTCTGACAGGACGAGTAACTTGGTTTCCTATTTTGAATCAATTAGGAAGGTGTGAAGATTCATGCCTTTATTAAGTAAAACCTACTTTTCAGTTTGCAGAAAGCCAGAACAGAAACAGTTTACCAGAGTTAAAGTATAAATGGTCTTTTTAAGTGACTAAATTCACAAGCAGGTAGCATATGGCAGTACTTTTCTGGACCATAATCAGTTATAAAAAGGAGAAGTTAAAAGTCTGCCCAGAGGGAACTATAAAGAGGTGGTTCAAAGCAGTCAAGAATCCAGAATGCTGTATTTGGTCTTAAAAAGGCATTAAGTTTATTTACTTCTGCATTTGTGGAAGAGGATAATGGAATCTCCTTATGTGAGCTTCTGTGTTCCACCTGCTGGAAGCTCCTCATCACTGGAAAGTTCTCAAGTCATCATGGCCTTGGCTCTTCACCTCGATGCACGCCGCTCTCATGCCCATGCTCTCTGAGTGCAGTGCAGCCCCCACCACTTGGCAAGACCTGTGCCATTTACAGGGTTTTCAGTCTTGAGTCCTGTTGTGCTAGTGCTGTTTCTTGTTTAGAAAAACCTTCATTTCCTCATACCTTTGTAATCCTATCAGTTTTCTGTCTAATCTCATGATTCTTCTTTCTCTCTTATCTATCTTTAGATTTTTAAAAAATCTTAGGTAGAATTCAGGGAAAAAAACTTTTGTTGATGTGATGGTGTTACCGATGAGCTTGGTTTTTTTCTTTCCTTTTTTTTTTTTTTTTTTAAAGTTTTCAAGTGCACCTCACTGCAGCAAAACCTGTGACCCCACATTGGAGGCACGGAGTCTTAACCACTGGACCTGTAGGGAAGTCCCTTTCCTCAGTTTGTTTCAAGTTGTTTATGACTGAAGATATCCTGAAATATCATCACTGTACAGCCTATAGAGAGTCATACCAAACGCTGACTCTGCTTGTCACCCCAGGCGATCACAAGGTAGTCTCCCCAAGGCTCCATATCTCTCCCCTGCCGTTTCCCCGTGCCAGGCTCCCACACTCCACACCTGTGGTCACTGCTGTGAATCGCCTGGGCTCAGCTCAGTCACATAGAGGCGTTTCCTGGGACTCTGATCTGCACTCATCTCTCCTTTCTTTCAATTCCTTTTGGGCTTTTGAGAACATACTGTTCCAGTCATCTAGTGTGTCTTGGTTCTGTCTTTCCAATTAGTTTGTAGACAGGATGAGCATAGACACATACATAATGCCATGTCGTTAGAATTCCTTGTGCCGAACTGGCCTCCAGATACTTGCAGGCTCGTCCATTAGTGGAGGTGTATGATGGCATTGGCAGCAAATGCAAAGTTTTCACAATGTGCATTCAGAAAAAGCCTGATTTGTATTGCAAATGTCTGTATACATCCTGCAGCCATATTCCAAGTTAAAATTGTAAGATTACCACCTTTTAAATAATGTCTTAATTTTTCTTTTATGTCTTAATCTGCTTCATTTCTTTTACTTGAAATATTAGAAAAAACAAAGAATTTTTTTAAAAAGTAACACTGAAAGAAAAAAAAAGAAAGAAATATTAGAGTTTAAGAAGGCTTAATCATTTTGTTACTGAAGCTGATGGTTTTCTGTCCTTTTTAAAGTTTTCAATATAGTTTTTATTTATTGAAATCTCTATATCTTTATATTTCATTTGGCATCTTCTTATGTATATTTCTTAAGAAGAGATAATCAGTATTGTATTTTTAATGAATTGAAAATGTCTAACAAGTCACTTAAGTGATTTACCTGAAATGCTGCTGCTGCTGCTAAGTCGGTTCAGTCGTGTCCGACTCTGTGCGATCCCATAGACGGCAGCCCACCAGACTACCCCATCCCTGGGATTCTCCAGGCAAGAACACTGGAGTGGGTTGCCGTTTCCTGCTCCAATGAATGAAAGGGCAAAGGGAAAATGAAGTCGCTCAGTCGGGTCTGACTCTTAGCGACCCCATGGACTGCAGCCTACCAGACTCCTCTGTCCATTGGATTTTCCAGGCAAGAGTACTAAAGTGAGTCACCAGTGCCTTCTCCATTACCTGAAATGACACATACTTATTAAAATGGACTCTGTCGCTTGATTCTATACAGAATGGCACTCGGTATAAGAGCCATGGTATTAAAGGTAGAATGAACTGTCAGCAGACATATCGATCCTAAAATGGACTTCATGTTTCCAGTACACCCAGGGGGCTCATGAGACAACTCTCTGGGTCACTTTCTCCCACCTCACTCCCTTGGAGCTTTGTATGTTAAATACAAACTGGGCAGTGCTTGATTAATTCCACCCTACTCACCATATTCACACTCTCATCTTTCTGTTTGACGACCTCATAAGCCAGAGTTTCCTCTGTAAACGTATTGTCACTGGCCTTTGGAGACAGGTTGGTAATTCATGTCAGACCTGCTACTACTAATTATAAAGAGGGGGGCACATTTGGCTTTTCTGTTCATCCAGCCACCTGCTACAGGGACTCACTGCCTAGTTCTGTTGTGAGCTTTGTCCTTCGTGATAACCGCTTTTAAGAAGGCAAGTAAACCACCTGAGCATGTGTTTTCTGACCAGAGGCACATGGGGAGATTTGACTACCTGCTGAAAGAATTATCAGTAGATAAGGAGATTTGCTTTTTTGCAGAGCAGAGAAGAAATGTTTTCAATGTTAAAACTGAAGTTTTAAAACTTGAAGTTAATTGGCAATTCAGAATATTCTTAAAACAGTTCTCATGTTTTATTCTTATCATAACATTGTAATTAAACATCAGTATGGTTAAAATTGTCTCTATTTTGAACTTCGGTGATTTCTGTAATGACTTGTGAAAAGATTTCTAAGGAAGTACGTTAACATTCTATAATATACACTTTAAACTTAGAAACTCTTAGATTCTCACTAGACTGTAAGCCATCTGAAGGCAGAAGTCTTGTTTTCTTGTTTTGGGTTTTTTTTTTTTTTTTTGTCTTTGTATATTTCTCTAGCTGAGCAGTATGCCTTGTGTGTAGATCAGTACATGCAGTTTCAAAGGGTGATTTTTTTTTTAAATTAATATGCATACTCCTTAGGGCTTGTTCCTCTGGAAAACACATTATAAAACCTCAGGGAACTGGATAAGACCTCAGTCTGATAATAAAAACTTAATACAAACCTTGCAACATACTAAGAAGTTTTTCTTGAATATGTCCCCCAAACTGTTCCCTTTCATTGAGCCATAGTAATACAACAAAGAATTAGTTGTATGGAAATCAAATTTTATTTGTCTTTTTTTCTCTTACACTGAAGCCAAAGGAGAAACTGCTTTACAGCTTCAATCAGAAATTTCCAGTGGTCAAGATGTTATTAGCATAAATACAGCCCAACCAGAACATGTCACAGTGGCCCCAAAAGCCCCGACTGAAACCTCCGTTGTCGGCTGTGACTCCCAGGCCCTAAACATGCTGGCCGACCTGGCTCTGAGTGCTGCTACCTCCAGCACGCCATCCCCCGAGCCCAGAAACCTCCCCTGCTCCCTGGAGCTGCCGCAAAACACTGTTCCACTTTCTAAAGAACAGCTTTTGTGTGGGACATCAGACCACGAATACCACAGAGGAGTTAAAAGTCAGAAAGGTGGGCCGTTACCCAAGCCCTCCTCTGACCAGAGTAATCTGTCTTCAGACCCCATGGTCAGCCCAGAGGAAGAGAGCGTGGGTCCTGGCAGTTGGGCCCCTGCAGAAGCCCAGCCAGCACTTCCCAAGGAGACCCACGAGAGTTCCAATGCAAGCCAGACCTCTTTCGTGGCTGCGGAGCATTCCTACGCCCTGCTCCTCGCAGAACATTCAAAGAGGGGGGGCCCAGGCTTGGCCTTTGCTAAGAGCAGCACCAAAGGCTCTGACATGGGGACCCCTGTGGGGAAGGTTGTACCCTTCCTGCGCCCGAAGATGACGTCCCCGCCTCAGAAGCTCTCCATGGCCCTGGCCTTCAGGCACAGGGGCAGGTTGCTGCCCACTGGCCCGCAGGACTTCTGCTGCTCCTCGCACACGGTATTCTGCTGTGACGGCTCCTTTAAGGTCACGTTCACATGCGAAGCAGATTACTCTTTCAGCTTAGACAGCAAGTACACCAACAACCCGCTGGAGAAGACTGTGGTCAGAGCACTGCATGGGTGAGTAGGGGCGACACATCAATACCTCGATGCAGGGATAAGGGATGCTGTGCTCAGTCTGAGGAAGGAGAAAGAAGGGTGTAAAATCCAGTAAATGAGTAATACTGAGAGTGGATCACTGAGCTGCTCCTTCATGAGTCTTTCTGGTCCTTGAACTGTAATATGTAAATAAGGTCTTGGTGGAGAATAGTGAGGTAAAGGAGTAATGCTTTGCAGACTGAATCGCAGAAGAAACATTTAAAGAATTACTTGGGGACTTCCATGGTGGTCCAGTGGCTGAGACTCCTCCTTCCCCAAACAGGATTAGGATTAGGTTCAATCCCTAGTCAGGGAACTAGATCCCATTGCTTCAACTAAGACCCAGTGCAGCCAAATCAGTAAATAAATAATTTAAAAAACAAAACAAAACTTGTAGCTTGTCAGGTTGGTCACATTGCTGTGAGTGAGCACATTTACATGGGGTTGTTCTAGAAATCTTCCTTAGGGACCAAGGCAGAATAGGGGAGAGCTAAGAGCACTGGCTTTGGAGCGTGGACCAGCCTCCGTGTGGAGTCAAGGCTCCCCCAGCTCTCAGAACAGCACTTCTGGCCCTTCATGATACTCAACCTGGGAGCTCACTGAACTGTGGGTTCTGACTCTGTTTGGGGTAGGGCCTGAAGAGTCTACATTTCTCACCAGTGTCCAGATGACACCTGGGAAGGGTGACAGTCTGTGAGCAATGCTTTTAACGAGTTTAGTAATAGCCATGTGATGAGGGTTTGCACGGTGACAGGCTGGTACTGAACAGTGACTACTGCTGTTAGCAGTGAGCATTGGCCTGTGACCTCAGCTCCTGGCAGGGGGACAATGCTTGTGCAGGGCCCTGAATTCCGTCGGACTGCTCTCCTTGCTCCAGGACCAGCTCACACCTAAAAGCCTGCACTTGCTCAGGAGGGTTACTTCCTTTCCCTGAACCCTGGCCCCACTCTGTAACCCCTCTGACTCATTGCACTCACTCTGCTGTTCTTTGGCCTGGCACATGGCCAGAAGTGTGTTCTGTCTCCCTTCTGGTTTCAGGAGAGTCTTCAAAGCTGGGATCTGAAAATAGTGCAGTTCTGCTGAACTACCTGATTACTTTAATCTTCAGACTTCCCAACTGTTAGACATGTAGAATTAGAAAAGAAATGAGTTGGCCAGACTTTCCGGAAGCCAGGAGATAAGTATTTGGGAAGTCACTGAAGCCATTATTCACATAAGGTGTCTGTTTTGTCCCAGGAGAGCTCGCTCAGAGTGGGAAGGCCTGTGTTCTTTTTTTTTTTTTTAGAGTTAATATTCTTTTTTTTTTTCATTTATTTTTATTAGTTGGAGGCTAATTACTTTACAATATTGTAGTGGTTTTTGTCATACATTGACATGAATCAGCCGTGGATTTACATGTGTTCCCTATCCTGAGAGAATAGCATTGAAACAAGTATACTATCAAGGGTGAAACAGATCACCAGCCCAGGTTAGATGCATGAGACAAGTGCTCAGGGCTGGTGCACTGGGAAGACCCAGAGGCCTGTGTTCTCATCATGGTTCTTCCACTCACAGAGTTTGTGTTTTGAAAGAAGTCACTTAAAACTCTGATTTCCAGTTCCTTGCTCTGTCTCTGTAAAAAAAAGGGATGAGATGCATTGTAATTATTTGTTAAATCAACTTTGCTTTTGTCTTATTTTTATTTCATGCTCATGTAATTTTTAAAAGAAAACAACATAAAAACTAAGGTTAATAATGAAGGCACTTGCTTTATGATATGACAGTCATCTAAAAGAGCCATCTTCAATGATTTTCATTTGTTTCTTCTTTAAACCCTCAGGCCCTGGAATACTGATTTACCGGATAACGTGGAAGAGGTGAAGCTTCTGCTGCATATGTGGGTGGCTCTGTTCTACAGCAGACAGAACAAAGTTGTGCGGTCATCCCGGAAAGTCGTAGAACACAGCAACCCAGCAAAATACGTGTCCATAAATAGCACACTAGAGTCATTTGAGTTTGGTGAAATTGAGGAGCCCTCCAGGGTAGAGAGGTACTCCGTAGATCCTCTGCTGGAGGCCAGCGAGGCTCCCAGAGGCTGTGCAGCTGAGGTGTCCTGCCCTGGCTCCAACCCTGTCCGTCCTTTCACAAAGTCGCCTCCTGTGAGAGGCCTGGAGCTCTGGGTGCAGAATGAACAGAAAGAAATTTTTGCAACAGTGGGTCACCAGGAAAGCCCAGAAAGCCAGAATTTCATCTGTTCTTATAATAACGAGGTCAGTAAAGCTGAGTACTAAAAATGCTGTATAACTTTTGAAGAAATTTTTTTGTACATAAAATCACTTTCAAAACAAGGTATTGATTTCTTTTAGGAAAGTGGATTCTCTGTGTAGAGAATTATAAGGCAAAAAACTTTAAGTTTTCAAACTCCATGTTGTGTGCTATTGGAGCTTACCTACCACCCTGATTGAAGAAATGAAAGTAGGAAAAAAAATCATAAGGGTCAGATGATTTAGGAGCCATCCATAATTATGTAGCTTTTTAGTAGTATGATTTGGGGCCAATTACTTATTCTCTCTGAGCTGAATAATACTTATTATGTCTTACCTAGAATAGTGTTTATTGGAGCCCTTGTGTGTGTGTGTGTTTAAAAAAAAAATCTCTCTCTCGGGTGTATTTTAAGCCTATGTAAAAAGAGAGGGATTTGCTTGATTTCCACCTGGTGAAGATTCAAAAGGACAGAGCTAGTTAAAATCGTTGTCTGTTCTTCACATATGTAAATTCTTTTTTAAAAACTATGTATTTTAGAATCTTGGGTTTTTTTTAAATTTATTTCTTTTGCTTCAATCATTTCAGATAATTAGGGGGAAAGCTGAGCAAGAGACATCAGGTAAACTGGAGACTTCCAATCTTGTGCCTCCTAGCATTGGAAGCAGTCAAGCTAATGGACCTTCTGTTCCTGGTGAAGATAAAACCTTTGAGCCTCTTGATAACACACAAGTGACCTCTTATAATGATACTGCCCCACAAACCACATTTGCCAACAAGACTTATGATGAGATCAGCAGTCCATCAATGATTTGTCAGAAGTCTGTGTATAGCACCCTTGAGAGCAAAGTTGATATTTTTCATTCACAAAGGGAAACAGAAGCAGATGCTCTGCAGGGCCTTATCCAGTGTAGCAGCCCCATAAACAAAGAATGTCAGCCGTTGTTGGAGGGGAAGAGTGATATGGGATACGTGATGATTAATCTGGAACCAGTCACGCTCACTTTGGAAAAAAGTGCCTATGTGTCAGTACAGACAGAAGCTGTCAACAGAGCTGACAAACCTACAGCCTTTAACGTGGAGTTGACTAAACAGGTGTCACCTGCTGCAAGCCTTAGACATCCCGTGTCCACATTTGAAAAGTCACAGATGCAGGCCCTTGGGGACAACCCCTCACTGGCAGTGTCAGGACAAAAGGGCACTCAGTACCTCCATGCCTCATCAGTGTGTAGAGAGACACTTGCTGAAGAAACATGTTCCTTACAGAAGGGACAGGCTATGGCAGGCTCACTTTCACCATCTGATAATCCCATGGTAACGGAAGCGTTACCATTGGCTAAAAGTTCAAATTACTCGTTACCCAGAGGAGAAATGAAACTCTCTCAAGAATTCCTTCTCCCAACACAGAATCTCTTGAGCATCTCTTCGGAAGAAATAATAGAGCCGTCCCAGGTTGAGGTAGTTCCATCGTCAGCCTCTGCCCCCTTGGGAAAAAAGGATTCCCTTAACTACATTGCATCAATAAAGAATACTCTGTGTGGCTCTTCAGAACTAAAGAAGGACAAGAGTGGTCTAAACGGTGAAAATATTAGTTTTCAGTCATTTAATTCCACATTTACCAAAGAAGCAGGCCTGTCTGTGAATAGAGAGGAGGTCAGCCTCAAGGTATCAGAGGAGGATTCCAACCTTGACCTCACTCTCACCCTATCACCACCCATGAGTCCTAGGGAAGAAGCGCCCATTGGTGAAGTGGAGCAACTGCAGGAGGCCCCGCTACCCCGTGTAGGCCCTCAGGAGATGGCAGAGGAAATATTTGTGCCCGAAGAGGCTCCTTCCATAGAAAACAGAGACGTGAACTCTGCTGCTAACACATGTGTGAAACCAGCAGAAAACAAAGAGGGAAAAGGTGGTGATTTACAGACAGTGGCTTTCATACTTTCTAAAGAAACATGTACCCTGGAGGTTGCGGAGGAAGTTCACCTTGCCTCTGACTTCCCGTTCAGTTCCTTGATTGAAGAAGTGTCACCAGCTTCCAGCCCTGATCCCCAGGCACCAGTGGAAGAAGCACCACCAGCTCAGGCCACATCTCCACGTGGTCTGAAACACTGTGATGCGCTCGGTGAGAAAAGCGCCAGGCTCTCCAAGGTCGAGTCAGGAGATTTGGCCATAACAGAAAAGGAAAGTTCTCTTGTTGCTGCCACCTGTCCAATGGAACAGGATAACTCAGCTCAGGTACAGCAGATGCAATTTTCTGCTGAAATGCCTCTACGATTACAGAACCACGCAGGAAAAAAAGGTAGATTCTTAATCCTTCCTGGTGACATCACTCAGGAAACTGGCCCGAGTAAATGTGGGGAGGGCTTCTCTCTCTCAGGAAAGAGGCCAGACTGCGATGCCATGGTAACCCAGCCTGCCTGCACTGTCACGTACGGAGGTTCTCTAGAAAACCTGGTATCGTCAGGACACCCACTGCAGCCCACGGGTGTGGAGACCTGCAGCCCCCACCCACATCATCGTGTCCTGGAGACCAGTGAGCCTTTCATTCCTGCAGAGATCCCTGAAAACAAGTCTTCCGCTGACATGTATGTTTCTACAGCCACACCAGGTGCTGTGGTGACCAGCACTCAGAGCCTTCCTGAAGATGTCTTGAGCAGTGATGTGAAAACACACGAATGCTGTTACATCCTGGTTAAGTCCTTGCGCTCCGACCCGGTTGCTGGAGCGGAGGGTGCACAGACCCACGGGCACCCAGAGCTCCCCAAGCCTACGCTCCCCTTGGACGGGCCCACCGCAGCCCACAGCGCAGGCCCCAGCAACACGGAAACAGGGTTACCGACCCAGGAAGTCCCTATCATCAGGATGACCCATCTGCTCGACAGTGAGGATAGTGGAGCCGAGTTACAGGGAAGAGCCGTGGATCCTGGAGGTGCTGGCCCCCAACTGCTCGCCACCTCTCCACAAGGCAGACAGGAGCAGGCCTGCCCGCTGCAGGAGGGGTCCCCATGTGCAGTGTGGGATCTGCTCCGTGGTGGACTTCTCCCCACGTATCTGCAGACTGATGCTCACCTGGGTACCACAGCCCGTGGCGAGAGTGCCGGTCCAGAGACCCCTGCGTCCTTTGCTCCCCGATCTGGCGCACCTCCCGCTGGTGGGGTCTCTGAAGAGCAGTTTCAAGGTGGGAGTGTGGGCGAGGCAGGCACAGGCGGAGGCATGGGTGTGGGCGTGCTCTCTGACATCTACTATGAATCCCTTTCTGGAGACTCAGATCAGGACTCTCTGGGTGAGTATGGACACCCCAGATATAACACAGAAGAGTCCTGTGCTTCACAATATGGCCACACCAGGAAAAGAGAAGGTGCATCCAAAGACAGTTACGACTCTTTCCTGAGCCTAAACACCAGTGATCACAACTGGGGCTACACAAGCCAGGTTCCAGGGCTGGAGACCAGCATTCCTCCCAGAAGTCGGCTGGATGGTCTAAAGAAGGAAGCTACGTATGTGCCCTGTTACGTTCAAATCCGAGATGTCTGTGGGGTCCCCAGGAGCTATGCCAACTTCACTGTGACCAGAAAGCTCAGAGACACCCAAAGAACCCTGCACGACTTGAGGCGGCGCCCCACCGGCACTGCCCCGTGCGGCTTGCTCAGCTCCTGGGCGGATGCCTGGCAAGGGGCAGATGACCTCACCCAGAACACTTTAGACCTGGAGCACCTGCGTTTTGCACACAAACTGAAACAAATTGTGAAGATGGGAGCCGCTCGGCACTCTGCCCTTTTGCCCGGCGCCTTTCCAAAGGAGCCCCCAGCCCAGGTCACTACCGGGGCTTTCCCTGGGACCCCAATGCCCACATGCCCGGGGCTGCCTCCCGCCTCCCGAAGCAGGAGTCCTCTCCTGGTGACGATCGTGCATCAGATGCCCAACCATGTGGACTGCCCCTCTTCCTGGAAGAAGAGGTGTGGCCACAGTAGAAATCACCTCACAAACTCAGACCGGAATCAGACAGCTTCCTTCCACCTCCACAAGCTGAAATACAACAACAGTACATTGAAAGACTCGCGCAACGACATCGCTGTTATTCTCAGCGAATATGCTGAGTTCAACAAGGTGATGCTGAGCAGCCGCCAGGTGGTCCAGGACACGGAGCCGCCTGTGGCTTTGGAAGCGGCCGTGCCCCGCGAGCTGTGTGTCTGTGGCCCACAGCCTGCCTCCTATGAGGACCTGGTGGCCGACCTGTGCTCCAGCCTGCGCATCAAGCTGGAGCGAGTGGTGAGGGAGGCATGTTCTAGCACCTTCCTCTTCCACCTCGTGGAGACAGAAGACAAGTCCTTCTTTGTAAGAACAAAGGTAAGATGCCAGATTTTTCTCGTTTTTATTACTATGATTGCAGGTCCAAGTTTTTGTTTTTATTTTTTAAATAATACAGCACTCTCAGCTTCAGAAAGCCACAGTGTGGTGTTTCACCTTCTCAGCTCAGTCCTTCCCTGTCCCCGAGGCCGCCACAGAGCAGGGCAAGGTCCTATGTGCCTGCCTCCTGCGCGTCCTCCCCGTCAGCCTGGTCAGTCAGTGTGGGCGTGTCACAGTCACTGAGCACCTCTGGGCCTGAGGAGGCTCCCCAAAGGGTAGAGAGGACCTCCCAGAGCGTAGTGGTCACCATCAGGTCAAAGGATCACACAGCAGCACTGAGACAGCCACCCTAGGCCCCTGGAAGGCGCTGAGAAGTGCTTCTGAACAAGCAGCCGCGCTATAGAGAACGTCTCCCCACGGCCAACGCCTGGAGGGTGGCTGAGTGAGAGAGAGTAGCCTCACGAAGCTCCCCAGGTGGCTGAGCCAGAAACAGTGTCCTGGGAGACGCTGATGGCTCCAATTTTGTATCATTTAAATATGATTTCAAAGTACTTATTTTTTCCAAATTTGTGAAATCCGATCTTCTGTCTAACTGGTATTTTTCCTGACCAACCAAGGCTCCTTTTGCTGTCTATGGTTTTTCACAGATGGCTGCCAGATGTGGTCTCCTCAACCCCCATCATTGCTCCCATTTCCACACCATTTGGGGAAGCAGTTTTGTTGAAAAACAGAGTGTGAAATGGCCTTCAGTCTTTTTTAGAAGGTGTTTTGCCTCCAAAAGTAATCTGGAAATAACTTTTTTTTAACTTTGAATTAGAGTTGATTTTCTTTGGTTGAGTGCATAGCTGTACCTTGACATGTGCTGACATGAGTCAGGGCCAAGTCCCTGTTCTGCCACAGTGAGGAGAACACTTGCTTTCTTCTTGCTTCCCTCTCAAAAGTAGCAGTGAAAGATCTTGGTTCTTATGTCCTCAGCAGAGCACAAGTGATGCTGGTTTCCATTCGGGAGCAACTGGAAGAATGTTAGTTTATTTATAGCAGGAATACTTCTAGATAACACACTTGTGTCAACAGTGACTGTATTGTTTCATGGTAATATTTTGTCACATGACCACTACTTACAACAGAAAATGACAAATTGTGTGTTATTCAAGTGAGCAAGTGGACATGTTGTAAAATACATTAGCAAATACAGTGTAATCAGGAGCAGTGTTTGTAGCTCAGAAAGCTCTCCTGGAAAATTCGTCTGTCCCAGAGCATCAATGGGGTGTCAGGCCCCGTTTACTCGTGAAGTGATGGATGATATTAGCTACTTAGATATTTTAGTGAGCTCTTTATTAAAAGAAATCTCATCTGTAGGATATTTTTGAAAATACATTGCCATACTTTTTTTCATTTTACTTTTAGATTTTTATTGGTGTATAGTTGATTTACCTGGAGGGAGGGCATGGCAACCCACTCCAGTATCCTTGCCTGGAGAATCCCATGAACAGAGGAGCCTGGCGGGCTACAGTCCATCAGGTCGCAAAGAGTTGGACACAACTGAGAAACTTAGCACGTGGTTGATTTACAGTGTTGTATTAGCATCACCATACATTTTGAATAAAGAACTGAAAGTCAAAATTCAGGTTGACTTGAGATCCAAGGGAGACTGACCAAAGTAACATTTTATTTTTATAAAAGAAATAACAAATAATGGACAGTGTTACTGGCAACCCTCCAGAATCCTCCAGACAGAAACAGCATCAAAATCAGAGAACAAGGTTGAGGAACTTCTTTAACTACACGAGCTTATCCTCCCAACAAAACTTACTTCAGAGCCATTCTGTGGGATACAGCCGTGCCCCTCACCCCCGGTAACCAGACCCAGTGTAACCCCAACCCCTCCCACACGCCAGAGCCTACACTGTCCAAGTGTCTGCCAGCTTCTCCAGCATCTGCCCTTGCTAGTGATACTCAGAGCAGTGCACAGGCATCAGGGCTGGTCAAAGTCCTGGAAACACTGACTGAGGCGGCAGTTTTAAAGTAAATATCTTCATCCCTGGGGTGACTCCCTTCAGAAGGAGTATGTGTGTTTGATGTTTCCGAAGAATCAGCCTTTGATATGGACATAAAAGATTCATTATAAAGTGCTCATCTAGTAGTAAAGACAAACTGCCATTTAAGCGCCTTATTAGGACATAATTTAGTAATTAAGATGTGCTTTCTTATATATCTTCTGTCAGCAGTTTTGTAACAGTTCTGTGCAAGTATCCTTTCTTAAATAATAGCTATCTGCAAATCTTTCAGAATATCCTGAGGAAAGGAGGTCACACAGAAATCGAACCTCAGCATTTCTGTCAAGTATTTCACCGAGAGAAAGGTGCACTCTTAGTCATCATCAGAAATGAAGATATAGCATCCCACCTGCATCAGGTAGGTTTGGAGGTCACTTTCTTACAGAGAAATGTATTCGGAGCATTTTTTATGTTATTCTGAAATTAGCCTCATCACTGCCTTTTTATTTAGGGGAGAGGTTAAAACCCGATACTGTTGAATCTAAGTGGGAAGATAATGGGTTTGAGATACCATGCTGCTGATACTAATGTTGTCATTTACTAAGGTATTCATCAGGCAAATTATGTCTCCAAGTTAAGAACATCTTTACAGTAACTAAGGGAGAATGTCAATGAAGAGAGACTGATTTTCCACCTGAAATATAAATCTGCACCTCTGGATATCTAACAGAAACAAGTCTTGCTTTAAAAGGACTTGTGGGAAAAAAATAAATAAATAAAAGGACTTGTGAAAATTTTCTTAACTCTTCGTTACCATGGTTACCTATTAACTGAATAAAAGTAATTGTGCCAGGTCGAGCCCCTTTTGGGGACAAGCATAGTCCTGCATGAGGACGCAGTAACTGAACCCACAGCAGACTCCGCACTGAGCTGGAGACAGTGGTGAGCCTGCCACCTGCTGATACACTTCCCAAACCTCAGGTGTCCCAAACTCCATCCCCCCACCTCTGGAGTTGAGACCACTGTGTAATTAATGGGTCAGTCGTCAGGGTTAAAGATATTTCCAGCTGTTCTTGAGTCCGGACGCCCTTGGGTAAAAGTGGCAGAAGTGACCACATGAGTCTGTCTTCACTGGGAACCCTCTTATGTTACAGATCCCTTCTCTGCTGAAGCTGAAGCACTTTCCCAGGGTCGTCTTTGCCGGAGTCGACAGCCCTGAAGATGTCCTCAATGACACCTACCAAGAGCTGCTTCGGACAGGAGGCTTTGTGGTATCAGATGACAAACTACTAGAGACTTTAACGTTAGGTGAGTCTCTTATTTTCCTTTCTTATATAGTCAAATCAGTTTCTCCTTGCCCAGTGACCCAAATATTTCATCAAATAGAAATTATCAACTTAGAATAACGTCAGTCACCATATACTGAGGGCTTAATTTCTGCCATATGCCGTGCGCTTAACATCTTTTGCATTAACCAGTTACCTCCCCCACCAGACCACTCAGTAATGCAGCTAAACTATTCCTATGCATTAGAGATTGTTATATTCAATTTCTCCCTTTGGCAAATCGTCAACTACATATTTATTTAGAATGAGCCCTTTTCCCTCCATATCTGTTGCCATCAACGCTCCCATCTTGTCAATACCAGAGAAATCTAAAAACCACTACTCAGTCTGCTCAGTTACCTCCTTGAACACTTGTATCTGCTTTCTCTTGGAGCACTGACTGACAGAAGGATGTCAGAGCACAGGGCAGCACTTTATATACAGTCAAAGTCTTTGCAGCTCTGATGGAACATGAGAACTAAATATGGATACCACTTCTGCACTGAACCTTAACTTAGATCATCAATGTTGCAAATATTTATAGATTCTCTGTTACGAAGCCTGATGCAGCAGGACCCACTTCTCCATGTCCATGGTCTGTATGAGTGCAGCCCTTCCTCTACTCCTCCCCTGCAGCAGCATGAGTGGGCAGGGCTGGGTTGAGAAGCCTGCCCTGTGAAAGAGGGGGCAGTGATGGTGAACACACAAGCACGGGGCCTTATTTCTTACAGGTGAATCACTGGGCCAGCAATCCTAAAACACATCTTCTCTTGTTAAACTTGTTCTATCTCTAGTTCAACTGAAGGAAATTGTCAAAATCCTAGAAAAACTAAATGGAAATGGAAGATGGAAGTGGTTGCTTCATTACAGGGAAAATAAAAAGCTAAAGGAAGATGTGAGGTAAGACCTTCATGGAAGGTGAGGCCTGGGGCGGGTGGTGAACCACTGAGTTCACCTGGAAGTGCTCCCTGAGCTCTGGACCAGCATCGGTCAAGTGCTGCCACAGGGTCATAGACTTGCACAAGATCTTGAGGGGAAAATGGCTGAGCACGGAGGTTGGGGAAAGGTGTGTACTTAGTAGAGGAACCAAGGGAGCAGACCTAAGAGTCAGCGCTGCCAGGGAGGGGCAGAGCCCTCACAGGGCTTCGTTACCAGAGCACTTCAGAGGGGAGGTGAGGAAGGTTCAAGATGAGGAGCAAGTGGAGACCAGATGAAAGGGGAAGGAGTATGACTGACTACAGTGAAGACAAAAAGTCTAGAAATAAAACTGAAAATTAAGATACAGGAAAATAAAACCTTTCACAAACTTAGACTAATCTAAATTTAACATTGTATTTTTCAGAGTGGATTCAATTGCACATAAAAAGAACTTAATATTGAAATCGTATCAGAGTGCAAACATCATTGAGCTGCTTCACTATCACCAGTGTGACTCTCGACCATCAACCAAAGCTGAGCATCTGAAATGTCTGGTAAACCTGCAGGTTCAGCACATCCACGCCAGGTTTGCCGTCTTCCTGACAGGTAATTCACAGCCTTAGTGCTACCTAATTGTCATCAGCCAGGCAATGGCCTTCCAGGTGGAGTCACCGGCAGCCTGAACACACCACACACTACTGCTGGGGCGAGTAGAGCAGATTTTATTTCCTTAGATAAAGGTCTATTAAGTGAAACCATCTACGGTTTTAAAGACTTAAGGAATGAAGGCCCATCAATGGTTTTAGCATCCCATCCCCGAGGCAAGATGACCCCAAAGTTTCCAACTTTGTTCTTCATTTGATACAGGCTCCTTCTTCCACTCCCATGTAGTTTTTATAAAAGGGATTCTGCTACTTTAAAAGCTGTATACACATTAATGAATTGTTCACCAAGTTATTTTTCTTTTTACAGAAAAGCCTGAGGTCTCCAGAGAAGTCTTTGAAAATAGTGGCATCCTTGTGACAGATGTAAATGACTTTATTGAAAATATACAGAAAGTAGCAGCTCCATTTCGGAGTAGCTACTGGTAAGAACACTTCCCAAACACTCCCATGTGAGCCGGAATTGACAGGGGTAGATACTGATATCTGTGTCTATAAGAAACCAGTTGCTCAGAAACTGTTTTGTATGTTACATATCATGCTGTAAACTTAAAGTGTTTATTTAGGGGTGAAATTGCTGCTGGTTTGGCATAAAGGGGACTTTCTCAAGCATCACTAATGAATAACTACTTTCTAAATGATGAACATTTTCACTTGCAGACAGAAGATAATGTAACCTAGACTCCTGGATATCTTCCCTAGTAGATAGACAGCATCCTACTTATGGAACAGTTCTTGGTTATTTTGTTTTAAAGACAGAATTATCAATTTTGTATTTATCCAGGTGGCTCAACTGCAGCTTACCTAGACATTGACGATGCCAACAACAAATTAGTATTTTCCCTTTTCTTTGAAAATCTTTGAAATCTCAAATCAGTGTTTTGCAACCTGGGGAAATGTTTTCCTTCATGTTTTACACGTTGCTAGAACGACTTTGTTCACAGCAGCACTGTACTTATTCATTAGCTTTGGACTGCAGTGTTCAATATTATTTTCATTTTGAACAGAATGCTTTCAAAGCTATTAATTGAACTTAACATTAAAAATAAGAATTTTACAAGTGTACTGAATTGTAGCAAAAAATACACCTATACACCAGTAGCTCTGTTTTTGCATGTTAGTGTCAAAAATGCATCTGTAATGCATGTGACAGTCTGTTTTAAAGGTTTCACCACATACAATCTTAAGTGGTTATGTTTCCTGTTAGTCATGCTACACTACATGAAATTAATAGTTTTTTCCTAAATGGTACAAATTTATGAACTGTCACTTTTCACTTACTCAGTTTATGTAAATACTGCACTACAAAATGAATCCTCTGAGGAAAAAATAATCTTTTATTTATATTAGAAATAATTTCTACAATAATCTTTAAAACTCAAAACAAAGCAAAAAACATTTGTATGATACATAGTATCTATTTGGAACAAAGATTTTTGTAACTAATTTTTTTTTTTTTAATAAAGACAACTAAAAATCATTCAACTGCTTCTGCAATGACTTTATAGTAAAAAATGTTAGGGAAGATTTTATAGCAGTTTAAATTTTTTAGGCCACTTAGAATAAGCTGCTTCCAGAGGAAGGCTCCCACTTACCTCACTGTGGCCTCACTCCTTTGGCCTCATCCCCACAGACCTGCCTGGTGCTCCCCTATCCCAGGTGTAGCTGGCCGGAGCAACAGGATCCAGCAGAGGACAGCTCGGGACCGCCCCCCCACCCCCAGGCCTGCCTTCTTGGGGTCACGATAGGCCAGTCCCTTAGGAAGTCCTTTACCTGCTTGATATCCTGCCCCCACTAAACCCAACGTGCTAATAACTTCACTTGTTGTCTTCCTAGGAGGAGGAATAAGATCGAATTTTAACTGTGTTTACCCTAGCTCTTACTTAGAAACCCAACCAGTTAATTTTTACCCCAGGGACAAGAATCTAGTAAGAGAATCATAACTGAATTAGGTACCCTGAATTAATCAGAAGTCACTACAGAAAAGGAGAGCATGTGCCCAACACACCTGCCACCTGCCCAGCGTGGCACCTGCCCTGCCACCACCTCTGCTGAAGAGAGCGAGCAGCCCACAGGCACCTGCCAGGCCATCTGTCCTGTGACTGAGGGCTGAGTCAGGCCGAGAGGGTGAGCACCCAAGGCTGAGCTCTGGTACAGCTTCGCCCTCAGCAACCCTGTACCCACGGGCCTGGCACCAACATATTACTGTTCAATAAATATGCTGAATGCAGAACATGAAGACATGCTGGTGCTCTCTGTCTTATCACTAGGTTGGCGGGCACTTCTGCTGCATTAACAGTTCGGTGTGAATTACTGTGTGACAAGGGGGTGGCCTGTAGGAACTTTAGATAACACTCTTTAGAGAGGGCAGAGGTTTCAACTGGGGTGACTGGGGATGTCATCCAAGGAGGTGCAAACCGTGTGCAGGACAAGCCCCGAAAAAGTGGGCAGTGTGAGACAGAAACTGAGCTAAAGTAACCACCTGGGTAATCTAAGTTGTTATTACCCTAAATCCTTTAACAGAGCAGAGCACCTACCTTAGTCTGTGTCCTTCAGACTCATCTGTAAGAATCAACACTCAGACTGAGAGAACAGTCACAATGTCCTCATTCCTCTAATATAGTAACAGCATAGAGGCTCGAACTATCCAGAGGAAAAGGGGTACCATTGAAACTATGTGCAGCTACAATCTGAAATAAATGGAAGTATTAAAGCACCTACTCCACTTGGCAGGGTCCGTTACTCTCTCACGGAAAAGTCTGTTTCTAAACCACTACTTGGGATTCCCAGGAGGGTTTAATAAGCATTATGTCAGGATGTAATTCAGGGTCTACTCACAGTGCAGCCTGATGGCGGCGCTCCACCGTCTATGGGGGGTTTTTGGCGCTCGTCCCCACGTCTGATTCCAGCTCTAGTGAAGGAGATGAGCAGCTTGTCAGGCCAGTGCAGTATTCACTAGCTCTGAGTCGTCAGGACACAAAAGACCGACAAGAGGGAGATGGTTTCCAGAGTTTGGCTTTATTTGCAGTACAGAAATCATTTGGAGACATCACTGAAGCAGAGGTTCTGTCAAATCAATACTGCGCTGCAGCTTGGTCCGTTGAAGAAGCCACACCTGGGATACAGAAGAAGCTCCTACGTTTACCTGCTTTATGATGGGCTTCTTTCCCCTCTGCGCTCATCAGTTTTAATAGGTTAAAACACCGCACACAGGCTTCCTCCAAAAGACTCTCCAAGTCTGGAGTCTGGTTAGAACTGGAGGCCCACGTAAAACCAAGCTTGTGGCTGGGCTGGATGGGCACTGTCCTGACACATGACGTGAACGGAAAGGGGTGGGGAGGAGTGAGGGACGCTGTCCCCGGTTACAGACATTCAGTTCTGAACCTCCTTACCGTCAAGAGGACAAGATGGCACGCAAGCTGCACTGACCCAGCTCTTGAGCAGCGGAAGCTCATAACTGCAAAGGCTACACTGATTAAAAGATACAAATACTGTATCAAGTTCTCTGTATCAGTATCACAAGGTTTTAAAACTGATCCTTCACTAGAAAACACAAGCCAATATTGGTTAAATTGAGCAAAACGTGGGAACCTGCCAATTCAGAAGAGCCACTCCATGAAAACAAGTTAATACATGATATTAGAAAGGGGAGGAATATTTACTGGTACAGTGTTCTGCAATCTCTCAGTTTTGATTACAAAAGCAGGCCTTACAATACTGATTTCATACAATATGCATCATTTGCCAAATTTTTAAGTTTGTCCTAATTAGATGATAACATGTACTGCTGTTAGTCTTCCCCATAGATGTCATTTTTCTTGCGCTTCATTTCCTCAAAGTCAAACTCAGATCCCGTCATTCTCTTATAGATGTCCTTAATGTCATCACAGGTCGTCTCAAAGTGAGTTGTTGCATCATAGGTACGGGATATAAAGATCTGGAAATGAAAATCACAGAAACTTGAGACTTATCTGGTGACATCACCCAATGAAGCCTGGTAATTACCCTTTTCAGATAGCCACTCACCTGGCTTTCTGTTCCCAAGTCTTTTGGTACAAGGAGGTCACTGATGCTAACGAATCTGGAGGGGAGAGAGAACTCAGTCAGCAAGGGAGCTGACACGCCCCTCACTGCTGGGCCTGACACTCAAAGCCCAGGCAAGGAAGCTGGGAAGAGCCGACGGCTGCGCTCACTGTTCTCAAGGGTTCAGTTCACCACAGAGCCAGGCGGTCCTGGGTGTGAGCTGGCATAAACAAACCCAGCACTTACTTCTGCTCAATTGGTTCCAAGAGTTCCAGGGCTGGTCTGATTTCCTTCTCGGGCTCCTTGGTCTCCACCGTTGTGCTGGCGATGGCAATGTACTTGCCCTGTGCGGCCACATTGTGTGCAGAGGAGATCATGCAGACGTAGATATCTGGAAGCAAGCAAAGCCACTACTGCCAGGCCCTGTGGACATGGGGCCTGGGTGTGCACTCGGTTTCACCCCAACTTTAGCAAACTGTGAGTTAACATTACTTGGGACAGACTATCTTCTGAGACAAGTTCTATATGGAGGCAAACACAGTCAGTCGTACACAGAGGATGCAAATATTCAGCCACTTTGAGCCTACTGAAGATGAAGGAAGCGGTCACGTGACGGGGAGTGGTGGACGTGAACATGAGTCTGCCCGGCTGCCACAGCTCACTGTGGAAACCTGTCTCTCCTCTCTGAACCCTGCATTTAGAAAGGTTCTGACTAGCTAAGGTGGGGTTTAACTGATTTCTCATTTTTTTTAAGCAATATAAAATTGCAAACAGCATAAGCTACTCTTATGTTGACATAAGCTCATAATAATTCCATACTTGTCTGTGTTAACACTAAAGTAACTACATAATTTCCAATACAGAAAACAATTACTAGGCTCCCCTTACTCTTTTTTTCTTATTTATTCTTTTGGCTGTGCTGGATCTTCACTGCTGTGCTCAGCCTTCTCAGAGGCTTCTCTTGTTGCTGAGCATGGGCGCAGTTGCTCTGCAGTATGTGGAATCTTCCCAGAGCAGGGATCAAACCCATGCCCCTGCATTGGCAGGGGGATTCTTAACCACTGCACCACCACCAGCAAAGTCCTCACCTTGACTCTCTCCCAGACCCTGAGATCTACTGGAAACCCCTGAAAGATTACTTTAGTCAAAGTCCCTTTGTTTTAGTAATTTAATAACCTTTTGTGATTTGATTTCTTATATGGAAAAAAAGAATACAGTTGGCCATTTAAAGGTTAACAGTTCCTTTTAAGTTGAAGTTTTTATAAACAAAAGCTTCAGGGCTCTAACTGAAAGGAAGACGGGAAAAGCTACTAGATGAAAACAAATGGCTAAAGCAAACAGATGCAGAATTATGATTTCAGAGCTAAGCTGTGATCTTAGAGAAATCAAAGTTGTTTTCTAGCACACTGCTAAAGGCAAATACAAGTATAGATATTGACAAATCATGACATAAAAGTAGTGCTGTCATCAGCCTAAAAGTTACAGTGAAATCAGGTCAACTAATAAGCATAAACTCCCACAAGCATACAACGTGGGAGTTCAGACGAGAGTGACAGCACACTCATAGGGTCCAGCTCTCGATTCTACAGAGGAGGGAAAGGAGGCCCCAAGAGGTGGGTCCAAGTCAAGTGGGGTGCTCCTGGTCTAACGTGTCCATTTCAAAGTGATGGTTTAGGAGTTCTATGAGCTAAAAGGGATCCATCACATTTTCCATGTGTAAACTAAAGTTTCTTCACTCTAATAGAACAGATAAAAGCTGCAATTTATGCAGACACTGCCTGACCTCCATAACGTACCTGACTTCCGGTTGACTTGGTTCTGTGGAATAATGATCTGGCAGGAGTTGGCGTCGTTGGTGTTTTTGATGGGGTGGCTGAGGATACAGATGACTCTGATCACCTGGCCCACTTTTTCTACTCGATCTTTCACATAGCTGGGATCACAGATGAGCTGCTTACAGCGAGCAATCTGCAACAAAACATTGAAGACTTTCTAATACTCAGTGTTCACCACTGTTTTTAGAAGGTATAATGATGCCACTATTCCCTGAACATCATCTGTTATCTTCATCAAGTTAACCACAGGTAATTAGTGAATTAGAGATAACTATTAAAACTAGCTTTGCCAACAATCCCTAAGTTCTCCTGGAGCAAATCTATGAATTTTAAATCTTATTCAAATAGAAAAAATGTGTTTCATGGTGTTCAGACATATAAGCTTTAGAACTGGGCAGAAGAGGACTCACATAGTGCTAGAATTAAATGTAACTGTTCAAGGAATGTCATTTTATGTAAATAGACCCAGTGAGAAATAAATGCTTTATAAATGGTACTAATATTACAAACAGACCATAATCATTCTCATTTTAAGACTGTACTTCCTAAATAAAATTTAAGTTGCAAGATAGTTTATTATATTGCATTATTATATTACTGCATAATAATAGTATTGTATTATTATAGTTTTCCTCTTTATATCAAAGCACTGAAATGTCCTAAGAGGAAGCAGTTGCCTAAAACAAAGTAGAATGAATAAAAAGAACCTTGAGATATCAGATTAAAATATTCACCCCTATTTCCTAAACATCTATTATGTGTATGCGGAAAGCACAAGGTAGTTACAAAAGCTCTACAACAATAAAGGGTCAGAGGGTCAACTAGTGAGTATAGATTATATGGTCTGAACCCATGGAATACAATCAGGAATCCCAAAATATTTTTTTTAAACATAGTTTTTTGACTTTTTTTAACAGTTCTATTTGTAAAAGTTGATGGTTCATGAAATATGGTCTGGTTTTCAGATCAACAGCAATGGCACCCCCTGAGAACTTGGAAGAAAATGAAAACCCACCACAGAACTACTGAAAAAGAAATGTACTTTAACAAAATTAACAATTTATATTCAAATTTGAGAAACACTGTTCAAAACTCCTGGCCAGTTCCATGGCTAAACCCCAAATAATAAATGTTCATGGTAATTATTATTGACATTATTAATTGTATTAATAATAAAACAGTATTGGCCAAGCCCCATTTCAACCAATAAATTGTAAGTGGCACAAATAAAGCTAAATTTAAATGAAAATTTGGGAGATAGGCCCCAACCCACACCATATAAATAAAACTTACCATTTAGAGTGCATTTGTAATTTCTGTTTTAGTATTAAGCAACAACCCACACAATAGAAAAAAAATTTTTTAAACAAAAGCACACCTGTAATTAGTTTTCAGTCATTATGAACACCCAGTTACCATAAAGAAAACACATGTGGTCTGAAATCCGGGATCAATGTCCATACCAAGTTAAGTACTTACTAGACAATAAAGTTTTCTTTACAAGAATATGATATTTTTTTTAATTGTAAAAGCTACTTACCTCTCCTTCAGATTTTACACCAATCACCTTTCCATTCTGCATAATTATTTCTTCAATTGGTTTATTCAGCATGTAGGTACCTCCATAAATAGCACTTAGCCTAGGGGGAAAAGAAGTATTTACAATTAGTAAGTTATAACTGTTTAAACTATTAGTCTCCTTTCTTAGACTTTCATGAATAACAGGCAATATTTGTTCAATTTTCTTCTAAAAGGCATTCTTTTAAGTCATTAAAGCATCAATTCTAAAACAGTCAAAACCATGTAAATGGTGTCTCACATTCAGTTATGAATGTAGTTAAAAAAAAAAAAAAAAACCCACACTGACCAGTAACAAAGAGAACAGCTTTATAAGTCTATTCCTCTTGCATATAAATAAAACTCTGAACAAGCAAAAAACAATCAGGAAGCACTGGATACTGACTAAAAACAGGCAGAAACTAGACAAGAGACTTGAAAGGAAGCAACTGCATGAGATCTTCATGTGGCCTGTATGGCTCTTCCCCTGAAAGAACCAACCTCCCAGTCCACAGGCTTACTGATTTAAGTTGCCATAGACAGAATGTGGCCTGCACGAGGAGATAAAAATTGTGGGGAAAAAATCTTCCAAAATGGGAA
This sequence comes from Muntiacus reevesi, assembly GCF_963930625.1. Classification (NCBI taxonomy): domain Eukaryota; kingdom Metazoa; phylum Chordata; class Mammalia; order Artiodactyla; family Cervidae; genus Muntiacus; species Muntiacus reevesi. Next base: position 41,733,351 of record NC_089250.1, on the reverse strand, counting down.
GCAGCCAAATTACAAAATCTCTTCAAATCCTTAAGTAACTCCAGAAATGCTTATACACATGACAGACTCCCAAGGAATCCATTAAAAGCAACAGCTGAAAAGCAAAAAGACCTGAGCGGAGACCACAGCTACAAGCCATAAGAATAAATGAGTTTGATAATGCCATATTAGAGGAACTTGGTACATTTCTTACACTTTCCAATGACATCACGAAAGGACCACAACTAACTATGCTAGGACTAAGGATTCAGCCAGACAAAAGATCCCCCCACCAACAAAGTATAAAATCAAGCCTCCAAAAGTTCAAGATGAATGGTCAATAATAGTTTAACTGCAACTCAAAATCAACTCATCACAGAAAGAATACAGCATCTCTACAATGTATACCAATCAGTATGTGAAATATACATATTATAAAATATAACTTTTTTATATAAAGATTACTATACGCATGGAAAAAAGAAAAGCAATCAAAACAGATGCCCAAATTACTGATGTTAAAACATATGGGGAGTTAAATGCAGCTACTTTAAAAATGTACAGGGACAAATATCCTTGTTCAAAGATCTGTTCAAGAATATTACATATTCATGAGTCAAAATTAATAAACGAAAACCTCACCATAAAAATGAAAACTATATTTTAAACATGGAAATTCTAGATCTACTGAAAAAACTTTAAAAAAATTTTTTAAACTGTGATTAACAGCTAATCAGAAATAACAAGATGTGCAAAACAAATGAACACACCACAAAATTACACAAAACAAGCTCATGAAAAAGTGATCAACATTAGTCCTCAGAAAAAGCAAATTAAAATTATAATAAGATAGCATTTCATACCTGCTGAAAAAGACTGACAATACTGAACCCTGGCAGGGGTGTGGAGCAACCAAAAACTGACAATACTGAACCCTGGCAGGGGTGTGGAGCAACCAAGACTCACACTGCTAAGTGTAAGCAAAATGCTACGACCCCTCTGGAAAGTTGTTGAGCAGTGTCTCATCAAATGAAACATATATATGCCCTATCAACCAGCAATTCCACACCTGGACATGTATGTACCCAGAAGTGGCAACTGAGGTCCACACACACTGTTACACAAAAGTTCATAGTAGTTTCATTCGTAACACCCAAAACTTTTTGAAAACTATGCAGATGTCCATTGACAGGACAATGTGGTGCCTTCACACAGTTCACATAATGGAATACTACTCAGTATTTTTTAAACAACTACCAGCACATGCATCAGTATGGATGAATCTCAAAAATACTGTTAAGCAAAAGCCAGGTAAAAGTGAGCACATATTCCTTTTATATAAACTAAAAAGAGACAAAAGCAATCCTTGGTGATAAAAATTACAAATGCAGCTGTTACAGTGGGGGTTGGGGTGACTATGAGGAGATACAAAGGAACTTCCTGAAGTCCCACACCTTGAAGGGAGTTTCGGTTACACAGGTATCCAACTCATTTTTCTTAAACCATACATCTGTGGTTTCATTGTATTAAGTTTTACTGCACTAAAAATAAAAAGCACCTCCCTACCCACAGATACCTTGTCTCATTATTCACAACCATGTCTCGTAAGCTACCATTTAAATTTAAGATGCAGTTCAGGATCAGAGGGGTTTCAGCACAAGGTTAAAGGTGGGCTCTCACCGTGCAAATCCCTGTGGCAGTTCTCCAAGGCCGTAGAGTGGATAAAGGTATGGGCTTTTGCCATATCTTGCCAAAGATTCGCTGTAAAGTTTAATCCTATTAATGGTTTCACAACATGGCTGATCTAAATAGCTAGACAAAAGTAAATGAACATTAGAAAAGTGCTCTGGTTTGCATTCCTCTGCTCAATTTAAAATCGTTTTCTGAAAGGATTTGAATTCAATTCAGTACTTCCATATTTTAATTATAAGGCTCTAACACTAAACTGAAGTTAAAACTTCTTTTTCATAGTATAATATAGCTATGTACTTGTTTTGTTAGAATTTCCACTATGCGGAATTGGGAAATTCAGTGAAAACTTTCAAGAAAAATATAAATCTAAAAACCAGAAGACTTACTCATCAGTTCTGTAAAGTGCCAGGGCATGACCAGTAAAATCTATAACATCTTGGCCCAAGTCGAATTTCTTATACACCTCTCGCATGGATGTCTTCTTAGGATCAATGCCCTCAAAAGTTCGAGGATCATTCTCATCAAAGTTGGCGACATATACCAGGAATTTTCTGAATCGACGTTTTTCAAACAGCCCCATTAGGCCTAAAAAAGAATTTTTCAAAAAGACACACTCACAACTGGACACTGAGGAAAAGAAAGTGTGAGAGCAAAGTCTAAATATCCCAAGTTGCTATCTTAGGCTCTTGCAATGCAATGTGCAATTTAAAATACAGGAGTTTGGAACCTTTAAAATAAACTGGCAGTTTCATAACACTCTGAAATAAACTGTCATAATTAGTCCCTAAACTGTGTCCAACTCTTTTGTGACCCCATGGACTGTAGCCCACTGGGCTCCTCTGTCCATGGGATTCTTCAGGAAAGAATACTGGAGTGGGTAGCCATTTCCTCTTCCAGGAACTCTTCCCGACCCAGGGATAGAACTAGAGTCGCCTGCATTGGTGAGTGGATTCTTTACCACTGAGACACCTGGGCTTCCCACAATTATAACAGATCAGCTATTAAGTTTTCAATTCTACAATACAATTACAAGTAATTATAACCCATAATTAATTAAATGTAACAAGTTTAATTATATTTATTAGGTACAAATACAACTTTGAAAAACTATTACTCATGAAGTAATCTATCTGAATGTTCTTTCCACAACTCTGATCTGTACTCCAACTGACTAAAATTCTAAATGCTCATTTTTTTCTTCTTCTGTATGCTAAGATACACTCTGGCATTTAATAGAAAAGCAGCTTAGATACCGAGACAAAATGACCTCAAAGAAATTCAGATGTTGGTTACACTTCCAGTCACTTTAATGAAGTCCTAGATAGATAGGCAGCTCACTGCTTTTTACACTAAAAAAGAGGTGAGGAGATAGCTATGAGCCACCATGTAAGAAGCCCTCAGCTCCTCCTACCAGTCAGGATTCCCACTGCTGTGAACAGCTGTTAGAAAGACAAGGTCAAAACAGAAGAAAGTTTCCTGGGTCCCTCTCCTGCTGCCCCTTTCTTAAACCATATAGCTACTTTAAAAACAACTGTAGCTTCACATAAAAATTCTTAAACCATTTCTTTTATATCCACTGACAGTTGAGTATTTTGATACTTTAAACATTTTCCCCCCAAGACAATAGTTGAAATCAACAAACCTGAAAATTAAAATGATCATGAGACGATTTATGACACCTGACTACATTTTAGCTTTTAAATTTTAAAAAATGGACAGAATGCATACACAGTAAAAAGCATAAGGCTAAAAAGAAATAGTCTATTAAGCTACTTAAGATACAAGTATAGCCGTCGGGGGAAGGTGTGAGAGCCAAAGAAAACACAAGTCACCACGCCAACGCACTTACAACTCAGGAGTCACTCTGGTGGACGCACCTGTTGGAATCTAGAGCTCTTACCAATAACTAACTGGAGTTACCGTATAGCATCTTTTAAAATAAAAATGAAAATCTACTGTGTTTCCTTCAGTTCCCCATTCTTTTCTTTTCTCTTCTTTCCTCTTGATTCCTCTCCCCGACTCCTCCAAGCCTTGAGGCTGACAGGACCCTCTCCCAACACAAAGGAGCCTCTCTAAGCTGCTCCTCCAGTCCTCACGTCAGAACCAAATCCCCGTGTGATCGCCAACATCTGAGAGACCCGAGGCTAACTCTGAAAAGGTCCTAATTTAAAAGATTCACGTACTGTTTCCTACAATGTAATTTTTATAACAGCTCCTTCTATATGATGACGCCTTCACTGGTCACCCTATTTAAAACAGCAGACCTGCCCACACCCTCTCCTTTCATCTCCAACACCATCTGATATGCTTTTATATTTGATTATATCACCAGCTGAAATGCTTTTCCTTATCATGCACAGCCAGCCTCCCACTAATGGAAGCACAAACGGGAAAGCACTTCTGTTTACTTTATCTCCTCTGCTGCACCCTCCCTACCCCAGACCTTCTTAGTCGGGTACCTGCTGTATAACAAGTGCCCAATAAATATGCACTCCAACTAATTTATGTCCAATGAGAGTGACTATAAAAGAAGTGGACATTCATATACTGGACACACAATATATAAAGAAAATACTCAAATTATATGATAAAGAGACTACAAAAACTCTTTTTCACAATTAGTCCGTTGAGTTGTGCATTCACTTCATTTCAAATGGGTTTACCTTCTCTCATGCACTTGCACACTGAGATTTATTTACCAAAACAGACAGCTATGTCAAGACAAAAGCTACAAAAATCTAGAGCAGTTTCAGTAAGAGAAAAGGAAAAAGCACTCCAATTAACAGGTGTAACATTTGACAAGAGAATTAAAAAATGGAGTAGAATGAATGTCACAGGAAAAGCACCGAGACACAGCACACACTGCGTCGTTCCAACGGTGGACTTCCACAGCCTCACCCCAGGTTGCAGCTGGCCCTGAGGCAGGCGTACCTCCTGACCACCAGGAGCCCCCGGTCACTTGGCTCTGTGCTGTCAAAGGTGCCCCTGACAAACAGATGCCTCACAGCAGGAAGAGTGAGAACAAGCAAGCTAAAGATTCAGCTGAGGACACAAGTTTCTGCTGGACACATTTCAAAGCTATTCAGGAAAATGTCTCCAACTTTTCTAAGTATCTGTGTTCAACATTACTCTAGAGGCCAAATATCTTTCACGTTTACTTGACTAAAACATTTGACCAATGAACAAATACTTACTGGAACCTTGAGATTTTAGTTGGCATCATGACCTACCACAAGAACCAACATTATATACAGCTCCTTAAAAACCCAACAAAAACTTAGGCTTCTTGTTGTTGTTCAGTCGCTCAGTCCTGCTTGACTCTCTGCAACCCCATGGACTACAGCACACCAGACTCCTCGTCCTCCATTATCTCCACCTAGGCTATGTTAATGGAAATATATTGGCCAAGGAAAGTAAAAGTTCCACTGAAACTGAGTCGGCATACAACATTTGAAGCATCAGATCTGGTCTGGCTCAATTCTGTCATATATACGATAAACTTGGCAAGTCAGAATTTTCAAAGAAAAGTGGCCAAGAGAACTAGACAGCATATTATATGAGAAACAACCACAGGCACTGGAAATGTGCAGCACAGTGCAAAAACGAATTCAAGGGTGTGTGCCAGTTATTAAAATATCTGAGAAACTATGTATTTACAAACTACATGGACTTCCCTGGTGGCTCAGATGGTAAAGAATGTGCCTGCAATGTGGGAGACCTGGGTTCAATCCCTGGATCAAGAAGATTCCCTGGAGAAGGGCATGGCTACCTACTCCAGTATTCTGGCCTGGAGAATTCCATGGACGGAGGAGCCTGGCAGGCTACAGTCCATGGGGTCATACAGTCCATGGAGTGCAACAGAGAGGAAAAAAAAGAATTAAGAGGTTGAGCGGCAGCTGTTAAAATATCTGAAAAGCTATGTATTTACATAGTTCAGGGGTTAACTGTGGGGTTCTTCAGTCAGACAAACGTTGCTTCAAACTAGTTCTCACTAGTCTTGAGCTATGAGATTCATGGGTTCTTTCACACCTGTACACCTCAGTGTTCCCTCACGTATATGCCAAGGATAGCACATCTCAGAGGGCTGCTGTGAAAGGCTATGTAAAATCAACTTTGACAATACACACAAATAATTAGTGCACAAGTGCCTGTACATAATGTTAGCTATTATTAAAGGATAAACAATGGCTTTATCTTTCTCTTGAACTTCCCACTGTCTACACGTTTCCTATCCTGTTTATTCATTCTGCCTAGAACTGTCCTTCCTGTCATTCCACCTTCAAAATCCTATCCATTAATACAAACAGTTGACAAATAAGACAGCGATTTAGCATAAATTCATAATAATCTATGTTGAAACAGGTAAATCCTAATTGTCCGTAAATTAAACCTCAACAAATCTAACCTTAAAAATACACAGATGAAATAAAAAAACATATATATAGATGAAATACATTTGCTTATTTTTGCAAAAAGAAACACGAGGATAATTCAAAATTAAGTAAAAATGACCACCTAACAAAGTGGAAAGAATGGAATAGCAAAGGTAATAACAAGACTCTAAATATATCTTTTAATATAACTTTGACTTTCAAGTCATGTAATTGTTTTTGAAAATATTAAATCAAAAGGGAAAAATAAAACTCAAAAGGTTAAATCCTTCAACCTTTTTTAAATTAAGGAGGTGGCTGAAGCTATTAATATAGGTAAGAGCTCAAGAGAGTGTAAAACTTTTAAATAAAATATCATACCACAAATGGTGTTTAAAAGAATCTTCAAACTCTTGGACCCTGATTTCTATGAGGACACTTTAAGATGCGCATCACTGACAAGACTGATTTCTAACCCAGGCTCACAGCAAGGACTCCGTCCACTCAACCAGGAACTGCTCCTTCCTCACCACCTGTCACTCTCAACCCAGCTACCATCCTTAGTGCTAGTTTCTACTTTCTAGCTAGAGTGTCTTTCAACACTTTAAGCCCAATATTTTCTCCCCTAATAGTAAGAAGTAAATAAATGGAGTTAGAGGAACCGCCAAAAAAACAAGGTTTTTAGGTGAGAAATCTTGCACACTCTTAATGCCAAAATAATTCATGGAGAATTTACTGGCACTTTTCCTGTTCTCCAAAAGCAAATCTTTCCCTCCTCTGAACTCCTACAGCACTTAGAAAATTTATCTGCCCTTTAGTTATACACATTTATCCTTCCTCAAACTGCTCATTTCTCATGGCAGCAAAATCACCTTAAAAGGAAAGAAGGTCTTTTCTAGGGGTGTTTGCTATTTAATAAGACTCAGAACAGAAGATGCTAACTCAGAGTCTTTCAAGAGCCAGTAGAGGAAGTGATTTGGGGCAAGAAATAACATCACTCCATCCTCACTGGGAACTCCCAGGAACAGAGATGCTGGAAGAGGGGGCACAGTACCAGGGACCAGACATGCCCGCGGGACAGCGGCACTGGCAGCCAGCGCAGACGGCCATCAGCTCATGGGCTCTCCAGCATCCCACTAGGGTCCCTGTGCCTTTGGGCCTCTCACTTCCTACGTCACTTCAGGCCTGAGGTTTCTCACCTATAAACTGGAAACCCTACCTAACGAAGGCTTCACAAATCAATAAGAATGTGAAGCGTCTCCCAGAGCCTAGCACAGGGGAAACACTGCCAGCGATGCGTATGAATTATTCATCTGAAGAAAGACCCTAGACCCAGGAAGGTCCAGCTTCACCAGCAACAGGCTCCCAGATAAAAGCTCTCCAGGCTTCAAAGGAGAAGGCACTTTTGAACCTCTTGTTTACGGACATATTGTCAACTGCTGAGAACAACATCTGGCAGGTAACAGACATCCAATGACTGTGTTGACTGGGTGAGTGACGGCATGGCCAATGCAGGAGACTGAATTTTCTCCCTAAGATCCCTTTCCATAATAAAGTCTTAATATTCTGTGAATATGAAATTACTTACTAGATGCCAGGGCTTCTGCTTCAGTGGAAGGAACCTTGTAGATCTTTCCTCCCTTATAAACAAAGCTCCCTTCAGTCACTTTGAAATCCAGATAGCGAGTGACCTCCGTAAAAAGCAGCATCTTAACCAGCTGACCTGTAGGAGTCACATAATTCAAACTGTTACTTACACCTTACTACTTTCAAAAGTTAGCAGAAAGAAAAGTAGTTTACTGATACTAATGGCTTTCCAATTTTTTCTTAGCATCATCCATTAGCTCCTACAAAAGTCCCCAAAGCCATTTCTAATAGGACAATCAGAATGCAGACCTATTGTTTGGCAAATTTAGCCTTTTTTTTAAATGTTACAACTTCAAGGTGAATATCAACTTGCTTTTGTAAAAGTTATACAATAATTATTAGAAGTATGAGGTCTAGAATTACAGTACTATTGCAATTAGGTCTGGGTTTCTTTAAGGTTCCTACTGCATATTAGAGAGAGGCAACTCAGGCAAAGTTTTCTAGGAATTTGTGTTTTTCAGTTTCTAAGTCAGTTTATATTTATTAAAATGAAGACTAGTTTTGGATCAAGAAAAATCTAGGATAAACCAAAAAACATTTTGGTATACTAGAAGTAGTAAACTTCTTTGAGAAACCAAACAAAATTATTTTAAAACTCATTTGAAAGGATAAACATGTAAGGACAATCAGAAAAAAATTTTTGAGAATAAAAGAGTAATGAGGAGAACTTTATGCAGTCAGATGTTTCAATATACTGTAAATTAATTAGTCCATAAATCAGTATAAAACAGAGACTCACATGTAAGAATTTAATACATGATGAACATTTCCTAATCAGAGTAGAAAAGATATATGATGCTGAGGGACAACTGATCAGTCAATTTGAAAAACAAATTTCTATCCCTACTTCTCAAATAACAAGGTAATAAATTTATTCATTCAGTAAAATAGATGAACTTATACAGTGGAAAAAAGAAACCATAATACCATTAGAAGTAGCTATCCAAATTTGAAATTTTAAAGATAGCCTTTCAAATCAAAACCAGTAACAGAATGATCAACCAATGACTGCATGAAAACTAAAAGCTTTTGTACAGAAGTAAAACACAAGAATTATATGTAAGGCCAATGACAAACTGGAAAAGATACTTTCAACATACTTTAAAAGGGCATTTAACAACCTTTATAATGAGCTATTTTATTACATTAATAAAGAAAAACACAAAAATGTCTATAGAAAAATGTGCAAAGCAGAAAGCACTAAAGGGCATGAAAGCCAATGAACTCTAGAAATCATTTCACTCTCCAGTAAGCAGATATATATTAAAAATCCATTATTCCATCTTTTAGTATGACAAAATTCACAAAACCTAAAATGAATCGCATCTGGGCATGGTAAAGGTACTGGAGAAGCGGCAGTCACAGTCTACCAGTGAGAAGTAAAATTTGGCAATATAAAGGAAATGTCTTAAAAGAGCCCTGCCTGAATCCTCATGCTATACTTCCTAGAGTGGACCATGAAACTTCTCTCTTCCATCCCCCCACCACTCCACCCCACTTCCATCCCTCCCTCCCTCCCTCTCTCTCTCAAATATTCACAGTATAATGATTGAAAAAGATGTTAACTGGGAAAGGGGGAAAAAAAACTGGTAGATTATACACCAATATATTAACCATATTTCAAGATGATAAGATTTTGGTTATGCAAATTTTATTTCCTTTCTGCTAATCTGTTTTCTAATTTTAATGATTTAAGTAATAAACTTTTTGTATTTACAATTAACCTCAAGAAAATATTCAATTATTTAACTTTAAATTCAAGATTAAATTCAAATAAGATCTTTCCACTGAAACAAACTATAGAACACAAATTCCAAGGGGGAAAGGGTGGCACAAACATTTTCATGGGACATAGACTACAATTTAGCTTTTCAATCTCTTAGAAAAAGATGCTAAAATCACAGCAATTTATAGATACTTAGCTGCTCTAATTAAAAATATCAACAATTAAAATGAAAAAATAACAGTGAAAGCCTACAAACTAGAAAAATATTAAAATGGATGTTTCTGAAGGCCCAGTTATCTAAGATTGTCACCAAGTATCAAAGGAAAGTCTGTTACAAATACAATTTTGAAGGGTATGATGCCAGAGCATAATTTTGTTTCTCCAAAACGAATTACTGATAAGTCAGTGCCTCCTCCCTCCATTCTTAACTTACTGACCCTTGAAGTCTTTAACAGTCCCTATTACTCACCATACTGTTCCATTAAACAAAATCCACATCCACCTACCCGGAATAATACTCTCTTAAAGAGTCAACAGCTACTTTCTACTTTTAAATCAGAGTCAATGTCCTGTCACAAATTTAAGTTGGAATTCTTTACCATTTGCCATAAGGAACTTGGGGATTAAGTCAACATTCCAGTCTCTTCCTCTGCCCATGGATGCTGGTGGAGCTCCGGGTATCTTAAATCTTTTGTATAACTAAAACCAAAACAAAAACACCCATAATGTGACAAAATTTAACTTTCATTATGCAACTATTTTTGATAAAGTGATTCTGATATAGCTAAATACCACCAACATGAGGTAAAGGACAACAAGGGCATTTCATTTTTAATCAGGCCACTTAGCAATATTCTAACACATCCATAAATTAAATACATTACTAAACTAATAAATGGTAAAATAAATATTGCAGAGCTGGTGTGTGTCTGCTCTTTACTAGCAAGAATACAGAACAAACTGTTACTGAAGTATTGGTTCTGCAAAGTTTGAGACTCCAGATAAAAAGCAGCTTGCAACTTAAAATTTAATATTCACTCAAACTCATGAATCCTATTGCTAAGGTGGAACAAAAGAAACAAAAGTTTCACTCAATAAAAACCCCAAGTGAGGGTGGCGGGGGGGAACCCAAGTTCTCACATATATTACAAAAGAGAACAACTCAATCAAAAAATGAACAGAGGATATGAACAGACATTTCTCCAAAGACACAGATGGCCAAAATGTACATGATAAAATGTTCAACAATCAGAGAAATGCAAATCAAAACTACATGAGGTATCATCTCACACTGGTCAGAATGGCCATTATCAGTAAGTCTACAAACAGTAAATGCTGGAGAGGGTGTGGAGAAAACGGATTCCTCCTACACTGCTGGTCAGACTGTAAATTGGTAAGGCCACTATGGAGAACAGTATGGAAGTTCCTTAAAAAACTAAAAACAACTACCACAAGGTTCAACAATCCCGTTCCTGCCTTTTCTAAATCCAGCTTGTACATCTGAAGTTCTAGATTCTCGTAGTATTGAAGCATAGAAAAACGTGGTTAGAAAGGATACATTCATTCACCCCAAAGTTCCTTATACCATGACTTACAATAGCCAGGACCTGGAAACAAATGTCCCTCAACAGAGGAAAGGATAAAAAAGATGTTTTACATATACATGATGGGGTATTATGCAGCCATAAAAAATGTTGTTGCTAACTGTTCAGTCATTAAGCCATATCTGACTCTTTGCAACCCTATGAACTGCAGTAAGCCAGGCTTCCCTGTTCTTTACTATCTCCCAGAGTTTGCTCAAACTCATGTCCAACGAGTCAGGGATGCTATTGAACCATATTCTACCACCCGCTTCTGCTCTTGCCCTCAATCTTTTCCAGCATCAGGGTCTTTTCCAATGAGTCAGCTCTTCACCATCAGGTGGCCAAAGTACTGGAGCTTCAGCTTCAGCATCCGTTCTTCCAGAGTTGATTTCCTTTAGGATTACTGGTTTGATCTCCCTGCTGTCCAAGGGACTCTCTAGCATCACAATTGAAAAAGAATCAATTGTTTGGCACTCAGCCTTCTTTACAGTCCAACTCTCACATCCATACATGATTGTTGGAAAAATCATAGCTTTGACTACACAGTCCTTTATCAGCAAAGTGATGGCTCTGATTTTAATATGCTGTCTAGGTCCACCATAGTTTTTCTTCCAAGGAGCAAGCATCTTAATTTTGTGGCTGCAGTCACCGTCCCCAGTGATTTTGGAGCCCAAGAAAATAAAATCTGTCATTATTTCCACTTTTTCCCCATCTATTCACCATGAAGTTAGGACCAGATGCCATGATCTCACTTTCTGCATGTTGAGTATTAAGTCAGCTTTTTCATTCTCCTCTTTCACCTTCATCAAGAGGTTCTTTAGGGCCTCTTTGCTTTTTGCCATCAAGGTAGTGTCATCTGCGTATCTAATGTTATTGATATTTCTCCCAGCAATCTTGATTCCAGCTTGTGCTTCATATAGCCCAGCATCTTGCATGATGTACTCTGCACATTAAGTTACATAAGGCGGGTGATAACATACAGCCTTGAGTACTCCTTTCCCAATTTGGAATGTTGTTCTGTGTCCAGTTCTAACTGTTGTTTCTTGTCCTGCATACAGGTTTCTCAGGAGGCAGGTAAAGGGGTCTGGTATTCCCATCTCTAAGAATTTTCCAGTTTGCTGCGATCCACACAGTCAAAGGTTTTAGCATAGTCAATGAAGCAGAAATAGATATTTTTCTGGAATTCTCTTGCTTTTTCTATGGTCCAATGGATGTTTGTGATTTGATCTCTGGTTTCTCTGCCTTTTCTAAATCCAGCTTGTACATCTGGAAGTTTTCGATTCTCGTACTGTTGAAGCACAGTTTGAAGGATTTTGAGTATTACCTTGCTAGTATGTGAAATGAGGGCAATTATACAGTAGTTTGAATATTCTTTGGCATTGCCTTTCATTGGGACTGGAATGAAAACTGACCATTTCCAGTCCCACGGCCACTGCTAAGTTTTCCAAATTCCTGGCATACTGAGTGCAGCATTTTAACAGCATCATCTTTTAGGATTTTAAATAGCTCAGCTGAAATTTAATGAAATTTACAACAACATGGGATCAGCCAAAAAATAAAATAAAGAAAATATGAAAAAGAATATGTGCCTATGGATATAAACATATGTGTTAACGGAATCATTCTGCTGTACAACATAAATTAACACAACATTGTAGATCAACTATATTTCAATAAAATAAAAGGGCACTAAGCTTTGGAGTCATATAACCTGGGTTCTCTCAGCCCAGCTCTGTGATTGAAACCCCACAGAAACTATTTGCCATCTGAAAACACAGGGATAAAATCTTTTGAGTGGCTGTGATCAGCACTGGTGTGTGTCAGGTCTGCATCAAGAAGTAGCCCCCATGCACCCCATCCAGTCTACACTCTATTACCTCCAAGAGACAACAGGTACCTGCTCTGACTGACAACAGAGGTGACTGTGGAACATTTCTTCTACAAGCCCCAAATAAGGAGCTCCCAGAAATTATGACACTACAGATAATCTATTAAAAAAACAGAACTGAAATCATCCATAGAAAGTAGAGATTCACGAGGAAAGGACTCAAAGCACAAAAGGCACCTTCATTCACTCTAGTACTTACATCTTCCAGCGGTGTTATAGATGCACTCTCTCCTCCATAATACGGGTTTCTATCCATGTGAAGAACTTTCTTCCCATTCACTGACATTATACCTGACAGTATACATTCCTACAGGGAAAGGATAAACATCTTCAAAGGAAGGAAAAGTGCTGTAGCATGTTTCAAACATAATTTTTTTAATAACCCTGTCATTAAACATTCTTTTAGTAATTAATGCTTTTTGTACAGGCAATGTCTGATGTAACTTTAAGGACAAACCCCTAAAACAACCAGACTTCAAAGTGTGGTCAGTGGACTCCTCTGGGTCCCAAGGTTAAAACTATTTTCTTAGCAACACTAAGACATTATTCAGTTTTTCCCACTGGGTTACATTTGCAAGAGCAATGGTGGATAAAATGAAGGCAGTGGCTCCAACTGCACTAGTCATTATATTCTTCACCACAAGGTACTCACAGTTTAAAAAAACAAGGTCTGTTTCACTTAAGACTATCCTTAAAAAAAAAAACTATCCTTGATGAAGCATAAAAAGTCACCTCTGTTAAACAACACCCTCAAACAACCATCTTTTAAATATCCTGTGTAGCAAAATGGGAAGTATATATAAAGCAATGCTGGGTCTAGGAATGCCTTTTGGGTGACCGATTTATAAGCTGAACTAGCTATGTTTTTCATGGATCATCATTTTCACTTGGACAAATAACTGACTGACAAACTATGATTACTCAGACTTAAGTACTGGGCAGACATTTTCACAAAAATGAATGTCAAAGAAAATTAACTGATCATGTTTGCTGCCAAAAACAAAAGTCAAAAATCTTTATTGAAAATTTCAATTTTGGGAAACTTATATCCATACCACAGGCACGTCAGACCCTTTCAGACAACATCAGAGACATTGCATGCATCCATGCTAAGTCGCTTCAGCCATGTCTGACTCTTTGCGACCCCACGGACTATAGCCCACAAGGCTCATCTGTCCATGGGATTCTCCAGGTAAGAATACTGGAGTAGGCCTAGAGGAGAACATAGGCAAAACACTCTCCGACATAAATCACAGCAAGATCTTCTATGATCCATCTCCCAGAATATTGGAAATAAAACCAAAAATAAACAAATGGGACCTAATGAAAATTAAAAGCTTTTGCACAACAAAGGAAACTATAAGTAAGGTGAAAAGACAGCCCTCAGATTGGGAGAAAATAATAGCAAATGAGGAAACAGACAAAGGATTAATCTCAAAAATATACAAGCAACTCCTGAAGCTCAATTCCAGAAAAATAAATGACCCAATCAAAAAATGGGCCAAAGAACTAAACAGACATTTCTCCAAAGAAGACATACAGATGGCTAACAAACACATGAAAAGATGCTCAACATCACTCATTATCAGAGAAATGCAAATCAAAACCACAATGAGGTATCATTACACGCCAGTCAGGATGGCTGCTATCCAAAAGTCTACAAGCAATAAATGCTGGAGAAGGTGTGGAGAAAAGGGAACCCTCTTACACTGTTGGTGGGAATGCAAACTAGTACAGCCACTATGGAAAACAGTGTGGAGATTTCTTAAAAAACTGGAAATAGAACTACCATATGACCCAGCAATACCACTTCTGGGCATACACACTGAGGAATCCAGATCTGAAAGAGACACGTGCACCCCAATGTTCATTGCAGCACTGTTTATAATAGCCAGGACATGGAAGCAACCAAATGCCCATCAGCAGATGAATGGATAAGGAAGCTGTGGTACATATACACCATGGAATATTACTCAGCCGTTAAAAAGAATTCATTTGAATCAGTTCTAATGAGATGGATGAAACTGGAGCCCATTATACAGAGTGAAGTAAGCCAGAAAGATAAAGAACATTACAGTATACTAACACATATATACGGAATTTAGAAAGATAGTAACGATGGCTCTATATGCAGGGCAGAAGAAGAGACGCAGAAGTACAGAACAGACTTTTGAACTCTGTGGGAGAAGGTGAGGGTGGGATGTTTCGAAAGAACAGCATGTATATTATCTGTGGTGAAACAGACCAACAGCCCAGGTGGGAGGCATGAGTCAAGTACTCGGGCCTGGTGGGCTGGGAAGACCCAGAGGAATCGGGTGGAGAAGGAGATGGGAGGGGGGACCGGGATGGGGAATACGTGTAACTCTATGGCTGATTCATATCAATGTATGACAAAACCCACTGAAAAATAAAAAAAAAAATTTTTTTAATTAAAAAAAAAAAAAAATACTGGAGTAGGTTGCCATGCCCTTCTCCAGGGTCAGTGACATTAACAAATATGAATTTTTGATATTGCACAATGAAATGTGTCAACAATTCAGAAGCTCTGCAATACTTAGTAAACTAGTACTTTTCAAGTGACCAATGATGTTACAAAATCATCAAACAGTGGGCTAAAAGTGGAATTCAAAGTTCAAGCTAGATTAATGTATTTTAATCTAATACAGTATACAATGTTCACTGATGTGGTTTCAAATTTCATATTGCAAATTAATCCTTAAAAAAACTTGCCACTCATGTTTTGGTATAAATCAAAGCATAGCCACAACAATCTGAATGGCTATTAAAATACTCCTCCTTCCAATTACACATCTGTCTAAAGCCTGATTTTGTTCATGTGTGTGAATGTTTAAGTCACTTCTGTTGTGTCAGACTCTTTGTGACACCATGAACAAAAGCCCACCAGGCTCCTCTATCCATGGGATTCTCCAGGCAAGAATACTGAAGTGGGTTGCCATGCCCTCCTCCAGGTGATCTTCCTGACCCAGGGATTGAACCTGTGTCTCCCTGCATTGCAGGCAGATTCTTTACCACTGAGCCACCAGGAGGGCCAAATTTTCTTCATATACTTTAACTAAGACAAAAACCATGAAAAGACTGAACATCGAAGAAGGTAAGACATTTTTTTTGTTTTAGAAAAGTTATACTTCAAAATACTGTTTTTCACATTAACATATAATGAGTTTATCTTTGCTATCTTTAAGTGAATTAATAAAAATTTCTTAACTTTTCAGCACTGATTTCTAATAGGATAAATACTGAGAGATACTCTTACAAACAAAAGCTCATCAGGGTCCTCAATTTTTAAGAGTAAGTAGATTCTGAGACCAAGAGTTTGAAAACTAGAGCTCTAAATGAAGCATCCAGGAACCATCCGATTGATTAAACGATCACTCTCAGAAAAAAAAGGTAAATAAAGCATGAGTATACTGAGACATATCAAATCAAGATGGGGGGAGATAGATTAAGAAAGAATCCAATTAATGGATTAATGAGAAGAAACAGAGATGGGATACACATTCACTCAAAACCATTATTCCAGAGTTTAGGTGACAACAGCTTTTTTTTTTTTTTAAAGGACAAAGGTAATCCCCTGTAACTTTATAAATCCTAGTGCTTCTCAAATTTATCCAAGACTCCAGACAACAGGGAACAATCTCTTCCCCCAGAAGTCTGATTCAGAAATTTTATCTTAAAAAATCCATACACATTTCAAATTTTCCTCCATAATATACTATTCATTTTACTATTTTTAAATATTTTAAATTAGTTACTATCAGGTTCAAATTTTACTCCAGGAGGGTGCATCTTTTTATATTTGGATCAAGAAACAATACATTTTGAGTACCCCAGTAGGCCACCTCTAGCCACAATCACTTCTCAGCCTCAGCCACGCTCATGACTTTTAAGAGCAAAGATTTGCTTTTCCAGAGTTTCTGAACTCTGAATAAATGAAATCTTGTAGTATACATAACTGAAATCTTGTAGTATACACCTTTTAGTCACCATCCATGATTTACCTGCAGTCTAAGTTTTCTTACTCTTGCTATACAGCAGGGGTCCCCCGGCACAGGAGCCAAACCCAGCCCGCAGGCTGTGTTTATTAGTGAAGTCTTCCTTACACCCGCGGCCGTTCCTTGAACGTACTGGTTGCTTTCAGTGTACCACAACAGCACTGTAGATGTGTCGAAAACCACAGGGCCAGATAAGCTACAATTTGACTTTGTGGACTTACATAGGTTTGCCTAACTCCACCAGCAGGGGATCTCACAGCGTGCTCCTGACTTGGTCATCACCCGTGAATTTGTTAGAAATGTAAATTTGAAGCAGATTCTGAAAGTTCACTTTGCACCCCTATTACCCTGACGCTTGTTAAAAGACTGCAAGGCCCCCCACCCCCGCAGAGCTTCTGAGCCAGCAGGTCCTCATGGAGCCTGAGAATCTGCATTTCTCACCAGCTCCCAGGTAAGGTTAATACTGCTGCTCCAGGATCAATGTCAAGAATCCCGAGGAAAGCAGTGCTGCTCAAACTTAAACGCCCAGGGATCATGTTAAACTATAGATTTTTGAATCCATGTATCTCGGGTGAGGCCTAACCTTCTGCATCTCTAGTAAGTTCTCAGGGGCTGCAGCACGGAGCACGCTACAGTAACAGTCAGAGGATCTACTGAACGACTACTCCTCACAGACACGCCACAACTACTCCTCCAGGCTACTACTGATGGACACTGGGACAGTTTCCAGTTTGGGGCTGTTACAAATAATGCTCTATCAACATTCTCAGTGTCTTTCTTATACATGCACTTGTTGGATATGTATCAAGCAGAGTACAAATACTGCCAAACAGTTTTTCAAAATGGTTCTACTTGTGCAAACAACATATGAAAGTTCCTGTTGTTTCATATCTTGCCCAACACTTGTGTTAAGTGTCTATTCATATTATTTGCCCATTTTTAAAATGGGCTCTCTTTTACTGTTATATAAAAATTCCTTATATACTCTAGTTATAAATGCCTTATTGGATGCATGTACTGCAGATGCCTTCATCCACAGATTGACTTTTAACTTTCTTAACTGAGGTCTTGATAAACAGAACTGAAGGTATTTTAATTGTAAAATTTAACTCCAGCATTATCCAAACCAAGTCCCTTGCTTGAAAACTGAAAGAAGCACTAAAATATGATTCAACATATTATTTGAAAACAGATGTAATATTTACAATCTCAGAAACAGATAATAGCATCAACAGAGGAAAACCAAATAGTCACATTTCCAGTCAACAAAAGCAGACTTCATGGTTCAACTTTCGGAAGCAAAATCACAGCAGCAACTTTGAGAGTTGCAGAGCTTCTATATATAACTTTTCACACTCCACTGCAAGTAAGAATGACCCACTACCTGGACCACGACTCTAAAACAACCTCCGGAGACTGAGGCCTAATAAAGAACCCAATGATATAAAGATTCCACAGTCCAAAGAGCTGATACTAATTACCTTTAAAGAGCCTTGGAGCAAACATGATAAAAGCTAATTAATAAATTTGCAGGTTCACTGATTCTACTAAACCATCAATAAAAGACTGCTTTACACTGCCAAGAGAATACATAGTAGCACAAATGTAATACTTTAAATTTTACAACATGGAATGAAGTCATTAACTCATTGATGAAACATGAATCATATCTGAGTATAGGGTATATATTCAGTTCAGTTGCTCAGTCGTGTCTGACTCTTTGCGACCCCATGAACTATACAGTCCACGAAATTCTCCAGGCCAGAATACTGGAGTGGGTAGCCTTTCCCTTCTCCAGGGGATCTTCCCCACTCAGGGATCAAACCAGGAGAATATACAGAGACTCATCCAAAATTACCAGAACTAAAAACCATCTTCAGAATCCAAGTTTTTGTTTTTTCGGTTTATTTATTTTTTGCTATTATGCCTTGTTTATCTTTTACTTTTAGGGCTGAGAGCATGTCAGGTACTCAATATGCATAAGTGAATGAATGAATGCATGCATGCACTAATGAGATGCTCACGGCAATCTCAGGCAAGGTTATTCATCCAAACTGGGCTCAGGCCCAGAATCCAAGTTCTTTATGATAATGGCATCTTCATGATGTCCTACATAAAGAAGTAACCAGATTAAACAAAATGGTTAAAGTTCAGCTGCAGCAAAATTCTAGTCTCTGTAGATGTGTGGGTGTGGTGATGGCCAGGAAGGACCAATTAGTTATACTGCACACAACCCCCAACCCAGGCTTGAAGAGAATAGAGCCAGAACACATATTTTGACACAACTTCCAAGTGACCAAACTAAGCTCCATGAGCACTCTAAATCCTCCGGTATTTTAAATTTCTGATATAATTAAAGGGGAAAAAAAAAAAAAAAACAGAAAGTAAAAGCAAACAAAAATGTGATCTGGAAAACAAGGTACCTAACAACTCATGTTAAAGAAAAGTGCCTTTTGAAAACTACTTGTCTAGAAATATAAGGAAAATGTACTAACCAGGAAACTTAAGTCAGTTCATCTCAGTGGTATGTATCTTACAGCAATAACATAATAAAAATGAACGCCAGTGTTCAACAGAATGTTTCTTCAAATGTCTGTAAAAAGTTAATTTATCTTGAAATTTGGTTCTAATTATATCATTCCTGCTCAAATCCTCTCTTACTGGCTAGAGGATGAAATTCAAACTTCTGAGCCTACTGTCTTCAACATCCTTGGTGACATGCCTTCTTCCCAACTTCCTCATCCCCTAAACATAGATTCTCTTCTAATACTGACTTACACTGCTCTCTCTGCCTAGAAAAATCATTCCTTGTGTTCAAAGCTTACCAGTATTTTTAATTTTCCAGTATTGCTCTAATTGATTTACGACTGTAAAGATGTAAAGCATAATGCTCTGAATTACAAACATCTTGAATTGAATACCACAGTAGGTTTAGTGAACATCCATCACCTCATGTAGATACAACATCAAATAGAAAAAAATTTTTCCTTGTGATTAGAATGCTTAAAGATTTACTCTAACAGCTTTCACTTAACATGTACAGCAGTGGTCTCTTTATCATGTTACCCATTACATCCCTAATACTTAATTTTCTTATAACTAAGTTTGTACCTTTTGATTACCTTCATCTAAACCCCCTCCCCACTCTGCTTATTATGTTTTAAAGTCAGTTTAAATACCCCCTTCTTTATGAAAGCTTTTTATTCCAATATCAGTATTCTCCCACATTTGAACTCTCTTAACAGCACTTTCTCACATTAATGCATATTATGGCTACCTCCCATATGACAAGAAGCTCCTCACAGACAGGTGTGTTTGCCTTTATATTGACTAGAAATGAGCACAATGGTCATAGACGTGTGAGCCACAGGTTTACCCAGCAGTCTTTCCAACCAATGTCTCACTACTGCCTCAAAATGCTGATATATGTCTGATTTACTTCTACTCTACTGGACCAGTATGCTTAAGGCTGATTTAAAATACAGACTGCCTACACAGTATTTATACCTTTCAAAAATAAGACAACTACAAATATTGGTCCTGTGATCACTACTTCAGTGGACAAAATGTCCTTTGTCCACAGAACTCTAACAGCAATGGCAAAGATTTTCAAGGAGCAAATACAAAATGACAATTCAAGATTTTTTTTAAATCAGGTACAAAAACTCTTTGACATCACAAATTTTAATACAGAGGAAAGAGGAAAAGTATGTCTGGGATATAAAACAATGTTTTAAACAAATAATTCTGAGAATAACCTGGTTAGAGATCACTAAAGTGTCTTTTTTGATTCACAGGTCCTTACGAAAATTACCATGCAGAACAAAACACAAAATAGCGCTGGGAAGCACAAGCAGCTGTGGAGCTAGCTGCCGTTGTTTTATTATGTATTACTATTTCTAAGACTAAGCACACAATTTCTAAGATTCATGAATTCATTGCCAAGCCCAAAGTCAATCAGATACAGCAAATTAGTGGTCAGAGGATATCCATGGTCCCCAGTCTATCCACCAAAGTAAGCAAAGACGGGAAAAAAGGAAAAGCAGACTGTAGAACTAACTACCAAAGCCCAGCCATCTAAGAGGACTTAGTAAGAAGGCCAAAGTTCCCACAGAGCTCAGGAGGCCTCAAGGGCTCCATTGTGTTACAGAAGTACTCAGTAATTAACCCTCCGGGTGTGAAATCTTGTTATCAGGTGTTCATTACATTCCCTTGTCTGTTAAAGAAGCTGTGATATCATTTGAAAGCTTTTTTCTAAAAATTATGGTTCAAGCGCCTTCTTAGCGCAGTGGGCAGTGCATCAGTCTCATAATCTAAAAATTATGGTTCTTTTATCTTTAATCCCCAGATCAATTCAACTTTTCCACTGTGCTGTCTTTAAACTGCTTCGGCTGACTGGGGAAAGTGGTATTTCCCAACTATGTTTTACGAACTCTGGTTCTGAAAAGGCACTTCTATGATTCAGTACATTTACAAACACATTCCTCACTTACTATACCTCAAAAAAAAAAGTTACAGGTCTTTAAAGGGAAAACCATCAATTACTTAAAAAATTCAACTATATAGAACATTGCATTTCTCATAGACGGAATGAAGATTTTGCTCTAGTTTATAGCAAACTGTTTTAATCCTTCTTTAAAGTTACTGTCAATATTGGTGCACTAATATGACCTCATTTTAGACATAATAATCCATTAAAAACAATGGCCACATTAGAAAACAGAGAAACCCCAAAACTTCCTTACATTTTAAAAATAACAAGTTAATTGCACTAAAAGTAATTAACACACAAGAATCACATAATATTTGGTATCCATAAGTGATAACATATGCCTGTTTTCAGGTTCTTAAATCTCAGGCACTAAATATAAGTCTAAAATTAAGTAAATAAATGTTATGTTCACACCAAATACTCAAATTATAAATTGAGGGTTTTTAACATTGGTGGTCTCAAGTAATCAAAGTTCTCCTATCAATAAAAATGAAGGTAAAAGATTTATCATTATTAAAATCATCCCATCATCACTACTACCAACCACTGTAATACAACAGTAATAATATGATTGCTCCGAATTGATACAATTCTCAAAGAATATCTCGAAACAACACTCTAGGAAGATTCACAGGAAATATAGTTATCACAGCTATACAAATGACAGCAGAAATTGCTCTGATTTTTAAGTATGCACCTACCATTCATCAAAAAGGTCACAATTAATCCAAATGAAAATGTAAATAAGGTGCAACTTGATTGTTATACAGTAAGACTGTCTGCTTTGATACAAAGTGATCCTTCTGAGCTAGCTATGTAGAAACCAGCAGGAGGGGGAATAAAGGAAGAGCAGGGAAAAAAAAGAAACAAACCTGCGTGAGGAAGGATTTGCACTCATTTGTCCATGTTTAACTGACCTAATCAAGAGCAAATCTGAAAGACCAGCAGTTACGGTAGAAACACAGTGGAACTAACTGGCTCTAACAAAAGGCTGGTAGCCACAGCGCCCATTCCAATGGGCAAACTAAACTACTAAGCTCAGCTCAGAATCCCAATTAAGCACTTCGGAAATGGGGGGGAGTGGTGCGGAGAAACCAACCCTGCAGTGGGTAGGCCTACTCATTTAGGCATCCAACAGCTCACCAAAGAAAGTCAACCCAATATCTCACATTCCATCACTCTCATCTACTTTGTACAATTTCCCAGCCAGTCCCGTCTTTTTCTGGACTGGTCAAACATAGTGAAGCATTCAATGAGTATTACCCAACAATCATCATAAGTCACCATAAACAGAAAATATAACATGCCAGCAAAGTATCACTTTAAGTTTCCAACAATTTTTTCATAAAAATATTAGCCAAATGCAAGTTTCACAATTTTCTCTTGTCCAGAGAAATCTAAAATAGTTATTCTGGAATGCTACCTGAAAAAAATTTTTAAATCTTGAGAGATTACAATGCGTTTCAACACATTTACATCAAATGACTCAGGACTTTGAGATCAGTTCATATGGAAAACACAAGATCAAAATCAGGGTTCATCTTCTAAAACGAAGCAGCCAGCCCCATATCAGTACTTCAAATTTCCAAAAAACTTTTCATAAATGGAAAAACTTTTGATAAATGGAAGACATTTCCTGTCTTCAAATGGAATTCTTTTGCAAGATGAGCTGTCTTCATTTTCTTTTAAAAAGCACAGAAAAGAAGTACAACTCCTGCCTGCGTTATCTGCGGAATATCACCTGAAGTCCTCTGAGCAGACAGCTAGGAAAATACATTTACCACGGTGACAGGAACACCTGGCCTCTAGCAACCAACCAACTCATCACCAAGTCCTTTTCTCAGGGGAAAAGGTTCAGAAGCGCCGAGGCGGGCAAGGACAGATCACAAATAAGGCTGCGAAAGCCAGGTGAGACCCATTTGAAGGAAAACTCATTTCCAATCCCATGGTCGTTCAAGTGGGATTGGGAGGGTGGTTACACAGGAATGGACAATGCTTCTCACCTGGGGTGGGGGAGGAGGCTAAGAAAACCAGTTTTCTCAAAAAAAAAAAAAAAAAGTTTAAATTCACTGACCTGAATTACCTACCTAACAGCGGTTACCTGTGACTGGTCACCGAAACTGACTAGCAGCGGGGCCTGGAGACTGAGGAGGAAACGCCACCGGGCTAGGCTTCACCCTCCCCCACTCCTTTCCGTCTCCAGAGGAGAGAGGCCCTCGACCGGCAAGGGAGGCGCAGCGACGCCGCAAACGGGGCTTTCTCGGCCTCGCCTTCCCCAGCGACACTTGCTCGGCCGCCCCAACCCGTCCCGGCACCTGCCCAGGCCAGGCTTTTGCACACCGCGGTGTCCCCTCCACGCAGGCCCCGCTGCAGGCCCGGCCCGCCCGGAGAGACCCCCCCGGGTGGAGACCCCCAGCCTCGCGGCGCGGGGGGGCGGGAAGGACGGAGCTGAGCAAGGCGTGCGGCCGGCCCCCTCCCGGCCCCAGGCCGCCCGGCACTCCCCGCCCCGAGCCGCCGCCCCTCCTCACCGTCAGGCCAGTGCCCAGCACGATCACGTCGTACTCCTCATTCATGGCGGGGCCGGGCGCGGACGGAGACCCAGAGAAGGCTCAGAGCTCTAGGGATCTGGGGCTGCGGCTGCCCCGAGGAGGAGGCGAAGGACGGGGGGGCGAGCGCTCAGACCGGAAGGGGCCCGAGGGAAAAGGGACGCGGGGGCAGAGGATACACGGAGCTGGCGAGCGGAGAGCTGGCCGCCACCTCAGACGGGAAGAGAAGAACGGGGCGGGGAGGGTAAGGAAGGCTGCGAGGGAGAGAGAGGCGGGCTGCGACCGCGGCCTCCGCAGCCGGGGCGAGGCCGGGAGGAAGCCGTCGATCACGCCCTTCCCGCTCGCTCATTGGCTACGTCTCCGTCGCCCACCCGACCCGCTTCCCCTCCCACCTCTCGCGAGAAAAGGGCGGGCCGAGCCCCTGGTGGATTTCGGATCCGTTCCCAGAGTGCTGCCGCCGTGGTTGGGGGTCGGGGGGCGGCCGCGCGCGGGCCTTCGACGGCGGGGGCGGGGGCGGGGTCGAGCCTGTGGCCGACGCGGGGCCAGTTGTCCGGTTTTTCACTCCCGCTCTCCAGCGGGCTCTGGGGCGCGCCTGCCGCTGCCCTTGGACTTTGGGCCCGCAGCGACCACGTGGCTGGGACTGCCCCCCCCACCCCGCCCCGGGACCGCGGGCGGCCTCCCGCAGCCCCGCAGCCCCGCAGATCCGGAGCTGACGCCTTGCGGCCCGACTCCGGCTGCGGCTCGGCCTTCTGCGCGCCTAGCTGGTCCTCTACAACTTGTCTTGGTTTTCTTTTTATTCAACCTCCATTTTCTGAAGGAAAAAGGACCCAATGAATTTTAAGGAGTTCAACTTCCCTCCCAATGTCATTCTTGCTTGATGTATTGCCCCATGTGCAGCCTTTGGAAATAAGAATTTTTTAAAAAAAGACCTCTCCTTTTGAAAAGGAAACTTCAGCGTATAGGGGAAGGGCAGATTTGATCGGAAGCAGGTCTGCGCCTACTGAGAGCTATAATCTAAAACAGCTGTAAAGATAGCTGACCAGCACGTGAACGGATTTAGGCCACAGAGTGTAGGAAAAGAAAAAGATTCCCTGGTTTTTGCCTTCCATACCCAAGCCGGCCCAGCCCTGCAAACACACGTTTTTTTCAGGTTTCTATTGGCAATCTCCAGCCCTGGTGGCTTATGTTCTCAACCGAAAAGTGCAGATCCGGTGTTTTCAGCCTGAGTATGCAGACAAAAGAGCTGGTGTTTCCTTGAAGATTTATTCTCAAATAAGAGCTATTTAAAGTGAATCGTGGGAGACAGACCTACCTTCCTTCACGTTTAAATCACTCTGATTCATGACAGAATGCAACAGTTTTTTACAATGTTTCTTCATTCCTAGAGTTTAAAAGGGTATATTATATAAGACAATGGGCCGTTTGGGGGGAGGGAAGAAGAAAACTCTTTCAATGTACATCAGTCTTAACTGGATTTGTATACATTAGTGGCTAAATGAATTTCTGTTGTTCAGTGGCTAAGTTGCCTAGGTCTCTTTGTGAACCCAGGGACTGCAGCACTCCAGGCTCCTGTGTCTTCCACTATCTCCCAGAGTTTGCTTTAATTCATCTCCAAAATGAATTTTTACAAGTAGACAAAAATCGAGTGCAAAGTTACTAGACTAGTGAACAGATTGTATAACCATGTTAACTGACTTTGGCTAAACAGGTGATGCCTTAAGAAAGTCCTGCTGTTGCTAAGTAATCCAGTGTCATATATATCTAGTATGTTTACAAACAACAGAAATATATATCTTACAGTTCTGGAATCTAGAAAATATAAGGTCAAAGTTTGTCTGTTGAGGACAAACTTCCTGGTTCACCCTGTCTTTTCACTGTGCCCTCACATTGGGAAGGAGACAGGGATCTCTCTGGGGATGCTTTTATCGGTCGGTAAAGAATCTGCCTGCAATGGGAAGATCCTCTGGAGAAGGAAATGGCAACCCACTCCAGTATTCTCACCTGGAGAAGCCCATGTTCAGAGGAACCTAGCAGGCTACAGTCCATGGGATCGCAAGAGTCAGACACAACTTAGCAACTAAACCACCACCACCACCATGTCTTTGAACTGACCAAAAATATTGACTCATTAAAAAACAAAAGAAAGAAAGAAAATGAAGCCGCTCAGTCATGTCCAACTCTTTGTGACCCCATGGACTGTAGATCGCCAGGCTCTCTGTCCATGGGATTCTCCAGGCAATAATACTGGAGTGAGTTGCCATTTCCTTCTCCAGGGGATCTTCCCAACCCAGGGATCGAACCCGGGTCTCCCGCATTGCAGGCAGATGCTTTATCCTCTGATCCACCAGGGAAGCCCCCTAGAACCTTTTTCACATGTTGCCATCAGCCTCTGCATATTGAAGAAGATTTTACACATATCTAACTTGTGTTGCCATGCCTTATGTGAAGGAAAGTTTATCGATATTCACATGGAGTTACTGAAAGACTCAAAGGTATTGGAGAAGGAAACAGTATTTAAGGCTAATAATGTTCCTCAGTCTGATCCCTTACACTTTAGTTTTGTTGGTAGATAAGTCCTGTGGCCCTGCAGAAGACAAAAAGAAAAAGAAAAAAAATGCTAACCTTCAACAGACTGAGTCCATTCAGATTCCACCCCACCTAATTCAGTTGCCAAGGAATTTGGGAGACAACAAATATCTATGGTGAAGTGGTTTACAAGCCACTAATTGGTTCAGTGTCTCAGAGACCACAGTCGGCAGTTCCTGATGGCAGGAAACCTTAGGTTGGGGAAGCAGGTTAGTGGAGAGGAGTGGAAAACACCATCAACCTTGAAAGTGTTTTCAAATCTTTACCCAAAGCAAGAGGAGTCCGGAGAGAGTCTTATTTATTTATACTTGGTGCTTGGGAATCATTGTTTGCTGATTTCTGGTTCTGTTTCTCCAAGAAACAGAAACATTTTCATCATCTGTTTCTCCAAGCCCCTGCCTGCACTTCCCAAAGGAAGAGATACGAGTTCAAGGAAAGGAAAATTATAGAGTGAACCTTAGTCCAGGTCATCTTTCTCTGTCCAAAACCACAACAGTTTCTCACTCACTTTTCCCCCTCCTGAATATTCTGACATTTACCTTCTTAAGACATGAATCAGCATGTCCATGCTTCTGCCTGTCTTTTGTACTTAGAATAAAATGCAAATCCTTGAATCGAACTAAAAGGTATCCTTTAATCTGCCTCTCACCTCTGTCCAACTGCATCTTGCTGTACTTCAGGCTCATTTCACTCCAAACACACTTGTCTTTCAGTTCCTAGAATCTGGGGTAGCTTTTAACCACCGGAGGGCCTTGCACTCTTGGCGGTCCTGTGGTTACCGACCCTCACTTCCCCCTCCTGCACCTCTTCCCATGGCTGTTCTTTCCACTTCCTTAAGTTTCAGCTTAAAAATCTTCCCTCGCCACTTTATTTAAAGCAGGTTCCCCTCAACTTTTATTCTCTATGGTCACTCTGCTTATTTCTTTCATTCCTTTTTTAAAATCAAATTGGTGACCATTTTTCTTGTTTTTTGCCTGGCTGTCATTCAGAATGTAAACTCCATGAAGATGGGGACGTTATCTGTCTCAAGTGCAAGAGAATAGTGCTGAGTCCCTGGCAGGTGATAGGTAAATATTTGGTGAATGAATAGAGAGACCTGGAAGTCGATCCCTACATCTACAAGAACTAAATGTGATGAAATAGGTACGAGTTCCTCTTGAGACTTTTGAGAAGCACAGCTTTTCTTACAGCAGAAGATGCTAAAGTTCATGTTTTAGAGGGTCTTAAAGGTAGGGATCAGTAAAATATAAATCTATTTGAAGTCTGGATGGCTAATGGTGACGATAAAACATGTCAGGGTCTAGAAAAAAAGAATTTCCTAAAATATATATTTTCTAGTATATGAGAGATCATTTACTCCCCCACCCCCACCCCCTACCCCCCAAACTGTTCATCTGCCCTTGATCTCCGTCTCAGCAGTGATGCCTCCATCTTGGCCCCAAACCAGAATTCTAGATTTTATCCTCATTCTGTCTTCTTTCTCTCCTTCCACATCTACTCCTGTTTTCTTTGGCTGTGTAACAAACCACCCTAAAATTTAGTGGCTATAAAACAAATAAACCTAGTAGCTTAAAGCAGCAATGTATTGATACTGTTATCTCTTATGGTTCTGTGGGTTGAATGGGCTCAGACATGTGAGAGTTGTTTGAGCCTGGGGCTGGGGTCATCTGAAGGCTCGAGTGTCCTGGACATCCACAATGGCACTCATGTGACTGACTGTTGACACCACCTGCTGGCTGGGGGCTTAGCTGGAGCTGTCAACCAGAGCAGCATCATATGTGTGACTTCTCCATTTGGCTTGCACTTCTCAAA
This sequence comes from Muntiacus reevesi, assembly GCF_963930625.1. Taxonomy (NCBI): domain Eukaryota; kingdom Metazoa; phylum Chordata; class Mammalia; order Artiodactyla; family Cervidae; genus Muntiacus; species Muntiacus reevesi. Next base: position 41,705,017 of record NC_089250.1, on the reverse strand, counting down.
GTATGGCAGTTGCATTCTAAGAGTAGAAATTCCAAGAAGCTAGAAATTAAAAAGTAGAAGCTGCTGGCCTCTTAAGATCTGGACCTGGAAGCTGCCACTGTGTTCCTTCTGTTCAATTCTTTGGTCACAGTCGTTATGGAGCACATCCAAATTCAAGAGGAGCAGCTAGAACCCAGCTGTAAGTGTCAATGAATCTGCAGCCACCTTTAGTTGGCACAATGCCCCATTGTGTTCTGGCCATTCCACCTCATAAAGAGCCTTCCAGGAACTTCCCTGGTGGCTAAGTGGTTAAGACTCCATGCTCCCATTGCAGAGGGCCTGGGTTCAATCCCTGATCAGGGAGCAAGATCCCATGTGCTCTAACCAAGAACCCGCCCTTGGCAACTGAGACCCGGCACAGCCAAATAATTGTTTAAAGTAATTTATTTGTTTTAGCTGTGCTGGGTCTTCCTTGCTGCACGGGCTTTACTCTAGTCTGGCAAGCAGGGGCTCCTCTCTAGTTGTAGTTCATGGACATCTCATTGCAGCGGCTTCTTTTGTTGCAGAGCACACAGGCTCTAGGGCACACGGGCTCCAGTATTTGCGACATGTAGGCTCTAGAGCACAGGCTCACTAGTTAGGTGCATGGGCCTAGTTTCTCCATGGCCTGTGAGATCTTCCCGGATCAGGGAAGATCTGTCTTCTACTTTGGCAGGCAGATTCTTTACCACCAAGCCACCAGGGAAGCCCCCCAAATGAAACTTTAGAAAAAACAAAGCCTTCCAGTCCCTTCTCTTCATCCTCATGGCCACTACCCTAGTACCAGCCACCATCAAATTCTCTCCTAGATAATTGCAAAAGCTTCCTTCAGTTCAGTGGTTTCTATGTTATAACTCAAGTGATCTTCTTGGAAAGTGACTGAATCAACCATGACTTCAAAATCTTTCACAGATCTCCATGGCTCTTAGCATAAAGTTCAAATGCCTGGTCATTTCCTAAGAGGAGCCTGAGTAACCTCGCCCTCAATTACCTGGTCAACCAAGTCATCACCCCAGCTCTCCTCCACCATCTTTTCTACCCCATGGCTGTATCGGTCAGTTTCCAGTCACAAAAACAGAGTTGCTCTAGGTATTTTGAACAGAGGCAGTTAAATATAGGGAACTAGTTTCAAAACTTATACAGACTGAAGGAGCAAAAAAAGGTTACCCAGAGGTGAGGAAGCACCTGGAGCACTAGGCTGGAGCAGGAGGGGACTGTGTCACCTGAGCCTGGCTCACAGTGGCCAGGCCATCTGGCTGACCCGCCACAGTTACTGATTATGACCGCTGCAGAGCCACTTTGCCACCTCTGCCCCAGGAGCCCAGGAGTCCTCTCCACTCACTGGTGCTGCTGCTGCCCTCCCCGCAACCAGAGATGCTCTAAATTCAGGGAACATGGCTCCTCCCTCTCTCCTGCCTCCAGTCTTCCCCCAGGCATCCCACGGCAGCACTTCCCCAGAAGCGCCAGAAGTGAGCTGGCACAGGGATCTGGTTGGTGTGATCAGCTGACTCAGACTTTGGCAACACAGAGAAAAACAGACATACAGCTGGGAACCGAGAGATGGGGGTCAGAGCTGCTCTAAACACTTCCGCATTTCATGAGCTCATGAGGCTTTTTCCCTTCTGGACATACATCCAGGCATTCCTTCTGTCTGGAATGTTCCTCCCTTTTCCTTCTACTTGACCTTGCTTGTTAGGATCCTCAGTGCAGATGTCACATGCTCCAGGAATCCTTTCTTAATGCTCCTCTGGGTTAAACTCCTCTATTCTGAGCTACCATGGTGTTATCACTTTGTCTTGGCACTTGTCAGCTGGTCATAGATGGGTGTTTACTGCTCTGTGGTCCATGTTGTGTTCCTCTCAAGAGTACAACTCTCTCTTTTCATCCTCTCAGTCCTTACATCTGAATCATGTGTGTGTGTGTGCATGTGTGTGTTACTTGCTCAGTCATGTCCAACTCTTTGCAACCCCAAGGACGGTATCATACTAAGCACTAAATAAATATATACGGCAGGTCTCATGATCTGAGGGGTAAGGATGAAGGCCTCTCAGTGGTCTGTGAACCCTCACATTTGTATGTAAAATATAGTGCCCATGTGCATTTTTCCAGAAAGAGGATCCACCATCAGATCTCCACAGGGGTCAGTGACGCCTAAGAAACTGTATATGTGGATAAATGAATGAATTCATAGCTTTCCTAAAACATAAAGAAAAATATAGCTTCCAGGAAGAAACAGTTTCAAAGACCATCTCAGTGATTTAACCTAAATCACAATTTTTATTGAATTTCTATAGATAGAGAAGTAAAAATCAGTCCCAAGACTGATGATGGGCATGGAGATAACAAAATAATATGCAAAATAGACCTCATTAGCAAGTGTAATCAGTAGCAGCTCTATGGAGCTGCTTCGTGTACAGTGACTGGGAGTTGGTGGAACTGGGTGGGGCTCAGGGTGGGGCTCAGGTGTGGTGGCAGAACAGGTAAGCCAGGTGTCCTGCTTCCCAAAAGACTCACAAGTACAGGGAAGGCACGTTCTAGATGCCATTGCCCTTTAGAAAGACTCACTGTAGCACCTCATTGTAGAAACCTCATGGGATGAAGTAATGACAGTTAGCCATTTCACTTTACATATTTGTTTCATTCTAAAATACTGGAAAGAAAAATAAAATAAAATAAAGACTGGAAAGATCTTTAAGCTGCCCAAGCTTCAATGTTGCTTAGAGCATTTTAAAACCATTCACTTGAATGTTTCTTCTATTAACTTAAGTTACTTTGATTTCAAGTATCAAAAACCATGTCAAGCTACCTTACGTATAAAAGGAGAATATATTGGGACTTCTGTGGTGGTCCAGTGGTTAAGACCGAGTTTCCAATGAAAGGGGGTGTGGGTTCAATCCCTGGTCAGGGAATTATGATCCCACATGCCACGCAGCGTGGTGAAATATATATATAAATATAAATAAATATATATATATATATTTTAAAGGAGAATATATTAGAAGGACAAAGGGGCAAAAATGTAGTTAGGAGTCTGGAAGGAGCAGGAATCAGTAACTGGAAGGCTGTCTCTGAGCTCAGCTGCTCTCTGTCCGACCTCTCTGCTGTCCTCTCCCGCTGGGTCGCCTCTCCCCTGGGATGTGCAAGGGAGATGCTGGCTGGCAGCCCTGGTCTCCTCAGTTGCCTGCTGCCTGTTCAGAGGTCTTGGGAGCAAGAGTTCTCCGCTACACGGTGCGGACTTTAGGCAGCTGATTCTTTGTGTTGGGGGTGGTTCTGGGCACTGGAGCATATTTAGCTGCATCCCTGGCCTCTATGTCCTTGATGCTGGCAACATCCACCCTCTCCCCCAACCCCAGCTGTGACATCAGAATGTCTCCAGATATTGTCAGTGTTCTCAGGGGGTGAAAAACCCGATGTGAGTGACAACCTCCAAACCAACTAGACTATCTAGTTTTTCATAACTCAGTATCAGATTTCCAGAAGGAGAGAATCTGGTTGGCTCAGCTTGGGTCTCGGTCCAATTCGATCCAATTAACTATAGCCAGGTCTTCAGGTCACATGGCAGAATCTGGCTGCCAGGAGGAGGGGGTACATCCTGCTCCCAGATAAGAGGGATGGACAGATATTATAGGAGGGTCTTTCCACTTCCTTAACCCCAGCAAGCTGTTCTGGTCTGACTCTCTGTACTGTATTTGTAGGAGGTTTAGGGGGAATTTTTCTCAGAGATATGTTTATGATATCTCTATACCTTTCATATTAACCCCAAATCATCTACTAGAAGGCCTTTGAAATAAAAATTGTTTTCAATTTTCTCCTCTGAGGCAGGCGCTGTGCGAGGCCTCAGTGAGCTTAGATTGGTCCTGTCTACCCAGAGGTATATTTTAATTCCAGACTGATGTAATAGTAATAATAGTAATAGTATAGTCCTACTTTGGCTTAGCATTGCTTTTGTTTTCAAAGCCATTTAACCTTTGATATCTAATTATTATTTTAAATGTTAACATTTTAAAATCAGTTCTCTTCTTTTGTATGACTAGGGGTTATCTGCATGTCAGACTGGAACATTGGACTGGGTCTTCTCAACAGGCATTCATGAACAGATGCCTGTGTTTTACTGGATATTCACAGTTTGTCACAGTTTGACCACTGACTCTCAGATGCTCATGGTCCTGGGAAAAAATTCTGAGGTCAGTCTTGACTGCTACCAAAAGGAAAAAAAAAAAAAACTCTTAGGAAGAACAACTTGTCTTTTCTTAGATAACAGATAAAGAAATTAATGGGTTATCTGGCAAATAAAGATCCACTACGCAGTGATAGTTATGTAGAGTAACTCTGTTAAGATTAAAAGTGAGCTGAGCTTACAGCTATTAATCTCTCCCCATCTCCCCAAACAGTGTACTGCTCCCCCAGTCCCTCCCAGTCTACATCAACATCTCCCAGTGATGCTGGAAACTCAAGATGCTTTCCCCGGAGAGAGGTCCTTATAAGTCAGAGAAGCACTGCCTTCAAACCCTCTTTCAGGAGGGCTCAGAAGTTCCCACTGCCATAGCCATTTAGGAAAGAATACAACAGTATTTAATAAATTCAACATGCGGAAACCCTATGTCCCAGCTCTCTACTCCTGAGTACATATCAAAAAGAAATATTCTGGTGTATGTGTCAAAATGTTCCTTGAATTCTAATATGTGGCAACAAAGAGTTAAAGGTAAGCTCCCAGCAGCAATCAGAAGGATTAAACTACAATGTAGCCAAGCCAAGGAGGCCAAAGACAGACTGAGCATCCCAGTACTATGCCTGGACTATATTGTAAAATTGCAGAATGTATGCATCTTATACATTGTTCCAAATATACTTGGGTTTAAATACTTGGGTTGGAATTGCATTCATTGGAGAGCAGGTACATGTCAGAGATGTCACCCAGTCCAATCTCATGCTTCTCACCGCATAAGAAGCCAAGACAAGAGAGACAGCGTTTTGGGGCGAGGCACGGCGACTTTATTCGGAAAGCCAGCTGACAGAGAAAATGGTAGGCTAGCATCCCAAAGAATCATCTTCTTCTTGTTTTTCAGTCGCTAAGTTGTGTTTGACTCTTTGAAACCCCATGGACTGTGCATGCCAGGCTCCTCTGTCCTTCACTATCTCCTGGAGTTTGCTCAAATTCATGTCCCGTGAGTCAGTGATGCTATCCAACCATTTCATCTTCTGCCTTCCCATCTTGTTTTGCCTTCAATCTTTACCAGCAGCAGGATCTTTTCCAATGAGTTGACTCTTCACATCAAGTGGCCAAAGTATTGGAGATTCAGCTTTAGCATCAGTCCTTCCAGTGAGTATTCAAGGTTGATTTCCTTTAGGACTGGTTCAATCTTCTTGCAGTCCAAGGGACTCTCAAGAGCCTTCTCTAGTAACTTACTATCTTAGCCAAGTTAGAATTCATCCAGGGCTCCTTTTATACTAAAAAGGCAGGGGAGTTGCTGTGACTGGTTGTTGCTAACATCTTAAAGCCAGAATCCTTTGTTCTTGGAGCTGTCCATGTAGGTCCTGGTCACAATGTTGCTATAAACCTCCAGTAAGACAAATGTTACTGTCTGTTCTGCAACTTCTTATCTATGAAAGGGAAGTGCTACACCTTTAAATGTCAGGACCTTGAGAATGACCTATCCTATAAATTTCTGGCAACAGGCAACATCCTCTTAGCATCATGGACTTAATAGATATGAATTTTGAGCAAACTCCTGGGAGACAGTAGAGGACAGAGAAGCCTGGCATGCTGTAGTCCATGGAGTCGCAGAGTCAGACACGACTTCGCAAATGAGCAACAACAACAGGCAATGTTCTTTTACAAAGATGCAGAGCCAACATGACTAAGTTCAGGCAACAAAGCACAGAACTGGAACTAAAGGAATAGATCCAATATGGAGTCAGGCTTGTTCTCTGTTACAGGGGAGCAGAGTGGGGGACACAATAATAAAATAGAAGAAGGAACCTGGGATGATATTTCACAGATTGAACACATGCCTTTAATTTGACTCCTTCCTCAAAGTTTGCTAAAAGGGCATTAAAAGAATAAAAAAGGATATAAACCCATAAGTTCAAAGAGAATAGAAAAAGAGATCAGCCGTTGAAAGAAGCTGATGGAATTTTTGAAGAATGGAAAGCAGATGGGCAAACCTGACTGACATAACAGGCCAGAGGAAGCCGAAGCTCTGTGTGTTAGCGACTGCACAGAGTTAAGGCATTAAGAAGCAAATTCATTCAGGCTAGAAGACTCTAGAAAAGACAAGAAGTTAGGGGAACCTCAAAGGCCAGGTTGTGAGCAGGGGTGAAAGCAGACTGGCTGGAGGTCTCTCCGCTCCGTTGCACAAAGGCAGGCAATTGAGTCAGAAAGGCCCTGGTTCTGGAACACCAGGCATACAAACATGCCACTGTCAAACAAAAGGGATTCTGGGCATGGTGCCCAGAGTGGGGGAAGTGAGGGGTATATGGGAAATCCCTGTATCTTCTACCCAATTTTAAAAAATTAATTATTTATTTGGCTGTTCTGGGTCTTAGCTGTGGCATGTGGGATCTAGTCCCCTGACCAGGGATCAAACCTGAGCCCCCTGCACTGAGAGTGTGCAGTCTTAGCCATTGGACCACCAGGGAAGTCCTCTTCCACCCAGTTTTGCTGTGAACCTGAAACTGCCCTAAAACATAAAGTATACTAAAAACAATAGTAATAATAATAAAAATGTTTTTTAAATGCTTTGGGATAGAGTATCATTTTACAAAAATAAAATGTAGCATTTTCACTTTAGAACATAGGAAGAATCTGAATGGTATTTGTTGACTGAGAAAACTGGGATTCAGGGAGGACTATCTCTTCGGTGATGCTCTGGGGGGATGGTAAATGCTTCCTGGGCCCCTCCCCTGCTCCGCACAGCACTGCAGGTTCTAAGTGGCCACCAGTCACACGTCCTGGCAGTGATGGGGCCTACAGTGGTCTCACTGGTTCCTCTGGCTTTTATGGCCACAGGGGTTTACTGGCTATGGTTGCACATCGAAAAACAACTGGACCTTTCCTCATCTGTGGAAATAAAAGCAGCTTCCAAACAAGGACAGGGGCCTGTGTTGATGTGTCCATCTGTGGATCTGAGCTGAAGTCATTTCACACTTGATCTTAGCCAAAAGGCCGAGAAGCGATGAAGTCATTTTATTCTTGTCATCTTTCACACTCAGATGAGCTTGTCATCATGTTTATCTCATTTCTGTTCCATCTTAACGCTTTCAGGTCTCTGATGTTGATGGCCCCACCCTCCTCAAACATTATAGAGTTGCCGGGTTCTAGAACAGATGGGAAAAGACTTGGGAGGGCCCACGAAAGCTCCCCATTCTATGGATGAAGAAACCCACACCTAAGAAAGTCTAGGTAGCTTGCACCTCTAACCACCATCTGTCAGTTAACTAAGTTAAATTTCTCTGGCAGTGGAATCCCATTAACATTGTGTGTGTGTTTTAATTTTTTTCCCATGAAACAAAAATAATATTATTTTCTTAGCATATGGATATTGATGTTGTATCTCCAAGCTTATTGTTTTTCAGATTTCAGGAGTAATATGGTGGAAGTTTGTAGAGCTGCAAGTAATAAGTGAAGCGTGCTGGGATATTAAAAATAGGGAATGATGAAGGTTAAGGGAAAGTAGAGAGGCAGTGCTTGGCCTACAGGGGATGTGTGTGTTTTAAGCTTTTCTTTTTTTTGAAGTATGGTTAACTGTCTCTCTCTGTTTCTCTGTTTCTATTTCTGTTTATTTCTCTATCTCTCTGTCTCTCTCTGTCCTCCTAGCACTATCAGGTGGTGGGTTTCTCAGGGCTCTTCTCTTTGGGGTCTTCGTTCACTTCAAGATGCAGAGTACCAGGGCCTGGGATGTGGATAGAGGCCATGGACACAGAGAGGGAGCCCCTTCCTGTTGCTCACCCAGCTGCATCCTAGAAAACTGCTCTGAAGATAAGCATGTTGGTCAGACAGCTTTATGTGCACATTGAGGTCACAGGCACCAGTCGCCAGGTGGGAGGCACATAGGGACCCTGTGTTGCACAAGGACTGTCCCTCTCTTCCTGTGACACGTGGACCTGGCAGCTGGTGGGCAGGAGAACTCCTCGGGTATGGACCTTAGAGCCCAGCGTTTCTGTGGTGTCAGAACACTTACACTGCAGTTCACCCTTAAAAAGCCAGTGGTATATATTTTTATTAATTTTTTATTTAAAGATAACACACATAGTTTAAAAAATAGTCAAATAAGATGAGTATACAATGGAAAGTAGCATCTGTTCTTTCTGCCCCAGACCTCCACGCCCCTCTCTTAACTTTCTTATGCATCTTTCCAGAAACATTCTCTATATATACAGGTGTAAACTCATGTTATATGTTCATGATAGTTTATTTAAGGTCCAGGAATTAGAGAATTTTTTTTAAGGCATAGGCCCTGCTCTTCAGGTTCTCTCTACCTGGCAGAGGAGGCAAACAGGTAAGAGATTGAAATGTGTTAAGAGCAGCAATAAAGACATATGAATGCCTCCAGGGTGTGTAAAGACATCTCTCCACTCAACAATAAAAAGACAGAAGACTCTGTTTTTAAAAAATGAGCAAAGGACTTACATAGACATTCTTCCAAAGGAGATATACATGGGGCTAACAAGTCCATGAAAAGATGCTTAGCATCACTAGTCATGAGAGCAATGCAAATCAAAATCATGAGATACCAGAACACACCCCTGAGGATGGTTGCCACACTGAAAAGCGAAACAACGGGGGTGGAGACACAGGAGCCCTCATACATCACTGGCAGAAATGTAAGATGGTGCAGCCACTTTGGAAAACAACTTGGCAGGTCCTCAAAATGTAAACCGAATTACCCAGCAATTCTGCTCCCGGGTTTGATCCCTGGTCAGGGAACTAGATCTCAACTGCCACAACTAAAGATCCCACGTGCTGCAACTAAGACCTGACACAGCCAAATAAATAAATATAAATAAATAAGATGCTTAATTTTACATAATGTGAATTTCACCTCTGTGAAAAACAAAAGAAAAACGCCTATGAAATTGTAGGTAAGTTAAACAACACGTAGAGGACTCAGGCCAGCGGAGGAGGAGGAGTGATTGTCAGGTAGGGTCTGGAGAGCCGTCTGGGCACAGATTTCCCCTGGGGAGATAGATGCTTTGTCTGAGCAATGGAGTGAGTGCAGCTGTGTGCAGGGACCCATGGTTCCGTTTCCTTCCAGTTTACAAGAAGGCTGGTGCTGCTCGCCAGGCAGACAGGCCTTCACTGCAGGGCCATCCGTGCTGCTGGAGTTGTTTAGAGCTTGCTTGTCCAGAGGCGGGAGGCGGGGCTGTGCTCCAAGGACCCCACGTCCCCTGCCCCACAGCATCAGGGGGAGGCAGTGCGATTCCTGGACAGGACAAAGCCACCCTTGTGTGCGTGAAGCAGAGTGTACAAACTACATTCTCCTCTGGGGGCGAACTGCCACCCTGCGAGGTGCGAGGTTTCTTTCCATCGCACAAGGCACCTCATTTTGTGTCTGAGGGTCCCTGGGCAGTCCTGCCCATCAGGTCTGGGCTGAATGCTGCAGAGGGTGGGGACGGGGGAGGCGAGGGGCCGCTGCCTGGATGTACCTGATGATGGAATCAAGCAGAACCTGATGGCAGGTGTGGCCCAGGAGTTAATGCAGGTGTGCTCCCTGAAGGTTCAGAACACTTACAAAAGGTAAGGCATCGGCACCCCCCATCTCCCCTTGTGTTAGGCTTCCCTCCCCATTTAAGGCCCCTTTCTGAGGCCAACCAACACCATGTGCTCAGTTGTGTCTGACTCTTTGCGACCCCATGGATTGCAGCCTGCCAGGATCCTCTGTCCAAGGGATTCTTCAGGCAAAAATACTGGAGTAGGTTGCCATTTTCTGCTTCAGGGGATCTTCCCGACCCAGGAATTGAACCCACATCTCCTGTGTCTCCTGCATTGCATGCAGATTCTTTTCCCACTAAGCCACTGGAGAAGCCCCCATGCCAACCAGACCTTTCCTTTAATTCATAGCAGACCCCTGCTTCTCTTCCCCATGAATCCTCTTCCACCTGTCCATTCTTTCAAGGTCTCTGACAAAGATTCAAGCCACTGCTTTGTGCTTCTGCTTTGGCTGGGCACTGGCTAGTACTCACCATGAGCTGATTCATTTAGCCCTCAGAATTACTACATAATGCAGGAATTACTAGGTCTGCTGTACCAATAAGGAAACAGACTTAGGGAGGTTGGTATTTGGCCAAGGTAAACACCTGATTAGTGGCAGGATAGGATTCATCAGTTCAGTTCAGTACAGCCACTCAGTCGTGTCTGACTCTTTGCAACCCCATGTACTGCAGCACGCCAGGCCTCCCTGTCCATCACCAACTCCAGGAACTTACTCAAACTCATGTCCATTGAGTCGGTGATGCCATCCAACCACCTCATCCTCTGTCGTCCTCTTCTCCTCTAGCCTTCAATCTTTCCCAGCATCGGGGTCTTTTCCAATGAGTCATTTCTTCGCATCAGGTGGCCAAAGTATTGCAGCTCCAGTGAATATTCAGGACTGATTTCCTTTAGGATGGACTGGTTGGATCTCCTTGCTGTCCAAGGGACTCTAAAGAGCCTTCTCCAACACCACAGTTCAAAAGCATCAATTCTTTGGCACTCAGCTTTCTTTATAGTCCAAGAAAAACTATATATAAACTATACTGGAAAAACCATAGCTTTGACTAGATGGACCTTTGTTGGTAAAGTAACATCTACTTTTTGATATGCTGTCTAGGTTGGTCATAGCTTTTTTTCCAGGGAGTGTCTTTTAATTTCATGGTTGCAGTCACCATCTGCAGTGATTTTGGAGCCCCCCAAAATAAAGTCTCTCACTGTTTCCATTGTTTCCCCATGTATTTGCCATGAAGTGATGGGAGTGGATGCTATGATCTTGGCTTTTTGAATGTTGAATTTCAAGCCAACTTTTTCACTCTCCTCTTTCACTTTCATCAGTAGGCTGGGTATCTGAGGTTATTGATATTTCTCCTGGCAATCTTGATTCCAGCTTGTGCTTCATCCAGCCTGGCATTTTGAATCATGTACTCTGCATATAAGTTAAATAAGCAGGGTGATGATATATAGCCTTGACGTACTCCTTTCCCTATTTGGAACCAGTCTGTTGTTCCATGTCCAGTTCTTTTTTTTTTTTTTTTTTTTTCATGTCCAGTTCTAACTGTTGCTTCTTGACCTGCATACAGATTTCTCAGGAGGGAAGTCAGGTGGCCTGGTATTCCCATCTCTTGAAGAATTTTCCACAGTTTGTTGTGATCTATACAGTCAAAGGCTTCATACTCTAAATTTATTTATTTACTTTTTAGGTTTTAATATATGTTTATTCTTGTAAGATCAACACCCTAGTAACATGGACATGGCTAAGCTGGTGCTGCTGGAGGCACCACCTAACCTCTGGGCTGCAGACCAGCTATAAAGGCCCCTGGGCCACTGGCCCGACCACTCCAAGATCAAGAGACAGCAATTTGAATGTCACATGTTGGCAAAATCTAATCCTTTTTCCTGCACCATGTGGCACGTGGGATCTAAGTTCCCCAACCATGGATTGAACCCATGACCCCTGAGTTGAAAGCACAGAAAGTCTTAACCCCTGGACCATCAGAAAAGTCTGGAAAAGTCTCATCTTGACCACACTTTCTGGTAGAACTTGATGTCCTTGAAAGGGACCCTAAACTTTTGTAGGCAGGCCCCAGGGATGCATGATGCTGTTGATGTGGGTGATGCTATTGACATGCAAGTGTTCAGGAAGAGGAGGAAGGAGGCCACGGAGTCACTCCAGAACATCAGGGTGAGGCCCGTGAGTGTGTCCTGGCTCCTGAGAAGGTCAGGAAACTCAGGAGCCCCATGAAGGAGAGGGCAAGTGAGACGAGCATGAAAGTGGAGCCCAGAGCCCACTAGTGCTGTGAAAGGGGATCCTTGCACACCTGGGACACTATGAGGAGCTCCAGGCCAAAGATGGTGACCACCACTGCCCAGGTGGCCACGATGCAGGCCACCAGCATGCCTGAGACCAGCCTGGGCACGTGGGTCTGACTTGGGTCTCAGAGGCAATGCAGCCCAGAAATACCCCAGTCTGAAGAGGAGGTCTTCGGCCAGGAGCCACTGCCAGCACAGATGGAGATAAAGCAGAGGACCATGGCCTGGAGGCACACAGGATGATGAAGGCTCGGTGAAGGATTCCAAGAAGGACCAGTGGGGCCTCCTTTGGCCAGCAACCTCTGTGTCTGGACACAGGGGGCTTGTCCGGAGGGCTCTTCATTCCATCCTGCCTTGCTGCCTCCACACCCCCTCGCTTAGATCTGCTGGGTCTAAATTTAATGTTAATAAACTGCCCACTACTATAAACCAGTTATTGAAGAAATGACATATAATGTCATATAATGAAAAATGACCCTCCTAAATGACGTAATGTCTCAACAGAGTAAAAATGAAATTTTTGCAGTAGCTACAGTGTGTTTACAGAGAGATGGGAGGTATTTGGGTGTGTATTTTCTATGGGGAGGAGGTTTCAAATTAAAAAAAAAAAAAGAACAGACCAGCAGGTACTTAGAGTCAGGACGGCCATGGCACCAGAGAAGACAGTCTTAGCATCAAAGAAGGGCCAGCATTAGTCCCAGGAAGACGGGCATTTAATCTTTATTTTTATCACGGGTTGTCTTTATTTCTATCACGGGTTGTCTTTATTTCTGATCAGTGTGTCCTTTTCTTTAATAACTAAAGCAGATGTACAATGTAAGTTTGATAGACCATAAGCAGGCTATTTTAGTTAGCATAAAATTCGAATTAACTCAGGGATAAGCCAGAATGACTTCCCCATACCCCAGCAGGTGAACATTTCTTTTATCAATCTGTTCTTGAGTTTTCTAAATATGTTCTTGAGTTTTCTAAATATATAAACTATTTAATTCCTTAACATAGGACATATACTTTCCCACAAAAGAATGAAACTTATTACCTGCTAGGAGTTTCACATCTCTGCTCTCATAATAATCCAAGTCCCTGATTCTTTCTTTATTTTTATTTATTTATTTTTTAAATTAATTTTTCCTGGGGTATAGTTGCTTTGGGGGGCTTCCCTGATGGCTCAGCAGGCAAGAATCTGCCTGCCAATGCAGGGGGTGCAGGTTTGATCACTGGGTTAGGCAGATTCCCTGGAGAAGGGAATAGCAACCCACTCCAGTATTCTCGTTCTGGAAAATCCCATGGACAGAGGAGCCTGGCGGGCTATACAGTCCACGGGGTCGCAGAGAGTTGGGCACAACTTAATGAGCAAACAACAACAACATAGTTGCTTTATAATATTGTGTTTGTCACTGCACAGCAGTGAATCAGCTGTGTGTACATATATTACCTCTTTTGGGGATTTCTTTCCCATCTAGGTCACCACAGAGCACTGAGAAGATTTTCCTGTGCTATTCAGTAGGTTCTCACTAGTTATCTATTTTATACATATTATCAGTAGCATATATGTGTCGATCCCAATCTCCCAATTCCTCACCCCATCTTTATTTTTAAATAGTGATGTGTTTGTAGCATCTACACCTGACAAGTCTTGTAGGGTAGCAGTATCTCAGATGATCTGCAGGAAAAAACAGTCCACTTCCTGTCAGGCCCCGGAGGAATTGAGAGCACTGTGAGGTAATGTTTAGTTGCTCATTCGTGTCCAGCGCCTTGCAACCCCATGGACTGTACCCCACCAGGCTCCTCTGTCCATGGAGCCCATTCTCCAGGCAAGAATACTGGAGTGGGTTGCCATGCCCTTCTCCAGGGGATCTTCCCAATCCAGGGATTGAATTTATGTCTCCTGTATTGTCAGGCAGAGTCTTTACCAGTGAGCCACCAAGAAACCCTGAAGTAAAGTTACCAGTTGGCTAAATGCTGTCACAAACCAACGGACACCACACCCAGCAGAGCCCTCCACACCCTGCCCCTGGGATTCCCAGATGCTGTGACAAAACAGACCCAGGACAGGGAAAGGGAATTCTGCCTTTATAAAAGTATTTGACAGAAATGAAAGCCTTTTGCTTTTTCAGGAAGGTATTTAAAATCTGTACAAATGGCCTACTTATATTTAACTGTAAGAGGGTTTTAACAATGACATGTTGTCTTGACACATTTGCTTGTTTAGTCATTTCTTAGGACCTGGCAGCCCCCAGCAGCCCTCGGTAGCAAGGATTCCATGGGAAGTTCTGGGTTAAATGAACAAGTGATGAGAAATGTGTGCAGATGGACAAAGGCAGGAAGGAAACAAGAATAAACGCCAAACACTGTATTTATGTAATGAGAGTACGATGACATTGAAGTCCTTAAATTGCCTTTTGGTATGACTATAATGCTATTAGATAAATTTAGGGTTAAAGTATTCACCTGCAATTATACCTACTCAGTGAAACCTTGTGTAGCAGTTATGTAGTATACAGTTTGTCTATAAAGAACTAGCATGGAAGGATGTCCAAGATGTAGTTATGAGAAAAAAGAAAGTGAACTCCCAAAAGAAAGTATTAAATCATGATCAGATTTTTGTAAAACTCCCCCCACCCCACAAATGTATACCCTCCCTGGTGGCTCAGTTGGTAAAGAATCTGCCTGCAATGCAGGAGACCTGGGTTCAATCCTTGAGTCAGGAAGATCCCCTGGAGAAGGAAATGGCAACCCACTCTGGTATTCTTGTCCTGGGAAAGAAATCTCATGGGCAGAGGAACCTTGTGGGTTACAGGCCATGGTGTCACAAGAGTTGGACATGACTTAGCAACTAAACCATATAAATGTATATATTTGATTTCACATATACAGAGAAAAATCTGGAAAACTGTCCACTAAATCATTTGCTTTGGTTGGTTCCAGGAAGGCTATCCGGGAACTTTCATTTTCTGTGTTTGTAGTTCTGTATTGTTTGCATTATTTCTGTGCATACACTTTATTTTCATAAACATTTAAAATCTTAAGCCTTTCCTTCTCTTTTATGTTTCCCTGCACTTGATCATGTCTTAATTTTGTAGTTAGGAATAAAAAATGCAAACCACCCATTTTATTTTTAGTGTCTTTTTGAAAGATAGTTTTTATTGTATAATAGAGCATAGCTGATTTACAACACTGTGCTAGTTTTAGGGTTTACAGTGAGGGATTCAGTTACACATATACATCCACTCTTTTTAGATTCTTTTCCCATATAGGTTACTACTACAGAACATTGAGTAGAGTTCCCTGTGATACATAGTAGGTCCTTGTTGAATAAATCACCCATTTTAGCTATACCTTGTTTTTTGGTAACTGCATTAAAAAATAGTCTAACCCTTGGCACTTGGGCTCACGCTGAGGACAGCACAGACTCGATTCTGAACCAGCACTGTATTTAGCTTTTCACAAGTCACTGGGCTCTTGGGTGGGAAGAGCAGCTGTTCTTCCTCCTGCAGTGAAAATGTGGAATCACCAGCTATTTTCATCTGTGGAAGTACTAATTTCCTCCCATAGCTGCCTTCTCTCTCTCCTTTCTCCTTGCTGTTTATCTGGGTGGAAGCTGGCTGTGCTTGTCTAGCATGGACTCAGGAAGGATGGAGACCACCTCAGAGGGGATAAACTAGAGAAACTGGACCTCATCACTGGTCTTATCAACACTTATCTGTGAGATCTCCCTCCCTCTCTTTCTAAAAAATTGTTTTTAATTGAAGGATAATAGCTTTATTACCCAATAATATTGTGCTGTTTTCTGCCATACGTCAGCATGAATCAGCCACAGGTATATGTATGTCCGCTCCCTCCCACTTCCCACCCCATCCTGTCCCTCTAGGTTGTCACAGAGCTCTGGTCTGAGCTCCCTGAGTCACATAGCAAATCCCCACTGGCTATTTGACAAGTGGTAGTGTGTACGTTTCCATGCTGCTCTCTCCATCTGTCCCCCTCTCTCTTTCCCCTCTCCTCCACCCCGGATCCATACATCTGTTCTCTATGTCTGCATCTCCATCCCCGCCCTGCAAATAAGTTCATCAGTACCATCCTTATAGATTCCATATACATGCGATTTTCCTCTTCACTGTGAGTCTTTGCTGGTCCAGGAATCCCACAATTCTGAGCCTGGGGGTTTGTTTCTCATCTCACACGCAGGTCAACCCAAAGGAGCCCCTGCCTCCAGGAGCCTCCTCTTCCCTCCTGGAGGCAGTAATGGCTTCTTTCTCGGGGAGCACCCTCTCAAATCTCAAATGAAACACACTAAATCACAGCCTCAGCATAGCCTCCTCTTACTTCATTCAGAGGTATTTTTCGAGTCTTCCTGAAGAACTGAGTATTTCACTTATAACGTAGCCTTGGACCTATCTACTCTTCAGCTGGCCAGGGGGACCATCTGTCTTGAGATTTGCTCTGGTGAAAATACCTAGAGAACTGAGTCTTGTTACTGATTTGAAAACCAGTTGTAAAGAAGAACTGTTCCAGGTGTTTTGTGGGTTGATCTTTTTTTTTTTTTTTTTTTCTTTTTCTGTCCCTCCTTTGTCCCTGCCCCTCACACTTCCTCATGGGCTAATCCTTTCAAAGGATGTTACTTGCCTACAGATCCAGGAGATGGTGAAGGACAGGGAAGCCTGGCGAGCTGCAGTCCATGGGGTCACAGTCAGACAGGACTGAGCGGCTGAACAGCAGCTTGCCTACAGAGAGCACCACCCCATCTTTGGATTAAGATAAGAGGGAAGATTATTGTTTATCCCTGAGCTCTGGGGACCCCTGTCCCATCTCTGGACTCTGGCAAGTGGGTGAACCAGCCCAGGCTGTTGCAGTGGGTTGCAAAGCTGGGACGTTTGAGAAGTGCAGTCACAAGCCGCTGCTTCCCTGCCCCTGCCCCCATGCTAACTTGACAGCTGGAAAAAATATGACGAAGATCAATTAACTCCAGCGATGATGCGAGTGGTGGATGAGTGCCAAGTACACGCCCTCAGGCTCTGCAGCTTCCCCTCCTGTGAGCGCCTTTGATTTGGAGAAATGACACTGAGGTGAAAACCAAAAGGCAAAGCAGGGGAAGTGTGGCCGGGCTGCTAAACTGTCTTGTTCTTAGCAACCCACTTTCGGTCTAGATTGAAGCCTGGATAGTAAAAGTGTTTGCTTGTTATGTTCTATGTGCTAAAAAAAAAAAAAAAAAAAAAAAGAGTAAGACCTGTGTGTGTGTGTGAAATTCACCGCACCAGGAAGTCAAGCTCCTTGCTGAGGCCAGTGAAAAGAGGTCAGATAATTTCTCAGGCTTTTCTTTCCCTGGATTATATTCAGGCAGCTGAAAGGGAAACTGAAGTTCCTGCCTTGGCACAACTCTCACTGATATTTATTTATTAAAACTTTTTATTTATTTATCTTGGCCGCACCAGGTCTTAGTTGCAGCATACAGGATCTAGTTCCCTGACCAGGGATCGAACCTGGGCCCCTTGCCTTGGGATGCAGTGTCTCAGCCACTGGACCAGCCGGGAAGTCCTTGTTACTGATGTTTAAAAGAGAGAAAACCTCTTGATTATTGGAAAGAAGCAGTGATGCACTCTGATGCCTTCAAGAGCTCACGTCTGGCTGGTTGGACATGCACAGAGCATCAAGCCCGTGACTTAAGAGGGCAGAGGGCCAGCTGGGTTTTCAGATGCTTGGCTGAAGAGCAGATAAGTTATTGAACTTTGCTGAGCCTTGACTGGACTGAATGGACTCTTAGACTTAAAACTCTAAGAAATTTTGATAATACTATTCTCTGTTGCAATTGGGGAAACTGACACTACATGACAAGCAGTGGCAATGCTTTTAATGACAGGTTACAAAGCAAATAACGGATGTCAGAGAGCCAGGCCTTCACTTAGTGCTTTCAATGTGCCAGGTGCTATACTCAGACCCTTCTGGCAGGTGGGCATCGTGGCCTTTCTACAGATGAGAACATTGAGTCACTTGGTCTGAATTCTCCTGAACGGGGAGATGCAGGGTTGTTTCTTAAACAGAGGTCTCTGCCGCCAAAGTCTGCTTCCTTCCTTTTATCTTACACACTTGCCCTGACTCAGCAGCAGTGAGATTGGGGGCACCTGAAGTCAGCATCGCCGGGGGCAGCAATGCCCAGAGGAGCCATGTGACTCTTCACGTGACAGGTCTCTGTCCCTGGCTTGTGAGATGGGAAACAAAGGTACCATTGTTCAGCAGAAACCCACTGGGAGAGGCAAGTATTCTCTGTGAACTGGGGTCTCATTTAGGGTCGCCAGACCTGGCAAAATCTGGGACACCCAGTCAAATCTAAACTTCAGATAAGCCACCAATGCTTTTCAGTGGAATTACATCCTGTGAAATATTTAGGATGTATTTATAATAAAGAAGCATTCGTGGTTTATCTGAAATTCAAATGTAACTGCATCTTCTCTGGCAACCCTGACCTCGTTGTATCACATCCTCACTGTTGACTCTGCTCCGGAAACCCTTGCCCACCGTCTCCAAAAATCAACATGATTTCCACCCTTCCAGGCCCAGCCCAGATGCCATGTCTTCCAAGAAGCCATCTCCTCACATGGCCCCACCACACAGAGCCCTGACATAGTCACAGAACAAGCCCTGTTCCTGTTACAGATGTCAGCTTCCTGAGGGCACAGTCTGGTCCCCTCTTCGCTGCCCCTCACTGCCCCTTCACTCATTCCACAAAGACTTACGTGGGACCCACCTATGCCGCCTGGAGGAGGAAATGGCAACCCTCTCCAGCATTCTTGCCTGGAGAATCCCTTGGACAGAGGAGCCTGGCAGGCTATAGTCCATGGGGTTGCAAAGAGTCGAAACACAACTGGAGCGACGTAGCATGCATGCACGCACGTATGTCAAGTGCAAAGCAGGCATGGACCCTGATCTTGTGGGTTTTCATTTTGCAGAAAAGCCTGGTGTTCTCAGGCCAGTTATGAGCAGTTGTGTGAAGGGATGGAACACAGTGTGGCAGAGGGCTGCTCTGAGGCTGTCGGGGGCCAGGATGAACAGGAGGAACCCACAGGACAAGTCAAGAGAAATTTCCAGAAGACATTGAAGTGTAAGAAAGTCTGGTTAGTTTGGGGAACTGAAGGCAGGGAAGTGGGACCCAGAGAGAGGTTTTCTATGTGGTGGGTGGGAGGCAGGGGCCTGCAGGCAGTGTGGGACTGTGAATGCTCCACCCCAAGTAGAGACGATGAGTCTGCAAGCAGGGGAAACCATCCGATGTGTTATCAGCTTTGGGGGCTGCTCATGAGAGTTACGTGAAGGGAAGCATCAAAGTGGAGGAAGCAGGAGCAGCCAGAGGCCGTTATAGGAATTCAGGCCAGATAGATGTAAGGGCGGTGGTGTGGACAGGGGCTCTCACAGCAGTTCCAGGCCCACCTGCTGCCCCACCTGGTCTGGAACTTGTCCACCCTCCCCAAACCCCTTCTCCCGAGGTAGAGGCTGTCTGCCTTGCCCCTGAAGCTGGGCAAGACTTCCCCAGTCAACCCTGACCGATGGCAGATGGGGAAAGGCAGTATGGTCTCTCCCCTCTCTGGACGCTCACCTCTGGGACCCCAGCCCCCACCCCATGAAGACGCTCACACCAGCCCATAGGAAGAGGCCTCTGAGGGAGGCCCCTGCAAACACCTGAGCCGCCAACCAGCAGCGTCGATGCCAGACGATCTCTGACCCACAGCATCCGTTAGACTCTGGCTACACTGCGGCCCTTCCTCAAAGGGGACATGACTCCCTTCATAGGCTGGAGAGCAGGCTTAGGGCCTGGACCACTGGCACCGGGGGTCTGCCTATCCCCAGCTGTCCTAACTCACTCTGAGCTGGCTTTACCCAGGCTTTTACTTGGGGCAGAAATACATTTGTGTGTATGCAACTGTTATTTTGGATCTTAACTATGGGAGCAGAACTGATACCCTAACTAATGGAGGCAACAAGGGAGGTGTGGATAGAGTGGACGGAAGCTCTGAGAAGGAACAGTGATATGTATGAACGTTTTATTGATCTGCCTTCCCCACGGGCACGTGTATAAGGTCAGGAAGGACCAGGGTTTTGAGAGTATATGGGATCCACACTCATGGAGCAAATGGTTCCTTCTTTGCTTTCGGAGGACGTGTTTTTCTTGACCTGCAGACTTTTTTTTTTTAATTTATATTTTAATTGGAAGATAATTGCTTTACAGTGCTGTGTTAGTTTCTGCCACACATCAACATGAATCAGCTGCAGGAATACATATGTTCCCTCTTTCCTGAACCTCCCTCCAACCTCCCTCCCTAGCCCACCCTCTAGGTTATCACAGAGTACTGGACTTGAGTTCCCTGTGCTATACGGCAAATTCTCACTGGCTATCTATTTTATACATGCTAACATATATGTCTTAATGCTGCTGCTGCTGCTAAGTCGCTTCAGTCTCTCTGCATGTGCCCTGCCCTCTTCTTCACCTGCTGTGTCCACAAGTCTGCTCTGTCAGCTTCCAGACTTTTCTCACTGAGTGATTTTTGTTTCAGTTGGGACTAGATCTGATAGACAGAGAGCCTGATGAACTATGGACAGAGGTTCGTGACATTGTATAGGAGACAGGGATCAAGACCATCCCCATGGAAAAGAAATGCAAAAAGGCAAAATGGTTGCCTGAGGAGGCCTTACAAATAGCTGTGAAATAAAGAGAAGTGAAAAGCAAATAAGAAAAGGAGAGATATTCCCATTTGAATGCAGAGTTCCAAAGAATAGCAAGGAGAGAGAAGAAAGCCTTCCTTAGAGATCAATGCAAAGAAATAGAGGAAAACAACAGAATGGGAAAGACTAAGAGATTTCTTTAAGAAAATTAGAGATACCAAGGGAACATTTCATGCAAAAATGGGCTCAATAAAGGACAGAAATGGTATGGACCTAACAGAAGCAGAAGATATTCAGAAGAGGTGGCAAGAATACACAGAAGAACTGTACAAAAAAGATCTTCACGACTCAGATAATCACAATGGTGTGATCACTCACCTAGAGCCAGACATCCTGGAATGTGAAGTCAAGTGGGCCTTAGAAAGCATCACCATCAACAAAGCTAGTGGATGTGATGGAATTCCAGTTGAGCTATTTCACATCCTGAAAGATGATGCTGTGAAAGTGCTGCACTCTATATGCCAGCAAGTTTGGAAAACTCAGCAGTGGCCACAAGACTGGAAAAGGTCAGTTTTCATTCTAATCCCTAAGAAAGGCAATCCCAAAGAATGCTCAGACTACTGCACAATTGCACTCATCTCACATGCTAGTAAGGTAATGCTCAAAATTCTCCAAGCCAGGCTTCAGCAACACGTGAACCAAGAACTTCCAGATGTTCAAGGGTTTTAGAAAAGGCAGAGGAACCAGAGATCAAATTGCCAATATCCGCTGGATCATCGAAAAAGCAAGAGAATTCCAGAAAAACATCTATTTCTGCTTTATTGACTATGCCAAAGCCTTCGACTGTGTGGATCACAATAAACTGTAGAAAATTCTGAAGAAGATGGGAATACCAGACCACCTGACCTGCCTCTTGAGAAACCTGTACGCAGGTCAGGAAGCAACAGTTAGAACTGGATATGGAACAACAGACTGGTTCCAAATAGGAAAAGGAGTACGTCAAGGCTATATATTGTCATTCTGCTTATTTAACTTATATACAGAGTACATCATGAAAAACGCTGGGCTGGAAGAAGCACAAGCTGGAATCAAGATTGCCGGGAGAAATATCAATAACCTCAGATATGCAGATGACACCACCCTTATGGCAGAAAGTGAAGAACTAAAGAGCCTCTTGATGAAAGTGAAAGAGGAGAGTGAAAAAGTTGGCTTAAAGCTTAACATTCAGAAAACTAAGATCATGGCATCTGGTCCCATCACCTCATGGGAAATAGATAGGGAGACAGTGGAAACAGTGTCAGACGTTATTTTTTGGGCTCTAAAATCACTGCAGATGGTGACTGCAGCCATGAAATTACAAGACGCTTACTCCTTGGAAGGAAAGTTGTGACCAACCTAGATAGCATATTAAAAAGCAGAGGCATTACTTTGCCAACAAAGGTCTGTCTGGTCAAGGCTATGGTTTTTCCAGTGGTCATGTATGGATGTGAGAGTTGGACTGTGAAGAAAGTTGAGCACCAAAGAATTGATGCTTTTGCAGTGTGGTGTTGAAGAAGACTCTTGAGAGTCCCTTGGACTGCAAGGAGATTCAACCAGTCCATCCTGAAGGAGATAAGTCCTGGGTGTTCATTGGAAGGACTGATGCTGAAGCTGAAACTCCAATACTTTGGCCACCTCATGCGAAGAGTTGACTCGTTGGAAAAGACCCTGATGCTGGGAGGGATTGGGGGCAGGAGGAGAAGGGGACGACAGAGGATGAGATGACTGGATGGCATCACTGACTCGATGGGCATGAGTTTGACTAAACTCCGGGAGCTTGTGATGGACAGGGAGGCCTGGTGTGCTGCGATTCATGGGGTGGCAAAGAGTTGGACACAACTGAGCGACTGAACTGAACTGAACTGAATGTTAAATGATTAAACTAAGCTAGCTAAGCTCTTATCAGCAGGGAGAACAGGAAGCATGTGAGAGACCCAGAGCTGTGGACTAAGGGACAAGGTAACCAGCAAGCTGGACTTTGTTCCTAGGTGTTTCATGTCCATCTGAATCTTGGTTGATGATGGATTTTTCAACAAAACGGGGAAAAATAAAGCCCATGCATGCTACAAGCTGGGATAGGAGAATGCTCTAGAGCTCTGAGAGCTGCTCTGAAGTTATCAGAGACTAATCCAAACAGACATATTCCAGTGCATTCAGGCTGTATCCGTTCACTTAAGGCTTCTAGTTAGTCTCTTAACTGCTGCTGCTGCTGCTGCTCCTAAGTTGCTTCAGTTGTGTCCGACTCTGTGCAACCCCATAGACGGCAGCCCACCAGGCTCCCCTGTCCCTGGGATTCTACAGGCAAGAACACTGGAGTAGGTTACTATTTCCTTCTCCAATGCATGAAAGTGAAAAGTGAAAGTGAAGTCGCTCAGTCATGTCTGACTCTTAACGACCCCATGGACTGCAGCCTACCAGGCTCTTCCATCCATGGTATTTCCCAGGCAAGAGTACTGGAGTGGGGTGCCATTGCCTCTCTGAGTCTCTTAACCACTGAACCTTAAAAATTCCTGGGAGAATAAATGCAATATTGCCCTGGCCCGCCACCTTCTGGTGGCTCTAGGAATGGCAAGCTGGATAAACTGACACGGGCACAGTGCTGTCATTTTCTGGCTCTGAGTTTTGTACTTTCTTTTCCCTGTTGCAATCCCTTTAAACTTTTTTTTTTTGTTGTAAATACTATCTTGTATATATACATATATATTTTTTTACAGGTATATATGTAAAATGTGTGGAGTCCCAGCTATTTTCAAATGACAAAACTGTATTTCTTCCCAGCCTCTGCCCTGAAATTTCACGTAGGTCAGCTGTGCTCTCAGAAGGACCGCCTGTGGCCTCCGGGTGCTGGTCATAGGCGGGGTGCTGAAAACCCCGGGGCAGGTGGCGGCCACTCTCTGGAAGGGGACACAGGGAGAAAGCATCAGCGGTCAATGCACTGGGTCATGGCAGAGCTCCATGGGTGGGTCTGAGGGACTGCAGCAGCGTCAGTCAGGGTGCAAAGCTGAAACCGGGCCAGGGAGTCACCGTGGGGTGGAGTCGACCAGACAGCCAGGCCTCCTTTCCAAGGAAGGCCCCAGGGAGGTCGGGGGAGGGGTGGTGTGCCAGCTCTGGAATGAATGTAGGGAGTTTGGGGGAGCACAGGTCTTTTTTTCTTTACCTTTTATGTTATACTGGGGTATAGTTGATTTAAATGTTTTCAAAATTTTTGATTTTATGGGTAAGCTAGGTTTTAAGTGAGCTGGATGTGGGGCCGACTTAGGACGTCCATGCAAAAACGTACAGCCAGCAGCAGAGGGTCAGAGCTGGAGAGACTCGTTGGTCAGGGGCAGTGGGATAAGAGTGGGTGAGACGTGGTCGTGCAGGACGGAGCAGCGACAGAAGCCCTTACAGGTCAGGGCCTGACGGAGACGGGAAAGAAAACAGAGAGCAAAGCCCAGAAGCAGGTTGTTGGAGGTGACAGGAAACCAGCTTCCGGAAGGTGGGAGTGATCGCTCATTGAACTGAAAGCCTCAGGAACAGGAGGGCCAAAGGACGTCACCTGAATTGGCAGTTAGGTCCCTGTGAACTAGAGCAGCAGCTGGAAGCTGGTGGCAGGGACCAGCAGTGCCAATGAGCAGGGGACCAAGGGTAGGTCGGGATGAGAAAGGATGCTTGAGACGGAGGATGGTCAGGAGGGCTGCACTGCGGAAGAGCCAGGGAAGGACGAGGCTGGCTAGGAAGGGTGCTCAGTACAGCATCCAGGATGCGGTGCTCAAGACCATGGGAGTCGTCCTCCACTCACTGACTGTATCCAGATCACACGTACCAGCGCTGTTCTGGGCTCTGTAGATACAGTGAGTGAGCAAGAGACACAGAAACCCTGGCCGAGGAGCTTACCTTCTAGCTGAGGAGACAGAGGGTAGACAAAAGAAACAACTCAAGTTGTATGGTGTGTTCCTTAGTGGTCAGGGCTATGGAGAAAGCATAAACTAAGGGAAGAAGATATAACGTTAAAGGAGGGAAAGGAATTTTAGATCAGGTGGCCAGGGAAGGGCCCCATTCAGTGAAGACCCAAAGGAAGTGAGAAAAGTACCTACAATTAGGAAGTGAGGGAATGATGCCAATGATCACCACCCCTGTGTTAGCATTCTCAGTGCGTCACTATTGCAGGAACAGGTGTAATTGTATCATTGCCCTATCGTTGCCAGTGAATAGTGCCATTATCACTGTCCTCTCTGGCTCCCCAGTGGTTTTGGCAGCACGTCTGACGGCCTGGGTCCAGCTCCAGGAGCCTCTCCGATGGAGAGCCGCGTCCTGGGGAACCAAGTGCAGCCTCACAGACGAGCGTCATGGTGAGTGTGTACATGAGGGGCACAGCCCGGACGGGAAGGCCCCTGCGAGCAGTCACTGCAGAGGAGAAGCTGAGTCACGGGTGCACCGAGGGGTGACGGGCAGCACCCGGCGGGCTTCCTGTCCCACCTGCAAGTAGGGGTCCTCCTCATAGGCCACCCTCAGACCAGAGTAAGTGACACAGAGACACCTCCGGGGCAACAGGAAAAGTGCAGCTCGAGGAGGTACTGGTGGAGAGTGTGTGACTCAGAGGTCACAGTCGTGTTCCTGTTGTTACTGTGTTAGTCGCTCAGTCGTGTCCGACTCTGTGTGACCCCATGGACTGTATCCCGCCAGGCTCCTCTGTCCATGGATTTCCTAGGCAAGAATGCTGGAGTGGGTTGCCATTTCCTTCTCCATGGGATCTTCCATACCCAGGGATCAAAGCCATGTCTCCTGCATTGGCAGGTAGATTCTTTACCACTGAGTGACGGGGGAAGCCCGTCATGTTTCTACCAGAGCATGTATCTGGTTGCTAGAGATAAAAATCAGCCAGTGCCATCTGGGAAGAACGAAGAACTGGACATTCTTGCCACGTCTGTTAAGTTCCCAGCAGATTTACTCTGAACGAGGGAACTGAGTTGCTTGTGATTGACACATACATTTTTCTTTAACAGATTGGCTGGGACTGATAATTATTCTTTGCATTAAAAAAAAGAAAAAGAATCCAAATGCTGGTGGCCTCCTCCTCTCTTCAATCTAAGTTGCTACAGAATTTGTTAAAGTTATGATGTCACATGTCTCATTTATTGGAGACTTACAAATCACTTTCTGTGGGCAGGTGGGACAAGACACTCGACTTGTGGCTTCAAGAACAAACACCGTCTTTCAAACAAGATTATGAAAAAGGTTTGAAAATATCTTTGATGTGTTTTTAGATGCATTTATTATCCAAAGCGAGCCACTACAGAATTGTCATTAAAAAAATAATAACCTCAGGATTAAAAGATTAAAGTTTAATGTTTTAATTAAACTTTAAATGTTTAATTAAATGCTTTAGTGCACATTAAATGTTTTAATGTTTAACATTAAGAATCAGAGTTTAGAATACAGAAGCATTTCCATTAACTGCTTGTAAACATCTATGTAAATAGATCCTAATATTACCTTCCTGGCTTTGAAACCAAAAGCTAAACCGCTGTAATGACCAATGAAAAGCCTGTGAAAGAAGAAAGTAAACAGGCCAGTCATGTTTTGTGGCTCAAGGCAAAGGCAAGTTGCTACATTCTAAATATCATCATGGCCTTTCTACATGTGATTTATTATGAAATATCTCACACATAACAGTCTGCACACTGGAATTTCTTATTTAAAACAACTATTTTATTTTTGGCTGTACCTCGGGGTGGGCAGGGATTGAACCTAGGCCCCTGCAGTGGAAGCACAGTCTTAACACTGAACCACCAGGGAAGTCCCCACCCTGTATTTTCATGTTTCTCTAAGGATTTCAGATGCCAACTTCATTCCCATCATCGACTCCAGACTCCACTCGAAGGTAGAAGAAGTGAATCAGAGACCCTGAAAAGAGTCCGACTGTGGAATAGCCTGTCATCAAGCCAGAAAGCCAGCCGCTTCATCCTGGAGGGGCAGTCCTCCACCCATGGGGGCATGCAGAAAACACTGGCTCCTGACCTATTTCACTGCACCTGCTGGCGACTGACGTAGCAGCACACGTGTTCCCGTGGACTCACTGTCTATCTCTGGAAACGCCCTCGGCCATCGCGCTGTGGTCGAAGCACTGAACGACGTTGGGGCTCCGTGTGAGATGCTGAGCCAGGGCGCCCGAGACGTCGGGAGAGTCCTGGAGCCCGGAGCTCAGGAGGAACTGGACACAGGCCGCGTGCTGCCCCGCGCAGGCCAGGTGCAGGGCTGGGTGGGGACAGAGGACCCAGCTCAGGGCATCACCCATAGCAGTACAGACAGGGGAGCCGGGTGCCCCTGATAGAAACTGGTTCCTTCAGCTGCACAGATTTCACAGTTCCATATTCATGCCTATGCTTTGTCTACTCTGGATCTAAACATTTTTCCTTTTAACCTGATTTGGTCAGAAATGGTTTTAAAAGTAACAGAACCAATTGGGGAGGATTTGAGACTTGTCTAAAACATAGAAGTAAGTTCATGAGTCATGTCTGACTCTTTTTCAATCCCACAAACTGTAGACTGAGTCAGGCTCTCCTGTCCATGGGATTCTCCAGGCAAGAATACTGGAGTGGGGTCCCATATCCTTCTCCAGGGGGATCTTCCCAACCCAGGGATCAAACCTGGTCCTCCCACATTGCAGGCAGATTTTTTACCATGTGAGCCCCCAGGGAGCCCGGGTGGCCTAGTGGTAAAAAGAATCCGCCTGACAATGGAAGACCCGCTGGAGACCCGGGTTCAATCCCTGGGTCAGGAAGATCCCCTGGAGGAGGACATGGCACCCCACTCCAGTATTCTTGCCTGGAGAATCCCATGGCCAGAGGAGCCTGGCTCGGGCTACAATCTAGGGGGTCACAAAGAGTCAGACACAATTGACATGCACACAGCAAATTAATGAGAACCAGGATATTTAAAATGGTACAGAAGGCGTTTTCAAAGTTTTGTGAATTCACTGTCTAAGTTAAAAATATCACTATGCGTAAGAAAGATGTAACGGAAAGAAAAACTGCTGACACGCCTTCCCACTCTGGTTAGAAACTGGCACTGAGGGTTTGCAGTCTGCTTCCTGGGGGCTGGAAGAGCCCAGGTCCTCTGCTCCCCTGCCATCAGCAGAAAGTTTGTGTGCCTGGACTCAGTGGCCTCCATCTGCAGCCCTGGAGTGAGGGGTGGGTTACCTGTGAGCCCTGAAGCATCACAGGTCAAACTAAACCCTGGCAAGATGGTCACTGGTGCACAGAATGCTACTGAGAAAATTTATTCCAAATCCCAAGACTAAGGGGTTAGGTCTAAAAATATCTGAGTCTCAAATCTAAAAAATTACAGTGATTAAGGTTTTAAAACACATTCCAAGAGAGACAGCCTATGAAGAATACATGTGACACCCCAGGGGCTGGTGTGATCACGGATTAACACAGAAAGTGCTATGACACAGGGAACTCTGCTCAGCGTTGTGCACCAGCCTGGATGGGGGAGGGGAGAGGTTTGGGGGACAATCGATGCATGTGTATGTATGGCTGAGTCCCTTCGCTGTTCACTGAAACCATCACAACATTGTTAATCGGCTACACCCCAAGACAAAACAAAAAGTTGAAAAAGAAAGTGCTAGGATGTCACATATGTTAAGTGGTTTAAGCTACTATGAACACAGTAATACTAGCCGCAATAAAGTATCATTGCTGCCATGGTAATAGCAATAGTTCTATAGCTTTGCAAATGGATATGTTATTTGAATTAAAAGGTACTGAGCTATTAGAGGAATAATATTAAGACTAATTTTTCAAACATAAAAGTTCACTGTTAATTTTGTTTGGTGGTGGTTTCATCGCTCAGTTGTGACCAACTCTTGCGATCCCATGGACTGTAGCCTGCCAGGCTCCTCCATCCATGCAAGAAGACTGGAGTGGGTGCCATTTCCTTCTCCAGAGGATCTTCCTGACCGAGGAATTGAACCTGGGTCTCCTGCATTGCAGGCAGATTCTTTACCAACTGAGCTGAGGAATAATATTTTAAGACTAATTTTTAACGGACCACCAGCCCAGGTGGGATACATGAGTCAGGTGCTCGGGCCTGGTGCACTGGGAGGACCCTGAGGAGTCGGGTGGGGAGGGAGGTGGGAGGGGGGATCGGGATGGGGAATACATGTAACTATATGGCTGATTCATGTCAATGTATGACAAAACCCACTGAAATGTTGTAAAGTGATTGGCCTCCAACTAATAAAATAATATTAAAAAAAAAAAAATTAAAAAAAAAAAAAATAAAAAATAAAAAAAAAATAAAAAAAAAATAAAAAAAAATAAGACTAATTTTTCTAACATAAAAGTTCACTGTTAATTTTGTTTACATTCAGCTTACTAGCAATCAAAGTCCATGTAAAATGAGATCATACCTGATCGATTTCTTTCATCCTTGGCGTTGATGTCAGCACCCAAGGATAAGAGCGTCTGGACTGTGCTCACGTGACCTTCCTGAGTGTTGAAATAAACATGTTACCACTGCAGTGATGACAAAAGCAAGCCTTAAACACAAACTCTACTGCATATTAGGTGCTTTATCTAAAGTTGTTGTTCAGTTGCTCAGTCATGTCCAATTCTTTGTGACCCATGGATTGCATCATGCCAGGATTCCCTGTCCTTCACTATCTCCTGAAATTTGCTCAAACTCATGTCCATTGAGTCAGTGATGCCATCCAACCATCTCATCTTCTGTCACCCCCTTCTCCTCCTGCCTTCGATCTTTCCCAGCATCAGGCTGTTTTCCAATGAGTCAGTTCTTCACATCAGGTGGCCAAAGTACTGGAGCTTCAGCTTCAGCCTCAGTCCTTCCAATGAATATTCAGGGTTGATTTCCTTTGGGATTGACTGGTTGGATCTCCTTGCTGTTCAATGGACTCTCAAGAGTCTTCTCCAGCACCACAGTTTGAAAGCATCAAAAGTACTTACCTGCTAAAACTGAATTTTCATATCTAAAGGAAGGCTCATCACATTACTATCAAAATCCAGTGTCAATCATTAAATAAAGATGCAGGTGGTGTTTAGTTATTAGAAGAGAGACGATCAACTTTGAAGCCAAATTACTGACTACTATCGTTGGGTTTCTGGGGAAGTAAATGGCAACCCACTCCAGGCTTCTTGCCTGGAGAATCCCATGAACAGAGGATCCTGGTGGGCTATAGTCCAGGGGGTCGCACAAGAATCTGACATGACTGAGCACACACACAGTGGCGCACGGCTGGGTTTCATCTCAGTGTAAGGAGTTCAAATCTTGTGATTTTCTTAGAAGACACAATTCTAAATCTTCCAAGCAAACATGCTCTTTGATAACCCCTTAGGGGAGAAAATAGACTGGAACACAATGTAACCTCCCCGGACAGGATTCTTATCACAGTTGGCACCGTCCTTTGTGAAGCAACTGACACACCTTACATCCGGCCAGTCAGCCCATCAGTACCTGCTGAGGTGGAAAGCGAGGCTGCAGGTTCAATCTTCCCACTCGCTTTTGTCCCCCCTGTGGCCCCAGACCACACACTCAGCCCACCCTCAACTGTATACCCATGTTGCCAAAGGGGAACATAGGTAGGAGAGTGCAGGCCCCCAGAAGAATATCTATTCCTGAGATTAGAAAACAAGGAAAGGCAGGCAGCCAATAATGTTAAAGATTATACACAAAACATTCACACCTTGTGAAAAAGGAGGGTGTAAGCCAACTACTTTCCGAGCAAAAAGTTCTGGACTCCTTTAACACTTCATGCATCAGTTGTTGTGGCTGTTTAGTCATTGTGTCCGACTCTATATGACCCTACGGACTGTAGCCCGCCAGGCTCCTCTGTCCACGGGGATTCCCCAGGCAACAATAATGGAGTGGGTAGTGTCAACTACAAATTGGCACTTACCAAGAGCACTGACAATGAGTGAACAACAAAGACATCTGCCATCTGTCTCTATGGAGACTGAACCCCATGCTGCTATAGCTATTGACCTTCAACAACCCCTGAGGGAGTTCAGGGTAGAGTGAGGCACTCTGTGCTCCAGGGAGTCTGGTGGGACAGGTCTTTATAGATAGTTGGATGTTTTTAGGAAAAAATTTTATGATCTCAATCCTTGTATCTCCTCATATCTAGAGAAGCACTAAATTCCTTCATGGTGACATCAGATCTTCATGACTAACAGAAAAACCTTTTGTAAAATGAGTATTTTATGGTATGGAACTCCCCCTTCACCAAAACCTCATGTATATATTGGCCTTCCCCCACTGCTGCTCTGGAGCAGTCTCCCAGAGCTATCTGAGATGCTGCCTCCCGGGCTGTAGTCCTCATTTTGGCCCAAATAAAACTTAACTCGCAACTCTCAAGTTGTACATCTTTTTCAGTTGACAGTAGCCATTTCCTTTCCCAGGGGATCTTCCTGACCCAGGGATTGAACTCGCATCTCCTTCGCTGGCAGGTGGGTTCTTTACCACTGAGTCGCCAGGAAAGCCCTTCATATATCAGTCAGAGAGCCCAGTAAATGTAATTCCCTCGCTTTAGCTAAAGAAATCTTCTGAAATCCAGTAAAAGGATAAAGAGCTAGGAATTTCATACAATGAATTTTTATGGCTTCAAATAACATTCCTGAAAACAAAAAGGATGGGAGGGAACACCTAGCGCGGGCATTACAGGGAGTAGAGGGCTTTTCTTTTTTACCTAGAAACAAATAGAGGCAGGTTTCTATGTAAAGGAACCCAGGGCTTCAGAATCAGGACCATTTCAAGAGTATGTTATGGGCAAATTCTTTCTTCCAAAGAGATGGAGCAGAAGAATCAGGACTACAGGTTACTCATCAACAGGGTTAGGCAAGCCTTTATGGAGCTGGAACACCGTTCTAGAAAGAAACAAACCTTAGCTGCAAAGTGAAGTGCCGTGAGATGGGTGGATCCTGCTCTTGCATCAACGTTGACGCCAAGCTCCGAGACCAGGAATCGAATGGCTTCATCCTGCCCAGTGACCGCTGCCCGGTGGATCGCCTGGGCCCCCAGTGAGTCCTCAGCAGACACGCAAGCCTAGGAGGTGAGGAAGGATGTGAGCAAAAGAAGCACAGACACTTGGGTCCACAGACCTTTTGACGTTTTGGCAAAACTCTGCCTTCTACATATGTTTTTCTGGGTAGGTCATACAGAGCTTTTGTCGGTTTCTCAAAGGATGCTCTAACCAAAGAAGTGCTTAAGATTCAAAGCTAAGGTGCCAAAAAAGTATAGTCAATAGGGAAGAGTCTGTTGTTATTATTACTATGAAACAGCTGCTGTTTATTGAAGACATTTTGCTAACTGCTTTCTGTACATTTCATTTAATCCTTACAATAACCCTGTGAAAAAGTGAAACTTGTCTGTTTTACATGTGGAAACACTGATGCTTAAAGAGGTAAAGGGGGCCTACAGTGGGGAAGGTAGCAGAGTTGAGATCTGAACCCACCATCTGAATCACAATGCTTCCTGTTTATCTCCTGGGCTAAAACTTGTAGGAACAACCGAAGGGAAAGAACCAAACCATTTCTCTACCTTGTGCTTTTCGAGGAGCAGCCTGGCCACGTCCATGTGGCCACACTGAACGGCATCCATGAAGGGCGTGAGGCCACACCTGTCTCTGCAGTCCGTTTCGTACTGGCACCTGGAGCCCAGACCCAAGGCAACAGCTGAGAACAGTCACCGCTTCAAACTCGACAGCGCTGACTCTGGCCCACCTGCCTTACAGAGGATCCGTGAGGATCTGATGTGCTTGCCCTGTGTCCCCACCTCAGCGTCTGGGGAGCACGTTGGTGTCCCAGCAAACCTGCTCCTCCCCCAACTTCCCATCCCATTTTAGGGATCGTCATCTTTCCAGATTCTTTTTTTTTTTTTTTTTAATTTTTTTTTATTAGTTGGAGGCTAATTACTTCACAACATTTCAGTGGGTTTTGTCATACGTTGACATGAATCAGCCATATCTTTCCAGACTCTTATGGAGAGCTTTATAGTCGCCCCTTATCGCTCACAAAACCTCTCAATTCTCCAGCCAGCATGTGAAACAAATTGGTATCCTTCTTTCCAGCTTTGTCTTCACCCCTCAAGACAGAGGCAACAGGCAACAGCCTCCTACCTGTTTTTCTCTCTTTAGTTCCACCTCAGCCATTTTGTTCTCACCACCAATGGAGTAATCTTTTCACCACATATTTAGGTTATGGCCACTCCTGGTTAAAACCTTTAACTGCTTCCTAACCACAAAGGACAAAGTCTACAAAGCTCAACATGACCTTGTAGGCCAGGACTACATGGAACCTACTTACTTCCCCAGGTTCCTCGGGCCTCTCCTCCCTGTGCTTAAGGAGACCCCCTTCAGCCTGGTCTCACTTCTTGGTCCCACAGCCCATCTGTCCTCCTTCCATTCCTACCTTCTCTTCTTGTTTCTACTTTCTTCGTGGCCCTACCTATCTCTCCTTCTTCTTGGCCCCACTGCCTACCAGTCCTACCTTCTTCCATTCCTACTTCTCTGCTCCCACATTTTCTGTGGTCCTTCTTCTTGGCCCCACCTCCTACCTGTTCCACCTTCTTCCATTACTACCTTCTCCTGTGTTCCTATCTTCATGGTCCTACCGGTCTCCCTTTTTTCTCAGCCCCACCTCCTAGCTGTCCCATCTTCTTCTGTTCCTATCTTCTACTGTGTTCCTATCTTCTTTGTGGTCCTACCCAGTTCCCCTTTTTCTCAGCCCCATCTCCTACTTGTCCCATCTTCTTCTGTTCCTACCTCCAACAATCCTCCTGTCCCACCTCCTTCTGCTCCTCTAGCTACTGGCTCTTTGCTGCCTTTGCCCTTCCTGGACCATCCCAGTGCCATTCTTCACCTTGCCACCTCCAAGGCATCCTTTGACTCGTAGCTTCAAGGAGACCTCACAGAGTTGTCTTCCCCCCAGATCTACAGGGACAACCCATGCTCCTGCACAGAATTATGGACTTTCCCTTTGCAATATTATCACAATTTGTAATTTTATGACATTTCTGTGATGGTGTGTCTATACTCGGCTTCCGCACTAGCCTGCAGGCAGTCAGGGAAAGGACTGTGTTGGCTGCTTATTGCCTAACACCTAACACACAGGAGGCACTTAGAAAGCGCTGGTTGAATGAAGTATTTATGACTGCAGACGACACGTATGTCCCAACGTGCAGCAGGTGAGCCCTACACAGTGACGCTCTCAGGGCACTGCATTCACCCTCCTCTTCTTCACTCACCATCTCCTAGGTAACCTCTTCCATCCTCTGGATTCAATCATCACTTCTACGCCAACGAGGCCCACTCCTATATCTCAGCCACACCTATTCTCTGGACCTAGATCTGTGTCTAACTGCCCACTAGACAATTCTTCCTGGGTGTCTCACAGGTACATATAACTCAATGCATCCAAAACTGACGTGAAAGTGAGTGAACGAATGTTTGTTGGATGAACAGATAAACAGATAACTTCTCCCCTTTGTTAGCTGTTTTTGTTAGCTGTTTTTGCTTCACCTTCTTTATCTGCTTATGTCCTTTCTTCATTTCCCTTTTGGTACCTTAGATTCTTTCTGAACAATTTGCCTGAGCTCTTTATGCAGCAACCTTTTATGATACTAACTCTGTCAGAATTAGTATATATTGTCCTCAATTTGCTGTATTGTTCTTACCTCTGAAGAAGCACCTCTACTGCTTCTAAACAGCCATGCATTGCTGGGAGGAGAGAGTTGAGAATAAGAGCCTTTTAGTGCAAAATTAGAATGCCTCTTCCCTCCTGGCACCTCTCTCTGCCCTGGCCCTGTAGCTGCGCCTCCCAGGAAGGAGTATTAGGTTAGGCTTGCTGCCACCGCCCCCAGAAAAGGACAGATTCAGCTGGAAGAGTGGGGAAGAGTCCTATTTTCACCTAATGGGTACAAGGCCACCCCTTTATCATCCTGTCTTTATGAGACTTTCATGGCAAACATTTAACTCTAAACCTCCATCCTCATCCTCATGCTACAAATCCCTAGGGCCAGGCAGTTTTTGCCTGGGAAATGTAAAACATTTTAAGAGTAATCTATGACAAAATAACCAGGAATTTAATTCTGCTCCTAAAAATAACTATCCTCCATAACAAAGATTTTTGACTCTCTGTTCTCCACTGTTTTGTGTGAATGACTGGGTGCTGACTGCTCCTTCACAAGAGCGGGGGAGCTCATCAAACAGTTTATGAGCAGAGAAGCTTTTCCACTCATATGCAAAGTTTTTCTCTTTTTTGGGGGGGTGGGGGGCCGTGTTGCAAGGCATGTGGAATTTTAGCTGCCCAACCAGGGATCGAACCCATGCCCCTTGCAGTGGAAGCATGGAGTTTAAACTACTGGGTCATCAAGGAAGCCCCTATGTTCAAAGTTTTTAAAAGGATACCTTGGTTCCTAACTGCCCCCAGTGACCAGAACAACTGTGTGCCTACCTCTCAATGATATCATGTCACAGGTCTTGACTTCCGAGAAGCCTAAAAGCCCTGTATTCAAGTTCAAGGTACTGCCCAGTAGGCTACCAATTACGGTCTAAACGTCTTTATTTGGATTCCTGGGCTGCTTAATGCCCCTTTCGTCTTACACTGCTACACTTTCGCTTTTAACTAATTTAAGATAATCTACAAATATTTAGTCCAGAGTTAAGGATAGTTACTCCAAACAATCAAAAGAGTGGCCCAGAATTATATTCGACCTTATCATTGGATGAGTCACAATCCACTGGGCTTCAGGATTTAATTATAAGCACCCATGTGCTTCCCACGTGGTGCTAGTGGTAGAGTCTGCCTATCGATGCAGGAGGTGCAAGAGACATGGGTTCAATCCCTGGGTCGGGAAGATCCTCTGGAGGAGGAAACAGCAACCCACTCCAGTACTCTTGCCTGGAGAATCCCATAGACAGGGGAGCCTGGCTACAGTTGATGGGGTGGCAAAGAGTCAGACACGACTGAGCAGACTCTCGTTTGTGTTTATTTAAATGGACAGCACTGTAGCAGGTGTTGCTGAAGATATGAGGGAACAGTCCCCTTTCCTTCTGCTTTTAATAGTCATCATCATCATCATGATGTGAAAACAGCAGCTGTAGCCATCCTGAGCTCACTGTGTGTGGAGCGCTGTGCTGAGTGATGTGTGTGCACCTTAATCCCCATGACCCTATGATATGGGCTTCGTTGCTGCCATTATTCTGTGGCTAAGGAAACCTGCTAGAGAGATTAATTTCCTTGCCCAAGGTCAGAGACACGGTAAGGAACAGAAGCAGCCCACCATATAACTTGTGGATGGCAATGGAAAGCCACTCCAGTGTTCTTGCCTGGAGAATTCCATGGACAGAGAAGCCTGGTGGGCTACAGTCCCTGGGGATCGCAAGAGTTGGACACAACTTAGTGACTAAACCACCCCCACCACCATCACCATCTAACTAACTGGGGAGGAGAAGACAGATAGAAGTGAAAAGTCACCTAAAACAAGAAAGACATGCAAGCTGAGGGCCGAGTGACATTGGCTTTGGAAACTGTTTGCCAAAACACCCCAAAGTAGCTTGTGTTCCCTGCCCCCTACTTCCCCTGTACCACCCCCACCACGGGGGACATCCTGCAGGTCTGGACCACACCTGCCGTGTGCAGTGGGGTCCTCCCGATCTTGCTCTCTGTCCTCCAGGCAGAGGGGCAAACTGTGAGCAGGTACTGGAGGATCAGAGGGTGGCCTTCACGGCTGGCGATGTGGAAACTGTTCCAGCCATCTTTGTTCTTCAGGAGCGGATTGGCGCCGTGCTCCACGAGATCCCGGATCACCTCGAGGTTTCTCCTTGTGCAGGCCATCATCAGAGGAGTCCTAAGGCCGATGGGACAAGCTGTCAGGTGGAATAGCAGCTGAGACCCTGGAAGCCCGGGACTGGGGCTTCAGAAAAATGCACACCCATGGCGAAGACAGAAGACCTGGAGGACTCAGGGGGTCTGGGAAGCAGGCAAACAGCTTTGGCTGGCAACTTCCCTGCCGTGAGGAAGCTGGGAGAAATAACCAGGGAAAAACGACTGTGATATGGGTGCCCCTGCAAGTGGGAAACACAGAGGAGGCAAAAGTGCTTCTGAACTAGTTTTTAGTATAGCATTGAACTGGGACAGAACCCATCAAAGTTACAGTTTGTGCTGAATATCTGCAAAAGAGGCACTTTGCAAGATCATCCCATTCACTTCTATCTGTAACCTTTTATTAAACTGTGGTGAAAGTGCTTTAAAAAGAGCATTTGATGGAGAAGGAAATGGCAGGATTCTTGCTTGGAGAATCCCACTGACAGAGGAGCCTGGGGGGCTAAAGTCCATGGTGTTGCAGAGTCGGAAATGACTGAGAGGTTAAGTATGCACACACAAGCAGGGCCAAATAAATATTTTAAAAATAAATAAAGAAAAAAGGAGCACTTGACACAGCGCCTTGCTGAAAGGAGCCTACACTGGTAGAGCAGGTGGAACAGCGGTATATTACGGTAAGTTCCTGACTTGATATGTGTCCACACTGGGGAGACTGAACTACATCACTGTCAACTCCTCTCCTCCCACCAAAGTGATTCTGTGCTCCTGCTTCTCATCTGCTCCTACGTGTGTGCGTGCTCAGTCAGTCATGTCCAACTCTTTGACAACCCGTGGACTGTAGCCCACTGGGCTCCTCTGACCGTGGGATTCCCGGGACAAGAATACTGGAGTGGGTTGCCATGTCCTCCTCTGGGGGATCTTCCCGACCCAGGGATCAAACCCATGTCTCTTGCATTGTCTGCATTGGCAGGGTATTCCCAGAGTGACCTGGAACCCTCTCATGCCTATGACCCCTGGAAAGCAGGGTAGACCCTGGTTACCTCCTATCCCCAGGGTCTGGCCCAGCCAGAGCTCAACACAACTAGGTGGGTCTCAGCCAGGATTTGTCCTGAGACTGCCTTGGTATTACTTAATCATCGACAATTTTGTTTTCATTTTTTTAATTTTGTATTAGGGCACAGCAGATTAACAGTGTTGTGATAGTTTTAGGTGAACAGTGAAGGGACTCAGCCATACATATACATGGACCCAATCTTCCCCAAACCTCCGCTCCCATCCAGGCTGCCACATAACATGGAGCAAAGTTCCCTGTGCTATACAGTACGTCCTTATTGGGACAGCTAGGGCATTTGAGATGGTCATGTACACACTGCTACATTTAAAATGTTTCGGTTTTTTATTTCTGGTAATGTAGTAATGAGAGTGAAGGAAAAATCAAGAGGGAGAAAACTGGATGAATGAAGGCTGGAATCTTCAAGAAGGGGCTTCGCAGAGGGAATGACTTCAGGGAAGAAAGGACTTGAGAAAGCCAGCAAGGTGAGAACAGTCAAAAATCACTCTCTGTAACTGCACTTTCTAAGCCCACAATCAAGTGAAACTTGCCCTTGTGATGGTTGTTTGGGGAGGCTGTTTCTTTACCCACAGTTCAGTTTAGTTCAGAGATCTCTAGTCTTTCCTATTCTATCATTTTCTTCTATTTCTTTGCATTGATCACTGAGGAAGGCTTTCTTATCTCTCCTTGCTATTCTTTATGCACAGAATTGTTTTAAAAGAGGTAATATGCCTCCACTATCTTTAGACCAACTTAATAGCAGCAGAAGAAAATGTCTTGTGCTTGCTGTTGCTGCTGCTAAGTCACAGCCAAAGTGCAAACCTCAAAACATAAGGATGCCTATTCCCCCATGCCAGTGGGCAAGATGTACTTTATTAAGCTATATAGCTGTCTGATGCAATTCTTTTTTATATAAGATCAGGGATTCCTTGCGGATTCATTCATGAACTTCATTATGTTATGAACCTTCAGGTGTTCAAACCTCTAAGCGCGTGGACAGACATAGTGAGGACGGAAAACCATGAGGATCTATTAACAGAATGCAATTACTTCATGTGATGGTTACAGGCGTGGTGTTGGAGAACTCTTGAGAGTCCCTTGGACTTCAAGAAGATCAAACCAGTCAATCCTAAAGGAAATAAGTCCTGAATATTCATTGGAAGGACTGATGCTGAAGCTGAAACTCCCAATACTTTGGCCACCTGATGTGAAGAACTGACTCACTGGAAAAGACCCTGATGCTGGGAAAGATTGAAGGTGGGAGGAGAAGGGGACGACAGAGGATGAGATGGTTGGATGGTATCACCGACTCAATGGATGTAAGTTTGAGCAACCTCTGGGAGTTGGTGATGGACAGGGAAGCCTGGTGTGCGGCAGTCCAAGGGGTCCCAAAGAGCTGGACACGACTGAGTGACTGAACTGAACTGATGGACTAGAGGTGAGCACTGTGCCTGTGAAGGTGGTCATGTAATAAGCCACACAGAGCACCCCACACACTTACCTGTGCTCACCTGTATAACTGTGAAATCTGAGTAAGTGTCCTGATTGTAGCAATGTCAGTTTCTTTTTTTTATTACTGTACTCCCCCTTGAACTTTGGGGCAATATGTTAACTTTGCGGCAAGACTGGGGGAAGGTGCATGGAACTTCCCACTTGTCTTTGGAAATTTCTGAGGAGCGATAATTAGGAATTTCAAAACGGAAAGTTAAAAAGTGTCATGGGTGCAGTAATCATTTAGCTAGATGTTTCCAGAATATCCCATCTGGGTCCCATGCAACACGCAGTACCTACAGGCAAGTCGTAGTTCGAGCCTATTCTATCTGAGCATGCTCCTTACTGCTCTCTGCTCTATCAAGGGAGGCAGTCTGGAGCAGAAGGCTGCAACAGTTAACCTCACAAGGGCAGCAATGATGCTCTGCTCTGTAGGGGAAGGCTGACCGGCTACGGTGTGGAGGCCGACCAGGAGTAGGAATCTGCCATCAGCGGGGAGGGGAGGGGGTCTCTCTGCAAGGCCCACCACTTACCAGTCGGCCTTCTTCAGGCAGTCGACCGCGGCCCCCCGGCCCAGCAGGTACCGCACGCAGTCCCGGTGGCCCATGGAGGCAGCCTCGTGCAGAGGCCGCTTGTAGTCCCGGTTGGTGGCTTCGATGTCCAGGTTCCAGGCCTCGACCAGATAGGCCAAGACGTCTCGGCGGCCGTGGCGGGCGGCGCAGTGCAGGAGGGTGTCCCCGGCCGGCCCCGCGCAGCCCGCGTGCCCTGCCGCCCGCAACTCCCCGCGCAGGGCGCACAGTCGGCCGTCCTGCACCAGCCGGCACAGCCGCCGCGGGTCGGCGGGCGTGGCCATGGCCGCGGGCTCGGGCCAGCCGGGGACCACCCGGGACCTTCCTCGGGGCCCTCCCCGCCTCCGCCGGGGCCCGCCTTCGAGCTCCTCCCCCGGGACCGTCCGGCCCCTGGGGACCCTCTTCCGCACGACCCCAGCCTCCCAGACCCTCAGGTCTCTGGCTGACTACGCGCCCCGCGACCTGCCGCGGACGCCGCCGTCCGCATTGGTTTCACTTTGGGGCGAACCCGCTGGACGGCCGCCGAAGGCCTGGGTCACACGCGCCTCTGGCTCGGGCCCCGCCCACGGCCTCGCCCTCTGAATACAACCCCGCCAACAACCTCGACCCCCGCGCACCCTCGCCGGCCGCGGCCCTTCCGTGGGACCCA
This sequence comes from Muntiacus reevesi, assembly GCF_963930625.1. Taxonomy (NCBI): domain Eukaryota; kingdom Metazoa; phylum Chordata; class Mammalia; order Artiodactyla; family Cervidae; genus Muntiacus; species Muntiacus reevesi. The sequence goes on along the minus strand of NC_089250.1, from coordinate 41,664,732 downwards.
GAGCCTCGAGGAACTCTGGTAAAGTTTCTGCTCGCCTCTTCCGCGCTAGCGGAAGCTCGGACTGGACGAGGCCCGCTAGCGGGGTTGGGAGAGAGTGAGGCTGCGCATTCCGATTGGCTGTTGGAGTCGTCCGTCAGCGCGCCCCCTCCGTATGCGCTCTATGATTGGCCGGGGATGCGTTCTGTCAGTGTCGCCGGCGGGCTCTTCTCCCGGCGGCTGCGGCGGTGGCGCCGGCGGCGGAGCTGGTGAAGGCGGTCGGTGGACTACTCGGGGGGTAGCTGTTCTCGGGGACGCATGTTGTGCCCACGGCCCGTGGAAGCGCGGCCCGAAGCGGAGGACGGTGTGCGGCGGCGCTGCGCGCAGCCCGGAGCTCCCGACCAGGAGGTGGAGGACATTGGTCGGTACACCGTTCCTAGCTCTCCCTGCGGGCTTCTTGGGGCCCTGCCCCGAGCCGCACCCGCAGCCCGCTCACATCTTTGCCTTTCCTGCGGGTGGAAGCCCTCTCCCGGAACCTGAGCGTGTGTGCCCCTCTGGAGGAGGGTCGTCAGTGATCCACTGGTACGGAGCGCGCTCCTTGTTTGAAATTGAAAGTGAAGTCGCTCAGTCGTGTCCAACTCTTTGCGACCCCATGGACTGTAGCCTGCACCAGGCTTCTCCATCCATGGGATTTTCCAGGCAAGAGTACTGGAGTGGGTTGCCATTTCCTTCTCCAAGTTCTCTGAAGTTCTCTCTAAAAGTGCCCGGCGCCGCCTCGCTTAAAGCGTGCTCCTGACGGTGGCCTTTCCTCAGAAATTTTCCTCAGAAAATATTTCCTCAGAAATGTTCGTGTCCCGTTGTCCTCCGGAATCAGATCCCAACCCCTGGAAGCACCTGAGACCTTCCTGTGCGCGTCTCAGAGTGTTGTTTATTCTTCCCGTCCATCCCTGTATTCTGTCCACGGCAAACGATGTGCTGCCTCCCGGCTATGGACCGTGTTGTACCTTCCTTAGCTTGGTCTGATCTGCACCCCACGTCCAACCAGCCCAAAGGGCTCCCTCTTGGCTCTGTGGACGTCTCACCTCTTCCAGGCTCCACTCCCCGAGTAACTCCCCCGCTCCATCCCACGGACTTCACTCTGTTTCTCTTCCTTGTGCCGCTATAGCGATTTATACCTCTGTGGGCTTTCCTCATAACTCAGTTGGTAAAGAATCTGCCTGCAATGCGGGAGACCCCGGCTTGATCTCTGGGTTGGGAAGATCCCCTGGAGAAGAGATAGGCTACCCACTCCAGTATTCTTGGGCTTCCCTTGTGGCTCAGCTGGTAAAGAATACACCTGCAATACGGGAGACCTGGGTTCGATCTCTGGGTTGAGAAGATCCCTTAGAGAAGGTAACCCACTCCAGTATTCGGGCCTGGAGAATTATACGGACTGTGTAGTCCATGGGGTCTCAAAGAGTCGGACAGGACTGAACGACTTTCACTTTCAAGTCTGTCACGTCAGTTGTGATCTTTTTTTTTTTTCCATTTATTTTTATTAGTTGGAGGCTAATTACTTCACAACATTGCAGTGGGTTTTGTCATACATTGACATGAATCAGCCCAGGTGTGGTCTTAGAGAGGCTTCCTCCTTCATTTGAGTTATTAGAGCATGACTGGAGGGCTGGTTATCTTGTTTGTGCATTCTCCATTGGATCTCACGATATTTTGTTGTTAAATAACTTCAGTCCTGTCCGACTCTTTGCGACCCTACAGACTATAGCTTGTCAGGCTCCTCTGTCCATGGAATTCTCCAGGCAAGAATACTGGAGTGGGTTACCATGCCCTCCAACAGGGTCTCTTCCCCACCCAGGGATCAAACCCGCATCTCTTCTGTCTGCTGCATTGGCAGGCAGACCACCTGGGAGGCCCGATATTTTATATATATATATTAATAGGAGGTGATTACTGAATGAATGTTGTGTGTAGCCTCAGGAGTACCTTCTGAGGATGACACAGGGGGCAGCCCCGTGCTCTCAGAAAGGATTTCCCAGTACCATTAGCCCACAGCCTGTTTTTCCCTTAGTCATTATACTTATCAGGTTCACGTCTCCAGGAAGCCTGAAGTTGTGAGACTGTTCTGCTTAACTTGTATGTCCCTTTGACCAGCCATTGGCAATAATCCAGAGGTGGATAATTTAACCCATTCTTCAAATGTATTGAAGTTTAAAACCTTAGAGATTGAGGGCAAGATAGGTATGTCAAGGCTCAGTACATTTCTCTTCCAAACCCAAAACATTTTGGAGGAAATTTCACATCGTGCTTGCTCCATTCTTTGCTTGGGGTTTTGTCTCCTACCTTCAGAGAAATATTGTTCTGTTTTTAGTTGTGAACTTTGTTTTGGGTTAGTAAATCTACCAACTTAATTGAGATCTCTGATGGGAATGGGAATGTGTGAGGGTTCCCTCCACTCTGCTTGAGAAGATTTTGGGAACATATCTCAGCTTATCTGTACCTCTTGAAATGTTAGAACAGTACTCTTTTTATCATCATAGTAATGACATGATGGAGTTACTTTCAGTGACCTTGTCACAGCTCTCATTTTATTTCTTGTGGTGTCTTTGTCTGGCTTCAGTATAAGGTTATGCTGGCCTCAGAATAAGTCTGGAAATGTTCCCTCCTCTTCAATTTTTTTTGAAGAGTTTAAGGGGGATTGATATTAGTTCTTTAAATGTTCAGTAGACTTTTTCAGTGAAGCAATCTGTTTTTGGACTGTTCCTTTTTGGGAGGCTTTTAATGACTGATTCAATCTCCTTACTCGTTATTGGTCTGTTCAGATTTTCTGTATCTCCATGATTCAGTCTTGGTAGATTATGTGTTCCTGAAGATTTATTCATTTCTTCTAGATTATCCATTTGATTGACCTGCAATTGTTTGAAGTATTCTTACAACCCTTCTTATTTCTGTGACATCAGTTGTAATGTTTCCTTTTCATTTCTGATTTTAGTTATTCAGCTCTTCCCTTTTCCCATTATATATCTAAGAGTTGTCAATTTTGTTTTAAAAAAAGAAAATTTTTAGTTTTATTAATTTTTCCCCATATTTTTAAATTCTCTATTTCTGCTCAATAGTCTTTGTTGTTTCCTCCCTCCTGCTAACTTTGGGTTTAGTTTGTTCTTTTTCTCGTTCTTTTAGGTGTAAAGTTAGCTTGCTGATGTGTGGTCTTTCTTAATTTTTAAAAATAAGTTTATTTATTTACGATCTGTCTACACAGTGTCTTAGTTGCAGCACATGGGATCGAGTTCCTTGACCAGGGATGGAACGTTGGCCCCCTTCATTGGAAGCTTGGAGTCTTAGCCACTGGACCACCAGGGAAGTCCCTGTGATCTTTCTTATTTTTTAATGTAAGTGTTTATAGCTATTAACTTTTAGCATTGCTTGCATTTCATCCCATACATTTTGGTATCTGTGTTTTTATTTGTCTCAAGGTATTTTCTAATTTCTTTGTGATTTCCTTTTGACCCATTGGTTGCTTTAAAAATGATTTTGTTTTTAATTTTCACATATTTGTGAGTTTTCCAGTTTTCTTTCTACTGCTGATTTCTTGTTTCATTCTTAGTTATTGAAAAACATACTTTCTATAATTTCAGTCTTTTAAAATGTGTTAAGACTTCTTTCATGGCCTTGCATGTGATCTATCCTGGAGAATGTTCTGTGTGTACTTGCAAAGATTATATATTGTTGGGTGGCGTGTTCATTATATGTCTGTTAGGTCCAGTTGATCTAGTGTTGTTTGTTCTATCCATTCTTGAAAGTGGAGTATTGAAGTCTCCTGTTATTATCCTGTTGTCTGTTTCTCTCTTCAGTTCTGTCAGTGTTTGCTTCCTAGATTTAGGAGCTCTTCTATTTGGTATGTGCATGTTTATAATTGTTATATCTTCTTGGTGAATTGATCCTTTTTATCATTTTATAATCTTCTCCTTTGTCTCTTGTAAAATTTTTGACTTAAAGTGTGTTTTGTTTAATGCTATTATAGCCACAGCTCTCATGTTGTTTAATCCTCTTTGAAACTCTGAGTCATTAGTGTCCCAACAGGAACTGGACACTGTTTCAGATAGGAAAATTGAAGCACTAGCTCTTCACAGATTCTGTAATAAGTTGGTGTTGAAACCAAAAATGAACCCCCACCCCTTTCCTAGTTTCCAACTAAAATTTGTGTAATGTTTCTGCCCTTTTCTCCAGCTTTTCAGTTGTTGGCTCTAGTTGTTTTTTAAACAACTGTCTGTATGTTTGTAGCCTGATCTGTGCTCTAATAGCCATTGCCTGCATGCTCTTTTGGATTTCTTAAACTATCTAGTTCATTCCTTAGAAAAAGTTGTATCGCCAATACCTGATGAATGAAGAGCAAACTATCAGCAGGGTGCATGGCATCCTGCTGAGCTATGGTATAGAGGAGTCAGACCTGTACATGCTGAACCTCATCTGGTAAGTCACCGTCTCCTGGGTGGAAGTTGGTTTCTGAAGTCCTTTCCGAGATGTCAGGATTTAATGGATCATCTTTCCCATGGACGGTGCTGTGAATGTCTTACAGCTACACAGACACCACGAAGTGCTCCCTGAGTGTGGACGCTGGACGGGTGTTGTGGAGTCTGATGGAGCACCTCCTTACCGAGGCAGAGGCCTACGTGCGCCAACACCTCCCTGACCTCCACGCTGCCCCTGCCGTAGGTGAAGAGTCTGTGTGGAGGGCTGGGGAGGTGTCACCTTTTCTCTTTGGAAGAATGTGTCTTGGTGGTCTAGTTTGGCTAAAAGTTATTTTAGATTTATTTTCAAAATCCTCCTTCAGTCTTTGCTTTGAAGCCTTAATCTTTGTCATTGGTCCCTTAGAGAAATAAAAGGCCACAGATTCTTTAATTTGGAAGGAATTTTAAAAAGCATTTCACCCAATTTTTCCTTCTGTTGAGCAGTCCCAACAAAGGATGGTCATCTAGCTTCTGAACACTGATCAGTAAGGATAGCTTTACAAGGCAGACCACTATATTGGTAACAACTTGGGTTATTTGAAAGGACCAGAGAAATGAAGGGCTTCATGCTGACACACGGTGAGTTAATGAGAAGCTGGAAATAGTCCTCTGTGTTCTGCCTCCATCTTGTAGAATCTATCATCAGGGGTTCTTAAATGTTGTTTTGGAAGCCAGGAGCAACCCCAGCCTCATTTTGGTAGTTTATCACCTGATCTTTTCAATTTCTTGCTCCTTCCCTAATTTCTCTTCTGTAATGATTACAGCAAGAAAACTACCATCCAGCTGACACATGAACAAACAGCTGATCCTAAGCCAAGAAGTGGAGCGTCTCCAGGTGGTGAGAATAATGACATTTGCAGGTAAGGGACTGCCATTCCTGAAAGACTTCTCGTCACAGTGTCCCCCTTCCTGCCACCTGCCGGAGTGTCTTTACCTTAATCTATTATTGAACTGTTGCAATTAAATCACCCAAAAAACAATTGTTAAGGAATAATTGCTTTTTCTTACCACTCCAGGGAACATCCGCCCTGGATGGACAGATGGCCCATTTGGTGGGGGTTGATCCAGCCTGTTACCTATCAACACGTCTGCTCAGACACAGATGGCTGTGGGGTGGCTGGTCATGTGACTTTCCTATTCGGACAGTGTCAGGAGCTCCTGGGTTTCTGTACAGTAAAGCCTAGAAGGGCCTCCCACTTTCTGGTCTGAACATGCATCCCCAAATACAATGTCTAGTGTTCTGCCAGGGTTAGCTAGTTGTGTTTGCTGACTCCTAAAGTGCTTAGTCACTCTTTGAGATTTGCTTATACGGCGTTTTCTCCTTGTGTGTTACAGGCACACGGCTGAGGAGCAGACTGAAGCCCAGGGAGGTCAAGGGGCCCCTCGTTGGAGCTGCCAGGGCCTCAACACCAACCCAGGTGGCTCTGCCTCCACTCTGCTGTTCCCTTCACCACCTGGTGTTTAGTTCTCATTGGTACTAAGAGTGTGCCGCTGTTGGGTGCCTGGCTGGTGGCGAGATGAGCATGGGCAGATCCTGATTAGGGCACCATGGGAATGCATCTTCCTGTTCAGAGGTGACCCCCTTCCTCTTGGCATCTCCAGGCACTGGGAAGACCTCCACCCTGGTCACATATGCCGAGAAGTGGTCTCAGAGCAGATTTCTGTACGTGACCTTCAATAAAATCATCACCAGGCAGCCAGAGCTCATCTTCCCAAGCCACATCATCTGCAAGACATTCCAGTCTATGGCCTGCAATCACATCGGCCTCAAGTGAGCTTCCTGGTGCCGCTGTCACCATCACGTCCGGTTACTGCTTTTCACAGGAGAGAACTTAGTGCCTAATCTCCCTTCATAGGCAGGGAATATAACAAAAGATTAGTGATTTATACTTTTACCCCAGAGAGATACATTGTCACCCAGGGAGGCAGGCTTGTGTGTCTGGAGTTTAGGCATGGGTCAGATGACGTGTCTGCAGTCCTGGGCACCAATGGCTCGGTTGACCCGTTCAGATAAGACTCTCCTTGGAAGCAGGAGGGGAGAGGACAAGGCTAAGGGGCACTTGACCTAGGCTCCTGGGGCCTCTGAGCTGTGTTCCCTGGGATAGGAAGGTTTCAGGGACCTTCGAGGTCCCCCTGGGGCCTCCTGGAGTCCTGTCTACATTGTGGAAGAGCGGTGTCTGTTGTGAGCCACTTTGTCTCCTGGGTTATTAGATGTGAATTTTGGAAAGCTGAATGGAGCCCTTTCCAGTCCCATGTGTCCTGTAAGCACTCAGCCCTTTAAGCCTTTTTCCTCACCTAGATGAGCCGCTGCCAGGGACCTGGTGGTGTCATCAGAGAGATGGAGGCATGGCCTGGGGGACACAAGTCCCACAAGACCAGGAAAGCCCACCCTATGCCCTCGGGACATGCCTTCCAGATATCCGTTGAGAAAAAAGCTGAATCTCTTCAAGTTACCCCCTTCATGGTCAACTGTCTCCTTGCTGAAGGGAAGGGCAGCTTCATTAGGGCCAAGCTCGTGTGTAGCACGCTGGAGGTCTTCTTCACCTCGGCCGACGAGGAGCTGATGATCGACCATGAGCCCATCTGGTGCAAGAATAGCCAGGGGCAGCAAGTCATGGTGAAACAGAGCAAAAAGCTGGTGAGCAACTCAGTGCCCCTGGAGTCTGGGCTTGGGAGGGTGAAGTCGTGACCTGGGGCCCAAGTCTAAATTTTTGCTATTAGGGGGAGTCTAGGTTTTAAGTGAGCTGGATGTGGGGCCGACTTAGGACGTCCATGCAAAAAGGTACAGCCAGCAGCAGAGGGTCAGGGCTGGAGAGACTCATTGGTCAGGGGCAGTGGGATGAGAGTGGGTGAGATGTGGCTGTGCAGGACGGAGCAGCGACAGAAGCCCTTACAGGTCAGGGCCTGACGGAGACGGGAAAGAAAACAGAGAGCAAAGCCCAGAAGCAGGTTGTTGGAGGTGACAGGAAACCAGCTTCCGGAAGGTGGGAGTGATCGCTCATTGAACTGAAAGCCTCAGGAACAGGAGGGCCAAAGGACGTCACCTGAATTGGCAGTTAGGTCCCTGTGAACTAGAGCAGCAGCTGGAAGCTGGTGGCAGGGACCAGCAGTGCCGATGAGCAGGGGACCAAGGGCAGGTCGGGATGAGAAAGGATGCTTGAGACGGAGGATGGTCAGGAGGGCTGCACTGCGGAAGAGCCAGGGAAGGACGAGGCTGGCTAGGAAGGGTGCTCAGTACAGCATCCAGGATAAAGCACTCAGGACCATGGGAGTCGTCCTCCACTCACTGACTGTATCCAGATCACACGTACCAGGGCTGTTCTGGGCCCTGTAGATACAGTGAGTGAGCAAGAGACACAGAAACCCTGGCCGAGGAGCTTACCTTCTAGCTGAGGAGACAGAAGGTAGACAAAAGAAACAACTCAAGTTGTATGGTGTGTTCCTTAGTGGTCAGGGCTATGGAGAAAGCATAAACTAAGGGAAGAAGATATAACGTTAAAGGAGGGAAAGGAATTTTAGATCAGGTGGCCAGGGAAGGGCCCCATTCAGTGAAGACCCAAAGGAAGTGAGAAAAGTACCTACAATTAGGAAGTGAGGGAATGATGCCAATGATCACCACCCCTGTGTTAGCATTCTCAGTGCGTCACTATTGCAGGAACAGGTGTAATTGTATCATTGCCCTATTGTTGCCAGTGAGTGGTACCATTATCACTGTCCTCTCTGGCTCCCCAGTGGTTTTGGCAGCACGTCTGACGGCCTGGGTCCAGCTCCAGGAGCCTCTCCGATGGAGAGCCGCGTCCTGGGGAACCAAGTGCAGCCTCACAGACGAGCGTCATGGTGAGTGTGTACATGAGGGGCACAGCCCGGACGGGAAGGCCCCTGCGAGCAGTCACTGCAGAGGAGAAGCTGAGTCACGGGTGCACCGAGGGGTGACGGGCAGCACCCGGCGGGCTTCCTGTCCCACCTGCAAGTAGGGGTCCTCCTCATAGGCCACCCTCAGACCAGAGTAAGTGACACAGAGACACCTCCGGGGCAACAGGAAAAGTGCAGCTCGAGGAGGTACTGGTGGAGAGTGTGTGACTCAGAGGTCACAGTCGTGTTCCTGTTGTTACTGTGTTAGTCGCTCAGTCGTGTCCGACTCTGTGTGACCCCATGGACTGTATCCCGCCAGGCTCCTCTGTCCATGGATTTCCTAGGCAAGAATGCTGGAGTGGGTTGCCATTTCCTTCTCCATGCGATCTTCCATACCCAGGGATCAAAGCCACGTCTCCTGCATTGGCAGGTAGATTCTTTACCACTGAGTGACGGGGGAAGCCCGTCATGTTTCTACCAGAGCATGTATCTGGTTGCTAGAGATAAAAATCAGCCAGTGCCATCTGGGAAGAACGAAGAACTGGACATTCTTGCCACGTCTGTTAAGTTCCCACCAGATTTACTCTGAACGAGGGGACTGAGTTGCTTGTGATTGACACATACATTTTTCTTTAACAGATTGGCTGGGACTGATAATTATTCTTTGCATTAATAAAAAGAAAAAGATTCCAAATGCTGGAGGCCTCCTCTCTTCAATCTAAGTTGCTACAGAATTTCTTAAAGCTATGATGTCATGTGTCTCATTTATTGGCGAGTCACAAATCACTTTCTGTGGGCAGGTGGGACAGGACACTCGACTTGTGGCTTCAAGAACAAACACCATCCTTCAAACAAGATTATGAAAAAGGTTTGAAAATATCTTTGATGTATTTTTAGATACATTTATTATCCAATGTGAGCCAATACAGAACTTGGCACTTAAAAAATAATCTCATGATTAAAACATTATAGTCCAGTGTTTCAACATTAAACATTAAATGTTTAATTACTTTAATGCACATTAAATGTTTTAATGTTTAACATTAAGAAGCAGAGCTTAGAATATAGAAGTGTTTCCATTAACTGCTTGTAAAGAAAGAAAGTGAAAGTGAAGTTGCTTAGTTTTGTCAGACACTTTGCGACCCCCTGGACTGTAGTCCACCAGGCTCCTTCATCCATGGGATTCTCCAGGCAAGAGTACTGGAGTGGGTTGCCATTTCCTTCTCCAGAGGATATTCCCGACCCAGGGATTGAACCTAGGTATCCCACTTTGTGGGCAGGCCCTTTACCGTCTGAGCCACCAGGGAAGTCATGTCTATGTAAATATCTCAGCATTTCTTTCCTGGCTTTGAAACCAAAAGTTAAACTACTGTTGGCCAATGAAAAGCCTGTGAAAGAAGAAAGTAAACAGGCCAGTTATGTTTTGTGGCTCAAGGCAAAGGCAAGTTGCTATATTCTAAATGTTATTACCATGGCCTTGCCACAGGCAATTTATTACAAAACATCTCACACACATATAACAGTCTGCACACTGGATTTTCTTATTTAAAACAACTGTTTTATTTTTTGGCTGTACCTTGAGGCATGTGGGGAACTTAGTTCCCTGACCAGGGATTGAACCTTGGCCCCTGCAGTGGAAGCACAGTCTTAACTTCTAAACCACCAGGGAAGTCCCCACCCTGTATTTTCATGCTTCTCTAAGGATTTCAGATGCCAACTTCATCCCCATCGTCGACTCCAGACTCCACTCGAAGGTAGAAGAAGTGAATCAGAGACCCTGAAAAGAGTCCGACTGCAATGGGCTGTCATCAAGCCAGGAAGCCAGCCGCTTCATCCTGGAGGGGCAGTCCTCCACCCAAGGGGGCATGCAGAAAACACTGGCTCCTGGCCTATTTCACTGCACCTGCTGGCGACTGAAGCAGCAGCACACGTGTTCCCGTGGATTCACTGTCTATCTCTGGAAACGCCCTCGGCCATCGCGCTGTGGTCGAAGCACTGAACGACGTTGGGGCTCCGTGTGAGATGCTGAGCCAGGGCGCCCGAGACGTCGGGAGAGTCCTGGAGCCCGGAGCTCAGGAGGAACTGGACACAGGCCGCGTGCTGCCCCGCGCAGGCCAGGTGCAGGGCTGGGTGGGGACAGAGGACCCAGCTCAGGGCATCACCCATAGCAGTACAGACAGGGAAGCCGGGTGCCCCTGATAGAAACTGGTTCCTTCAGCTGCACAGATTTCATAGTCTTGTATTCATTTCTATGAGTTTGTCTATTCTAGATCTGAACATTTTTCCTTTTAACCTGATTTGGTCAGAAATGGTTTTAAAAGTAATATAATCAATTGGGGAGGATTTGAGAAACTTGTCTAAAACACAGAAGTCAGTAAATGAGAAATGGAAGACTTTAAATGATACAGAAGATATTTTCAAAATTTTATGAATTCTCTGTAAGGAGAAAATATTACGATGAGTCAGAAAGATGTAACGAAAGAAGAACTGCTGACACAGCTTCCATTCTGGTTGGAAACTGACACTGAGGGTTTCCAGTATGCTTCCTGGGAGCCAGAAGATCCTGGGTGTCACTTCTTTGCCATCAGGGGAAAGTTTGTGTCCCTGAACTCAGTCGCTTCCCTCTGCAGCCCTGGAGTGAGGGACTGGTTGCCTGTGAGTGCTAAAGACATTTTGCTAACTGCTTTCTGTACATTACATTGTTCTATCCATGGAGTAATCCTGTGAAAAAGTGAAACTTGTCTGTTTTACACATGGAAACACTGATGCTTAAAGAGGTAAAGTGAGCCTACATCAGGGAAGGTGGCAGATTTGAGATCTGAACCCACCATCTGAATCATCATGCTTCCTCTTTATCCCCTGGGCTAAAACTTGTAGGAATAACCGAAGGGACAGAACAAAACCATTTCTCTATCTTGTGCTTTTTGAGGAGCAGTCTGGCCACGTCCATGTGGCCACACTGAACAGCGTCCATGAAGGGCGTGAAGCCACACCTGTCTCTGCAGTCCAGTTCATACTGGCACCTGGAGCCCAGACCCAAAGCAACAGCTGAGAACAGTCACTGCTTCAAACCTGACGGCACTGACTCTTGGTGTCCCAGGACTGTAACTAAAGAACACCAGTATCTACATCTTTTCTTTGCCCTATTGTTGTTCCTTCGCTCAGTCGTGTCTGACTCTTTGTGACCCCATGGACTGCAGCATGCCAGGTCTCTGTCCCTCACCATCTCCCAGAGTTTGCCCAAGTTCATGGCCATTCAGTCGGTGATGCTGTCCAACCATCTCATCCTCTGCTGCCCTCTTTTCCTTTTACCTTCAATCTTTCCCAGAGTCAGGGTCTTTTCCAAGGAGTTGACTGTTCTCATCAGGTGGCCAAAATATTAGAACTTTTCATACACCTTTTCAATTTAAGACTCCAGGCCTGAGACTGACTTCTTTATCTTTGTGTTGGGGGGGGGAGGAGGAGTAATAGTACCTGCCTCTGAGGGGTTGTTATGGTTCATTATTCCTTCAGCAAGTATTTATGAAGTGCCTATTCAGCACTGTTCTAGACACTGAAGATAAAGCAGCAGAGTCCTTGCTGTCAGAGCCTAAGATCTAGTGCGGGTAACAGTAAATACAGATATACTGATGACAAGTATATTTGTGAAAAGTGCTAAGAAGAGTGTAAGTCAGTAAAGGTGAAAAGTGACAGTGAGAGGGCCTGAAGGTTTCAAGTTAGTGTTCAGAGAAGGCACAGACCTTAAGTAAATGGGAGTTCGCCATGTGGATTTGACAAGGCATGTACATGTCACCCATATCCTGGGGGGGCCCCTGTAGCAGCATGGAGGCAGTGATGCTGGAGCTGGGTGAGTGGGTGGCTGAGGCCAAGTCAGGTAGAGCCCTTGACCCATTTCGTGCCTTTCAGTTTTATTTTCATTGAGGTAGAGAGCCACTGAAGTATTTTGAGCATGTAACTGACAGAATTGAATCTAGAGTTTTTAAAAAAGCTTTTGTGGCCACTGAATTAAGTAGACAAAAGTGAAGCAAGAGACCATTTAGGCTATTAAAATAATCCACCCCACTCCAAAAGTAGGGAATTTCCTAGAGGTTCAGTGGTTAAGACTCCATGCTTCCACTGCAGGGGACATAGGTTTGATCCCTGGTCAGAGAACTAGGATCCTGCATGCCATGTAGCCCAGCAAAAAATGAAAAAATAAATAAAATAATCCAAGTGAGGTATGATGGGAATTTGGCCCATGGTGGAGGTAGTGAGAAATGGTCTACCCTGGACAGATTGTGAAAGGAGAGCTGACCAGGCTTGGTGATAGACCTGCTATGTTATAAGCAGGGAGGAATCAAGTAGGATCCCAAGGTTTTGGCCTGAGAAACTACAAGCATGAACTTAGCATCCTGGAGGTGGGAAAGGTTATGGACGGAGTTGGGGTGGGAGAAGAGCTGAGAGCTCAGCTTTGAACATAATTTTAAGTGCCTATAGGATATCAGAGTGGATGAGTGAGACAAGGAGCATGGGGTTCAAGGAAGAGGTGTGGACTAGAAATACTAGTGTAGGTGTCACTATTGTGTGGTGACACTGGATAAGATCAGAGCCTGGAAAAGATTACTTGGAGTGTGAACCAAGAGTTGAGGATTGGATGGGCTAGGCTTGATACTATCAAGAAAGATTCAGTAACACTTACTCTATTTTTCTTGTCCTCCCTTCCTAGCATTTTTGTCTGTCTATTGATTGAAAAGAATTTAGTGAGTGATGGAGTAAAAATTGCTTTACACTTTAGTTTCTGGACTCCCAATCTATCAGTATATGCTTCTATATTATTTTAAAGAATTCACCAAAAGTATGTTTGGACAAGTATGAATGCTGGTTGTGATATTTTAGTAATATGGTCAATGAAATTCATTTGCAGTTTCTAACTGTTGAGGTCAGGGGCGGTGGCCGAGAGGAGCTACCCCACCTCCAAGGTCAGGGGCGGCGGCTGAGAGGAGCAATCCCACCTCCAAGGAGCGGCTGCTACTGGGCGCAGGAGGGCTGAGAGGAGCTACTCCATGTTCAAGGTCAGGAGAGGTGGCTGTGAGAAGATACCCCTCATCCAAGGTAAGGAGCAGCAGCTGTGCTTTGCTGGAACAGCTGTGAAGAGATACCCACATCCGAGGTAAGAGAAACCCAAGTAAGACAGTAGGTGTTGTGAGAGGGCATCAGAGGGCAGACACACTAAAACCATAATCACAGAAAACTAGCCAATCTGATCACAGGACCACAGTCATGTCTAACTCAGTGAAACTAAGCCATGCTGTGTGGGGCCACCCAAGATGGTCGGGTCATGGTGGAGAGGTCTGACAGAATGTGGTCCACTGGAGAAGGGAATGGCAAACTACTTCAGTATTCTTGCCTTGAGAACCCCATGAACAGTATGAGAAGGCAAAAATGATAGGATACTGAAAGAGGAACTCCCCAGGTCGGTAGGTGCCCAATATGCTACTGGAGATCAGAGAAGAAATAACTCCAGAAAGAAAAAAGGGATGGAGCCAAAGCAAAAACAACACCCAGTTGTGGATGGGACTGGTGATAGAAGCAAGGTCCCATGCTGTAAAGAGCAATATTGCATGGGAACCTGGAATGTTAGGTCCATGAATCAAGGCAAATTGGAAGTGGTCAAACAGGAGATGGCAAGAGTGAATGTCGACATTCTAGGAATCAGCAAACTAAAATGGACTAGAATGGGTGAATTTAACTCAGATGACCATTATATCTACTACTGTGGGCAGGAATCCCTTAGAAGAAATGGAGTAGCCATCACAGTCAACGAGAGAGTCCAAAATGCAGTACTTGGATGCAATCTCAAAAACAACAGAATGATCTCTGTTCGTTTCAAAGGCAAACCATTTGATATCACAGTAATCCAAGCCTATGCCCCAACCAGTAACGCTGAAGAAGCTGAAGTTGAACAGTTCTATGAAGACCTACAGGACCTTTTAGAACTAACACCCAAAAAAGATGTCCTTTTCATTGTAGGGGACTGGAATGCAAAAGTAGGAAGTCAAGAAACACCTGGAGTAACAGGCAAATTTGACCTTGGAGTACGGAATGAAGCAGAGCAAAGGCTAACAGAGTTTTGCCAGGAGAATGCACTGGTCATAGCAAACACCGTCTTCCAACAACACAAGAGAAGACTCTACACATGGACATCACCAGATGGTCAACACCAAAATCAGATTGATTATATTCTGTGCAGCCAATGATGGAGAAGCTCTATACAATCAGCAAAAACAAGACCAGGAGCTGACTGTGGCTCAGATTATGAACTCCTTATTGCCAAATTCAGACTTAAACTGAAGAAAGCAGGGAAAACCACTAGACCATTCAGGTATGACATAAATCAAATCCCTTATGACTATACAGTGGAAGTAAGAAATAGATTTAAGGGACTAGATCTGATAGACAGCCTGATGAACTATGGACAGAGGTTCGTGACATTGTACAGGAGACAGGGATCAAGACCATCCCCAAGGAAAAGAAATGCAAAAAGGCAAAATGGTTGTCTGAGGAGGGCTTAGTGTGAAAAGAAGTGAGGCGAAAAGCAAAGGAGAAAAGGAAAGATATTCCCATTTGAATGCAGAGTTCCAAAGAATCACCAGGAGAGAGAAGAAAGCCTTCCTCAGCGTCAATGCAAACAAATAGAGGAAAATAACAGAATGGGAAAGACTAAGAGATCTCTTCAAGAAAATTAGAGATATCAAGGGAACATTTCAGGCAAAGATGGGTTCAATAAAGGACAGAAATGGTATGGACCTAACAGAAGCAGAAGATATTCAGAAGAGGTGGCAAGAATACACAGAAGAACTGTAAAAAAAAAAGATCTTCATGACCCAGATAATCACAATGGTGTGATCACTGACCTAGAGCCAGACATCCTGGAATGTGAAGTCATGTGGGCCTTAGAAAGCATCACTATGAACAAAACTAGTGGATGTGATGGAATTCCAGTTGAGCTATTTAACATCCTGAAAGATGATGCTGTTAAAGTGCTGCACTCAATATGTCAGCAAATTTGGAAAACTCAGCAGTGGCCACAGGACTAGAAAAGGTCAGTTTTCATTCCAATCCCTAAGAAAGGCAATGCCAAAGAATGCTCAAACTACCACACAATTGCACTCATCTCACACGCTAATAAAGTAATGCTCAAAATTCCCCAAGCCAGGCTTCAGCAATATGTGAACCGAGAACTTCCAGATGGTTTCAGAAAAGGCCAAAAATGTTTTAGAAAAAGAACCAGAGATCAAATTGCCAATATCCACTGGATCATCGAGAAAGCAAGAGAGTTCCAGAAAAACATCTATTTCTGCTTTATTGACTATGCCAAAGCTTTGACTGTGTGGATCACAATAAACTGTGGAAAATTCTGAAAGAGATGGGAATACCAGACCACCTGACCTGCCTCTTGAGAAAACTGTACGCAGATCAGGAAGCAACAGTTAGAACTGGACATTCCAAATAAGAAAAGGAGTATGTCAAGACTGTATATTGTCAGCCTGCTTATTTAACTTCTATGCAGAGTACATCATGAGAAACGCTGGGCTGGAAGAAGCACAAGCTGGAATCAAGATTGCCAGGAGAAATATTAATAACCTCAGATATGCAGATGACATCACCCTCATGGCAGAACGTGAAGAGGAACTAAAGAGCCTCTTGATGAAAGTGAAAGAGGAGAGTGAAAAAGTTGGCTTAAAACTTAACATTCAGAAAATTAAGATCATGGCATCTGGTCCCATCACCTCATGGGAAATAGATAGGGAGACAGTGGAAGCAGTGTCAGACTTCATTTTTTGGGGCTCCAAAATCACTGTGGATGGTGATTGCAGCCATGAAATCAGAAGACACTTACTCCTTGGAAGGAAAGTTATGACCAACCTAGATAGCATATTAAAAAGCAGAGACATTACTTTGCCAACAAAGGTCCATCTGGTCAAGGTTATGGTTTTTCCAGTGGTCATGTATGGATGTGAGAGTTGGACTGTGAAGAAAGCTGAGCGCCGAAAAATTGATGCTTTTGGACTGTGGTGTTGGAGAAGACTCTGGAGAGTCCCTTGGACTGCAAGGAGATCCAACCAGTCCATCCTGAAGGAGATAAGTCCTGGGTGTTCATTGGAAGGACTGATGCTGAAGCTGAAACTCCAGTTCTTTGGCCACCTCATGCAAAGAGTTGACTCACTGGAAAAGACCCTGATGCTGGGAGGGATTGGGGGCAGGAGAAGGGGACGACAGAGGATGAGATGGCTGGATGGCATCACCGACTCAATGGGCATGAGTTTGAGTAAACTCTGGGAATTTGTGATGGACAGGAAGGCCTGGCGTGCTGGGTTTCATGGGGTCGCAAAGAGTCGGACACGACTGAGCGACTGAACTGAACTGAAGTGTCATTAGAAAGACAGTATAAGGAGCTACTGAATTTCTAAAGACATTTCTAATTAATTTTAAATCATCAGTTAGTAGTTTTCACTGGCACAAATTTTGAAATTACAAGTTACTTTGTAACAAATAAGCAAATCTCTTGGTTGTAGCTCATTTGTACAAAAATAATGCCATATTAAAGACAGCCAAAGTTATAAAACTAATAGATGAAGCTGCTTTCTTTTGTGTTTTTAGGAGCTGTTGAATTGTTACTTTGTGTTTCACAACTGGGAATTTGGGAACGGATTCTTCCCTCATCGACTAGTTCTAATTGCTTTATAAAAAAATCTAATACTGGTTTTTTAGCAGCTTGGTTTTCATGTTTGGCCCAAAAGAAAAAAATATATACATGTGTATTTCAAATTAAAAAACAAACCTACCTGATCGCATATTTTTTAAAGGCCTTGTGGGAAAATTTAATAGTTGTAAAGCATTATTAGGACAGACTTGTGATGTCACCTATCTCTTTTCGTAGTTGTAAACCCTTAAAAGACCCTTTCGGGGGTTTCTACTCTTGAGGGAAGTCAGAGAGCCTGAGATGGGGGCGCAGGGTCCGTTTCAGGCAGCTAAGCCGGCGGCGGCACCGGCTCAGACCTAGCGCGACCCCTACGCAGCGCAGCTCCCCGCCTCGGCGTCACGCCCGGACAGTGACGCCCGCGACGGCGTCGTCTGCCCGTCTCTAAGATGGCTGCGGGCGCCAGGAGAGGGCGGGCCTGGGAGGGCGGGGCGGGTTGGCGGCCTCCCGACCCTCATTGGCCAGCCCTGACCGGCTGTGGGCGGGCCCTCCGGCCGGCAGGGACGTCAGGGCGGCGGGCTCGCGGCGGCGGCTCCGGCGGCTCACCTCGGCGGTGGCTCCCTTCGGCGGCGGCGGGCGGCGCGGGGGAGACTGGCCGTGCTGGCCACGGAATGAGGAAGCGGACCGAGCCCGTCGCCCTGGAGCATGAACGCCGCGCCGCCTCAGGCTCGCCCTCCGCCGGCCCGGCCGCCGCGGCGCTGGACGCCGACTGCCGCCTGAAGCAGAACCTGTGCCTGGCGGGCCCGGGGCCGGCCGAGCCGCGCTGCGCCGCGGACGCGGGCATGAAGCGGGCGCTGGGCAGGTGAGGGGCGGCGGGGGCGGCCGGGGCCAGCGCCCCTTCGGAGCTGCCCGCCCCGCGCGCCCCGCCGGCCTCTCCGAGCCGGCCCATCCCTGGTGCCTCCCCGAGTGGGCCTGCGGCCCCCCGCCCCCGGCGCCCGGCTGGAGAGCGCCTCCCGACGAGGATGGGGGGCCCCTGGATGCCCGGCAGGGCCGGGGAGCACGCGCGCGGCGCGGACCCAGCGTCCTTCCCACGGGGTGGGCAGCTCACCGGCGCCCGCGGGGCCCCTGGGCACGGTGGAGGGTCCGCAGTGTGCAGGCGCGGGGGTGCGCCGCCTTCTCAGGGAGGCTGAGGGCTTGGCGGGGTGCGAGGTAGCGGGACGCTACGCCCTCGAATGCAGAGGGCAGGTGGATGCCCGGCGATCGCGAGCCGCTGGCTTCTGTTGTGTGGAATGTGTCCACCCGAGTCTACCCCTTGGGAAGCGCTGTCTGGTCCGGAAGATGTTTTCGGCCTCCCTTTGGGGAGATGAACGCGTTGACGTTGAAATCATCTCACAGTTGAGAGAAGGGCTTTTTTTCACGCCGGCTGGACTCTCCCCGCAGGCTGGTGTGTTTATTATCTGGCTGTTCATGGAACTTATCACTCATGACAGTTTTGAAGTCTTCATCTTTCTTGGTGACTGAAAAAGTTAGTATGTAATGTTCTCAGATGTTGTAGCAAGAGTCACTGCTTTTGAGATCCCCTGGAATGGCCTTAATTGACACAGGCCTCTGCAGTGTAAAATAGTTATCCAAAGAGCCCCTAAAAATGTTAACTTCATTGCCTAAAGATCACGAGGTTAAACTGTATACACATCTCAGTCAGTGGTTCCCCTTCCTGCTGGAAGTCCAGGGATCGACAGAATTTTTATTTTTGTGTAAAATTATGTAGCAACTGATCAGCATCTCTTGTGAAGGTAATCTCTTGTGGAAAGGTTTATCTGCACTAAAAACGCACAGTTGGCTTTAATGCACTTTTATTAACAGATTTGACATAACACTTAGGTTGTAAGCTCTTCCTTTGAAGAAGACAAATTGTGATGCACAGTAATGTTTGGGGAAACAATCTCCCTTGAAAGATCTACTGTATTGAAAGAGCCTGATTATTTTTATTTTTGAGTTGAAGACAAAGAGGGACATTCTAGTGGTGTCACTTCCTTTGGATAAACGAAAGGCTGTTATGAGAATAAAAAGAAAAGCAGACGGCAGGAAGGGCAAATTTGTGTTACCCCATGGTTCCTTCCCTATTGCCTGAAATACTCTCCTGGACCTTCCCCTCCTGAGTTTTCTCCTTCAGCCTGGCCTCTACTCAGCTGTCACCTCATCAGAGAGGCTTTTCCAGACTAGCACATCCAAAATAGCCCTTGGGCCCCCACCAGCCCATTTCTGTTTACTTGTTTCTTCATCCCCCTTAATTGCTTGCACACTTGACTGGCTTTGTGCATAGTCTCCCACAGGAGAATGGAAGCCCTGTGAGAGCAGGGACATTGTTCTTGGGGCCTCTGTCTTCAGAGGCACATCTTAGGTGGGAGAAAATATTTTGTTGAATGAATATCCAGAATAGATTCCTAGAAGTGGAATTGCTGAGCCAAGGGGTGTACGCTGATGACTGAAAGGAAAGACCAAAGTGCCCTGCCAAGAACTTGTATGATTGGTACACCCTCCACTAGTGTCAGTCTCCTCACCCAAATATTGAATATTACCAGACATTTTGATCTTTTTCTACTTGGGTGCTGAAAATCGACATCTGATTTGTAACTTTAATTTGCGTTTCTTAGTGGTTAGGTGGCAGCTTCTGTATGTTTTTGTAAGCTTATTATACATTTTTGGGATTATTTACATCTTGAACCATCCTTGTTTGGGTCCCCCTGCACATTTCTTTTAACTTTCTATTGTGCACATTTTCAATAGACAAAAGTAGAGGAGTCAGTATAATGAACCTCCATGAGCCCGTCCCTTCATTTCAATAGTTTTCCATGTTTTGCCAGTCTTGAATCATCTCTTCCTCCTCTCCTCCGTTTTTGATATGGTGGGGAGACTAGACTGTAAAACAACTGATTTCATCCATAAATATTTTCACAGTGTATCTTGAACAAATAAGCATTTTGAAATATATGTAACCCCAATACTACTATTGAATTGTATCAAAACTAGCAATTTATTATTTGTAATTAATTTAATATTATTTAGTATCCTGTCTGGGCTTCCCAGGTGGTGCAGCGGTAAAGAATCTGCTTGCCAATGAGGGAAACAAAGAGATGTGGGTGGGGAAGATCCCCTGGAGTAGGAAATGGCAACCCACTCCAGTATTCCTGCCTAAAAAATTCCATGGACAAAAGGAGCCTGGGGTTGCAAAGAGTCAGACATGACTGAGCAACTGAGCATGAGTCTACATATACATTTCCCTGTCTTAGAAATGTCTTTTTAAGTCAGTTTTAAAATCCTGTACATTTCTTAAGTGTACTTCTAGTTAATCTCTTGTTGTTATTTTCTTATACATTGTTACTAGTTGTATTTATTAATTCTGTATCTAGCAATTTACCTAATCTTAGTTTCAAGTGGTTTTGCAGTTCCTGAATTTTCCAGGTATCCTATCAGCTGCAGCTGCTATCGTATCAGCTGCAAATATTAATAATAATTCTGTTTTCTACTTTTTCTATCTTTTGTTTCTCTTTTTTGATTACATTGTTTTTCCAGAATAAGGTTGAATAATAGGGGTGATACTGAGTATCCTTATCTTGTTCCTGACTTTAAGGAGAATTCTTTTTGTGTTTATGCCAAGTTAGTTATTTTACTAAGGGGTGTGTTGCTGCTGTTTTGTCTTTTTTTTTTTAAGATCAAAAATGGATGTTGAATTATATTAAATGCTGTTTTAGCATCTGTCAAATGATCATATGAATTTTGTCTCTTGACCTGTTAATATGCTGAGTCGTAGTAATAGGTTTCATATCATTGAGTCATCATTTTATATTATTGAATCATCAGTAATAACTCTTATTATGTAGACAGATTCTATTTATTAATATTTTACTAGGGAGTTTTACACCGTTAGTTGTATGACTAGTTTGTAATTTTCTTTTTTAATGCCATCTTTACCAAGTGATTTTAGTGTTTTTAATAGCTTTATTAGAAGTTTTCTCTTTCTCTTCATTAGCCAGTTTAAATATTGTACTTTTGAAACGATCTCTTTCTTTAAATTTTGGTAGAATTCACCTGTAAAACTTACTGAACATGGTGCTTTTTTAGAATGTAGCATTTTTATAGCTGTTATAGTTTCTTAGATTTGCAGTCTCTGGATTCAGTTTTGGTGATTTATATGTCTATAGAAAATCATCTGTTACATCTAGCTTTTCCTCTATACTTGGGGCTCTTCCCTAGTCTTGTTTCCTATTTTAGGTATTTACATGCCCTCCCCTCTTTTTTCTTGCTGTAGCACATGTCTGCACACACAGAAAAATTTTGGATTTTCTCCTGAATAAAAAAAATATTTTGTGTGTATTTTTCTGGGACCCCAGGATGGCGCTGAGGGTGTGGAGAAGTGGAGAGAACGTTCTCTTTCTGAAGAGGGCAGCAAGAGCTGCTTTCTTTCCTGTGACTGCCCAGCAGGAATGTGGCTCCAGGGCATCCAGATCTTCCAGTCTTTCCTGAAGAGTAGCTGGGTGTGTGTCCATGACCTCTTAACTTTTTAGATAAATTTTTAGACTAATATAGATAAAGACAACCACCTTGGAGGTAAAGCCAGGTGTTTTTTTTTTTTTTTTAATTGATGTATAGTTGGTTTGCAATGTGTTAGTTTTATACACACACACACACACACACACACACACATACACATGTGTTCTTTTTCAGATTCTTTTCCCTTCTAGGTTATTACAGAATATTGAGTGTAGCTCCCTTTGGGTTTGTTTTGGACTAAGTTGGACTAAAGGGTCATTTTGGAAGGCATCTGGCTTATAGGTTAGCCCTGCACTCTATGAAAGGAGGGACTGGATACTGCTTTTGCTTTGCACATGTCTGGTACGAGGAGGCAGTTGAGGGATTCTGTGGGCCTTTGATCTTCTCTTCTGTAATCCTGGAGTTCTTGGCACTATTCAGTAAAGGCATCAAGACTCAAGACGAATGCTCAGTTGTGTCTGACTCTTTGTGATTCCATGGTCTGTAGTCCACCAGGCTCCTTTGTCCGTGGGATTCTCCAGATAAGAGTGCTGGAGTGGGTTGCCATTTCCTCCTCCAGGGGAGTCTTCCTGACCCAGGGATCAAACCTGTGGGTCTTGTGTCTCCTGGGTTGGCAGGCGGGTTCTTTACCACTAGTGCCATCTGGGAAGCCCAGTGAGATGTATAGGTCTGTGTTTAAATGAACTAGACTGTCCAAATCTGCCAGATAATCAAGATCAGTGGACTGCCTGGGAGGTTTCATATCTGATGACCTTTGTGTGTAAATACAGAAGAATGCAGGCTTCACCCTTGTTTCCTCCTTGACCCAAAAGAAGGAACTTCATGCAGGGTTGCAGAAGGCTTTACCATAACCCAGAAAGCCGGGTGGTTCACCTTCCTGAGGGTGAATAGGGAGCTCACCAGACAAGGCTCTGTGCCTGGTATCTCTTTCTTTACATGTGGAGAGAAGAGAGTGCTCTCAGAGCTAGCTTTTGTACTTAAAGTCTACTTTTCTCCACCTTCTTCTCCTCCCCCTCCCCAGAGAAGAGTCGGTTCCTGGACCATGACAAGCAGCCAGGGAGGCTATGTTATGGTGCTTCAAGTGGGGCTCCCAGCCGAGTCCCTCTCTTCCCAGTTGTGGTTTATCTTAGCAGGGACACACTGCAGCCCTGGAGCTCAGGACCCTGGAACTTGAGTCCTGTATCTCTGCCTACTTCCCAGTTCCTTTCAGCCAGTGGGTACTCTCCCTTCTCAAGGGAGTGCCTGTCTTCTACACTAATGTTGGGCATGGACTGCTCAAATGCAGGAGTTACTTTTTAGGTAGATTAAGAGCTCCAGAAGACACTGATCATAGAGGTAGTCTTGGAGAGAGGCTTAGATGGGTCATCACCTCAGGGTTCTGCTGATAGCAGTGGAGATGGGACAAACCTTTCCAGACTCAAGGTCTTCCTCCTGCTCCTCCCACAAGAGCACTTTTCCTTCCAAACTGCAGTTTGTAGGGAAAATTTAACTGTAATACAATCTTGAAAACTGACAGATTAAGTCAAATGCTTAATGTGATGCCATAGGACTTGAGTGTCCACATGGAGGGTGGATAGGTGTTTTGTTTCTTCCTGAACTGAGGGCCAGTGTCTGGAGTGTCAGGCTGCTGACACAAGGAAGTATGATGCCCAGAAACCCTCCCAAGATGTCCGGTTAGTAGAAAGACCTGTTATTTAGGCTTGGTGCCCATCTTAGTATCATTTGATATTTTGGAGGAAAGTTTGCATAGTCTCAAGTGAGTGTTCTCAGGTTTGTGTCTTGGGGAGAATTGCTTAACTTTCTGAGCTTATTTCTTCCTCGTGATGTGGGGATAAAAATCTCCCTTATAGAAGCGGGGTGAGGCTCCAGTATGAAAGAGATGCTGGTGGCATGATGTCTCTGGGATTCAGAGACAGGTTAGGGATCCCCAAGGGTGCTGTGAAGTTGCAGGGAGGTGGTTAGTTCTGTGGGACAGCATTGGAAGTTCTCTGGGTGCTTCTGTTTTCTCTGAAATAAGAGCAAAGCCCTTCGCCCAGGGGAGAGGAGCTACCACAGGTGTTTCTTTTTCAGCTCTCCACCTGGACACAGTCTTAGCTCTCTATCTTTGGCTTAATCGGATGTTTCCTACCATTTGCTAAAGTCTCATTATCAAGACAGTCAATCTCCTTGGCAGAGACTCACTTCTCCAACCTGTGGTGTTGCAACAGTGGATGACGGAAATGGTTTTCATGGGAAGTTGTTGCAGCTGTGACTTGCTGTGTGTTCTGTATAGCTGAGTGCGACCTGGTCCTGGGAGGTCTGAGGGCAGCTCCCCTCGCACCCCCCACCTGAGGACCCCGCATACAGGCCAGTGAGGAGGGTGTTAAGCTGGATTTGAGGTGGAGAAAAGATCAACATGAACAGAGGCCAACATCAGTGATCATATGCTTCATAATCAGAATTCTTGCCCCTCAGATTTTGCTAGTACACAAATAGAGGTTTCTAGCAGAATTTGTCTTGAGATGGCACCTGTGGGCTTTGTTTTATGTGTATTCTGTTTTCCAGGTATGCCCTGGTTTACCAGGAAATGCCCTGAGAAGGTAAAAAGAGGAGGGGGTAGATGAGTGTCAGTGTGAGGAGTGACATTTTGCACAGATGAAGACAGAGAACGAGTGTCGATGAAGGACAACTCAGGAATGCTGGAATTTAGGGTTTGTTCTTGAAACTTGAAAGTTGTCCTGAGCTTTGCTGTTGTTCAGTCACTCGGTGGTGTCTGACTCTTTGCTACCCGATGGACTGCAGCATGCCAGGCTTCCCTGTCCTTCACCATCTCCTGGAGCTTGCTCAGACTCATGTTGATTGAGTTGATTTTGCCATCCAACCATCTCATCCTCTGTCATCCCCTTCTCCTCCTGCCTTCAGTCTTTCCCAGCATCAGGGTCTTTTCCAGTGAGTCACCTCTTCGCATCAGATGGCCAAAGTGTTGGAGCTTCAGCATCAGTCCTTCCAATGAATATTCAGGGTTGATTTCCTTTAGGATTGACTGGTTTGAGCTTTAGGGTAAAGAAAAGAAAGTTGAAATTCTTTTCAGGTCTTAGCAAACTTGGATCTCCATGCAAGATTTAGATGAATTGACTGAATTCTTTGTAATGGGAAGGAAAAAATGTTCAGAGTGGAAGCAGGTCATTTGGATGCTATAGTTCAGGGTCCTAAAATACATGTATGATTTTTAACTTTCAGCTGTTTCTCTCTCCTAATAATGTGTATAGCATAGACTCTTTACTGTTTCATGCTTGACTTGTGCCATTCTTGGGCCTGGAACATCATTTTGTTCCTACCTGAAAGTGGCGTTGTCAGTGTTGCATGCTCATAGGTTTATTTTATTCAACCAACAGTTAACTTGCTTCTGTTTGTTTGAAATCATGCTAGGCATGGGGAAAGATGAAAGAAGGAAGTGCCAATCCTCAGGGAGTTTGTTGTCTGTCAGTTTTTATGTGTGACATTTTCATGATGTCTGTGGTAGAGACAATACAAGGATGGCTGGAGACAGATAGTCTGATCTCACATTTGTCCTTTGTTACTCTTGATATTTTTTTGTACTGGTTTATCTTCAGAATATCTCATCTTTTAGGCTTCCACTTCTCTGACAGGATGTAACTAATTTTTCAATACATCCCTGGCATATCAAGCTATCTGTAGATAAAATAAATGTTCACAGTTTAGGGACAGAGCACACTTTGACAAGGCACGTCATGGCAGAACCTACAGGAAGGAAAATAAGACTGCCATCCTAGGACACTGGATGCCGGCTTTGGGCTCCAGAAGGAAGGGACGGTGTCAGCCAGCTGGGAGCCTGCTGGTACAGCCCAGAGCTTCCTGAGGAAGCACCAGGGAGGTTCTGCAGGAACTGAGGAGGGATCCTGGTGTGAGGCCACTGTGAGAGATGGCAGTCGCTATGGTGAAAGGCAGCCCCAGAGGGATCTTGTCTGTTTCTCTCTGTTCCCCTCTCATTTTTTTTTTCTTCTGATTGCAGAAATGAAAAGGACTTCCTACTACAGATTTAAAACAGAATATAATTGAGAAAGTAAAATTGTCCTGTGGATAATTCCTGTTAGCAGTGTGGCAGCTTACAGAAGATTGCTAGCATGAGTTTTCTTTTTTTCATCCAGTGAGTATTTGTTGAAGACTTACTGTGTGCTGGAGGCTGTGAATAGAATGTTAGAGTCAGACAGTTCCCAGTCCTTGTGTAACTCACATTCCCCTCTTGAGGGAGAAAGATAGCAAAAAAAAAGGTAGATGTAAATATATAGTAAATTTCAAGGAGGTGGTAAAGTGCTGTGAAGAAAAATAGAGCAAGGTAGTTTTAAAAAGCAGACAACATACCCAGAATGGAATTGCTTATACTAAATAAGCCCCACATCACCAAACAGAAATTTTTTATTATAGTCTCGGCTCAAATTCTTAAACCAGTCAATTGGGAATCATCTGGTCAGCACTGATGAGGTCATCTGCCTGTTAGAACCTTGTCGTCTCCTAAAGGAAAGTGACCTTGGAATAAAACCAGTTATTTTGTCTCGTAAAGCCTCCTTGTTCCTGCTCCCTTCTGCGTAGGAAAGTCTTTCATTTTGTATGGCTCTTTGGAGCTGCTTCGTATTTACTATGTGAGATGCTGCCCAATTGATGAATTGTTGAATAAAGCCAGTAAAATCTTTTAAGATTTGCTCAGGTGAATTTTGTTTTTCAACAGTAAGTAATGCAATTATGTATAAAGCGCTTGAAAATAAGCTATGTTGTAGTGATAAAACATCCTTGTTACTGTCAGGAGAATAAGGCCTTTTCACAGTAGGACAGCCAGCTGTTGAACTCTGCCAACATCCTCATGACTTTTTGTTTTCTTCTCTGGGAAAATTTATGGATTGCTCTTGTGTATTAAGTTTTCAGTTCTGTTCAGTGAAATTACTCCCAATACTGTGTTTGAGTAAGAGTTTGAAGATTGTTCTTCAGGTTTCCACCTATAAATTAGGTAGACTTTAGTCCAACTATTAGTTTTCAGACATGAATTTTGGATTTACTTTTTTGTTCCTTCTGAGAGAATATGAGAAAATATAATGGAACATATATATATATTTGTATATACTCATATATGATAGAATATTTATTATAATAGAAAATGTGTCTTGGGATATACCTATTAATATAGCAAAAAAAGTCAAAAACTCTTTCTTAATAATTTTGATTGTTTCTGTCATGGAGGAATTGATGAAAACTAAATATAGACACTTTTTAATAGAAATCTGATTCTTCCACATCTGGCCAAGATAGAGTAACAAGGGCTAAATTTACCCTGAAATAACTACAACAAAGCCCAGACAAAATGCATGAAACAAGCTTTCCAAACACTGGCCACTGGCAGTGAGAGACAGTGGTCTGTGAAAGGTGACAAAGTGAGTCCTACAACAGCTCCAGCTTCCCGCTGTGTATGTGAGAGTTTCTCCACTATAGCTCAGGGAAGGGGAAAGCGATGTGGAGAGCCTGGTTGACTCCCTGAGCCGTGAGTGAGGTGCTGAGAGTCTGGGGACACCTGCATGCCTACAATTTACAGGACAGAAGACCAGGGAGAGACAGTGGCACAGAGAACTCTGGAGAGCCATCCAGAGTTGTATTCTGTATTCAGCAGAGTGCTGCTCAGCCCATGTGTGCGCTCAGCACGAATCATAAAAACAAATCCCGGAAGAATCAAACCGTCTCCAAGTAACTTCACTGCATCCTGAAACAAGGTTCAATAATGTTTATAGGAATATAGAAATAGCCAGTATGCAACAAAGTAAAATTCACAGTGTCTAATATATCTAATCAAGGATTCAGTTCAGTTCAGTCACTCAGTCATGTCCGACTCTGCGACCCCATGGACCACAGCACGCCAGGCCTCCCTGTCCATCACCAACTCCTGAAATTTACCCAAAATCATGTCCGTCGAGTCAGTGTTGCCATCCAACCGTCTCACCCTCTGTCGTCCCCTTTTCCACCTGCCCTCACTCTTTCCCAGCATCAGGGTCTTTTCAAATGAGTCAGCTCTTCGAATCAGGTGGCCAAAATATTGGAGTTTCAGCTTCGACATCAGTCCTTCCAATGAACACTTAGGACTGATCTCTTTTAGGATGGACTGGTTGGACCTCCTTGCAGTCCACAGGACTCTCAAGAGTCTTCTCCAACACCACAGTTCAAAAGCATCAATTCTTCGGGGCTCAGCTTTCTTTATAGTCCAGCTCACATTCATACCTGACTACCGGAAAAACCATAGCCTTGACTAGACAGACCTTTGTTGGCAAAGTAATGTCTCTGCTTTTTAATATGCTGTCTGGGTTGGTCATAACTTTCCTTCCAAGGAGTATGCGTCTTTTAATTTCATGGCTGCAGTCACCATCTGCACTGATTTTGAAGCCCCCCAAAATAAAGTCAGCCACTGTTTCTGCTGTTTCCCCATCTATTTGCCATGAAGTGATGGGACCAGATGCCCTAATCTTAGTTTTCTGAATGTTGAGCTTTAAGCCAACTTTTTCACTCTCCTCTTTCACTTTCATCAAAAGGCTCTTTAGTTCTTCACTTTTTGCCATAAGAGTGGTGTCAGCTGCATATCTGAGGTTATTGATATTTCTCCCAGCAATCTTGATTCCAGCTTGTGCTTCATCCAGCCCAGCGTTTCTCATGATGTACTCTGCATAGAAGTTAAATAAGCAGGGTGACAATATACAGCCTTGACATATTCCTTTTCCTATTTGGAACCAGTCTGTTGTTCCATGTCCAGTTCTAACTGTTGCTTCCTGACCTGCATACAGATTTCTCAAGAGGCAGGTCAGGTGGTCTGGTATTCCCATCTCTTTCAGAATTTTCTACAGTTTATTGTTATCCACACAGTCAAAGGCTTTGCCATAGTCAATAAAGCAGAAATAGATGTTTTTCTGGAACTCTCTTGCTTTTTCAATGATGCAACGGATGTTGGCAATTTGCTATCTGGTTCCTCTGCCTTTTCTAAAACTAGCTTGAACATTTGGAAGTTCACGGTTCACGTAATGCTGTAACCTCGCTTGGAGAATTTTAAGCATTACTTTACTAGCATGTGAGATGAATACAATTGTGTGCTCATCTCCAAGTTGGTAGGTGCACAATATGCTACTGGAGATCAGTGGAGAAATAACTCCAGAAAGAATGAAGGGATGGAGCCAAAGCAAAAACAACACCCCTTTGTGGATGTGACTGGTGATAAAAGCAAGGTCTGATCCTGTAAAGAGCAATATTGCATAGGAACCTGGAATGTTAGGTCCACGAATCAAGGCAAATTGGAAGTGGTCAAACAGGAGATGGCAAGAGTAAATGTCGACATTCTAGGAATCAGCGAACTAAAATGGACTAGAATGGGTGAATTTAACTCAGATGACCATTATATCTACTACTGTGGGCAGGTTCCCTTAGAAGAAATGAAGTAGCTATTATAGTCAACAAAGGAGTCCAAAATGCAGTAGTTGGATCCAGTCTCAAAAACGACAGAATGATCTCTCTCCATTTCCAAGGCAAACCATTCAATATCACGGTAATCCAAGTCTATACCCCTACCAGTTACAGAGAAGAAGCTGGAGTTGAATGGTTCTATGAAGACCTACAAGACCTTTTAGACTAACACCCAAAAAAGATGTCCTTTTCATTGTAGGTGACTGGAATGCAAAAGTAGGAAGTCAAGAAACACTTGGAGTAACAGGCAAATTTGGCCTCGGAGTATGGAATGAAGCACGGCAAAGGCTAATAGGGTTTTGCCAAGAGAATGCACTGGTCATAGCAAACACTGTCTTCCAACAACACAAGAGAATACTCTACACATGGACATCACCAGATGGCCAATGCTGAAATCGGGTTGATTATATTCTTTGCAGCTAAAGATGGAGAGGCCCTATACAGTCAGCAAAAACAAGACCAGGAGCTGACTGTGGCTCAGATCATGAAGTCCTTATTGCCAAATTCGGACTTAAATTGAAGAAAGTACGGAAAACCACTAGATCATTCAGGTATGACCTAAATCAAATCCCTTATGGTTATACAGTGAAAGTGACAAATAGATTTAAGGGACTAGATCTGATAGACAGAGTGCCTGATGAACTATGGACGGAGGCTCATGACATTGTATAGGAGACAGGGATCAAGCCCATCCCCAAGGAAAAGAAATGCAAGAAAGCAAAATGGCTGTCTGAGGAGGCCTTACAAATAGCTGTGAAGAGAAGTGAACAGCAAAGGAGAAAAGGAAAGATATACCCATTTGAATGCAGAGTTCCAAAGAATTGCCAGGAGAGAGAAGAAAGCCTTCTTCAGTGATCAGTGCAAAGAAATAGAGGAAAATAATAGAATGGGAAAGACTAGACACCTCTTCAGGAAAATTAGAGATACCACGGGAACATTTCATCCAAAGATGGGCTCAATAAAGGACAGAAATGGTATGGACCTAACAGAAGCAGAAGATATTCAGAAGAGGTGGCAAGAATACACAGAGCTGTATAAAAAAGATCTTCACAACCCAAATAATCACAATGGTGTGTTCACTCACCTAGAGCCAGACATCCTGGAATGTGAAGTCAAATGGGCCTTAGGAAGCATCACTACAAACAAAGCTAGTGGAGGTGTTAGAATTCCAGTTGAGCTATTTCACATCCTAAAAGATGATGCTGTGAAAGTGCTGCATGCATTATGCCAGCAAATTTGGAAAACTCAGCAGTGGCCACAGGACTGGAAAAGATCAGTTTTCACTCCAATCCCAAAGAAAGGCAATGCCAAAGAATGCTCAAACTAACGTACAGTTGCACTCATCTCACATGCTAGCAAAGTAATGCTCAAAATCAAGAATTACCAGATGTAATCGTTTACTTGTGCAGCCATAGCAAAGTATTACAGACTGAGTCACTATAACAGTAAATTTTTAATGTACTTTATACATATACGCTAGAAGTCTGAGATCAGTGTGTTGGCAGCATTAGTTTCTTCTAGGGGCTGTCTCCTCTTAGGTCATGTTTCCTCTGCATCTGTCCAGGTTTCTTCTTATAAGGACACCAGATAAAATTTTAACCTCTTTAAAGACTCTGTTTCCAAATACAATCATATTGTGAGCTACTGGGTTGTTGTTGTTCAGTCACTAAATTGTGTACAACTCTTGGCAACTCCATGGACCATAGCACACCAGGCTTCCCTGTCCTTCACTATCTCCTGGAATTTACTCAGATTCATGTCTGTTGAATTGGTGATGCTATCTAACTATATCATCTTCTGCTGCTTATTCTTCTTTTGCCTTCAGTCTTTCCCAGCATCAGGGTCTTTTCAACTGAGTTGGCTCTTCGCATCAGGTGATCATACACAGAAGAGCACATATGCAGGTGACAGCAGGTTTCTTGTCAGAAAGGTGAGAAAGAAGGCTGTGGGGCAGCATCTTTAAAACACCGAAGAAACAACAACAAAAACCCAGAAAACCACCAAGTAGAATTTATTCTCTTTTTTCTTTTCTTTTCATCTCCTTCCCTCTCCCTCCCCTCTCCCTTTTCTTCCTTCTTTCCTTGTAAATGAAGTATAATTGACTTACTACATTAGTTTTAGGTGTACAACATAGTGATGAATTGATATTTTTATACATTACAGAAGGATCACCATGCTAAGTTGCTACCATCTGTCACTCTACAAAGTTATGAATTATTGACTCTATTTCCTGTGCTGTATTTTTCATCCCTATGGCTTACTTTATAACTGGAAGTACTTCTTCACACCCCTTCAGATATTTCATTTATCCCCCTACCTTCCTCCCCTCTGGTAGCTACCAATTTGTTCTCTGTCGATCTGTTTCTGTTTTATTATGTTTGTTCTTTTTTTTTATACTCCATGTACAAGACAAATCATATGGTATTTGTCTTTCTCTGTCTGACTGACTTAGCATAAAACTTTCAGGTCCATCCAAGTTGTCACAAATTACAGGATTTCATTTTTTTTTAAATGGCCGTGTCATATTCTATTGTGTCTGTGTGTGTATCACATCTTTGTTATGTTGAGGTGTGTTTCCCTATACCCAATTGGTTGAAAGTTTTTATCATACATAGACATTGGATTTTGTCAAAAGCTTTTTCTGCATCTGTTAAGATGATCATATGATTTTTATTTTTCCATTTATTGTATGGTGTATCACATTGGTTTCTGGATATTGAAACATCCTTGAAACCCTGGGATATATCTCACTTGATCATGGTATATGATCTTTTTAATGTAATTGAATGTAATTTAATATTTTAAATTCATTTTGCTAACATTTTGTTGAGGATTTTTACATCAATGTTCATCAGGGATGTTGGCCTGTATTTTCCTTGTTTTGTGGTGTTCTCATCTGATTTTGGTACCAAGATGATGCTGGCCTTGTACAGTGAGTTTGGAAGCACACTTTCCTCTTCCTTTTTTGCTGTAGTTGGAGAAAGATAGATATTCTTTAAATTTTTGGTAGATTTCATCTGCAAATTCATTTGATCCTGGACTTTTGTTTGCTGGGAGTTTCTTTTCCCTGCTGATTGAGTTTCATGATTGATAATCCTTCTGTTTGTATCTTCTGTTTTTTCCTGTTTCAGTTTTAGGAGATTGAATGTTTCTAGGAATTTATCCATTTACTCTGGGTTGTCCATTTTATTGGTGTATAATTGTAGTAAGCAATTATGATCCTTTGTGTTTCTGTGGTGTCATTTATACCTTGTCTTTCATTTCTGATTTTATTGGTTTGGATCTGCTCTTTTTTCTTGAGGAATCTGGGTAAGAGTTTGCCAGTTTTATCTTTTCAAAGAACTAGTTCTTAGTTTCATTGATCTTTTCTGTTGGTTTTTTTAGCCTCCATTTATTTCTGCTCAAATCTTTATTGTTTCTTTCCTTCTACTAACTTTGAGTTTTGTTTGTTCTTCTATTTCTCGTTCCTTTAGATTTAAGGTTAGATAGTTAGATCTTTCTTGTTTCCTGAGGTAGGCTTGTGTTGCTATAAACTTCTCTCTTAGATTTGTTCTTGTCCCATAGATTTTGGATTTGGATCATTGTATTTCCATTTTCATTTGTCTTCAGATATTTTTAAGTTTCCTTTTTTGATTTCTTCAGTGACCCAGCATTTGTTTAGAAGGAATATTGTTTAGCCTCCATGTGTGTTTGTGTTTTTTGCTTTTTTTGCCATGTAGTCCATTTCTACTCTATACCACTGTGGTTGGAAAAGATCCTTGGTATGCTTTCCATCTTAACTTTGTTGAGACTTGATATATCTGTTAAGTTCATCTGGTCTAATGGGTCATTTAAGGCCAATGTTTCTTTACTGATTTTTTTCACTGAATGATGTGTCCATTGATGTAAGTGGGGTGTTAAAAGACCCTTCTTATTATTGTGTTGTTGTTAGTTTTTCCCTTTATGTTTGTTAACACATTATTGACCAAAGATGTATTAATATATCTTTTGTTACATGAACATTATTGACCAGAGACATTTCAGTATTCATTTACATAACAAATTGCCGGCTACCGGCAATAGTTTCTGCAAAAATCCTCCAGTCAGAAATGTGATAATATTTGCTTTATGTATTTAGTTGCTGCTATGTTGGCTGTGTATTTGTTTACAATTGTTATATCTTATTGGATTGATTCCTTGGTCATTATATAATGTCCTTCTTTGTCTCTTGTTATAGTCTATTTGAAAATCTGTTTTGTCTGGTACACATATTGCTGCCCCAGCTCTCTTTGTTTCCATTTGCATAGAATACCATTTTCCATTACCTCACTTTCAGTTTCTTTGTTTTCAGATCTGAAATGAGTCTCTTGTAGTCAGCATATAGATAGGTTGTGTTTTTACTTACCTGTTTAGCTGTTCTGTGTCTTTTTGAGTACAGTATTTAATCAGTTTACTTTTAAAGTAATTGTTGATAGGTATATACTTATTGCCATTTTGTTAATTCTTGTCTGATTGTTTTTATATTATAGTTCTTATTTGTTCCTTCTTTTGCTCTTTCCCCTCATCTGATTTGATGATATATTTGGGTTGCTTTCTCTTTGGGTAAGTACATGTGTGTGTGTGTGTGTTGTAGGGTTTTCTTTTGATTTGTGGTTACCATGATGTTCGTAACCAAGATATTCATGGGCTTCCCTGATAGCTCAGTTAGTGAAGAATCTGCCTGTAATGCAGGAGACCCTGGTTTGATTCCTGGGTCTGGAAGATCAGTTGGAGAAGGGATAGGCTCCCCATTCCAGTATTATTCTTGGACTTCCCTTGTGACTCAGCTGATGAAGAATCCACCTGCAATGCAGGAGACCTGGGTTCGATCCCCCGGGTTGGGAAGATCCCCTGGAGAAGGGAAAGGCTACCCATTTAAGTATTCTGACCTGGAGAATTCCATAGACTGTATAGTCCATGGGATTGCAAAGAGTCAGATATGACTGAGCAACTTTCACTTTCACTTTTCATGATGCTCATATATAGCAATTACACACACACACATAAATATATGTAATATATATTAGTAATACTGTGTTATTAAGTCAATGATCTTTTAAGTTGAAATGCACTCTAAAAACCGTGTGTTATTCCCCCACATTATTTAGTGTTTTTGATAGCATATTTTATGACTTTTTGTTTTGTATATGTCTTAACTACTTATTGTGGATATAGATGATTTTGCTGCTTTTGTCTTTTACTTTTCCTACTAGCTTTATAAGTAGTTGATGCACTACTTTCACTGTGCATCTGCCTTTACCAATGAGATTTTTCCTTTCATAATTTTCATATTTGTAGTTGTGAGGGTTTTTTTTGTTTTCCCATTTTTTAAAATCCTGCTTAGAGAAGTCCCTTGAACATTTCTTGCAATGCCAGTGTCATGGTGTGGAATTCTTTTAGCTATTGCTTATATGTAAAGTAAAATATTTTTGGTTACAGGTATAGATTTTTTGTCCCTTTCATCACTGGGTATATCATGTCACTTCATTCTGATCTGTGAAATTTCTGCTGAAAAGTCAGCTTACGGAGTTTTCTTGCACATAACTAATTGCTTTTTTTTCTTGCTACTTTTAAGATTCTGTATCTTAATTTTGCTATTTTAATTGTAATTTGTCTTGGTTTAGACCTCTTTGACAGGAGGGCATGACAACCCCAGTATTCTTGCCTAGAGAATCCCATGGACAGAGGAACCTGGCAGGGAGAAACCTAGGGAAGCTGAGGATCAAGTTTCATTCTCAATTTTTTTTTGATTTCTGACAATGCAATTTAATTCATTTCAAATGAAAATTTGGTGGAATGGAAAGAAGGGAGCAGACTGAAAGTCCCAGGACAAGAACTCATTCTCAGATGAGGCCTTACCTTGAGTAAATGAATTCATACTGTGAGCCTGGTTTCCATATCTCTAAAAGAGGAGTGTTACCTATTTTACCGGCTTCATGGAGTTGTACTAAGATTTCAGCAAGGTCATAGCAGCATTATATATCATTATAGAGTGAGGGGTATAGTGCTTTTTTCATGTCCACTCACTCCATCTACTTTTTGTGTTTAAAAGACGTTCACAAGAGACACCTATTTTACATGTTAATTTGTTTCCCTAGTTTTTATGCTTTTGGGGGAGATAATTGAATTACCTGTATTGTTGGTTGTGTTTTTATTTATTTTTGGCTGCTCCGGGTCTTCATTGCAGCACGCGGGCCACGTCATTGTGGTGCAACGGGTTAGTTGCCCTGTGGCAGGTGGGATCTTAATTCCCTAACCAGTGATCGAACCTGCATCCCTTAGTGTTAGAAGTCAGTTTCTTAACCACAGGACCATCAGGGAAGTCCCACCTGTACTGTTAAGTCCTTATTTTTTTGCTTTGTATTGCTACAGGTTTCAGAACTTTCTCAGATACTTTTTTGCTATGAAACTAGCCCTGGAGAGCAGGTAGTTTCTATTAATAGTTGGTAGGGTGGGTAATGCCTTGTTTAGAGACTTGTACTGTCCCTTATTGACAGTTCTAGTGTTGGACAAATACTACTTCTTGAGTGAAAGGGGGGTTATAATAATTTATTTATTTATTTATTTATGCACCATGTGGTTTGCAGAATCTTAGTTCCCCAACTAAGGCTTGAACTCAGTCATAACCACTGGACTGCCAGGGAATCCCCTGTATTGACTTAAATGCTTACAGCTATCTCGAAAGTTGCTGTAATCCCATTTCACAGATGAGGAAATCAAGGCACAGATAGTTAGGCATTGTAGCTTGTCCAGGGTGACACAGGCACTGGAGGCAGAGCCGAGTGCTCCTGCCTCTATTAGGGCTGCAACACAGCCTGACTGTTAGAGCAAGGAAATGGCATGGGTTGAAAATATTGGGCAGATGTCAGTTGAGGGAAGCTAATGAGTTAGCCAGGATGTTCCTTTCCTTTTCTGACCACATTAGTGACACAGTGAGGGGCTGAGGAGTGGGCTTTTAAGCTCACAGACCTGGTGCAGAGCCTTCTCTCTGGTGGCTGTCACCCTCTGGGACCTCCTGGTCGGTTTGGCAACCCCTCCTTGTGGAAGCTTTGGAGTGGCTGGCATGGCCTGCACATCTGTGGCAGGTGCTAGGGGAAGCCAGGAGCCGGGGGGCGATGTCCCCGGAGCCAGCCTCATTGGCCCCTGTGGCTTTCTGATGAGCCAGTGTTATCTGGGACTCCCACGTCATCAATACTGGGCACCTTGGCTGTTGGAGGTAGAACATGTCCTGGGCATCTGTAATAAGGTTAAGTAGGGGTTTTTGCAATGCCTATGTGCACTCTTCTAATAGAGTAAAGAGCCCAGAAGCGCAAGGCTTCTCAGATAGGAAAACAAAAGGGAGAAGGCAGGTTCACTTGCATCTAAAAATAGCCCTTTGTTAAAAAATTTACTCAGGGCTCCTTTAACAAGTGAGGTTTTCCAATGTGAAATTGTGAAGTAGCTCACTTTATCCGGTTGTGACTGCTGTGCTCGCACTCGTAGCTCTTCCACCCTGTGGGCACGTCCAGTTCCAGGCCTTGCCCATTTGAAGCAGAGATGTAGTCCTTTGGTCTGTAGAAAGTGACATGTGATTCTAGGTAGAAGTGTTTCACAGCCAGTTCTTGGTTCTCCGTGCCATCCTTCCTAACACCGTCTGTGGAGTTGATGATGTCATGAAGCAACGGTGCTTCCTGAGCAACGAGGACTAGCAGAAGCCCCTGCTGACCTGTGCTGTACATGCAGCCAGAGCAAGAAGTGTGAGCTGTTGTTCATGCTGCTGGATTTGGGGGTGGTTGGTACTGCCGTGAGATGTAGCCTGTTCATGCTAATACAGTCCCTTCATTTCTTTTATTATATACAAGAAACATATTTAAAAATTTTAAAAATACTGAAGCATAAGTGGTAAATTCTCTACTCCCATCTCCCCTGACATGAACAGATTCTCCCCCCATCATTGCATGCCACCTCCGGTGTGTGGGTGCATGGTCCCCTGTGTGGGAGGCAGAAAGTTAAGGTGCTGGGACCATAGCTTTAATTGATAAAAGCAACAAAAATCGGTTGTGAGATGTAGTGGAAGAGAAGACCAAAAACGCCAGTAACCAAAAATACCTATAAGGAATAATGCCCTGGAAAGATATATACAAAATCTGTAAGAGGAAAATAGCTCTGCCCTAAGAAAGGGCGAGTACAAACTTCTGGTGATGTGTTAGCCACTGGGCATGAGTTTGAGTAAACTCCGGGAGTTTGTGATGACTTTCTGGTGTGCTGCGATTCATGGGGTCGCAAAGAGTCGGACACGACTGAGCGACTGAATTGAACTGAACTGAACTGAACCCCAGATCCAGCTTTCTCTAGCGGCGAGCAAGGGCTGGTCTGTTGCAGTCCGCAGGCCTCTCACTGCCATGGCTTCTCCTGTTGCAGAGCATGGGCTCTAGGTGCATGGGCTCTGTAGTTGTGGTGCAGGAGCTTAGTTGCTTTGCAGCATGTGGAATCTTCCTGGACCAGGGATCCAACCCATGTCCCCTGCATTGCCAGGCAGATTTGTGACCACTGGATCACCAGGGAAGTCCAAAGATGGTGTTTCTTTCCCAAATAGATTTAATGTAGTTCTGTTTGGGATTAGTCTGCCTCAGTTTCCCTTAGGGACAGCAGAGTGCATGGTCATGAGTAGGTCCTGGGAACACAGATTGTCCACAGTTGCAAACAGCAAGCCAGGGACTAGGGACCAGGGACTAGGTGGGTAAGCAGAGGGTGGTCAGAGTGGGGAGGCTGCCCTTGAGCTCACCGCTTCTTAGGGAGCTGAGGAAGAAGACTGAGATTATCAGCATCCTTTTCTAAACTTGCATATATTTCAATAAGGACAGAAAAGACGTTAGAAGTTCTCTTATAAATATTCCCAGTTAAAAAGACAAATGGTAGAGGAAAATATTTTAATATATATAGTGTCAGAGGGGTAATATTCTTAATATATAATGATTGTAAGAGGAATTAGAATAAACAGCCAAGGAGACCTTGGAGCAAACAGCTTTGAAGCTGAAACCTGGAGGGAACACAGGGCTGGGGATGTGGACAGGTCTCAGAAGTGGGGAAGCAACTAAACCCGTGCCTGAGACATAACTGGAAGGTCCGAGGAAGTGGGGAAGCACTAGGTCTGTGCTGGAGACTGAGGGCTGGAAGGTCAGAGGTGCACAGTGTTCCTGGGACCTGTTTCAGATGCTCTTGCGTCTTACTGTTTAAGGGGGGCAGTGCTATGACCAAGTCTCCTTTTGAGGAGACTCAAAGGCTCTCTCTGGCTATGTAGCAGGCAGGTGGAGGTTGGGGGTGGTTCCATTTAAGAAGTCTCTTCCAAAGGCCAAGGCATTGATCTCCAGAAGCAGGTGGGTTCACCCAGGAGGTGGGTGAGACAGTCATTAAGACATGGGAAGAAAATATTGGGACTTCTAATTTAGATATTAACCACCCAGTTATACATGTGCATAATTTAATATGCACATATATATTGAGGGCATGCTTCAGAAATGTTACTGATTGAATGTGTTATCGAAAAAGTTTAGGGCTGCCGGTTTAGGCAAGATATGTGGTTGGCCTGGACAGAGAGGCAACAGGCAAGGGAACTAGAGGTGGACGGATTTGAAATGTTCTGGAGACTTGGTGGCTTTGGAAGTGGAGGTAGGGCAAGAAGAGGGGTCAGGAATGACTGCTAAGGATTTGCCGTGGGCATAGGTTATCTGCTGAGATGGAAAACTGGAGGGGAAGCAGAGCCGAAGGAGAGGTCATTTAGCTCTGGACGTGTTAGTTTGGTTTGCCTGGGAGATTCTACCTGGAGACACATAAGACACACAGATTGGGAGCTCAGTCCTTTCAGGTTTGCATGTTGTTGATCTGACCCGAGTGTTGTCAGGGCAGACCAGGTCATGGAGCAGAACCCTCAGCTCACTGGTGGTTCTTATCGCTGGGGGTCTGGCGTGGCCTCTTCTCGCTGGCGTTGCCGAGGAGCCGGGCCGGCAGGCCTTCTGCTCCACACGTTCTCGCTCTGCTTTGTGGGCTGTTGCTACTGCTGAAGCGTCCACCCAGAAGGGACGTATCTCTCCACTCGTGTTTCCTGAGCCAAAGCAAGTCACTAGGCCGCCCCTAACTGCAGGGGAAAGTTGTGGCCTAGGAAGGCCCAGAGCCGGAGATAACAGTGCTCACGTCTGATGACCGCCACGTAGTTCTGGGCACGAGCTGACAGCAGCAGCCTTTCTGAGCTGGTGACAGTCAAGGAGCCCCGGGCCTGGGTAGCATTGAGCTCAGAGCGCCGTGACCCGCCTCCCTTCCTTGGGATGTGTCCTTGGGGGCCGGGAGCGGAACACCACTTAAGCTGAACAGGTAGGTCCTGTGACTGCTAGGAGAGTGCGTGTGGGCTGGGGCCCGAGGGCTTTAGGGTGAGGTGGGTCTGACTCTGAGCTGCCAGGTATGGGTGGGGTCCACCCTGGGCAGGCTGGCCGCCCCACCACTGCCCGGTGCCTGAGTTCCACTTCGCTTCCCTTCTGATGCTGCACAGAGTTCACGGTCATTTCTGAAGTGTCAGACTACTGCTTTTACGCACTAATGTGGTGACAGAGACCCTTTCGATTCATCTCGGGGCCCCCACGGCCTGAGTGGATGTTTTACTGGAGGGGGCCTTGCTCTGAGTCTTCACCCAGCACTCTGTTCCCTCCGCTGGCAGAGGGATTGGGCAGGTGGTTGGAGCATCTGCCTGGGGAGCAGTAAGTCGGGAAAGCAAGTCACGATCCAGTTGGGAAATTGGAGGGGGGCAAGTGCCGCTCCGGCACCTGCCTCCTGGTCTTCACATGTTTTCCCAGAACTGCAGCCTGTCTGCCTATTTGGGTGCATCTGAGAGCAGTTCACCCGGCCCATGGAGGTAGATGCAGTCAGTCCCTGGGTTGGTGCCTGGAGGGCTCCAGTCTTGGGGCTGAAGAGCTGGGCGCACTCATCTCAGCAGTAGCTTTACTGCCTGAGATTACACTGCCAAGAAAGAGAGGGTGGCCAGTTCCCAACAGCTGTCAGCCACTGGGTGTCAGGGCCACGCATGGGAATTGTCCATCTGGAAGCAGACAGGCTGGGTTGCACAGGGAATGTTGCAGGTGCCAAGCCTTTATTGCCCAGGGAACTCTGAGGACTTGTGCCAGCAGCCCAGGGCCTGTGGGAAGTGAAGCCTCAGGTTCTGGGAGCAGCTGAACCTTGTGCAGGCTTGTCTCTTGTCTTGTTGGAAGAGGGTGTTTGCTATAACTAGTGCGTTCTCTTGGCAAAACTCTTGTTAGCCTTTGCCCTGCTTCATTTTGTACTGCAAGGCCAAACTTACCTATTACTCCAGGTTTCTCTTAACTTCCTACTTTTGCATTTGAATCCCCTATGGTGAAAAGGGCGTCTTTTTTTGGTGTTAGTTCTAGGTGGTCTTACAGGTCTTCAATAGTACCAGTCAACTTAAGCTCCTTCGGCATTAGTGGTTGGGGCATAGACTTGGATTACTGTGATGTTGAATGGTTTGCCTTGGAAAAGAACAGAGAGCATTTTGTTGTTTATGAGATTGCAGCCAAGTACTGCACTTCAGAGCTTTTTGTTGTCTATGAGGGGTACTCATTTCCTCCAAGGGATTCTTGCCCACAGTAGTAGATATAATGGTCATCTAAATTAAATTCGCCCACTTCCATCCATTTTAGTTTGCTGATTTCTAAAATGTCAACATTCACTCTTGCCATCTCCTGATTGACCACGTTCCAGTTTTACTTGATTCCTGTACCTGACATTCCAGGTTCATATGCAATATTGTTCTTTACAGTACTGGACTTTCACTACCAGACACATCCACAACTGATCGTCGTTTCACCTTTTGCCCAGCCTTTTTCATGGCCTTCCTCTGATGGAGCTATTTCTCTGCTGTTCCTCAGTAGCGTATTGGACACCTTCTGACCTGGGGGGCCCATCTTCTGGTGTCATATCTTTTTGTCTCTTCATGGTGTTGAGGGGTTCTTGAGGCAAGAATATTGGGGTGGTTTGCCATTGCTTTTTCCAGTGGACCATGTTTTGTCAGAACTCTCCACCATGACCCGTCTATCTTGTGTGGCTCTTCATAGTATGGCTCATAACTTCACTGAGTTATACAAGGCTGTGATCATTTTGGTTAGTTTGGTGTGATTGTGGTTTTCATTCTTGAGGCTATGGGATTGTAGGTCCTTCTTCTTCTGTCTGCCCTCTGATGGATGAGGATGAGGCTAGTGCAACTTCCTAACGGGAGGGACTGGCTATGGGGAAGACTGGGGTCTTACTCTGGGTGGGCAGGGCCATGCTCAAGGAATCTTTAATCGAATTTTCTTCTTATGAGTGGGGCTGTGCTCCCTCCCTGTTGTTTGGCCTGAGGCGACCCAGTCCTGGAGTTTACAGGCTCTATGGTAAGCAAGGGTGAAGTGAAGTCTCTCAGTCGTGTCCAGCTCTTTGCGACCCCATGGACTGTAGCCTACCAAGTTCCTCCATCCATGGGATTTTCCAGGCAAGAATACTGGAGTGAGTTGCCATTTCCTTCTCCAGGAGATCTTCCCGACCCAGGGATTGAACCCGGGTTTCCCACATGGTAGGCAGACGCTTTACCGTCTGAGCCACCAGGGAAGTCCCATAAGTAAGGGTAAAGGCGAACAAAGAGGCACATGCCAACATGTGCTCCCAGGATTGCTGCTGCCAGTGCCCCTGTCCCTGTGGTGGGCCGCTGTTGGCCCGCATCTCTGCAGAAGGCCCTCAAACGCTCACAGGCAGGTCTGGGTCAGTTTCTTGTGGTGTCACTGCTCCTTCCCCTGGGTCCTGGTGTGCACAAGGTTTTGTTTGTGACCCCCACAAATCTCTGTTTCCCCCAGTCCTGTGGAAGTTCTGTAATCAACTCCTGTTGTCCTTCCAAGTCAGATTCCCTGGGGATTCCCAGTCCCTTTGCTGGATTCCCAGGTTGGGAAGTCTGATGTGGGGTCTAGAACCTTCGAAACAGTGTGAGAACTTCTTTGATATTATTTGTTCTTCAGTTTGTGGGTCTCCCAGCCTTCGGGATGGGATTTGATTTTAATGTGATTGCACCCCTCCTACCCTCTCTTTGTGGCTTCTCCTTTGTCCTTGGACACAGAGTATCTTTTTTTTTTTTTGATGGGTTCCAGCACCTTCCTGTTGAAAGTTGTTTGGCAGCTAGTTGCAATTTTGTTTTTCTCTCAAGAGAAGATGGGAGTATTGACCCACCCTCACCAGAAGCTCTAATTGCAAGATTTATTTACCTTTGACTACAGATTGATCAAATAGATGGGGAAACAATGCAAACAGTGAGAGACTTTATTTTCCTGGGCTCCAAAATCAATGCAGATGGTGACTGAAGCCATGAAATTAAAAGATGCTTGCTCCTTGGAGGAAAAGCTGTGACCAACCTAGACAGCATATTAAAAAGCAGAGACGTTACTTTGCCAACAAAGGTCTATCTAGTCAAAGCAATAATTTTCCATGTATGGATGACAGAGTTGGACTATAAAGAGAGCTGAGCGCCAAAAATTTGATGCTTTTGAACTGTGGTACTAGAGAAGACTCTTGAGAGTTCCTTGGACTGCAAGGAGGTCCAACCAGTCCATCCTAAAAGAGATCAGTCCTGAGTGTTCATTGGAAGGACTGATGTTGAAGCTGAAACTACAATTCTTTGACCACCTGATGCGAAGAGCTGACTCATTTGAAAAGACCCTGATGCTGGGAAAGATTGAGGGCAGGCGAAGAAGCAGATGACAGAGGATGAGATGGTTGGAAAGCATGACCAACTCGATGGACATGAGTTTGAGTAAACTCCGGGAGTTGGTGATGGACAGGGAAGCCTGGCATGCTGCAGTCCATGCAGTCGCAAAGAGTCGGACACGACTGAGCGACTGAACTGAACTGAAAGATTGGTCAAGTCTTCCCTGGGCTTCCCTGGTGGCTCAGACAGTGAAGAACCTGGCTGCCAATGCAGGAGACCAGGCTTTGATCCCTGGGTCTGGAAGATCCCCTGGAGAAGGGAATGGCTACCCACCCCAGTATTCTTGCCTGGAGAATTCCATGGACGGAGGAGCCTAGCAGGCTACAGTCCGTGGGTTTGCAAAGAGTCAGACAGGACTGAGACGCTAACACTTTCACTTTCAAAGGTTGGTCAACCCAAGATGTCAAGGAAAAGTCGTGCTGTTAACTTCTAGGAGAACACGTTGCAGCCTGGGGTGGGGATGTGTTAATCTCTTCATTCTTACAGCCATTCACAGGTGGGCAGGGTCAGATTGTCTCCCTGTGAGCTAAATAAAGGCCTTTTTTGTTTAATAGTAAGGCAGAGAGGCAGAGTCCCCTGAGGCAAGCCATTATGTATGGTTATAATACCAAAAACAACAGAAAGCAAAGAAACAGATCTATCATGGAGTCAGAATTGGCTTTTTCCTGCATCAGGTAGAAAATTAGAAATGTTAGTTAGGAGGGTTGTAACCAGACTTTGAAGGAAAACCAAAGAATTGAGAGTTTGGTAAAGACTGATAAAATGTGTAAGAGGGCAGGATCTAGGCCAGTTTACAGACAGATCATAAAAGGTCAATGATAATGAACAGGACTAGAATCCAAATAACCCACTAGGGTGTGTTAGTTTTCTGTTGAAACATTAAATTTCTTTGTACAGTCATGTCCTTCTTTGAGCAAAGATACTCAAATTCAGATTTTTTTTTTTTAATTGGCCTAATCATTTACACAGGTGCATCAAGAATGCCAGTTGACCACATAAGCCTTTTAAAAGTTTCCTTTGCTAGAACATTTCATAAGGAATCTCAGATTAGACTTTTAAGTGTTTTGAAGCTAGAGAGCCAAGCCAAGATCAGTATCAGTTCAGTCACTCAGTCATGTCCAACTCTGCGACCCCATGGACTGCAGCACGCCAGGCTTCCCTGTCCATCACCAACTTCCAGAGCTTGCTCAGACTCATGTCCTTCAAGTCGGTGATGCCATCCAACCATCTCATCCTCTGTCATCCCCTTCTCCTCCCGCCTTCAATCTTTCCCAGCAACAGGTCTTTTCCAATGAGTCAGTTCTCCACATCAGGTGGCCAAAGTATTGGAGCTTCAGCTTCAACATCAGTCCTTCCAATGAATATTTAGGATTGATTTCGTTTAGAATTGACTGGTTTGATCTCCTTGCAGTCCAAGGGACTAAGACTCTTCTTCAACACCGCAGTTCAAAAGTATCAGTACTTCAATGCTCAGCCTTCTTTGTGGTCCAGATCTCACATCCATACATGACTACTGGAAAAGCCATAGTTTTGACTATACAGACCTTTGCCTGTGAAGTACATAGAGATTCTGAACTCAAAGATATCCCTTGAGGCGGAACCAGGACCCTGTCCCAACGCTGCACTATTCTTTTTTTTTTTTCGCTGCACTATTCTTTTTTTTTTTTTTTTTGCACTATTCTTAACTGCCCCTTCACTGTTTCTGCTTTGGCTCCATTCCCTGAGTAGGAACTGTCTGAATCTGCCCTTTGGAAATCAGAGAAAGTCAAAGAGGCTGAGTGAAGCCTGTTTCCTAGGAACAGAAGATGCAGAAAGGCTTTTGTGTCCTGGGGGGGTCAACTATTGTTGAAAAATCCATTCATACAATTTCTATTTCACTTATATCAACCTAACACACTGGTTCTTAACAGTTATACTTGGATTGTTCATGAAATTGCCATA
The DNA here is from genome assembly GCF_963930625.1 of Muntiacus reevesi. Classification (NCBI taxonomy): domain Eukaryota; kingdom Metazoa; phylum Chordata; class Mammalia; order Artiodactyla; family Cervidae; genus Muntiacus; species Muntiacus reevesi. The sequence continues at coordinate 41,619,959 of NC_089250.1, read as the reverse complement.
AGCTAACCATTATCAGGTTATTTCCCTATTTATTATTTTTATAACACATGTGTTAGGCAGATTTCAAAAAAATTAGAAGGTAAAAAACCTTAGAAAGTTAAATTCATTTTTTAATTTTTTTATTGCTGCACTTGATATACATGAAATAATGGATTTCAAGCAATTTCACTGCAGATCTACTTATACTTTTAGGTTGAATTTATAATTTTTAAAATCTGTTAATAGTAGATTATATTAGGTTGTTACTCTACCTGGGTTTCTTTGTCAAATAAAGTGTGCTCATGTTATACTTAATGCTAATAACTCAGGGTGGAGATGTGCACCACAGGTGAGACTTGAACTCAAGTGAGGGAGTCAGACCGGGTCAAGAACCACTCTTTTCACTGAGGTCATACACTTGATGTCAGGACTTAATGAAGCCCAGGTTCTTTATGTCTCTTTGCAGAAAGAATTTGGTGAGAGACAAAGTGATAGGTAAGAAGTGAATTAACTAAGAAAGAAACACACTCCTCAGAGTGTGGGCCATCAAGAGGCCCCAAACTGTAATGTGGTTTTTGTGGGCCGGGTAAGCTCATAAACTAACAGTGGGGGAGAAGCTAATGAAACTAAAGCTCCAGTACTTTGGCCACCTGTTGCGAAGAGCTGATTCATTGGAAAAGACCCTGGTACTGGGAAAGATTGAGGGCAGGAGGAGAAGGGGGTGACAGGATGATATGGTTGGATGGCATCACTGGCTCAATGGACATGATTTTGAGCAAACTCTGGGAGATGGTGTAGGACAGGGAAGCCTGGCATGCTGCAGTCCATGGGGTTGCAAAGAGTCACAGGACTGAGCAACTGAACACCAACAATGAGGGGGAGGATTATTCCATTTATTTCAGGGAAGGGGTGGGGATTTCCTTGAATTGGGCCATCACCCATTTTTGGCCTTTTTGGTCAGCCTCAAAAGTGTGGTGCTGGCTGGTGTGTCATTTAGCTAATGTATATACAATCGGCATATAATGAGGCTCAAGGTCTACTGAAAGTTGAATCTCCTGTGATCTTGGGTCTACTTGGTTCTAACCAGTTTTGTCATGTCCTATGGCCTTGTCATTCTTTTAAAGGTTGTGCCCTGCCCGCTTCCCTCCATTTCAAGAGGACAACTGCGTTTATTAAAGTGACACTACTAAACTGGTTTTATTTATACATGAACTTGAAAAATATTTGGTTTCTTATGTGTCTGGGAGTTTTAGGAATATTTAATTTAGCACTTATTTCTCTTTAAGTCATTTGGAGTGTCACGCGAGTGTATGTTCCTCAGCTCTTTGTCTCGTCACAACAAAAATTTGGAGTGACGGACATTAAAGCCCCTTGGCGGGTCACAGCTCTCGGAGGACAGACCGTGTTATAGCTTTCAGGTCTCGAACGGACCGTGTTATAGCTCTTAAATAAACCAGTGTTCAGCTCAGTGTTACAGCTCTATTTATTTAGATAATAGCAAGAAAATCCATCTTTGAGGTGTGAGGGCACGTCGATCCAGAGACGCTTAGAGAAGATCGCCCTATCGCGCAGGGGAGAGAGGGAGCAAAAAAAAAAAAAGGACAGAAGAGGGCTTTGGCTCCTGTTTTTATATGTTTCTCTGTCCCTGGGCCTGCCTTATGTAAATTGGGCTTAGGCAGGAGCGTTGTTTGTTTTACCTGAGGTTCTCACTCTGGTCCTCGGACCTTCCTTTGTTCTATTTTCGTGGGCTTTCCCTTCCAGGTCTTTTAGCCACCGCCATTTTGGACTCTTTTTCCCTATTCTAACTACCTAACAGGAGCAGAGCTCCTGTAAGGGATTTTGTAAATTAACTTGGTAATACCACCCAGGGGCTAGGAAAACATCACAAATACTGTGGCACCTTGAACAACATGGGTCTGAATAGTGTGGGTTCACTCATACACGGATTGGTGTTTTTCACCAAAGATGCCAGTACCACAATTAGTTGAATCTGCACATGTGGAATAGCAAAAATGGAGGAGCAGCTCTAAGTTACACTCACATTTTCAATTGCATGGAGGGTTGGCACCCCTACTCCCCTCACTTTTCAAGGGTCAGCTGTAGGTTACACACACACACACACACGCACACACAGACATGTTACTGCACTTGTCCTAACAGCTGAGCCACCAGTCAGCATAACCATAGTCAAACCAAGCTCACCAGATTAGGTAACATAAGAGTTGGTTTTCGTCTTTGCCCTGCTTTAATTGTCTTTTTATCTGAATTTAGTTTGGGCCAAATGGAACAATGTAAGATTACCTGCCCAAGATGAGGACTAATGCTTTTGTACAATATTTAACTTTTAAGATTTTCATTTCCCATAATTTGTAATCTGTGGAGGCAATGGACTAAATTTCAGGTCAGGGACTTCTTAAAAATACCAAACAGCAGTCTGGGTGCTTCCATAGCTCAGCTGAGTGGGTAAAATACCCAACTTGTTTCCCGTGTGTCATTTTTTCCTTTTCATACTCAGATAGAGGCTGTGTGAAGTCCCTGAGTCCCTGAACAGCCCCCCAGGGACGCAGAGGCCTAAAACTCTAGTGACTGTAGGAAGGTGGGGAAAGACCTGGCAGGATGGACAGAGAAGTCAGTAGAAAGGTCAGTCTCGCATGCAGTCCTATCTGGAGTGCCTTCTGAGAAGACAGCATGGGATTTCCAGACAGAAAGTAGAGTTAAGGGGTCAGTGGATGGAAACAGTTGAGATGTCAAGGGTAGGGAGGCTCTTGCAAAGGCAGGTCAGTGGTTTGGACACCAAGGTGGGGATGAGGGGCTTGATGAGATATCAATATGGGGTGACTTAACAGAATTCTTACTAAAGCAGGTCAAGGTCAAGGCGCAGAGGAAGAGAGGGCTCAGTTCTTGGTAAAAGCTGAGAAACTAAGTGACTATCTAATGACTGCATAAAATGGTACAAGTCCAGTGGTGTCATTCTTGGCTGTCAACAAAAATGAAAAAGGGCTTGAATATTTTTCACTGTGTGCTTTTTGGCATATAACCCTGAAAAATTGGTAATACTTGTAAACTTCCTTTCCCTTTTACTGATGTGAATAAGTTCTCAATATTTATATTTTTCAAAAACCAAAAAAACAGAACTAGAATTAATGTTCAGTTCGGTTCAGTCACTCAGTCATGTCCAGCTCTGTGACCCCATGGACTGCAGCACACCAGGCCTCCCTGTCCATCACCAACTCCCGGAGTTTACTCAGACTCATGTCTATTGAGTCGGTGATGCCATTCAGCCATCTCGTCCTCTGTCATCCCCTTTTCCTCCTGCCTTAATTAATGTTAACCCTTCCCTTTTCTATATCAATAAGTGATATATATATAGAGAGACATGATGCATCTGGGAAAGAGGTGGAATTCATCTCATTTAGAGATGCGTTTTCAGTAAAAGCTTACTTTCCATGCTTAATAATATTTTATCAAAAATGAAACGTTTGTCATTTTGATTCATGTATAGTAATAATCATAACTCAATCCAGAAGAAAATGACTTTCATGTAGAAGAGCCTCACTGCTGCAGATACATAGCTTTTTGAAATTTCTATTTATATATGTATTTCTTGTTCAAGAAGGGTATGACAGTAGTGAGTGGGACACTGGGTATTGGCCCAGATCACCTTAACTCCACAGCCTTCCATTTAACCACCACATCGTATGCCTTTTGTTAGTGAAAGCGTAGATTGCGCATGGACTTTAAGTGCCCTTTTAATTTGTGTTTATTTCTTTGTCGGGTCTTAGTTGCATCATGCAGGATCTTTTCTTGTGGCATGCAGGCTCAGTAGGTGTGGTGTGGGCGCTCCAGAGCTCACGGTCTCAGTTGCTGCAGCTGATATGTGGGCACTCTAGTTTTTGCGCGCGTGGGTTTAGTTGCTCCACAGCGTGTGGGATCTTAGTTTCCCAACCAGGAATGGAACCCACGTCCCCTCTTGCAAGGCGGATCTTAACCACTGGACCACTAGGGAAGTCCCAAGATGCTTTTTTAAACTTCTCCTGCGCCACCTGGCTAACTCCTATATTCCTAACTTAGTGTTTCCACCAGTGGCCCTTTCCTGGCAGCCCGGACTAGGTCAGATCACCCTGTGCAGGTGTGCTGTCACAGCCCTTCGTCTGCCCTGCTGAGCTGAGAGCACAGCACAGAGGCAGATGCACCCTCTTCTGCCCTTATTGTCCACTGCCCATGGAGTACCTGGTGCTCAGTAACAACTGGAGGATGAGCCAGGTGACTGAGTGAAAGGATTACATTGTCAAATATGTGTATTTGTCATCAGCTGTACTGAAGTATTACTTATATCAGTCCGCTTTGTTGAGTGTTGATTTACATGTGATAAAATCTACCAGTGTATGCATTCATGTGTCCACAACCACAGTCCAGATAACGAACCTTTCCATCACTGCAAGAGTTGCCTCACACCCCTTGTAATCTCTCCTTCCCTCTCCTCCCGGCCCTGGAGATCACTATTCTGCTGTTTTGCCTGTTGTTGTTGTTGTTCAGTCACTTAGTCACGTCCAACTTTCTGTGACCGCTTAAGCCTCAGCATGCCAGGCTTCCTTGCCCTCTGTAGTTTTGCCTTTTCTAGAATTTTTAACAAATGGGATTATACAGTGTGTAGTCTTTTGTATCCATCTTATTTAACTTAGCCTGATGCTTTTATAGCCTTCTGTATTGTTGCATGTGATGAGTTCACATACCTAGAACTGATGAGCTCTAGGTATATTTTTTAAACCACCTTGAATACTTTTTTGAAATAGCGCAGACATAAGTATCCCCATTGAGGTTGATCCTTGATCAGAGAGATTTCGTGGTAGCACTGGTTGCCTTTTTCACTTTTGATCTCTCGTGGGGTCCCAGGAGCTCTTCGGGTGCTACGTGATGTGTCATACTGCAGCAGATTGAATGCAGAAGCACGTACCGGAACCCATCTGTCTTCTGCTAAGCTGTTTGTCTTGAAGAAATTTGTAAAAAATTTTCTCACTAAAATTTTTCCTTTTGGAAAATTTAATCTTTTTTAAATAGCAGATGTTAATTATATTAACTTGTCATGGGTTATTTATTATTATTGAATGACTTAGTATCATAGATATTTAAAATTTTTCTTTAATGTCTCATAAAACAAATAGTGATAAACACAAATCATATGAAGGTCTTTTGGACCCTCAGTTTTTCAGTTTTCAAGAGGCCCATAGTCCAAGTTTGAGGATCTCTGGGCTAGGAACCTGTTTTAACAGGGTGTCAGGACCAGAGTGAGGATAGTCTTGGAGCTGGTTGTGGATTAGAGAGGGTTTTGAGACCTGGGCTGATGACCTGGTCTGAGGCTTCCGGAACAGGGGCCTCCGGAAGGTATGCAGGCAGAAATATGAGAACATGGAGTCGTGGCCACTGTCCTGTCCTCGGCCCCCTGCTCCCTCCTGGGATCTGGTTTGACAGGTTCTGTGCGTAGGTGCTTCCTCTGTTGGGGAGCTCATGCCCGCTTGCTGGAAGGGAATCAGAGGCCCAGAGGCCCAGAGGCAGCCTCTCTCCTGAGGGGAAGTTGCAGCCACAGTCTGACATGAGGTTGGGCACTTTCTGAAGATCTGAAGGATCCCAGGGCTCCCATAGGAAATCAGAAGGACTGGTTTTTTGGCTTTCAGGAAGCAAATTTTACCCTTCTGGTAGAGTTCTGAGCAAATGACAAGGCACACGCAGGTGGGAGGCTGCTCTCGCCCTCGGTGATATTCTTGTTGGGCACAGTAGGTGTGGGTCTTGGTGAGTGATTTTTGATGATACTGTTACTAAACCGTAGTGGGCTCACTCCTGTGCACTGCTTTTCTCTTGCAGGCGAAAGGGCCTGTGCTTCCGACTGAGGAAGATACTCTTCTGTGTCGTGGGATTGTATGTGGCCATTCCGTTTCTCATCAAACTATGTCCTGGGATACAGGCCAAACTGATTTTCTTGAATTTCGGTAAGTGCTGTGTGTCCATTTTCATTTTAATTTTAGTAAGAATTCATGTTCATAGTGATTTATGTATTTATATCTTTATCACTCAGCTCGGGAAGTAGGGCTTCCCTGGTGGCTCAGTTGGTAAAGAATCCACCTGCAATGCAAGAGACTTGGGTTTGATCCCTGGATTGGGAAGATCCCCTGGAGAAGGGACAGGCTACCCACTGCAGTATTCTGGCCTGGGGAATTCCATGGACTGTATAGTCCATGGGGTCACAAAGAGTTGGACAGACTGAGTGACTTTCACTTTCAGGAAGTAGAGCCTTTCTACTGTCCAGAAGGTTCCCTGTGCCCCTTCCCAGTTCAGGGTTATTTGTAATGAGGGCATTTCTCTTAGGGCTGGCATTTGTGTGCATAGATGATGGCTGCGTGGCTGGGGGTCTTTCTTCACTGAGGTGGGTAGAAGTGTTGATGACATGTAGAGTCTTCTGAAGCTGTCATATTGGGGGTGCTCTGTCTGTAGTGCAGTCTAGGAGGTTAGCTGTCCTTGGAAAAGGTGATCACTGAAACTGTAGTGACTGAAAAAATAATCTGGTCTTTTTTCTTTAACACACACACACACAAATCTGATTTTTTTTCTTTAAAACACACACACACACACACACACACACACACACCCCTACACAAATCTGGTCTTTTTTCTTTAAAACACACACACACACACACACCCCTACACCTTTTTTTCTCCCCTTAAGAAACCCTAGCATGCTGCTTTGTTTCCTATGAAATTGTATGCTGGCTTTAGAGGTAAGGGTTAGAAGTTAGATTATAATCCCCTTCAGTTAACTTGGACCTGGTGTGTTCCAAAGTTGTTTTTTTTGTTTTTGTTTTTATTTTTCATGCTATATGTTTACTTTTGGACAAGTGGGAGGAAAAAGGATAGAAGTATCTGGTTTATGAAGCAGAAAGTGTATAGTTGCCAGGAATAATCATTAGAAGGAACATCTTTTTACACCCACAAGATGAGGCCAGGAGGGAAGGGACCGCACCTGCAGTGTTGGGGATCGGTGGATAGAACCTGGTGCTTGGCACACAGCAGTGCCCCGTGGGTGATGGCCTTGCCATTGGGTGTAGGGAGTATTTGGGGCAGGTGAAGCGGTCTCTATGTTCTTGCAGCTGTGCCAGTTTGCAAAGAGTGGGTTTGGACTTGTGTGTGTGGGAACTGGAGGCTTGGGAAACCAGGCTGGTGCTCTGAGGCAGCAGGGGAGCTGGTGAAGGGGAGGGAGAGGAGAGAACAGACTGGAGGTATTGAGGTGTCCTGTGTGATGACTGGCCTGGGGCAGCAGGGTGGGGCTGGGTGGCCCCTCCCCTTAAGTAACACCGGTGTTGCAGGCTCTGCAGGGCATTGGGACAGATGAGTTTGGGGTGTTAAGTCGGCAGTAGACTTGATCACAGAAAAGTGGATGTCACTGCTGAAAAGGAATTTGTGCTCTAAAGAGGATCAGGCTGGGACTTCCCTGGCTGCCTAGTGGTTAAGACTCTGCACTTCCAATGTAGGGGCCTGGGTTCCATCCCTGGTCCAGGAACTAAGATCCCATGTGCTGCCTGGGGCAGCCAAGAAATCAAGAGGAGCCAGAGGAGGAAGAGGAACAGAGATAGTAAGGTGGATAATAAAATATAATAAATATATAATAGAAGTTTTTATTTGGATGTCTGGAAGTAAGTGTAAAACACATGTCAGTATACTAAGAAAGATTTGATTTTTCTAACAGAAACATGGCTAAACTTCTAGGAATTTATTATCTCTGAGTTTTCATTGCTTGTGAGAAGTCCGAACTTGGAAGGAGCTCACAACATACTAAAATCAAGAAAGTTCTGTTTTTCTGACTGTAATGCCCTTTAAGTGTCCAGTCAGCCTAGCGTGGAAGAGAGTCTGGGTTACATGCAAACATGAGGCCACAGGCTGCAGGTTTCCTGATAGCAGATCATAGAGTCAGCCCTGCCCAGCTGTCCCACAGGGCAGGCCTCCGGGCACCTCCAGGCACCTTGGGCAGGTGTCTTGGCAGCCAGTGGCCTGCTGCCCTCTGGGCTGCTGCACTGTGGGTCCCAGCAGCTCTCTGAATTGAGTTGGTTTTCTTTAGCTCCATCATTGGGGTCACTTTAGATGCAGCTCATGAATTTTGCACTGTTGATTTCCTAATGAAATGGCAGGATGTTCCTGAATTCTCCTGTTCGGGCTCCGGGCACAGAAGAGAAGGGGTTGGCAGGGCCGCCCTGCACCCCTGCAGAGAGACGCCTGTCCCCAACTGCTCGTTACCCTGTGCCTGCTGCGTCGGGGGTAGCTGTCAGGGCCCCTGCCCTCCCCTGTGGAGATTTGGTCTTCTGGGCAGTAACGTGGTAGTTTTACCTCGCTCTGCTGGAGGGCCTGTGTGTTCTGGGGCAGCTTCCTTCTTCTCAGGGTGTGATTCGTGAGCTGTGGGTTTCTATCTGGATGTTGAAGGAAGTGGAACCATCTTTTGAGCCCCAAAACATGATTAAAGTATTGTTAAGTTCGTAACAAATCTATCTGAAACTAAATCTATAAATCAGATAAATAAGCATTAGACAAAGGGATAGCATCTATGATTTAAGGCTTTATTCTTCTTTAAGTATATTTTTTCATAAACAAAAAAATAGATGACTTTTGTAAAAACAAAAAATTAACTGAAAAGTTCTGAATGGCATGAAGAAGAAAATGAAACTTGCTGAGAGAAAATTGCGGTCACATTGTTGTCTATTTCCTGTTGGTCTTTTGTGTGTGTGTCTGTACAATTAAACGTAAATATACATGCTTTTCAAAACCTACACTCAAAAGTCAGCTCCCCCGCCCACAGCATTGTCAGGGTGATAATAGCTGGTTCTCGAAGTCTTTCTCCTGGAATCCAGAACTGTCTCCTGGTGGGAAGGAGTGTTTCATTTCAGAGGCTGGGTAGAAATGCTCTTCTCTACACACCACTCTGGGCCTTTTTTTGGAGGAGATTAAGAGTTAACATCTGAATTACTTAGTTGTTAATGCAACAGCCTGTCCACTACAGCTTTCAAGGGATGGCCATCCTTCAGCCTCCTCTTTTTCCTTCCCCTTGGCCATTCTGGTGACCCCTGATCGCTTTCCTTATCTCTTCCTTCTTTGGAAGCCCAGAGTCCATGGGGCAGCTGGAGTTTGATAAAACCCTGCTGGGAGGGCCGTTTCCTTGTTGGCACCCCACCTCTTTGCTCTTGCTCTTTACTCAGTGCCAGGGATAGGGCGTGGCCCCAGTGTTCATAGTTTTCAGGCGGTTGGATATGTCCCCTACAGCCCAGGAGTTCTGGCCTCCCACCCTAACAGCATCTAAAGGATGGCTGACTCAGTTATTTTCTGTTCATTCATGTATTTACTCGCTGTTTACCGAGCATGTCTGTACAGAGGCCTTTCTTAGTCACCCCCGTGACATTTGTGGTTGCTGATAAATGACAGCATGCTCAGTGGATAACACAGCTGGGAAAGCAGGGGACCCCAGAGGGCCTGGCTCTGGAAGCTGCCTGGGCCTGTGTGCTGGGTCGCTGGCTGTGCACCGACCTCTGTGTGCGGCAGAGCTTGTAACTGACAGTGATGCGGAGTGGGGTCACCCTGCCGGCTCCTGCCCTGCCACCTTGGGCTGCTGGCGTGCTCAGTGCTCTGTCCTTGGCGGACACAGGGGCTGGGTGCGTGGGTTCTAGCCGGCATCCTAGAGTCACAAGCTGAGGGCTGAGGCCACAGGGAGGCTCGCAGGATCGAGCCAAGTTCCAGCCCAGGCAGATCCTAGACCTTCCTCAGGCCAGCCTGGGGCCCTGCACCCCTTGACCCCATTTCCTTCCCTTGCAGCAGTCCTACTGACTTTTACCAGTAGTGGCCAGGTGGTTCCTCTGGCCTGGCCACCACTGTCTGGGCTGTCTCACCCTAGCACTGACCAGACGCCTCTTGTTAGCCAGTTGGGAGGCATACAGGGGCACCTCTGCACTAATCTGCACCCTTTTCCCTGTTTCTTTGTTGTTTTTTTTAATTTTGTTTATTTATTTTTCTGTGCTGCGTGTTTGTTGCTACTCAACCTTTTTCTCTAGCTGTGGCGAGCGGGGTCTACTCTCTAGTTGCAGTGTGCGGGCTTCTCATTGTGCTGGCCTCTCTTGCTGCAGAGCTCAGGCTCTAGGTACATGGACTTCAGTAGTTGTGACTCACGGTCTAAAGAGCACAGACTCAATAGTTGTGATGCACAGGCTTAATTGCTCCATGGCATGTGGAATCTTCCCAGATCAGGGATGGAACCCACATCTCCTCCATTGACAGGCAGAGTCTTCTTCACTGAGCTCCCAGGGAAGCCCCTCCATGGTTATTTCTAAAATAGAAATGGAAGTGAACTGGAGGATGAGCCTTGTGGAATGAGCCTGTCCTAGAGCAGAATGGAGTGTCTTGGTTCTAGATTTCTCGGCCGTGGAAGCTTTCAGGATTAACTCCTGATCCCAGGAAGACACTCTTCACTGGTGGGGAGCCCTTGGAGCTTTGGGGTGGCACTAAACCACGTGGCCACCTTTTCTGGGACAGAACTCGCCAGACCTGACAGCGGTGCCTTCGGTAGCACCGTCTCCTCTGTGGCATGGAATCTGCAGCCTCGGGGATAGAGTTGATTGAATCTGGGCTCGTTGGGCATATTCAGAGTTTTATTGATTTCCCCTCAGTCCTACACGATGCTGCAGCCTTGGCTTGCCCAGCGGGAGCAGTCAGGGTGTGGCAGGAGCGGGTGCCTGCATCTGAAAGAGATACGTCCAGGGAGACCTTTCCAGGCCTGCTGGTCCCTTCATAGCATAATGAACACCACAGATGGGGGAGCTTAAAACCACAGAAATGTATTCTCTACCAGTTGTGGAGCTTTGAAATTCCGGGCTCCCTCTTGCCAGCCTCTGGTGGTGGCTGGTGTTCCTTGGCTTGTAGCTGCATCACTGCTGTCCCTGCCTCCATCACAGGACCGCCTTCTCCCCGGGACTTCATGTTGTCTTCCCTCTGTCTGTCCCTGTGTCCAGATTCCCTCTATTGACAAAGACACCAGTCGTTTTAGATCAGGTCCACCAAATGACCTTACTTAAGCTTGATTATCTCTGTGAAGACCCTATTTCCATCTGAGGTCCCCTTCTGATGTGCTGGGATTAGGACTTTACTGTCCTTCAAGGGGACCCAATTGGAGAGCATTCAGGGTCCACCAGGACCAGAATCGGTTTACTGTTCCGACTTCCTATTGAGTAGTCAAGAGTGTGGAGTCTGGTCGCCTGGGTGCAGATCCCAGAGTCACCCCATGTGCATCATGCTTGAGCAAGCGCTGTGGTCATGGTCATACCTGCCTATTTCGGGGACGGTGTTTGGAGTACAGGGAACGTGCACCAGCAAGTAAGATGCCACCTCCTTTGAGTGTCAGTTTCCTTTTTAAGTTTTTAGAATGTAGCCTGCTTCTTGGGAAAGAGATGGATAAAGAAGTTAGAGGTTCAAAAGCAGCCCCAGAGGAAGGAGTGTGTAGGTATTCCCATGGTCTCACCAGTTGGCTGTTTCATTTCTTCAGTGAATGTTTTCTGAGCCATGGGGACATGTGAGGAATTGAGAGTTGGAATGCAGGTATGTGGGGACAGAGCATTCAGGGCAGCCAATGTAGAGGCCCTGGGGTGGGAATTGGGCTCTGGAGGTGACAGCATGGCAGGTGGGCATGCTGGGCTCCAGTGCCACGTGACCATGTAGGTTACTCAGGGACACTACTCCCTTCACCAGAGAAAACCTGCGTGACTTCCGTATTGAAGGTGAGACTGGCTGGAAGTCATGGCCACACTCCATTGTCCCTACCCCTTCTGAGAATTGCCATTTTATAACGTGAGTGAACCCCATCTCAAGGTTTGAGTTGTTTTGTTTTTGTTTTTCAACTAAATAAAACTTGAAAGATGGTGTTCACCTCAAGGACTAAAAGTGCAGTGATATACAAGGGATTCTTGGGCTTCCCTGGTGGCCCAGCTGGTAAAGAAACTCCCTGCAATGCGGGAGACCTGGGTTCAATCCCTGGGTTGGGAAGATCCCCTGGAGAAGGGAAAGGCTACCCACTGCAGTATTCTGGGCTGGAGAATTCCATGGACTGTATAGTCCATGGGATCACAAAGAGTCAGACAGGACTGAGTGACTTTCACTTTCACTTTTTCATACAAGAAGGATATGCTCCACCCCACACACACCTTTAAACTTCCACTCACAGCCTGGAGTGTGTCTCTGTGTTTTCCAGGCCGCACTCAGTGTTGATGCTGGTGTGGCCTGTTTATTCACTGAAGACCTGGGATCATGTAGCAGCATCACAGTAATCTTAGTGTCCTTCCCTGCTCTTCTCACCTACTTGTAACTCACAGAGGTTCCTCCAGATCTATGGGTATCGGTTGCCTCTGTGTGAAGGCCCAGGGCTTCCCATCAGTGGGTACACCGCAGTCCCTCAGTCATTGCCCTATTGGCAAGTCCCCTGTAAATTCAGGGCTCAATGAGTAGCTGCCGTCTCATTCCCATAACTTCTCTCCACTCTTCCTGGGCTCTGGTCCTGTGGATTCCTCCGCATCCTGCACCCACACTTCATCTTGGGCCTCACTCTGTCAGTGGCAGCACTAGAAACCTCAGCGTCCCCCTTGCCTGGCCACACCCACATTCTGGTGGTCATCAAGCCCATGGCCGCAGGTCCAAAAAACACATCCCTCTGTCACCTTTCCCATAGTCCCTCCCCCAGCACCCTGGTCCCAGCCTTCACTTCTCAGCCTTCTTTTCTCCAGCCTCTCATGGTCAGGCCAATCCTCAGGTCCCCCAAGGATCTTTTCCCTCCTTTGTGTCCTCTCACACCTTGAACAGCCTTCAGTGGGTCTCTGCTTGGACCTCACCCTTGTAGATATACCTCTGTAGATATACCTCTGTAGATATACCTGCCCACACCTGCTCCTGAGGCTGCAGGGCTCAGTGCCCCAGGCATTAGGGTTTGAGAAAGTATTTGAGAGCTTCAGCTCTGCTGTATACAGGTTGGTCTGTTCAGTCAGTTCAGTTCAGTGGCTCAGTCATGTCGGACTCTTTGTGACCCCATGGATTACAGCACACCAGGCCTCCCTGTCCATCACCAACTCCCGGAGTTTACTCAAACTCATGTCCACTGAGTCAGTGATACCATCCAACCATCTCATCTCATCCTCTGTCATCCCTTTCTCCTCCCACCTTCAATCTTTCCCAGCATCAGGGTCTTTTCCAATGAGTCAGTTCTTTGCATGAGGTGACCAAAGTATTGGAATTTCAACTTCAGTATCAGTCCTTCCAATGAATATTCAGGACTGATTTTCTTTAGGATGGACTCATTGGATCTCCTTGCAGTCCAAGGGACTCTCAAGAGTCTTCTCCAATGCCACAGTTCAAAAGCATCAATTCTTCTGCACTCAGCTTTCTTTATGGTCCAACTGTCACATCCATACACGACTACTGGAAAAACCCGTAGCTTTGACTAGACAGACCTTTGTTGGCAAAGTAACACCCCCCCCTAATCCTTGTTTCCATCTCTTTGTCCCCTACAGTGCGGGTTCCCTATTTCATTGATTTGAAAAAACCGCAGGATCAAGGTTTGAATCACACCTGTAATTACTACCTCCAGCCAGAGGAAGACGTGACCATTGGAGTCTGGTGAGTGTTGGCCCCAGGACTACAGGGTCAAGTGGTGTGGCCTCAAGGCAGCAGGGCCTGTGAGGCATGGCCAGTATTGTCCTGACAGCAGGCTCTGAAACTGTTGTTGCTTGTCCATTTTTATCTTTATCTGTTTCCAAAGGAAAAGTCTCTGCTCGATTCCATGATAGTGGAGCACTAGACAGCTGCATCAACTCTGTTCTCAGGTTTTCAAACAGCAAAGGGTTTGTAAACCAGATTGCTTTTGTTGCAGGAAGGGGGACCCCTTCTGTTGCAGGAAGGGGGACCCCTTCCAGGGCCCGAAACTGGGCTCTTGTCTAACACTCGGAAATGGATTGTCCGAGGAGACACATGTGCTGACGAAGCAAGAGATTTTATTGGGAAGGGCACCCGGGTGGAGAGCAGGAGGGTAAGGGAACCCAGGAGAACTGCCCTGCCGCGTGGTTCACAGTCTCGGGTTTTATGGTGATGGGATTGGTTTCCGGGTGGTCTTTGGCCAATCATTCTAATTCAGTGTCTTTCCTGGTGGCGCATGCATCGCTCAGCCAAGATGGATGCTAGCAAGAGGGATTCTGGGAAGTGGACGGACAGGCAGTGTCTCCTCTCGACCTTTCCCGAACTCTTCCGGCTGGTGGTGGCTTATTAGTTCCATATTCCTTATCAGGATCTCCTGTCATAAAACAACTCATGCAAATGGTTACTATGTTGCCTGGCCAGGGTGGGCGGTTTAAGTCAGTGTGCTTCCCCTAACACTTCCAGGGCCCGAGAGTGGGCTCTTGTCTAACACTCGGAAATGAATTGTCTGAGGAGACTCATGAGCTGACAAACCAAGAGACTTGATTGAAAGGGAACGCGGGAGGACTGCTTTGCCATGTGGCTTGCAGTCTTGGGTTTTATGGTGATGGGGTTAGTTTCCCGGTTGTCTCTGACCAATCACTCTGACTGAGAGTCCTTCCTGGGGGTTGCACTCATTGCTTAACCAAGATGGATGCCACCGTTCTGGGTGGTGGTTGGACACGTGGTTTTTAGACCTTTCCTGAACTCTTCTGGTTAGTGGTGGCCTATTAGTTCCATGTTTCTTACCAGAACCTCCTGTTGTAAAATCACTCACACAAATGGTTACTATGGTACCTGGCCAGGGTGGGCGGTTTCAGTCAGCATGCTTCCCCTGGCAGTTTTTGCAGAAAGCCATATTTCCAGGGGGAAAGAAAGCCAGAAAAGAGACTGTATCACAGAATCATGAGGACAGGCTTGAGCCACACCTGTCTTTCAGAGAAGTGAGAGAGTCATTTCCTAGGCAGGTTGATAAGAAGTCCAGGGGTCCCCAAGGAGAGAGGGGTCTGGAATTCTCAAGGAGGAAGAAAGGACAAACTTTTTTTCCTTTACATTCTTTAGGATCATATAACAATAATGTATCCTGCTTAAGGACAGTCTCTGGAAACAAACCTTCTGGCTAATCCTGTTATCTTAAAATGTAAATTATGGGAGTAGGTCTAGTGAGGTCTTTACACCCTCCAGACATTCTTTTGATTCATTGTATGAACTAATTGGAGAGTATATAACTCCATTGCTAACACTAGCAAGGTGGTACTCTTTCTGCCCCCTTCTGATGCCTATGTCAGAAGCTTTCTCTATCCCTTTTATACTTAAACTCTATTGCACAAAAGCTCTGAGTGATCAAGCCTTGTCTCTGACCCCAGATTGAATTCTTCTCCTCCAGAGGCCAAGAATCCTGGTGTCTTTTCGTGGTTCAGCAACAACCTTTCAGAAGGGCCCATCCAGGTGTTGAAAACAGTTGCATCTCTTTCACACACAGCTCTTTCAGGCCCTGACAGTGGTGGTGGCGTTTGCTCTTTTCTTAGTATTTACTTTTTTTTAGCCATAAATTTAGGTTTGGATCTAAGCTCTGTGACTTGGCTTTTCTTCAGAGTACAATTTAGTGTTTTTTCCATGGACGAGTGGGTGTTTCCAATCAATGGAACCAGAACGGACCAACTTTCCTGTGGCGGCGTCTCTTTGTCTCAGGAGTGGCTTCGAGTTGCTCCTTGGATTCAGGAGAACCACTGTGACCAGGAGGAGCTTCTGAGGGAAGTGCTCTGAACCACTCCCCTGTGCGAGGCCAGGGCGTCCTGGGTGAAGACCCCAAAATGAGAGGGAGGCTCTGGTTTGAGTGGCTGAGGCAGGGATTGCCTGTGGCTGTTTCTGGTGTGGTTCAGTGGAGCATTCAGGGCCAGCATGTGCATGTAGGCTGCTCTGCATGTCCGTCTTCAGTCAAGCTTGCACGTCTTGTTCAGAGCTGTCTGGGGGACTTGGCAGCTCTCCTGATGGTTACTAGGATCTGTGCTTTGAAGACGTGGGTTCAGCCAGGCTTCTTCCTCAAACAGAGCAGTTATGTGACAGGATGGGTATCTGGGCAGTTACCCGTGAAGGTCGTGTTGGTGATGACCATGTGGGTCTCCAGGAACGACAAGCTCTGTGTGCAGGTGGGCGCCTCTGCCCACCCACATCTACACCCAGTGCCATCCTGACGGCAGCGTGGACCCTGGGGCGGCAGCCGCTCTGCTCACCAACTGCCCTCCCTGGCGCCCCACCAGGTCTTCCCATGGCCAAGGAGCAGGGAGAGCAGCTCCTTCTCTGCTTGGCAGGGGCGGAGCCCAGGGACAGAGAGCTGCCAGAGCCTTTTTCAGAGCTCCGAGTTTCGGGTAGGCTGGCTCCTGGAGGCATGTCAGCTCCCAGCATCTGCCAAGTGCACCTTTCTGTCTCACAGGTTTGTAACTATGGGAGAGTGGTAATTGCAGTGGTCAGAACCACCCAAAATGCGATCTTGTGAAATGGTCAGACACACATCAGAAACGAGATGCTGGCACTTAGACCTAGAGAAGAAGAAATCAGCCATGCAGTGTTTTTAAGGCTTCCCACAGACCAATACGTTTACAGAAAAAAACGTGTTAAATCAGACCCTCCCTCGTGATGAACAGTGACTTTGATGTGTCCTGAGTTAAGGGTAACCAGAGCACCTCTCTGAAGGAGGATTTGGCCACATAGACCAAGTGTCTGCATGCCTGGCCAGGTGTACAAGAATCCGAGCTGCCCACAAGGGCCTGTGACGCCTCCTGCAAAGGTGAATCTAATGCCAAGATGGCTTGTGGACAGGCTCTGTGTTAGAAATGGTGCTTTAAGGACAGCCAGGCTTTGAGTCAGCCTGTAAAGACCAGTGTTAACTGAATTAGCACGTGTGACAGACGGATACTGTCCCGTGTACTCTTGGGTGCAGTTCCATGTAGCTTATAAACATGGGTGAGTGTGAGGGGATGTGGGACAGCCTCAGTGCCCGTTCCGTGTTCTGACCCAGATGGAGGGGGTCTTACCTCACATGGCTTCCCCTTTCTATGGACGGAGTCACTGCTGGTGGGGCGAGCTACTGGGGCCAAGAGGGGGCCCTTCTGCGAGTCAGACAATGTCCTCAGCTGCCAGACGGTGCCCTCACAGCATGGGGTCTGCCCCCAAAGCCTCCTGCTCTCTGCTCAGCTGTCCCCAGCCACGGGCATCCTGCCTGCGGGTGTGTCACCTGCCGCTCCCCTCTGCTGCTGCTTCCAGGCACACGGTCCCTGCTGTCTGGTGGAAGAATGCCCAGGGGAAGGACCAGATGTGGTACGAGGATGCCCTGTCTTCCAGCCACCCGATCATCCTGTACCTGCATGGGAACGCGGGCACCAGGTGAGCAGGGACCCGCTGCAGGGAGAGAGGGCGCACCTGGGCACGGGCGTCTCGAGAGCTCGGGGAAAGTCAGGGCTCGTCTGGGCTTTGGGAGAGGCGGTTGGGAACCCTTGTTCCCACAGGCCCAGAGCAGGGCAGGGCTGCGTGCCAGGTGGGCCGGGCCTGTTTGCTTGGGAACCGCCAGCTGAGTGGAGGTTGGCAGCTGTGTCCAGAAAGCCCTGGTCAGAAGCGCGTGCCTGGGGTGACAATGGAGGTGGCTGTGTCCGCCTGAGCAGCCCAGAGCCTCAGCCAGGGGGACTTGCTCTTCCTGGGTTAGAGACCCAGGCTCCTCAGTGGACAGGAAGCACAGCCCCTTGGGAGGCTTTGAGACCCTCCAAGGCCGTGATGTGCCCGGGAAGTCGCCCCTGCGCATCCAGCATCTGCCATGCTGGAGTGAGGACACGTTCTCACTGGCAAGCGTGCCCTGCTGTAAGGGGAGACACACTTCCTGGGGGGCACATGAAGAGACCCCAGCCGAGCAGTCAGGGACAAGCTTGTTCCGGGGGGCACCCTGCCACGCTGTCAGGCCAGGTACCTCCAGTCCTGAGCCGGCAATGCCAGCACATCCCACTGGGCCATCGAGGAAGTGCATCCCCATGTAGCCGTCCTTACCCACGGTCATCCCGGGAGCTTTTCAAAGGCAGATTCAGTGATCATCTTTCAGACTTGCGGGTTTGGATCCCATTGTTTAAACAGGGCTCCTTCCAGTCCTCACTGCGGCCTTGTTGAGAGGAATCTGCATGAGAGCCAGTGGGGCAGAGGAAGAAGGGCGTTACCTGAGCAAGTGTTGCCTGAAACCCCTCGGGGCGCCCCTGCGGCTGCAGGAGTCCGGGCTCCATGGGGCTGGGCTGGGGCCTGTCAGTTCACAGGCAGAGCCAGCAAGGGGGACGGAGCAGGCCACAGTGGGTGTCTAGGCAGAGGGGCTGCACAGAGGGTCAGCAGGATGTCTGGGACGTGGCCCCCAGGGCGCCCTGAGCCCAGAGCGCTGAGCTGCTGACTCAGCACGCACTTGGCAGCCCGCTTCCCTGTTGTCCAGGACAAGCTGTGGCGGGTTTCTCTTCCGCTTTTCAAAGAGCAAATGACTGCAAACAGCTCCTGTAGCCTCTTCTATAAATGAGGGAAGTTGGGCGTTCTTACCAGTCACGTGGTAAAGAAGACAAAGTCTGTCTGTAGTTTCAGGATGGAAGGCATCTTGGGACTCTGAAAGTTTGCTGCCCCCCTCTCCTCACGTCCCCAAGGACAGCACAGTGTGCAGTTCTTGGTGGCTGCCCCATCCGGGCAGTATGGCAGCAGCCATGGCTCCCTGAGGCCTGGACTCCAAGGATTCTCTGAGACCCCATTTTGCTCTGAACCCCTCTTCTTGCTCAGGGTAGGGTACTGGAGTTCTTACAAAAGAACTGTGACAAAGTCTTGCAAAGATAACTGAAAACATTTTGCATTATTTCTCTCCAATCTTGAAACTCAGCCCTTTGATGTTTGTTTCTGGGTTATTTTGGCTTTCTTCCTCCATCTTTTTCTCACCTCCCCCAAGGACACTTTCCCGACACACACACCCTAAATGGCCCAAATGCTTGTTATGAGAAAGGGAAAGAGCAGCGAAGTCTGTCAAGGGTGAGCCTGCCCACTGATGCACTTCCCACTCATCAGGCAGCCCTGTCCCCCTTGGGGTGTCTGCAGGGAACAGCTGGACAGCTTCTGGGCAGGAAGTGGGAGGCAGAGGCAGACAGGCCTCGCCCAGAGAGGGGTGGACATTAGGCGGCCCGTGAGGGCCTGGGAGGCTCTCCGCGGCTGTC
Source organism: Muntiacus reevesi (assembly GCF_963930625.1). Lineage (NCBI taxonomy): Eukaryota > Metazoa > Chordata > Mammalia > Artiodactyla > Cervidae > Muntiacus > Muntiacus reevesi. The sequence continues at coordinate 41,600,751 of NC_089250.1, read as the reverse complement.
AGATCATGATGGTGCCTCTGACCCAGCATCTGCTTGCGGGCACACGTGTGTGGAAGGACGGCAGGACGGGAGGCACAGCAGCAGACCATGAGAAGCAGATGGGGAAGAGCCAGATGACCTGGTGGTGGGGGCGGGAACAGCCAAGGAGGAGCGCCCTGAGGGTCAGTGGAGGCTCCATGGGTGAGGAGATTGAGGCGGGAGGTGCCTGTGGCCCGTCCCCCTGTGGCCCGTTCCCCTGGTGTGTGTGCCAGCGAGGATGTGCATCCCTTCTGTTCACCTGTGGTCCTGGACATTGGGGAGCTCAGGGACCTTTGTGTTTCCTAGGTTCTGCCACCTAGTCAAACCAGAGGTGAGGTAATAATTAAGAAACATCCCCACAATGCTCAGATGGTCCCTTGCCTGGCACCATACTGTGGAGTCCAGCTGGGAGCCACGTAGGTGCCCTGTCAATCACCCTCCCACATGAATTTGGGGATCAGGCTCTAAGTGCCCAGATGCTGCAGTGTTCATCCCAGGCCTCCTTTCTGAGAAAATGCACTAACAGCTGTTCTTATTTCCTTTCCCTGACGATCTAGAGGTGGTGACCATCGGGTGGAGCTTTATAAGGTAGGTGAGGTTGGCTCATGGCGTCCGACGGCAAGCAGTGCCCTTAGCTTATGGCACACAGAAGAGGCCATGCAGTGGACAGATGGACGGAGCAGTGCCCACCCTCACTGTGTGGACAGAGAGAGCCTTGCTCGCCTACTGCCTCTGGCTGTTCTTTCCAGGAGTCATTAACAGAACGGAGTTCCTCCTAATAGTCTGAGTTAATCACTGTCGGTCTTTTTCATCTTGCTTTTTACGGACATCTCCGCATGGAGTGCTTCCCATCTTGCTGCCTCTGGGGATAGTTTTCAAGATCGGGGTGAATGGACTTTGTGGCTTGTATGCCAGAAATTAACAAGTTAACATAAAGTGATTTGCAATTGTTTGTAAAGTTACTTACTCACATAGGGAATGATGGGAGAACACCGAGGGGCCCAAGAGCTACACTGTCCTCTGGGCTGTGGCTCAGGGATTCTGCCAGCGCTGGGGTTTCTTGTGTCCACCAGGCACAGGGCACCACTGACGCAGGTTCCCAGCCAACGTCGTGGTGCTGGGCCCCAGGGGGTGCGCAGACCCTCCCCGCCATGTGGCTGTCGTCAGAGGGTGTGTGGGTCTTCGAGCTGACACGTGCTGCTGATGCAGCGTCTGGGGCCACCACGCCTGTCGCCCTCCTTGCGGGTGGATCTGTGTTTGGAAACAGGGCCAAAGGGACAAGGCAGACATGGGGGCACTGCGGCCGTCCAGCACCCCGCGGACGGCTCTGGGCTGTGGGAGGACTGGTTCCCTGGAGCGACTTGGATCCAGGCGGGGGTGGGGTGGGTGACTGAACAGCTGTGGCTCCAGAGGGTGCAGGTCCTGTGGGGGCTGGGAGTCCCTGGGCTCCTCGGGGATGGGAGCGTACCTCCGGGTGGTGTCACTGGTGTTGGTGGCAGCTTCCTTGTGGCTCTGAGCACACCCAGCCAGGGCTTGGGTGGGACTGTGAATAGTAACTTCATGAATGCAGTCACCTAATCCTCAGAGATTTTTTTTCTTTTAAATGAGAAAAATTCAACGGAAGCTTAAATCTGAACAATGCTAGGATGCATTAAGGGTTACCAGGTGTGGACTCCACACTGCAGGGTCCTTCCTCCTGGGTCTCTGGGTGGTCAGAGCCCCTGGCAACCCCTGGACAGCCATCAGCCTGCAAGCCCCTCAGAGGGCAGGGATGCTGCTCGGGCCGGCCTCCACCTTCCTGAGTGTCCCACAGTGGCTGACGTGGGTTTGGGAGGTCCCGTCAGGATGGGGCGGTGAGGTAACGGCCTTCACTAAGTCCCCTTGAGTGAGGTTGGGTGGGTTAGTCAGAGCTGCATTGTTCAGTTTTTGTTTTTCACTTCCAGGTGCTGAGTTCCCTCGGCTACCACGTGGTCACCTTTGACTACAGAGGTGAGGGTTCCTTGCTCACCCTGCCTCTTCGAGGTTGGTGTAGGGGGCGCCGGGTGTCACTCTGAAAGGCTGGCGGCTCTGCCGTGACCTGCAGTCCTTGTGAGATTGTCAGCATGTGGAGGTAGTGGAGGGTCTGGGTCCTTGAAAGTGCGTCCTGCGTGCATCCTCCCCCAGATGGGAGGCACGGGCGCCTGGAACCCCGGCACGCGCCCACTGCCAGCCCCTTTCACGTGTCAAAGGTGCTGTCTCCTCTTCATGGGACTCAGACTTTCCCTACAGCTGGGTATTGGGCCTGTTTCATGCTCAGCAGAGCTTGTCTTGTTGAAGTTACAGAGACAGGAAAGAGGGACTCTTCTTCTTGTCCCTCCGTGTTTCTCCTTGCCTCCCGCAGTTTGCTGCGTGAGGAACATGCTTTTGTGTCAGTGGGGAGCCGCAGTAGCAGCGATGTGTGCCTCAGACAGTCCCTGCCTGGAGAGGATGTAGGGCTGAGGCCTCTCGTCCAGCTCACCCTGGCTGGGGGGAGGTGGGGTTTCACACCCACAGACCCAGCAGCTGTTGGCATCGCCTGGGTGTGCACGTTGGGAGAGTCTCCCCTTGCTGCTGCCACAGTTGCCACAAGTGTAATGTCCCAAAGCAGCACGGATGTACTATCTTGAAGCACTGGAGTTCAAGGTTCCAAGTCTTTAGTCACTGGGATGAGTCAAGGTGCGGGCACGATGGAGGCTCCAGGAGTGTCAGGTTCCTGGCCTCTTGCAGCTTCTCTAGGCACACTGGTTCCTTGCTTGTGGCCCCTTGAATCTGCATTACTCTGGCCCTGACTCTGTCCCTTCTGCTCGTAAAGACCCGGGATTGCCTGGGGCTCATGCTGACCAGGACACTGTCCTGTCTCGGGGTCCCCTGCTTGGCAACCTCTTTTCTTCTGCACCCTTCACTGCCCTTGCTGTGTGAGGTTCCAGAGGCACGGGTTTCCAGGTGTGGACGTGCACGTATTTGAGGGCCACTATTCCACCGGCCTAGGGTGTGGGGTGGTTCTTTTGTGAGTGTTCTGTTAGGAGGAAGGTGCTGGGTTGAAGAAACTCCAAAAGGAGGCATATCCTTTCCTCCTGCCTCTGCTGCCTCAGGGCAGTGAGGGGGCAACCCTCTCCCTTGTTCACCTTCCTGCGCGTCTAACAGAAATAAGGTCCCATCTAACACTTCCTCTCTTCAGTTCCTGTTGAGTCTCTTCCTTTCTAAGCTGTACAAGAGACCAAAGTTCTGCCTGTGGCTCCTTGTCCCCGTCTCATTCTCTCTTTTCTGTCTCCCCCTGTCTCCGTCTCTCTTGTTTCTCCCTGTCTCTGTCCCTGCCCCGGCTCAGGCTCTGAGCCCTCACTCTGGCCTTGTTCCTGGCACTGGCTTCTCTGCTAATCTGGTTCTGGGACGCCCCGGGGAGGTGGCCTGTGGTGCCCCTGCCTCTAGGTTTTGCTTGTGTTGCAGGACTTGCTCTCTATGAGCCTGTGGTGCTTTTAGATCATTTGATGATGAGTCACTGCTGAGCTGCTGGAAATGACAGTCACATTTGACTTTTCCAGAATCTGGAGGGAAGGGCCCTTGGGAGGTCAGAGTTTAGTTGGCTTTGCTCTGTGATCCAAACAGGATGCTAGGAGTCCCTTCCTTTGTGGGTCAGCATTACCTTGAGCCTGGAATCTGCCCATCCTGAAGCCTCTTCACAGCTGGCTCACAGCTGGGCCACGGAGCCAGGGCTAGGCTCAAGGCCGGGGCGGGCCGGACTGTCAACGGCTGAGCCTGGCCAAGCCCCAGGTGTCGTTGCCGGGGGTCTGTGGTCCGATCACCCTGTCTGCTTCTACTTGTTGAGACTCAGGTGAGGGTGGTGGTTGGGTTCAGAGATTGCGACAGCTGAGGAGATGGGAGAAACAAGCTGGCCTGGCTGAGACCTGAGGCCCCAGATGGCCTGGGCCTTCTGCTGAGAAGGGGGCAGAGGGGGGCTTGCCCCTTGCAGTCCCGTGACGTCCTCTTTGATGCTGCTTTCCCAGGTTGGGGTGACTCAGTGGGAACGCCATCGGAGCGGGGCATGACATATGATGCACTCCATGTTTTTGACTGGATCAAAGTGCGAAGTGGAGACAACCCCGTGTACATCTGGGGCCACTCTCTCGGCACCGGGTGAGAGTTCTCAGCGTGGCGGTGGTGGGAGCAGGTCTGCACGGCGATTCTCCCAGCTGCTGGAGGGGCCCCTGGTGTCCTGGAGCCTCCATCACTGCCCTGCTGGGGGCCGGGGATGAAGCCCCACAGTGCAGGGCACTCGGGCTCCCCAGGCCTGGCCGACTGTGGCTGTGCTACGCAGCGCATCCAGGAGCACGGGCCTTTGGCCCACACGTGGTGTCATTACCTAAAAACTTGGGGAGGCAGCAGCTGGGGTTCCCTTGTTCCATCTGCTGAAAGAGGAAGCGCTCTGATGTTCCATGTGGGCCAGTGTAAAGGCGCCCCAGACCTTCAGCAACTCTTATTTTCCTGCTGCCTTTCCTTTGGACACACTGGCTGCAGGCTGGGCGGTGTCTGGGACTGGCCCTCCTGGCCCGTCCTTGTGGGTGGAGTGAGCCCTGGCCAGAGGGGAGCAGGCCGTCCCACTGTGGGTGTCTGCCTGGACCTGCCCAGCTTGGTCCTGGGAAGGCAGGAGGCCGAGGCCGGGCAGAGTGCGGGTGCTGCCCCCTTCAGGGGCCGCCTCCCCACCGCCAGGGCTTCCTGGGCCCCTCCCATCTGCGTCTGTAGGACCAGGTGTGAGCTGGGGCATGCTGTGCAGCCTGCGGGGCGGTTCCAGGTGAGGTGCAGCACGTGCCTCGGGGCCGTGGAGGTGCCAGCTCGGAGTCCCTGTTGGAGGGGCTGGCCACCGGGCCCCTGCGCACCCCCACCCAAAACCCCACCCGTCACCGCGCCGGTCCTAGCTTCCCCAGGAACAGTCTTGTCTGCAATAGTTTTTGTCATGATCCAACTGAACTTTTCCCTCTTTCCAGAGTGGCCACAAACCTGGTGCGGCGCCTCTGTGAGCGAGGTAGGCGCTTGTGTGGGGTCCTATGCCACGGGTGTGGCCTGGCTCCCACACAGGAGGGCTCTTCGGGCACCGGCTGTGCTCTAGGCCCTGCCGGCTTCTTGTGAAGAGGGTGGTGGTGGATGAGCGGGGTGGTGAGACGAGAACCAGGGGTTGAAATGGGGGCCTGAGCGGACCCCCCGAGGGCCTGACCTTGTTCCCCAGATTATCTGGCAACTGGCAGAGCCTTGACAGGGGCTGGCTCCAGACAGGCAGCCTCAGCAGACATGGCTCTCAGGGTTTCCTGAGACCACTTCCCTAACGTGACCCCAGGGGAGGACTTGAGGGGCAGGGCCAGCCAGGTGGGCACCTGGGGTCTGTGGTCCTGTTGAGGGTGTGGTGGCATGAGGAGTGTCCCGTTGGGGCTTCTTGCTCACCTCCCAGTTCCCTGTTGGTCTTATTTATCTAGAGACTCCTCCAGATGCCCTCATCTTGGAATCTCCATTCACTAATATCCGTGAAGAAGCCAAGAGCCATCCATTCTCAGTGGCAAGTACAGAACTTATTAAAGACAAGCTTATTTATATAATGGAAATAATAGCTATAACATATAAAAATGACTATGAGTAAATATGCATATAGGTAAATTAAAATGTCATAAAAATTATTTAAGTATTCTAATAAATACAGACATTATTGAAAATTTTCATTTAATTCTGGGCACTGGCCTGACTGCAGAGCCACTCAAGATATTTATAGCTTCGTGCCAGGTAGAAGGGTGTGGTCACAGTCAGGTTGTCTGAGGGAGGCTAGACCCACAGGAGGCCTTGCCCCATGGCACAGGTCGCCCACCTGGCATTGCTGCCCCTGGGGCCCAGTGCGGGCTGGGAGTGGAGCTGCCGTGCGCTCCAGAGAACCCTTGGTGGGAATCCCATGCTGTTGGGTCCTCACTGGCTGGCCTCAAGGCCTGAGACCCTCCGTTTACAGGCTGGGTCCAGAGGGGGGCCCCTCTATGTCCTGTTGCTTCCTCCTCCTCCTCCCACTGCTTCTGTGTGTCCAGGGGTACCATGTCGGCCCTGTCTGACCTCATGCTGCCTGCTGCAGACAGAAGAGTCCTTTGTTGGGTGTTCGTTGATACTGCTCTTCTCCCGAATCACACGGTCCTCCGTTTTCTTGGGCATTGTGGCCTGTTGTGTGGCAAGCCTGGTCTCTGAGTCTCGGGTGTGGGAGCCCTGTTTGTGGGCAATCCCCCGCAGCCAGTCTGGGGCCTCTTGAGCCGGGCGTCTGAAGGTGGGGGGAGGGATAGCAGGACCGCCATCCACCCCCCACCCACCCCCAGCTCTGGGGCCACCAGTCAGCCTGATTGGAAGCAGGGGTGACCCTGGCCATACAGGGGTATAGTTCCGCCCATCCCCCCAGCTCTGGGGCAGCAGTCAGCCTGATTGGAAGCAGGGGTGACCCCGGCCCCTATGGGGGTGTATTACCACCCATCCTCCCCCAGCTCTGGGGCCACCTAATTGGAAGCAGGGGTGACCCTGGCTACCACCCATCCCCCCCAGCTCTGGGTCCACCAGTCAGCCTGATTGGAAGCAGGAGTGACCCCAGCCCCACGGCGGTGTAGTAATTGAATCTCTCCTTGTCAACATGTCACCTCCAGATCTATCGATACTTCCCTGGGTTTGACTGGTTCTTCCTTGATCCCATCACAAGCAGTGGAATTCAGTTTGCAAATGATGAAAAGTGAGTACTGTGGGAGAGAATTTAGAAGAACCCCAAGAACCCTCAGAATAAGCGTCTTGAGTCGTGTTAACCAAGGAGTGTGGGATTCTGGACATGTAGGGGTCTTTTCTAAGCAACACATCTCCATAAAGGGAACGTCAGGTAGAGAAAGGGAAGTAGGAAGGTGGAAAGACTGTAGAGTTAAAGAAATAGGAAAACAGCCTATTCTTTGGTCCATAGAACTGTTTTACTTGAAAATTATTTGTCAAAACCAGAACTCCTGAACAGGTGTTAAAGCAGCAAGAGTAACCGTTGTTCAAAAAGTGACTTTGCCTTAGCCATTTGATTTGTGTTTAGTTATGGAAAGATGTTCTGAAGGTTAATATTAAAAATATTTCTGTTAAGTAAACCAGAAGTTACATATTCTATTTTTAGGACTCTCTTTGAACAACGTTCAAGTAACATTATCTTTGTGATATCTTTATTTCATGGCCTTAATTTATTCTAAAAAAAAGAAAATTTTTATCTGAATATTCAGTGGGCATTTAAAAATCTACATTTTAAAAGGAGAATTACCTGAATAAACTGGATTTCCTCTAAAAGTGATGACAGTGAGAAAGTCACCCTGTGGCTGCCCCCCAGCTAAGCCAGTATGAATGCTGGGGGGGCTGGCCATCCCTCACCCCCTGGAAGTCAGGAGCCCCTGCTTGGTGGGCAGGTCTGTTCCCAAATACTTGCCAAGGTGACTGCATGGGAGCTAGGCCTCAAGAGTTGGAGAAACAAAGGACCAGCTTGGCGGGTGGAACTTATGAAAAGATGTAGAATGTCAAAGCATGTCTTGCACACTGGCAAGCACTTCACCGTGGGAGTAAAATGTGGTGCGTGGGTGATCTGTGTGCCACTAGCAGCAGTGCAGCCTGTCAGACGGCTGGGCGCACACCCAGGCCTGGTCCTGCCAGGTGCTAGGCTTGCCCTGGGGCTGCTGCACGAAGCCCCAGATCAGCATGAGATCGCCAGTAGCAGGTGTCTGCTGCGTCCACCGGCTCCCCGGGAGGCCTCAGTGAGGGGCAGCTAGGCACGCCTAGGCCTACCAGTCCTGCAGCCTGTCCTTCAGTAGGCGGTTTGCTGAAGGGTTTGGATTCAGTGACCATTTTGAGAATGTTCATTTATTTGAAACGTTCAGGAATTAGATGCTATATACACAAAAGAGAAACTAGAGGGTGGCTCTTTTGCCAGCCGATGTCCAGTAGTGTTCATTTGCAGTAAGTTTCCTGGCCCACCCATTACTCAGTTTGTAAATATCATTTTGTAACTTTTTAAGAATAGTGTACTGGCAAAGTTTGTTTTGTTTTTAAATTTCCAGGAAATATTCAGGGACCCGATTTGGTGAATGAATTTATCTCTAGATTTGATTGACACTTGTCACCTAGAACAGATACTGATGGAAACATCTAAGAAATCAGTTGCTAGTTCTGTATTAAAAGTGCCTGGCAATTTGAGCCCTTCCGCACCATGGTGAAGTGCTCCCTCACTGGGCCCTGCTGCCGGCAGTCTGGGAACCCGAGAGGCCCAGCCCGTCCTGGGCCTTCCAGTGCCTTTCTCCCTCCCCCCTCCCACAGTGTGAAGCACATCTCCTGCTCCCTACTCATCCTGCATGCCGAGGACGACCCGGTCGTGCCCTTCCAGCTCGGCAGAAAGGTGGGCATCAGGCAGACTCATGTTCGGGCCAGACAGGTGTGGAAGAGGGTCCCGCCCCTTGTGAGGGAGAAGGTAGGGGAGGTTGGTGGTTCAGAACTCTCACGTATTCTCTTGCCTCTGGGATGGGGCTGACATCCTCAGACGTCCTCTTGTTGTGGGGCCTCTGCGTCTGCTTTTGTTGCATCTGTCTTTGCTGCCAGGCAGCAGGATTAGATTTGTAGGTAGGGAGTAGGGTGGGAGGGAGCACCTCTGACCATGGCAGTGGTGAGGGGCAGGGGCAGGCTAGAGGGCAGGGGGCCCAGGCTGCCTCCAAACAGGTCTGTGCCTAGGACCTGGCCATCTAGGGCTGGAAGGAGGGGCTGAGGTGCCACAGACCCCGAGCCAGCTTGTAGATGGGCCTTGACCCAGGCATATGACCCACCTAGCCCTGGGCCAGAGCTGTTAGGCTGCCCTGGGCACTCAGGCCACCATGGCATCCCGGGGCAGGTGGCCTGAGGGTGCTGAGGGCCCCTGAGGAAGGCTGGTCTTGAGACGGGGTGAGGACAGAGAGGGTCTTGAGAGGTGGCGCAAGGGTCCTGTGGCTGAAGCAGGTCACCCTAGGCCCCGGGCACTGACCCTCCTCTCCCTCCCCCAGCTCTACAACATCGCCGCACCGTCACGCAGCTTCCGGGACTTCAAGGTTCAGTTCATCCCCTTCCACTCGGACCTCGGCTACAGACACAAGTACATCTACAAGAGCCCCGAGCTCCCGCGGATCCTGAGGTGAGGCCCTACCCTCATCCGCCACGCAGGATGGCATGTGGGAGCTGGGCAGGCCCCTGCGGCCACAGCTGGGACAGTCGTGCCAGGCTGGTCAAGGGGGTCTGGTGTCAGCACGTGTGGCCTGCTGGGCTGCGGTCCCCTGTGTTGGTCGGGCAGTGAGAACACCACGGCTGCTGTGCTCAGGCCCCCTGTCCCCTCCCACAGGCCTATCAGGTCACTGCCCCAGCATGGGGTTTGTGTGGTAGGGGTGATGCAGGTCTGGGCCAGCTCCCCTAAAGCCTGTTGGTCCCCAGCTGCCTCAGGGAGGGAGGCTGGCACGTGGGCTGCAGCCCAGCCACCTGTCCCAAGCCTGGGAACGAGGGTACCCGGATGGCAGAGGGAAGGGTTTTGATAGACCAGACGCTCCCTGCCTCCCACTTGGGGGTGCAGGCTGTCCCCATGTCCCGGCTGCGGGGCCTCTGCTGAGCCCAGGCTGCTGGAATCAGCCCTTGGAGAAATGTGTGCTGGGGAACTCCACTGGTATGTGAGGCCCTCGAAGTCCCAGGGTCACAGCTCTTTGGTTTTGACATTTCTTGGCACATGGAATGTGTGTTGCTGAGAGGGGATGGTAAGAGAATTGCATTGCTCTGGGACTGTGGTTTTTCCCTGTAAAAGGCACACATCGCAGAAAATGTAGACCAGAGAGCTGCTCCAGCATCAGGGTGCAGTGACCTGTCCTCACTCCCTGTCAGGACTTGACTTGGCACTGCCCTTGGCGCCCTGCCTGTTTGCCTCTCAGGGTGTGGTCCTTGGAGCTTCTTTGCAGCCTCCCGGGTGGGCTGTGGGAGGACGGTGGGAGGCGGGATCTCTGATCTGGCCCGGAGGGGTTTGGCTGACAGGTGTTCTCCTCTGCTCCAGGGAGTTCCTGGGGAAGTCGGAACCGGGACGCCAGCACTGAGTTGCTCGCCGCCTGGGAACATGAAGGCCTCTGCCCTCGTCCCCCTTTCCTCCTGCCAGCCCGCCCCCCAGAGATGTGCCTGGAGAGGGAACACGGATGCCAGGGGAGGCCCTGGCAGACCTGAGGCACTGTCCCGAGTGGCGGGGAGCAGGGGTCTCTGTGGACCACGCGGAGGCGGCATGTGACCCTCTCCCCCTCATGCTGCCCCTCAGCCCGAGGGCTTGTTGGGAAGACAGTGACAGAACTTTCTGGCCATCGGCTAGTCAATCCCATAACCTCCTGAGCCAGGCACGGGGAGCCTGGGACAGGAGGTGAGGGGTCTTGGGACCACGCTGAGCTTTCTGGCACCACCCTTGAGAACGTGGGCAAACGTGGGTTCTTTCTGTTCCCTCCAGAATGGACGCTCATGGCTCCACCAGCCCCTCCTGCCCTGCCCACCCTGCTTGCCTTCCTCGGTGTCCCTGCCTCCCTGGGCCGCCCCGCTGCTCCCCACTGGGGAGGGGCCGGCGACCTGCCTTCCTCTGATGTCCACCCACTTATCTGCCTAACCAGGCCTTAGACTGAGCATTTATTTAAGAATAAAATCGTGGTGGTGGTCTATCTGTTTTCTCACTGCTGCCTCCAGCGGTGTCCAGGCTATACCCAAAGCCCCAGGCCACTCTCTGAACCCAGCCATGTGAGGAGGGGGTGGCTCTGTAAGGCCAAGGATTGCGGGCTTTCTTCCCGCTCCTGCAGACACTGAGGTCCCGCGGGGAGGGGTGTTGTGTCGGAGGCATGTTCATGGGAAGGTTGTCTTCTCCGGTGGGGAAGATGGCCTTTTCCTAAAACCAGGTCTTTGTGGGTGAGCCTTTCAACGTTACAGTTAACAAGCTCATTGAATGTTGCTGTGTCGATGGATGGGCAGTGGGGTTTCCCTCAGAGACCCGGGACAAGCCCCTGGCCACTCGTAAAAGGACTCAGGCTGCTGGAGTCCACGTACTCCCATTCTGCCCTGGGAGTGTCAGCTTGTTCACTCACTGTTCATGGCGTTTGACCAAGCCCACCTCCCACGCACAACGCCAGTGCCCACTCACCACCCTCCTCTCACCCCCAGAGGGAGATGGTGTGTGGCTTTCTAAGGGGGCTGCACGCCGTACAGTACACGGCTGGTCTCAGGGCAGAGGACTTTGGTTCACTCTCCTTGGGCTTCCCTTAGGGCTCAGCTGGTAGAGAATCCTGCCTGTAATGCAGAGCTGGTTTTGATCCTTGTTGGGAAGATCCCCTGGAGAAGGGAAAGGCTACCCACTCCAGTATTCTGGCCTGGAGAATTCCATGGACTGTACAGTTGCAGAGTTGGACACAACTGAGTAACTTTCACCTTCTCCTAAAGGCAGGTCTTCCTCCCCTAGATCCGTAGGCTCTGACACTTTCGAGTCAGTGCAGAAATTCCCCGGGGTGGGGAGGAGCTTATTTGCCTTCTCTCCCCTACTGCCCTTGGCCTGTGAGCAGCTGTGAACTGGCTGGAGGCCCAGAAACAGGAGATTACACCCTCTTCAAAACACCTTAGAGCTGCCCATGGCAATTCTCAGCCACCTGGTCCTCAGCTTCACGTCCCCTTGGCTTTCTGGGATGCCTATCCTGATCTGACACTGCCTTCATGTAACTAAAGCACAAAGCCCATGTGGCCAGGGTGGCCCCCTGGGGCTTCTCAGGCTTTGTCACTGGGGCTCCTGGCAGCCCCGCAGCCCAGAGCCACGTCTCCTGCTCATCCTGACCAGCGAGGCCATCTGAGACTGTCTACACTTCGCTTGCTCTGCCTGGGCTCAAGCCTTCATCCTGTTTTTCTTTAAATTTTGTCTGTGTAAGTTGCCTCAGATTTTACGGTGGGGGGTGGGTGGGGAGGATAAAGTAAGATATAAAGTAAAAATACAAGCTGTTAGTGTTTTTACAGGTCTGACAGCCTGAAGATAAAGCATAACAAGGTTGCTGAGCAGGTAGCTCCCGCCCTCGACACCTTTCAGGTAATTAGGTCTACATGTCTCTGCCTGGGGGTATCTCTGCTTATTACCTCAGTCCAAGAAGCTCAGCTTAAACTGTGGAGTAGGACTGACCCCTTGTTGAGTCACAAAGTCAGTTTGTGGTCAAGAACCGCTCGAGATGCCCACATTGATCTGTGGTCACAGCCTGTGGAAGCAAGTGTCCTGGGAGCCGCCCCGGACCCGAGACCAGGTGCCCCTCCCCCAACACTTGGGTTCTCTGGGTAACACTGAGCCCTGAGCTCACATCTCACTGGGTTTTTTTATTTAACTTGCAGCCATATAGTTTGGGGAGGGGAATGATTTGGTCCCCAGGAGTTCCACTTCCCAGAACGAGGAGTGGGTGGCAAAAGACAGGTGCAAAAGAGCAGTACAATTCACACCCAAAACGCCAACACCCAGCTGACGTTTTCCCAATGCTGGGTTTGATGACTCAGGCTCACGGGGCTCCGAGTGCCACAGCAGCTGGGTGAGAGAAAGTTCTGTCCCCAGTCCCAGAGCGGTGGGCCATAGTGTATCCAGGCTGGGACACGCAGCGCCCTGGGTGCAGAGACACGCAGAGGCCAGAAAATCTGAGCACAAGCAGGTTTAATCGCTTTCTCACACGAGGCAGTGACAGCGAGGGGCACACTTGGCCTAAAGAGCGGGCAGCAATGGGTGCTGGGGGCACGACTGCAGACCCCCCAGTTCTGGTGGGGTGAGGGCAGAGCCCCGAGCCACCCAGGTCCAGCATGTGAGAGTGCAGAGCCTCCACAAGCTTCTGCCCCCAGCTCCCGCCTGCTCCCAGGCTTCATCCTTCCCACCGTTCAGCCGCCATCCCTGGTGCCAGCCTGCCGTCTGGGTAGAATGGAGGGTGGGCTCCCCTCTGGGCCCACCAGTCCTTTTCCAGACCAGGTTGTCCTGCTGCCTCCTGCCTGACGGGCAGAGGGAGGGTGCAGGCCTAGCCCAGGGCTGGGCATTCAGCCTTATCCAGCTAGGTGGGGACCCCAAGTGAAAACACCCCAGCATTGCCTCCCTAGGCATAAACTTCAAAAGTGCTATTTTCCGTTGCTAAAACAAGGAAAACCTCAGCTAGTTTCATTTCCTTGTGAAAGATCTTTTGAAAAAGCAAAATTGAACCAATTCTGCACCAGCCAGCCTTGTCCTAACCGAAGCCTCTGGTTCTGGACACAGGTGTCCTCACCAGTGTCACCCTCGGTTCCCCTGGGGCCCTACCTGCTCAATCTGGAAACCCCGGGTCGGGTGCACACATGGCCACTATTAGGACATGGCCTGGCGCCCTGGACCCTCCCAGCAGGGCCAGGAGGCAGAGCTGGGCTGGGAGAGACTGGATGGCCAGCCTGCGTGCTGCAGAAACACACGCTTGCCCAAGCTTTGTCATGGCTACCTGACTGGACCCCAGAGTGCAGAGGCTCAAAACTGAATACGAACTCACACAGGTCTGTACAAGGCCGTGGGGAAGCTGAGTGGGCATCTTGGGGGGTGGGGGGGTGTGGGGGGCGAGCCCTGTCTGCTTGGGACCTGCTCTCCGGCAGGCAGTGAGGGGGCATCTCCACAGCCCAGCCCCTCAAAGCCACCACCACAATTCCCCCAACCCTCCTGGAAGTGGCACTGAAAGAAGCAAGGTGCTAGCAAAATGCTTGGAGACAACGGGCAGAATCAGCAAGGGGATGAAAGCTGGTCCCGAGGCTGGGGCCTAGTCCCTCGGGAGGCTGGGCGGTGGGGCCTGCAGGGCAGGCGGCTCCGCGCCCCAGATGTCACGGGCGTACTCCGTGATGGTCCGGTCACTGGAAAACTTGCCCGAGCAGGCAATGTTCCTGATGACCTTCTTGGTCCACTCCTTGGGGTTCTGCAGAGGGAGGTGGGTGCTCAGTGACCTCAGTCTGTTCCCAGATGCCCTCAGCCCTGGGCAGCCTGACAGAAGGCAGGCCCTCACAGCTAGAGCTCATTGGGAAGGGGGCCCACCCACCAGGAAAGCTTCCAGGTGAGCAGACGGCCTGGAGCCGAAGGGGTCCCGCCAGGGCAGAGTACACACAATGCAGACACCCCGCCAGGAGGGGATTCACCCCCAGACTCCAGCCAGCGCCAGGAGGGCACTCCTCGAAGGGAGGTCAGGGTACCTCCTTGAGCCCGGGGTCACCTGGCCTCCCAGGCCCCCTCCTGTCCTGTCTCAGGAGGAGACTTCAGGAGCTGTTTCCTGAGTTGAGGGGGATGGTTAGATTCAAGCCCCTCGGGCTGTGTCCAAAAAGCTGCTTTACCGATCTGGGCAGCGACTACACAGCCATGCCCCCGTCGCCAGTGTCCCCTCCTGCGGCCAAGCCTGGCCAGGTGCACGGGCTATGACACCCCGTCACCTCCCCAGGCTCAGGAGCTGAGTCTTCCCGGGAGGCTCCCCTGGCTGTGCCCGCTCCCTGCAGGTCACACGGAGGCGGGACCTGGGGCGGCAATGGAGAGCCAGCTCCAGCGTGCTCACCCTAGAGCTGCAGGTCCTCACCCTGCTCGCTGGTGACCCGTCCACTGCCTGAGAAACCATTCACCTCCCTTTAAGCACAAAGGTCTTCACTGCCCACGAGCCGCGTGTCCTGCCTCGGACCTCATGCCCCTCATGTCCTCCTCGCGCGCAGGCGGTCAGACTGCGCCAGCTCTGTGGCGGCGCCCAGGCTGCAGGGGCATGTGTGCTGGTGTGGACAGCAGCCTGGCCCCAAGGGTCCCAGGTGATAGCCCAGGCAGCTGCTCAGCTGAGGCAGTCCTTGAGCAAGAGAGGAAGAAGCCCGACCTGCTCTGGGCCACTAGGTCAGCTGTGAGCTCCTGGGAGTGGCCTGAGACAGCAGGACATGGTCCCACCCTGCAACTTTCCTGCCAGGGCCCAAGAACCTCACCCGGTACAGCTGGTCCACCCGGGCCTGGCACGCCACGTACGCTTCATAATCCGCAAACACCTTGAACCTGAAATGGGAAACAGGAAGCTAGGCTGGGCGGGTGGCGAATGGGAGGTCAGGAAAAGGGCCCCCAGATTTGCCTGGCTGCGTCCTTGTGCTCCACAGGACAGGGGTGGCCACAGTGGCTGCTCTCTCAGCAACAGTGCTGTCCTAGAGACACTACTCTAGAAAAACCTTATTACAGCCCCATGCTGTTGAAAGAAACTGTGCCCTTGGGCTAGAGGAACACAGACTAAGGTCCCCTCCACCTCCAGGGGGGCCCAGGAGATGTAGGCTCCACCACCACCTGTTCTCAGGTCTCATCAGCTGACAACTGGTGGTACAGAATTTATGACACATAAATGTGTTTTGTTTACAACTGAATCAGGATCACAATTCATAGAACTCTGTAAAGTCTCTCTTGGATCCCAGAATCAGCAGGGCTGAGCGCCCAGCCCCAGATGTGCATGATCCGGTTTGACAGAAGCCAGCAGACAACATTCACTGGAACACGACAGACTGACCCACAGGAACCGAAAGTGGAATAAAGGTCGATTCTCTGCCTTCAGCAGACCCACCTTTTACCAGGGTGGAGCAGAGGCCTGTGGTCAAGGCAGATGCCACTGTCGACCTGTGACAAATCAGCAAGGCTGTGCCCAGAGGAGCGTCACCCCGTGTGAGTGGCCTTGTCATAAAACACCAACCACGTGGAGACTTGTAGCCTCACAAGTTCTTTCCACCTGAACCACTCCTGGACTCCCAGGAGTGGTTAACACCCAGGCTCCCTGTATCCCAGGCATGTCACCTCCATCCACCCACAGACGTGACATCACCTCCTGCTTGTCATGCAATCCCATCACCAGGCTCCGAGGCTCGCCAAGCACGGTCAGAGGCCCCACAAGCCCAAGTGCCTGGATGTGGCCACGCCTCTGGCCATGGGCTGAAGTGGGGGTGAGCCTCACCAAAGCCCAGGCTTCACCCCAAATGATGTGTGGTCTTGAGCCAGCGGTGGGGAGGGACGAGGGTCCTATCCCACCTGTCATGGTTCAGCAGCATGTCGACAACATCCTTAAAGCAGTCGGGCTCCCTGGGGGAGAAGAAGCCGCTGTTGATCTGGTCCACGGCCTGCCGCAGCTCGGGCAGACGGTCGTAGTACTCACGGGCGTTGTACCTGCAGGAGATGGCGGATTCGTGAGCAGGCAGGGCCAGGGCCAGTCAGGCTGGGCTGGCTGCTGAGGGCACGTCACCTCCACCTCCTCCTGGTACAAACATGTGGTGGCTGAGATGGTCCTCCAGGAGGGGCTGCTCAAAGGGTCCCGCAGAGCCCCCACCCCCAGTCTGCCAGGACCTTGCAGAAGAAAATGACATGTGAAGTCGGACCTGAGAAACATCAGGGAGTCCGGGGAGAGGGAGGCGTGCGGCAGACACAGGGCAAGGCCTTAAGGGGCAGTGCTTGCAGGCTGACAAGGTTCCCACCATTTGGGTTTAGGCCCTGATGCCTGCGGCTTCCCCGGGTCCCCTGAGGGATTTCAGGCAACTAGGCTGAGCCCGGACCCCCTCAGGGTATCCACGGGTGTGAGGACTCTTAGAGGAGACAGAGGCCTCGAGAAGAACCCACCCTTTCTGGTCCAGGGCCTCCACGTCCTCCACCCGCAGGCCAAAGATGAAGAGGTTCTCGGCCCCGGCCTCCTCGGCCATCTCCACGTTGGCCCCGTCCATGGTGCCGATGGTGAGGGCCCCGTTGAGCATGAACTTCATGTTGCCTGTGCCTGAGGCCTCGGTGCCCGCAGTGGAGATTTGCTGCGACAGGTCGGCGGCAGGGATGACTGCGGGGAGCGGGGCGCAGACAAGACCCATCAGTCAGGAGGCACAAGAGCAACAGGAAGGCCAGGGGACACCACGCACTGCCCCCCACCCCACACAGCTCCCCTTTCCGACCAAGGGCAGCTCGAGGCCGTGGGTCCACGTGGAGATGCCGAGAAGCCCTGCAGGTGGCAGAGGACCTCTGTCCTAGAACCTGTGGACCAGGGCCATACCAAAGCTGGGTTGGGTATTCTTTCCCTTGTATCCTGACATCACTGCTGTCTTAGTCCATCAGCCCATAGGCTCCTTAAACGACTTTGAAAAGAATGGACTCTCACAGGAGCAGAGGACCGGGGACAGTCTTCCCGTGGCCTTATGCCTGGGAGTCCCTCTGTACAGCCTGGGCATAGCAGCCGAGTCACAACCCCCCAGCAGTCGGGCGGCTTCTCCCACACGCGGGTTCCTGTGTCTCGCCATGGCGGCAGGAGCACGGCTTCCATCCTGCCTGCCTCGGCGACCCTGTTCCCGCATCCTCAGCGGGTCCTCAGGGCTGACGGATGCTGCTTCCCTGACCCAGCTGGTGGGCACTCAGGGTCAGCCAAGTCCAGAGTCCAGCCCCCTCTTCATGGTCAGGGCCAGGTGTTGGGATGGAGACACAGACACCCCTGGCCCCTCCAGCAGAGGGACACGGGCAGACAGGATGGTGGACACATGACCACAGCAAGTCCAAGGGCTGGGGAGCATGAGGCCTGACCCCAGGCTGTCCCCGAGGTCAGTTCTAGGAAGTGCAGGAGCTAGCCTGGGAGTTCCAGGCGGCATAGGGCCTGAGATGTTGTGAGAAGCTCAGTGAAGCAAGAACCACAACCCAATCCTGGAGCCACAGATGGTCCAGGGCAGTGGTGGGACCACAGGGATGATGTTGATGACCCGGCCGCACTGGAGGGGGAAGGAGTGTGAGAGCCTGCCCTCCACCAACGCTGGAGGGCAGCGTACAGTCCCCTGGACCAGAGGGGCTGCAACTTGGGCCACGATTCCAGGCTCAGGTTTCCTAGCACTTCCTGCCAGGCCTCCAGAAGCAGCTGCCTTAGAAAGGCCAGTCCAGCTCAGAAGAACCCTGCTCTGAGCCACATGTGGCCACAGGCCCTTCTCTGGGTGGCAACACGTACCCAGGACCCCCACAGTGAAGGGCCCCAGCTAGACGCCCCCAGAGCTGATGCAGGCCAGAGTGAACAGGTGGGGACAAGCAGAAGCATCACTGGGGGAGGGGGAGGGTGGGGGGCATGGGCCACCAAGAGCAAGCCCAGGGGCAGGAAGGCCAACCTGAGGAGCAGAGGCACGAGGAGGGGAGGGCAGGAAGTACAGAGACCAGGGCCTTGGCTACCAGACCAGGGCCCCTCTGGCTGGGGAACGTGGTGTCAGGGCCATTAATCTGCCTGAAGGCAAGACAGGCCCTGACCAGCGAGGACCACCCGCTGCATCCAGGCAGGGCAGGCTTACCTTTCTCGGCCAAGGACACCCGGTAGTTTTCCAGGAAGATCACTTTGAGCCTGTCGCCCACAATCGGATCATGGTTGACAATGTCACCAATGGACGTGACCAGCTTGATGATCTTCTTAGCCATGTGGTAGCCAGGCGCTGCCTGCAACAGGGAAAGGGGCACACAGCACATACCCTGTGCTCAGGGCAGGGTCACTGGAGCCCGGCTTGGACGCGCCCAGCTGAGTGGATCGGCTGGTGGGAGGGGGCCCCATGGGGGCTGAGGTCATGGCATCCTTGTGTGCCTTTCAACCTGACAGACGGGCCCACAGGGCACAGCACCCCAGCCACCCCCCGGGTGCCGACTGAGTGCCTCTCGTGACAGCTCTTTACCCACACGCACAGATCAGTCAGCCTCAAGCTTGGTTTCCTGATTCTAGTTTGTTTTTTAGAAATGGAGAGAGGGAACAAGGACCCCTGAGAACTGACTACCAACCTACAGGAAACACGGGGAACCCATGAAGGTTCTGGGAGATACCAGAGAGACACGGTGTGGGGGAGACACAACCCAATTTCTGTAAAAAACTGCAGAGGAAAAAAGGGGGGATGTGGACGAAAACCTATGGATGAGACACAGCTGCCCTGCGCCATGTGAGAACTTCACTGGATCCTGACTCAAACAAACCCAAGATTTCTAATAAGACAGCCAGGCATGCGGCCCTGGCTGGATATTTAATGACGTGGTGGAATTCTTGTCAAGTGTTGTAACTGTGATGGTGGTGTTGTGTGGTTTTGCAGGAAAACGTCACTGGGAAGACAATACGTCATTGGGAAGACAACTAATGAAGTTCTGAGGGGGTGAAATGTTACAGTGTTTGTAATCTACTTCGAAAATGTTTAGCAAAAGTCAGGCAACAGATTTGCAGATGTTCTACGATTCTTTTTTTCTCTAGATTCTCATTTCTAAAAAACATTTTAAAACTTTTTGACAGTCCCCATCTCTGAGAAATGCATATGGAAATACTAACAAATGAAACAGAGTACTGTCCAGAATCTGTTTCAGGAACAGGAGTCAGGGATTGGGGGGGGGGGGGTTAAAACAGAAAAAGGTGGTGTGAGCTGCTGTCTGAGCTGGGGGTGCCTCCATCTGTGGAGGTGCTCAAGTCGCAGGAGAGAACAAACCTGGGCCCGCCTGCAGCCCCCATGAAGCAGCCGTGCCCAGGCTCCGTGGAAAAGTGGTGGAGGGTGGGGACATGGGGCCTAGAGTCCAGAGACCTGTGGTGGGACCTGCCGACGCCCCCTGGTGATACACTGGGACTCTGTGATCACATGTCCTAAAGCACGTGCCACAGTAAATAAAATGCATGAGGCCAGGCTGAGAGCAGGCCCACATCTAGCTGATGAAGCAGCCAGTGACCAGTGTCCACTCACCACAAAAGTGCATGGGACGTGTGGAACGCTGGCAATCACAACGAGGAACGGTGCTTCCCCACTGGAGGTTGGCCCTGGGGACCCCACTGCCCTGGGCAGGCAGGGGCCCCATCCAGCTCCCTTCCTGTGGCCGAGCTGATGAGACACCTGAATGTCCTGGCCCAGAGGCATCACTGGGGCAGGGACCTCTGGGCTTTGTGTGCAGGTCGGTGCCTAGCCACCCGCAGCATCCAGCCCAGATATAGGGACACTGCGGAAAAGCATGGTGGTTTGTATGTTCCCGCCCAACGCCAAGCAAGAACAAAGAAGCCGTCACCTCACCTTGCCCCCAATCATGACAGTCCTGGGCACAAAGGCCTGGGCCGGGTCCTTCTTTATTCCTGTAAGACAAACAGAAGACAGCCAAGTAAGGCAACTGGAGCCAGACATGCCTGAGCCCTGCGCTTGCCTCGGTAACCAGTGTCCTCAAAGACCAGCCTGATGCAAGCGGTGTGCCGCCAGGAGCTTCCGTTTACAGAACTCTGTGCTGTGTCCAGGTTGGTGCCAAAGGCTAACCAGGAGCACATTCTTCCAGAAGGTTCAGTGGAAAAGCTGCGCCTTTGTGTCCAGAACAGCCCAAGACAGGAGCTCTTTTGGGTCTGGTGACCAGGACTGAAGGTCCTTGTGTGTGATGGGCACTCAAAAATGGGTTGACCTTGGGACAGTGGTGATTAACTGTCAGCCTGCGCGGGGTGTCAGTGAGAGACCAAACCCCTCCCTGCTGGGACAGAGGGTGAGAAGCCCCCCAGAGCTTTCCTGCACAGGAGCAGACAGCTCGCCTCCAGCCCCAGCAGAATGAGCTGTCCTTGCCAGGCCACTGGGTCTTCAGATTTCATCGGGGTGGTGGTGTCTACAGAGGTGCAGGGCTGCCCTGAACAGTATTCACCAGGGTCAGGAATCAGCCACGAGATTTACAGTATCCACTAAGGGGCATGGCTGATCTTTAACCTTTGACCTCAGGTTCCTGTAGTCCCTGAGTTTTGAACCTTCCTGCTTCCAGATAGTGGACAGAGTCACCTAGAGAACAAGAGAAAAAAAAAAAAGCCCCAAACCACAAGCTACATTGTAAAGAAGAAAAATATGTGAATGCCGGATCACTGAGCAAGTCCTGCCGGGTCACAAGATTGGTGGGAGATGGGGCTGTGAGCGCAGGGTCTCAGGAATCCTGACCTCCTGGGGAGGGAAGGGAGGAGGCAGGCAAAGAGCCCCCGAGGGCTGGGTGGGCGGACTATGTCAGCCCCTCTCCCACAGGGAAACCTCGGAGAGGGGCCTGGACTTCCTGGTAGGCAGAGGCCCACAGGCCACGACGCCTCCTGAGCCAGCCTGGACTTGGAGCCACAAAGTGGGGGACACAGCCACAGAGGGAACATGGCTTCAGAGAGGGGACACAGCCTCAGACAGGGGACACGGCCTCAGAGAGGGGACACGGCCTCGGAGGAGGGACACGGCCTCGGAGAGGGGACACGGCCTCGGACAGGGGACATGGCCTCAGAGGGGGACATGGCCTTGGAGAGGGGACACGGCCTCAGAGAGGGGACACAGTCACAGAGAGAGGTCACGGCCTCAGAGGGGGACACGGCCTCGGACAGGGGACACGGCCTCGAAGAGGGGACACGGCCTCAGAGGGGGACACGGCCTCGGAGAGGGGACACGGCCTCGGACAGGGGACACAGCCTCGGAGAGGGGACACGGCCTCGGAGGGGGACACGGCCACAGAGAGGGGACACAGCCTCAGAGAGGCGTCTGGAGCTTGGAGGCCTGCACCTGCCCTGAGCTCATGAGGCTCCGGCCAGGGTCTTGATGCAGCTCTTCCAACCCCAACACACAGCTTCGCCACAGATGAGGGAAGTGGAAGCCGCCCCCCTAAGTCTCCAGCCTGTGAGGATGGTCAACGCAGATGGGAGACCACAGCCTGAAACGCAACACCAAGACGGGGAAAACATGGGCCACAAAGCAGAACGGCCCCATGAGGTGCGACCTGATCACAGAAACCACAGGGAGGAGAGACGCGTAGAGAACAGCAGGCACAGAGCATGGAGCAGGACCAGCAGACAGCAGGGAGCAGAAAAGCAGAGAGCGCGCCATCGATGGGCAAAAAGAAGGTGGGAGAAGCACCAACCACACAGCTCACTGCAGCCCCGGGAGGAGGAAGCTGAATCCAGGTTTCCACATATTTCAAGGAACTTCTTAGCCGGGATAGAAGACACCAACCAACACGCTCAGAGGGCCGTGAGCATGGAGAGAACTAACCGCGGTGGCCAGCGGCCGACACAGCTGAGCCGGATGAGCACCGGCCCAGAGAGTTGCCCCCCGAGGACCACCCTCCTGCTGCCCGAGGAGAGAGGGAGGCTGAGGATGTCGCCTCAGCCCAGCTACCCTTCCTGGGAAAGGCCACCAATGCCGCGGACAAGGAAGACCTCGGGTCGCAAGAACCAAGCAGGAGGGCGACCGGACGGCCCTCAGAGCAGACGGGGACCCAAGTCAGGGCACAGCGAGGGGGCTGCCCGTGGGGAGACAACACCCCCCCCCCCCGAGCACACACACACACCAGCGGATGAGTGGGCGGGCAGCGCACACCCTGCCAGCCCCGTCGGAACGCTGCCAAGGCCCCGAGCAGAGGCAGCGTGGGGCGGGCAGTAGGCGGCCCGGGCCACCAGAGGGGGCAGGGACAGAGGGCAGGCCGCCCGCTGCTCGGGAGCAGGGGACTCAAGGGCACCACTGGGGCAATGACAAAGAAAATGCAGAAAATCACAATGGTGAAAGCAAACCACGGCACAAAACAAGGTCTCCAGGAACTGCCGTCTCTGACCCAGGAGATGCCTGAGTCACATGCACAGGAGGGTGCTCCCCTGAGCCTTTTCTGAGCGTTGGGTCAGAGCCGCTCAAAGGAAACCGGAATCTGAACTGTCTCATGAGTGATCGGGTGGGGCCTTTGGGACCAAGTCTCCCTCGTGGGAACTGGGGAGCTGACAGTCTCCAGAGGAGCTGTATTTGTGGTTCCTTTGTTTTCAAAATTAGGATCCACTTTGCTCTTTTACTATTAATATTACTATGTTTACTATTGCTCCTACTATGTTACTATTACTATGTTACAAAAATTTAAAAATCATGCCGGTTTCCTTGAGGTTTTATTACCTCATTTATAGAACTAGAAAATGTTCATAGCGACTTTGTGGTTGGGGAGGTTCTTTGATTCACATTTGCTTCAAAATTAAATGCCACTTAAATGTTACTAAGGTGTAGAGATGTAACATACTATTTCATCTTCCAAGAGCGCACCTTAAATGCCTCCCTTGCTGAGTAAAGTGTCTCCGGGTAACTTTAAACAAGTCTAATAACAATAATAACTAAATGTGAAAGGCTACACCGAACCTACGACCCAGCCTCCAGGGACTCGAAGGCCCCACCCCAGAGGCAGGGCATCCCCTGGGCCTCAAGCTCCCCAACCTCTGAGTTCACATCTCACTCCTTGTAGCTGCTCTGCTCTGAACACAGAAAACCAGAAGCCGCTGCTTAAAGTGAACGTGTCACGTCAGATCAAGCGAGTGAGAAAAAGGTCTGGTCCACGGTGGGGTGCGGGCAGGGCACTCACGGTTGTACAAGGTGACCACGTGCAGGCAGTTGAGCAGCTGCCGCTTGTACTCATGGATCCGCTTCACATGCACGTCGAACATGGATGAGGGGTTGACCTTCACCCCGTACTGCTTCTCCAGGAAGGCGGAGAACTTGACCTTGTTTTCCTGGGAGAACAGCGGTAAGGACAGTGGGGTGTTCACAGGGCTGAGCCTGTGAGCCCGTCAGAGATGCAGCAGGGAGGGGCCATCCCAGGGAGGACACAGAGGGCCGGGGGTCCACGTGGGCAGAAGCGGGGAAGCGTGACCCTGAGAGTGGATCTGCACGAGAGCTCAGAGCTGAGCGAGAAACCAGACCAACAGGCAAACCCTGGGGGAGAAGCGAGGGTGAGAAAAGCAGAAAAAGGAGACAAAAAACAGGGACGGAGACCCTGAAGCGAACACTATTTCTGGGCCCCCAGGGCCAGGCCAGTGGCACAACAGAGGGTCAGTCTCGCTCTTCAGAGGTTGTCCAGAAAGCCTGGCCGTGAGACAGCTGCGGGGGGCCTGCGGACGCACACAGCACCTCGAGTGGATATGTGGGGCCTGCGTTGATTCCCATGCGCTTCCCCTCCAGGCAAGCTCTCCCTGAGGACCTGGGGCCCCTCCACAGGGCCGAGTGGGGGCTAAGCTCCTGGCCCCGTGCCAGGCCTACCTGCTTGACCTGGGCCACGTCCCTGATGAGCGCCTCGTCCCCGACCAGCGGCAACAGCTTCTTCAGTTGGCTCAGGTCTGTCAGGAAACCTTCCCCGAGCCTCTGTGGAACCGTGAGGGCGACACAGCTTCTGCGCTCTGCATCCCCTTTGGCCGCTCCTCTCCACCACACCCCCTCCCAGGAGATCCTGCACACTGGAGCCGCTTGAGAACACGGGAACCAGTCAACAATGACCACATCCCCAGCTCACACATCTCGTCAGGACTCACAAGCTGGACCTGAAGCCCAGGACCCCCTCTGAACTCCTGCACAGACCGCCAGGGCTGCCGACCAACCGCCAGGCTGCTCACATCTGTAGGCAGCAGTGCCCACCCCCTTGTCCAGGAGCCCCCACTCTCCACACGCAAGGGGGTGGGTCATGCCCACACAGCCTCAGGCGGGCTGGGGGGCACCGGCCTCACCTCCACGATGGTCTCTGCCAGCCCCGGGTTACACAGGAGCAGCCAGCGGCGGGGCGTGATGCCATTCGTCTTATTCTGGAACTTCTCCGGCTCCAGCTCGTAAAAGTCCTTAAAGCTAAGCACAAAGACCACAGGCGACTCAGCAAACGCTGGTTAGAACAAGGCAGGCAAAGGGCACAGGGCCCTCTGGAGGAGCCCCAGACCCAGCCTGCTGTTCTGCCTCCCCAGGAACCCGACCACCCCGGCAGGTGGCTGGAGCCTGGCCTCCTCCCAGTGGTCCTGACAGCAGGCTGCAGACAGACAGGGGGGGATAAAACGGCACATCACATAAAGTCTCAGGCCAGCACTGGGGACACAGGCCGCCGGGCACGATCACGGCAGGTGTCCCACTTGAGGACTGGGATGAGGACTAAAAGACGGAATTCCGAGATCCTGTCCCATGGAGAGGGGCTGGAGCAGGGAACCTGCCCTCGGAATCCCTCCTTCCTCTAGGAGACGAGCCCCAGGCCTGACCTCTGCCCTGACCTCCCCCAGTCCAGCCCGGGCCCCTCATCCCAGGCACGTGCTCCAGGAGCAGACCTTCCGCCTGGACAGATGGAGAACACCGACAGCCAGAGGGGCTCCTGGTGACAAGAGGACTCAGCCCCCAGCATTGTCCATCGAGCCAGAGGCTCACCCTCCCACCACTGAGCTCTGGGAGGTTATCGGCCTCAGTCACCGCACTGCGGGTGGCGGGGGTGGGGTGGGAGCTGAAGGGCACCTTGCACTCACACTGACTGCCTCACGATCTCCGAGTGGATCCTCGCCACGCCGTTGACGGCGTGGGACCCAATGACACACAGGTGCGCCATGTTGATCCGCTTGCAGTCCCCTTCCTCGATCACCGACATCCTCCGCAGGCGGTCCACGTCCCCAGGGAACAGGGCGGCCACGTGCTGTAAGGACAGAGTGGTGAGTGGGAGGGCGGGCACTGCTCCCCCAGAGTGGCTGCAGCCCAGGCTGGCTAGCCCTGAGCCTCGGGCTCAGCCTGTGGACTTGGTGGAGCTGAGCAGGTGCCACGTGACCCACAGGAAGAGATGAAGATGCTGTGTCCAGTGGCCCAGGCTGTACCCACAGTCTACCAGTGAGAACAGCCACTCTTTCACCAAAAGATCAAAAAAAGGAAAATCATCACACCTGAACCCTAAGTTCCCCCATTCCTGTACCAGCATCCACTCTATGCATGACAGAGAAAAGACACAGGTGACTTTCCCCCCAAGCGTTTCCACCCAAACGCTGCAGTGATATCTCAGCGGTGACTTTATCCCCATCACCCAAATGCTGCAGTGATGTCTCAGGACAAAGGCCTCTGGCGTGCCAGGAACAGACACTTAACATCTGAACCTCCTCAGATATGGGGAAAAGGGCTCCCCCAAGCCCCGAAAGCAGGGCTCCCAGTGTGGGGACCAGCCAGCACCTCTGCCAAGGGCCAGCCCCCAGGCCCCAAGTCCTCTGTGAACAGAGGCTATTCTGTTCAGGAAGCACCTGTCCCAGGCCTGACGGTGCGATGGGGAGTGAAGAGGAGGGCCCAGGGGAGTAGGCGTGGCCCTCCTCCCCCCATCACGACAGGACGGGCGGGCCCTGCAGGTGCACCCCCGCTGCCCTGCCGTGCTCACATCCAGGTGCCTCTGATTGATGGCGTAGATGATGTCCAGGTGCCGCGGCAGCAGCTTCTCAAACATGGACACCGGCCAGCGCTCCAAGGCCTCAGGCAGCACTGTGTGATTGGTGTACGCACAAGTCTTCTTTGTGATTTCCCAGGCCTGTGATAATCCAGAAACCCCACAGTGTCAGAGACCAGCTCACAACACTCCAGAACTCCCCACAGTGAACAGAGAAGACCAGCTCCCAAAACTCCAGAAACCCCACAATGCTCAGAGAAGACCGGCTCGCAACACTCCAGAAACCCCACAGTGAATAGAGAAGACCAGCTGCCGGACACCAAGCCGAGGGGCTCGTGTAGGGTTAGAGGCAGGTGCTCAGATGCCACCAGGAAGGGCCCTGCCAGCTGCATGTTTCTGCTCCGGGGCCTGGAGCTTCCCAGACCCGTGGTGAGTGCTTTGCCCTTCACTCTGCTGCTGTGACCCAGCACATACACTGAACCGATTCACTCTCCTGACGTGACGCAGGACATACACGGAACCGAGCACCTCTTCACTACCTGGGAATCACCCCAGTTTCCTCTGCAAACCCAACAGAGCTCCAGCTAGCTTAATTTCCACCAAACTGACTTCCAGGGACAGCTGGTGAGGTGCGCGGCCCCGCCCTCTGCTGGCCAGAGGTGAACTGCACCGGCTCAGCCCCACCCACAGGTGCAGCCGGAACCAGAAAGGGGCTCTGGCACTAAAAAAGGGGGTAAAAATGGCTTTTATGTTGACTTAGTGATATCAAGAAAACCCCACTAAAGAGTCTAGGACCAAAATAAGTGAGGCGAGGAGAACAAGCCCATAAATAAACGATGTATTTCTGTAAGCTGAACACCTCTGGGTCTTTGGCCACAGTTCTAAGATGACAAAGCAAGCATGAGAAGCTCCGAAAAGTGTCAGAATTCTTTTCTTGTCCAGAAAACTGCTCTTCTCTGGCCTTTGCCCTGCAACCTATACTCAGCATTCTGCCCTCGGGAGAAACCCCAGACCCGCTCCTTCACGTACTCCTATCCCCGGGCCTGTGTTCCCAGGGACAGCATTCTTCTCTTCTCCTGAGGCCCTCAGGGAGGCCCCGCTCCAGGTCCCAGGACCAGCCCAGTCCTCAGCCCTACTGTTGGGGCGGGGTGTGGAGCTCACCTCGCACCAGGCCCTCAGGCTCGGTGCTCACCTTGTCCCAGTCCACCTTCTCCACGTCCACCAGGATCCTCATGAGCTCGGGGATGGCGAGGGCCGGGTGGGTGTCGTTCAGCTGGATGGCCACCTGCGTTGACACGGGGCAACCCCTTCAGTCTTCTTGACTGCTTGTGCAGAACTAGGGTCCTCAGCTGCCCACCCGTGGAGCCTGGTCACAGGGCTGGCCACGGTCAGTGGACAGCGCGGCATGGGCTCCGGGTCCCAGCATGGAAACTGGCCGAGGAGCAGGGAGCAGGTCACCTTGAAACGCTGCTCCCGCCTGGCGGACACAGGCAGCTGGCCTCTCCACTGAGCCTGCAACCTGGCTTCTCTGCCCGACGGGGCCCTTCACAGCATCCCAGGCCCGGTCCCCGGGGACATGGAGACCCAGGCTGCCAAGCTCCTGCCTGCCCGGCCCGGCCCGCCGCGGCTGGAAGGAGGAGGCCCCGCCCGGAAACGCCCCGCTTTGGCTCCCCATTTGGCCCTCTGTACACGCACCTTGTCTGGGAACGTCTCGAACGAGGTCCTCACAGGGTCGCGGCAGCCGAACTTCGATGACTTGAAGCGCCGTATGATGTCCTGCAGGGTGGCGGCCACCACGAAGTACTCCTGCTTCAGCCGCAGCTCCTTCCCTTCAAAGAACTGCAGACATGCACAGAGGACAGGTCTGGGCTCAGTCTTGGCCTCGGGCCCTGGGGCCCCCAACCCAGGGTGGGGCCAGGCTGGGGTCCAGCCCAGATCTGGGGCCAAGGTCAGGTGACCCTCAGACAGGGAGGAAGTGCACGGGCAGCCAGGACGGGGTCACAGCGCCCTGCAAGGGGCCAAGGCCAGGAACACAACCTCCAGGGTGCGGGTCTCCGGAGGCCTCACGCCTGAAGTGGGAGCCTCTGCTTGCAATCTTGGGGGGTGGGATAGGGAGTGGGGGCATTATCCTGTGAGCCCTTCAGGCCAGGGGCTTGTGCTGCTGCGTGCACATATTTCACTGGTAAAATAAGAAACCACACCCACAGAGCTGGGCAAACCCTAAGGACTCGTCCGCTAAGAATCTGCCGTGGAGCATGTGGCTAAGACCCCCGTCTCGCATGTGGGGAAACGCCTACAAACAGCTTTTCAAACCATGACCATGTGGGTCTCAAGGCATCACTGCAGGACAGGCACTGCTGGCCCCACCTGACAAGTGCACCCCCCGCTTCTTAGGGAGCCACACCAGGCGCTGAAGAGCAGACTCCGGCGGCAGGTGAGGTCCGAGGGCTCTGCGGCCCTGTCTTTATGGGGAGGACTGGAGGTGTGAGGCCGGGGGCTCCTGGGCCCCGTCGGGGATGCCGTGTCCATCCTCACTCTCGGGAGGTTAGCTGAGACCAGTGTGAGGCGCACGGGGGCCCTGATGGAGCCCAGCTTCCCGCACTGAGAGGCAGCACAGATGAGAGCCCCCTTCCCCCCGGTGCTGCAGCAGCTGCTCACATTGTCGTTGGGATACAGGACTCTGGAGATGTTCTCAGCCAGGTTCCGGTCCAGGACCGCCTCGATGTAGCCGCCCACGTTGACTGAGGACAGAGAGCGGGGTCAGGATCTGCGAGCCTATCAGGCTCCCAAGCACCCTGATGGGTCTGAGGACAAGCGCTCCCGAGCAGAAGGCGCCGCACGGTTGCTCTGCTGCCCAGCCCCTCCCAGTCCCAGGCCCTGGCTCTTTCGGGAGGACGCGGGGTCCCTGGGAAGCCTAAAGCTCACGGGGAAACCCGCCCTCAGTCCTCCCGCGTTGGGGAGCCCCATGGGCTGTGAGTGCAGCCGGGGTCGGTATGGGATCAGGCCCTAGGTGGGGACAGGAAGGGACGTACAGTCGTGGAGCTTGAAGTCGTTGGGCGCCTTGGCAGACCACAGCCTCATGGTGTTGACGGTGTCGTTCTTGTAGCCCGGCACCGGGGTGTCATATGGCATGGCCAGTACCACCTGCCAAGGGAAAGTGTGATCCCCAACCTGGGCCGCGCCCCCCAAGGTTGGGGTGGCTCCCTCACAGAAGCAGCCGCCCGCTGGTGGCTGCCGCCCGCCCTCCTCTGGCTTCTCTCCTCCTGGCCTGAACACCACCGACCGCTCTCCAGGCCTCCTCCAGCTCTACCTTCCACACCGGTGTCCACGGTCACCAGGCCCTGGGCAGCCCCCCCTCCTGCGTCCCCAGCCTCCGCCCTCCATGCCTGCCCTCTCATCCTGCAACTCTGAATGGGCGACTTCTATTTCAGGACTCACTTAGCCTCTCCCCACACATAGCCGCTGTTTCTGTCCATGCCCCATGTCTATGGAGACTCCTCCTGTGGCCTTGGCCTTGAACTTCAGCAAACCAAGGCAGCCTGCATGCTCCCCTTCCCCATCCCCGTGTGCCCGGAAGCACCAGTTCACTCTAGCTGACAGAGGCGCCCCCGCCTCAGGTCCCCGCTGCCCTCGGGTCCTCCTGTGGGGCTGCTCACACTCAGATCCACTTCCAAGGGTGGCTTCAGGGTGTGAAGGCAGCTCCCAGAGCCACATAGGACTGGGTGGGGGGCTATTCCCCAGCCTCATCCTTCCTTTCCATCTTCCCCCAACCCTGTCCCCGACCCTGGCCTTGACCAGTCCTGCAAAGCATCTGCAAACCGCTCCAGCCCTCTCCACGGCCCAGGCCCACGGGAAGGCTCTCATCGCATCCCGCTGGGGTCTCCAGGCCTTTGTCCACTCATCTTCTACAGGCACACACACCTAGAAGACCAGACCCTTTCCCCACTTTTTAAAATTAAATACAACTTATTCTGGCATCTTGGGCCACCAGCCTGCCTGGCCTGAGTCCCAGTTCAGACTCAAATCTGGACAGCCCACGAGAACACCTGTGGCTCACGGGTTTGCCCTGTTTTTGCTCATCTGCCAAGATCACTGGACAGTGGACTCTCTTACTCACTGCAAACTATCCCCCGCCCCCCGCCCCCCACAAAGCACTCCTCTGACTCTCCCATCTCTGAGCTGGGGGGACTCTGTGTGTGTGCCCACCGGGGCCAGCACCATGCTTCTCCAGCGCCTAGTGTTCCTGCCCTGGTCCCCCTACCAGGGCCCAGCTGGGTGGGGGTGCTCCATTCTGCGACATCCACCCAGGGCTCCCTGCCCAGGGCGCTGATGGCTCCAAATAATCGGTAAGCTGCACCGGGAGACCCTACTGGGAGAGCCAGGGCTACATGGTGAGTGAGCGCCAGCCCCCAGGATGCGGAGCTGTTCTCAACCCCCTCCCCCGCAGTGCCCAGCCCCTCCCGGCACCAACCTCCTTGCCACAAAACACCCTGAAACATGGCTCCTGTTAAATGGCAAAGGTAGCTTCACGGTCAGGGTCTGAACCGTCCCGACCAAGTGTGTGGGGAGGCAGCTCCCACAGGGAAGCCCCAAGGGAAGCCCCTGACATGAGGTGAGTCGAGGGTCCCTGTGCTCAGCCCCCCACCCCGGGAAGTGTCTGTGGTACCTGTGTGTCCAGCCAGCGCACGCCTTCGGGGCTGTGCTCCACGCGCCCGTAGAAGTGGACGGGCAGCATGTACTCTGGCCGCGCCTTCTCCCAGGGGTTCCCGTAGCGCAGCCAGTCATCGGCCTCCTCCACCTGAAGGGGCGGCAGGTGAGGCAGGGACGGCAGGTTGGGGGGCGGCAGGTGGGGGGGGGCGACAGGTGAGGGCAGGTGGCAGGTGAGGGCGGGGGCAGCAGACCTGGGCACCGTGGACCCCGCCCTCCACCTGCACCACCACGCCACCCAGACGATAAGACCCAGCATGGAAACACAACTGCAGTTGATTTACAAGGTAAAGATTCCCAATTCTGGTCAAGGTTCTCGGTTTAAAAGTGAATGCTTCAAAAAAAAAAAAAAGTGAATTCTTCGGATTATTAGGGCTTCCCTGGTAGCTTAGCTTGTAAAGAATCTGCCTGCAATGCAGGAGACCCTGGTTTGATCCCTGGGTGGGGAAGATCCACTGGAGAAGGGATAGACTACCCACTCCAGTATTCTTGGGCTTTCCTTGTGGCTCAGCTGGTAAAGAATCCACCCACAATGCAGGAGACCTGGGCTCAATCCCTGGGTTGGGAAGAGCCCCTGGAGAAGGGAAAGGCTACCCACTCCAGTATTCTGGCCTGGAGAATTCCAGGGACTGTATAGTCCATGGGGTTGCAAAGAGTCAGACACGACTAAGCAACATTCACTTTCACTTTCAGACTATTAAAAAAATTCATATAAAATGCAGAAGAATAGATCAAAATAAAAAGACATTAAGAATGGCTTGAATTCAGCAGTAAAAGGGAAAAGTCCTGAGGCACACTGACGAACCTAGAGACATTACTTGGAGTCCACACACCATGTGACTCCATCTACACGATGTGACCAGGACAGTCAGGGCACAAAAGAAAGATGGCTCTGTCTACACCACACGTCCAGGACAGCCAAGTCACAGAGACAGAAAGGAAGGAAGTCCCAAGGAGGAGCATTTGAGTCGTGGTTGGGGACAGTGACGTGGCTGAGGTTACTGCTTCCCGAGTCCCTCTCTCAGGACTCACAGAAGGCGAGACCCTTCTGCCTGGAGCAGGCAGACACTCATCACAGAACTAGTCCTGCCTTTGACTTCCTGGTGGCAGGAAGGTGTTCCTTTCCTGTACATCAGTGAGATTCCAACGTCAGAGCCTGTTCCCCTCTGCGGAGCAGGATCACGAGCTGTCTGCAGAAGCAGCATCTTCCCAAATACAAGAGGCCCAGCCAGGCTCTGGCCCGGGCCCTCCAGATGTCCTGTCGCCACACAGAAGCCACGTGCAATGAGAATGCACGGGTGACAGGCCCTGCTGACTGAAGGGATGGCATGCAGAGCACGGAGTGGCCGGGGCCCTCAGCACCGACCCCCTGCCCCCTCCACTCTGCCCAGGGCCGGAACACAGCCTCCCTGGAGGAGCAGAAAGTCCAGAAGCAGATCAGACAGTGCCTGGTTACTTTCTTGTGTGCCCGAGGGCCGCAAGTGAGCAAAGGAAGAAAACCACACCCACCTGCCAGCCATTGACAATCTTCTGGTTGAAAATCCCAAACTCATAGCGGATCCCATAGCCGTACGCCGCCAGGCCCAGGGTGGCCATCGAGTCAAGGAAGCAGGCTGGAAGCCCAAACACAGGGACAGTCAGCAGATCCGAGGCCTCTGAGCCCAGGCCCGGACACCGAGGCAAGCAGACACCCCGTGGTGGGGGGGCAGCCCCCAGGGTGGCAGGCAGTGGTTCCGTGGGGACCTGTTGGCCTCAGGTCTCATGAAAAGGAAAGGCTGAGGCTGCTGGGCCGCTGCTGAAGCTCTTCGACCTGAGAGCCCACGGCCAAAACAGCATCAGTGTGGGGATTACTTAAGGGCGTGGGAAGGGGGACGAACACAAAGGACATGGCCAAACTCGGCCCATCTCCAAACACCGTCCCTGCCCTCAAGTGGGGTGCACAGGGCCTTTCCCCGGATGTGGGGCAGACCCGGCCAAGGGTGAAGATCTGTGGGATGTTTCATCTGCCAGAAACATATGCTGCACTTATAATGTCTGCAGAATTTAACTTGGATTCTGAAAACATAAACACACACACACAGAGATCAATGTTAGGGCATTTGCTCCCTTCACAGGAGGATGCCTCTCAGAAGGGGCAGGTGGGGCCATCGCATGGTACTGTAAACTCTGGGGCCCCATACACTCCAGGGCAGCACAGAATCGATCCTCTCTGTTCCAGAAGCTCTGGGCCCAAGAGCCTAGCAGGACACAGTGCGATGCAGCCTCACTGGGACTGCTGCTTCCACTTCTGAGTTCTTAATTAAAACAAGGGGGGGAAAATACCCCAAATGAAAAAAACCACCAAACTGAGGCTACTCTCAAATTGGGTGAGAAGGGAGCGACAGCTACAAGAGGAACAGCTCTGCCTCTTCAGGGCTGTCAGCTCACTGCAGTAAGGCAGGAGCAGGTGCTTTAAGTTGGGCTACGTTCGTAAATATGTGTGATTCTATCCCTCTGTCTTCCTCCCAATCAGGAAGGTGGTAGGTATGTCAGAAACCTCTCTGCACCAGGTCCTCAGGTTTGGCAAGTCTGGTCTCCATAACTATGAAGCACCCCTTGTATGAAAGAGAATAGCATAAGCTGCATTTTTTTCTTCCTACTGGTGGCAAAGATTTCGACCTGGAGGACACACTGTCCCATCCACTCTGAGGGACCAGTCTGCCCCGACAGGCCAGCGCTGGGAGCACGGCTGACCTTGGCCTCGCTGTGTGCTGCTCACTGACCAAGCACTGTGTCAGGAAAAGCCTGTTCTGGACAGGGGCCGGGGTTACCTGCCAGCCTGCCCAAGCCTCCATTCCCCAGGCCAGCGTCCTCTTCTATTTCCTCCAGTTCTTCCAAGTCCAGTCCCAACTGTGAACAGAAACAGAGGTAACATTTTAATAGTACTTCATATTTTCCCTCAAGTAATAGGTAGAAAGATATTTAAACCCTGTGAGCTTGTAGCAATCAGAGGTTAGAATCTGCTTTCTATTAGACTTGAGAACGCAACATTAAAATTTGCTGTTAGCCCATGGCTGATTCATGTCACTGTTTGGCAAAAACCACTACAATATTGTAAAGTAATTAGCCTCCAATTAAAATAAAAAAAATAACAAAGTGGTTGAGAAAGTAAAACAAAAAATTTGGTGTTAGGATGTGGGGAGAAGGGAACTCTCCTAAACTGCTGGTGAGAATGTAAATTGGTACAGCCATTGGGATAGTACAGAGGTTTCTCAAAAAATTAAAAAGGGAACTATTATATGATCCTGCAATCCTACTCCTAGGCATATATCAATCAGAAGAAAACTAACTTGAAAAGGCACCTGCACCGCGATGTTTGTTGCAGCACTCTTCACAATAGCCAAGACGTGGAAACGACAACCTAAATGTCCATGGAAATATGAATGGATGAAGAAGATGTGGTGTGTATCTATGGAATATTACTCACCCATAAAAAAGAACAAAATAGTGCCATTTGCAGCAACATGGATGCAACTAGAGATTATCATACTAAACAAAATAAGCCAGATGAGAAAGACAACTATTATGTGATATTGCTCATATGTGGAAACCAAAAAATAGTACAAATGAACTTATTTATAAAATAGGAACTTTGGCTACTTGATGCAAAGAGCTGACTCACTGGAAAAGACCCTGATGCTGGGAAAGACTTAGGGCAGGAGGAGAAAGGAGACGACAGAGGATGAGATGGTTGGATGGCATCACCAACTCAATGGACATGAGTTTGTGCAAACTCTGGGAGACAGTGAAGGATAGAGGAGTTTGGCAAGCTGTGCAGCTTGGCCAAAGGAAAAGAAAAGAAATATCGAGTGAAAATTTACATGTGAACTATTACGACATTTGATATTGGCTCTTAAATAACTTGGGAGTGGTGGGGCTATATGGGAAAAAAGACCAGCCATGACTTGGGCTTGAGGACTGGGGAAGCCAGATGACGATGGTGTGTGAAGACGTTCATCATAGCAGTCAATTTCCATGTATATTTAAACTTTCCTGTAATTTTAAGTGTGTCCTTGATAGCACACTCAGGAGAGAGTGGCTTCTTCTGAATTTCTAGTTTTTAGCAGAACCCGCTCTGGAACTGGAGCCTGGGGTGATGCAGCAGTGGGATGTTTTCTTCTTTTTTTAAAACATTTTTTAAAAAGTCTTTATTGAACGTGTTAAAATATTGCTTCTGTTTTATGCTTTTTTGGCCATGAGGCATGTGGGATCTTAGCTCCCGGTACCTCCTGCATTGGAAGGTCAAGTCTTAACCTGTGGACCACCAGGGAAGTCTCGCGTGTTTTATTTGCACACTGCATTGTAACTGGGGAGCCTGGGGAGGAGGCCGTCCAGCCCTGCACCATCAACACTCCAGCTCACAGCCTCTGGTACCCACGTCCTGCCTAAAAGGCAGGCACTGCCAACATGTGCCTGAGATTCTCAAGTTCCGTCATCACGGAAATCTCCCCAACACAAGCTTAACTAAAAGCTAAGCAGCAAGTGAAACAGCATTTTAGGGGAAAAAAATGTACAATGTTTAAAAAGATCCATGCCTCCCTGTATTTTCTATTTGCTTGTATTCATCACTCAGTCGTGTCCCATTCTTTGCGACTCCATAGACTATAGCCCACCAAGCCCCTCTGTCCATGGAAGCTCTAATACTTTGGCCACCTGATGCAAAGAGTCAACTCATT
The DNA here is from genome assembly GCF_963930625.1 of Muntiacus reevesi. Taxonomy (NCBI): domain Eukaryota; kingdom Metazoa; phylum Chordata; class Mammalia; order Artiodactyla; family Cervidae; genus Muntiacus; species Muntiacus reevesi. The sequence goes on along the minus strand of NC_089250.1, from coordinate 41,565,114 downwards.
GGAAAAGACCCTGATACTGGGAAAGATTGAGGGCAGGAGGAAAAGGCAACGACAGAGGATGAGATGATAGGATGCCATCACCAACTCAATCGACATGAGTTCGAGTGAGCTCCGGGAGTTGGTGATGGACAGGGAAGCCGTCGTCAATGACTTAGCAACTGAACAACAACAATTCTGAGTAGGAGAGAAGGTCAACTTTGCAAGCAGGTGCAGGACAAGTGTCTTTAGGGTGGGAGAGGGGAGCTAGAGGTGGGCCACCAGCTCAATAAAGTAAAGAGAAATGGGACGATATCAGGCATTTCTGCCACGTGGGGTGGGCATGTGATGTGCAATGGTCTAGAAGCTTCAAGTTTCGGCATCATAACCTGCTCCCGTCTCTGCCCTCTGGGCATTAGCTCCCATCCAGGCCTCACTTTCTCTCCTTGAAAAGGCACGTCACCCGCCACCCATCTCCGCCCATGCCCGCGTGTTCGGTCCCAGACGGCAGCACTCGCCTCCGCAGGGCCTGGATTAAGGCTCGGTGCCCACAGGAGGCCACCCCAGCAGCCCGGCCCCAAGGACCACACCTGATAGATGGCTTCATCGCAGGCATTCTGGAGGCCCAGGTTCACCATCGTGTTCTGTAGGGTGCGGCCCATGTAGAATTCCAGGGACAGATAGTAGATGCGCTGAGGGAGCAAGAGGAGGCATCTGAGACAGATGGTTCTGCCCCACGTACGTGAAGATCCCAGTGCAGAGCGGACCTTCCGAGAGGCTGCACTCAGCCAACACTGCGCCTACCCGAACCCCTAAAATGGGCTCCCTCCCTTCGGCCTTGGCCAACCTCACCTTTCCAGGGGCTGCCCCCCCAGGCAGGGTCCTTCAAAAGCAGATTCTGTGCACTGCCCTTCTGGAGTCCCCACGGGGACAAAAAGGAACCTCCCCTGAGGGCAGGGAGGTGGGACAGGGCGGTGGTGGGGAACTGACCCCCAGGACAGACGGAGCTCTGTCTGCGCTTGGCTCCTGACACCTGCACTGGGCACTCAGCGCCAACAGTACAGCCAACACAGTGGGACAGACGATGGACATGTCTACCTATTTCCACCTGCTGCCTATTTGCTGGTTTTGGGGGAGTGAGAGATAAACTTTTGTATATAAGAAAAGATGACCACCAACATTTGCTGGGGATCATGCAGGATTCCAATGCTTCCCATGCCTGGGGCTGTCTGCCCCCGCTACAACCACCCAATGGGCCACGGAAGGCAGCGGCAGAGTTGAGATCCGGCCCACAGAGTCCTGTTCCTATACGGGACCTCCATGCTGCTTCCTGTCATCCAGAGTAAGGCCTTGGGGGGACTTCCCTGGTGGTCCAGTGGTTAAGGCTCCATGCTTCCAGTGCAGGGGGCCCAGGTTTGATCCCTGGTTAGGGAACCAGATCCCACAGGCCACAACTAAAAAGATCCTGAATGCCACTACTAAGACCCAGTAGAGCCAAATAAAGAAACGTACTTTTAAAAAATATAATTTAAGAAAACTTTCCATACATATCAAATCTACAAATCAAAAGAACATGCATGCATACAAAAACAAACAAACAAACAAACAAACAGATTTCAGTCCCAGAGAGCCTTCCACGTTTTTTGATTATATGAATGCCTGGCTTCAAAATTCCCATCCACATTCCAGTGTCCTTTAAATCACAGACTCATCACGGTGTAACAAGCTTCTCTCTACCCACCACAGCCATCACTGCTGTTCACGGTCCATTGCCTCTTCCTGAGCTTTCGTCGTCCTGGACAGTATTTACCCTACACTTGAACTGATTTATTAGTATATGGGTTCCCATGGGGCTTGGTAACCAATAGGCAAAGACACCGAGATGACAGCATCTAGCGGTCTGAGCGAGTGAACATTCTCCCAGGCACACACAAGGGGCATTTTCCCCTACCGAACTCCTTCTGGGGTTCTCCCGAGAGGTTTTATAAGAAGTTGGCAGGTCAGGGATATGGTTGAGATGTTTTCGTTGTGCCTGTAACTATTCAGACAAATATGTATTTTTAAAGTTGTAGTTTGATCTTTCCAACTTTTAACTAGCACTAGGAAAATAGCTTGATTATCTCTTTTCCTAAGAGATGGGTGCTGAGGCATAAAATGTTGCAATCAGCCTTAAATCTTCCACTTTCCTCCCAAGTAGAACACAGGTGTCCAGGGTTCAGCAGTGTACTTAGTTCTGCAAACAGGCCCGGGGGAGTCTCCTGTGGCCCCCTGCACAAGAGGACAGCAGGGACAGCATGGCACCGGGGTCCCCCAAGCACCGTCCCCACTCAGAAGGGACCGACCAGGGTCAGCCCTGTGCCGGGCACCTCTGAAGGCCCCGCCTGGCCGGAGCTCTGGTCTCAGGGGCGGTGCCTTGTGTTCTGCTGCTGTTTCTGCCTGTGTGAGGAGTACTTTTATAACTTCACCACACATGTTGATTTTGCTTTCCCCAGTTTCCTTAAGATAGTCTGGTGTGAAACCATCAAAACTGAAGGCTCTTGAGAAGCTGGTTGATGGCATTTGAACCACACAGACTGGGTCCCATCCTGGCTCCTTCCCCGGCAGATGGGGTGACCTGGTCCCTTTATGTCCCTAATAGCACCATGTCCACCCTGGACTCGGCAATGCTGGGCCCCTCACCAGGCCAGATTTTCAGGGAGGGGTGTGGAACCTGTAGAACAGGGTGGTAATTCTGGAAAAAAACAAACAAAAAACAGCTGAGGGCACAGGCTTGGTCCAAGGAAAAGCCTGGGGGCTCACTTGCAAAGGGCCAATACTTGCTGGCACCAAACTCAGCTTCTGTGAGCCCACAGCCCACTGGGCCCAGCCCAGTGTCCTGGCAGTATCTTTGCAACCCTGGAAAGGGCCTCCCAGCTCAGGGGTGCTGACTGAGGACCAGACACTCATCTCCTGGAGCCTGAGAACAGCAGGAACCCCTTAACCTTGCCACACACCACTGGGGGGTCATCTCCAGGGCTGAACTAGGTCACTGAACCTTTTGGCTGCATTCCTTCTTTGCAATACAGCTGTAACATGTGTTATATGGTCTAGAGGCAGCCTTGATTTTTTTTTATCAATTGGGTTTATTTATTACATGCTGAGCCCACCCCAACAGGTAACATCAGAGAAAAGCATCAGCAAAGCTCTTCGACAAAAACAGATGAAAACATGATCAATGCAAATATTATATAGCATATTAATCTGCTAAAGGGTCTTAGGGGGATTCCCTGGTGGATCAGATGGTAAAGCATCTGCCTGCAATGTGGGAGACCCGGGTTCAATCCCTGGGTTGGGAAGATCCCCTGGAGAAGGAAATGGCAACCCACTCCAGTACTCTTGCCTGGAAAATTCCATGGACAGAGTAGCCTGGCAGGCTACAGTCCATGGGGTCGCAAAGAGTCGAACACTATGGAGTAACTTCACAAAGAGTCTTAGGAGTTAATGAACTCTATGAACATGGAGTTTAATGTAAATAGGTACAGCCTCATTTTGCTCTCTATAGAACTGAGATTAATAATAATAGAACTGGGCTTTCTGAGATCTCCAATTTCTTCTCCCTCTCCTAAAAGTGTGTTTAGAGCCCTTGTTTAACAGCAGGGTCTGAACTCTCTGCAGAAAAAGAAACAAAGAACTTTCTCAACATTCAGGGCAATGAAGCTGGATGCAAACTGGGGCAATCCACTTCTCCACCACCAAGAACCCGATTCTATCTGTGCCAGGAACATGCAGCCGCACAGTCTCCTGTCATCTTAACTCACCAGCTGCCCGCTCCCAGCGCAGAGAGGCTCCTGCCAGACAGAACTGGCCCTGACATGACACAGGGACACTGATCACTGACCCAACACACAGGTCAGCTCCAGTGGGCCCCCCCCCCCCAGCCTCTCCAAAGCCACTGAGGCCCCCTCGTGTTTGTTATCCACTGCAAGAGGAGAGCTGCTGTGGAGGGGGTTGGCCCCCCAACTGGCCAGAGAGCTGAAGCTCACTCCTGTCCTGAGCACATCTCCACGTCCACACCACTGCGTCCCAGGGGCTTTCTGGAGGAAATGGCTTTCTATATAAAACCAAAACTCTGCTCGAATGAGGAGGAAGGGTGGTATCTACCAGACGTCTTAGGGCCCAACCTACAAAGTCACACTCAGCACGCTCCTTTGGAGTGAAATCCCAAGGAATCTTGGTTTCCCCTAGCTGGCAGGCTGTGTCTCAATGTAGATCACAAATTTCTTTTATTTTTTCACTTTAGGTACTGTTACCTAGGATTAGAATGCAGGTCTGTTTGCTCAAAGTAAATCTGAGAAATGTAAAATAGGATAAAATTACAGGATATGAGAACCTGCAGGGATCTTAGAGATCATTTAGTTCTGCAGGAAACAGATTCACTTTGTGCTCCATGATGTCAATTTTATAGTCCTGGGCCGTCCACCTCACATGCTGCTAAGTCCTACCTATGAAGTGCCCACTCGGCCCATCCCAGAGCCAGATAGTCATGGAGGCCTCCTTGTCACTGACTGATAGCCAGAGCCTGATCAATTTATATTAAGAGATCTGGACCACATCAAGTTCCACCTGTGACTCAGCGTTATGACTCAGTGTTGTGAACAGAGCTGTGTGTGCCTGCTAAGTTGCTTTAGTCGTGTCCGACTCTTTGTGACCCTATGGCTCCTCTGTCCATAGGATTCTCCAGACATGAATACTGGAGTGGGTTGAAACGCCCTCCTCCAGGGAATCTTCCTGACCTAGGAATCAAACCCACGTCTCTTATGTCTCCTGCATTGGCAGGCAGGTTCTTTACCACTAGCGACACCTGGGAAGCCCGGTAAGCAAAGCTACTTTCACCTTGAAGTGATGTTTCAAGGCTGAGAAAAGACACTCAGCTAAAACTGAAATTATATGTAATTCCCACTCCAGAAGATCTAGCGAAACCTTTCTGTCATCCAATCACCTTTCTAAGTTTCTGTATTCATTTCTCCTGCCCTTCACCATAGTCTAAGAACCCCCTTCTCTACAAGGTAGAAAAAGCTAACCATCTATTGCCTGCTGTTTACCTGCTTCGTGTCTTAAAATATATGGGATTCCATATGGGTTAGAGCCTGCTCCACTTAATGATGGGGTGGGGGTAGGGTGGGGAAGGTGGTATATCTGAAAAGGTGCATAAAGTCCTCTCAGTCTTCTTACTTGTATTTCTTATCAGTGGGACAACCAACAAAGCCGAGTAAGGTCTGCAGGTGACAACACTGTGATGGTGTGAACACCCCAAGTTTTTTCTAAGTCCTCTGCTAGTATAAGGGAGTCTCCCTGATTTTTTTCCAATCACATATTTGAGTTTTTAGAGGGAAAGGTTGGTTATCAAGTCTAAAACTTACTTTCAAATGGTTCACAGGAAAAAAAAAAATGTATGTATAAAGAGAGAAGGATACAACAAACAAGTTAAAAATGGGGAATTCGGATAAAGAGCATATGGGAATTCTTACATCATTCTTGCAACTTTTGAAAGTCTCAAATCATGTAAAATAAACATTTAAAAAATCATCAAGGATTTCTCTGGGTGTCCAGTGATTCAGACTCTACCTTCCCAATGTAGGGCACAAATGTTCGATCCTTGGTGGGGGGGTCTAACATCCCATATGTCATGGGATGCAGTCAAAAACTAAATTTAAAAAAATCATCTAAAAAGGGATGGGATGCAGAAGTGAGATGGGTTACAACATTTCATAAAGATACAAAAGGCCTACCATCGACAGCAGCTTGGATAAGTCAGGGCTCCCCAGAGAAACAGAATTTACAGCACATACACACAGAGACTTATTTTAAGGAGCTGGGTCACATAATCATGGAGGTCCAAGACCGAAATCTGGCGAGGTGAGGCATGGAGGAGTGGCATTTGGACTCCAAATGGGGTGTCAGTCTTTGCTCTGTTCAGGCCTTCAACTGAACAGAGGCCCATCTACGTTATAGAAGATACCACTTTCCTCAAAATCCACTGACTAAACGTTACTTTCACGTTTAGTCAGAACACCTTCAAACAAACATCCACATTAACATCACCAAATATCTGGGCACCATAGACCAGTCAAGCTGACATGGAAAATGAACCATCACAGCCTGCAGAAGCAGAGGTTAGGCTGCCTTCTATGAGAAATCGTGGCACACACGCAGAGTTTCCCCATCTCATAGACAGTGACTTCACCCGACCTTCTGCTCTGCAAGCTTTCAGGGTAATCAGCAACACGAACCGCCTGCCCCTCCCCAGCTTCTGGCCACAGAAAGTAACTCTGAGCTCTCTGCTATCACGGAGGCTTGTCCACGGGATACAAGATCAAGTTCACACAGATGAGTGCAAACACATCAGAACACCACAGCCACAACCAGAACCACAGAGTGCAAACACAGCAAACACATCAGAACCGCTGCCTGGGTCAAAAAGATCCCAGTGCTGGTCCCACTCCTGCCTTATTAGGACAGAAGTTCAGAAGTGGGGCTTGTGGGCAGCCAAGGGTATAAAACACTGCTCCAGATTATCTTCCTTCAAGTCCCAGATCTGTTAAAACCATAAGATTGACTGTATTCTTCATGATTATCTTACTAGAAACATTTAAGACAGGAGCTTGGGCCCAGTGGTAGAGCTCCTTTTCTTAGTCTACCATGATGGTTATGCCAAGAGCTCATGAGGAAGGAGCCATGGGAAACCGACCAGTCCATCCACTGCAGGGGTGTCATCAGGCCAGCTGTCCACCTTGTGCAATGTCTGCTCTAGAGATCCATGGACGAAATCTCCCACCTGCCCATTCTAGAATCTCTAGAAGAGATTGAGGACTCCCAAAACTAGGCATAACCTGCCACATGCTCTGGTTGCCAGAACTTAGGTTGGCATTTTGTGTCCTGACTTTACACCTGAGCTTAATCCACTCTCCTACCCTTACTGTCTTTTGCCCCAACTTTCTCTTTGAGGTCTTCTATGAAATTGAGCCTTTTGTATCGTATCTTTTATAAAAAATTATTTATTTGTTGTTTTTATCTGTGCTGGGTCTTTTCTGTTGTGATGTTCAGGCTTCTCATTGCAGTGGCTTCCCTTGTAGAGCACAGGCTTTAGGGACTTTGGGCTTCAGCAGCTGCTGCACACGAGCTCAGTAATTGTGGTACACAGGCTTAGCTGCTCAGAAGCATGTGGAATCTTCCTAGACCAGGGATCAAATTTGTGTCCCTTGCATTGGCAGGCGAATTCTTAACCATTGGACTGCCAGGGAAGCCCCTGTGTCATGTCTTGCTCAAGCATTCTCAAATTCTTTTTGGACGGAATGTCAATGTAAAACGGAAACATTTTACCAGCAAACACAAAACTATGATGTTTTAGAAAGGAAAGGGACTCAGAAATGGACTACCTAGCTTGACCTTCCTCATTTTAAAGATGAAAAAACTGAGACCAAGAAAGAAACCTACTCCAGCCCAGGGTGGAACAATCTGAGTGGTAAAGCCAGGCCTTGAGGGGCTTGGATCTGTGTGAGCCATCCATCTCTTACCACCCAGCTCCTTTTCGTCCCCAAGTCTGGAGTGGAGTCCTGACCTCCCCATCTCCTCAGTCTCTTGGAGCCTCTTTAGAATTAAGCGCTGAGTCCTGCCAAGTGCAGACCTCTTAAATTTTAGCCAGATATTTTGACTTGCTGCTTGGCCAGGCAGCTTATTTGAAAACTCTTCCTCTGGGCACTGAGCTCCAATTGTTTCTACTATTACCAAAAATAGAATGCTTGAAAGAGTTATGAAACAATAGGTGCAGCATGGCACTGCACTATTTTGTGTAATAAAAACAAGTGTCTCTACCTGCCCAGAAAAAGAGATGTGGAACACAAGATATCTGTAGCATTTACATTGCTATCACTAGGTGATGAGATTACAGTTAAATGTATCCTTTTGGCTTATCTGTGTTTTCGAATTTTTGTCTCCAGTAATCACAAGGACCTGCATAACTGTTTTTAAGTAAATAAAAATATTAAATAAAACCAGTCTGATTCTTGTTTAGATCATCAGGCTGCCAAAGCCCTCCCACCTTCCCTCATGCTCTGATCCTCCTGGGATCAGAGGTATAGCAGTGATAAGCTACATCTCTGCCAGCACACTCAAGGGCATTTCCCTGCAGCTGAATGAGAATGTACCATAGCACCGTAGGGACCCGTTAGAGTCTTTATTCTATGTTTAGATCCATAAAAGGCTGGTGATGGGCTCAGGGATTGCGGAAGTAACCTTTCCTGAACAGGATTAAATTCCTCTAACAAAACAGGATTTCTTATCCTTTCCAACAGGGTTCCCTAACCTCTGAGGTCTAATGCCTGACAGTCTGAGGTGGAGCTAATGTAATAATAATAGAAACAAAGTGCACAATAAATGTAACATGGTTGAATCATCCAGAAACCATCCCCTCCCACCCCACCAGGGGCCGTGGAAAAACTGTCTTCCATGAAAGCAGACCCTGGTCCCTAAAAGCTTGGGGACCCCAGCTTTACAAGCAAACATGTAACTTATGCAGGAAAAGGAGATGATGAGCCTATTTTCAACATGGATCAGACAGATCGAAGCAGTTAAATTAGAAGTTTCCACTTTCAAAGGACCTTCCTATCCAGGAGAGGCAAACAATCTTCCATTTACAGGCTGTGTGGTTTCCTTAAAAGAGGAATGTTTATGCCTATGGCCACCGTAGCCATCAGTGAGGATCAGCAAACCTGTTTTGTTAGAGGAATTTAATCCTGTTCAGGAAAGGTTATTTCCGCAATCCCTGAGCCCATTACCAGTCTTTTTTGGATCTAAACATAGAATAAAGACTCTAACGGTCCCTTGGGTGCTGCAGTACATTCTGGTTCAGCTGCAGGGAAATGCCCTTGAGTGTGCAGGCAGAGATGTCGCTTGTCACCTGCTGCATGAATAACAATGATATTGCAAAGTGGAGCTCTGCCACCAACAGGGAATTCTGGGGGAGTCCTGCCTCTTGGCCAGCTTCCCTGGCAAAGTCGACCCAAGCCCTCGTTGAAATAACCTGTTTTAGCCATTTGGTGTGACTTCACTGTCTTGCATACTAAACACCAAGAGGCTGGTTAGTATTCCAACAAATCTGTCTTTTTTACCACTACTCTTTTAGAAAAAGGAGTGCCCCAGAAAAAGCTTGGAAAATCAACCGATCTCAGACTTGGCAACTATTAAACATTTCTTAATGCCCTACAAAAATACTATCAACAAAGCAACTGCCCAGTGCCCAGGTGTCCACTGCAAATCAAACTTTGCAAACTGGTGTTAGGTCTACAGGTGTGTCCTTCCCTCATCAGTTTTCACTCTACATTAGTATAAAAGAAAGGGTAAAATGCTCCATGGTCAAGAGGCAAGAAACAAAACCAAAAAACCAAGCAAACAAAACTGGCAGCAGGGGCCTGGCCAAGCCTATGACATATGCACCAGACTGAAAACTATCAATGATACTCAAGAATCATATTTACTTGGAAAGCTGTTGAAAGAGCTACAAGTGTTACAAATGTTGATGAATGAAACAGAAAAGCCACAAAACCGTACACTCAATATGCTTTTGAAAGGTGTGCATATTTATTTAAGAACAGGAGAAGATGCAGGATATACACCTGCATTCTTAACACGGTTAGTAATGGACGTGATGAACAAGTTCTCTCTTGTGCACCTTGTACTCGTCTACCATAAACCTATGCTTGTATAAAATGTAAAAAGAATCAACAGTTCCTTACTGTCTACCAAACTTCAGCTAAGACAAGTTCTCCAGAGCAGGTGTGTGCTCCTGGAAGGCAGGGCCCATCCCTGAGGGCCTCAGTCTCAGAGGCTTCCCGGTGACCCCAACTCCACCACAGGACAGCAGGCCCCCTGCTCGACTTCAGGCGCTTAGCATGTGGTGTGCAGGTGCAGACGAAGCTGTGTGCAGGGCCACCTCACCAGGGTGTGTGTGTGTGTGTGTGTGTGTGTGTGTGTGTGTGTGCGCGCGCGCGCACACGCGCGTGCGAAGTGCAGAGCCGCCTCACCCAGGGGGGGGTGTGTGTGTATGTGCAAGGCCACCTACCCAGGTGTGTGTGTGTGTGTGTGTGTGTGTGTGCGCGCGCGCGTGCAGGACCGTCTCACCCAGGTGTGTGTGTGTGTGTGCGCGCGCGCGTGCAGGGCCGCCTTACCCAGGCTGTGTGTGTGTGTGAGTGTGCAGGGCCACTTCACCTGGGTGTGTGTGTGTGTGTGTGTGCGTGTGCAGGGCCGCCTCACCAGGGTGCGTGTGTATGTGCAAGGCCATTTCACCTGGGTGTGTGTGTGTGTGTGTGTGTGTGTGTGTGTATGTGCAGGGCCACCTCACCCGGGTGTGTGTGTCTGTGTGTGTGTGTGTGTCTTCACCCCAGCGGTCCCTCCTTATCCAGTCTCTTTTCACCAGGGATCTCTCCTCACCCATGGGCCCCCTCTTACCCGGGGCAGGGGGTGGGGACGGTCTCCCCCCATCTCAAGGGTGGTCGATGCCTCCTCACTGGGGTCTCTCCTCACCCGGGGGGGTCTCTTCTCACCAGAGGTCCTTCTCCGCCCTGTGAGTCTCTCACCACCCCCAGGGATCTCTCCTCACCTGGGGGTGCGGGGTTTCTCCCCATCTCAGGGGGGGTCCCTTCTCACCTGGGGGGGTCTCTCCCCCGACCCCGGAGGTCCCTCCTCACCGAGGTCTCTCTCCAACCGGGACAGACACAAAGACAGAGATTCGCTCAGTCATGCCCGACTCTCTGCGACCCCGCGGACCGCAGCCCGCGAGGCTCGTGTGTCCATGGGATTCTCCAGGCAGGAACACCGGACTGGGCTGCCGTGCCCTCCTCCAGAGGGTCTTCCCCACCCGGGGACCGAGCCCGCGTCTCCCGCATTGCAGGCGGACGCTTCCCCGTCCAAGCCACCCGGCAGCCGTCTCCCCCCGGGCGCCCTCTTCCCCGGCGCGCCTCACCTTGGGGTCGCGCTCGTAGTAGCGCTGCTGCGTGCGGATCCAGCGGCCCACCAGGTGGTCCCGCACGGTGTGTGCCAGCGCCAGGTAGTAGTCGCGGCGCGTGGCGACATTGCGGTCCTTGACGAGCGTGAAGTGCAGGTGCCGGTTGAAGCTCTTCCGCACCTCTGCCACGTCGCCCAGCCCCGCCAGCCCGCGCACGCTGATCTGCTTCCGCCTCTCGCCGTCCGTCAGCGGCTTTGCCATCGCGCCGGCCGCCCGGGAGGACGAGGACGAGGAGGACAACGAGGAGGAGGAGGACGAGAAGAGCCGCTGGGACACGCCCGCGCCAGGGATGCTGCGGCTTCACCAGCTGCCAGGCCGCGCCTGCGCAGTGCGCCGCGCCGGCGAGGAGGGGAGGGGCCGCGGGCGCGACTGCGCGCCGCGCCGGGGCCGCGGGTGGGGCGGGGCCTGCTGGAGGGCGGGGCCGCAGAAGGGGCGGGGCCTGCTGGAGGGGCCGGGCCGCAGGGGGGCGGGGCCTGCTGGAGGGCGGGGCCGCAGAAGGGGCGGAGTACCTAAGACTGCGGGAAGGAGTACTGTTGAGTTTCCCCACGCGCAAAGGTGAGCCGTGAGGCCCTGGGCTTGTGGACCATTCCTGCCAGCATCTCTCTCCTATCCACGCCCCCGAGACGGCGTCTCCTCCTGCTCCTCACCCTCTCTAAAGCCTCTCAGCTAGTTCCTACCTGCAGGTCCTGGCCTGGGACCCCCTCACTCACTCTCACCAGCACTTCCCGCTGCTGTACCCCAGGGCCATCTTCCGGTCCCTGGCTTCAGTCTTGCTCCCACAGCTCCTCCTTAATCCTATCTTAGCCTCTGTGATTTCTGCATCAAGAGTTCTGACAGGTAGGTGGAACGTGGAAAAACTGGTAGCATTCCCTGAAGCTAAACAAACACCAACCTCTGACCCAGCAATACTACTCCAAAGAAAGTACCCAACAGAAATGAATGCTTAGGCCGACCAAAAGGCATGTACAGAAATGCCTGTAACATTCAAATATTCGAAACAGTCCCAAACTGGAAAAAATGCCCACCAGTGCTGGGCTGCTAAATAAATTGTGGCATATTCCATAGCCCAGAGCTGTGAGAATGATGGCCCACATCCAACAGCACAGAGGAACAATGCTGCCTGAGAGAAGGCAGCACTTCAGGACTCCACTCACATGAGGGTGTAGGACTGGCCAGTCTCTGGGCCTGCAGACCTAAGGCTGGTGCTGAGCTGGACATAGCTGGGGTGGGGGGTGTCTCCATGGCACTCTCTCTCTCTAGAGCTGGTCCTCCATAAGGAAGTCTGGTGCCTCCAGCCATTTGTGCCCAGTGTTTCTAGTCTGTTTATCTATCCTCAGCTACTCCTTTGGGTCCTCTTACCAGGATTCCCATGGTAGCTTCCTCATGGGCTCCCCTGCCTCCCAGACACTCCCCAGAACCATCCCCCCTCACAAGGTGGACTGGTCAGTCCCTCAGCAGAAGGTTGAGCTCAGCACAGCTTCTGCAAACCACAACCCTGGCCAGGTGAGCTTACTAAACCAGTCTCAGTCCCTCCCTAGCAGGTCCAGGCTGACCTGGGGGAGTTGAGGTGACAGGTGAGGGCAGGCCCCCCTGTAGCTAATGGGCAGGCATTCTGAGGTGACCAGGCCAAAGTGGAAGCAGTCAGAGCTGGGGTCAGTGAGAGAGCTGGGGGTGGAGAGAGAGAAGCAGTACCCGAATGGTGGAGCTTGGTCTGCCTGGGGGGCTGTGAAAGGATGTGAAGGACACACAGCCGACATCCACAGGCCTCCCTGGTCTGGTTCTCACCCTCCACAGCCCTCACCCTTGGGGAGCCTCTTCCTGGCGGGGCAGATTTGCTGTGAAGGCTGCCGGCCTAGCTTCAAGCTGCATCTCAGGGCACTCCCTCTGCCTACCCTTGGCCCGGGCTGGCCCACCACCTGTTTTGGTATGGCCCTCAAGTTAGGAACACTTTCTACATTTTTAAATGATTGAAACGAATCAAAAGAAGGGTAATTTTCATGACATATGAAAATTACATAAAATCCAAACTTCACTGCCTACAAATAAAGTGACACTCATTCCTCTGTATTTTGTCTAGGCTGCTTTCACATGTCCACGACAGAGCTGAGCATCGTGACTGATGTCAGCTGTGGGCCCCGAATCTGCCCTTTACAGAGGGTGCTGCCCCTGGCCTAGAACATGTGGTCCTCTGAGAGGGCCCCATGTCCCCAGCATGGCCTGCCATGATAGGCTCCATGATTATACTCCAGATAGAGCACATCCCTGTGGTTCTACCTGCCACATGCAAGGCAAGGGTGCACTGGGTGGGAGAGGTGGCTGGCCTGGGCAGGATTCTTGAAGCCTCTTTTAAATTCACTAGGTCACATCAGGGAGACACACATAAAAACCCCAGCAGGCCCCAGGACTCACCTGTTACAATGCTCAACATGAAAGTGACCAACAGCATGGAGAGACTGAAGCATACGGCTCAAGGGAGAGTAACCTTTAGAGCCACACTGGAAACAGTGGGGCAGGTTCTTATCAAATCGTCAAATGGACACTTAGCCTGTGGCCCGACCATTCCACTTTTAGGTATTCATCCAAGAGAAATAAAAAATGTATGCCTACAAAAAGTGCAAGGAGGTTCACAGGAGCCTTATCACTACTACCCCAAAGTGGAAATAGCCTATGTGACTGTCAACAGGATATTGAAATAGTGAACTATTAACTCAGCTGTAAAAAGGAATGAATCGACACCAGTGAATCTTACAAACATGATGCCAAACAGAAGGCCAGACACAAAAGAGCACACACTGTACCATTTCATTTACATGAAGTTCCAGAATTGGCAAAAGGAATGTGTTGGGATGGAATTCAGAACAGTCCCCTAGGGGCCAAGGGTAGGGTGATTGTCTGGGAACTTTCTGGGGTGACAGACTAAGGTAGGCTACAGGTTGTATTTGTCAAAATTGTTTGAACTCTATACTTAAGACCAGTACATTTTACTATGGGAGAATACCTCAATAAAGATATTCTTAAAAAAAAAAAAAAATTCCCTAGGTCAGCAGTAAATGCTAGAAAGAGCTTAAGTACAAAAAACAGGCTCCGTCAAACAGGCAGCTTTTGAATATCCAGGCCTCTAGGAAGTGACACTGAGTTTCTTCTGAGATTCATTCAATGCAGAGAAATTCCAGCCTAGGTTATGAGTGAGAAGAGTCCACCCAACAGGGAAGCGAAGAAAGGTTTCTTGCTGAAATCTTATTTGCTTTGCTAACCCTTTAGCCCTGCTGTTTGCTTTGGGTGGAGTCCTACCAGGCACTCTCACTGGGAAAACAAGAGAATCCTTGGTTCCACAAGGAAATTTGGGCAGGGAGGTAAGGTCAGTATCCCTCTTCTCTGGATTTTCAAATCTGCTGCTTTCTTTTAGGCAATCTTCTATGACTCAGGAGGGCAGCTGAGTGCCCCTCCCCATGAGTCCAACCCCTGCAGGATCCAGGGCTTCACCAGGAAAGAGCTGACCTGACCTCTCACCCCAACTGGGAGGGGATCTTCTCAGTCCCCAGGCCTGAAGGGAGACCACAAGGAGACTGAAAAAAGTCTAGGGGTTGCCTTTTCAGATAATTGCTAGTTCTGTTTGCTGTGCAGAAGCTTTTTCCTGTTTAGTGTTTATTTTTGCTTTCATGACCTTTGCTTTTGGAGTCAGATAAAAAAAAATTAATGGCCAAGACTGACGTCAGTGAGTTTCTACCTATGTTTTCTTCTAGGAGTTTTACAGTTTCAGGTTTCAAGTTCAAGTCTTTAATCCAGTTTGAGTTAATTTTTGTGTGTAGTGTAAGATTGTGGTTCAGTTTCATTCTTTTTTTTTGGCTCTCCAGTTTTTCCAGCACCATTTATTGAAAGGACTGTTCATTTTCCATTGTATATTCTTGACTCCTTAGTTGTAAATTAACTGGCCACATATGCATGTATTTATTTTTGGACTTGTTATTCTGGTCCATTGATCTATGTATCTGTTTTTATGCCCATCCCACAACATTTTGATTATCATATTATTGTTATTATAGCTCACGATACCTCCGGCTTTGTGTTTTCTCGAGATTGCTTTGGCTATTCAGAGTCTTTTGTGTCTCCATACAAAGTTTAGGACTCTTCTATTTCTGTGAAAAATACCATTGGAATTTTGATAGGGATTGCATGAATCTTTAGATTGCTTTGGATAGTATGAATATTTTAACAATATTAATTCTTCCAATCCATAAACGTGAAATACCTTTCCATTTACTTGTGTCTTCTTTAATTTCTTTCATCAATGTCTTACAATTTCCAGTGTACAAGATTTTGAAAAGCTTCCGCAGAGCAAAGGAAACCATCAACAACAAAATGCAACCTATTGAATAGAAGAAGACACTTGCAAATCACATATCTTATTATAAATACATAAAGAACTCCCACAACTCAATAGCAAAGCAAAAACAGAAACAAAAATGAAGCAAACAACTTGATTAAAAAATGGGCAAAGAATCTGAACAGATGATTCCCAAGAAAGACATGCAGATGGCCAACCTCATGAAAAGAAGTGTTGGTGAGGATGTGGAAAAAAGGAAAACCTGAGTACTCTTGCTGGGAATGTGCAGCCACTATGGGAAACAGTATAGAGTTTCCTTAAAAAATAAAAATAGAACTAATGTTTGAGCCAGCAATTCCACTCCTGAGTATTTATCCAGAAAAACAAAAACAATAATTCAAAGACATATGCATCTTTATGTTTATTGCATCATTATTCACAATAGCCAAGATATGGAAGCAGCCTAAGTATCCACTGATGGATGAATGAATAAAGATGTGGTATATGTATACAGTGGAATACTACTTAGCCAGAAAAAAGAAGGTATCTTCTTGCCACTTGTGACCACACGGATGGACCTAGAAGATGTTATGCTAAGTGAAATAACTCAGACAGAGAACGATAAGTACTGCATGAATTCACTTACATGTGAAATCTAAACAACAAAGCAAACTAACAAAAAAACCCAATCTCATAGATAAAGATTTGGTGGCTGCCAGAGGTAGGGGATTGAGGGTGGGTGAGATGTGTGAAGAGGTGTGAACTTCTGGACTTCCCCAGTGGTTAAGAGCCCACCTTCCAATGCTGCGGGGCTGCACAAGCTCCCACATGCTGCAAGGCGAGCAAACCCATGAGTCTCAACCAGAGAGAAGCCTGCAGGCTGCAACGAAGACCCGATACAGCCATAAAGAAAGAAATTTTTAGAAAACAGTCCTGAGAATGTAACATACAGTAGGACTATAGCTACTAATGTTGCATTGCATATTTGAAAGTGGCTAAGAGAGTAGATCTTGGCTCTTCCCAGGTGCATGCATGTGTGCAAAGTCACTATAGTTGTGTCCAACTCTCTGTGACCCCATGGACTGTGGCCCGCCAGGTTCCTCTGTCCTTAGGATTCTCCAGGCAAGAATACGGGAGTGGGTTGCCATTCCCTTCTCCCCCAAGTAGCTCAGTGGTAAAGAATCCGCTTGCCAGGACAGGAGACACAGAGATTCAGGTTTCATCCCTATCGGAAAGATCCCCTGGAGGAGGGCATGGCAACTCACTCCAGTATTCTTGCCTGGAGAATCCCATGGACAGAGGAGCCTGGTGGGCTACCGTCCATAGGGTTACAAAGAGTTGGACACGACTGAGTAACTGAGCATGCACCCACGCAAGAGAGTAGATCTTAAAGTTGTCATCACAAGGGAAAAAAAATAAAATTTTTAAAAGATTTATTTATTTATCTTTTGACCGTGGTGGGTCTTTGTCTTTGTGGAGGGCTTTCTCTAGCTGCAGAGAGCATGGCTACTCTTTGTCATCATGTGGGGCTTCTCCTTGTGGTGGCTTCTCTTGTTGCTGAACACAGGCTCTAGGCTTGCAGGCTTCAGTAGTTGCAGCTCACCAGCTTTGTTGCTCTGGGGCATGTGGGATCTTCCTGGACCAGGGACTGAACCCGTGTCCCCTGAATTGCAAGGCAGATTCTTAACCACTGGACCACCAGGGAAACCCCAGGGTAAAATATTGTAACTAAGTGAGGTGGTGGATGATAACTAGAGATGTGGTGATCATTTTGCAATATATTCAAGTATTGAATCATTACTTTGTACTGCTGTTCTACTGCTGTTTAGTAGTTTAGTCGTGTCCGACTCTATGTGGTCTGTAGTCCTTCGGACTCCTCTGTCTATGGGATTCTCTGGGCAAGAATACTAGAGTGGGTTGCCATTTCCTTCTCCAGGGGGTCTTCCTGACTCAGGGATCAAACCCAGGTCTCCTGCATTGTAGGCAGTTTCTTTACCTTTCTTTCCCTGAGCCACTAGGGAAGCCCACCTTGTACACACTGAACTAATACAGTGTTATATGTCTATTAAATTAAAAGTAAGTAAACTTAGAGAAATCAGTTTTTTCAAAAATGCTTAGGAGCTGAAAAAGGAAGAAAGGACCTTGTGCTTTCAGACTGGGACAAAATGATAAGATGTGGTTAACCACAAAGGGAACTGTCTAGAGGAAATGTGCTGTTCTAGGTAGCTGCCTTCCCAGAGTTCTAGTCTTCATTTTTCAAACTGCTTTATTTTGGCGCAGTGGTAAAGAACCCTCCTGCCAATGCAGGAGACACGAGAGACTAAAATTCTATCCCTGGGTCAGAAAGATTCCCTGGAGGAGGAAATGGCAATTCACTCCAGTATTCTTGCCTGGAAAATTCCATGGACAGAGGCGCCTGGTGGGCTATAGTCCACGGGGTCACAAAGAGTTGTACGTGACTGAGCAACTGGGCACTCAGCACACTGAACTATTGAGATATTTTTTATGGTATATTAAATACCATCTTAAAATTACATTCCATAAGTTGCCCTCTTAAAGGCCTGATTCAGTACTGTTTAACAGTGTTTAATATTTTACAGTCATGCAACCATCACCATCACCATAATCTAAATTTAGAACCTTCTCATCAACCCCCCAAAACCCTGTACCCCACCAGTTAGGAGCCATTCCCAGTTCTCCCCCCACCCCCTCCCCGAGCCCTAGGCAACCCCCTGTCTGCTTGTTGTCTCTATGGATTTGCTTATTCTGGACGTTTTGTGTAAACAGAATCATGCACTATGTGATCTGTTGTGTCCAGCTTCTTTCACTTGGCCTCATGTTTTCAAGGTTCATCCATGTTATAGATTATACCATTTTTACTGCCAAATAATACTCCAAATGCATGGAGAGTCATTTAAAAAAAATTCTTTGAAATCTCTTCTCTAAAGAGAAGAGAAAGCTGAAAACCCTGGTTTACATTCCCCTCTTCTGTTGTTGCTTTAGAATAAGGATCTGCAGGCCCTGAACTCCAGCATTTTCCTGTGCAAACCCATTCAATCTGGAGCTGCTTTCCAGTGGGTCTGGAGAACCATCAGCTGCATATGCTGATCACCTCTCACCCTGGAAGGTATCTTTGGAACCATCCCACTGCCTGTGTTCTATGCCACCAATGCACCACTCTGGCGCCCTCCTGACCTTCAGAGAAGCTTCCAGAGAGGGTGCCTTACTGGAGATGTCTGCTTCTTAGCCACATCCACCTGAGGCAGACACTAAGGTTTACAGGCTGCCCTCAGGCTCTTAAAGAGAAGCTTGTATCCACCAGTCAATAATGCGGCAAAGCAAGACATCTGGACTACCAAAGTGACAGAGGCAGTCAAGCCTGGAGCTGGGTTTTTTCTTTCTTTTCTTCTTTTTTTTTTTAATGTGATTCTTTAAAATTTTTTTTATTTGGCAGACCTAGGTCATCACTGCTGTGTGCGGGCTTTCTCTAACTGTGGAGTGGGGCCACTCTCCGTTTGTGGTGTATGGGCCTCTTATTGCCGTGGCTCCTCTCGTTGTGGGACAGACTCGGTAGTTGCAGAGTGAGGGCTCAGCAATTGTGCCTCATGTGCTTAGTTGCCCCACTGCATGTGGAATCTTCCCGGACCAGGGATCGAACCTGAGTCCCCTGTGTTGGCAGGCAGATTCTTAACCATTGGACTACCAGGGAAGTCCTGGAGCTAATTTAAAAAAAATTCTCTTGATTCTTTATTTTTCTAAATATTCCATGCTCATGAGTAGCATAATAATTGATCATCCAGCAGGGAAACCCACTTTTGATAAATAGTTACATGCAAGGCCTAATGTGATGAAAAATTCATCAGGAGACACTCTTAACCTGGGAGGCACACCAATTTGGGGTTTGGAAGCCTGCAGACCTGGGTGCAAGGGACCCCTTCATCTCCTGTCACTGACCTTCAGTTCAGACATCCCAGCCTCTGAGCTGCATGATGAACTGTTGGCTCCATGCCTGACACCCAGTAAGTGCTCCATCAACACAGGCCATAGTTGTTATTGTAGCTCAGAACCAAGGAATGCAGCATGTAGTTTGCTTATCTGGCCACACACTCAACATAATTTTCAAGGTGAATCCAAGGAAGTGGGAAGTATGAAGCAGCCAGGGAGGCAACCAAAGCTGACCTCTCATCCCCCAGCAGGGAGACCTTTTTGGGTACCCATGAATGCTGACCTTTGAATCAAGAGCCATCTTCTCTCAGGACATCTTTCCCCATTACCAGCTTCTCTGAGTCTGAATTCTGGCCTCTGGAGCCACACAGGTGGGGCCAGGCTCTGATAAACCTTTCAGGTTGTTTTATTTACTTTTTTAAACTGTGCCATTTGGCTTGCCAGCTCCTAGTTCCCTACCCAGGGACTGAACTTGTGCCCTAGGCAATGAAAGCATGGAGTCCCAACCACTGAACCACTAGGGAAGTCCCAACCCTTACAGTATTGAAGATGGGACTGTTGGATCCCCGCCCATCTAAAGCCTCTTTCCAGGACTATGATGTCATGATTTATAGAACAAAATATATGTTCGGTCTTCGTCCTGTTCCTGGCTCACAGGTCCCCAAACTCTGGGGAGTTCATAAGCATAGGAGCAGCGGGAGCATCTTTTGTTGTATTTGGTCTCTTATCCTCAGTCCTGCTAGCCCCTTCAATCATACTTGAACTTGGGTTAGTGAGGTGATTTTTGGCAAGCCTCCAGGTAACCACCTGGGTGGTGGCTGGTTGCTGGGGCAACCAACCAAGGGATTAGAGTGCTCAGGGAGTCCGCCTCTTTTAGGCCCAACCTCTGGGGTGGGGATGGGGACTGGAAATCAGTGACTTAGTCAACCAAACCCATATAATGAAGCCTCCATAAAAATCCACGGAGTTCAGGGTTCAGAGAGCTCCCAGGGTGATGAGGTGCCAGGAGGGTGGTGTGCCCGGGGAGCGTGGGTGCTCCACACCCTCCCCCATGCCCTCCCCTCCTGTCCCTTCCATCTGCCTGTTGGTTTGTATCCTGTGTGATGAACTGGCAGTAAGGAGTAAACTGTTCTCCTGAATTCTGTGAGCCTCTCTAGCGAATTACAGAATCTGAGGGGGGTGTTGCAGGGACCTCTGACTTAGAGCTGGTCGATCGGAAGCACAGGTCCAATCCCAAGTACCTGGACTTGAGAAGAGCCTCTGAAGGGCGGGTGGTTGTGTAGGACTGAGCCCTTACCTGCGGGGTCTGGCGCCGTCTCCAGGTGGATGGTGTCAGATAGAGTTGAACTGCAGGACACCCAGCTGGGCTCGGAGAACTGCCTGGTGGGAAAATGCCCACACGTCTGGTTTCAGCGTGAGGCACTGACAGCAGATCGAGGGGTGAGTGGAATGGTAGAAAACAATTTCCTCTATGAGGATGAACCCTCTTCACAGTTCATGGTCTCCAAACAAGGCATTTAAAAACAGCTTTACCAGAAATTGCACACCCAAGTGTGGCTTCTCACCGTGCTTACCTTGGGAGATGCAGTGTTTATATTATTGACCTGTGATGATTCTGGACACTTTCTGAAAATTCCTTTAGGGAATCGCCTCATGACTTTATTGCATCCTTGATTTTATCCCCAAAATGGTATTATCCATTTGTCTCCAACGATTATGAAATTGTTCTAAAAATCAAATCCACCCTAAAACAATGATTTGTTTTCCTCGAGAGTATTCCAAAGCATGTGCAGGGATACTGAAAGTAATGTAAAAATGAAAACTATATCTTAAAAAAAAACTGTTTTGTTAACTTCTAAAACTCTTTCAGTGGGGGACCCTTTCTAATGATGACACAAAATCCGGAATTCAACAAGTAAGATAAATTGTACAAAAACTGTCATAAATTAGACAAATTTAGGGAATTCCCTGGTGGTCCAGTGGTTAAGACTTGGTGCTTTCACTGACAGGGCCTGGGTTCAATCCCTGGTCGAGGAACTAAGACCCCCCACAAGCTGTGCAGTATGGCCACAAAAAGAGACAGAGAGAAATTGGATTCATTTGAATACATTAAAATAGTAAAACTGTGTACTGAAAAAATACTATAAAGTAAAAATGTAGTAATATTAATAAAATGGGGGAAATTTGCAACATATTCTGTCACAATAGCTAATTTCCTTGGTATATAAAAGTTTCCTAAAAATCAGCAAGAAAATGACCATAATCTTATAGAAAAATTGTCAAGGGACATGAACAGATGTTTCACAGAAAAGGAAATACTCCTAGACATACACATACAAGATGAATTAGAATGGTACCTAGTAAAATCATCAGTTATCATTTTTACCTGCTAGAATGGCAGAGCAAACAGCCTGACCAGAGCTATGTTGGTGAGAGTTCAGGAAGCTGGCACCTGATTGCCACTGGAGTTGTAGGGAAATTTGGCAAAATAGTCACAATTTGAAATGTTCTCACCCTGCATAGCAAAGCAAACCATCCACAAAACAAAATGGCAGCCTACTGAAGGGAAGAAAGTATTTACAAATCATATATCTGATAAGCGGCAAATACCCAAATTACACAAAGAATTCATACAGCTCAACAGCAAAAAACCAAGCAATCTGATTAAAAATGGGCTGAGGATCTGAATAGACATTTTGCCAAAGAAGACATACAGACAGCCAATAGACACAGAAAAAGATGCCAAGTATCACTCACCATCAGGAAAATGCAAATCAAAACTACAATGAGATATCATCTCATGCTTGTCAGAAAGGCTATCATCAAAAGCCAAGAATTAAGTGTTGGCAAAGATGTGGAGAAGGGGAACTTTTGGGCCCTGTTGGTGGGAATATAAATTGGTGCATTCACCATGGAAAATAATATGGAGTTTCCTTTTAAGGAAAATAGAACTACCATATGATGCAGCAATTCCACTTTGGGGACTATATCCAAAGGAAATGAAATCACTAATTAGAAAAGATACATGCACCCTGACATTCATAGCAGCATTATTTACAATAGTCAAGATACGAAAGCAACCTAGATGTCCATCAACAGATGAATGGATAAAGATGTGGTTTATGTATGTAATGGAATATCACTCAGCCATAAGAAAGAATTAAATCTTGCCATTTTCAACATGGATGAACCTAAAGGACATTATGCTAAGTGAAATAAGTCAGACAGAGAAAGACAAGTACTGTATGATCACACAAAATGAAGGTTGCTCAGCTGTGTCTGACTCTTTGCGACCCTATGGACTATACAGTCCATGGAATTCTTCAGGCCAGAATACGGGAATGGGTAGCCTTTCCCTTCTCCAGGGGATTGTCCAAACGCAGGGATCAAACCCAGGTCTCCTGCATTGCAGGCCAATTCTTTACCAGCTGAGCCCCAAGGGAAGTCCAAGAATACTGGAGTGGGTAGCCTATCTCTTCTCCAGGGGATCTTCCTGACCCAGGAATCAAATCGGGGTCTCCTGCATTACAGGCAGATTCTTTACCAACTGAAGTATCCATACATGTGGAATCTAAAAAACAGAAGTCATTGAAACAGACATCAGAATGCTGGTTTCCAGAGGTGGGGTATGGTGGGGGGCGTGAAATAGATCAGAAAGTAGATTTCCAGTTATAAAAGTCCTGGGGATGTATTATACAGAATGGTGACCATACTTAACAATACTGCATTGCTTGTTTGAAAGTTGCTAAGAGGGTAGGTATCACAAGAAAAGGTATTCTGTAACTGTGTATGGTGACTGTTAACTAGACTTATGTATGTTATGTATGTTAACTAGACTTACTGTGTTCATCCCACGACATATACTTTATGTCGTAGAGAGAAGCTAACCCAGTTATACGTCAACTAAACCTCAAATAAGAAAAGAACAGTTTAAGACTGTCTTGGCTGGGGAACTCGTTCCTACGTGAGGTGGGGAAAGAGCGGTAGGCAAGCCCTTGGGAGCATTTTGAGTAAAGTCCTTCCCAGAGCTCTTCTAGGGGTTTTCAGAACTGTCTTCTGGAGAAAGTGTAGCTTCTTAAAGGACTTGGCTCCCAACAGGGCCCTGATCTTCACGGGTGCTTGTCACTCGAGCAGTTCTCTGGATTGACAAGGCTGCCCCTTCAACCACAATGTTAATCTCTCTCAAGACTCGTCCCACCTCTTCACGAGGGTGGGGAAGATAGATTCCCAACTCCACACAACAGCCTCTCAGAACCCGACCCCAGAGGTCAATCCCTCAGGGAGCCACCTAAGACCACAGAGCTCGAGGCATATTTCCTATTTTCTCGATGTTTAACCCCGTGAAGATGAAGGGGAAGTAAGTTGAATGATTCTGAGTATTCAGAGGGTACATTTCATGTTAGGGAGAAAGATTCAGCCTAATTCCATTTTTTTCTAATTTCTGTCAATCCACACCTCTCCACCACCATTCAATTTAAGCAGCAATTTAACTTAGATTTTAAACTCCTTATTAAAATACGCTTCTGAGAAGCACCCTGAAACAAAGCACATTCGCATGTTGCTGCCGTTGGGTCTGCAGTGTCAGGCTGGTGCACACGAGTGTGCAGGAGTGCAAGCTGGATAGCACGGGGTCTTGTCATACAGACGGGGTGGCTACTCTGAGTGAGCGTGGGAAGGTGGGGGCAGGACCCATGGGGCCGGGCACGTGGGTGGGAACCTCTTGCCCGTGTGCATCACCCACAGCGTGCTGGGATGTGCATTGTCTGGCTATTTTTGAAAAAACAAGAGCCTGCTTTATTATCACAAAGACAGTGAATGACTTGCATAGTCTGCTCGGCTTAAAAATGTTCCATGACTTATTTGGGATTCTCTTGGGCAACGTCCAGTTGTTTACTTTTTCAGACGTGAGATCACCGACCTATAAATGGACCAAATCAATTTTCACTTTGGCCTTCATGCATTTTTGATTCCTGGCCTCTGGAGTCTGCACAGCAGCTAAGCTTCTAGCTATCGTGGAAGGAAGGGGCTGGGAGGCCCGCCAAGGTGGGGGTGCAGGACACGGGGAGCCAGTTTTCATTTCCTTGTCAAGTGGATCCTCAGGCTTCAGTCCTGAGGTGGCTTTCTGTCTGGGGGAAGCATCTCCCCACTGTCTTTTCCTGCTGTGTCCATACGCAGACCTACGTCCCCCACCTCAAGGCTGACACTTCAGGGAACCCACTGGGCAGAGCGCTGTTGGCTCCGGTTTTCAGCATCTGTGTCCTGATGCCTGCCCCCAGCCCTCTGGAGTTGGGGATGTGATAACCCCCACCTAGTCAGGCCCCCCGGGGGACGGTACAGACTCCCCGTGTCTGTCCGGCAGGCTCAGGTGTTCTCGGGTTTCACACGTCTCTCTCCTGGTCCTGCACACTCAGAGGTCAGGGCTCCGTCCCTGAAGGCCTGACATGTGGGCTTCTGCAGCAGTCACGCCACTCTGGACCCCTTCAGCCGTAGGGGTCTGAAGCCTACACCTTCAGCCATAGGAAGGGTCTGTCTGGTCTTTGTCCTGGCTGTGACCCCCTTCTGCTGGTCCTTGATTAAAACCAGATCCTCACAAGACACACTGCAGCTGGAGGTCAGTGCCCGCTCCAGACCACTCAGCCCTGGAGGTGATGAGCCTGCAGATGTCACAGTCCAGAGGGGGGCTCTGCTCTGCTGGACCCTAGAAAAGCCTAGACCTCCACAGACCCACCCTGGACAGGGGACACCAGGAGTGCCCAGTGGAGCCTCTGTGTGTCCGGCTGCTGCTGTCTCCCCAAGAGGCACTGACAGGACTTTAATCCTGTCATCACACATCACCCACGGGGGCAGGTTTTTGTTTCAACTTCAGTGAACGGGAACGTTAGGTGCCCAACGTGGGCGCTGGGGTGGAGGGACAGTGCTGATGCTCACCAAGAGGAATCAGAGGGGCAGAAACCCTGGAAAACCCTTTATTTCAAGTGGAACACATGAGGTTCAGCTTATTTCGAGAACTGTACATTCACCACAGGAGCAGCTGTGGGCCTGGGGCCCACAGAGCCCTGTGCCCGGCTCGGCCAGCACCCCGCGAGCCCGTGGGGGCTGGGCCGCCAGAGGGTGGATCCGGGGCTGTGGCCGGGTGGACACTGCTCGGCGGCCAACGGCTCAGGCAGCGATACATCCAGTGGGCTCAGGACACAGCTTCTGTGTGAGCGCTCTGCACCACACAGACGTCACTCTCTCACACACACGCGCACGGCTCAGGACACAGCTTCTGCACAAGTGCTTGGCACCACAGACGTCACACACAGACACACACACACACTCTTCACAGCAGCACACACTCACATTCAGACACATACACGGCTCAGGACACAGCTTCTGCGTGAGTGCTTGGCACCACACAGACATCACACACAGACATACACACACTCTTCACAGCAGCGCACATTCACATTCAGACTCCTCGGGGAGCCCAGGCAGGTGGGCCACAGAGAGGCATCCCCTCCAGCCCCACCTCCCACGCTCAGTGCCAACTCGGCAGCTGAGCCTGAGCCCCCTGAGGACTCGGCTTCTGGATGACGTCACAGTCCACACCCCCGGGGACGCCAAGCCCACCGGCCCAGGGGACGCCCGCTGGAGAGCAGCACAGAACAACTCCTGTCATAGGACGCGTGTCACGGCTGCCCCAGGCCTGAGATGGGACAGTGTGGATGGCAGCAGGGCCGCCCTGGTCTCAGTCTGCACCCCCTGCCCCGTCTGGACACCGTCCACCTGGAGCCAAACCCTGGGCTGCGTTCCAGCGCACCCAGGGGCTGGCGTGTGTGGCCGTGGGGAGGAGGGTCCCGGCCGGCACCGTGGCCCCCATCCCGCAAGTCAGGGGTCCCAAAGGGGCCTTCTCTTGCAGAGCCTGCGCTTCTGCAGGGACGGCCGGCAACTTGGCAGCTACACGGCGGGGCTCTTGTGTCTGCTCAGGGAGTCGATGTAATGAAAAGTGGCGCCCAGAGCCCAGCTGGTCTCCACATTGTCGATCTTCCGGGTCAGCTTGAAGAGACAAGTGGGGAGAGGAGCACAGGTGTGAGGAAGGCGGGCACGTGCTCCCGAGGGCCAGGGAGGGGGCACCCCAGGGTCCCTACCTTCAGCACTTTGTCCCCCGGGAAGCCGAGCTCCTGGAGCAGCAAGCTGACGTAGGTGAGGTCCAGGCACAGGAAGGGGCTGGGTGGCGGCCGGGTCTCCGCTGTCCGGCACACTGCGGGGGACATGGCTCCTGGGTGGGGGCCAGGCCCAGGCCGCCAGCTCCACCCACGCAGGGCACCACCCCCCAGGCCCTGCGCAGCCCAGGGCCTCCCTGCTGGTCAGAGCCCAGCACCAGCAGGGACTCGAGATCAACCCGGGGTCCACCACCCACCCCGGCCCTGTCTCCACCTGGTAACCCCAGCCACATCTCCTGGGTGTGGACCCCAACCTCCTGAGGCCTGGAAACACCCTCGAAGCTGGTGAGAGAGAGCAATCCACCCCTCTTCACAAGGACAATTCACCCACAGCCTCTGCTCAGAGCCTTCTCCCGCTGGTGTCCAGGAGACAAACCCAGAAGTGAGGAGGACGATGGAAAAGAAGACTTTCTGGGGGCAGGGGGAGGGGAAGGAGGTCTTTCGATGGAGAAATAGAGTTTAACTCCTTGGACCTGCAACTGGGAAAGGGACTCAGGGCGGAACTGCTACAAGCGGCCTGCACACATGCCGATGGGGAGTGAGGAGGGAGGGGTGGGCAACCCGCCCCCGGCCACACCCAGGGGGATGGATCTCGGTTCCCCCTCTCTGGGCTCTGCTGTGCAGGGGTCCCTGGCAACTGTGAATCTGCTGGGACACTTTGGGGGCTTGAGGTTACCCTAGCCAAACAGAATGAGAAAAAGTGAAATCAGGGCAGTCCATGCCTCACACCCCAGGACGAAAACTCCTGCCCCCACCACCCAGGCCACACAGGCCACAGCGGGCTGGGGTCTGGCCAGCTTGGCGGCCCCTCACACGCTCACACCCCTGAAGGCTTGTCTGGGCAACAGGCAGGAGCCGAAGAGCAATTCCAGGGCCAGGGCCTGCCTCGAGCCCGGGACGGCGTCCTGCCTGCAGGCCACTCACCATACTTGGCCGCGACCTCGAAGTCCTCGACGACAAGGCTGCCTCCCTTCTCCGCATCTGTGGATGAGACCAAGTGCCCCGTTGGCACCAGGGCTGCGGAGCAGGTGGCACCGAGGCCCACGCACCCTGGGAGAGGGGTCCAGAGTGCACCAGGGCTGCGTGTCTGGGCATCGGAGAATGAGGACGACGTGCCCTGGCTCCAGCTGAGGGGCGCCTGCAGGCAGGGCAGCTGCTCAGATGCCCCAGAGAGAGGGACCTGGGCCCAGGTGAGGGGTCACCTTCCCCCATCCCAGCCTTGTCCTGCTGGCCGTCGTCCACATGAGACCCGACAACATAGCCAACCTGATGGCCTCTGTCTCTCTAGCACGATTTTCTATGCACACTAATGTTTCATCCTCGCCAATGTTCTGACACCCTTAATCCATCTCATCAAAAGACATTTCCAGTCCTGGCCCAGTGAGGCGACCTCATGACCTTCTCGAGACTTTCTAGCGGGTCTGACGTGCACCAGCCCCAGACTCCCAATGCCGTCTTCTGCCCTGATGGCACTCGCGGGTCGGGAAGGGGTCACGGTGACACACATAAGCTCCTGAGGGTGGTCTGAGGAGTGGGTGCCAGCCTGGGTGCCAGCAGCCGAGAGTTTGAGAATCACAACAGGTGAGAGGAGAATGAACCAACAGCCAGGAAGCCTTGCACTAAGCGGCTCAGAGAACTGAATTATTTACAAAAGCGAGGCCTAGTACTCTCTACTCACGACAGGTCCCTGCCCTCCCGCCACCCTGATGTGACTGGCAGGCCCTCTGCCTGAGGTCCCACACCCCAGGCCCCCATATAGCAAACCCGGCCCCACCCTTACCTATGAGGCCCACGTTTGCGGCAAGGTCATAATAGTAGGAAAAGGCATAGAACTCCACGTCCTTCACTTCCTCCGTCTTGTGCACTTTGTTTCGGAGGATCTCGGACACTCGGCGGGCACACAGCTGGTAGAGGCTCCCCGCTGGGGCAAAGGGAAAGCAGATTCAGCAGTCATGGGGCTCTGGGTACCTGACCACGTGGCCCAAGGTGGCCACAACCTGGAGGAGCTCACCAGCAACCTTTCAGGGGCCACGTGCTGAGGTCAGGTCAGGGGGAGAAACTGCGAGCACAAAGGTAGCCAGAGGGTGGCCCAGACCCTGAAGGCCAGCAGCCTCAGGCTGGGCTCCTGGTGCTGCTCTCACGCAGCCCAGTGGGTCCACCCCACGCTCGCCCTGCCTGCCCTGCGCTCAGCTCAAATGTGTAGCGTTGCACCCACTTCACCAGCCACCTGGGTGGGGCCTGCACCCTCTCCTGCCACAGAGGAGTGGGGCTGGGCCTCAGAGGCAGCCTGCCAACCTCATGAGACTGGTCATGACACTTGCTCAGAAGTGCGACAAACACAGACTGAGTTAGTGGACGTGGATGGCCCACAGCTCATGCCCAGACCCATTTCTGATCTTGCCCCAGCCCTGCTCCATGTCTGACGGCAGCTCCGTCCAGCTGCCCCGTGGTCCCCGAAGCCTCCCCCTCGCCCTCTGGATCCCATTTCCCTGCCTTCGCCCTGCTCTGACCCTCACACCACCTCCTCCGTGCTCCTTAAATGCAGCAGCCAGCTCAGGGCCTTTGGTGAGCTGCCCCCTCAGCTTGGAGCTCATTGCCCAGCTTGTCATGTCTTGTCTCTTCATGCCATGAGGCTTTCCCTGGTTGTCCTTAAACCACGACCCCCCTTCCCAGTTCCCTCCTGTTTATTGCCAGATAATAAAGAATAGGAATTTGCTCTCCGTCCTTGGTCCCTGACACAGAGCTTGTAAAGACGGGTAAGACCCTGAGTGGTGAGAGTGAGAGGGTGTCCTGTTATTCTCAGCAAGCCCTAATTTTGTGCTAATGAGGTGACTCCCAGTGGGACCCTCGAGGGCTTCAGGATGGGGGCTGGTGGTTAGAGGAGTCGGACGTTCAGCATCCCCTGGAGGGCGTGGGCAGAGAGCTGGGAACTGAGTCAGTCACCACCGGCCACTGAATTGATCAGTCCCTCTGCAAGAAGCCTCGTAAAACGCCTTCACGAAGGGGCTCAGAGAACTTCTGGGTTGGAGACATGTGTGTGTGGGGGAGTACCCTTAGGCAGGGGGCTCCAGGCACCCTCCCCACATGTGTGCCTTGTGCCTCTTTCCCATTTGTTTCCCAGCTGTGTCCTTCAGAAGGAACCAGCGACAGGAACGTGTTTCCCAGAGATCTGTGATCCCTCCCAGCAAATTACTGGATTTGAGGATGGTGTCATGGGAACCCCTGATTTGTAACAGGTCGGTCAGAGGAATGGGGGCCCAGCACTTGCAAGGGGTTTCTGAGGAGGGGGGCTCAACCTGAGGGGTCTCTGCCCTGACTCTGTAAGTGTCAGAACTGAGCCGAATCACAAGATACCCACTGGTGGCAGAGAGCTGGATGGGCAGGGGAAAACCCCACATTTGAGGTCAGAAGTGATGTCTGTGGAAACAGTCCCATCAGTGGCATGTCCAGGTTGGACACGGTACCTCAGTAACCCTTTCAGAAGAAACTCAGAGCACAGAGCAACGGGGCGCTGTGGGTGAGACAGGCCGGGGGCTCCTTGGCCTCTCCTGTCCTTGTTGGATGACAGGCCGGGGTGGCACGGTCCACAGCTGGGCTTGGCTGTCAGCTTGAGCCTGGGGGACGTCCAGGCCCTTCCTCACTGGAGGCCTGCTGGGAAACCTGGCCTCTGGAGGAGCATCTGGCGGCAGACAGGGAGGCCCGTGCAGGGAGCCCACGGGAGGGAGGAGCTCCAGAGCGGAGTTTATCTCACGGGCAAGTACAGGCCAGTCTGTGAAGGAGGCTGGACAGGCCCCCCGCTTCTCTCAGGTGCTGGGGGATGAGGGGCTGCCGTCGACCCTCCTGAGCCGCCCTCCTCCATGCCATTACCTGCCTCCTGTCCTGCAATCCTGTACGTCACCTCAGCATGCTCCCACTCTCCTCTGAAACCGGCAGACAGACAGGGGCTGACCAGCTCCTGTCCGTCCTCAGCTGAAAGACGAGAAGAGGTGAAGAGTGATGAGTCCCATGGAGGGCAGCCCACGGCACCAAGAGCCTCAGAGGGTCAAGGGAACACGCTTCCTTCCTGCCGTGAGGCTGGACCTCTGGAAGCACCCCAGGTCAGCAGCAGCGGGGCAGAAACCCCAGCAGAGCCATTCCCAGCTCACTGCCAAGGAGGGGCTTCGAGGTTCCAGGTGATGGAGCAGGGGGTGCAGCCAGGACCCGAAGCGGGTACCTGCTCACCAGGAGCCTGTGCAGCTGGGCCCACAACTGGCAGAGGAAGGGCGGTGGCTGGCCTCCAGGGCCCCAGCCCTCGGGGACACACCTGCTGGCTTCCTGCTGAGCGCGCCCCCGTCCTTGCTGATTCTGGTCTGGGCCCTCCCACACCAGCGAATAGCCCCTACGGGACCCCAGGAACCCCAGCAGGGATGCCACTGCCTGTGAAGGCAGGAGATAAAAAGGACTGTTGTTTGCAACCGCTCAGTCTGGTGTGTGGTCTGCTGAGAAGAAACATGGCTCCCTGCTGCTCTGATGGGGCGGAGGAGGGGTGCAGGAGGGACAGGACCCCAAGGCTGGGGCAGACGGGTGAGTGGGTGCCTGCCATCCTCCGCTGACTAACGGATGTTTTCTAGACCAGAACGAGGCTGCAGGTGTTTGTGAGACACAGACACGGTTTTGGTTTGCAACAAAGGGGACACTGTTAGAAGTTTAAATGGCAGGATCTGAAATAAAGGTGCTGAAGCGGGACGTGTGTGAAAGAGGATTCTAGGGGAACACGCGTGGGCTTGTGCACGTCTGACCAAGGCCTCTGGGGGGACAGGCTGAGGTGGCCTCAGAGCAGAGCCCTGGCCTGCCTTGGGTACACGGTTCCCTAAATATCCCAGGAGCTCAAGCGCCGGCCGGCAATGTCTGGCTTGTCTGAGCCAAGTGCGTCAGGATGGGACGGCATGCAGAGGGCCTGGGAGCAGACACAGGCTTTGTCCCCAAATGCCACACCTGGAGGAAGGTCAGGCCCGTTCCAAGTTCCCTCCAGTGCAGGAGAACACAGGGCATGATCTCAGGAGCTGCCCCATGGTAAATCCTTATAAATAAGCCGATGCTGATGGTGTTGTTTCTTAGGTTCCTAAGACGTTCTCCCTTAGTGATTCAGAAACCACTTCACTAGCCATCTTTCTTTAAAATGTAACTGGGGAGATCCTCAGGGGCCCCCAGCAAGGTCTACGGGCACATTCTCCGAGGCTCCCAAATCCTGTTGGTCAGAAGGGCTCTGGACACTGCACCCCACTCACCAGGCTTCCCCTCCTCGCCTCCCAGGACTGCCAGTCTCGCCGACATCAAGCCAAGCCCCAGGTAGCTGTGGAGAGAGTGCCCTGGTGAGGAGAGGCCGCCCGGAGGCCCAGGTGCCGCTCTGCATGCGCCTGGGCCTGTCCACTGGCCCAAGGCGGCAGGGGGGCCGGGGCTGGGCAGGGCAGTGGCCTCCTGCTTCTCCCAGGAGCTCCTTGGCTCAACAAGCCAAGACCCTTCCTTGGTGGAGCTCAATCAGGAGCTGTGGACACTGCGGAGAGTGACAGGCAGGCCTCCACCTTCATGGTGCGGACAGGCCTCGTGGAAAGAAGCTACTTAAGGTGCCAGTGGCAAGAAGGTGACCCAGAAAACCCCTGCACAATCCATGGGCTCTTCCCCATTCCCCAAAAGCCTCTTCTGAGGCAGA
The DNA here is from genome assembly GCF_963930625.1 of Muntiacus reevesi. Taxonomy (NCBI): domain Eukaryota; kingdom Metazoa; phylum Chordata; class Mammalia; order Artiodactyla; family Cervidae; genus Muntiacus; species Muntiacus reevesi. The sequence continues at coordinate 41,532,937 of NC_089250.1, read as the reverse complement.
AGAGAACACATACAAAAGAAGAAATACCGCAGGTGAATTTTAAAAGGAGGAAAAGGGAAGAGGAAGGGGGAGGGGGAGGCCGCAGGGGGAGGGGGAGGGCAGGAGGAGGGGGAGGCGGCAGGGGGAGGGGGAGGGCAGGAGGAGGGGGAGGCGGCAGGGGGAGGGGGAGGGCAGGAGGAGGGGGAGGCCGCAGGGGGAGGGGGAGGGCAGGAGGAGGGGGAGGCCGCAGGGGGAGGGGGAGGGCAGGAGGAGGGGGAGGCCGCAGGGGGAGGGGGAGGGCAGGAGGAGGGGGAGGCCGCAGGGGGTCCAGGCAGGGCCCGGGGACTGAGTCTGTGGACAGTGCTCTGGTCACTCCCCAGGGGAGGCCTGCAGGAAAGCTGAGCCCTTGTCCACCCTCAGTCCTGAGGACGCACCTGTAGGAGTAGAGTCTGTAGGTCTTGTTAAACACCTGGAGGGACGTGAGGAAGCTGGGCGGCGAGGCCTGAAGGGTGCCCTGGGAAGAACACAGGATTAGCGCTCCTTTCCTGCTGGCCTTTCTAGAAAACCGCCCCCCACCTCCCTCAATTCATTTGAGAGAACAGGGGTGTGCACAGATGTATTCAATTAGCTTTTCATCAAATCACAAGCCGTGAAACAGCTTAGACCAAGCAATGAAGCACTTGGATTTTTCCTTTTTTGGGGGGTTGATCTCAGCTCCCTGACCAGGGGTGGAACCCTCGTCCCCGGCAGCGGAAGCGTGGATGGAGTCTTAACACTGGACTGCTAGGGAAGTCCTATGTCTCCCCTCTTCTTGAGTGATATTTATCCATTCTGAGAAATATGGCCCAACCAGAACAGTTTTGAGTATATTTAAGGTTCTTCCATTAAAACTAAAAAAATAAAAATAAAAAGTGGTGAATGAGGAAAGTACTTTTTAAAAACACCATGCAATCTTAACTGGAAATGTGTCCATCCTGAAAAGGATTATGACCCTGTCCCATGTGAGTCAGACTGATGGCCCCTCCCTGGAAGCCCTTGGGGGGCAGGGAGGAACCCACCCCACGCTCTCTGCCCAAAGGGCTCCAGGTAGTATCTGCTGATAGTTTATCACCCCAGCAAAGAACAAATACCTATTTTTTTTTCTAGGCAGAGTTAAAATCAAACTAAGCAGGATTCACTGTGTGTGATGACCCTCAGGAGGGAAGCTGAGCTCACGGGTCTCCAGGGGGCTCTGGCTCCGCCACAGGGCAGGCAGCCTTGGGGGTGGGGGCTGGTTACCTCGAGTCTCGGGAGGAAGGTGATCTGGGTGGACCCCCCGCCCAGGTCCAGCATGCCCACGCTGCCCCTCCCGGAGGTCTTCAGGCTGCCTGCAGCACCGGAAGTAAAATCCACATGGCAATGACAGTTAATAAACAGAACAGCAAAAAAAAAGAAAAAGAAAAAAGGGGGGAGGTCAGAAGCTAGGCCCTTCCATGGAAAGAAGAACAAGACAGCAGAGGCTGCAGCCACTTAAAAATCTCCACATGTTTGGGGGAGGGCACGAAGAGCAGCTGCCTGGTGGGGCCTTCATCTGAGCTTTCACCTGGGCTCTGGACCTGCCCCTGGCACGCCTCTCCACTCCCGGGTGACAGAGCCTGCGGCAACTTCCCTCCCTCTCGTCCAGTGTCAGACATGCAGGACGTGTCCATAATTACCACAAAGGGACAGAAACCCACATCCAGAGAGTGATCTGAGAAAAATGACTCCTGCTTCCAAGGACCTATGTTCCTGGTCCCTGGTCTTCCTCCAGCGGGACTTCAGTTATAAGGTAATCAGCACTTGCCTCACGTTCAACGCTGACTGGGGTGACTCAGGGCTTCTCTCAGGAATGAGGATGGTGCTGCCGCAGGCCACAACCACCCCCCGTACCTGCATCCACAAACTCAGGGCCCGCCCCACGCTGGGGTCAGTAACACTGCAAAACCCTGGGGGGTTATTTTAAAGAGCAGAAATGAGGCTCCTGCTCTCAAGACCAGTGTCTGTGAACAGTGGGCTCTGTGATGAAGGGAACCCACCTGTTAAGAAGTTCACGGTGATCCACGCGGAAACACCTGCAGGACAGGGTCACAAAGGGCACGTGAATCACCTGAGAGGCTGTAATTACAGCACCGGGGGCTCAGGGGCACAAGGAGACCACTTCCCCACTACTCTCAGCCTCTGGATTGGCTATGGAACAGGCGTCACTCAGAGCCAACAGTGGCTTCTAGCAGACTGCTCTAAAAGACACCACACTAAAAGCCGGAATGCTTGGCCAAATGTCCCATCCCGCGCTCCCACTCTTTATTAACTGCCTCTTTTCAGAAGAGAAGGGACGAGAACCAAATGTTCTCCTTCCTTCCACCCACACAAACTCTTAAGGTCACATTTAGAGTTGGGGCTGGTAAGGAACCTTATTAAGCGATGCTCTTGGAAATAAGGCAACAGCAATGTACTCACACAGCAACTGGGGATTCTCTCTAAATGTTCTAAGAAGAGAGGATTTGTTTTCAGGACTCTGATCTGTGCCAGGCTAGCAGCCAGTCACGAAGAGAACCTAACACTGGCCCCAAAAAGGAGGCTCTTAGACGGTCAGACTGTGGACAGGGGGGTGGGGCAGGGCTGTCACTCCGGTGTCTATGCCTCCGGCCAGGGAAGGCTCCAGCGAGATGCTGACGGCAGTGCTGCATGCAGCCCACCTTGAGGGATGGACTCGTGGCACTTTGAGTAACTACCTTCGTCTGTCCCGTTCATGATGGAAACACAGTCGTCCCCCACCAGGAATGGCGACGCCTCAAACACTTCTTTCACCTAAGTGTAAAGAAAGACGTGTCTTTAACCTTGAGAATCTAAACTCCCAGACTCCAGTCACTGCTCCGCATTAGGACAGGACAGGAGGGGCGGCAGGAAGCCCCAAGGGGCAGATCCCAGTCCTGGGGCCCCACGCAGACTGGCAGGCATGTGCCCAGGGGATGGCCTGGCACAGGGGAGGTGGATGCTGGGAGCAGTTGCATTAGGCTGTAGCTCCTTCTCCATGTTTTAACCGTAACAGATATACAGAAACATCAGTATGTCTGCACTTGTGTCCCACAATCTGACTTGAGCGCATGAAGGTAGTTTCTATAAAGGGACCTTGACAGGCTTGCCGCAACATCATTTAGTAGCTGACAGGTGCAGAAACAGCTTGGATCAGGACCATTTTGCTGAGAACACTTTCCCTGATTCCTGATGGTTAAGACTTCTACAAGCCCCTGTCAAAGACAGGCTCCAGGGCCACCTTCGGGAGGTGTAGCGCCTGGGTATATGCCAACGGCCTCCTGAGCTGTCCCATCTGAGCGTCAGACCAAGAGAGGGGCCTGCGCTTCCTGCGAGGGTGACCAGCTTGAGCCGAAATTTTAAGAATTCAGGTCCCACTGCCTCAGACACATAGCAAGTCCTTGGATGGAAGGAAGCCCTTCAAACATATTATTTTTCACACAAACTTGTTCTTTTTATAAAACAGGTTCATTCCAGAAAACATGAATGGCTTTAAACATCTTGAGGAAGAAAGCATCCTTCATCCACAAGCCCTCCACCTAAGGTGACACTGTGAACATGTTGACATGTTTCCTTCCTGTGAGACCTTCTCCAGGGCCCTGCTTGAACGTGGACGGATGCTCCACAGTCTCAGTTACCATCAGCCAACCCTTGGGGGAAATGGAGGTGCTCACCTTCCGCAGCAACTTCTGAGCCTTTTCTCCTGGCAACAGGCGTAGACCAGCTGTGGCCTTGAGGACCAAGGGGGTGACCTTCCAGAAGTCAAAGGGGATGTCCTGTTTGGCCACGTCCAGTAGCTCCTGGATCCCTGGGGTGCTCTGTGGACGTGGTGGGTAAAGCAGGGTTGGTCCACCCGCAGCGTGGTCATGGTTGCTCCCTACCCTTTAGGCTTTATATATCTGTAAATGTATTTTTTCCTGATTTTACAAATTGACAGAAACAGTGACTCAAGTGGAGCTGGCGGGGGCATGGGGTGGACCGGGGTTCTACACTCCGGCCCGGCCACCTCGGGCAATGCCAGGTGAGCTGCAAGGCCTCGGCACACCATGAGAGAATTTCAGGGTCCCTTATGGCCCTAAAATCCACGAAGAGCGACACCAAAGATTCACCTGCACCTGCTGGTATGCTGAGCGCCACACACTGGACCAGGGCCCATATGTGTGTGTGTCTGTGTATATACATGTGTGGGGCAGTGTGTGGTTTCGTGTATGTATATATATATATGGTGTGTGTGGCTGTATATATGGTGTGGTGTATGTATGTGGTGTGTGTATACACATGTGGGGTAGTGTGTGGTTGTGTATGTATGTGTATGTGTGTATGTATCTGTGTAAATACACGTGTGGGGTAGTGTGTGGTTGTGTTATGTGTGTATGTCTGTGCCTATACACATGTAGGGCAGTGTGGTTGTATGTGTGTGTGTATATGTATGGTGTGTGTGGCTGTATATATGGTGTGATGTATGTGTGGTGTCACTGTGTGCATGTATGTATACATGTATACATGTGTGGTGTGTGTATGTGTGTGATATGTATGTGGTTGTGTACACAGGTGCGGTATATATGGTGTGGTGTATATATGGGGAGCCTCCCATGGATACCAGTGTCCTCCATATACCCCCTACGCTATGGAGCATCCCAGGTCAGCACAGCAGAGATGCTGCCCTGGGTGGACCACTCTGCATCTGAGAGGAAGGGAGTCACTGTAATAAGGCTACAAAAGACAAACTTGATGAACAAAGAGACATGAGAGAAAACTATTACCTTTTCAACATCATCAGCATAAGCAGAAAGACCTGGCTTCAGTGCTTTGAAGGTTTCATGGGTCAAGGTGGGAGTTTCTAAAGGAAAATCATATTTTATACAAGGTACAAGTGTGAATATAAACACAAATCCAGGAATCTCTACAACTATGAGGAGCCACACTTTTAAGGCAGACATCTGAAAACAGACCTTTGCTGTTTCTTGTCTAAACTCTGCCTCTTTAGTCTGGCTAAATGAGGAATATTATACTTAGTGTTTCGGCTAGAACTTTTCCTCTTAAAAAAAAAATGAACCTTATTTATTTACTTAGGCCACACTATGAGGCATGTGGGATCTTATGCCTAATACACATAAGGGATTCCCCAACCAGGGATTGAACCCCTGTCCCCTGAATTGGAAGCATAGAGTCCAATGCATGCTTAACCACTGGACCACCAGGGAATCCCCCAAATCAACTTTTCTGAGGTATAATTTACATACAAAAAACCTGTCCATTTAAAGTGGTTAAAGTTTAACACTGTTAATTCTTGCTGATTCAACAAGCAGAGGAGCAGGGCAAATGCTCTCAGGGCAAATGCTTTTCAAACTAGAAAATAATTTTCTTGATTCTAGCATGGACACATTACAGGTTCTAAAGAATATTTCATTCTTCTTTTTAAAAAATTAAGTGTCTTAAATGCTCACGTGCTTACACCAGGGGAGAGTGTTCCCAGGCACGCCGAAGCAGAGCAGTGTTGTCAAAATACAGACACGAGGAAAGGTCAGGGACAAACTTTTTGTAAGGACATTTCTCCAAAGAAACTACACCGGAACGTGGCTACTAAAGGGTTATACGCTGACACGTGTTGCCTTAAACTTAGCTTCAAATCAATTCTGGAGGTAGGCAAAGTCCAGCATATAAACATTTAACTATTGTTAACAAGTTTAAAAATAAAGAGATGAAAAGTGGAAAAATGTGCCACAAGAGCCTTGCAGGGGCCTCCTGAAGGCACCCAGTGCCTCCAGGTCAGCTGAACGCACAGAAGGGTCAGCACAGAAGCAGAGAAGAGGGACCCCAGATGTGAGAACTGACTCCCCAAGGTGGGGGGTACTGGGCAACACTGGGGGTCTCCCCATGGGAGAAGCCAGCAGGTAAAGATGCCCAGCTCTACCCTCATCCCTCCAACAGCCCCAACCTGGGAAGCAGGCCCCCGGGAGGCCACGGCCATCGGGCACCCCCTTGCTGTCTGGCCCTAGTGGGCAGCTCCGTGTCTTTGCTCATATACCTGACTTTCTTGAACTCTCGGCTCCCACTGGCCTAAACCTGGGGCTACCAGCTGCCTTGAACTCAGCCCATGTGACTTCTGGCCTAAGTCATGGTCCCAGCCACCAACCCGCTGGGGACGCTGGGAGGGGACAGGACACCCTCACACCCTCTGAGATCTCAGCTGCCTTGAGCTGGTCACCAGACACCAGTGTGAGTGAGGACATCGGGGACTCCCGAGAACCAGCCCTGTTGACAAGCTCCCCGGGGAATCCCGAGCGGGAGGTCCGGTCCACCCCGAGGGCCTGTGCTCTGCTGTGAGATGGAGGGCAGGGGATGCGGTCGGGGCTTTCTGCCCAGTACCTCCAGGCTGCCGGCTGAATTGGAAGACGTGCACACGGGTGCCGGTGCTGCCCGCGTCAAACATGATGCCGTAGGAGACCTCAGGTCCGTGGGTGGCTGGCCCCGGGGGACTGCGGGCCTGCTGGCCCCTCCGGGCCCCCGTGGCTGCCTCGGGGATGCCGAGGAAGGCCTGGGTGGCGGAGGCCCAGTGCCACTTGATGTAGGCGACGTAGATGAACAGGCACACGAACAGCCCCAGCGGGTACGCCACCTTCGTCATCCTCAGGTTCCCATTGTTTGGTATTTTTCTCATTTCCTCGTGTGCGGAAGATGGTACTAGAGCAGCTGGTGGGAGGGAGAGGGGCAGGAAAAACACGCTAGGCTGTGAGGTTCCAGGGCCAGTGGGAAATTCCTGTGTTCAGGGACAAAATCTGTTCAACCACAATTCTTTCCACAGGGACTTCCCTCGCGGTCCAGTGGCTAAGATGCTGCGCTCCCAATGTGGGGGGGCCCAGGTTCGATCCTCGGTCAGGGAACTAGATTCCATATGCCGTAACTAAGACCTGGTACAGCCAAATAAATAATAATCAATAAATATTAATTCCCTCCCCACCGATCTGCATTTTTCCTGTGGAATCAGAAGCTTCATTTGCTTCTCAGAATGATTCTGGACGGTGGACTCCCCATGGAACAGAAGAGGAACTGAGATTTGTAAAGACTAGACAACCTGTCCAAGACCGCCATTCCTGCTGGTGCCGACCAGGGCCACAGCCCCCAGGCCCATGGTGCCCTCCAGGGGCTGGTCCAGGCAGACGGCTCTAGACTCAGTGCTATTTTAAAAGCCAAGTGCACACGGTGTCCCTGGACTTTTCAAGGGAACAGACATATATCCAGTTCATTCTCCCCAGTCTCACTTTTCCTCCCACGTTGGTAATTTACTTTCCAAAGGTTTAAACTCTGGTCCCTTAGGGACTGCTGCTGCTGCTGCTGCTGCTAAGTCGCTTCAGTCGTGTCCAACTCTGTGTGACTCCATAGATGGCAGCCCACCAGGCTCCCCCGTCCCTGAGATTCTCCAGGCAAGAACACTGGAGTGGGTTGCCATTTCCTTTTCCAATGCATGAAAGTGAAAAGTGAAAGTGAAGTCACTTAGTTGTGTCCAACTCTTAGCGACCCCATGGACTGCAGCCCACCAGGCTCCTCTGTCTATGGGATTTTCCAGGCAAGAGTCCTGGAGTGGGTTGCCACTGCCTTCTCCTTCGGGACTCCAGAGCCATACAAAATCGGAGAAACAGCTCATTCTGGGAGTTTCATAGCAGATACCCCCTTTCATTCAAATGCATGTTCCTGCTGAGAAGGAAATCACGCCCATGAGCTTTCAAAGTCCCTGACAAAATAAATTGATTTGGCCCCACTATTTTTGGTTCAGCGCACCTCAAAATGGAGGCCTTTGCTCAATGGAGGCACCAGGCGGGAACCAGAGGCTCAGAGGATGAGAAGGGAGGCGCCTGGTTGTCTGGGCTCCCGCTGTCCTCAGGGACATCCACCATCTGTCCACCTTCACTGTCAGTTGTGGGAGGTGGAGTGGACACCCCAGGGGAGGGAAGACAGCAGTGCTGGCTGGGTGGGAAGCAGGGTGCATGCCCATGGGTGAGTCCCTGGTCGGGGAGCTGGTCTCACCTGTAAGTGGTGGGGCTCGGTGCTCAGGACACAAAAGACAGTGGGGGAGGAGGTTTGGAGAACAGCATGACTGCACTTGCCAGGGAGGGGGAGTGGAGGCCAGGTCTGGACAGCAGGGAGCAGTCTCGGGTGGACTCATGACACCCCCAGGATGTCTGGGGGAGGACAGACAAAACAGTAGGGGATCTAGTCCTTCAGCCACACCTGGATGCCCGCAGCCCCTGGAGCATGGCCCAAATCTTGGGGGTCCCTGTGCCCCTGCTGGGGGGGGGCAGCCTGGGGATGGAGGGGAGACAGCACACCCCTCCCTGAGCTTCTGCAGCTGGGATCCATGCTCCTTGGTGCTCTCCCCTCCCACTCTTGAGCAAACTGTGGTTCCTTCATGCCTTCCTGCCCTCTGGAGAGAAGGGGCCTCTCTGGAAGCAGGGACCAGCCCACTCATCCTGATTTCCCGACCACGACACAAGGCCAGAAACCAGCAGCTGCTCAGCCAACACCTGCAGGTGAGGAAGGCTAGCTGATGATGCAGCAATTCACCGGGAGGCATGGAGGATGCTTCAGGACCCCGGTGATGGCCATCTGAGATGGGAATATTTCGGCAGGAGATGGCAGTGACCAGGTTTTCCACATGTAGAGTTTGAAATGATGGCAGGACTCCATTTGGACACAGAATTGAGCCTTGTGAGCGATTCTAGGTTTGGGGTTGGTGCTTGAGCAGCCATCCCCCAGCAGCCAGCTCCACCCAGGAACAGGCCGTTTCAGAGGCTTCCTGTTTTTAGGTTACAGTAACCCAAAGTTTCCCATGGCTAAGTGATCTCTGAAAAAAGTACTTACAGGGAAAGTTCTAAAGCAGCTATTTCCAAGGATGGTTAGCAAGGACCATCTTGCTAACTAACATCTTACAACTCTGAAAGTGTTTTACGTAATCAGTTTTTTTTTTTAAAGATAAGAAGGGATTTATTAGAATGCAACTTGTGAAGCTAATAAGCGGGTGGGCGAGAAATGCCATGCCCTGAGAACTTACTGGGCTACAGTTTTCTAATCAAAGGAAAAGTGGGAAGGTGGAGAACTTCCTGGTCTTTCTTGAGTAGATGTGATGCTTCCATCATTAGTTCCTCCTTCAGGATGGGCAGGGGAGCTTTCTTGTCCCTACGTGGTCAGGCTAGGTTCAGAAATTATTGTTTTTCTCTGTGTGCAGAGAGCATGTCGTAGAGATAATTAACTTATTGAGCTCACTGTTTTATTGTTTATGAGCAAATTTCATCATGTCCTATGTTAGCCCGAGAGCCGTAATACACATAATCAGATTAACAGGTAGAATATTACATTTTGAGGCAAAGGCTGCTCTTAATTAAATTTGTCTACCCATTTTAAAAACACCACTTTAAACACACTATGAATATATCCTGTTACCAGAGCCCACAGTGCGGGCACCTATATACCACATGATGACTGATTTCCTTACAACAGGACCAATGCCCAGGAATGTCTGTAAACGGACTTGCCTGGGATCACACGGTTGGCACACTGCAAGGCCGAGGAGCTTCAGGCTTCTGAATCCAAATCAAACGTGCTTCATTCATCACTTCCCTGTCCCTGTGAATACAAGACTACTTCAGATGACCAGAAAACACATGAAGTTACATACACATAACCATTAAAGTTACAGGGGGCCTCCCAGGTGGCTCAGTGGTAAAGAATCCACCTGCCAACGCAGGAGCCGCGGGTTCGATGATCTCTGGGTGGGGAAGACCCTCTGGAGGAGGAAATGGCAACCTACTCCAGTGTTCTTGCCTGGAAAAATCCCATGGACAGAGGAGCCTGGTGGGTTGCAGGCCATGGGGTCGCAAAGGTCAGACATAACTGAGCACAATCATTCAAGTTACACAGCAAGTTCAGGGTGGCATAAACAGAGGTCAAACAGAACATAACTCTGAGGGGGCCCGAGCCAGGTACAGCCATGTCCCTGAGGCCGGAGCCTAAAAGCCAGTTTCATTCCTTGGGTAAGGGGCTTGTCCAGAGCTAAGACAGTCGCAGGAGGTGGGTCACATTTCGGTGACACTACCGACACCTCCACAGAGGATCGCCAAAGAAAATAATTTTCGTTCAGTTTTGCTCTTTAAAGGAGAGTCTAGAACAGCGCTGTTAAGGCAAGGTGGTGGGGAATGAGGACTCGGCTGGTGGTGCGGCAGGATGTAGCTGCACAAAGGCAAACAGAGGTTTGGCTGAGCTAACCTGGCTCCCAGTTGGCTACGGCAGTGGGGTGGGGCTGCCTCCCCCTGTCCTAGGTCAGAGAGGAGAGTGGAGCAGCGGCAGTGATGTCCCGCCCCACCCCCCGGGCAAGCTTTCTAGGAGCTGGGGATGGGCAGGTCGGCTCGCGAAATACAAGCTCTATCCGATTTAAATCTGTAGGCCAGTTTCTTCAAGGGTAAAGTCCCCCAAAGGACCGTGCGCGCAAATGACTGCCCTGATGCTGAAAACCTATCCAAAAATTAAAGCGCATAACCAAACACGAATCTCCCTGGTAGGTGTCAATAGGCTTTCTTCCTCTGCTGATCAGGCCCCTGTCGGGTCTTCTGCGCCCGGGCTGGGAGCGGGTCGGCAGACGCCGGCTTAATGAATGAGGCAGGCTCCGGGCTCCCCGGGGTGGACACCCAGGCGGTCATGTCCACCCCCGTGCCAGAACACAGACTGCGGCCTCCAGACATCAGCGGAGCCAGGGGTGCCAGTGACCCTGAGGCCACCTCCAGGCGCTGCCGCCCGGAGACGGGAGTAGCCGGGCTCCGGGTTTGCACCCCGGAGGCTCCATCTGCCCCGTCCCCCGGGGCGAAGCGCACAGTGCCCGGAGGTGGGGGGCGGGAAACATACTTCCACACCCCGGGGCCGGCGGGACCCGCTGCTTACCCTTCAGCGCCCTGCGCCCCACCCGCGGAGCGGAGTGCCGGTCCCCGGGGAGCTCACAGGCCTCCGAGGCCGCTTCCCCGCGGTCCTGCCCCAGCTGTGTCGCCACTGCCTCCACCCCCCGGATCCGCGGGCAGTGGACCCGGGAGCCTCGGCCCCGCCCCCGTATGCCCCGCGTCAGCCCAGTGCGCAGGCGCAGCATGGCGGCGGGGGGCGGGGCGGCAAAGTACGCAGGCGCAGCATGGAGGCGGGGCGGGGGTGGCCCAGCGCGCAGGCGTCATGGTCCTGGGTGCTGTAGTCCTGGATGATGCGGTCTCGGTTGTGTGACTCCAGCTCCTAGCTCTCCTCCGCCGCACGGCGGAGCAGGCCTGCGTCTTGCTTGGCCGGAGTCAGCCCTGCAGTCTCACAACCTTGACTAGCGTTGGAAGTTTTGATTTTTCTCGGGTTTCCCCCCACGACATCTAAAGTCCCTCTTCTCCCTTAAGGTAATTCACAGTAGAAAATGCCACCACGACAGGCCAGGCAGTGCCGTGGCCCCCATGTTCTTGTCTCTTCCTGGAAGCGGCCCCGGTTCCCTGCTCCTGGTCAGGGCAGTCGTTCACGTAGCCCTGTTTCCTCAGGATCCTGCTGGCAGGGCTGCCCACGTGTCCCCTCGGCCACAGTCTCCTCTCTTGGCCGCAGTGCGGCCGGTCTTCCAGCATCTCTTACTGTGGATGCGCCCACGTGACAGACAGCACCTGGCCAATGGGGTGTCGGTGCGCCCCTTATAGACCTGGCCCTGGGAGAACTTGGTGGTTCCTGAATCCCGGGATCTTCCTGAGTTTGTTGTTGAGACAGGGGCAGTTGAGAGTGAGTGGGTGCTGACAGGTGGATGTAGGTACAAAAGCAAGGCCTGGGCAAGGGGGTGCGTTTCTTCACTGCCAGCACGTGGTGGGACACTGGCCTCATTTACCAGGTTGTGTGGCTTAACACTGACTCTGTTTGATCAGCTCCACCTTGGGCTCACAATGCTACCGCTTCCCTGTTCTGGGTGACTTAACTGCAGCTGGCTCACAAGTAACGAATGCCAGCCAGGTAAGTTCCCATCAGTGTTTTGCCAGGCCTTCAACTGCTGTGAACACTGGAAGAGTGCCTTTCGTGTAGATCGTTAAAGGTCACTGAGACCCTCCTTCCCAGGGGAGAAAACCTCTGGTTGCCATCAGTAACACTACTTCTCCCCACAGTCAGATTCTATTTTTAGCTTTGGTGCCTTTCAGTTCCCCTGTACCCCTTTGGCAGCAAAGAGTGCAGCTTCGAATGCCTGTGTATGTCACTCACAATAACCTTCGTCATCGCTCTGTAAAGTTGCTGCTTTCTTTTTCAGTCTCGTGGTTCCATCTCAGGTCAGAAAATATTATTCACTGTCTCAGCCACCCAACACAGGCCAAGCCAGGAGATCTGGTCTTTCAGGCAACACTTAACCAGCACTGTCCCTTGTTGCACGAGTTTGCTGTCATGATTAATACTACAGGATCCCAAGGACTATCTCTGTGCACATGTGTAGGTATATCTGTGGGGGAAATGCCCAGAAGAGAAATTGCAATGGTAGAGGATGTGTCCTTTGCCTTTTTTTCTTTTAAATATTTGGATCCATGTGGCTAAATTGGGCCTCCCAGGTGGTGCTCGTGGCAAAGAACCTGCTTGCCAATGCAGGAGACTAAGAGATATGGATTTGCTCTCTGGGTCAGGAAGATCCCCTCGAGGAGGGCATGGCAACCCACTCCAGTATTCTTGCCTGGAGAATCTCATAGACACAGGAGCCTGGTGGGCTATGGTCCATAGTTTCTCAAAGAGTCGGACACAACTGAAGGGACTTAGCACTGACGCGTGTCCGAATTACTCATTACACATTGTGCTAATTGACCTGCCCACAGTAGTATATGGGAGCATGGGTTTCCCCGTCTTTTCACTACTGGAGTTGTTTCAAACCTTTGGATCTTTGCAGTCCAGTTGTACACAGTTCTTTCTCACATACAACCATACAAATTTGCCTGTAATGAGGGAGACCTGGGTTCGATCCCTGGGTTGGGAAGATCCCCTAGAGAAGGGAAAGGCTACCCATTACAGTATTCTGGCCTGGAGAATTCCATGGATTGTATAGTCCTTGGGGTTGCAAAGAGTCGGGCACGACTGAGCGACCTTCACTTTCACTTTCACAAACATGCAGTTTTTAAAAAAGCATTAAAAGTATATATTTTATTTATTTATTTTTGGCTGTGCTGGGTCTTCATTGCTGTATGTGGGCTTTCTCTAGTTGCGGACATTGGGGGCTGCTCTTTGTTCTGGTTCTCGGGTTTCTCATAGCAATGGTTTCTCTTGTTCCAGAGCACGGACTCTAGGTGCTCGGGCTTCAGTAGTTTCGGCTCTCAGGCCTAGTTGCCCCAGGGTGTGTGAAATCTCCTCAGACCAGGGATCCAACTGGTGCCCCCTGCATTGGAGGGCAGATTCTTATCCACTGCGCCGCCAGAGCAGTCCAGCCATACAGTTTTACATTTATTTTAATATTTTGAAATTATTGATTGTGGAACTGTGATGGCCCTGCTTCTGTCGAACTCACAAAATTTTTACCATATTTCTTAGGATTTCTAGCATTAATCTGTTTTACTGACATGGGCTTTGCATATGCTCTTTACTGCTTGGAAAGTTCTTCTCCCAGGTCTTTCCTTAGTAAAAGGCTATGGTCTGAATGCTGAGCACCAAAGAATTGATGCTTTTGAACTGTGGTGTTGAAGAAGACTCTTGAATGTCCCTTGGACAGCAAGGAGATTCAACCAGTCCATCCTAAAGGAAATCAGTCCTGAATATTCATTGGAAGGACTGATGCTGAAACTGAAACTCCAATACTTTGGCCACCTGATGTGAAGAGTTGACTCATTTGAAAAGACTCTGCTGCTGGCAAAGATTGAAGTCAGGAGGAGAAGGGGACGATAGAAGATAAGATGGTTGGATGGCATCACTGACTCAATGGACATGAGTTTGAGTAAACTGTGGGAGTTGGTGATGGACAGGGAGGCCTGGCGTGCTGCAGTCCATAGGGTCTCAAAGAGTCAGACATGACTGAGTGACTGAACTGAACTGAACTGAATGGTCTGAATGTGTGCATCTCTCCAAGTTCATACATTCAAATCCTAGCCTTGAAATGATGGTGTCAGGAGGGGAGGCCTCTGGAAGGTGGATGGCATTAGTGCCCTCCTAAAAGAGACTCCAGAGGCTATCCATCACCCCTTCTGCCACGTGAGAGTTCAGTGAGAAACCAGCCCTCACCAGCCCTCATCAGACCATGACTCTTTGTTTTATATTTTTAAATTTCTCTCATCTTATTTCTTTCTGTCTATTTTTTGGAGTGTATTCTGTTTTTTGTATTTCTGATTAATTATCTCAATTTTCAGTCTTTTTAAAAAAACTCTGATTTATTTGCCTACACAGGCTCTAGTTGCGGCCATAGGATCTTGTCGTGGCATGTTCCCCAGCCAGGGAAGGAAGCTGGACCCCTGATTTGGGGTCGCACAGTGTTAGCCACTGGACCACCATGCAAGTCCCAACATACCGAAATTTAATAATTTAATTAAGTAAAAAAGTTTAACTAAGTAAAAAAGTTTTATTTTTTTTTTCAAAGTTTTATTTTTAATTAATGTTTTCAATTAGCAATACATTGTGATGTCGCAAAATTGAAAACATACAAAATAAAACATACAGTGATAGTGTTTTGAGACATGCTATTTCCCTTCCTTGAGGCAACCACAGTTGACACTCGCTTGTATCGCCAGAGGAATTTAGTACATGCATAGGCATTTCTGCATCTGCATGGGCTGGTTTCTAATATATTTTTCAATTGTAATAAAGTAGCTCATCCTCAAACTTATTTGTTCCGTTACTTCTGAATTCACACTTCTAGAAATGTGCTTGGTGTCCATTTATTGAGGGGACGCCAGGTGGCAGTATTCTACTGAGAGATGGAGGCCAAGGACCAAGGGGAAGGGGCTTGCCGTGCCAAAAATTAAATAGTGATTTCACGTGGTTTTCTTTTGCAAAATGGGCCTCTTCAGCCCTCTGGCAGTGAGTGCTGTGTAAGTGTGCAGGTAAATGCATACTCAGTTTTAACAAATTAAAGAGGACTTAGTTGAGTTTAAAATCTGTGGCAAAGCGGAGCTATAGGATCTGACACGGAACTCAGTTATGTTTGGTTTCTTGAGAAAAAGTGTTTTTAATTTATTTTTTAATTGGTGGTAAATTGATTTACAATTTTGTGTTGGTTTCTACTGAACAACAATGCAAACGATCATAATTATATATATATATATATCTCCAACAGATGCTGAACTAGAACTGGATTTTCCAGCCGCCATGCCAGATAGGAATGCAGAGACGAGTCCAGATTCTCAGTCCAGATTCTCAGAGCCCAGGCTCTCAGAGTGTCTGTTCTGGAGGGAGATGCTGAAGGGGAGCCTCAAAGGACGAGCAAAGGGAGGGTGCTGACTGGTAGAATGAGAGGAACAAAATGAAATCGAAGGAAGGAGAGGAATCTGCTTAGAAGAGAAACAGAAATATATATGTATGTATCCCTTCCTTCTTGAGCTTCTCTCCCCTCCCCGCATTGCACCCCTCTAGGTCATCACAGAGCACCAGGCTGGGCTCCCTGAAATACAGTTTTAAAGCTGCTCCCAGTTCAGACTCCATGACCAGCCTTCACACGTCTGTACTTGCCTCTTCCCTCAGACTGTGAGCTTCCAGTGACTTAAACCCACAAACAAATGTTATCTGTGGGGTTAAAGTGACAGCAGAAGCCCTCTTGCTTCTCCATGCTTCCCTTCACTTTAGAAGATGAATTCACTCCTTCCTCAGGTGAGCCCCGCCGCAGGCCCACGGCCACCCGATTCTCTCTTTTCCTGGATAACCCCCCCTTACCGGTTTCTCCTTCCTTCTCCTGACGTTCTGGGTGTGAGTATATATTCCCTATATCGAAATTTCTCCCACAGCAAAAGAATGCTTTCAATATTCCTTGTTCTGTATGCATTTTCTACTGAAGAATACACCCTAAAGATAATTACTGATCAATAAATACAAAGAGAAATTTTTATTTTACAGTTTTAAAAGATTTTGTTTTAATGTGGACCATTTTTAACCTCTTTATTAAATTCATTACAATATTGCTTCTGTTTCTTATGTTTTGGTTTTTTGGCCCCTGAGGCATGTGGGATCTTAGCTCCCTGATCAGGGATTGGACCCATACCCCCTGCACTGGAAGGCAAAGTCTTAACCAGAGGACCTCCAGGGAAGTCCCCCAAAAGAATATTTTTCAAGTTTAAAAAAAAATTGAGCTATAGCATATTATAGCTGCTGGACAACCCTCATCTTAAGTGTGGGACTTGATTTTTTGCAAACGTTCACACCAGTAGCACAACCAATCCGTCATGATAAAAGCAGGCCCAGCTCCCAGGAGGCCCCTTGCTCCCCTTCCCAGTAATCACAGTGGTGTCTTGCAGAGACGAGATCAGTCCCTTTGGTGGCTGCATGGTGTCCTGACACACGGTTGTGATATGCTTAGCCACATGACTCCAGTCTTTGTGGTTAGACAAGACGGTCCCCTCACAGACCTTGCACATGTTACCTCTTGTCTTTGCACTTTTACAAGCCCAAGTTCATCTCACAAAAAACACATAAAAGTACTTGGAACAGGGCCTTTCGATCTTGCTACTTCCTCCTGCTATTTCTCTTTCTTCTAAGCAGATTCCTCTCCTTCCTTCTAATTCATTTTGTTCCTCTCTTTCTACCAATCAGCACCCTCCCTTTGCTCGTGCCTTGAGGCACCCTTCAGCATCTCCTTCCAGAACACACACTCCGAGAGCCTGAACCTGGACTCGTCTCTGCATTTCCAGCTTGGCACAGAGGCTGGAAAATCCAGCTCCAGTTCAGCATCTGTTGGATAAACAAATTTGTGTGCCAGTATCTTAGACCTTATGAGAGTTACAAATACCAGATCCCGCAAAGATCAAACCTCCGTCTGCTAAACAGTCAGGCCACAAAACCATCCATAATAGGCGGTGAAGCAGACTCTGATGGCTTAGTTTAATAGCTATAATTAGTCTCTCCCCCAGGCTTCTGCTAAGATGCTCTCCTGGGTAGCCACAGTGCATGCATCACAATCAGAAACTGAACACTGATGCGACTTAGAACACACACACCAAGGTTTAACAACTGTACTGTGTTAGTGGCCACGCTCACCTCGGGCTGGAGATCTCCAGGCCCCAAGGCTTTGTTTGACCAGAACCCTCACGCTTCTTTGTCTTTCCCTCTGATTCTTTGACCCCAGTCTCCCCCTCAGCCCACGCTGACCCTTGAAAGGCTCTTAGAAAAGGGCCCTTATGCCCTAGCTCCCCGTCACTGCTCACCCTGTGTGCAGGGCATCCTCTGGCTATATCTGCTTCAGCTCCAGCCTTCACTCAGCCAGGAGTCTTTTGCTTCACAGCATACTCCCAGATTCACTCCATCTTCATTTGGCTCCTCTAGAAGAAGAGCCTGAGGCAGAAGGGAGCTGGGGTGTTTATCCATCGGCTCCCACCAGCGGTTGGTCGAGTGTTAACTCCCTTGCATGTCTGGCCTGCTGTATGTGCAAATCCTGGAAAGGGTTATTGTTATTATTATCATTATTTTTGGCTGCCCTGGGTCTTCACAGTGATACATGGGGTCTTCTTGCTGCTGTGCCCTGGCTTTCTCTAGTTGCAGCAAGTGGGGGCAACTCTCTAGTTGTGGTGCAAGGCCTTCCCACTGCAGGGGCTTCTCTTGTGCGTGTGGGCTCAGTAGTTGTGATGCACGGGCTTCGTTGTCTGGCAGTGAGTAGAATCCTCCTGGACCAGGGATTGAACATGTGTCCCCTGCATTGGGCAGGTAGATTCTTAACCACTGGGCTATCAGGGAAGTCCCAAGTAAATTATTTCTAAACATGTCTCTCAGTTTGTTTCTTTTGCTGTTTCCTTATGACTAGATTCAGATTAGGGCATCGGAAGTGGTGATATCCCTTTTCTATGCATCTGGTCAGAAGGCACTAGATGTCTCTGCGGTTGCTGGTGTTGGTTCAGGCCCATCACTTGGTCAGGGTTCTGTCTGCCCGGTTTTTCCACCATCCAGTGACTGTATTTCCTTGTGAAATTAATAAATATCTAGTGGGGAAACACTTTGAGACTATGCAAAGATCCCCATACCCCTCCAACTTCTACCCATATCATTATCTATTGATAATTTTTCCTGAAAAAATTGGGACTCATTTCCTCTTTTGAGGGTATGAGGGTTGATGAGACAATTCAGAAAGCTCTGTGTTCTCTGGAAAAGTATACAGACAAGTGTTGGTCTCTTCTGGAGTGGTACATAAAAATACCCAGTTCAGCCAGGCTCGATTTACCCTGTTAACAGAAAATGACATCTTGTCTCCAGTGGCTTAAAACCAGTTCATTTTTTGGTATCTGCACTCTACCTTTTTAGACCTGGAGGGTGCATTTATGATTTGGTGATTTTTTTTTAAAGAATACTAAGGTTGTCCTCTATACTATGTATTAACATGCAAATAGCAAAAATAGGCTGACTCCAGTGGGAAAAGAAAGGCAATGCCAAAGAATGCTCAAACTACGGCACAATTGCACTCATCTCACATGCTAGTAAAGTAATGCTCAAAATTCTCCAAGCCAGGCTTCAGTAATACATGAACCAAGAACTTCCAGATGTTCAAGCTGGTTTTAGAAAAGGCAGAGGAACCAGAGATCAAATTGTCAACATCCGCTGGATCATTGAAGAAGCAAGAGAATTCCAGAAAAACATCTATTTCTGTTTTATTGACTATGCCAAAGCCTTTGACTGAGTGGATCACAATAAACTGTGGAAAATTCTTCAAGAGATAGGTATACCAGACCACCTGACCTGCCTCTTGAGAAATCTGTATGCAGGTCAGGAAGCAACAGTTAGAACTAGACATGGAACAACAGACTGATTCCAAATAGGAAAAGGAATATGTCAAGGCTGTGTATTGTCACCCTGCTTATTTAACTTATATGCAGAGTACATCATGAGAAATGCTGGGCTGGAAGAAGCACAAGTTGGAATCAAGAGTGCCGGGAGAAATATCAATAACCTCAGATATACAAATGACATCACCCTTATGGCAGAAAGTGAAGAAGAACTAAAGAGCCTCTTGTTGAAAGTGAAAGAAGAGAGTGAAAAAGTTGGCTTAAAGCTCAACATTCAGAAAACTAAGATCATGGCATTCAGTCCCATCACTTCATGGGAAATAGATGGGGAAGCATTAGAAACAGTGGCTGACTTTATTTTGGGGGGCTCCAAAATCAGTGTAGATGGTGATTGCAGCCATGAAATTAAAAGACGCTTACTCCTTGGAAGGAAAGTTATGACCAACCTAGAGAGCATATTAAAAAGCAGAGACATTACTTTGTCAACAAAGGTCCATTTAGTCAAGGCTATGGTTTTTCCAGGAGTCACACATGGATGTGAGAGTTGGCCTATAAAGAAAGCTTAGCGCCAAAGAATTGATGCTTTTAAACTGTGGTGTTGGAGAAGACTCTTGAGAGTCCCTTGGACTGCAAGGAGGTTCAACCAGTCCATCCTAAAGGAGATCAGTCCTGGGTGTTCATTGGAAGGACTGATGTTGAAGCTGAAACTCCAATACTTTGGCCACCTGATGCGAAGAGCTGACTCATTGGAAAAGACCCTGATGCTGGGAAGATTAAAGGTGAGAGGAGAAGGGGGTGACTGAGGATGAGATGGTTGGATGGCATCACCGATTCAATGGACATGGGTGCCGGGGTCCAGCCTCGGCAGGATCCAGGGGGTACCCTCAGGATGAACGGTGTCGGCGAGAGAGAGAGACGTGAGACTAACCTTGATAGGGCCAAGTCTGCGAGGGAGAGAGAGAGAAAGAGAGAGAGAGAGAGAGAGAGAGAATGACCAGACAGGGGTGCAGTCTGGAATAGTCTGGCAATGCTTTATTTTTTACCATAGCTTTTCTACCCTAAGTTAGTACATTTCTAAGGGGAAGATAGTTTAGCATTACGTCAGCTTGTCCTTCACGAAACCAGGGTGTTTTCTGCATACTTCTTTGTTTATGCGAGTCTTGTACATTATCTTCTGGCCTTGGGGCTATTAACATTTTATGCAGGTCAGGTGATTGTAAACCTATTTTCCGTTTTTATGGTGACCTTAACTGAAAGGTAACAGGGTCATAGGGAAATAGTACAGAGTAGAATTATATTCTTGTTAATACAAAAATTAATCTTTTTGCAAAAGTTGTCAGTTGCATTTATCTAAGAAGTTTACCCCATACAGACTCTGCGGCTTCAGTGAGGCAGCTTCTACCTAGTACTCCTGGCTGACAATTAACAACCATCTCATTGTTACCACACTAGGGCTAAGTTCTTATTTCCCTAGATCTTCAACTATATTAACAATGGTTTTTATAACACAACCTTAGCACATTAAAGGCAAAAATACAGCAAGCAAAACACAGCAAGCAAATCACAACCCAATAACCACCTATAGAATAATTTTCTTATGTTTTCTAATAGGACTCCTTTACCCCTTAAAAGGGCTCTATATCTATTAGGGCTTTTATATAATCAGGTTCTTTATGCTATTTTATGATTAGGATATTATAAGCAATCATGCACATTAGTACCAAGGGCATAAAGGCATTTGGCTAACAAACTACCAACAAAGGAGTTTAAATTAAAACACTCCTTTCACCCTAAATAATTTCATAAAATACCACCACCTGGGAAACTTATTGATTAAAATTCTAAATTGATTCTTATTTGGGAAGAGATCGGGGAAGGCCTTCCTGCCTGTGTCAGAGGAATTAGGGAGTAGTCCATTGAGGCAGGCATCAGAAAGACAGATATCATATTTAAGGTGAGAGCCGGGGGCAGCTTTCCGAAATCCCTGAAAACCTGATCTGCCTTGCCTGTCAGGCTTTCTCCTCATGACCTTGTCATGGGTGGGATCTCATGAGCTGGCCTTTTCAAAACCCCTGATAACCTGATTCGCCTTTGCCTGTAAGGTTTTTCTCCCCTAAGGCCTTTCCAAGGGCGGGGTCTTGTGTGTTGGCTCCCGGCACATGGGCTTGTGTGAACTCCAGGAGTTGGTGATGGACAGGGAGGCCTGGCGTGCTGCGGTTCATGGGGTCGCAAAGAGTCGGACACGACTGAGCGACTGAACTGAACTGAACTGAGTGGGGAAAGGGGCTTCCCTGGAGGTGCTAGTGGTAAAGAACCTGCCTGCTAATGCAGGTTTGATTCTTGAGTCAGGAAGAGCCCCTGGAGGAGGGCATGGCAACCCACTCTAATATTCTTGCCTGGAAAATCCCCATGCACAGAGGAGCCAGTACATAGGGTAGCAAAGAGTCGGACATGACTGAAGTGACTTAGCACACACAGAGGGAAAAACCAATAGCTGTTGCCTACGGGGTGGGGACGGGGGTGAGCTGGAGGTGGGGCTGGGTTGATGGAGAATGTTTTAAAAATTAATTTTTATTGGAGCATTGTTGCTTTACAATGCTGTGTTAGTTTCTGCTGTATAGCAAACTCAATCAGTCACACATGCATACCCTCTTTTGGATTTCCTTGCCATTCAGGTCACCACAGTGCATTGAGTAGAGCTCCCTGAGCTATAATGTGTGTTCTCATTAGGTAACAATTTTATACGTGCGTATGTGTCAATCAAGTCTCCCAACTCCTCCCGCCCTTCTGTATGTCTGTGTCTCTATTTCTGATTTCAAATAAGATTATACCATTTATCTAGATTCCACAATATGCGTTAATATACGATATTTGTTTTTCTCTTTCTGACTTTGTGTGAAGTCCACATCACGACAAATGATCTAATTCATTCCTTTTTATGGCTAATATTCTATTGTATATACATGTACCACATCATCTTTATCCATTCCTCTATTGATGAACATTCAGGCTGCTTCCATGTCCTGGCTATTGAAAACAGTGCTGCTATGGACACTGGGGGGCATGTATCTTTCTGAGTTATGGGTTTCAGTGAACTTTTTAAGGTGATAGAAGGTGATGCACCTTCATGGAGCAATTCAGAATGGGGCACCTTGGAGTCGAGAGTGACATTACATATGTGTTACCTAAAAATGCCGCATCCCATTGTTCATTGCAGCACCATTTACAATAGCCAGAACATGGAAACAACCTAGATGTCTATCAACAGATGAATGAATAAATAAGTTGTGGTACATACACATAATGGAATATTACTCAGCCATAAACAGGAATGCATTTGAGTCAGTTCTAATGAGGTGGATGAACCTAGAACCTATTATACAGAGTGAAGTAAGTCAGAAAGAGAAAGATAAATATCATATTCTAACGCATATATATGGAATCTAGAAAAATGGTACTGAAGAATTTATTTACAGGGAAACAATGGAGAAACAGACATAGAGAATAGACTTATGGACACGGGGAAAAGGGAGGAGAGGGTGAGATGTATGGATAGAGTAACATGGAAATTTACATTACCATATGTAAAATAGACAGCCAACAGTAATTTGCTCTATGGCTCAGGGAACTCAAATGGGGGCTCTGTATCAACCTAGAGGGGTGGGATGGGGGTGGAAATAGGAGGGAGGCTCAAAAGGGAAGGGATATATGTATACCTATGGCTGATTCATGTTGAGGTTTGACAGAAAAAAACAAAATTCTGTAAAGCAACTATCCTTCAATGAAAAATTAAAAAAAAAAAAAACCCACATACAAACACACACAATGGTATACCAGAATCTGTACGTTCCAGTTGTTATTTTTAAAATAATATAAATGTAAAAAAAATATAGACACACACAAAAAAGATCAAGTCTGTACATTCTGAAATAAAATTTACGGTTTTAGTTTAAAATTAAAAGAATGCCCACAAATACATGTGGACCGCGGGTTAATGACGAACATGCAGCAAGTGCTTAGTAGAAGGATGAGGATGTCAGCATCTTAGATGCCAATTGAGATGAATTGATTGCTGGACGGGGAATAGATTTGTGGTGAGGCAGAAGTAGCCATTTTGACAACTGGGGAATGTATGTGGTGGCTAAATGTGGGTTCACTTTGAACTTTAGCATGTATTTGAAATTTTTCATAATAAAATGTTAGGGAAAAATGGGTTACCAAAAAGTTATAATGTTTCAGTTGTTTGCATTTAACAAGTATTGTAGATGTCTTTAACATACCAAAATAAAGTGCAGCGGACTTGTGCCCTTTACAGGGTGACTGTTGAATTCTTGGAAAATTGGAATTTAAAGTGTGAAGATGTGGTCTCATAATGGGACACATATTAACAGTAGTATGAAGGCCTTTTTAACTTTTAGAGTCTTACAGTATAAGTCAGAATTATACTTTGTTTTGTAAAAAACTGAGGCATCTACACAAGCTCTGTCCAAAGTCTGAATTTGCTGGGGCCTGAGATGCTGTGTTCGTTGTCTCCCCACCCCAACACAGCCCAATTGGTACCCACGAGATCCCTGACTTGTCCCCCGCAGGCCCCTGGTTCTCTACTGTGCCTGTGAATAACAAAGCTTTAACATTTACTAAGCGGGAGGTGACAGGTCCTTGCCATCTCTTTCTATTCATGGCTTCAATTCATAATTAGTCCCCTGAAGAATGAGCCAATCTGTTTCTTGGAGGGAAGGACCATGAGCCAAGCCAATTAGCATCTTGGTTCCGGCTGTCTTGGGAATTTAATTTAGTCTCACGGCCCATTTAAGTTCCCCAAATATTGTTGTCTCCCCAAGATCGAAGTCATGATAGTTAAATGAGCAAAGACCCTGGGGACCCATATGCTGAGGATGCCCCGCAAATCAGGCTGGCCGGGGTACGGGGCCGGCGGCTTTTGTCCAGCCCACATGCCCGATCCATTCTTCTCCCAGGACTCGGCAGCTGGCCCCAGGCAGTGCAGACCCTAACCACCCGCGGAGGGAGTGGCGGCTGCCCCCAAATAGTTGCACACTTGAGTGGATCTTTTGTGTGCTCAGAAGACATTCCAACTGCCTGTTACCAGTTTGCCTGTGCACAAAAGGGGGTGGACACTGGACAGGGCAGTCTGTATGCACAGCGTATTGTTGAGGGGTGGCGAGGCTGCAAACAGGCAGTCCGAGTGGTCCCCTGCACGGAAGGTATACGGGGAACAGCCAGGAAGGCTGAGGCGGGGGCAAGGTTCAAGGAGAGGGATTAGTCAGACAATTTAATTAGGGAATGTAAGGAATCACAGAATCAGGATGTTGGGGCTCCAGGGGGAACAGTCTAGAACTTTTCTCTTCTCTCTCAGGAACCACCCAAGCCTGGCAGCATGGAGTCCTTTTTTAAAAGAAACACCCGGGTCTCCTTCATTTCACCACTGTTGCTGGAAGAAAATTCTTTGAATTGTGCAGATTTAAAATCTGCTCTCCTTTTTTTTATTGGAATTTATGAATGAATTTTATAATTAGTTTAATATGTACAACAGTAACAGCAAAACCTGTAGGATTTTTGACTGTGATTGCATATAATCTATAATAAATATGGGAAGAATGGATACCTTATGATATTGCAACTTCTATGAACAAGGCATTTTTTTCCATCAATTTAGATACTTATCTTTCAATGAGACTGTACTTTTTTCTCTATAAAACCTCTCATATATGTTTTATTAGGTTTATTCTTAAGTATTTTTGATAACTTAAATAATAACTTTAAATATTTTTGCCTATTTTTGACTAGAAATTTTATTGATAATTTTGTGTCTGGCAGCCTTGCTAGACTCTTTCTTACTTCTGTATGTTGTCCTTCTTATATTTGTTTTTCTTTATCTTCTTTTCATTCACTGGGTATTTTTTCTTTTTTTTGGCCTTGCCATGCAGCTTTTGGGATCTTAGTTCCCTGATCAGGGATCAAACCCTGGGCCCTCTGCAGTTGAAGTGCAGAGTCCTAAAAAAAAAAAAAAAAAGAAGTGCAGAGTTCTAACCACCAGACCACCAGGGAATTCCCTCACTGGGTATGTTTTTATAATTTTTTACTTCCTTCCCCTTTGCTAATTTGAAGATTACACACTGTTTCCATTCTTTTAAATGTTGTCACTGAAGTTACAGCATGCATATTTAACTCATCAAAGCCCAGTTAGCCTAGGCTTTCTCTCTTCTCTACTGATTGGGGAACTTGGAAGGAATGCTATTTCATTCACCACAAGCACCTCTGACCTCCAGATTTATATGCTATGTTTAAAATTTTTTAACCTCTTAAGACATAATGGTCGTACACAACTGGTGTTTAATCAAGATTTGTCCTTTCTTTGGCCACACTGTGGGGCTTGCAGGATCCTAGTTCTCCAACCAGGGACTGGATCCAGTTCCACAACAAATGAAAGCATGGAGTCCTAACCAATGAGCTGCCAGGGAATTCCTCTGTCCTTATTATTTATTTATTTATTACCATTTTCTGTGCCCTTTACTTTCCCCTTGCATCTTGGACCTCACATCTCTGATCGGCTTCCTCAAGCAGCCCCAGATGACCAGATTACCTGTTGCCCAGGAGTAATCTGGTGGGTCGACCCTGGCCCTGCCCTGCATCTGCCTTCTGGCCTGGGATTCCCTGGAAGTGAGTGAGGATGCCCATAGGGAGTCGACACGCTTCCCAAAGCCCCTTCCAAGGCCCCGCACAGACAGGGTGACCTTGCATCCCAGCGTCAGTTCCCTCCTTCCCCAGCCCTCGTGCCTGCTCTGCGGGATCACTCCCTAGCCCACACCAGGTCTGCCCCCTGGGGACAAGCTGTCCATCGAGGCTAGGTTGAGGGACCCTATACACACTTGTAGGTCGGGGCTCGGGGGCTGGGGACTTGGCTGTGTGGTCTGCCAGAAAGCTCCACGGGACGGATAGCCCTGAAACACATGAACCCTGGCCTGCAGGGCAAGCACACAGTGGTGAGATGGTCAAATCCTTGAAACAAGTCAGCCATGTCTCCGTGTTCAGAAGGGGACAGAGAGCAGGGCCCCGTTGGCCTGCTGCTGGAGGGCGTTGCGTTCCAAGGGGCTCAGATGGTTCAGGCAAGTGTCACTCCTTTATTTTTCCTCATCGTCCTGCAGTTCAGGGCCACAGAGCGACCGAACCCCAGAGTCGTTGGCCATCCCTGGCAGCCATGTTCTAGGGACTCCCATGTGTCAGTGGGGGGACTTATACAGCAATATTACATTATCAAAATGGGCCCATTATTTACCATATGGCAGACTTTATTGGAATTTCACCAGTTTTTCCACTAATGGCATTTTTCTTTCTCAGAAACAATCCAGGACTTCACATGGCATCTAGCCACTGCGGTGCCTTAATCTTCCATTTGGGACAGTTTCTTGTCTTTCCTTGTTTTGCATGACCTCGAACCCTTGATCAGTATGTTGACTAATTTTTTAAAACACAAAGCTGGCTGACAACCAGGGGGGCTGCAGACACAGTGATGGTTTTGGCCATTCTGGTCCCGGAGACCTGGCTTTTCGACAGCCAAGCACCCTGCAGTGGTGGATCCCCTGAGGTGGATCCCCAAGCCCTTTGAAACTGTAGAATCCTGCATGTGTGCACTCGGGTGCACTCTTGTTGCTGCTGTTGGAAGGGTGTTCTCGTAGAAACAGGCAGCAGTAGCCAGTGTGTGGATGTGGTTCTGAGCTTGTGTACCTACAAGAAGGGCAGGCTGGTCCTGCAGGCCCCCTGTTCCAGCCTGGAGACATGGCTCACTCTCCTGGCACCTGCCTGGCCTGGCCCCTCAGGGAGTCTCCCCTGGGCAGATGTCAGACGCTGCCAGTGGTGGCTCCAGGCCAGACTGGGCTGGGTGTGAAGGTTTCTTGACCCTCTTTCCCACCCAGGGCCCTCCGGTGCCCTGGTGTAGATGCAGCCCAGCTGTACCTCCAGGGTCAAGCTCTTTGGGAAACAAATGCTCTACATCCCTCCTCAGGACCTGTCTCTGCAGTGAGATCACACAGTATTTGTCTTTCTCTGACTTATTTTACTAGCATAATGTCCTCTAGGTCCATCCATGTCTGTGTGGTTTTGGTATCTAATTGCCATTTTTGTAGGATTCAAAGAGGTTCCAGGGTCTCTAAATCCTTGATTTGATGACATAGGAGCATTCCTGAAAGCCACCCCCAAGCTAGATATACTGCAGTAACCTAGCTGCAACCAGAAGTGATTGCATCTCAACTCAGCATCCCCCAGATGCCTCCGACCATCCAGGACAAGCTGACACACGGGAATGCTAGGAGGGCCAGTGGGAGCGTCTTAAATGCCTGTATTCACAGGAGTTGACTGCTGTGGATTTTACAAAAGCACACGGCCACATGAGCTCCTTATTGACCTTTGAAAGGGCATTTGTCCACCATTTGGGTGAAGATTAAATAAATCAGAGTGTATCCTTAATAAGGAATGTTACACAGCCAAGGGGAAAAAGTATTTTCCAATTCAAAAGTACTCTCCTCATGATAATGTGCATTGTAGGAAATTAGAAAAATCAGATAAAAATACATAAAATAAGAAAATGAAAGTATCATATTCCTACCACCCTGAGGTTGTCACAGTTGCTACCTTGGGATATATCCTTCTAGATGTTGAAACATTTTGATGACAGCTTATGAAGTAAAAAAAAAAAAGTCAGTGTGACAGCTGTATCTACAGTGATACTGAGTTGTAAAGTTATGTACGCATGAAATATACTAAACACATTAATGGGACTTATCTGTGAGTTATGGGTTTAGGGTGATTGTTACTTTCTTATGTTCCATACTTCCTACAACAAAAGGCATGCAGGCTTTTATAATCAGAAAAACAAGTTATTTTAGAGAATAATTTGTAGTCATTTTAAAAGTGAGATGTGATTGTGAATGTATGTAAAATCGGATAAACAGCTTATTTTATGTCTGATGATTATGTGGTTTCAGGTTTTCCTCCCTCAAAAAATCAAATCAGATTGTGATTTTATTCCCTGACACTAACACGTGGGCGTTATAGGAGCGTGTATGCCACGTGGTTAATTCATTGGCAGAGGATTATGTCATCAGGGGAATAAACGCGAAATTCTCAAGGTACTTTGCTCCTGTAATCAGGACTTTATTTGTCTCTAAGCTAAAAGAGGGGATTGAATTCTTTAACAATGATCAGAAAATGCTTTTAGGAAGATTCCTTTCCTATTAAAGATTTTCTTAAAGTAGCAGTGCACAGTGGGACCTGCCACGCAGAGGGCTTGATGGACAGGTCCCTTTACCTTGAAGGCAGAAGAAAGGATGTCATAGGATCCCCACAGGGAAAATAATTTGGAAGAGGAAAGGGTTGAGAACAAGGGCAGTCAACATTACTGGTGGCAAACCGGCTAGGCTTTCTGGCCCAGTCACCTTGGGGAGCTTCAGTTTCCCAAGCAAGTCTTACTTGGTGATAAGACTCCCGTCATGGCCACCAGAGTGTCTCCTAAACCAGGGGAGAAACCAAGGCCTTAAAGTAAAATCAGATTCATGCAACTTAGTTGTATTTCAGCAGTTTGGTTTGAGTGCAAGTTCTGTGTTTAAAATGTAAGAGTGTGTTGGTGGTCTGGTCGTGCAGGTGGGATTGGCTAGTACCCATGAACCGACCCAGACCCTGGAGACCTGAGGCTTCCAATGTGAATATGGTAGGCCACAGGTGCTTACCCCACCTTTTCTTTGGGGGTTGCCCAGAATCTTGGGATATTCCCTTTGACTTGTGCCATGGCATTTAGGCCTCTGGAAGGTGACAACAGATTCTGTATCCCCAGGCCACTGCCCAGAGGAGAGGACTTGCTTCCCAGAAAAAATGGCCACTTCCTGTCCTGACCAGGAGGCAAGCAGGAGCCCTAGCCCAGTCCAGAGATTAGCTAGGGGTCTTCTATGCTCCTCTGCTGTGTTTCCAGGGGGCTTGGAGGATGGGGGACACCACCTACCTGGATCTGAGTGCAGACTCCCTCCAAGGAGGAAGAATCAACTCACGGTTCTGTGTTCAGAACCACATACCAAGACGGTTGACAGTTGCAGGTTTGATCCAAGAGAAAGCCACAGCTCAGATATAAACAAGAATTGGTATTATACATGATTCTTTTGACCCATAAACCATTGACATTAGCTTCTTTAACAATTTTCTGGGCACTTGAGTATAATCTACTCCTTCTAGGTAACTGGGGAAAACGTCATGGCTGAGAACTAAGTAAGCACTGAAATATCAAATAATGTCTATACAAATCTCACTAAATCCTTCTGGTGTCCTAGGGATTTGCTCACATATATGGAACTTACTGGTCATAAGAGTCTTTTCCATTCCATACAAGATGATCCTGGCTGCTTTGTAAGTAAGGTTGTATGGCTGAAAAATCATGCCCTATAGGGTTAGAATGTCATGTGTTGAATACTGTGTAATCTTGGGCAAGTTACTTAGACTCTGAGCACTAGATTCATCATTCTTAAAAAGGTGATGAAATGCAGTCACATTTTATGACTTTTGTAAATACAATTTCTACAATTGTGCAGAGAGAGAGAGACAGAGAGAGTGAGACAAAGCATCACAAACGATAATATAAATATCGGTAGTCACTCAACCAGCATTCCCCTGATAAGCACGTGGCCCAGAGAGACAACACTTCCCCTGTTGTGCTCAACTCAGCCCCACGTCACTGTGGAGTGTGAGCCTAACACTCCCATAGGTGAAGCGCACTGAGTGAATCCTGATATTCTCAGACGTTGAGCTTATTGAAAGGCGGTAGGTCAGCCTTCCACATAGCAGCTTCCCAAGAGATATTCAAGTGCAGTCTTGACCCTTTGAATGTGGTCCTCTGCTCCAAGCCTTGGGGAGCCCATCCTGTGATGAGCCAAGGCTCCAGCACTGCCTTGTCAAAGGCTGGTTGTGCAAAGCTTTAACCTGGGGACATGACTGGATACATTAGGAGCTCAGGAGATGTATATTTTCCCTCCTAGGGGAAATATTGAGTCTAAAGTCAAAGGATCATTTAACAAGACTGTGGGATAAGCATTTTTTTCTTTCTTTTTGGCCATGCTAGTTCCCAGACCAGGGATGGAACCTGCAGCCCCTGTGGTGGAAACATGGTGTCTGAACCACTGGACTGCCAGGCTGGTGAACCTCACCTACCGGGCTAGGTGCTCCACCTGCCCTGTGGAAAAAGATAAACAGAGGCATATTAAGGGAATTCCTGGGTGGTCCAGTGGCTAGGACTTCGTGCTTTTACTGCTGGGGCCCGGGTTTGATCCCTGGCCAGGGAACTGAGATCCTGA
This sequence comes from Muntiacus reevesi, assembly GCF_963930625.1. NCBI lineage: Eukaryota > Metazoa > Chordata > Mammalia > Artiodactyla > Cervidae > Muntiacus > Muntiacus reevesi. The sequence continues at coordinate 41,502,639 of NC_089250.1, read as the reverse complement.
AAGATGCATGGCCAACAAAAACGGGGTTTGAGCAAAAAATGTTTTGAATCATGGTGTGTTAAGTCCAGCAGGTACAAAGAGCTCCAAGGAGGTGTGCCAAGTGAGACTTTCATAGGCAGAAGGGAGTGGGAACAAGGAAGTTTCACGAGACAAAAAAGCGGGTTGTTTATAGGAGGAACGCTTCCCTTTAGGGGACAGCAGGGGTCCATCAGGCAGATGACCTCATTAGTGCTGACAGACAGTTAAGATTCCCCTTCTGGGAGAGTGGAGACTGGGTCAGGTCTGGGTTTGGTGACTCAGCACAAGCAAATCCACATGGCCCTGTTGTCTAGTTTTAAACTCCAGATTCTGTCTGTCCTTCCCATACCTGTGGAGCACACAGTGTTCTCACTTTACAAACAGGAGCTGACAAGGGGCCACCCTATTGCTGAAGGTCACAGATGGCAGAGGGAGACCCAGGCCAGCCCAGCCCTGGGCTCTGGTTTGCCCACCAGAGCTGTTTGGAATCTAAATTGGAGCTTCTTCATGTGTTACACAGCCTTTGACTGCAAGGATCCCAACAAACTGTGGAAAATTCTTAAAGAGATGGGAATACCAGACCACTTTACCTGCCTCCTGAGAAACCTGTATGTGGGTCAAGAAGCAAAAGTTAGAATCGGACATGGGACAACGGACTGGTTCCAAATCAGGAAAGGAATACATCAAGGCGGTATATTGTCACCTTGGTTATTTAACTTATAGGAAGAGAAACTTATATATCATGAGAAACGCTGGGCTGGAAGAAGCACAAGCTGGAATCAAGATTACCGGGAGAAATATCAGTAACCTCAGATATGCAGATGACACCACCCTTATGACAGAAAGCAAAGAAGAACAAAAGAGCCTCTTGATGAAGGTGAAAGAGGAGAGTGAAAAAGCTGGGTTAAAACTCAGCATTCAAAAAATAAAGATCATGGCATCTGGTCCCATCACTTCATGGCAAATAGATGGGGAAACAATGGAAACAGTGACAGAATTTATTTTCTTGGGCTCCAAAATCACTGCAGATGGTGGCTGCAGCCTTGAAATTAAAAGACACTTGCTCCTTGGAAGAAAAGTTATGACCAACCTAGATAGCATATTAAAAAGCAGAGACATTACTTAGCTGACAAAGGTCCATCTAGTCAAAGTTATGGTTTTTCCAGTAGTTATGTATGGATGTGAGAGTTGGACTATAAAGAAACCTGAGCGCCGAAGAATTGATGCTTTTGAACTGTGGTGTTGGAAAAGACTCTTGAGAATCCCTTGGACTGCAAGGAGATCCAACCAGTCCATCCTAAAGGAAATTAGCCCTGAATATTCACTGGAAAGACTGATGCTAAAGCTGAAACTCCAATACTTTGGCCACCTGATGTGAAGAGTTGCCTCACTGGAAAAGACCCTGATGCTGGGAAAGATTGAAGGCAGGAAGAGAAGGGGATGACAGAGGATGAGATGGTTGGATGGCATCACTGACTCAATGGCCATGAGTTTGAGCAATCTCTGGGAGATGGTGATGGACAGGGAAGTCTGGCGTGCTGCTGTCCAAGGGGTTGCAAAGAGTCGGACACGACTGAGCGACTGAACAACATATGTTACAAAGATGGGGAGAGGTCCTCATCTCCTGTGGGTGTCATCCCATCCTGGGGCCCATGCAGCAGCTCCTGGGGCTTTGATTCCGGGCTGAGCATCCCTACACTCTTGCCTTCCCCTCGCCAGGTGCCAGGAGGCCCTCCTGACTCACTGGCCTCACACATGAGCCGTGAGCCTCACATGGACTTGGGAGCAGGGGTGGGTGACTGTCACCCTAGCCATGTCCATACAGATGTGTGATGAAATTCCCCTCTAGGAATTTCCTCCTTGCCTTAGGGAAAGGGAAGACCAACTACAAAAGGGTTAAACACTTTATTTCGATGGCTGTGCTTGTTCTGGAGAATTAATGGAGGATAAGCTAAAAGTTCATTTATAAGAGTATTAAAGGATAATTATGATGGAGTAAGTGCAGAGAGTCAAAGGACATTATGCTGAACAGACTGAGAACACAGAGCTGGGGAAAATAGGCTAAAATATACTCAGTAATGTAGTACTAACATTTCCCCACAAATTCCAATCTCTGTGAAAATCTGTCTTCTCTTTCTCCCTTCTTTTCTATTTTAATTAAAAGTATAGTAATCGAACCCCTGTTTAGGTCGTCTATGAAATTATTATTATAAATTCATCTCAGGAACTAAGAGTTTGAGGCAGATCCAACTAGGTGACCTTTTAATAGCAACAAAATTAAAAAAGAAGCAGACTTTGTGTAAAATCTGCTTCAATCAGATTAGATGAAAAGTGGGTAAAGCTGATTACAATCCCACTAAAGGCAGTATTTGGGCAGTATTTGTTCTAAAACAATAGTATTAGTTCTTCTTTAACAAGTATTATCTGAAAAAAAGTCAGTAATTAATGGGCACTCAATATGAACTCACAATGAATTAATGGCAAATCGAGATGACCTCCCTGTGGATGATACCACGAACCGCGCCTGACCTGCGTCAGAGGATGGCGCCCAAGCTCCTCAGGTTTTGTGTTGAATGAGTGAGTGGGTGAAAGTCGCTCAGTCGTGTCCAACTCTGCGACCCCATGGACTATATAGTCCATGGAATTCTCCAGGCCAGAATACTGGAGTGGGTAGCCATTCCCTTCTCTAGGGAAGGGATTGAACCTGGGATTCAACCTAGGGATTGAACCCTGGTCTGCCGCATTGCAGGCAGATTCTTTACCAGCTGAGCCACTAGGGTGGCCTTTTAAAAACATAGTAAGTTTGTTGCAGTATAATTCATGCCCATAAAGTTCACCCACTAAGTGTATAGTGCAGGGTTCTCAGGGACTAGATGCCAGGTATTCCGAGCTTCTCAGCAGACACGACAGCAAAAATGGTGGGAGCTTTGCTGTGGCTTTAGCTGTGGAGTGTGGGTATCCACTTGGGAGGTGGGGGCCACAATGATTTAAACAGGATGATCTGTCCTTTCACCAGAGACAGCTCTCAGATCCTCTGCTGTTTCCAGGGATGTTTTGTTTTACCCAAAGTTTATATTAAAACAAAACTTTGGGCTACATTAAAAAATAGGAACTTTTTAATGACAAAAATCGGGATTTCTGCTGTTTACTGCAATCAGAAGATCTACAGACTCCAGGCCCTTATTCCCACAGGGCTGTGATGAGCTGGATTTAAGTCACGATCATGGGTTTCATGTGGTGTCTGTGCTTTTGAACTTGCAATCATTACTTCACACGTTTAGATTTAAAATCCTTTGAAGTTCAGCCTGGCCTTATCCATGTTATTGCTTAGATGTCTCATTTAATGTGGTTTAATGTTAATGTGGTTTTTAGTTGATTTAGCTAATTTTCATTTTCCTCTCTGCTTACACTGTTCTATCTTTCTGGAACTCCCATTATTGGATAGGGAACTTCCTTGTTAGATCCTCTAATTTTCCTGTCTTCTATTTCTACCTCCTTTTGCTGTATATGTTGGAGGAAGATTTCCTCATTTTTCTCTTCCCAACACTTATATAGAGTTTTAAATTTCTGCTACTACATTTTCAAATGTCAAGAGCTCCTTTTTATTTTCTGTTCCTTTAGATAGCATCTTGTTCTTGTTTCATGAATGCATTCTTCCCTCTCATCACCTGCAGGGGGAAAACTCCTAAACATTGAATTTCATTACACACCTGTATGGATGCTGCACCTTTGTCAAAGATCATTTAGCCATACATGCAATGGTTTATTACTGGGTTCTCCAGTGGTCTACATGTCTGTCTTCATGCCACAACCACATTGTTTTGATTACTGCATCTTTGTAGCAAGTTTTGAAATTGAGAAGTGTGAGTCCTCCAGATTTGTTCTTTTTCAAGATTGTTTTGTACAGGTCTCTTGAGATTTCATATGAATTTTAGAATTTCTATTTCTACCATAAATATCTTTGACCTATTGATAGGTACTGCATTGAATCTGTAGATAACTTTTGATAGTATGAACATCTTAACAATGTTAATTCTTCCAATCCATGAAAACAGCATGTCTTTTCATTAAAAAAAATGTTTTATTTATTTATTTGGCTGAGCTAGGTCTTAGTTGCTGCATGCCGGACTTTTATTTGTGGCATGAGAACTCTTAGTTGTCACATGTGGGATCTAGTTCCCCTACCAGGGATGGAACCTGAGCCCCCCCTGCATTGAGAGCACAGAGTCTTTACACTGGATTATCAAGAAAGTCCCAGGATGTCTTTTCATTTATTGGTATCTTCTTTGATGTCTTTCATCAATGGTTTGTAATTTCAGCATTCAAGTCTTTCACCTCTTTGTTTAGGTTTATTCCTAAGTATTTTATTGTCTTTGATGCTGTTATAAATGGAATTTTTAAAATCAACTTCCTTTTCAGATGTTCATTTTTAGTGTGATTGATTTTTGTGTGTTGATTTTGTGTCCTGCTAACAGATTTGTGTGTGTGTGTGTGTGTGTGTGTGTGTGTGTATGATCTTGAGTGTTTTCTACATATAAGATTATGTCATCTGTGAACTAGCTCTCTTTTTTTTTTCTCTCTCTCTTTTTTAAAAAAAAATAAGTTTATTTATTTGTGTCCAGTTTTAATTGCAGCAAGCGGGATCTTCAGTTGTGGGATGTGTGGGATTTAGTTCCCTAACCAGCGTTTGAACCTGGGCCCCCTGCATTAGAAGCTGAGACTCTTAACCACTAGACTGCATGGAAGTCCCTAGCTTTCATTTTTGAAAAATAATATCAGTTGTACATGCTGCTAGCTGATAGTTACTTTCTCTCAGTTTTTGAAAATATCCTGCTATATTCAGGCTTCCATTATTGCTTTAGATGCAGAGACAAATTCTTCTCTCCTCAGACATGTTCTCAGGGGCTTTGTCCAAAAATCCTCTCCTTGTTTTCTGCCCTTTCTTTCCAGAATTCTCATCACCCATATGTTGTATCCCTGAAGTGATTCACTAATTTCACTAATTTTCTCACCTTTTTTTCTTTTTTTGTTTATTCTCTTGCTCCTCTCCACTTGTTTTCTGAGCGCCATCTTCAACCTTATCTTACAGTCTCACTACTGAATTCTTCCTTTTTTCCCCCACTGAATTCTTCTTAACTGGTTGTTTTGTTTTTAATTTCTGGAAGTCATTTTTACTTTCTAACTGTTCCTTTTTAAAAAGCCTGTCTGTTCTGGTTTCATAGACACAACATCTCTCATCTCTTTGAGGATATTAACTATAGTTCTTTTTTTGGTTATTTTATTTTTAGTAAAAACTTATTATTTTGTATTGGAGTTAAGCTGATTAACAAACAATGTTGTGATAGTTTCTGGTGAACAGTGAAGGGACTTGGTCACACACATATATGTATCCTTTCTTTCCCCAACTCCCCCCGTCCCCATCCAGGCTGCCACATAATGTTGAACAGATTAACTATAGTTCTTTTACATCTGTCCATTCTGTACTTTCTATGTCCACTGTATATCCCTAGTTTTTGATGATTTGTTTTGGTCTTTGTCTCCAACATTAAGGATTTTCTTTAGCTACCCTTTCCTACCGAGAATGAGTAACTAAAATGAGATGGAGTTCTGTGTGTGAGTGTGGTGGTGGGTTTCCCTGCAGGTATTCGGACATCAAGCTGGTGCCCTGGGGTGGCCTAGAGGTGGTGGGAGGAGGCACCTCAGGTTTTTTTCTCACTGTCGCTGCTTCCTGTCTGGTGCCTTAGCCCTGCTTGCCACTGTGCTCCATGTCTGTACCTCTGGAGACTTTCTGGGTCAACTTCTCCAGAAAAAAGCCCCAGCTTCTGGAGGGCAAGGAAGAGTGGCCCATGGTTCAAGGGGCTGGCTCCCGGAAGTCACCTGGTCCCTCCTGCAGACTTCTCCACTTTCAGCGGCACGTTTCATCCTGCCCACCCTGGGACTTGTCTCCAATCCTGGAAGCTTCTGGGTCCACATCCTCACCAACATTTGTTGTCTTTTGTGGTAAGAGCCACCCTAACAGGTAGGAGGTGATAGCTCATGGTGCTTTTGACTCGCACTTCCCTCACATGTCAGTGATGCTGAGCATCTTTTCTTCTGATAAATTACTTCCTTAGGATAACTTCCCAGGAGAGGACTAGCCACCATCTTCATGAGCTTTGTCCTCTATTCCTCTTCTGGCCTGTAGCCACACTTGTCTGAGGATGTGTCTACACCAACTTTTATTTTCAATTGGCTGCAACAGTGCTGTTTTGTCCCCAAGTGTCCTCTGTGCTCAGCATGGTATCCCGGGACTGGGCTAAGGATGGGGCAAGGAAGAGCATGTGGGCTCATCTCTGGGGAAGGCCAGAACCTTGCAAGTAAAGATGGGTTTTTTGACAAGCGATAACACTGACCTCAGGAAGAGGGGGACAGGTTGTGGACCAGGGGAGGGGCCTCTGTACGACGTTTTGTCGTTGGACATTAATGGGGACATCTGTCGCTGTGCTCACTGGGGAGGGCCGCTTGCAGCCCTTGTGACAATATGCTCTGAGCCTCATAATCACTTGAAAAATTTCACGTTTGCAGAAGGTTCTTCTAGCGTTTGTTGAAAATCCCTCTATTTTATTACAGAAATCCTGGCAAATCCTTCAGCAAGGGGGGGGGGGGGACTTTCTATTAACACACAGCTGTTAAGTGAAAATTAGAACAAACAAGAGAGAAACCAAGCCAGACCTCAAATAATCACACACTGGCTTTTAGAGCTTTGAGAGGCACTCTTCTGAAGGGAAGACAAGACAGAGACCACAGTGTTGACGGTGTGATGAGTCCCAGAGGCCTCTGGATGGCCCTGGGTCCACACTTTCCCCTCCTGCCTCTGTCTTCCCTTCCCATCTCTGCTTCCTCTTTTCCTCCCCAAAGCGAGATTTTTGTCCCATACTTGTCATTGGTCAGCACTGGGGACCCTGTGGGAATGACCTACCCCCAAGCTCAGTCTCCCTCCCCTCCCGTGAGATGCTGTCCACCCGGAGGCAGGAGAACATTTCAAGCACAAGAAGCAGGTCATGCTTCTCTTTGCTTTTTGGAACTTTCTTCTTGGTTAATGTGTTGTAAACAGATATATTTTCTCCTTGCCACAGCAACTCTTTCCCATGGTTTGTCTTTTTTTAAAGGTAACTTTATGGAGGTAAAATTGAAGAGCAGTAAGATCTATCCTTTTACTTGATGCTCTCTAGCGACCTAGATGGGAAGGAAATTTTAAAAAAGAGGGGTATGGCTGATTCACTTTGCTATACAGTAGAAACTAATACAACATTGAAAAGCAACTGACTATACTCCAATAACATTTTTTTAAAAAGAGCCACCTGTTTTAGCATATAATTCATGAGTTCTGGTCACCGACCCTCAAAAGCCTTAGAGATTCATTGTTAAGAGTCCCATGGCTCAGAAGGGTTTCCTGGAAGCAGAGCTGGAGGCAGGGCTTTGCTGAGGGAGGGGTCACAGAAGGAAGGGATGAGGGGGTGGGATGAGGCAGGGAAGTGGCTGGGTGGTACCACCGAGAGTCCTTTGAGAGAGGGGCCACCCTGGAGGACCCTTTGGTCAGCCCGTGGCCAGTCCTGGGGAGACTGGGACCTGGCCACTTCAGGGCAGGTAGCTCTGCCCCCTGGGTGGTTCTCCAGGGAGGGAGCCCCCGTGAGCTCATGGCCGTCGACATTCATGGCAGCTGGGGAATGGCCGCACCAGCCCAGAAGTCACCTGGTCAGGCAGCCTGCATGCAACTGAGAACCAGAACATTCAACACACACACAAGCCATCTTGGGAACACTGTGCAGGAGGGAGGGCGCCCACCCTGCACTCCCGACCTTCCAGTTGTGAGGAAGCTTGTAGAGGGAGCGTGTGTGTCTTTTGCACATTTTGATGTTAGGGCAAAGGGGGGTGGGCATGGTTACCTTTGCTTCTCACTGATCAACATTCTATCCACATGGAAAAAGAAGACCTATGTTAGAAATAAGTTCCTAGTTTATGTATTTTAAAAACACTCATCTAGGACTTCCTTGGCAGTCCAGTGGTAAAGAATCCACCTACCAGTGCAAGGGACATAGTTTTGATCCCTGTTCTGGGAAGACTCCAGATGCGGCAGGGCAGCTGGGCCCATGAGCCCCAACTACTGAAGCCCACTCGCCCTGGAGTCCATGCACCACCAAAGAGAAGCTGCCACAATGAGAAGGCTGGGCCCCACAACTACAGTAGAGAAAGCCCATGGCAGCAACGGAGAACCCAGCACAGCCAAAAATAAATAAATCAATAAAAACAAAAACAAGATGTTCATTTAGGCTTTTAGGGGAAATAGTTTCATTGACTTTTACCAAAAGGTTGTTGGGTACTGAAAATCCATGAAATATAAAATATAGGCTTGGCCAAAGAGTGTGTTCAGGTTTTTCGTAAGACGTCATGGAAAAACCCAAATGAACCCATTCAGCCAACTCAGTGTAAATGAAAGCATATTTAACCTCAGGTACAAATATCAGGCTCACCGCTCTGCCTTGCCACTGGTGGGGCCGCCATGGAGGCACTTAGAGGCGACTGCGGCCAGTGGTGCCTAAGCTAGGATTACAGTGCTCGCCCCCAGCAGAAACAGCCTCTGAAAGCATCACTGAAGAACCAATTCCCTGAATTTGAGAAAACCAGCTTCATGTGAGTGGGATTAATTCCTCCCACTCAGACCAGAGGGGCTGTGCTAAATCCGTCATAAAAGTAACTATAGAGTCAATTCCTATGTGTGTTTATGTATGTGTGTATCTGCCTCCCCATCCATCTGTCATGTCTTTTATTTTTAAGCACTTTAAGGTCACATATAAAATGGAAATCAATGGACTGTGTTAGTTTTTATCCAGAACTGCCAGGAACGTTTCTCAAAAGTACATTTTCCAACTTTACCTTGGTTTTACAGTTTTGTGCCTGTAACAGACCTTTGTTCCTATAAAAGACAAGAGGGAAAGCTTTTCATCTTTAGCTTGGTGGGTTCCTTATGCAGGTAGGTTTCACATCGACCCCCCCTCAAAGCTTTAGATGGTCCACAGGGCTGGCGGTGGCCTGGCATGGTCTGGGCAAGGAAGGGCCAGCTGTGCCCAGGGGTGGAGGCTGGAGGAAGAGAGCCTGTAGCGGTTCCTGTGTGTCCAGCTGCACCCTGTCCTTTGCCCCACCCCAGGTATCAGACTTGGCATCACATTCCACAAGTCAGCAAACTTGCCTTGTGCATAAATTGACTCAGGTTGGTTCTGACACTTGTAACCAGAGAGTCTTGAAAATTTCACCTGAAGGAGAACATATGAGTTCCATTTCCAGCCACAACTTGTAAACTGATTAAATGGAAAACATCTCCTAGAAAGAAAATAGAGCACACATCTTCTTAGAGTCATAACTTCTCTCTCAACATCTGGGGGAATTTCCAGGGGCCAAAAATGAGGGTGAGAACCAGGGGTGTGAGGAAAGCTGGAAGCCAGCTCTGTGGGCCGTGCCAGCTTCAGTAATTAGACTTTCCTTCCCTCTTTATTTTTAAAAATTGAGGAGAAAGTACAGAGAATTCCCATGTACACCCCTCTCCCGCGCCCCTAGGTACCACCTATTACTAACAATTTGCATTTATTACGATTGATGAGCTAATGGTGGTACATCAAGTAAAGTCCATAGTTTCCATTGGGCTTCCCAGGTGGGACTAGTAGTAAAGAACCTGTCAACCAGTGCAGGAGACTTTTTTAAGAGATATAGTTTGATCCCGGGGTCAGAAAGATCCCCTGGGGAGGAAATAGCAACCCACTCCAGTCTTCTTGCCTGGGAAATCCCATGGACAGAGGGGCCTGGCTGGCTACCGTCCACGGGGTTGCAATGAGTCAGACACAACTGAAGCATCTTAGCATGCACACACATAGTTTACATTAGAGTTTGCTCTCTGTGTTGCATATTTTATAGATTTGACAAATGCATAATGTCACCCATACACCATTACAGCAAATTGGTTTACCACCTGGAAAATCCTCTGCGGTCTACCTCACCATCCTTTCCCCCACTCTCTGGCAACCACTGATATTCTTATGTCTCCAGAGTTTTGCCTTTCCCAGAATGTCATAGAGTGGGGATCATGTCACTCTTGGACAGTGTGTTGCCTTTTCAGACTGGCTTCTTTCACTGACAAACAAGCATCTGAGTTTCCTCCATGTCTTCTTGTGGGCTGACAGCTCATTTCCTTTAAACACTGGATAGTGTTCTGTCTTCTGGACATGTGATTCTTTGTTTATATATTTACCAGTTGAAGAGCCACCTTGGTTGCTTCCAGTTTGGGGCTATTATGAAAAAAAGTGGCTATCATATTCATACATAGGTTTCTGTGAGAGTGTAAATTATCAACTCAGTTGGGGAAATACCAAAGAGCATAATTGCTGGATTGTGCTTTAAGACTATGTTTAGCTGTATCAGAAACCACCAAGCTGTCCTCCAAAGTGACTGCGCCAGGTTGCATCCCTAACGGGTGAACAAGGATTCCTGCTGTTCACCCACAACTGGGCAGCAACTGCTGTTGTCAGCATCCAGGATTCAGTCCAAGTGTGTAGGGGCATCTCTTCGTTATATTAACCTGCAGTTCCCTAACAACATATCATGTTAACCATCATTTTCATAGGATCATTTGCCACCGGTCTCTCTTCTGTGGTGAGGGGTCTGTGCAGATCTTTTGCCTGTTCCTAAATTGGGTCACTTGTTTCCTTTTTGTTGAGTATAAAGTATTCTTTCTATAGTTTGGGTACAAGTCCTTCAAAGATACCCCTTTCAATCTGAGTGCCCCCTCCAAAAAAGAAAAAAAAAGATACATCTTTTGCAAATATTTTCTCTTAGTCTGCATCTTGTCTTCTCATTCTCTTAAGTGTCTTTCGTAGGACAGACATTCTTAATTTTCCTAAACTTCAACTTATTTTTCTCTCTCATTGATAGTGTTTTTGTTGGTGTTGTTTCTAAAAATTCATTGCCGAACACAAAGTCACCCAGGTTTTCTCTTAGATCATTTCCAGGAAGTTTTATAGTTTTGTACTTTACATTTAAGTCTATGGTCCATCTTGAGGTAATTTTGGGGTCAGGTGTAAGGTCTGTGTCTCAACTTATTTATTTTTTTGCCTACAAATATCCAATTATTATTCCAGTATCATTTGTTGAAAAGACTATATGTTTTACAGGAGGGAGTGGAAAACCCCTGAACTCACCATCTCCCAAATGACAAGTATCTACAGAGCAAGAATCAAAGAGAACAACTTGCACACTAGCAGGATAGATCTTCTACAACTAAAGATGAAACGAAGTAACCACAACGAGATGGGTAGAAGAGGCAGACACATAGTCAGGACTCATTTTCCAAGCGGGCAACTCACAAACAGGAGGATAATCACAGTTGCCGAGGTTCTCCCCCAGGAGGGAGGGATCTCAACCCCACATCAGGCTCCCCAGCCCTGGGGGGTCCTGCACTGGGAAGATTGGCCCCCAGAACCTCTGACTTTGCAGACCAGTGGGGCTTGTAAACAGGAGAAGCGGAGGGCTGTAGGAAACAAAGCTTGGTGTTAAAGGGTAGACACAAAATCATACCCACTTCAGGACCAAGTATTAACATCTTACACAACCATGGTATGTTTATTAAGATGAAGAAATTAACACTGGCACATCACTATTAATTAACCTCACTCTCTATTCAGACTTTTCCCAGTAGTACTCTTTTTCTATTCTGGAACCCAAGCCAGAATACAACATTGAGGGGATTTTGCTTAATAGAAGGAAAGGACTTGAGTCCATATGAGGCAGTGTAAGGATAAATAAAAGTGAATAAAGCAGGAAGAGGCGGTTTTCTCACTCTTCCCTTCTTAAAGTGTCTGTTTGGGAGACACAGTGGCTTGGGTCATTTCTCAAACCTTTGGAAAGTAGATAAGTCTCTCCAGGGACTAGAAAAACTCTATTTTAAAATTCAGACATTTCTGTTGGGTCCCACTTGAAATTTGGAGTTGATGTAGCAGCATATCTTATGGTGTAACCATTTGTGGTTTTTTTGGCGATAAGGAAGCTTTATTATCCTTTTCAGAGGAGGTCAGTTAGCTAAACAAATAGCTGTCTTGATTCCCCTGTGGACTTTGAGTCTCTATGCTGTATAAATTGTGTGGGATTTTATTCTGACTTTGTAGTCTCTTGCAAGCTACTTACACACTTGTGTTCTATTAGCTTGTCCCCTAGTGAATCGGTTATCTTTTTCTATGTTGGTTGGATTTTTACTTCCCTAACATGAGACAATTAGAACCAGTTTCTCCCTTAGAAGCAGATACCCTTGAATAAAAATACAAGGGTATTGCTTGTGGCAACTCTATGCCCACAAGCTTGATAACACAGAGGAAATGGATCAATTTTTTGAAAGGCGCAACATGCCAAAATTTCTGTGAGAAGAAATAAACAACCTGAATTGGCCTGTACCTGCCAAATAATTAAGCGGGCAATCCATATCCTTCCCAAACAAAAAGGAGCAGGTCCAAATGGGTGCACTGTGAACATTTAAAGAGGAATGGACACTAATTCTCTTCCATTTCTTTCAGAAGATAGAAGCAGAGGGAATACTCTTCCTAACTCATTCCCAGCATCACCCTACTAACATAATGGTGGAGTCATAGTCATAGTTCAGTCGCTCAGTCGTGTCCGACTCTGCGACCCCATGGACGGCAGCACGCCAGGCCTCCCTGTCTATCACCAACTCCCAGGGTTTACTCAAACTCATGTCCATTGAGTCATCCAACCATCTCATCCTCGGTTATCCCCTTTCCCTCCCGCCTTCAATCTTTCCCAGCATCAGGGTCTTTTCAAATGAGTCAGTTCTTCACATCAGGTGGCCAAAGTATTGGAGTTTTAGTTTCAGCATCAGTCGCTCTAATAAATATTCAGGGTTGATTTCCTTTAGGATGGACTGGTTGGATCTCCTTGCAGTCCAAGAAACTCTCAACAGTTTTCTCCAACACCACAGTTCAAAAGCATCAATTTTTTGGCACTCAGCCTTCTTTATAGTCCAACTCTCACATCCATACATAACTACTGGAAAAACCATAGCTTTGACTAGACGGATCTTTATTGGCAAAGTAATGTCTCTGCTTTTTAATATGCTGTCTAGGTTTGTCATAGCTTTTCTTTCAAGGAATAAGCAGCTTTTAATTTCGTGGCTGCAGTCACTATCTGCAGTGATTTTGGAGCCCCAAAAAATAGTCTATCACTGTTTCCACTGTTTCCCCATCTATTTGCCATGAAGTGATGGAGGAGTAGTAATACTAAAAAGGATAAAATCTTATAATTTCTCCAAACATGAAATGCAGGGGACCTGGGGCCGAGAACTCACAGTGAGCACCCTGGAGGCAAGGAGTGGCCCTCTGATCGAGGGCCAGAGGACCAGGAGCAGAGAGCTCTGGAAGGGCTCTGTCGGTTGGGCAGTTGATAGCCTGGCCTGTAACCGCGCTTGAGGAGCTCTGTGTCCCAGAGATCGCCCGTTTCCTCTGAACAGGCGCATCTCTTGCGCTGAGGAAGCGGTTCAGCTAAAGCCCGTGCCGCGATGGAGGACTGTCTGGACTTTGAGTCGTGCCTTCTCCTTTCCCGCTCCCTCCTCCACTCTTAGTAAAGGTCGCACGCCTGGGGCAGTGAGCGCGGTTCTGCACTCGGACCCGCTGCCCCAGCGCGTGGCCAGGCCCGGGAGGTGACCGCGTGCGCCCCCGCCGGCCTCGGCCTCTGCTGGCGGAGACCCCGCGCGAACCAAACACAGTCCCGGGGAGGCGGCCCCGCGCACACATCCCCAAACCTCCGCTGGAAGCCGAGAGCCAAACAGCCTTGTACAGAGAGAAGGCAGGCGTCAAGCGCACAGCCCAGTCCTGTGAGCCGAGGGCCGGTAGCCCGGCTGGACTGCGGTTTTGAAGGGGGGGGGGGGGGGTCGGTCCTTCAGGCCCCTCCAGCCTTAGGGGTACTCCACTTTCCTCAGACTCGGCCTTGGCAGTGGGGGAGGCGAGGGCGGAGGCGAGGGGGAGGGAGAGGGGGAGGGGAGATCACGGGAGGGGAGGAATACTTAAGGTTCCCCGGGGGGTGGGAGACAGGCGGGAGGGCCCCCCACCTCAAGCTCTCATCCACCCTTGGCGGATTCATTTCCTTTGCAAATCTGGGCGGTGCGCTGAGTATCCGGCCCACAGGCGCCAGAAAGGCCCTGGTTTTGTGGAGTTTACCGGCTGAAACTCCAATACTTTGGCCACCTGATGCGAAGGAGCTGACTGATTGGAAGAGATCCTGATGCTGGGAAAGACTGAAGGCAGGAGGAGAAGGGGATGACAGAGGATGAGATGGCTGGGTGGCATCACCGACTCAATGGAGTAAACTCCAGGAGTTGGCGATGGGCAGGGAGGCCTGGCGTGCTGCAGTCCATGGGGTTGCAAAGAGTCAGACACAACTGAGCGATTGAACTGAAGTGAAGTGAACGGATTGTCCAGGAGTGGGTCCCCTCTCCCCCAAAGTAGGCCCTGAGACAGGGACCGGGTGAACCAGTTCATCTGGAAGGTAAAACGAGTCAGTCCTGATGAGGGGCAGGACACAGAGAAGACTCTGATACTGAGTGGGGTTTGTGGGTCCTCTCCTGATCAGGCCCTTGGGACAATTGTGTGGAGCCCATTTCAGCCCCCAGGGCCAAGGATGCTGGGGTATTTGCCCACCAACTCCCAATCACCCATGGAGGGTGGCTGCTGGGGGCTTACCTCCCCAGGTCCCTAGGCCTGGCTGCTGCACTCCTGGGGCCTATGAACATCGTCAAGCAGAGGGGTGGGTTGATGGGAAAGACAGCAGACAGTGCCAGCTTGAGCATCTCATAAGGGGGCCAGGTAAAGCACAGTAAACCAGCAGGCAAAGGAGTGATTACAGTTGTGGGGGGTGCCTTGGGGGGAGCAGGCGGGAGCGAGCGCAGTGGAGAAAGGAGGACCTCCTTCTGGTGGGAGATGCTGTGTCCAGCAGGGAACTTGCATCCCCACCTCCCTGGGAGAATCCTCCTCACCCTGGCCAAGAGTGACTACATGTGAGTCAGGATGGTGATCGTGTGTTCAGTCACTGACAACAGGCTAACAAGACGCTATTTTCTATTAGGTTTCTCAATTGCCAGTAGATGACCGAATGCTTGACACCGGAAAGTCACCCACAGCTCCCACCTGCCGTTAGTGACCTCTCCCCATAACCTTTTGGCTGACATGGCCAATGTCATGCCTCCCCCCCCACCCCCATGTCCAAGGAACACACCTGTTTCCATCTGCTGGTCCCTATCCCCCTGTGGAGGCCACACAGATCTTTCTGGAGTCTCTGCTCAGGGACTCCTCAATCCGTGTTGGGTGCTGTGTTGTCTCCTGAGTTCTACCGACCTGAGATTCCTGGGAGAGCAGATGGGACTTGAGGAGTGTGGCCATGAGCTGTTTTGAGGGGCTGAAGTGAGGGAGGAGCTAAGGAGGTGGGGATGAAGAGGAAAGAGGACAGACGTGGGAGGAGTCAGGGCAGAGAGAAGGAAAATACAGTTCTAGGGGGCCAAAGAGTTACCTGGGTCCCTACCTGGGGTTTCCCTGTTAACCTCAGGACCTAAAGAGAAGAGTTGGAGCATGGGCACCAGAGCCTCCTACAGAAACCTGCCTGACTCTGTCAGCTTGGTCCCTGGCGGAGCAGCTCCCCTGGAAGAGGCGTGGCCCTCCATTGCCTAGTCCTGGGCCCTTCGGGAAGGGGAGGTGGGAGGTTAGTGGTTGATGAAATCACATGGTGGCCTTGGGGCTGTGTGATGCTTTGCTCTCAGAACTCTTTCCAGGGTTCCCCCTAGTCCTTCAGTCCACACAACCCCAGCCCTCTATGGGGTCACATGGCTTCACATAATGATTGGCAGGTGAGGAAGTTTCAGAAACCAGGAGAAAGAAGATGTTTACTTCACACTTCTCTTCGAAAGTAAACCAAAGGCAGCCATAAAGGATGGATTGAAGGTGTGTGTCTGGAAGGGACAAAAGCCTTTGAAAATGATGTCCTAAATGCATATTTGATGATACACAAAGTCGTGATCTATGTTAAGTAATAAGGCACATTATAAGTGAATTAACAGCTGAGGCACTGACAGCACCTGGAGCAATGCAAGATTAAGGGCTTCACAGGACACTAAAGACAAGTCCAATGCTAAAGCTCAGACAAGTGTAGGGAACCCCTGACATTGTCATGTTCCACCTCGTGACTTAGCTGCTTCCAGTGTGACAGTCAGGTTTTGGTCCGGACCTCTCTACTCCCCGCCAGCCTCATTACAGTTCTGCCCAGTTTTCTCAGCCACAAAATGGGGATAATAATAGACCTCGCTTATTAGGGTTATCACAAGTATTAAATTAATTGACATGAGTCAAGCACTTAGCATAGCACCTGGCCCAGAAGAGATTTTTCTAGCTGGAGGAAGGGAATCTGGGAAGGACTCAGCCAGAGGAACCCTTTTGCCAGGGCTTCCTTGGCAGGGTCACAATAGCTGTGGAATAAAGATGGATTTCTGGGGCATGGGGAGGGGCACAGAGAAGGTGGGGGAGATGTCAGAGATGGAAGCCCAGTGCCCAAGACAGGGCTCCTGGATGCAAACCACATCCAGCCAATTCATGCTCCAGAGAAATTTACAGGATGGCATCACTGTTTTCTTTTTCTCCAGACTAATGGAAGGTTGGAGAAAAAGAGTAGGGCCACGGCAGGCCAGGCCAAATTATGCAGGGAACAGTGAGGGGGCAGCAGGGAGTGCAGAGAAGTCACTGGGCACTCACCACTGCTGCTGCACAAAACCCAGAGTGAACTCTGAGCCCCTGGACAAGCGTTTATCTGGGAGGAAACTTCAGGCAACACCAGTAGGGGAGTGTGACAGTGAGATGAAGTGGGTCTCTAGAAGCAGAGCTACAAACCTGGCCTGGATGCATGAGCTTTATGGAGGGAGGCGGAATTCAGTAGTGAGGGGGCCAGAGAGGAGGGAAAGGGTGGACATGGATGAACACTTGGGTCCAGTTAAGCCTTGGCCTGACCTGTGAGTGGAGAGGGGTTTGAAGCAGAGATAGCTCTGCAGAGTTGTTCCTCTGAGAGCAAGGGGGCAGCCTTGTACCACTGTCATTTCAGTCGATCAACCACTGTTGATGTGGGTGTGCCTGTGGGTGGTGTGGCTCCGATTAGAGGATTTTGTCAGCAGAAGGTGGTTCTACTGACTAGGGGCAAGAGCCTGCACTGGAGTGCGGTGTGGGGTGTGGGGCTGGGTGGTGTAGGGTGGGGGAGGTTCAAGAGCTCTGGAAAGGGCCAACCACAACACTTAGGAAGAAAGCAATTTGGGATGTGATAATTAGTGACAAGGGGTTCCCCTGGGGTTCCCAGGGGTTCCTGGGTACCCAGGTACCCAGTGGGTAAAGAATCTGCCTGCAATGCAGGAAATGCAGGCAGACTTCAGTTCCATGTCTGGATGGGGAAGATCCCCTGGAGGAGGACATGACAACCCACTCCAGCAGTCTTGCCTGGAGAATTCCAGGGACAAAGCCAAGTGGGCTATAGTCTACGTGGTCGCAGAGTCAGACACGACTGAAGTGACTGACCACACACAATTAGTGATAACTGGTGCAGACTCAGCTGGGGGCTTCTGGGAGGCCTGAGTTATCTCACCGAACACCTGGGGCGGTGTTTATACTCCGACTCCTGCTATCTTTGGTCCTGGACTTCTCAGGGCATGTCACCCCTTGGTATTTCTGGCCAGCAGACTCTGGAGATCAGAGAAAGCCCGCAGGCAAAGATGTGGGGCCTGGGCACTGCAGCGACCAAAAAAAAAAAAAAAAAAAAAGCCACGAAGAAGGAGGAGACAGAGGCGGGAGGAAAATTCAGAGGCCCAGAGCCCTAGGACATCTTGGCGTAGATACACAGAGATGCTCTTTATTCCCGCAGCGCGAATCCTACTCCTAGCGCAGCTGCACTTTATACTAGCAGCCTGGTGAGGGGGCGGCTCCCCAAAGCCTGAGACTGGTTTCCCTGAGCCACTTACATCCGGGCCAGCCTCTCGACCTGGTGTGGGCAAGAGCCGGGACGCCTTCAGGCAGGCGGAGAGAGGGAAGTAGAGCGCACATTGGTGGTTGGCCACAGACAGCGGCTGGAAACCTTCCCTGGAAAATAATGAGCGGAGAAACCTTTACTGATTAGTTAAATCCTAGATAATCCTGGTTGATGAAGGCAGACCCGGACCCCTTAACGGATTTAGGGTTTCAAAAACTGACTTGAGGGGGGTGGGTGACCCGGGCGGGGACGATGCAGCGGGCTCCGGCTCTGTCCTCAGATTCGTCTATGTTGGGAGGGGGCTGGGAAGCGCTTTCCTTCCACAGTTCCCCAATGCTGTCGCCCACCTCTATCTGGACTCGAGGCACCCGCCAGGGCGCCGGGGGACAGTGCAATGTGGGTGGGCTCAGGGCCGGCTCACTCCCTCCACGTCTCCTGAAATCCTGGGCGCACTGCCCTCACTGCGCCGACTTTGGGCGGAGCGCCAGACCCGATCCCCAGGGGCTGTGGCCCTAGCGGACCCACGGTCCCACGCAACGCCTGCGGGTGGGCGTAGGGGCGCAGATTAGCGTGGCGGGGTGGGGACGATTCTCACAAGAGAGGGGGGAGTGAGATTGCCCGCCCCCGCAGCGCCCCCGCAGCCACCGGGCGGCGGAAAGGAAGGCGCCCGGGGCTCAGCTCTCGGTTCATCCTGGTCCCTCCCGCGAGCGCCTTCCTGTAGGTGGGGCCGGAGCGGGCGGCAGTAACTCTTCCGTCCAGGAATTGCAAGATCTCCTTTTAACTCCCACCCTGGGTCTTTCCTCTGTTTCACTTTACTTTCTCGATTTCTCTCTGCGTGTCAGGTGTGAGCAGGTTAAATACACCTCAGTTTCTCTCATCTGCAAAATGGGTTTTGTAATATCCTTCCTAAGGGGATGGAAACCAGTGTGCTGTTGGCACTCAGCGGTGGTGGAAATTGGGCTCCTTTCGGCCGGCCTTTTGGTACCCCGGGAGTCCCTGGCCATCTATTCGAGGCCTGCTCTGGTAGGGACTGGGGGACAGAAACTTCGAGACCACGGCCCAGGCCAGCGGGTGCCGTCGGCCCTCCAACCTGCAGACAGGGCGCACACACGTCAGCCTCTGAGACCAGCTCCTGCGAAGGTCCCAGGATCGGCCACCTCAAGGCCGGTTGTCCCACCTTCCTGCCCAGGATGTTTGCAGTTGTGTGCATCTTTAGCAGTCTTCCTTGACTGCGGCCCCAAATCCTGATTTACGAACTCCTGCTCTGCCGGGCCGAGAGCCAGAACATCGTGGCTGGATCTTGTACCCCCCAACACTTTCTCCTAAACCCAGAGATAAATTTGGGAAGAAATTCCTGGCAGAGCCCAAAACGACGCTGGTCCCTAAAGCCGCCCCCAGCCCCGAGAGACTCAAATGACAATTATCCTAAAGGAAAGTTATGGTTTTGCTAATCTCAGGAACAGCTTGCGAGGGGGGAGATTTGGGTCTTCTTTTAATAATGAAAAGTTAATGCGCAGCCTCTTGTAATTATCTTTATCGGAAGCCCCCCACTTAATCCTGAGGTTTGCCGGGGACCCACCCGGGTGCTCAGACTGCCGGGTTCAGCTCCAGCTCCGGATCCTTCTGGGCTCCGGCTAGTCCCGGCTCCGGCTCGGCTCGGCTCGAGCTCGGGCTCGGCTCGGGCTTCGCCGCGGGGTGTGCGCAGAGACCCACCGGGCGCCCACGCTGCGCTGGGAGAGCTGCCGCACCCCTCGCTGAGCGCCCACCCGCCGCTCGCCCTCTCAAGGGCTGTACTGAGAGGTTCGGCTTCCCGGATCCCGGGTTTGAGAAGGATGGGATCCGAGCAATTCGGGTTGGGTAGGCTCGGATTTTCCGGGTGGGAACCAGGAGAGGTTTACCCACGTGCTGCGTTTCGAGACAGCTTTAACAAATACGGGCGCTTCACGTGAAAGTCAGGTTTTCTTCGAAAAATTATAAAATCTGATAATAATTTGCTAGCTTCTGTGTGGGGTGGGTCCCAGTAGACACGCCCTATTTTCCAACTTACCTTCCCCATTTAGGTCTCGCCAGATAATATACTGGTACATACTTATAATTTAAAAATTCACTGTTCATCTGAAATTTCTATTTCACTGGACCTCCTGTAATGCAATTTGCTAAACGTGGCGCCCTTGCCCTGGCCCGGCCAGCCCGCCCAGGCCTGTCTCTACTTCTTCAACTCCCGTGAATTTTGCGACTCGGGACAGTCCGGCCGCTAGAGCGCTGGGGTGGGTTTGGCTGGAGATGGAGTAGGCACGGATTAAATAAATGTTTTCCACTCCTTTCCCCTTGGGGATTTTCAGGGAAGGCCTTGGCTCAGGCGGTGGCATTGGAGGGCTGGCGGGGTTCATATTGGCGGTAGTGGGGAGAGTGTGGCTGGGAAGGAGTCTTGGTCTTAATGGGCGACTGCGTGCGGGGAGGGCGGCTCCGCGCCGGGCCCTCACCGGGGAATCCACCCGGAAGGGGAGAGAAGACCCCGAAGGAATCTGGAACTTTCGGCGTTTAGAGGTTTAGGGAGGGGACGATTCGCGCCGAGAACCGGGGTGGGCTTGGTAGGGGGGACGACTGGAGAGGAGAGAGGAGAGGGTGCTGATGGAGGGGACTGCAGCTGGGAGGGCGGCGACCGAAGGGAGGGGGGCAGGTGGCGTCCCCATGTCGCGGGGTCCCGGGCGTGACGCGTCCGCGCCGCGCTGATTGGAGCCCTCCAGGCGCCCGATTGTATAAAGCGTCCTCAGAGCTGCGCCCCCTCCGCGAAAGTGACGGACGAGAGGGTCCAGCCTCGCCGCGGGAGAAGCCATGACCGGCCGAGACGCGCTTTCCGACGGGCGTGCCAGAAGCAGGGCGCTGGTGCCCGGAGGCCCGCCCACCGGCTCGCGCCCCCGGGGCTTCGCCATCACCGACCTGCTGGGCCTGGAGGCCGAGCTGCCCGCACCTGCGGGCCCGGGGCCGGGATCTGGGTGCGAAGGCCCGGCAGCCGCGCCCTGCGCCGGCCCAGGGCTCGGAAGCTCCTGCCCTGCACGCGGAGCCCTTCCGCTGGGCCTCGGCCTCCTCTGCGGCTTCGGCGCGCAGCCCCCAGCGGCCGCCCGGGCACCCTGCCTGCTCCTCGCCGACGTGCCCTTCCTGCCGCCCGAGGGGCCTGAGCCCCCCTCCCCGCGGGTCCCCGGCCGCCCACCGCCCCTGGCCGCCCGCCAGAAACGCAGCGAGAGCGTGTCGACGTCCGGTAAGGAGGCCAGCCCGCGCCCCTACTGTCTCTTCCCTCGGCTCGGGTGGGTAGAGTGACACTCTGGCGCCCTGTCGGGCCCCACCCCAGCCCCCCAGGTCTGCAGAAATGGGGACCCCAGAGCGTAGCCGTGCCGGGAAGCTCATTCTCGCACCCGCGCCCTCTACCCCCACTCCCAGCCTCTCCTCAGGGCTTGGTTCCCGCCACCCCGCGGACACCACCACCCGATCCGGACCGGTCCTGGGGTCTCAGCGACCCAACCTCCGGGGGACACTTTCCGCAACGCGGGGCTCGGCCTCTGGGTGCCGCAGGGGTCAGGAAACCTGGGTGGGCCTGCCTCGTTCATCAGCGGCACGGAACCCGGTACCCGCCGGCTCCTGGAGGGATTAAACGAATTGATTGACGGATTGACAGGCCCTTGATTAAGCGCGGGGCGGAGGCCTGGATCTGTCCTCCTCCAGGTGCTGAAGAGTGAGTCTGGGCACCCTGCTTCTCCCCTACTCTAGCACCGGGGAAGCGAGCTCGCCCGTCTTACAGCAGCTGTGCCCAGATTCTCAGAGAAGTCAGCACGGACTGTGGGGGAAAGCAGAGAGCAGTGGAAATCGACAAAGACAGGGCGGGGAAGTCGAGAGTTTTGGGGCATGGGGGAAGAGAACGGAGAATTTCAGAAGAGTTCCAGGGAGAACAGCTATGTGATAGTAGACCGCAGAGCTGAGCATCCAGGCGGCTAAATGCAGAAACTGCGCTGGTCTCCACTGCTGATTAAAGGAAGCAGGCGCAGTCAACAGACACCCACTCTGAGAGGACTTTATTTCATGAGTATCTACTAGGTGCCAAGTTGCTTCGGTCCTGTCCGGCTCTTTGAGACCTGATGGACCGTAGCCCGCCAGGCTCCTCTGTCCATGGGATTCTCCAGGCAGAAATACTGGAGTGAATTGCCATGCCCTCCTCCAGGGGATCTTCCGGACCCAGGGATGGAACATGCATGCCTTGTGTCTCCTGCATTGGCAGGGGGGTTCATTACCACCAGTATCTAGCAAATAACCGCCCCCTTCCTAAAAATGCAGGAACCAATTTCATACTGTGGATTTTTTTCCCTGTGAGGACCCATAAAGCTAAGGCAAAATACAACCACATCCTAGTCTGTTAGGGTATTTCTCAAGACCAAGACCAATACTGTCCTGTGGAAACACCATGTGACTGTGAGTGTAATGAAAGTTTCTTAGAGCCACAATAAAAAGGAAAAATAAATAGGTGAAACAGATGTAAACACTATGTCTCATTTAATCCAATACCTACAAAATATTGTCATTTTATGTGTAATCAATTTAACAGTTATTAATATTTTACTCTGGGGGGTCTATTGTCTTGTTCATTGGATATTTCACGCTCACAGCTGGTCTCAATTTAGACTGGCCACATTTCAGGGCTCCATGACCTTATGTATCTAATAGTATCAGATTGGACAGCACAGATAGTATAATATCATAATCCAATTTTTTGGTGAACTCATTGATGTAGGAGTAAAACTGATATTGTTTTACTACTTTTGCCTTTGTTAATTTACATTTAGTATTTTGAAACATATATGCTTTTTAACAACAAACCTGACCATAGTTTGGTCTTCTAAACTTTCTTTCAGCCTAAATCTTTTAATATAATGGATTTCAAAAGATAAAGCATAGGGGAGTGGGTTCTTAAAATTTTTGACTCACATCTGTGAATCATCTGGGCACCCTTGCCAAGAATGAGTTTCCCAGGTCCCACTTTCAGAGATTTGAAATCGGTACAGCAGGGCAGGGGCCAGCTCTGAGGAGGGTTTTGATGTCACAAACCTCAGTCCTCACCTTGAGAAGGGTAGGCATAATGGCTAAGATAAGGAACGTGAGATGAAAGCAGAAGGAAGTGTATGAATTTGGAAGCTGAAGGGAACAGGAAATGCAATTAGTGTTCAAGTAGCTTAAGCTTCACACACATCTGGGGTTTGAATCCCAACTTCACTGTTGACAACCTTTGTGATCTTGGACAAGTTGATCTCTCTGTGTGCCTTGGTTTCCTCCTCTGTAAAAAGAGGATAACAATAGCAGCTGTCATAGAGTTTTTTTAATTTATGAAGAACAATGTTGATATGCATGGGCAGTCGGCTAAGCGCAGCACTTGGAATACGTCATCAGATGTGAAAACTGTGATCTTGTCTTGTTATGTATTCACATCCCCGACAAGTTCATAGCTTCAATCCTCAAATTAAAATCCAGAGGGCAAAATGAAAAATGTGCTCACCTCTAAAGTCCTCTTCCTCTCCTTGTGCTAACAGATGAGGACAGCCCTTCTGAAGACAGGAGTGACCGGAAGGCGTCCCCAGCCCCCAGCAAGAGGAAGAAGAGGAGGCACAGGTACTAAGATCCCACATGGCATTCCCCACCCCACCTTCCTTGAGACCCTGTGCCTGAGAAGGTCTGGTCCTGCCTTGGGGCAGTATGGGAAAAGACACAGTAGCCATCTGGGAATGTAACTGTGCCATTCCTGGGGGCTGCAGGTCAGCCTTTGCAGCATTTTATTACTGATGATGATTATTATTTTAAAAAGTTTTTTGCCACACCATGTGGGATCTTGGTTCCTCAATCAGGAATGGAACCGCCTGCATTGGAAGCAGAGTCTTAACCACAAGACTGCTAGAGCATTTTGAGCATAGCACATTTAGACCCTGTAGCATTTTGAAGACACAATTTTGTGGGCCCTTAAAATAGGTCTTCTTAAAATGAGTTGGTGGAATTTATTGAGGAGAAAAAAAAGGACCTAAAGAGCTCTTGTTTTGCTTGAACCAAATTGTGGACTTCTCAGAGGCTACTCATTTGGAGGTGGGGTGCCCAGCTCTCATGAGGTGGGGAGCAGGCACGGGGTCCTCTGAGGCTGGGAAGCCTGGCCGCCTCCTGTGGTCATGTGCCCATGTGCCTCCCTGCAGGACCGTTTTCACCACCCACCAACTGGAAGAGCTGGAGAAGGCCTTCAGTGAGGCCCACTACCCTGATGTGTATGCCCGGGAAATGCTGGCCGTGAAGACTGAACTCCCCGAAGACCGAATACAGGTGCAGGGGCCCCCTCTCCTCCCAAAGGCACCCAGAGACCACGTTGTTCTCACACGCAGTGAGTCAGCCCACAGCCACCTCGAAACAGCCCCCTCCATCCACAAACTGAAGGTCATTTAGATGCCAGAGTCTTCCTTTGTGTTCATTTAGACAGGATGACCCCTGTAGCCTTCCAGCCTTTTTACCTTTTATTAAATCATTCTTAGAGTTTGTGGTGGACAAGGAGGCCTGGCGTGCTGCGATTCATGGGGTCGCAAAGAGTTGGACATGACTGAGCGACTGAACTGAACTGAAATCATTCTTAAAAATTGTACAATTTGTACCACATCTAGAAATTATGTAAAGATATCAATGAAAAAAATGACTATCCATCCACGGCAGACCCTCAAAAAACCAGTGTAAGTAGCTGATGAGGACTTTCTGCACACCAGCTCCCCGCCATATACACACTTGACCCTGAAATATCACACTCACACAGAAGACTGGTCTTTGTCTTCACGTTAAGCCATCCTATGTGCTGACAGCACATCCTCTCCAAGTCAGAAGACATTCCACTCACTCCTTTTTTTTCAGTTTTATTTTAATTAAAAATATATTTCTTTATTTTAATTGGAGGATAATTACTTTACAATACTGTGGTAGTTTTTGCTATACATTGACATGAATCAGCCCCCATTCTGAAGCCCCCTCCCACCTCCCTTCCCATCCCATCCCTCTGGGTTGTCCCAGAGCACTGGCTTTGGGTGCCCTACTTCATGCATCAAACTTACACTCATCATTTATTTTACATATGATAATGTACATGTTTCAGTGTTATTCTCTCATATCATCCCACCCTCGCCTTCTTCCACATAGTCCAGTAGTCTGTTCTTTACATCTGTGTCTCTTTTGCTGCCTTGCATATAGGATAATTGTTACCATCTTTCTAGATTTCATATATACATGTTAATATACTGTATTGGTGTTTTTTTTTCTGACTTACTTCACTCTGTATAATAGGCTCCAGTTTCATCAACCTCATTAGAACTGACTCAAATGCATTCTTTTCTATAGCTGAGTAATATTTCGTTGTGTATATGTACCACAACTTCCTTATCCATTCGTCTGCTGATGGACATCTAGGTTGCTTCCATGTCCTAGCTATTGGACACAGTGCTGCAGTGAACATTGGGGTACGTGTGTCTCTTTCAAGTCTGGTTTCCTTGGTGTGTATGCGCAGCAGTGGGATTGCTGGGTCATATGGCAGTTCTATTTCCAGTCTTTTAAGGAATCTCCACACTGTTTTCCATAGTGGCTGTACTAGTTTGCATTCCCACCAACAGTGTAAGAGGGTTCCTTTTTCTCCATACCCTCTCCAGCACTTATTGTTTGTAGGCTTTTTGATGGTGGCCATTCTGAGATGGTACCTCATTGTGGTTTTGATTTGCATTTCTCTGATAACGAGCGATGTTGTTTTCATGTGTTTGTTAGCCATCTGTATGCCTTCTTTGGAGAAATGTCTGTTTAGTTCTTTGGCCCACTTTTTGATTGGGTTGTTTGTTTTTCTAGTTTTGAGCTGCATGAGCTGCTTGTATATTTTGGAGATTAGTTCTTTGTCAGTTGTTTCATTTGCTATTATCTTCTCCCATTCTGAAGGCTGCCTTTTTTACCTTGCTTATAGTTTCTATCATTGTGCAAAATCTTTTACTTTTAATTAGGTCCCTCTTGTTTATTTTTGTTTTTATTTCCATTACTCTGGGAGGTGGGTCATAGAAGATCTTGCTGTGATTTATGTCAGAGTCAATCACTCTTTTTAAACAATATCTGACATTAATCTTTTGTTAAGATAAAGCAATCCAACAACTGAGGTTAGAAGGGACCATTGCTTGGTGAACATTCCCATCAGAGTAAAAACTGGCTTCTTTGCACAGTGTGGGATGCTCTGATTTTGTCTTGTCATCCTTGACTCCATGGAAACTTCGGTGGAAATTGATCCGGATCACCTAGCACTACCAGCCCTGTGAACTGTGAGACCAGGTGCTCCCAGAGAGGGTAACTGGCCCTTGCACCCCTCTGTGCTGGGTGTGTGGGTGTCCTCCTATAAACCTCTCTGCTTCCCCTCCCACCTCAATCTAGGTCTGGTTTCAAAACCGGCGGGCCAAGTGGCGGAAGCGAGAGAAGCGCTGGGGCGGCAGCAGCGTGATGGCCGAGTACGGGCTCTACGGGGCGATGGTGCGCCACTGCATCCCTCTGCCCGACTCCGTCCTGGGCTCTGGGGAGGGCGGCCTGCTGGGCTCCTGCGCACCCTGGCTCCTGGGTAAGGAAGAGGGCCTTGCGGCCATGCCGCTTGGGCAAAGTTCGGGATCCCTACG
This sequence comes from Muntiacus reevesi, assembly GCF_963930625.1. Classification (NCBI taxonomy): domain Eukaryota; kingdom Metazoa; phylum Chordata; class Mammalia; order Artiodactyla; family Cervidae; genus Muntiacus; species Muntiacus reevesi. The sequence continues at coordinate 41,475,847 of NC_089250.1, read as the reverse complement.
CCTGGAAGGCCACTGCCAAGCCAAGCAGTGTAAATTTACTCCTATTTTTAATTAATTACAAGGCCTGGACTCTGATCGGTTGCCTTATTTTTCATTGGAACTGTGTAGGCAATGTGTGGACAGGTCCAGTCAAGCCCTGGTTCTCTGAGTGGAATGATACATGTTCATTACGTGAAGTATGTATTTCCAATGTTGAGTGCTGTCAGCCACACAGTTCAGAGCTCATGGCAATAGGAAGCAAGATGGTGCAGGCAGTGAACCTACAGGCTGTTAACCACATGCACCCTGGACTCTGGAGGTCTGGTTCTCTGTCCTTGTTCAGCTGATAATAACCTGCAATGTAGCTGTTCTGTCCCCTAGTTTTTGTGCTAGAACAGTCTGCTCTGTTGGGGTTCAAGCTTTGAGGCTGGATGTTCTGAGAAGCTGGCATCCTTACTGGTCTGTTGGCTATTACCGGAGAACCACGGGCTTGGAGAAATGAGTTATAGACAGCATCCAGGCAAATTAGGTGGAGAAAAAAACAAGGCAGAAAGTTAGGATTAGGGGGATGCTCTCAGGCGGCCAATTTTAGTCTGGGGAGGAGGAGGGTTTCTGTTCAGCAAAACTTTTTTGAACCTCTACCCACCTGAAACTATGCTGGTACTGGAGATATCAAGTCATCTTTGCCCTCAAGGACTGGAGAGCTTGAGAGGGAACTCTGGGCAGGTCACCCGGCCCACCCTTCTGAACTTACATGAGCAGGTGGGGTGAGCTTACTGAGTCTACAGGTCTGCGGCCTTACAGGAAAGTGGGCCTCGGGTTGCCAGACACCTGACTTTTTGAGAGAAGCTGGACATCTGGCTTTTGATGTAAATCTCTTGGTTTTAAAATCTTGCCAACAAACTTGAAAATAAAAATTTAAAAACCACCATGTCATCCAAATAAGGCATTTGCCCTGGTTGTGCCCAGTGTTGAGAGTTACAACAAACCCTAATGTTGAGAGTTACCTACAAGGCTCTCCGGTAGGCCCCAGACAGGCACCAGCAACGGAAATCCTAATGGGATTTAGAGAGCAATGACAAGGAAGAAATTTACTTAATTGCTATATTTAAAGACTGGAGAAGGAAATGGCAACCCACTCCAGTATTCTTGCCTGGAGAATCCCATTGACAGAGGAGCCTGGAAGGCTATAGTCACAGAGTCAGACACGACTGAGTGACTAAGCACATATTTAAAGATATCTGTTTTTATTTAATTTTTATTTTTTGCCAGGGATGCATAAAAAGTCTGCAGGGACGATAAGGAAAGCAGAATGTGAAGAAAAGCTGGCAGCACTCTGGGGCTCTGAGCACCTCAAGGAAAGTTCTAGCTCCCGTCAGGCGGGACCCCAGAGGGGCTTGGAGGAAGGCAGTCCTGTGAGCAGTGTGGAAGATGCGGTCATTGATCTCTCCAGCTCCACACGCCAGGAGACTGAGAGAGTGCAGCAGGGGGCCGGGGCCCAAGGACATCCAGACTCTGAGGGGCTAGAGGGGCTCCAACCTGGGAAGGAGGGGGCCTTATGAAACCGCAGGCCTCTACCCCCAACACGCAAAGGCTGGAAACGTGCGCATTCCTCACCAGCATTTTTCAAAAGACAAACGTTGTCCATGACAATGCTCTCAGCTGGATTTTCTCCTTCCTGTGTCAGGATAAAATGCAATGTCACTTGCTTTAAGAAGACAAATGGTGACTCTTGGAACACTCCACTGCATTCTAGAATGGAAATCACTCCTTGAAGGCACGTGAATCAATTGATTAGATCTAAAACTTTCATTCTCTTCTATAGGTAGAACTTGAGGAGGGAGGATTTCAAGCCCCAAACGCATTCTCACTGCCAGACATCCTGAGGTTTGGTTCAGTAGACTGTGTAGATTCATAGGCTAAGTATGCTGTCCTTACACTGAATCAAAAAATACAGAAGTATTTAATCGACAGAGAATCATATATCTTCATAAACAGTGAAGACCTTGTGCAGCCCCCATATGAATGAAATATGATATTCTTACCTTGAATTGGCTTTAGACATTTCCATTTTCTTCTTAGACAATGATTCTGTGTCCCTCTGAGTGTCATTTGATTGGGTCTGTGTGTCTTGGAACACTTCCTCCAAGGAGGCCCTCTCTCCCTTCCCTTCTGATACAGCAGGGGACCATTTCTCAACAACTGTTAAATATCTATAAACAGGTTTTAAGGTCAGATCAGGCGTCTTGGTTTGTTAAAATTTATGCTTGAGAGCACTTTAGAGACTTGATTTCGTGAATGTTTCCTTGCCTCTATTTCCTTATTTTATTTATTATTTAAAAATAAATGTTTTGTGGTTTGCTTGGTTCTCTGCACCCCCTCTGTCCACATGTTCATCTACTGCTGCCCTGACCAAAGGCATCCCGATTTCCTGCCCCAAACTTTATGCCTGAAGCCTTCATGCTTGGCTGCAGCTCTTACCCTATGTTGCTCTGTAAACTCCTATAGGGCAGTGGCTGTGTCTAACTCCTTTTTTTTTTTTAAAGGAAAACTTTTTATATTGAAGTATACCCAATTAACAATGTTGTAATAGTTCCAGGTACACAGCAGAGGGACTCAACCATATATTATACATGTATCCATTCTCCCCCAAGGTCCCCTCCCATCCAGGCTACCATGTAACATTGAGCAGAGTTCCCTGTGCTATAGAGTAGGACCTTGTTGGTTATCCATTTTAAAATATAGCAGTGTGTACATGTCGATCTCAATCCACCTGCAATGCAGAGGCACAGGTTTGATCCCTGGGTGGAGAAGATCCCCTGGAGAAGGAAATGGCACCCCACTCCAGTATTCTTGCCTAGGAAATCCCGTGGAGAGAGGAGCCTGGTGGACTGCAGTCCATGGGGTCGAAAGAGTTGGACACAACTTAATGACTGAACCACCCTCACCACATGTCAATTTCAAATTCCTTAACTATCCCTTCCCTCGAGTCCTTTCTGAGTTCAGAGTCCAGACAGAGCTTGTGGCTCACTGATGGGGAAGCTGAAGGGGAAAACGTGCCTCTCCGCCCCCCGAAGAGGCAGAGGGGAAGGAGGGTGGGGACCTTCTACAGGTGACTTCCCCCAGGAATGGGCGCAGCACCCCTCAGGCCGGACTTGGCTCTTTAGTCTCTGCAGATGAGAAAACAGCCTCTTCCCTGTGGCTTCTTTTCTCATCCTGAGCTTGTCCCAGACTACTGTGGAAATTAAATGTCACCTATGCTTATCATCGCAGCAGCAAACCACAAGCCCCACTTTCTCTCATTCATTCTGGCACCTGGAGATCTTGCTCGAAGCCTGGGCCTGATGGTGGGAGGGCTGTTGTGAAGAGAATCTGGAAGTTGATTTCTCTGCCTCCCGCTGGACTCACAGAGCAGACCCCAAGTGACACGGCCACACTTCTTCCATTCCGTTTCCTGCCTCCAGCCAGTTCTCAGATTCTTGCCTCCATCTCTTCCTAGTTTATCCAGAGTTGAGTTTGAGGTTACAACTAGTAACCTGTGCAATTTATGTATATCCCACTCATAAAATAAAATATCATGCAGTCACTAAAAATAACAACGAGGCATATTTCTGTGGAAACATGTTCATGAAATGTTGCTGAATGGGAAAACTCCTAAATGAATCCCCCAAAGGATACAAGTAGGAAAAAATAGGTAAAGCAGAATAAAAATGCAATAAGGAAACTTAACTGGCATAAAAACAATACAGATAGTGGACAAATTTCTAGGCAAAATTACCTAAAGGAGGAGAAAGCAGGTAGAAGCAAAAGAGAAAGGTCCTAGAGACAGTAATAGAGGCCATTTAAAAAGTATATAAAAACACCGACGTCGCAGTTTTTTTCAGTCATAAAATGGGAATCATAATAGAACACCCTTGTTCCCGAAGAGAACGCAAAGATGTGTATGAAATGCGTACCTCCGTTTCCAGCATGGCAGAGAAAGAGAAAAATAAATATTGACTATTGTTGCCACTGTTACTGGCACTCCTCTTAGTCTTCAAGGCTCAAGGAAAATACTTGCCATCATCATTATGTAACAACATGGGACCCAATAAATAAATCATGGGATACAGGTCGAAGCACCGTGCAAACAGCTGTTAAGAGCCCCAGGGGCAAAGGCTTAACTCCACTCAGTGTCTGCGGCCGCAGGAGAGGAGGTGCCCAACACGGAGAAACGCGCCTTGCCTGGTGAACTTGAACCTGGGCTGGGCCTTCCAGCAGTTCGGGGACGCAAGTAGGGTCTGTCCTGACTCCTTCGCCTTTCCCCCTGACTTGTCCCCCCAACAAAGCCACCGGACACTCCGCAGGCCTCCTCACTTCCTATTGGTCAGAATTACTGTCACTCTTGGATCTAAACCAATCGTGAGTCAAGGGGGCAGAATTCCTCCGTCGGTTTAGGCCAGAAATTCACTGCTGGAGAAGGACATGGCAGCCCACTCCAGTACTCTTGTCTGGAGAATCCCAGGGACAGAGGAGCCTGGTGGGCTGCCGTCTATGGGGTCGCACAGAATCGGACACGACTGAATCAACTTAGCAGGAACAGCAGAAATCCACTGCAAGGAGATTCAACCAGTCCATCCTAAAGGAAATCAGTCCTGAATATTCGTTGGAAGGACTGATGCTGAAGCTCCAATGCTTTGGCCACCTGATGTGAAGAACTGCCTCATTGGAAAAGACCCTAATGCTAGGAAAGATTGATGGCGGGAGGAGAAGGGGACGACAGAGGATGAGATGGTTGGATGGCATCACTGACTGACTCAATGGACATGAGTTTGAGTAAACTCTGGGAGCTGGTGATAGACAGGGAGGCCTGGTGTGATGCAGTCCATGGGGTTGCAAAGAGTCGGACACGACTGAGTGACTGAACTGAACTGAACTGAAAAATTCACCTGTGGTCCCCAAGCTCCTCTTGCCCTGAAACTAAGTATCATTGGGCTTCTCCTAGCAAAGAAGAAAAAGGAGTGGCCGCTGACCAGCCAAGGGTCAGTCTGGCCACAGGCAGGATGTGAAATAATGTATGTGACACTTAAAAAAGAAAGCAGATGAAAATCCTTTGAAATGTTCAGTGTTTATCTTTGGATCATGGGTTAATGGATACTTCTTCTTTTCATATTTTCTATGTTTTGTAAACTTAGTATGTAAAAATAAAACAGTTAATATGAATATTATTAAAATCCTCATTCCTCTTTCTCGATTTAGGGCTAACTACACACGGGACAAGAATCTCATTTAAAAAACAGTGAAAACATTTTATGATACAGAGTCTGTATTTTGCCTGCATTTCTTGTTGGGTCAATATAAGTGCCAAGTTGATAGGAAACACATGGTCCCTTTAAACCCTCACTCAAATCATGCAGCCAATGGGAATCTGACCACCGACAGTAGGACATAATTGTTCCCAGCTTTCAAAATTGCTTGCCAGCTGAAATTTTGGCTGTAAAAGCCTAAAAGGAGATTTTAAAAAATTATAATTTTAGCAAGGTCAATTTGGACGGGTTCCGACTATGAACCAGAGTCACCCTGGCTGCCTTTTGGTGACAGGAGCAGTCCATCAGTGCATGAGAAACATGTATGACCCTAGGAGATATTTTCAGAAATGATGGAAGAACAAGATACAGCAATCAGTGTTATTTCTGTGGGTTCACCAGTATAAATACAATAAACTATTGTTCTCGGTGTTCTACAAATCATTTCCATATTGTCTTTTTTGATTCTCACAGCAGGTGAGAAACTGAGTTGCAGAAAAATTAAGTGAACTTGCTAAGCTGATTCTCAATTTCTAGGGCTCAGGGCCAGAAGAACTAAGTCACCCTTGAAGTAGGCGAAGGTGGTGACTTGCTCGGCCACATGTGAGCCCTGCCTGAAGCTGTCTGGCCAAGCCCGAGAGCAGACAGATTGAAAGCAGGGAGAACAAACGTATGCAGATACAGAGGTGGCAAGGCTGGCCACCGAGGAAAGCATTCACTTTATGTTTTAAAATAGTTATTTGGCTGCACCAGGTCTCAGTTGTGGCATGTGGGATCTAGTTCCCTGATCAGGGATTGAAGTTCAGAGTCTTAGCCACTGAACCACCAGGAAAAGTCCTGAAAGCGTTCACTTTTTGATACATTATTGGGACAACTGTTTATCCAAACGGGGAAAAATGAAATGGATCTCAGTTTCATGCCTTACAGGAAAATACGTCCAGATGAATCAGACAAATGTGAAAGGCAGAACTATGGAGCTTTTAGATGTCTGGGTCTAGAAGATGCTTCAGTTGCCCCAAAGTGGTGGTTGAAAACAACCACTTTATTTTGCTCACAGTTTCGTGGGTCTTTTTACAGCATAAGACTTACCAAGCCTCAGCCTCTCTTTCCGTCCATCTATCATCTCATCTCTCTATTCACACATTAGACACATTTTTCTGAACCATTTGAGAGGAAGCTGTTATCTCTGTTTTTCCAGCATTTATTGAGATATAATTGACATATACCATTGTGTAAGTTTGAGGTATACAATACGATGATTTGATACACATATAAATTGTGAAATGTAATGAGGTTAAAGTTAAACCATCCACATGGTTACTATTTTGTTGTTGTTATGAACATTAAACCTTTAGTTTCATAGCATCTTTCAGATATACAACACTGTTACCTATAGTCATTGTACTGTACATTAGAGCCCTAGAATGTATTGATCTTGTAACTAAAAGTCTGTACTGTAACATCTTCCAACTTCCCCCATTTCTCTGCCACCTGGCCACTACCATTTCTGTAAGTTTGATATTTTTAGATTCTGCACAAGCCAGATCACACCTTGTCCTACCTTCTCTGTCTGACTTGTTTCACTTAGCAAAATGCCTTCAAGGTCCATCCATGCTGTTGCAGATAGTAAGATTTCTTTTCTTTCTTTCTTTTGGCTGCACCAAGTGGCACGTGGGATCTTACTTAGTTCCCTGACCAGGGATTGAACCAGAGCTCCCTGCAACGGAAGCGTGGAGTCTAAACCACTGGAGGACTGCCAGGGAAGTTCCTGGATTTTCTTACTTTTTAATAGTGACTAGCATTCCACTGTACACACAGATACTACACACACTACATCTTTACTCATTCATCTGCCAATGGACACTTACATTGTTTTCATACCCTAACTCTTGCAAATGAAGTTGCAGTGAACATGGGAGGTGTAGATAACTTTTCCAGACAGTGAGTTTTATCTCCTTTGGATAAAATATCCAGAAGTGGCATTGCCTGATCATATGGTAGTTCCATTTTTAATTTTTTGAAGACCTCCCATGCTGTTTTCCATAGTGGCTGTTCAGTTCAGTTCAGTTCAATCGCTCAGTCGTGTCCTAATCTTTGCAACCCCATGGACTGCAGCTTGCCAGGCTTCCCTGTCCATCACCAACTCCCAGAGTTTACTCAAACTCATGTCCATGGAGTCAGTGATGCCTTCCAACCATCTCATCCTGTCATCCCCTTCTCCTCCTGCCTTCAATCATTCCCAGCATCAGGGTCTACAAATGAGTCAGTTCTTCACATCAGGTGGCCAAAGTATTGGAGTTTCAACTTCAGCATCAGTCCTTCCAATAAATATTCAGGAATGATCTCCTTTAGGATGGACTGGTTGGATCTCCTTGCAGTCCAAGGGACTCTCAAGAGTCTTCTTCAACACCACAGTTCAAAAGCATCAATTCTTCAGCGCTCTGCTTTCTTTGTAACTACCCCTTTATCTCTTGATACTGTGTGTATTTTCTAAGAATAAGGACTGACTTTCACATAACCTGAGTAGTTATAAACTTCATAAAACCTGAGTACAATGCTTGAAATCTCAATACAAAATTCTAAACCTGAATAGAATATAATACTCTGAATACAACAGTTATCCAACACAAATACAGAGTTAATTAGATACAATATCAAATAGTGGATTAAATTCAGTGCTCTCATTTGAAAACAAAGCTATTATTTGGTGCTTCCATCTAGTATTGATTACAATATTCTAAATCTGAATACAAGATTTTTTTTTTCAAGTCTATTTATTTATTTATTTTTCATTTATTTTTATTAGTTGGAGGCTAATTACTTTACAATATTGTATTGGTTTTTGTCATACATTGACATGAATCAGCCATGGATTTACATGTATTCCCCATCCCGATCCCCCCTTGAATACAAGACTTTTATCCACCTCTTTGCTCACATTCCAATTCTGCCAACTGACAAAATGGCCTCCACAGTCTTTCTTTTCCATCCAGGATCCAGTCTAGAGTCTCAAGTTGCATCTAACCATCATGTCCTTCTGCAGCCTTTATTTGTCTTTTGTGACATAGACATATTTTAAAAGAAATTATTTATTTGACTGCACCAGGTCTTGGTTGTGGCATGTAAGATTTACTTCCCTAACCATGGATCAAACCCCGGCCCCCTGCATTGGGATTTTGGAGTCTTAGCTACTGGACCACCAGGGAAGTCCCAGTATTGATATTTTTGAAGAACGCAGATCAATTATTTTACAGGATATCCCCTAAATCTAGGTCTGCCTAATGTTCCTTCATGATGAAATTTCAGGTTATCAATTTTTGGTGGGAACAGCACTGAAGTGAGCAGCTTCAAGGACTGAAAGGCTGACTCTGAGCAGAGAGTGAGAGACAGGAAGCCAGGGACTCCCAAGTTACCTTCTGGAGAGCTTCCTGTGTGACTGAATTTTTAACAGGGACATATTGAGCTTCCTTGCCAATGAAGGAGATGTAAGAGATGCAAGGTCGATCCCTGGATTGGGAAGATCCCCTGGAGGAGGGCATGGCATGCCACTTCAGTATTCTTGCCTGGAGAATCCCATGGACAGAGGAGCCTCCCAGGCTACAGTCCATAGGATCGCAGAGTTGGACATGACTGAAGCGACTTAGCACACATCATCAATGCAGTTTTTTAGCATAAGAGAAAGGTACTACCGGAGGTCATCTCGTTTGGAGGTAACCAGGCAGGCTAATCATCTTCTGAATCCTTTGAGTAGGCCAAAGAGTTGGACAAGACTCAGTATTTAGGAAAGCTTCCTTTCTGCCCAGTAGAGAAAGCCACTCTCCTCCCTCACCCCTGGCATTTACAGACTCTTGCAGCTGCTGTCCTGGGAGCCTGCTAAATGCTCAAAAGACCCCAGAAGGTCAAGAGTCCTGCCTTCTGTCTGCTCTGTTTTTCCATATTCCTGCTGGGCATGTAATGGCAGCCAGCAAACCCAGGGCTATGGATCTGATCTTGCCTTGGGTATTCTTAGGGCCTCACTGTGGAAGCTAAGCAGGGGCTGCAAAGGTTTCAGAATCCTGGGCATGGGATCAAGGATTTTGTCCTGTGTACAACCCTAGGGTGGTCTCTCTCAGAGAATTACTGGGAAACTCTTTGTTTTCCAGTGTTAACTTCTGCTTACCCAGACCCTGTTCATGGGATTTTATCAGGGAGCCTACCTGGAGAAGGGCATGGCAACCCACTCCAGTATTCTTGCCTGGAGAACACCCATGGACAGAGGAGGCTGGCTGGCTACAGTCCATGGAGTTGCAAAGAGTCGGACACGACTTAGGGACTAACACACACACACACACACACACACACACACACACACACGCACCAGAGCGCCCACAGGGTGTTCCAAACCGTTTGGGTGAAGACCACCTTCAGCCACACCCTCTAATGCCGCAGAAGTTTTCTCCTCTAGGGAGTTTCTCATGCAGCCATATTCAGCCCAGAGAAGCATGCCATGTCCCTGTCACCACTGACAGTCCCTGTTAGTGGTCGCCCCATGCTCGTGTAGGGCTCCCCGATGATGCAAAGAGTGCAACAACTCCCGGAGAGAATGCACTGACGAGTGTGTTGTGCTCTTTCCCATACCTGTAACCCGGCTGGTGAGAGCAGAACTGTACCCATGACATCCAAACTCAAGGCCCAGATGCAAGCATTCTCTTTCAGGAGCATCTTGCATTAAGGCTTCCTCTGGAGTGATCTGTCAACAGGGAACCGTAGGAACCCATGGCTTTGTTCTGACTTCTTTGGACCCTCTCCACTTAAAAATTCATCCAAGGGTGACTGCCTTCTTGCTCTTTCCATCAAAATAAATGGGTAAGGAAATCCTCATGGGAGCTTCCCTGGTGGTCCAGTAGCTAAGACTCCGCACCTCCAATGCAGGGGGCCCAGGTTTGATCCCTACTCAGGGAGCTAGATCCCACATCACTAATAACACGCTGGCGCCACCTGTTGGCAAGACTGTGGCTGTGCTTGGGCCTGAGTCAAGGGTCTGACTGTTTTGTCAGACAACCTGCCGCCCCCACCCCCACCCTTGGGCTGCACGGTGCAGAAACGGAAATCCTAGTTCCCCCAACCTGGCATCCAAGCAATGCCTCCTGCCAACGTTGGGAACCCTGTGTTGGGACCACGGAGTCTTAACCCCTGGACCACTAGGGAAGTCCCACAGGTCTGATCCATCTAAATGCACAGGTTGAACCCATCTGTGTAGAGAAATTTCTGTTTTTCTATCATCTTCTTTCCAGCCCCCTACCGCTGTGGGTGTCTCCCTTTTGAAATATCTTCAGTCACATAATTGTCCTGTTAGCCACCTATTGCTGTGGTTAAGTGCCCAATTTATGGTATTTTGTTATAGGACTCAGACATAAAAACCTCTTCTTTTCTCAATTTATGGTCATTTAAAATAAAGAACCCATGTGCCAATGCAGGAGACATAAGAGACCCAGATTCGATCACTGGATCGGGAAGATCCCCTGGAGGAGGGTATAGCAACCCACTCCAGTATTCTTGCATGGAGAATCCCATGGAGAGAGGAACCTGGTGGGCTACAACGCATAGGTTCGCAGAGTCGGACACAACTGAAGTGACCCAACTGCAATTCCCATTATTCCCTCTGCCCAGTCCACCACCTTGATCTCTGATGGCTGCATACAGTAGATCTCTTCCCTCCTTCCCCGTCCCCAAGTTCAAGGCTGCCCTGGGCACAGTCAACCTTTGCTGACCAGTTCCTAGAGAGATGAGGACTGTTTAGAAGGCCTTGTTGTTCAGGAGATGCTCCTGGACTTCCCTGATAGAGATGTGGCTTCAAGACCCCTGCTCTGTTCTGCCTGGTCCTGAAGCAACTTAGTTAAAGGTAGAATCCATCACTTCCCTGGGCTTCCCCGACAGCTCAGACAGTAAAGAATCTGCCTGCAATGCGAGCCACCTGGGTTCAGTCCCTGGATCCAGAAGATCCCATGGAGGAAGGCATGGCGACCCACTCCAGTATTCTTGCCTGGAGAATTCCTACAGACAGAGGAGCCTGGTGGGCTGCAGTCCATGGGGTCGCAAAGAGTCGAACACGACTGAGTGACTAAGCACAGCACACAGAATCCATCACCAGGTGGCAGTGTTGGCCAGCTTTAAAATTTGTCAAAATCCACACACCTAGAAATTTGAGTGCTGCTTTCTATCCCTCTCCTTTTCATTCAATCGGTCGTCAGTCTGTCAATCCAGATTCCTAAGGCCCCGACTCTCTCCACACATAACCTTCCTGGGTCCTCAGCTGGTGCCTGCAGGGTTGGGCTCTGTTTATTCTGAGGCCCCCCAGGGGCTGACCCCAGAGGAAGTGATGTTCACACCAGGAGGTCAGCACAGATTTGCTGTTGACCCTTCCCTGCTGTGGCCTTTGTCTCCAAGTCATGCTCCTATCGTAAACCACATTTGGGGTGGTTGTGCTGAGAGGCGGGGGAGCCCCAGAGACTGGTGGTGAAGTGGTTTCAGCTACCTTTGCTGTCTTGGGCAGAAAAAGGAACTTTACTTCTCCGATCAGCCCAGAGGCTGCTTTCCAGTTTCACTCTGTCCCTCTCATCCCCCTCTTATCCTGAGGAGCCCAGCATCCAGAGTGATCACTGCCAAACAAGCGTCTAAGTAAGGATAGCCCCTGGCCTGAGACCTGGAGAGGGCAGGGTGGCCACTGCCATCCTGACCACCCCGTCCCCTTGCCCTTGGCAGTAGAACCATCCTCCCCCCACCCCACCTGCCTGTTGCTCATGGTTGGGTCTCAAAGGAAACCCTGAGATTCAGCAGAGGGCATCCTCCCTAGCTGCCCAGCCCCTGAATGTTAATTTTAAGCATGTTAAAATACAAACCTTCCCAACCCAAACTGCAAGCTGCCCTTCTCAGAAGCTACTGGACCAAAATCTGTCAGTTGGTTTACCCCTGAGTGTACTTGAGTCCAGTATGGAGTTGGTTCCAGGGGAACTGACTTCAACAGGAAACTGCAAGTGATGAGTTGGGAGGTGGAAGGGGGTGGTGATATGGCTACTGGAGTCCTGAAGTGGGAAGAGAAACAGTGGCTGCAGACTGGGGGTGGGACAACACCCCTTGAGCTGGGATGATGACAGTCTGCTGAGTTGGGAGCCAAAGAAAGATAGGGAAGGGGTAGGGAGGGTGTAAGGTATGCAGAACTGAAGCCCTTCAGCCCTTAGATAAGTCTGTGTATCCCCCACACCGCAGAAGCTATGATTTTACATAAATCGAAAAAGGTAGCACATCCTTATTGTGATGAACTCACCACTAGACATGTGAGAGCTGAAGGGTTCAGGATTTCTCTCTCATTCATTCATTTTGCAAATGACAACACTGAGGTGCTTGCCTTATACATGGTGGGCTGGGGGCAGTGCAAAGGCCTAGTGCAGGGCTTTTGGCTCCTCCACAAAGCCCTCTGTCCACCTGGCTTCCTCAAGGTGGGTGGAGGAAGAAGCCAGGGCTTGATCCACGGGTGACAGTGGTCACGGTTCACAGTTGTTAGAGCTTGGCCCTGAGAGAGACCTCCTGTGTCCTGTTGTTGCCCCTGGCTTGCTGTCAATGCAAGTGTCCACGCAGAGAGGCGGGAAGAGCCCTGGGTGTGAGGTCCCTGTGGACCTGGGCAGTGAGAGAACCGGTTCCTTCAGGTACCATTGACACTTCACAGGCAAAGCCACTGTCTTCTCTGATGGCGCTCTTGACCACTGTGGGCTGTCAGGGGTGTCTCCTGGGGGCCACAGAGAACCCCAAGGCCAAAGTCCTTTCTGTGCTGTGTGGGTGGTTGACACCCCAGTCTTTTCTGCTCACAGGAGGCTGGAGAGAGTTAAGGGCTTCCAGGGTCTGGTGTTGTCGGCATTTAGGGAACTCACTGAGGGAGTTGCCTGAGAACAGACCTACCCGAAGTCTGGTGGCTCCTCAGATGGGGGTCCTTGGCTCTGGGCGGGCGCCACTGCCAGCCCTGAGCCACCTGGAGTTCTCTTTGGTTTTCACCTGTGGTCTCTCCCACTCTTTGGTGGTGAACCCTCTCACCCTGGGGCCACTGTGTTCACCCTCCCTCCCGGGATCCAGTGTGCATGTTATGGGGCACTGCGTGGGGGTCGTGGAGCCCACCATTGCTGAAGCCAGGGAGGCATGTCCCCACTCTCCATTGCTGCAACTGAGGTCATGGGGACATTGGGAAATGGGGACCGGAGGGCAGGAAGCCTGACAGCCTTGTGCAGCCAATCCCAGACCTCCAGCAGCTGCGTCCTCTCCTTCCTCCAACCCACTTCAAGGCTCGTAGTGTGGATTCTCCTTTTCGGTTTTGCTTTGCAGTTCAGTCATTTGAGCTGGTGCCTGTTTCCCTGCCCCTCCCTCTCCTTGGGCTCATGGGGCGTGTCTGGTTCATCCTATCCAGCTGACAGCCTCCACACTGGCCCATGCACACAGCAGGGAGGGATTCCCCAGATCCTGTCATTGAAAGGAGTTGGGGGAGTGATAACAAGGGCCAAGGAGCAAGGTGGTCCAGTGACTCAGTGCTGAGGGTCTCCTGGACCCTTATCTACACAGCTGCTCCTTAGGAGGGTCCAGTGGCGCAGCTCCGAGCAATGTGGGAGGTGGGGCTTAAGAAGGCAAACACCTGACAGCTGCTCAAGTGGTGAGTGCTGGAGACTTAGGCTCCCCACTTGCCATCCATGAGATCTTGGGTGGGCATCTCCCTTCTCTGCATTTGCTAAGTGAGGATTGGAGCCTCCTTCTCTTTGGATTGTGAGGGTTGCCATCTCCGACTTGAACATTGGGCTTGAGACGTAAAGTGAGCCCAGTTTCCTTGAAAACCCTCTCAGGCCTCTCATGGCTGCACCTGCCAATGCGCGGCTTTCTGCAGCGGAGGGCACTGTTTGTGTTTTAAGGGCCGGGGCTTCGGTGATGCGGGCTGCCTGGAGGGCTGGCTGTTCTCAGAACTGTCCAGGCCCCGTGGAAAGCTGTTCTGTGGACGTGGCCGGGTGTGGCTCCACCTGCTGTAGTTCCCGGAGGAGAGTCGCTTCCAGGAGGTAGTCTTGGCCTTGGCCTCTGTGACCTCACCTCAGATAACCTGGGCTGCAGGACATGCAGTTCTGTACCACCTGGCTGGCTCTGCAATGTTTTCTGTACACACAATCACTTTTATTTATCCAGCCTGAAGGAAAGCCAGCTTTATACTTCTTTCTTGAGAGTCAATTCCGTGTGCTTTCCCTATTGTTCTTGCAGTAGGGGCAGGCAGGGGGCGGGGCAGGGCTGGCCAGCAGTGCTTATCGCTCCGCAGCGGCAGTTAGAGGCCCCGCTCCACCAACAGTCAGCTTGCAGCTGTCCTGGGCGGCACAGAGTGTGGTGAAAGGTGGACTGTGGCCTTCTTCCTCGGGCCCTCCCGGCCTTCCAGCCTCGGGGTGGTGGGTAAGCCCTGGGCCATAGGGACGGGCTGAGGACTGTGTCTGGCAGAGTCCTCACTAGTGCTGCCCACCACCGAGGCCAGACTCTAAGCGGCAGCAAACCTCTTCCCCATCCCACCTCCAAGACCTGATGGCAGCAGCCGTCTCCATGGATCGCCGTTTGTGGAACCCCACCCCACTTTGGGTGGCCTGAGGAGCCTGAGTGCCACCTGGGGCTGGGTGGGATCTAGGGGCTGGGCTGTGAGGGGCTGCTTGCTGAGCTCTGCCTCTTCAGCACACCGTGTGCTGGCGGGAGGACCCAAACTGGATGCTGGACGATTGCTCCCAGGCAGGGTGAGCTCCCAGACTGGCCTGCACAGCGACCCCTCCTCTTACCAAGGACCTGGGCCTCGTAGGGCAAAAGCTGAGCCTTGGGACCTTGAACCCGTAAAATGAGGGGTAATCATGTTGTTTTGCTTACCAGGTTTGTTATGTGTTAACAGCTGCAAGGAGGCACAGAGACAGAATTATATGACTCCCCTTCCCTTTCTGGTCAGAACAGATACTAATGTTTGTTTTGGTGGAGGTTTATAGGAACATCCTGACTTGACCATGGGCTGACCTCAAGAACAAAGGCTCTGACACCATGAAGTCTGCAACAGCTAGACCCCCATTCCTAGAAAAGGGCTTTGCTGAAAAGTTCTGGGGAGTTCAGGGTTTTTAAGGCATGAGCCTCCTCCCTCCTTGCAGGGCCCTGCAATAAACCTTTCTCTGCTCCAGACTTGGGTGTTTTGGTGTTGGTTGACCTTATGTCGACTTGCATTTGGTAACATTCTCTGCAGGGCTCTCTAGTCCAGAAGGCTGGAGCTTATGGCATGGCAACCCGCCTCCAGGAGAGCAGGGCCTGCCTCTGTGGCCTCTCAGGGCCTGGGCTGGGACAGTTAGAGCAGCATTGCTCATCTACTTGAGGGGAACAGATCCTTCCTCTTGAGGGGGAGCCTTCCTCCTACAGAGCAAATGCCTGGGGGTTTTCAGCCACTGCTCCAGCATCTGTAGTCATCTTTGGGACCCCTGGCCACACTTACGGCCTTTCTCTATTTCAGTTTTATTATTTATTCTATTAAAAATGGTGATTCAGGGAATTTCCTGGCAGTCCAGTGGTTAGGAATTTGTGCTCTCACTGCATAGGGCCCAGGTTCAATCCCTGATTGGGGAACTAAAATCCTGCAGACTGTGTGGCGAGGCGAAAAAAAAAGAAAAAAGAGGTGATTCAGGCCAAGTGCTGCTGCTGCTGCTAAGTCACTTCAGTTGTGTCCGACTCTGTGCAACCCCATAGAAAGCCCACCAGGCTTTCCCGTCCCTGGGATTCTCCAGGCAGGAACACTGGAGTGGGTTGCCATTTCCTTCTCCAATGCATGAAAGTGAAAGTGAAGTTGCTCAGTCAGGTCCGACTCTTAGCGACCCCATGGACTGCAGCCTACCAGGCTCCTGCATCCATGGGATTTTCCAGGCAAGAGTACTGGAGTGGGTTGCCATTGCCTTCTTCTCAGGCCAAGCAGTGAAGCAGAAATTGAGGTGGGAGTGGGGTTGCTGCCCAGCACGTGTTTATTTCTTAGGGCTCAGCATCCTCATATGTTCCACTTGGGAGCTGAGAGTGGGCAGGACTTGATAGCACCAGATAATTTTTAAATTAAGTAGAAAAATGCAGGTCAAGCACTTGGCACAGAGCAGTGCCCATGTCTCAGTGCTAACTGTTCTCACTGGGCCCCAGCACCCCAGCCTTAAAAAGCAGGCACCATGTACAAGCAGGCAAGTGCACACAGGCGCACACGAGAGGGGACACACACACACACACACACACACACACACACACCACACACTCTGGGGCTGACAGCAGAAATTCCTCTTACAGCTAATAGGACGGAACTCAACCAACCAACTTTCAAAATTCCCCTTTCCCTTCTCTTTATCTTATTTAGTTTGTGGGTGTTGTGATATTCGAGTCTGGCTGAGGCAAGTTTCTGTGGGTTCCCTTCTATCTTTCCTGGCTTGATAACTGGGACACAGCCTCCATTCCCGGGCTCCCTGGGTACAGCTGGGGGAGAAAGATATCATGTGTTTCCCCCTCCCCAGGGCTGCATAAGAATAAATGAGTTGGTGTCTGAAACTTGCAGCCTGCAAGGGGCACCCAGGGAGCTCAGTAGGGGGGGTGGTGCAGGCACAGAGACCTTAAGGAACTCACCGGATGTCAGAGAGCTAGAAACGTCAGCTTTTGAACCCAGGACACAGAAGCTGGAGCAGCGGGCCAAAACCCCCAGGGGTCTCCTTCGCTGCCACAGAAATGCGGCGGACCCTAGACCACCACCCTGGATACCCCCACAGCCTCTTGGGCAGAGGACCCCACTTAGTCCACGGGGCGGGGGTGCTGCTTGTGTGTGTATATTTTGGCGGGGGTCCGGTGCAGGCAGACCTGCGGGTTCCTTCTCCAGGGCGCATGAGGAGACGAATGCCTTCGGCCTTTGAGATGCTGAATGGACCTAACTGGTGGTGCCCCGGCTCCGCGGTCGCCCCCGCGCCCGGGAGAGCCTGCGTCCCCGGGTTCCCAGTCTCTGCGGTTCCCCGCGCCGCGCAGCCGTCGGAGCTGGAGGACGCACCAGTTGAAACGCCGGCAGCCCGTCCCGGGACCCCGTACCCCGCGCTCCGGTGGGCCCCCCTTCTCCAGCTGCTCCCCCTCCCTTGGCGCCCGGCTCTGAAGCGCGAGCGGAGGGATGAGGGGGGCGGGGCGGGGGCGGGGCCGGGGCGTGGGCCGGAGGGGCGGGGAGGGGCGGGGCCAGAGAGGGGCGCGGGCGTGCGAGGGCCGGGAGCGGGGGCGGGATTGGGCGAGGGCCGGGGCGTCGGCCTGGGGGGCGGGGCCTGGGGCGGGGCCTGGGCGCGCGGCGGGGCCGGGGCGGGGGGCGGGCACGCGGGCGCCGGGTTGCCACAGGGCTCTGAGGCGCGGGACTCTGAGGCGCGATGGCGGCTCGTTGCTTGGGCCGCGGCGTCGGGCGGCTACTAGGCGGCCTCCGCGGAGTTGGGGTGCGGGCGCTGGCGGCCCCCCGGCTCTGGAGCAGCGCCTCCGCCTCTGCAGCGCCGCCCGGCTCCTACCAAGAGCGAATTGCACTGGCAGCTCGCGAGCCCGCCGCCTTCTGGGGGCCACTGGCGCGGGACGCTCTCGTGTGGGACACCCCCTACCACACGGTGAGCGACTGTGACTTCCGCAGCGGCAGGATCAGTTGGTTCCTGGGAGGCCAGTTAAACGTGTCCGGTGAGTGAGCCTGGGGACAGGGGAGCCTCAGGTCCCACCCCGAGCCCGGCGGCTCCACACGCCCCCTCCTCGGACTCGGGCTTAGCTCCCCGGCAAGCGACGCGGCCACCCCGCCCCCACCCCGCCGGCCCGGCCCCGACTACCCGGTCGTGGCTCGGGTCCCCCGGTGCCCCCTAAGTCTGACGGTGTCTCCCACTGGCCCTCAAACCGAGCGTCCCGAGCGCGGGGTGGAAGGCAAGGGGTGCGCCAGGAGCAGGACTTCTCGCCCCCGGGGCCCGCCGGCGACAGAACCGAAAATCTTCTGACCGTTGTCACCGCCAGGTGCCGGCCGGCGACCCGCCTGGGGAGCAGCCCTGCCCGTGTAAACAAACGGAGCCTCGCCGGGTGGTGGGGAGGAGGAAGCCGCGCCGGCAGCCGGAGTCAGCCGGCGGGCGGGCGGGCGGGAAGGAAGCAGTGGTGGGACCTCCCCGCTCTCAGTTTCACCTTCACCCCGAAGACCCAGGGGGCCGGTCTTTCGAGATCTCAGAAGCCAGTTCCATCGCCAGTTTGTCCTCCCTGGCCCCTACTGGAGATTGAATCCCCTACGCTTCTGTCCAGACTTGGGACTGGGGTTCACACTGCCACCCACGCCCCGGGCCAGCCAGGGGCAAAAGGCCCAGCAACTGAAGGAAGGAGGAGGCCGGCTAGGCCTGGGGTGTGGGCCCCCAGATTGGAGGCGGGGGGGCGGTCAGAGGGGGCTGCCTGTCAAGGAGGAAGGGGATAATGGGATAGATGGGAGTCTAGGGGCTGTTTAAGGATAGGTCTTCCTGACCAAGGCCTGAACTGGGCAGAAGTCTCCAGGTTCCACTTCTTTACTGGTCCAGTTTTTCTGTTCCTCTGCGTTTCAGCATCCTCCTGGGTAGACTAGAGGTCACAATGCCCACCCGAGGGGCTGATTGTGATGACCAGGCACACAGGGGTATGGAAAAGGCCCAGCACTTACTAGTGACCAATAAGTTGTAGTGATTTCGACTTGTGAAATTTAGAAGTAGCCAGAATTACAGATAGTATCTTGCAGTTATTTTTCAAGCAAAGAAATTTAAGGGAACTTTGGACCAGACTTTTTTTTTTTATATTGTATATTGCTTTGCTGGTTTAATAAAAATGACTCAGTAGATAAGTGTCTTCTCTAAAATTGAGTCAGCAGAAAGTGTCCTTGGACCAGTGGGAGAAAAACTAAACCCTTAGGTTTGCAGGGTTGGTGGAGTGAACCCTGGATTGAGAGAGCCGCGTGCAGAGAGAAGGGGTGGAAGGTTGCAATTCCTTTAGAAGCTGCTTTGGACTTGGGAGACCTGGGACTGCCAGGGACATTCAAGGTGAACACGTGCCACCTTTCACTCTCAGATAAGAAGGGGGGAGTGGTGGTGCTGGTGGTGGTGGTGGTGTAATGACAGATCCAATGCTACGGGCAGCCAGGGCCTCGTGAGCCCCACTCGGTCAGGTTCAAGGTCAGGGTTAGGGTGTGCAGCAAGACACTCTTCTGCCTCTTTTTCTTCATTTATTTCTCCTTTATGGTTACCTTAGCCAGAAACTGAACTTCAGAAAACTACCTTGTAGTAAAATAGCATTTCAGCCACGTTCTCTCATCAAATGTGTATGTGACCCACTCATCTGTCAGGAATATCTCTGATGGTCGCCAGTGTCTGCAAATCACAGAGGTGATCATATGAAAAAGGACCAGACAAAGTCATGGCTATCCTGGAAGCCACTAAAAAGTTGTGGACTGGAGTGGGAGGGGGTGTGTTTTGGCATGCTATGTCTGTCTGTGTGATGGTAGTGTGATGATGGCTTATTTCAAAGGAGCATCACTTAAAACTCCGTTTGCCCCTTTAGGAAGGTCTGTACATACAGTTCTCAAAGTGTGGTCCCTGGACCAGCAGCATCGGCAAGACCTGTGAACTTTGTAGAAACATCCTAGATGGCCAGAGCCAGGAACCTGGGGGTGGATCCTCCAGGTGATCCTGATACACACTTAAGGTTGAGAACCACTGACCTGTGTCCAACCAGGGCAGGTGGGGCACCACTAAATGGGCAGATTGGGATGAATGCCAATCTGTCTCTCTCAAACAAACAGAAAGAGTCTGTGGGTGGTACCGTACGTTTCAGTGGTGCTGGGTGTGTCTTTGGAACCATACCTGGGTATGAATCCTTGTTTTCCCTTGACCATTTTTTTTTCTTTCTATCTAAAATCTTGCCAAGTGCTTAATTTTAATTCATTTTTTAATTGAAGTATAGTTTATTTACAATTGTGTTAGCCACACAGCAAAGTGAGTCAAGTATATATATATATATATATATATATATATATCTCCACTCTTTCAGATTCTATTCCCATATAGGTCATTACAGAGTATTGAATAAAGTTCCCTAAGCTCTACAGTAGGTTCTTATTAGTTTACACTATTTTATGTATAATAATGTGTCTGTGTCAATCCCACTCTCCCAACTTACTTACTCCTCCTACCCTCCCCTGACTGTTCTTTGGTGCGTCTCCTCATTTGTAATGTGAGAGAACAGTGCGTAACTGAAATTCTTTTCCAGTTCCTATCCGTGCCATTTTCTTAGTCTCTCGGATTCCGTGGGTCAGGACTTTGGACAGGGCCTGACGGGAGTGGCTTGCCTCTGCTCCCCGCCTGTGGGACTCTAGTCATCTACCTTGTTCACTCCCAAGTCTGCGGCCAGGCCTGCAGGCTGGGCTTAGCTGGAACTGTGGCCTGGAGCACCCACAAGGGGCTTCTCACAGGGTGGTGACTAGACCCAGGGCTGTTGGCTACCGGAGGTCCCAGAGACCAAGGCAGAAGCTGTTAGGCTTCTGACCAGCGGCAGGTGACCTGGGACTGCTGTTAGCATTGAATGTGAAAACGCTTGTGAAGCACTCTGCACTGTCTTCAGAACATTCCTTGCACCCAATCACTGGCCTTTGTTATTTATTAATGAATCCTGGGAGGAGGCCGTGACCTTGAACCTGCTCTTCTGCCATGCTGCTTCGCCTCTGAATGGGACCACACAGGTTTTCCATCTGACCATCCTATTCTGGGAAGCAGGCTGAGGAGGGCACACAGGTGGCTGACGTGGCTCTGAAAGCCCTCCTGGACCCTAAGAGAGCCAGGGCATGATTGGGGGAGGGGCGGGTTGTGCTGTCAGAGGGCCCTAGGCGGAGTGGGGTGGAGGTGGGGAGGTAGAGCCGACACCCCCTGCAGTGAACTGGTTTGCACGGAAATTCGAAACTCTTCAGAAAGCCACGTTCTGATAAGGACTCTTTCCAGCTTTTGAAGTTTGCTCTTTCCCTCGCAGGGCTCAACAGATGTCTTTGCTCCGTGGGTTTAAACTTGAGATGTCAGGAAGCTGCAGATGCAGAAATGGAGGGTAGTGATGTGTTGCTTTCAGAATACAAAACGAAACTATTATGAGTCTGAATTTGAAACACAAGTGTGTGTATTCTTACTCTCAAGCTCGGGATAGGGACACTGTTTATAACTAGCATTGAACACAGAAATTCCTTGGACGCTTTTTGGAACATTCCTTGCAGCAGTGGAAACCGTTTCGCTGTAGCTCTCTCCTCTTCATGACGTGCCTTGAATAATCCAGATGGCAGAAACGTTGAGATGGCAAAGCCTGCCTCCTAGGCTGCATTTCCTCTCAGTGGCTGAAGTAGCTCACTCAGGTCCTTCAAGGAACTCTCAGTGAACACATGACCTCAGGTCTCAGGAGGAGGGAACCTCGGAAAGCTCTGAATCCTCCCCAGTTGTCAGAGACACAACTTACTTTAAATAGCAGATGTTTCTGGAAAGTTGGCAAATACAGTTTTTGTGATTGACGTAATACCTCAAATTGTGCCAGGGAGGTTTTCTATTTAAAGAAAACCTATTGTGACTCCTCTTGTGAATATTAACTCCCTCATCTCTTTGGATTGAAATTAAATTTTTGTAAAGGGAGGAGGGGCAGGGATGCATTTAAACAACCAACAAGTTTGTTGGATGGAAATACCTGCATTTATGTGTACATGTTTATGATGAAACTGACGACCCTCTGGTTACCTTTTCTTTTTTTAATAATATCTTAATTTTTTTATGTGGGCCATCTTTTAAAAGTTTTTATTGAATTTATTACAATATTGCTTCTGTTTTATGTTTTGGTTTTTTTGGCCTCAAGGCTTGTGGGATCTTAGCCTCCTGACCAGGGGTCAGACCCACAACCCTGCATTGTAAAGCGAAGCCTTAACCACTGGATTGGCAGGGAAGTCCCTCATCACCTCTTCTTAAAAACAAACCCAAACTCACTACACACACCCGCTTACCTGCTTGCAGAGCCACATCAGGCCCGGGTGCAGACTCGCCCTTAGGTGAACTTTGTGATGCCTCATCTCACGACATCCTTGTGAAGTGTCTGGTGGCCCCATTGTACAGATGTGGATGTAAGGACTCTAGCTTGTGTTTGGTGGGGATCATGCATAAAATGCCCCAGTGCCTCGGAGCCTGTGTTCTAATGAGGAGAAGGCCCACAGATCAGTAAAGGAGCAGATCCAGACTGGGGACAGTGCTCAAGGTTTTATAGCTGTTAAGGGGAGAATTAGGAAGTTTGTCCCATTGTCCCCTGCCCCCCTTCCGAGGTGAAGAAATCTTAGGGACGTGGTCCCTGCCCATGGGGACCTTGTGACCCAGATGGGG
Source organism: Muntiacus reevesi (assembly GCF_963930625.1). NCBI lineage: Eukaryota > Metazoa > Chordata > Mammalia > Artiodactyla > Cervidae > Muntiacus > Muntiacus reevesi. Next base: position 41,453,154 of record NC_089250.1, on the reverse strand, counting down.
GCAGATTTAGCAGACCTGGTGTTGTGTCAGAATGGGGGCTGCTGGGAAGATGAGTCAGTGCTGAATGGGGTTGTGGGAGGAGAGATTGCTGTGTGCTGGGAAATTTGGAAAAGGATCGAAATAAGAGGTTGGGTTTGAGCCAAGCCTTAAGTTGCTCTATCTCCTTGCCCAACTTTTCTTGGAAATACTTGGAAATGAAATTCTGTTGTCTTGCTGCCCAGTTCGTTGGTGGAGACTTTTTTTTTAAATGAGAGATGTAAGGGTTTCCTTCCCTTATTTCTTTTTTTCCCCTCCCCTCTGCACTTGAGGCAATAGCAGGAGCCATGCAGATGTGTTAAAAGTCAACATACACATGGCATCATAGAACCACGTTGCCTCAGACCTGGCCCTGTGCTTTCTCTGAACACTGTCATCTTGAGGGTTGTCCATGGCAGCTGTGAACTCAGTTTCCCTTAGGGACACAGTCACACCGTCTGACCCCATGGCAGGAAAAGTCCAGTAGCATCTAATTACTACCATGCCTCCTAGAGTCTGGAACCGTTACCACCACCAATTAGAAGAGTAAGATTTAGAGGTGGTGTTTAGAGATAAATAGGCGAGTCTATGGTTAGTGAGTGGTCGGACAGTGGCCTGACTCTAGAGTGTGGTTTTACCCATGACCCCAGGCTGCCATCCAGTGAGGGCATGGCCGGATGTCTTGCAGAGATGGCAAGGGTCTTTAATTACTCTTATCCAGGAGTCGGACACGACTTAGCGACTAAACCACCACCACCACCACTGGAAAAAGAAAGCTCCCCTGGACTCTGGACTGTACATACCAGGAGACATATGTGCATGTGTGTATGCACCCGCCTGTGTGAAAGAGGTCCTGGATCTGCAGTCACAGCATCAGGTTGAATCTTGGTAGAAGTGAAATCCTCAAGCCTACCCAGACTTGTTCAGTCAGAGACTCAGGGTGGGGCCTCGAAAGTTACGTGCTCACAAGTCATCTGGGATCCTCGGGAAGTCAGAAGCTTTGATGTAGCCCCCAAAAGGAACTTATTGAGGGACAAAGCCAGGAAGATGAGAAGAGGTCTGTTCCTTCTCCCAGGCACCACTCAGCCTGGTGTCACCTGGACCCCACGTCATCCTCCAGCTTGAGGACTCGGCAGGTCCATCCATCATCCAGAATTTGGGGCTTCCTGTGCTCGGAGCCCTGGGTCAGGCTGCAGCTGTCCGAATAGGAACCGGGCATGTGACCCCTGCCCACAAAGGGGCAGCAGGCTGGAAACACCACAGGGGAGTTAGAGTCTGGGAGGCATAAGGTCCCAGGGAGGAGTAGTGCTCCATAGTGGAGTGAGGACATAATGGCTGAGACCTGGGGGCTGAGTACCAGATGATGTGCAGCAGTGGGGAGGGTGGGACGATGTCCCCCAGGCAGGGAGAAAATGTACAAAGGCCCTAAGACAGGACCCTGAGCAGACTTGGCATGGCCAGCAAGGGGAGGTGACAGGACCTGCCCCTGCTGAGAGTGGTCACCATCTCAGCTGACAGGTGTGGGTATGGCCTCATCAGCAGATTGTTCAAGAGAAGCCAGAAATCTGTGGTCTTAGTGTGAAAACTCTTCTAAAGTTTGGACCAGGGACTTCCCTGGTGGTCCAGTGGTTGGGAGTCTGCCTGCCAATGCAGGGGACTCAGATTCGATCCCTGGTACAGGAACTAGGATCCCACATGCCGTGGGACAGCTGGACCTGTGTGTCACAATTACTGAGCCCACGAGCCACAACCACTGAAGCCCATGCCCCTAGAGCCTGTGCTCCACAAGAGAATCCATCATGATGGAAGGCCTGCACACCACAACTAGAGAGCAGCCCCTGGCTTTCTGCAACTAGAGAAAGCCTATGTACGACAGTGAAGACCCAGCACAGCCAAAAATAAATAAATATTAAAAAAAATGAACTTTGGACCAGACCGACACACCCACGACTGATATCAGGTTTATTGTGTAAATCCAAGTTTTGCCACCAAGCCCCTTCTTCTCA